>NW_027325373.1:14664801-15936729 GCF_036924035.1 Leuresthes tenuis
CTCACAACAGGTGAAAACCACCTCAAGCAAATCTATCCCTTTTTTTTTTTGTTTTGACTGCATTTTTCTTTTTAAATGGTTTGCATTCAACTTTTTCTCATTCGCATCTTCTAATGACATTTGTTGTCCTGTATATCTTTCTTGGGTATGTCACTGTTCCTCAAATATGTTTATTTTTTTTTCATCTTTTGTTAAAAAAAAAAAGCAGTAAAAGTCTTTGTCAGGTTCCTCCTTAAACTCATTTTCTGTGGGGTGTTTTCTTTTGTCTTGTACGCTCACTGTAGGACTGAGTGAGTGATTTGGTCTAAACTAGCATCTTTCCCTCTCTTGTAGACTTGTGTTGCAACACCTGCTCTGGAGCTGCTCCTTCAGCCATTTCCAGCTGTTTGAGGAAAAGTGAAAAGAAGATTTAATGAATCAATATTCTCTCGCCGACGCCATGACTGACAAGTGAGTGGTTTATTTTCCTCAAGGTGTGCTTGTGTGTAAGAGTGCATAGAGCCCAATCCGTGCTGGCCTTCTGTTTGAGTGTGAAGTAATAAGACACTGTCTGTTGTTGAACTCTGCATGTGATTGTGTCATGGTCAGTGTGTTGTGATGGGGGGTTGGTATAAAGACAGTCTGTGGTCTGCACTGCCCTGAAGACGTATGACATTTGCATCGGGGCTAATTTGCATTCTGGCTCACTGTGCTGGTATGTTGCTGTTAGCTGGTCTTTATTTCCCTGACAAAACAGTCATTTAAAGGGTTTTGAGCCTTTGCCGTACTACCTCTTCTTTGTATTCTTCCCCTATTTTTGTCTTCTTTTTTTGTAGGTTCCCTCTTCATCTTCTCCCCTCCCCCTTTGCAGCGTGCACCAGATCTCTTATTTTCTGCTCCCTATCTCTTCTTGCTTTTGTCTCTTTTGTCAACTTTGTCTTTGTCCCTACGTCCAGCGTTTTTTTGGATTTGGATCTATGGAGGACAGAATTTGGGGGCAGTAAGCAAAATAATCTGCTGTCAGCGTTCATAATAAGCGGAATAAGTGGCACAGGCCAATCAGCTGAAAGGGATCGGCCCAAACAAAGCCAGGACTATTGTGTGTGTTTGTTACAGAAAAGTGAAAGGGGTAGTTTAAATAAGTTCATACATAAGAAACGGAATACTTTCACAAAGTAATCATTGAAGAGACCGAAGATGCATATATGGACAGAGCAAAGTTCCCAATATATTGTTGAAATTAGGCTAATTCAGTGTTTGTGTGCACTTAGTTGAGCTCCATCATCTCTGCACTTATTACTAATGCACCTGTTCATCCATTTGAGAGTGCAAGAGAAAGGAGGAGGGGAAGTGGGACTTTTGAGTCACCCTGGCCTTGGGCAGCTTCCCAACTAACACTTGCATG
Source organism: Leuresthes tenuis (assembly GCF_036924035.1). Lineage (NCBI taxonomy): Eukaryota > Metazoa > Chordata > Actinopteri > Atheriniformes > Atherinopsidae > Leuresthes > Leuresthes tenuis. The sequence continues at coordinate 14,666,186 of NW_027325373.1, forward strand.
CTATGACAGTAAAAATGATTGCGAATGCGGGGTGATGCTATATTTGGCCAGAGATGAATTTCCCCACAAATTAGACAGTTGTGCCACTTTGGCTGTTCCATGAAGAGTTCATTGCAGTTTGTTTTTTTATTTTTAGAACCAGACTTTCAGAAAACAAGAAGCAGCAGATATTTGACCTAATCCATCAGGCTGAATGTTGGGAGTTTTCTAAGTAAGAGATGATTTTGTTGACAAGCTGTCATTCTGGATGAAAAGGTATCCGAGCAACAGGAAAGTGGTGGTGGTCGTGGGGAGGGCTGACTTATTGTGTTGCTAGATACTTGTCCATGTTGTGGGATGATTGCTTGACTGGGAAGAATGATAAATGTTATGCTAAAAGGAAGTGAGGGGAAAAGTTGGAGGACGTGCCCCCCGACGGTGACCGGGAACAAAGCCTCCCTCAACATGGGACTACTTAAGATTCATAAAAGCAGAAGAAGAGGGCTACTTATTTTCTCTTCAACACACACGCACACAAATGCCCCCCTTTATTTTTCTCTGGCTCACTCATGAGTAAACATTTACACTTAGCAGGGTATCAGTGGACATTCCAGCAGATATGTGCATTCCATTTGGTATTCCCAGATACAAGCTGGCCTGTCGACACCTCTCTTAGGATGAAGTAGTTCATCTGACTCTTACGAGCACAGTCACAGTTATATTTATCCTTTAAAATGGCCTTGTAGTGCAGAAACTGATTATCTATCTACAAATATCCTCAGAAATACGCATTCTGCTCTGAGGGAAAGTTTAGCTCCGTAGTGCTTGTTGACGAGGATTCTTTTTAAATCTTCAATGCACTGCTTTTGTGTGTGAATGTGTACGTTTTTGAGTTAAAGCCCATCCATCCTCCATGGCATATTTGAAAATCTGTTGAAAATGTCACTTTACCAGTAAAAACTCTTATTTTGGGTTTCCTCATCACCATCTGGGTCGCTGTTATATCTTTGGGGGGGGACACGCACGCTCAAAAGCAAAGAAAGATGGGAAAAATGTATTGTTCCATAAGCCCTCAAACCACATTATCATGTTTCTTTACTGCTTCTTTTCCATAAGGAGAATTCTCCACCTACTCATTTCTCCTCATTCGTGGCTGTGCCCTTTCTTTATAACCTTTGTTTGAATTTGCCCACAAGAATATCTTCTATCATATCAAAGCTGGTTTTCTCTCTCTTCTTCTGTCCTTTCCATTTTGCTGACAGTCCTGTCAGAGACTTGGGATGTTGATAGATTTGCAGTAAGGATGATGAGGGGCTGTGGGGTTTTTTACTGGAAAGACCACATGTCATCGAGATGAGTGCCTCCCCAGCACAGTCTATGTCTGCTTTTCCCGTCTGTATCAGCCAAGGTCTTGAATTTGTGTTCATGTCAGTCTCGGTGTGAGTGGGGATCGAGCTTGTAAAAAAATTTGTCTGTTGAGCATTTTTCCGACATGAAATATGGAACATTTTCCCTAATAGAAAACTGCTCCTGATCGCATGAATAATAAACAACAGTTTCCGCTTCAGGACAGTTAACATGAGCAATATTCGACATGAACCACTTACTGGAGACTTTAGTTTGTTTCCTAGTTTTTTTTAAAAATTTTTTATTCCAGACCACTTAATGGGAACAAGCCGGATGTGCTATTGACAGAAGTTGCTTTAAATTGTCTTGACTTCTGGATGGAAAAGATTCGCTAGCTTTATCAGTTAATTTACTTTTTTTTTTTTTCCTTTCTTTTATCGACTCTGGAGAAAATCGGGTGTCACAGTGGACTTAGGTCAATGGCGCTTCCTGTCATTATGTTTACCGCTGGCCGAGTTTCTGAAGGAGGGTCATTAATACATTTGTTCTGGGTTGAAGACTCTTCAGATGACTTGCTTTGCCTGGTCCTCATTCAAGTCCATTCATCAATTTAAAAAAAAAAAAAAACCTACACCCGTGACATCTCCATTTCCTCTCCATCACCTCTCCGGACCGCCGTGTCACCAAGGGCAGAGTTTGAGGGGCACTGCTCATCTCACACACATGCTCAATGCCCCCTCCGCACGTCCTGAATGAGATGTGAAGGCGTGGTTTCATTAGGATTCATAGTTAAAAACTCTGCATTAGATTCAAAGTGCTTCCTGAAGTCAAAGTGCTTCCTGAAGATGTCGAAGGGGACGCACCCTTTGGCCTCGGGCTCATCAATCTAATACAACTGTCACCTACTTCCAAGTCCACCGTTGATGCTGTCAGAGGCCGGTGAGAGGTGGAGATTTGATGCTTTGTGTTATTTGTGCTTGTTGGGCATACATGTTCTTGTTAGCATCTGAGTAAATGAGTGAGAGAAGGATTGGAAAGTGATGATGATGGGGGGGGGGGGGGGGGGGGGGGGGTGGGATCCTGCAAAGTGCAGCACTGCACTACTGGACCAATTGGCATGTATGGCTCTTGACCTCGATTCTTTTGAATAGGTGTCATCTGAGGCGCTTAGAATCAGAAACTGATCTGAAGCTATATGCCATCATTAATTCTTTGACTGAAAACTATACTTGTAATGAAATAAAAAGTTTTCACAGAGGTATCGGTCCACATCATCACTGAATGTTCGCGTGAGCCAGCTGGAGCTGGGAGTGTCCACAACCACAACCGATTTCATAACAAAGAGCAAGAAGGGCCAAAAAGCAAAAAAAAGGTGAACGAGTGGAAAAAAAAAAACAGACAACAGCTGCACTGGTCAGTCTTCATTGTCTTAACACTTTCTTCATCATAAAGCAGTTCTTTGTCTGCTCTGACTTCTGTTTGTTCCACAGCAGAGGAAAGCTAAAGGACCAACAGTGGTGCTAACACAACTAACAGCAGCCCACAGCTCAGATTGAGCCACTTATTTATGATTTTTTTTATTTATTTATATATTTTTTTGTGGTATTTAGTAAAATACCCTGTGGTCAGTCTGGTGTGTATCAACACTGCTTTACATAATCAGATTGTTCTTTTATACAGCATTTTATAAAGCAGGGCATCTGCTTTACCCCACTAAGCAAATACTAATGAATCGGCACGTTTGGGTTGATTTGGGTGACCTGGATTTCATTGTCTGGGAGATGTATGCTCTTGTTTAGGGACATTTTTTCCCATTGTATTTGTTTATTTGTATTTGCTTTGCCAGCATCACCCATCCTAGTTTCTAGGACTTTTAGCTTGTTACACATTGAAAGATAACTTGGAGTCAGTGAACTGTTAATCAAGAATCGATTCTCTTTTTAAACCAAGTGAAGGCCATGAGAAACTGAGCTAAAGTCAAGGCAAAATACTTTTGTAAGCCCGTGTTTTCTTCTCAAACAGTGTTGGATTGGAGAGGACTGTGGGAATAAAGCTGGTATACATGAGCAGGGAGAGTGTATTCAGCGTTGCTGTAAGGGTTTTCATTTTGCTCAGGGAAGCAAGTCTAAAGGAACAGAGTGCAAAGTGTTGTGAATGGAGGCCCAACCATCTGTCACAATGGCAATAAGAAGATTTCTACTGTCCCGCTTTATTTCCTGAAGAATTTGTTCTCTTTCAGTTTAGTTAGTGATGCACAGCACTGGCACTGATACTGAAAACACTTGCAGACCCATAAAGTCTCTTTGCTCCATCAGCTTTAGTCCCCCCCCCTCATATGTTCCCAGATTTGACCAGAAACTTCTGATCAAATTTGAACAGTTCTATTATTTCTAACTGAAATGTCATTTATCTGATTTCAAAATGTGCCACTATCTGACTCCAAATAGTCATCTTCAGTTCAAATCACAAACTTGCACAAAGAGCAAATTTGAATTTGGGTCAACAGGTACAGACCAGTGACCGAAGGCTCCAGAACAGAAGAATTCTTGTCAGAATCCTCAACCAAAAGCCTGTTTATCTTTTCTTTTTCTTTTTTTTTTACAATTACAGGGCAGTGCATCCTGTCTTCATCCTCCAGGGTCACACTGAGTTTAACTGTAATTTCCTGAGGCTTCAGAGGCAGGACATTTGGTGCAAGCAACATGAAATGTGGTGCTTTCGATCATGCAAACGCATGATCTGCTCGTGTCAACACTGTCAATCGAAACAATCTAATCGGCTTTCATTTGTCTTGTTGCCATGTAGAGATGCACCAAAATGAATCTGGTTCAAAGAGTTTGGAATAAATGCAGTGTACCTCGGAGGGTGATTTAGGATTTAGCAATGAGTGAAGCACACGCGCACAAGAAAATATTACAAGAGTAAAAGCAAATAACCAAAGGCTGCCAATGATCACTGATCCGGTACATTGTCTGAACTGCTCTCAGAAAGGACGTGTATATTCAAGGTTTGGTTGTGGCTGACCTCTGGATTAGCACATACAAATGAGATTTAGTTGTTAAGAAGCTAATACTTAAACTTTATAACATCTCCTGTGCCAAAGATGTGGGTAACCACAGTTTTATTAGTTCTCACACAAACAGCCAGTCCTTTGTAATTGACCAGGAAGTTAGACAGTAAAGCAGTATAGTTGTTGCAGCCATTAAGGTCTCAAGATTACGTTTATCATTTGGCTGCACACCATTTATTTGTCTTGTTTGTTTGAAGTCGGTGCATCTGAATGATTATCTCCTGCGCCTGTGTGTGTGTGTAAATGACTAGGTGATATTTTTCAATGTTGTTGTTTTATGGCGTTATTTTTCTCATGTGCAATGTATGTTTTCAATGGTTCATCATTCATGGTCTGACAACTAACCACACATGTACAATCTTCTTTTCCGTCTAGGCGCAAACTTAACTGACAAACCACATAACTGTCTTGTCTGATCTTTCTGTCTTCTTCCCCCCCCTCCCTAGCCTGAGGATATTATAATTCTCTCCAGAGGAAGAGCGCCGCATCTTTTAGCAGCCACAGGTCAGAAACTCTACTCCTCTCCCTCCTCCCTGTTTGCTGTGCAGTGATACTGAGCTGCTCAGGGGCCTGCAAGCTCCAACACGAATGCTGCATGCTTGTCCAAACCCCATCTGTAACAACCTTGGGGCTTTGCTTGTTTTTATCCCGCTATCCCTGCATGACCACACTTGGGCAACCCAACTCTGCTTTTATTTTGTAATGATTGCTTTCCTTTTTCACCATTTACTATGCCTCTTTTTTTTAAATTTGGTGTTCCTTTCCTCTTTGATTTATGAAGCTCTTCTTTGTTTGCTCAGCAGCAAGCCTAATCTGTATGGTTCTGATGGCATTTATAATGAAAAACCATTTGGTACACATTCACAGCTGCCTTCCAGTGGCCTTTTGGACAACAAGCACTGCTCTTTGGCTTTGCTCTAAAATTGCTAAGCGCCTCCCCCCTGACAGTGATTGTGCAGTTATGGCTTAGCGACTGTAACTAGGCACGGTTGGTCTGTGAAGCTTTTCTCCAAATGCCACAGTTGTGTCCATGTGGCTGCAGTAAGAGCGAAACCTGGCATCCGAGGAGTTTTGGAGTGTCTCCACCACATTTCTGAAAGTAAAACTATTAAGCCAAAATGTGAGCGGCGGGGGGAGAATCGTTGTTTGTCTGCTCTAATGAGAGTTGCAAATGTTAGCTTGTCTGGGTTACCACTGTTGTCAAAGCCAAGGAGTGTATTATGAGCTGGAATCTCTTGGGTTATGTTACAAAAAGGCTTGTTGGAGAGCAGCACTTTCCCACTTTATCTAAATGTTTCTTTTGCAAGACTTGATTTTGTGCTGAGGTAACTTTAAACTCAAACAACTGAACAATCTGTTACGAAAGATTGCCTTGAATTTTTTCAGAATATCCTAAAAGGTTTTTAATCGTCACCAACAAGTTTTTTGCAGGCAGCCAATAATGTTTGTGCAGCATGCAGTAGACAGCTGCTGTCATTGAACAATCATTAATGGATGTCGCTCAGTCACACATGATCACAACCAGAGATTTTGAACACCTGTTGAATGTTTTTTTTTTTTTCCCTCCTTATAAACACTTATAAGTTGTCTTTCTTCCTCCGTAGCTGTGTTTTAGAAGTGCCCCAAATTTTTGTGCCGCTAATGTCTAATTCTGCCGTCGGTGTGCAGCGTGAAGCACTGCGTGTGGAAAATGTTTCTCTCTTCGAATGAACAGCAGTCGATGTTTGATGTTTGCTTTGCAACTTTTCCACTCGCACATCTCACATTCACACATGGTATCTTTGTTCAGCAGCTTTTGACGAACTTGTGGAGAATAGTTCCTCCTAACGGCGCGTGTGACAGCAGAATCACAGGAGAGGGATCCTGATTGTTCAGTTTTAAATACAAATACTTTATTTGCATATTTTTATCTAAAGTAATATGATTATGATTACAATTAAATATTGTGGAGGATGGTCTATGGTTGCACAATTTTGATAAACATTTCAATGCATTGATTTATATTGTATATAGATATTCATACACGAAATATGGAGATTCTTGACAATAGTCTTCTGCCATCCCTGACTTAGTTTTTATTGGTTAGCTTCAGCTCATAGAATATAGAAAGTCGGCTGTTTTTTCTTCTGAGAAATCAGACAAAACTCAGCTTTTAAAGAAGGAATAGTTAATCACCTCCTATTATAGTAAATTGCATACAGTGTGTGCTGTGCAAGAGAAGAGAATGCTTGACCTAAATCTCTTAGCCAGATCACCAGAAATTGGTGAGGTGTTTAGAGTTTTACACTCTGCTTTGTGTTGTTTATCCCCCTGTGCTCTGAAAGAAACTGTGAAATTAGTGCGGTGTGTGCTGGTATGCCAAGTTCAGGAGGACACACTGTTTGTGTTGTGGTAGCCTGTGGGTGATGGGGTGAGTTTTCACACAGCACTCCAAAGGAGGTCCGTGTCTCTGCCGGCCAAAATTACCACCATGAAATTGGTGCCTGCTGAAGACTGCATTGAGAGAAGGAGAGAAGAGAAAAGAGTCTTGTTGAAAGGCAGAAAGGGTAGGAGAAAATATAGCAGGCTTGTAGCGAGGTTTACTGCTCCTGCAAATGTTCCCTGACTGGTGGGAACATCAAACTGTCACTTGAAAGACAGTCGATTTAATTTAATCATCATATTTGTTTACCACAGAGGAAGAGAAATCTGTGAAATGTTTGCGGTCTTGTAGACGTTGATTGCATGATGATTGTTTTTTTTTTTTTAAACCCAAACCACAGTCAAGTTCCACTCACAAAACTGAAGTCACCTGTCCTTAGCTGCTGCCATTTAAAAAATGAATAAATAAAACGGAATGAATGAAAACTACCTCCAATGAGTCTACCATTCCCCACCCTGGGACCACAAGACCTTCAGCTGGGAACCGCAGAACCTTCAGCTGGGTTTTTGCAACCTCCCAAAATAGGCCCACATTATATGCCCCAAGGCCAAGCGGGCATCACGGTAGCCTCAAGGAAAAAACATCAAATCCAAGATTTATGACTTAATGGTAAGTGGTGGTTTCCATGTGACACAAGGCTGTATTGTGGATTAGCATTATTCACATGGGGAAAGACCCGAACTGATGTGTTAGTGGTTGTTGTTTTTTTTTGTGTGTGTTTAAATCCCACTGTGTGTGCATTGATAATATCAGCATTCTGCAGCTTAAAAACTACTTGGAATACGATACAAACATATGTGAACAATGACAAAACGAAAACCTGTCAGATTGGAAAATGGCTTTGAAAGGCGATCCCTTAAAACATGGTGTCCTCTTATTTTTGCCTTTGCAGATGTCAGTAGTAAAACTTTCCCACTCCCCCCCCCCCCCCCCCCCCCCTGTAATTAAGAGAAAAAGAGGCTGCTGATTATGTTTTCATGTTGGACTTTGGAGGCAGGCGCATTCAATGCTCGGACAGGGAGCACCACACAGTAATCCTTTAGCTTACTTCGCTCGTGTACATGTTTTATAGGGAAGTTTTTCAAATCATCCAGCATGTGACTAAGGGAAAGGGCGTGTTGTTTTTAAAAAATCGTGCCATCGGCTGACTAAATATACCCTTTACTGGACCTGACCCCTCATTTGCCTTTGCTGTGGCCACTTCAAGTCGACATGCTTGCTCAGCAGGGGCCCAACAACTAGTAATTACATAGGAGGGTTTCCATTTTATATCCCCTGTATAGTGTTGCCTGCTCACAGGCTATTCTCCTTAGTTTAGCCATCTGGGTTGTCATTGATGCTTTACCTGTAGTTTCATCCCACCTCTCTATCCTACCCATCCTACCCCTCTAGCTCTATCATTCGACCTTTTTGATGTGGCAGGTCATGCCGTTAATCATTGATCTGGCTTTTTAAAAGATGAACTTTTCCTCCCGTCTGTCATGCAGTGAGCTCACCGTGCATAATTTGCAATGACTGCTGCATCATCTGTTGCAGTTTTTATGAGCAATAGTCAGCTGTGGAGTTGAGGTCGTACCGCTGGCCACTGGCTCTCAGCCGACCTTAACACGATGGAGCTTTGTCTCGGTGGCTTTGCACATCTCAGTTGAAAGCTGATGTCTATCCTCTGAATGCCAAAAAGCTGAGCAAATCCCCTCGCACTCAACTGGGCTCTTGAACCTTTTACACATGTCTATTTGCAGGTGTTTCAGAGTGCTGTTATGTTTGTATGAGGCGGAAGTGGCTCCAGATGGAGATGAATTGTCTAAAGTCATGTTACTTTAGCTCTGCTTAAGGTTGGCAGCTCAAGGCTATATTAGTGGCTATTGGCGTAACACACTCAAATCACTCACTTACTATCAGCTGTTCTGGCGCTATTATTCTGGCAAAATAAAAAATAAATAAATAAAATGTTTGAAATGGGGAAAAAAAACAGACTCCTCTGGTTCCGCTGCATTTTTAATGACTTTTGTTTTAACTTGTTGTTAATGCCGAGTACTTTTGGGATTTTGCATGAAATTTGCAAAAATGGAGATGGAACATAATCAGCTGAAGCTTTTATACCAGTGGCTTAGCCATTACTGAGACCGCAAAAGCTTGGCCGTCCATGCTCAGAAAACAGTTCAGCCTGTCAGCAAATGCAACTCAAAACTCGGATGCAGCTGCCAGTATTTTAGAATAGACCGTGGTCCCTGTCAGGTCTCATAAGAGGGATTTGATGCTCACAGTTGGCATTATCATGTGTATATGTGAGCTAGCTCTGGTCTCTGCCACATCTATAGCCAAACTCCATTAATCTGTTAATGACACTGGACCAGACATCTGTCCCCATCAGTGTGTCATCCTCTCCGGTCTCAGTATTTTGTTTCAAGTGACTCTCAGTTGCACGATAACGACCACAGATATATAGCCAGAGTCATAAAGAACTTATTATCAGCAACAGATGGGGCTGGTCATATTTTTCTTTTTTTTTTCAAAATACGTACACATGTAAATTGGTGAATGTGTCTTTTAAATGTTTTTATCTGTGATGCTGGACTCTTGGAGTTAATTTTTACTGTTTCTAACAATAATATTGCACAGTGCATTAATCACTTTCCACATTTATTACCTGTATGTTTGGATTGAGTGATTTTTAACCCGTCAGGAAACTGCATATAAAGATAATGGGATTATATTTGGGTAGCTCTTTTTAAAAAAATTTTTTTAAATTTATATATATATATATATATATATATATATATGTATATATACATATATATGTATATATACATATATATATGTATATATATATATATATATATATGTATATATGTGTGTGTATATGATAACTGTTGTTCTTGATCATAAAATGAGCAACATTGTTTTCATAATGCACTGCATGTTTACTCTGGGACCTTTAATCTATGCAGCCACATCTACTAACAATCACACGATTGATGCCTCTTTACTGTCTGTGACCTAAAACGATAGGTCGGATAGAAAACTTTGTAAAGCAGCGTGACAATCGTGAGCTGTTGGTGCATTATCATCCCCATTCCCACAGTTGGGTGGGTACTGTACAGATGGCACCACTGATAAACGTCAGTCATCATAAGACTGTGTGGTATGTAGTTTGTGGAGTAACTGGTGGTGCTTCTTCCGGTAAGCCTCCAAAGTATTCAATTTCTTCGTGAGCACTTTATACAAAATAAGAAGGAAATGGGGAAAAACTGAGCAAAGCCTGTGTGCAATGCAGTAAGTCAAGTAAGTGCCAAGCAAGACATTCTTTCTACAAAATAAACTATTTCTTGTAGCTTTCCCATTACATAGAATCTGTTTGTGCGTGGTTATATACATAGGTTATTATATCAATAGACAGACAAAAAAAAAAAAAGGTTTTCACTTTCTTGGCGCGCTGCAGTAGAAGGAAGAGAAACATCTCTGTGCACTGATGCTGATAATAAGGGAGTACATGGAAAATGCAGCCATTGCGGCGTTGGAGTTGGCAGGCACTGAATGTCCAACTTCCTCACATCACCCTCCATTCCGCTTTGGATCCCCTCCACGCTTTCTGCTGACAGGATGCTGAGCTTCTTGTCTGCAGTGGAAATTAAGTGACAAGTGGTGAAGCCGCCATGTGGCACTTCATAACACGCCAGCCTTCCATTTCATAAAGGACTTGGATGGGATGCAGTTCATCCGAACTGATAATGAAGCAGGATCTGTAAGACTCTGCTGAGGAGGTGATCAGGCGTTCAGATCATAAGTTTGCCTCACAGTGATTATTCAGGGGAGGGAATTTTGACAAATGTTTTTTTTTTTTTCTTTCTTTTAACTACAGCAGAGAGAGCAGTGGTGCTGGGGTTTTTGCTACACTGTTCATCCAGACTTGTCTTCACCACAGTTCTTACTTGCTTGCAGAATACTATATCACGCCCTGAGGTTTTCTTTACTGTGGTTTATATCTGCACCTGTCAGAGCAAATGCTATTTTCTACCCACAGATATGCTGCTGAACTCTGAAAGGTTTTTTTTAAGAGGTCTGTGCTCTCTTTGCCCTATTAAATTGTCATTTTGAGGATCTTTGTGCTAATTTAAGTAACTTACAAACACACTTTGATGAAATCTAATTTTTGATTTTTTTTAAAAATTTTATTTGAACAAAAATAAGGGAAGTCTACTTTGATAATGCAGCAGTCATTGTAGTAATGCAAATATGCAACTGCAGAGCTTTTACTATCATGTATATATGTTCAGTCTTTTTTGAGTGTTCATCATCAATAGCTTAAATAAAAGTCACATGATTTGCCTTACATATAGTAGTGAAATGTAGTAGTAGTACATAGCTGTCTGATCAGTGTAATCATTTGAATGATATTCATTCAATAAAAAAAGATGGATGAAACTAACAAAAAATTTAAATGTGTAATATTGTTATTTTGCTGCAGATTTGCTGAAAGTGGGTGATGGTTAAAGGCAGCCATGGCTCCAAAACTGACACTGACTTAAAATGAGCAGAAAGGACAACGACAGCATAAAGATGTGAAATTTAGTTTTCCTCTTTTTCAAACTCTGCAAGATATTCAAGTTCCTCTATCACTGATGAGTTGAGCTCCAGTTTCCCCTTCTCTATCCCCTGTCTTCAGTCGGCATTCTGCCAATATCTGCGTCCAGTTAACAGCAAAGTGCTGGGAACCCCAAGGCCCTAAGCAGGTGTCGACTCCCTGCCCGGCAAAAGAAGCTGAGAGGGGAACACAAAGAGCTCAAAGAAACTTGCCAGCATGGTAACCGTCTTAAATATCTCAGGCCAGTACGGCCACTCCTCTAAATCTCTCAGCAGCATTGGGTAGCTGAAACTAAGCTCTTTCTGCTACCGTGATACTGACTCTGAAAGGATTTTGAAACCTGGGCTTTACCCTAAATGGGGCTGGGAATGGTAAGACTGATAAAGGGCATCTGAAGTGTACAGATGGAGGGTTGAAGGCAGTTAGTCATAGGACCTGGCACAAAAGGGAACTTTTACCAAGGACAAAAAAAGACGAATTTTGACCGCCTGGAGGCCTTCGTCATAGTTTTTGCGTTGTTATCCATTCACACTGTTGCTATTTCAGTCCCTTTCTGTCTTCTTTGACAATGAAAGTTTCTGTTCCTGTCATTTGACAGTTTATGTTTCCTTTATGGGGTGTATCCAGATCTCATGGGCTTGTGTGATCTTTGAAAAGACCCGCTTGGCTCCGGGCTTTCCTCATGCTAAGCTGCCCTGGCATTTAAGTTGGCAAGACTGTGGAAGAACGGGAGGAGAGGGAGAAGCGAAGCCGTTCCCTCGCTCTCTATGCATTGTTGACTGCCCTGCAGTGATGACGTGGATGTGAAAGGGGGGTGGAATGGAGTCGAGTGGAGGCTACCCTCGTCCTCCCTAAACAACAGGTCATTGTGTATTTGACCCCCCCTCATCCCTCCCCCCATTTTAGCAGAGTGGTTAGGCCTAAAGCTGGAATGGAATTCCAACTTTGCAAGATTTTGTTTTTGAAATAATTCACAATAATTGATAAATAGATGCATAAATAAATACAGAGGGGTCATCTCGTCTGAGGCCACTTGTTCTCATTTACAACCAAATCGATATTTAATTATGATTACCCTTCTTTTTCTCTAGCAACAGAGGGCCCCATTGATTGTCCGTGCTGTGCCATATGATACATCCCCCCCCATTGGTGACTGATTACCGACCTATATTTGAGTGGAATTAGCCACAATGGGGCCATGTGGTCATTAAAATGTAACTGACAGTGATATATCTGTTCTGTGTTCCATTTGTTCTGTAATTTTGGATTTTAAAAGAAAAAAAAAAATCACGAGGGCAAATAATAAAGCAGCAAACTGGCTCGTCATTTCCTTGTCAGATAGTATCGTGGGATTTTCTTCCTCATTAGGTTTTACGTTCAGTTTCTTGATTCAGGGTTCATCTTACAAGACATTTGAGAACCTTTAATGCCATTGTTCACATGACTTGGCCACCAATTTTTCTGGAGGTGTCATGCAGGTACTTCAGCTTCCTCTGAGTATGTTGTGATTAAAAACCAGAATAACCTGCTTCATGTCAGATCCGTTTACATGCTCAGAGGAAAAGTTCACACAAACCACCTGCCCAGCCAGACCCACCTGCCTTCTGCTAATAACAACATTAACCTTAAGTGAATGCAGCGCACAGGGGACTCATAGTTCTGTTAAGGCCAGCTTCCTCTGTGTTTAAATCAAATGAAAAGACGAGCGAGGTTGGAAGTTGTAAAAGACGCCTTTTCAGTTTTATTAACAAAGCTAAAAAAGATAGCCAGTCCTCCGTCGGAGTGGCATGAAAATTCGCCAAGATCATTTGATGTGTATCCTCCAGCGTCGCAGTAAATTTGGCTGCATGTTTTGCAGGCAGGATTGGAACAGATTTGGAGATTTATTGTAATATTTTACTCGAGCTTTAAAGCTTGTGCTTTTCATCCCAGCTTTCCTGCTGACCTAAAACTACCAAATAGATGCATGGATTGTTCCTGGGAGAGATGTTAACCACTTTATATTTTTAAAATCGGAGTCCTTACAAAGAGATGCAGCTTAGAAATATTACTCATCGTTTTTTTAGCCAACAGTCAGTGTTTCAGCAAATTTGACTTCCACAGCAATATGAGAAAACTTAATTTTATCAGTTTCATCTGAAGCTGAAAAAAGTCGGCTTTTTTAAAAAAATTTTAAATATGATGCATATAGTTTTATTGAATAAGACATCAACCAATTCAAGTGTGTCTGGATAAACTAATCACTTGCATAAATGGCACAAAGCAGCCTAATGGGGTCTTTATCAGACTCATCCTGAGGTGATTGCAACAGACTGAAGCTGATGGTGAGCAGAATGCTTCATAAATTGACAAATGGAAAAGGGCACCGCCGTCTGATAAGAGCTTATGGCTACCAGGAAATCTATCATCGTTGTCGTCATCACCTGAGGCAAGCGGATTAGTCTATTTTAATGTTTTGACAATGACGTAATGTAATAAAAGGTGGATTTTCACCATGACTAGGGGTGAACAGATGCTACACTAAACAAGGGCAATAATTCACCTGCTTGGCTGTCCTGCGGGTGGGACGGACGTACCTTTGTGCACATTACAAACAAGAGGAGACGGTTTTCTATCACTTCTGGGTCTGGATGTCATCATGTGCCGCGACAGTCCTTCTGTCTCCCCTCTGATATTTTATAAAAGTGAAACTGTGCATCCATCTGTTTCCTGTTTTATTTAACCCCATTTTTCGCCCCTGAAGCAGCCACTCATTTACAGCTCAGCAGAATTGTCATTTGCCTCCCACCTTACTTTAAAGCCTGAGCTTGCAAACTTTTTTTTTCTGACAAACGCTTGCTGAAAATATTGCACCTGCCATATTTCCCAAAAAATAAAGATGAGAATGATTTATAGATAAAACACAACTTTTTCAGCTCGTAGATGACAGATTTGTCCGTTATACTTGTGAAAGCTTTGATTTTAACGACATGCTTTGATAGTTGCAGGTGTGTTTTTCTTCCAGCACATATTTTATAGATGAAGGGTTTATCCAAACCATGTGACCCGCTGTATGTTTGTTATTTTTTAGTTTTTACTAAATCCTAGCAGCTTCCAGTATAAGGGAACTTGATTAGATGCTTCGCACCTCTTTTGTCTGTGCTGCGTGATAACATCAGAACAAGAGGAAGTCTGCATTACTGTGAAAGGCTTTGTTAGTGTCGCTTTGAGCGTGCCACTTTAGATTTGTCTTTGTGTCTTCCTGCAGGGGAAACTTCACAGTTTCAAAGCTATCGGACTCGAATATGGGATTTGGCGTGCTGGGAGTGTTTCTGGGGCTTCTCCTGGAGGTCTCCACCCATGGCCCCCACGGTGTTCCTCGAACTTCCTGGAAGCAGCAGGGTAAGGACTCTTGCAGTTATAATTCTGGCTTTTATAACAGAAAAACTGATCATTTGTTGTGGGTGTGAATGAGATTATATAAAGTGAGCTGATATTAAGATGAAAACTGAATAATGGTAATAGTTTTAACTTGTTACTTATTAACTATTACTTTAAGTCTTCCTCCTAAACCATATTGGTTTTACGTTTTTCATAAGCCCGAATACTAATTTAAATAAAAACTGTAAGAGCACACCTGTCTATAACACACACACACACACTCGTCTATAAACCCTCACTGTGGGAAGTAGTGCTTGTCAGTATGAATGGGTAGCTTGCATGATATCAGCACAAGAAATGTGAGACGCTAAAGTAAAGTATGCTCACTCTTCTGGCAGTACAGGAGGAACAGAACCTTCACACGGTTTAGATCTTTATATATATATCAAAGCTCTCGCATGTCAATGTCTCAAGTTCACAATAGAATACTTTGGTTCACCTTTTACCTAATTTTATCTTGAGAAAAGACTCTCACTCTCAAATTAGACTCAGTGTTCTGTGAGGTGGACGCTCTCTCCGCTGTTTACAGAAATAGCTCAAGTAACTCTGTCTCTGTGTGAGAACGAGTGCAGCTCATCCTTTTAATAAGTTTAACTCTCGCTGTGTTTGCTTTCATCATTGTGGTGTTTATGACCTGCATCTGCAACCTGAACCCATTTGCACCTGGCACAGCCAGTACCACCCAAACACAAACTTGCCATCAAGCCCAGCAAGCAGTGTAAGAGGCTGAAGAGTAGCATTAGCAAACTGTTGCTTTCAGGGTGAAGTTGTATTGGTGTAACGAGCAGAGAGTGCAGGCACCGTCATGTCTTTGATGTTTTTATGTAAGCTGTGTTTATTAAAGTGGCAGAAATTGTTGGTATTAACAGCTTTTTGCCACTTTCTTCAGCAGGAACACACTGTAACCACAGTACTGATATCATTAGCTTATAAAAGTTTGAACTTCTTATGAGAAAGATGTCTATGCTGCTGCCCAGCAAACTCAGAGCAACATTACCATTCAGTTGAACTGTATTTCTTGCCTCACAGTTTCTCTGTATGTAGCAACTGGGGTACTTTTTGAAAGTTTGGGAATCTTTGAAGATGGGACTTTCCGCAATGAATGACAGGTTGAGTGCTGAAATATTTTTTTTTTTTCCCCCAAACAGTCTGTTATCTTATGATCCCATTGACTCCACCAACTTACTTTAACTTCAGCAGATTGAGACTTTTGAATCTGCTTTGTGACAGGTGCTGGTCTGTTTCCCAGCATGGACTCAGTGACCCAATCTGCAGAGCAGGAAATCCCAATATAACAACATGACTTCAATCTGACAGCATTAAGCAACCTCTAAGTTGCTTTGGCTTATTTCATGTTGCACATATTCATTTTATACAGTGATAATATTAAATATGGTGGTTTAAATTAAACTTTATTTGATGTAGAATATTGACTGTAAACTGATGGACTGAAACAGTTTTAGTCCTCCATATAAAACACAATGTTTGATGACAACTGTTTCTGAAGCACATATGATGAAAATCAAGTGTTTTTTTTTGTTTTTTTTTATGCTCAGACTTGGATCTGATGGAGTTTTCGGAGCCTGGCATCTTCAACTATTCGACCCTACTGCTGAGTGAGGAAAGAGACGCGCTGTATGTGGGAGCAAGGGAGGCCATCTTTGAGCTCAGCAAGAAGAATGTGACTATCAGAAACAACAAGGTAATAAAGGAGCAGGAACATTTGCGATAACGGGAGGAAAATAAGAAAGTTTGGATTCATTTTATTTTGATTTTTGCTGTTTTAAGGTTCAGTGGACAGTTGCAGACGACTCCATGACGATGTGCACACTCAAAGGAAAATCAAAAGAGGTTTGATCATTTATTTAGTATGTAAAGATTTTTATCTCTTAATTCAGAACAAGCCAAACTGCATTTATTCTAGTCTTGAATTAATCAATTTTGTGGCATTTCAGAGAGATTGTCTAAACTACATTCGAGTACTTCAAGTTGTGGACGATCAGAGGCTTTATGTCTGTGGCACACATGCTTTTCAACCCCAGTGTGATTACTTGGTAGGTTAATGCTCTATCCCACCTCAACTGGGAACACGACACTACACAAATAAACACTTGTTCGGACTTGCTAATCAGCGGTACCACCTTAAACTAATATTTTAACTCCCCTTTCAGAATCTTGCTGACTTCTCTTTTGAGGGTAGACCTGAGGATGGCAGAGGGAAATGCTCCTTTGACCCCTCGCAAAGTTTTACCACTGTCATGGTTGGTGAGTTGAGGCCAGTTTTTTTTATCTCATTTCACAAAGAGCTCTCTTTGTCGTCAGCCCTGCAGTAAAATGCAAAATAATCTCTGGTAATCTGTTTTGTGTGAGAGTGGCATAACTCTGTTGTTTACTTTTCCATCAGATGGAGAGCTGTACTCTGGGACAGCTTATAACTTCTTAGGAAGTGAACCCATTATTTCCAGATACTCGCCATCCCACTCTCTGCTGAGGACAGAGTACTCCACATCGTGGTTAAATGGTGAGTTCGGACAACATGTGAGAGATGTTCAGCTCCAATCAAATGAAAAATTCTGTTGTCATCGGGGCTTACATACAGTAACGGTTCTGTATAAAATCAATTTACTTTACAATTTATCCCACTTAAAGTTGCAGCACTGAACTGGAAGTGCAGAATGTACAGTACGGCATGAAAAAGGTTTCTCCTTCCTCGGTGCTGTAAGCAGAAGCATCCAACTTGCAGTGTTTCATTTTCACTCAGCAGTGATCGTCCCTTCAACTGTTAAAGTGACAGCGTCACTGATGGCAGTGAATTAAGGGAAGGCCAAAAATGAAACGGGAAAATCAGGTGTAAAACACCTGATTTCCCATTTAATAAGCAGAAGTTTGGATCAGAACATGGATCAGATACATCAACTTTTACAATCATTGCATATCCAGTATTAAAGGGACCCAAATCTTCCCTGCTGTCCAGTTGTGGGGGTTAAAAAGATTTTTTTTTTTTTTACATGATTTATTTTTTTTTTTTAAAACCATTGCCCCTTCAGGGGCACACATGCATTTGAAATCTTGAATTGAAGATTTCAAAGTTATTTGTCTGTCCTGCACCCTTTTACCTATACCTTTGTCTCGCTCCCATCTCTGCACTCATCGCAGAGCCCAGTTTTGTCTTCGCTGACGTGATCAGAGAAGGGAAAAACAGAGCAGATGGCGAAGATGACAAAATCTATTACTTCTTCACTGAGGTGTCGGTGGAGTATGAATTCTTTGGCAAGCTGCTCATCCCCAGGGTGGCTCGCGTCTGTAAGGTCAGTACATGCCGTGCACCATCTGCACATACCAGCAGCATCCCTCTTTAGCACCCGTCTCCCTGTTGTCTTTGGGTGCGTGTCTTTCTCCTTTTCCTCCCTCCTTCCCTTTACTTCTCTTGTTTTATAATCTAAGAAGAAGTCTTTTTTTCACGGATGTACAAAAGATGGTGACATCTAGACGAGAACCTAACTGCCGACATATAGTTTCACATTACAAACAGAAGAATTTCAAGATTTAGCAAATAAGATGTGCTATAATCTAACTTAAAAATCTTATAATGATACTGGGGTTGTGCTTTCCATAATGGTAGAACAATATTTTTTTAAATAAGGTATTACAGCCTTTAAGTAGGTATAAAAGGTATGAAGAGACTTCCTTTTTGTCATTAATGCAAGATGACAAAGACATGTAGACTGTAGTGACCAGAAGAAGGAATGCTCAACAAATCTGGGCTATGTTAATAAATATCGCATAACAATAACATGACTAGACAACTGCTTTCCTCTCACAGTCTTAATACAAAACAAATAGTTTTAAAATGATTGAAGGGCTTTAAACGCACACACAATATCAACTTTTCTAGTATTTTTGTTCTTGCTTGGATCTTTCATTTCCATCAACCACATTGATATTCAAGCTGTCATGGAGCAGCTCAAACCTTTGGGGATAATTGGGTTTCAAGGCACAACAACATTGTGTCTGAAAACATCAGAGTGCAACGGTAATTAACCAGAGATTATCGAAGCAAAAGGAGACCCTGAACAAGCTTTTGAAAAGTGAGACGACTTGTCACCCTAGTGGAAATGATCATCTTCCACAAACTCCTGCACCTTCCACTTTTTAACTTTAATAACTTTTTAAACACCTTTTTAAACTCCCTGCCCTAACATCTGCAATATCTGCTCCCAGGGTGACCTCGGAGGCCAGCGCACTCTGCAGAAGAAATGGACATCCTTTCTGAAAGCTAAGCTGGTGTGCTCCATGCCTGAGCTCAACTTCGTTTTCAATGTGGTGCACGATGTCTTTATCCTGAAGGGGGAAAAAATAAGGGACACCGTCTTCTACGGTGTCTTCACCTCTCAGTGGTAAGTGATTTTTAAAGATCGTCAGCTTGGAGTCAGGACAAGAAACTAGACCAGCAGCATGCATTACAATGCATTCCACTTAATGCAGTCCCTCACCTCTGTATTTTTACCTCCTGCCCTTCCTTCTGCAGGGGAAATGTGGGTTTGTCAGCTGTGTGTGCCTACAACATGACTGCTGTGGAGGAAGTCTTCGCCAAGGGAAAGTATATGCAGAAGGCAACTGTGGAACAGTCCCACACCAAGTGGGTGCGGTACAATGGCATGATGCCTTCTCCACGTCCTGGTGCAGTAAGTGACAAAGACAGCTTGATCCTCACTTTAGCTTTGTGTTATTTGTTCACCCAGTCCAGGGCAAGGCAATATTTGATTGGATAATTGCACTTCTTATCCCAAAGACTGTCGACATGCCCTGTTTAACTAAAAAATCCTTTTCTGTCTTCAACACCAGTGTATTAACAGCCTGATGCGACAGCAGAACATCACCAGCTCACTCCATTTGCCAGACAAAACCCTTCAGTTTGTTAAGGACCACCCCCTGCTGGAGGATCCCGTCCAGCCCATCGGCAATAGGCCTCGCCTCATCACCAAAGACGTCAATTACACTCAGATTGTCGTAGAAAGGGTTCAAGCCCTGGACAAGAACATTTATGACGTTATCTTCACTGGAACAGGTAATAAAACAGCAGTTAAACCCACAAAATCTGCATTATCCGATTTATTGGCCCATTTTGCTCATCTCTGTCAGGGAATTTTCAATATTTGGTTCAGAAGTAGTCTGTAGCCATATTTCAGGACCATATGTTCATAACTCATTTCTGGTTTTATCTTGACAAAATAACTAATGTTTTGCCATTAATGTCTCTAGATAAAGGTGTCCTGCACAAGTCGGTGGTTTTTGAAGAAGAGGTTCATATTGTGGAGGAGATACAGCTCCTGAAGAACTCTGAACCCATCAAAAACCTACTGCTGTCCTCGGAGGTCAGTGACTTTTTTATTTTTAGCTTGGCTGTACAGGGAAGTGCAGAAACCACCACCACCTTAAAGGAAAATTAAGTGCTTAATCAACCTGCTCCCAATTTCTGCTTGCATTTGGGCGAAGACTTTATAGAGCACAAGAGTTTGCTGGCGAGATCACTCCGCACTGAGTGATAGTGAGCGGCAACAGATAAACGCCAAGTAGCAATTAAAGGCTGCAGAGTAAAAGTATTTGTTGTTTACAGGAAACACTCAGATTGTTGCTTTAAGTGTCTGATAGAAAGGATAGCTGGAAAGATGCATTTATTTTGGTTTCTTATGGTTTCAAGGGTATAATCTCTTTCAGTGCAGAGTTGTTACTTCTTCTAATCGGAGGCAACCTTTTTTTCTTTTCACGATTACAGCCTCGGACATAAAGGGATGGCTAGCTTTAATGTATTTGTACCTTCCAGTACTTGCAGGGCTACATTTTTGTGGTGTGTTACTGCTAGACGTTTACACAATTTGGAATGGCTATGCAAAATTCTGTATGAATGTTGAGAATTAAGTGCAAATTATCATGCATGTGGCCTTTTTTTGGCCTTATCTTTTTGTGTTGATGGGAGTATTCAGAAGAATAAGAGAGAAATAAATGAGAGACTGACTTCGACCAGAGAAAGGTTAACCCCGGTAATGAACCATGTGTTGCATCTTTGTTCTTGATATGTCCTTTTCTTTTAAAGGACTGTTTGAGGGGTAAGACTTTGTTTTAGAGGAAGCTAAGAATTTGATGTAGTTGAGGCTGAAAGCCCTTTGTTATGATTCTTAGTTAGACATATGGAATGTATTGCTGTATGTCAGTGAGTGTCCTCACAGTCATAAATGTGTGCACGTCTTGCAATTTAGCCTTTGTGAGGAAGCTTATGGCAAGAAATTTTAAAAGCAAAATTAGCAGTTTCTGTAAATGAAATGCTGAAATGCTTTCAGCTTCTTCTTAGGACTCCTCTGGGATAACCACTCTTTTAAAACTGGCTAAGGAACCATATTTATTCAAGGACTTTTTTTCCCAGCCACATTGTCAAACAAAACTGTAACTAGGATCAAGTTTTGTCTTGTTTATGTTTACGGCTCATCTTTTGCACATTTAAACCTAGTTAAGTGCTATCTTGCTTATTAATAAAAAGTTTGTCCATGCTTTCCTTTTCCTGTTTACGTGAACAAGCTGATTGCTTCCACAGACACAGTCCCTATACGCTGGTTCAGACTCGGGTGTAGTGCAGTCACCCACTGCTTTCTGTAGCAAGTATTCGTCCTGCGATGACTGCATCCTCTCACGAGACCCCTACTGCGCCTGGGATCCCAACACTGCCGCCTGTGTCAATATCATCATCGCTCCCCGTCAGCAGCACAGGTAGCTCTCCTTCAGTCGAAAATGTACTACTTTCACCCTTAATCACTTTTATCATCTTTGTGTGTACTAGTACTCCACTCGAGCATTTTTGTACTTGTCAGTGTAACCAAAACCCGCATTAAGAAACAGCTGCACCGATACCACTTCCAGTTTGACCTGCTTCACTGTGTCACGCTGGATGTCATATCAGAGTGTGTGCATAGTTCACGCACTTTTAAAACGATGCTTGTGTTTCAGGAGGCTAATCCAGAGTCTGGATGGTGATGCGAACAAGTGTCCTTCAGGTAGGCTGCAGTTGCTTCCACTTAGCCTGATTTTTAAAAAAAGTTCATGAATAAAGATAGAATGATTAAATGGATGATAAATAAAAAGCTTTTGAACATGAATAGTGATAGTAGAAAGTGGGTAATATCAGTTTTTACCCCCCCATGCCTTGAATTGGATAAAACACGATCACTTTTTAACCATATTTTTTGTAGTTTTTGACCTCAGTTTGAAAGTCTCCTACTTCTGGATCTTACTATTTCTGGATCAGAATTTAAAGATCCAAAAGTGATCATTTTCTCATTGCTTGCCTCTTAGTGCCGGCTGTGTCTCAGAAGGACTACCAACATGTGACGGTGAAACCAGGGAGCTCTGCTGAGCTGCCATGCCTGGTAAACTCCAACCTGGCGCAGTTGATCTGGAAATCTAACGGCTCCGTTCTCACCGAGGCGTCTCGCTTCCACTTCATAGCTGAAAACGGGCTCCTCATTTACAGCGTGGCACCCGAGGATCAAGGTTATTATGAGTGCTGGTCTGTGGAATGGGCCGCTGCTGCTGGGAAAAACTTCAGCCGCCTCATGGCTGGATACATCCTGACTCTGGATCTTCCACCCAGACCCCCACACCAGGCGAGCCCTGTGGTCACCACCATTGGTAGCCAGGAGACAAGTAGCACAGATGCAGCTGAAGGTAATGTTAAAACAGATAGAGCCCCACTAACTTCGGCCAGCTTCACAGCTACAGTCCTCCTCACCTCCCCACCCCAAACTGACTCATCACTAACCCCGCCGCCCAGCAGCACACTCAAGTTCCAGCCAAAGCAGCAAGTCCCTTTGAACTCCGTCATATCTCATCCAGACAGCCAGGACCCCGCAGCTGAGTATTTGCAGCACAGCAACAGCATGGCTCTCCTCTTCCTCTTCCTCCTGTTTTTCCTCCTCTTCTTAGCTGCAGTGGTGTACAACTGCTACATGCAGTACCTCCCTGCTTCCTGCCTGAGGCTGCGAGCCGCTCTGCTGGGCAGTCACAAGAGCCCCCATCAGCCTGAGTACAGTGCCTGTGAAGCAGGTTTGATGGAACCAGCTGCTGCTACCAAAATTAACATGACTGAGCAACCAACCCAGAATGGGAGCCAAACCACTCAAAACCTGCGGGCGCTCCGCGACACGGGGTACGAGACTGAACCAGAGTGTGGCAACGGCCAGGTCCCCTCACAGGAGAAACCTTTCGATGTGGACTGTGACTCTCAGTCCATCCAGTTTGCAGATGCAGATTAACCTCTCTGCTAGCCAAGCGCCTGTTCTGCTTTTCGTTCTCTGTGTTAAAACTGTAAGGGAGGTCACACTCTTTCTGTGTCTGCACAGCATACAGGCTAAGTGTGTATATGAAAGTGTGTCCAGTGTACAGCATCTAACGCCGTTTTACCATCGCAAGGCTCAAGTCGAGCGCCGTGTCTGGTTGTGGAGCTTTAACACCAGAAATCAGATTTTAGGGTGACGATCGAACAAAAACCTGTACTCAAAGAAACGACACCCTTTCAGCTTAGTCCAGCAAGAGAAGCTATTTCTTACATTCCAAAATGGAAACATTGTTTACCAAATTGGTAAGTTGCAGTGATGTTTTCCAAATTGGAGTCATATTTCTGTGCAGCCTGAGTGCAAAATAATCTCTTGAAGGGTCTGCTTTCTTTTGTTTTTCGATCTAATTGACGATTAAAGCTTCAACATTCTAGTTATGTCTCAGGGAGGAGTTGCTCTGTATGTAGAAGGCTAGACTTGTCGCACAGCTTTGTCATCTGCTGCATCCGGTATATGAGGCTGCAGGATTTTCAAGGCCAGAAAAGAAGAAAACAAGTGGACATGTGACAGCTAGTTTGATAGAAGAATGCTGGAATGTATCAAACCACTTCTTGTGAGGAGTGGCAGTGCTGCACTCTTGTATTTGACTTTTATTCCCGTTTGTGAAGGCAGCATTCCTGTTGATCCCGTGTATTAACCTTCATAAACCATCTTCCCTTCTATGGTCTGTAAATGAAGTGAAAATGTACAGTATGAACTGAAACTTGATAACAGAGCCCTGGAAAAAATCTGAAGTTTTATTTTTTTTGTTATTGTGGTTTTATTAAACCTTAAATTTTACAACATTCTCAGATTATATTATTTAAGATAACAGATCTGTGGTAATACCATTTTTTGTCTAATACATAAACAGTTGTGATCTTCTTATTTATTGCAACAGCTCTCACTTTTTGATCACTTGTTAGTCTCCCTTATGTCTCCTTTGCATGTCATTCCTTGTTGAGATTTTCCTCTCCTCTTTTCACCACCCCTTCTCACAGCCTCTTCTTCTATCGACACTTCATCCTCCCCGCTCTCCTCTGGAAGTAGCTCTGCCCTCCCTTCCTCATCCTCCTCCTCTTCTTCTTCTTCCACCTCATCCTCTTCCACCAAGCCCCACAATGTGGAGGCTCGGGAGGCAGAGGTGAGACTGTTGCCTCCCCTGCTGAAGGACCAGGCCTGGGGAATTCATGCCCAGGAGTCCTTCCTGCTCTTCTGCCTCGCCCTGGGTGAGTGGTGCCTGTGACTTTGACTCAGCTCACACCTCAAACCTCCCCTCCTTCAGAGACAAATGCTCTGTTTGGAAATCTTTCCCCCCTCACTTATTAGACCCATCGTTTGTCACTCGTTCCCTCCTCTTTCTTACTTGCATGTTTCCACTTACCCAAACACAAACTAACCAAGAGGGAGCACATTTGCGTTCTTGGATTTATTTGTAACAAGTCAGACCGTTGCTTTCAGGTGTTTGACTTGTGGACAACTAAATGCCAACATGTTGAATCAGTGTTTGTTGTTAAAATGTAAACCTCTCGTTCTCTCAACAAAAGGTATCTTTTTTTTTTCCTTTTTTCCTTTTTTGTGAACTATTTGTGTAACCACAATGATGGGGAAACTTGTAAAATTTAGATATGAATGCTTCTTATTCGAGGTGTTGATAATCGTTCCATATATCCAAACTAAAGTCTCCTGAACTGTCAGCCATTTTTATTTTGTGACTGTAAACATTTGTAAATATATTTGTATATATGGAAAAATACCTTTTTTTTTGAAGATGTACATAAATCAAGGGGACACATTCTGGGCTGTGGTTCTTGGTAGAGAGGTGAAATAAACCTTATCGAATGTTTTCAACTCTGCTTTATGTTTTTCTCATTTATAGTAAAAAAAAAAAAAAGATATCGGTGTTTGTTTGGACTTTTAGAATATACAATGGCATACGAAGTCCAAGTTGAAGAAAGAATAATTAATTTATTTACAAATGAAAAGGAGCACCAGTCAGAGGTTTGACACCCAAAGACATTGGAGGTTTCCTAACTTTTAAGATCCCTGTTCCCCAATTGGCCTGTTGGTGCAGTTGCTTGTTTATCTCAAACCTTGCCCCACTGATCATTAGCCCTTCTAAGCAGCTGCCGCCTTACAACTAGAATAATTGTACACAAAGCTGGTTGAGACAAGAAATTTTCAAGTTTATTCAATGCATCATATAGGAGATGGCAGTTAATAGGAATGATATTTGTCAAGTTAGGGTCTGGAGGACCATGAAAAACAAGTTCTTGTGGGTATACTAATTAAACCCAATTGACTGCTAAAGACCTT
Source organism: Leuresthes tenuis (assembly GCF_036924035.1). Taxonomy (NCBI): domain Eukaryota; kingdom Metazoa; phylum Chordata; class Actinopteri; order Atheriniformes; family Atherinopsidae; genus Leuresthes; species Leuresthes tenuis. The sequence continues at coordinate 14,691,688 of NW_027325373.1, forward strand.
CAGGAAGGCAGGTCAGACTCTGGAGAGGTGATGCACTGATCTAGTTGGTGATAAGGTTGAGGTAACGACAAATCTCATTTAATATCGGTCATTAAAATAAGCAGATCCAGATCCTACAAAGGACCCCCCCCCCAAATTACCTAAAACATCACTGAAAATCTCTGGATAAACCTCAACAGGTGTGCTCTTACCAACGTTGGGGGTTGTTAAAAGTGTCATGCGAGGTGCCCACAGTTTTGCTTCAAGTGTAAAAGAAATAAAGTAAAAAGAAAGTCTTAAAATATTGAAGATCTTTATCTCCCTTAAAACAATTACAATTCTGTTTTAAAAAAAAAATAAATAACAAAATAAATTCTGTACGAGGGTGCTAAGATATTTGCATGTCACTCTAATTACAAAATTTGTATCAGACACAGCTGTATCTTTGCATGTATATCCAAGTCCTTGGAAATGCTCACTGACACGGATTTCCACAGGCAGACCTACCAAAAAGTATTCCCGTTTCTAAGAGAGCGTCTCGACAATCAGGGGTAAACACAAGGTCCAATTCTGTCCCGCAGGTCCCAGTGATGTCCACATTCACTGGCTGATAAACGGGCACATCCTGGACACCCCCGTTAGGGAGCACCGCCTGCAGCTGGGTCATAAGGAGATGCTAGTGAGCAGCTGGCTCCAAGAGAGGCCACTGATCAAAGATGCACGTTACCACTGTGTTGCTGAGGCCAGCACAGGAACTGACATGTCTGAGGTCGACCTCAGGCTCACTATTGGAGGTATCTGGACCAGGTTTTGCATGGCTGTGACACATCCAATGTGGAAAAGTTTATGGTACAGCGACTATTACGTAGTTAAGCAGTAACACATGCAGAGTTGTAACAAAGTAGATTGCCTGGGATTGGTTGCCAGTTCTACTGCTAAAGAGATGGAAAAAATAAAATGGTTTATATCCATAAATGATGTTTGGCAGATGAGAGCATTCCATCCAGGGATTTAAACCAGTGGAGAGGTGCACTCACAGAACACGAGCAACTGCTTAAAAGATGGGAAAAGGCCTTGGTAGGTGTATGTTCTTAAAGTGTTTTTTTTTTTCTCTCTTCAGAATTTCTTAAACATAATTGTGCATTTGCTTGGATTGACTTGCATCGTGTGCACTAGTCGTAACCTGCCCTGCATGTTTGGCTATTGACGAGTGTTTGAACCTCTTTGCCAGTTAGTTTTTCCTTTCCCTTCAGGAGCACTAAAGAGGTGCAAAGTCCAGATTTATTGAGGCCGTTGCCTCAATTATGAAATAAACAGCTTTGGTGTTTCTGCAGCTGATTTATTTTTTTCCCCACAGTGGTTTCCACAGGCTGAAAAAGGAGGTTGCAAACAGTGATCAGGAAACTTTGAAGTTAATTAATTCTGATAAATGCCTCACCAGCTGTCCCTGCATCTTTTTTCTGTTTTTGACTCCATTACAGTTAACCAAATTCTCTGTAGCACATGATGATTAACCACATTCACCTAACTGAGTTGTAACTAAATACTTAAATGTTCCTTTAAAAGGATTACTTGTCTTGTGATGTTTTAACTAAAGCTTTTGGATTTCTTCTTGTAGCAAGTCACGGGTTCTTTGCATGTCTTTCTCCCACACCTTTCACTTCGCCTTAAACGAACAACTACGGCGCTTGCCTTGAATAGCTTGGAAGTGCTACACGCATGCATGACGTTTTAGTGAGAAAAAGGAAAAAGTCTTACAGAAAGACTTGAGTTTATATAATTATTAATTACATTTTAAACTATTGGTGATGATTTCTACAAGTTTACAAGCATCTTCAGGGCCTGCAGCATTTCCCTTCTGTATCTATCCTTAACTACTTGCATAGTACAGCTCTGTTTTTCCCTCTGCAGGAAAGCTGTGATGGCCACAAAACCCTGTGAGGACTTACTTGACCTGGATGTGAACTTGTCCCCAGTCCAGGTGGACCACACCCATGACACTGAAAGTTTCCTAAACAGGTGGGAAAAGTCTCGGTGTCACTTCATACACAGGGGTTCTATGGACCATGCTGTAAAGATTTCACAGCTCCTGCCTCCTGCGGGATTCACCTGGTTGCGATGATGATTTCATGCTCCTTCTAAACTATACCAGGGAATGAAGCTCATTGGTTACCTCAGTCCGATATCGTTTGGGCTGCATTTGTTGCGATTTGTATTTATAAAAACAAATGTTCTGACAGCAGCGCTTGTATGGAACAATAAAAATGTCTCTATATAAAGTTTGCTGACCAGTTTCTGTAAGTGAGGAAGTGGCAGACCTACTCAGTGATTTATTTTGCTATGTTTGAACTGTCACCTCCTTAAAAACCTGCTCTTTGATTCTTCATAGCCACCTGTTTTATTTTCCATTCAATGGACTCTTTTCCTTCAAGCTTGCTTTTTGAAATAAGAAATGGAGCCTCTGAGGTTAGCTTTCTTTTCGTCCAAAGCATACTTTTTATGTTTGATGATTGATTAAATGAGCACCGTAAAAATGTAAATGAATCTAATCATGTAATGCACTGAAAGGTTGATTTCTGTTTATTTTAAGCCATTAAATTCTTTACATTTAAAATGTGACAACATACCTGACTGATGCAGAAATAAACACTTTGTTTTATCTGTTGCTTTCATGAATACATCGCATTCTTGTCATAGTAAAACGTAGATGAAGACTTTGCACTCTGCTGCGGTAGCTCTGGATATGTTGCATCTTTGTGAGATTGAATTAGCTTTGCTAACACACAGCTATCCACTGATAATTCTGGCTTTTTTTTTTTTTTTGCAAACGGGAAAGTTGTGTGTGGGAGAAGCTGATTGAGGTTTCAAATCCCAAGTAATGCCTGGAACACAACCCAGGTTGAAGAGGAGACGTCTAAGATGCAGAGCAGGAACAAAACGGAGAGAAAGGAGGAGGAATTTTGAACCATTTATTTCTTTGGACGTCATGGAAAATGTGAGATCTCTGGCAGATAAATAGGACAAACTTGGAGCCCTTATGAGGACACAGCAGGAAACGTATAACATCTTTCTGACTGTTTTAAGACTCTACGGGTAGACCGAGACTGCAGACAGGGAGTTAACAGTAAAGGCGAAGGTATTGCAGTGTTTAATAGCACATGCTGTTCTGATCATGTGACTAAGAAGGAGCATCTATGGAAATGTACTGCTGGTTATGAATCTTTATCAATGTTGTCTTTTGAGAGTTCACTTGTGCTACTTCCAAATGCTATGCGTGACATCATCAGCTAAGTTGTTGCCAGGCTACAAAAAACAACACCATCCTAACCATTCATAATGATCTGAATATCTCAACCACACCTCTCGCTCTCTGCTACGCTTTCACTTTGGAAGTTTCTCAACTAATTTCTATTTCATATCTACAAAAATAATCATTTATATGGCATATATATTATATTTCTTTGGGTATTTAAAAAAAAAAAAAAGTTTTTTTGGTGGATGACTTCTTACGAGAAGCAGTGTTTGATGGGAATCACGTTTCAGATATACTATATAGTTTTACCAAAAACTTTTCATTCTAAACTTCTCATAGTTTTAATCTGATAATTTTAATCTTAAAATTTTCACGAGAAATCTAAGGGGAAAAAAAAAATCTAATTTCAAATATATCATGACATATATATATATATATATATATATATATATATAGTATTTTAATTACATCTTGCTGCTTATAGGTATGTATTGTTGCTTATGCATTGGCATTTTGCTACTTATGTATTGCTACATTTTTTAAATATGTAAAGACACTTGTCTTGTAATAGTGCAGTTTTACATTGGTGTAGTTGTACTAATCTGAATGCATCCTCAACCTCTGCAAGTTAGGACTGTGCTGGATCAAGCTAATGTGCCACACCAGCATTTTACACAGAAACATCTTCTCCCATGTTATTTACTAACCAAGCATTTCTTCTTGGAAGTCAGTTACAACATTTCCAGATAACACTCACAACATATTCCTTGACTGGAAACTAATTCCTAACACAAATATAGATTATATCCAAGACTCCAATGTACTGCAAATTTACCAATGACTACTACATAACAAGACCATGAAGAATACTAAATGTGGTATCCTTTAATTGTGTTACATATTTGAAGTTTATTGTATGAGAAAAATAAATACTCATTGGCCAGAGTTCAGTATTGCAGTGAGACACTAATGATTTATTTGTTTTCCTGGTGCTAACCACCACAATTTAAGCCACAGCACCCTCTTGTGCCAAAATAATGGAATAGAAAGCAAAAACCAGAACCAGAAAACAAACAAAAGAGGATCAAGCATATATGTATTGTTGGATAGACTTAAAGATTAAAGTTACGTAAATACTCTCAATTGCAAGTAGGTTTTCTGTTGACTCATATCATTTCATAAAGTGACATGGCAGGTCTCTTCCTCCTGACTGCATGAAATCAGTCAGGAGGAACTGTCACTGAAATATAAGACAATCAAAAACAGAAATCTCTCCAACAAGTTGATAATTCCTTATGCAGCCACAAGTAACCAGCATATCGTCACAGAAACCTAGCTCTTTGGCTAACAAACTACAGTGTATGCACAGTAAATAAAAAGTAATATCCAGAGATGATTCAATGAATATCAACAAAATAATAATAATATTAATTGTCAAATAAAATTCACAGGAGGAATCTTCAAGATCCTTGATAGTGTCAATGTTTAGGTAAATGTCTTCTAAAGAGAAGGATGTGGGGCTCTGAAAGGACAACAAATTAAATGATACAAACAAATGACCAGCACAAGCTTATCATTGTTCTCAGAGTATGTGATTACATGGCCTTAATTCCTGCACTTGAGGTTTTTGCAGCACTAATGCAGGTCAGCAACATGGTGAAGTGGTTTCACATTGTACCTGGTTCATGTATCATGTAGTGGATCCAACCTTGGGACTGCTGCACTCCCAGCTGTCTCCACTCCTCTTCGGACATCAAGTGGGATCTTGGGACGTATTTAGCCATTTCCTGTGGCAGAACAACACGTCTAGAGAGATGACAGATGATTATTCTAAGAGGAAGAACTCAGATATTTAACTTAAGTCAAAGTACTAATACGGAAACATAAAAGCGTTCCAGTACAACTAGGTCCTCAGTGAAATAGTGCATATTAGCAGCCAAGCAAAACTATGTATTAAAGGCTACTTGGATCTATCTTTGTGATATATTGTTACTCTAGTAAATATGTAGATGTTTTTGTCTTTACAAAGGTTGTAAATAGGTCTACACTCTTTTTACCATAGTACTGGAAAGATCAACTGACTTTGCATTCGTGTATCTCATAGGTGATTTATTTCTGAAACGCAGTAGAGTGAAGTAAACAATTACTTTTAACTCGTGGCACGCAGATACATACACATCAGGCACATTAAACCACGAGGTAAACAGGAAAATGTACCCCCCAAAAAATAATAATCCAAATTTTATACAAAAAAGTCAAAAACGTTTTTTATTATTATTTTTTAATGCATATGAGGACTGCGCAATTTGATTGATTTGATGCAGCTGTGCATACTGAAAAACTGTGGGCTGGTTCATTAAGCAAGCATCTTAACATCTTCGACAAGCGACACAAAGGTGAGGCTTATGTCTTAAGAGATAGTAGTTTGTTTTTTTTGGTTTTTTTTTAAACATGAATATTAATACAAGTTTTGTAGGGATTCGAACTTGGTGACGCAATACGGGTTAATTAAAGTACAAGTTAAAATACGTTGACAGATAGCCAGTAACTAAACGACACAAGACTGCTCACCTGTACTCATATTGGTCGTCACTGTATCTGTCAGAGTAGTAAATCTGCTTGCGAGACATATTTCCGGTTAAAACTCTACAAATTAAGAAAGCTTCAAAGCAAATGAGCGTTACAGATTAACAACACAATTCACATTTAGCATTTTGCTTGTTAATTGAGCGAAGGCTCTGATTGGATGATGAAGACCATGTGACCCAAATATATATATATATATATATATATATTTTTTTTTTTTTTCCCCACCCATCAACAAGACACAGGTGAGGTTTATTTTCGAAGATAGTTTTAAGAGATATGTTACGGCAGATTTAAAGCGGTACAGTTTATCAGAAATCAGCAACATTTAATGTATGTGCTGAGTGATATTTTTTGGCGTATTTGCACTAAGCTTATTCACAGAGCACATCGTGATTTGTCATAGCAGGAAAACGGAATGCTCATCTAACAATATTACCACGACTGTGCTAAATATAGGTGAGCTGAGTTGAAGGATCCGCACTATTATGGCTTATTTAGACATGGAATTCAATTATCCCTTGAAAAACTGCCTCCCCAGCTCAGACAAGTCAAAATGTCAGGTTTTAAAAGGGTATTTTGTGTTGGGAGAGTCAAGAACTGCTGATGGGTTGAATACAGCTTATAATGAAGTTTTGGAGCTCTTACCATAAAACGATTTATTTATTTATCTTATTTTAGATTAATAATAGATGACTTGGGGATAATCTGAGTACATATCCAGTTACTAAAGCCACAACAGTGAATATGGGCTGCGTCAAATAAAGATAGAGAACCAATCAACAACAACTTCATTAATTATGCTTTTAAAAGTACTTTAAAAGTAAAAAAAAAACCTTTTCCCAACTATAGAGCATTGTGGAGTGAGTATCATCATTTGGCGGTGCTTTTCTACGTTGTATGCTGGCTACTAGACATTCAGGTAAGTGATTCAAAATTGTATCATGGCATTTTAAAGGACTGTTACAGAACAGCAGTACATAAACTAGATTGACCTAGAGGACATAAGAAAATCTACAGCGGAACAGCAGAAGAAAAATTGTCAGTGTTCTGACTCAGTTAATCCAATTAAGATGCAATGCCGTGGCATGAATTTGAAGAGGGCGTTTTAATCAAATAGTCCCAGAAATGTTGACAAACTGAAACTGTCTTGTTGAGACCAGTGGCCTAAAAATCCCCCTCAGTGTTTCAAAAGCAGATACAGGAAACACCTGATGGAAGTTGCTGTTGCAAAGGGAGGCTCTGTTCAGCCCGAGTCATTTCTCAGTGTGTTCCACAAAGTGCACAAAAAGTACAATTGTAGAAGAAGAAGATTAGAGTTGTGAAGCAGCTCGACTCTCACAAGATTTGAAAGATCACAATCGTGAGAGAAACCATCTTGCCAGGTTTGTGGCTAAAACACTAAAGTTTGGATAGAAAGACAAAAGTTTGAACCAATCAGTGTCTTTTGCTGGTAGCTATTGGCAGGTTTTAGATGTGAACATATAGCAATGGTGGCTCTTATTCACTTCTTTGTTATTTTACATGGTTCATTTGACTTGTTGAAGTCCACTCGTGCCTTTTCATAGACGAATACTTCATCCAAACTATTGTTAGAGAAACACTCTGAAGCATCAGGCCATGATTAAACTACAGATTTTGTAAATACGCCTGCAAGGTGTTATCAAATATCAGTCAGTTTATCATTTATGATCACTTATCCAGACTAGTAAATGTTCAGTTTTCAAATGGCTTTTTCAGTGTCATATTTATGCTTCTATATTGCAATGAAATTGTTGTTTTTCTTATCTCTGCTTGATGACATAACACCTTGTATTATTATTTCCTATATACTTAATAGATTTGGATATCTATGACAGGTGCTTCTATTAACATAATTTGCTCAGTTGATTTACAGACTTGGCTTGTTTGGTATATACTGCATGCGTGTTAGAGGGTCTGTACACCTGCACACACAGGCTGAGCAATCGTCTTGTGCTTCTGCTGCTTTGAAAAGAGCCATTCACAAAAAGCTCAATTGATGCATCAGACACAGTTATGGACATCAGCTCTCAAGGCTGAGGAAGTTATTGTCTACACGGTGAATTCTTACATCAGTCTCTTCAAGCAGACCATCAACACTGTTTCCATCTGCCATTCACTGTATTGTGTGTGTCAATGAAATCACAAGAGGCAGGATACAGGCTTGCATAACCACAGGCAACCGTGTTATTGATGGTCACAAATAGGCCCAATGTTAGGCTGCAGATGAATGGTATAAAAATTGACACATTGAAATTTCATTCAGTCTGGACACAATGGCAATGAGATGTTGAATAACGTTTCTTTAAATGAAGAGTCCTTGGTCCATATAATCTAGATTGAAATAGATGTTCTGATGGGGAGATGACTCTTGCACTGAAAATATTTTTTACATGAAAAATCATAGCAGGATGGAATCAACACAATGGATTACAAAGGACTCATTGTCAACAAGTAACTTGATGTCCTAACCGCATTATTGTTGTATAATTCGGTGACCTTGGGTGACTTGAAAGGCGCCTCCAAATAAAATGTATTAATAAAAGTTTGGATTATTCTTCTCACTGTTTGCAGGTAATATAGCCAACTCTAATGTGCAGCTGGTGAGAGGACTGTTATACATGAGGTCCGCTTGTTTATCATCTATGCAGGTGTGAGAGAATGAGTATCGTGTCATCAGAATGTTATGTTTGCATCATATTCTGTTCACATGTTTTAAACTGTGGAGACTTAGGTTGTCCTTACACATTTTGGACCTCAGCTGCAAAACGTTCATGTTTTATTATCAATATCTCACAAAGAGCGATCACGTGTTATCAATGTGTTTTCTCTTTCCATATTACTTCTTATTTTTGCTAGTCTGAAAATAACCTTGCTTTTTTTTATGTTTTTGGTAACTAAGCAACAATAGTCAAGTGGAAAAGTCTGCTGCTTACTCTGCCACTGGAGGCTTTTTTTCTTCTTTTCTCCTTTCTAATTTGCCCTTAATGTTTATCTAAAGTCAACGTAAGATACTCAATAACAAATGAGTTTGTTAAAATTATTGCTGCACATGCATACTGTACATTTCTGTCGACGTTGCTGAACTTTTTACCAGTGAAGTTTACCAGTTACTCGCCTGCTGTGGGTCGTTAGGGTCGTACATGTCACCAATTAGGAAGTTTACCAAAATAACCTTTTCAATCTTTCTCATAAGCAGGGGAGTTACTGCTATATGTAATTTGTAGCTGTTCTGTGATCAGTTCACAGATTAATCCCAGTTAGAGCATACAAGAAGCACCACACTCTGGCCTATGTGCCGTACTGCACCAACCACTCCTGCTGAGTGTCAGTCACTGGATAAGAAACAATTCAAAGCGGTCATCAGTACATTCCAGTAACAATGGTTCCTCGACCATACATGTTTTTTTTGTTTGTTTTTAAATGAATTTATAGCTGTAGGTTGTGACTTAGTTGGCCTTGAACTCCAGTATTCATATACTGAAAGTCTAGTGAGTAGAATAAGGTGACATCTTGTGGTGAAGTAGCAAACTACCTCATGAGTAGCCCTCAACTCTTCCTCCCTTTCCATGCATGGAGGATAAACTACTGGGACCACAAACACTTTGAGGGGCCAACAGTGTTCATGTTGTTCATTCTGGGCTACTATCGAAGAATGGCAGTACAACATGGTGGACAGAGATTGTGAGGATCTAATAATGTGTAGCTATAAAAGGGTTCCCTTAAGGTAATGAAAACACAATGTTTTTCATTTATTATTTCCTGTTACTATTCTACACCAGTGACAACATAGTTATGATTACATTGAATTTCTGCCAATGCATTTCCTCACTTGTGATGCAGTTAAACTTAAAGCTAAAACAAACAAACTCTTAATTTTGTCAATTTCTTACAACTGTTTTTGTGTATGAGATGATATAATTCCTACTGTGTTTGTTGTGTCATGCGTGTCCTAATAGGTTTTGTGGAATGCTGGATGGTGGAGATAGAGACGTTCTTCTCACAGTCTTACAAACAAATCTTCAAAAACGCTGCGTTATGGGGAAAATCTTAAAATTTAGTTTAATACTTTCACTTTGGTCTCCATGACAGTTCTTTTTTTAATTCATGTGTCTGCATCCCAAAATGTATTTTTTTTGCAAGATGTAAACTTTCCTTTAGTGTGTTGCACAGCTTTTGTGTTTCTAAAACAAACGCAGTTAGGAAAGCCCCACCAAAGCGTGTTGCCTGAAACCGACAGTTTCTTTCCTTACTTGTTTACATCATGATGTAACATATCTACAACATGCTTGTCTAGTGGCTAGTTTGGCATGGCTAAATAAAGGTCGCCATCTTCATTTGTGACCACTCATCTGACCAGTCGTAGCAAACTGCACCTCTTAGGAGGGTTGGCTTCAAGTGAGGAGCTAAAAGGGGGCATTTAAGACGGGAAGTGTTGCAAAAAAATAATGCTTTTGACAGCTTTTCTATCCATTTTATTTGACTGCCAAAATTGAATGATAAGCTTGTGATAGGAGTCAGCGTTGACAACTATTTCTAATAAATTAAGCTGAAGTCTGCTTGAATAAAAATAAAAACAAAAAGTCAAAAAGCTGCTAATTATTGCTAAATGTCAACATACACATCCATGTAAAGTAGCTAAGTTTTTTCAGAAAACATGCAAGAATTTTGTGCTAGTTGCTTAAAAAAAGGGAAAGAAAGAAAATGTTACTCTGAAACTGGCCATAATGCCCTGCCTGGCCTTGCCTAACTGCTGTTCCTGAAAAATTATTGGCTAATACCTGATAGCGGGAGGATTTTTTTTTTTCTTCAGATGTCAAAATGATTTGACAACTTATCTGGCTTTTAATAAGGGACAATTCACAATATGAGCTTTCTAGACCACCACACTACCGTGAAACCCTTTTCCATTAGATTTTTGTTTTATTTACTTGATTTTGATTAAGAATTTGTCATTTGACATATTTTAATTTGGCATTGGTCACATTTCAATACATTTAGGAAATGAAGTGGAATAGCAGCAAGTTTAAGATGAATTTGATAAAGTGATTTGATTTTAATATTGGCATCCTTGAACTTCCATACCCACTGACTCAGCTTTCATAATTCACTATTATTGAGGCAATCGTGGCTTATTTTTTTTTATTTTAGAAAGCTGACAAATACAAATTGGCGAATGGAACATTAAGACAGAACATCTGTTGGGTTGGGGCTTAAAACAGGAGGGTTGATCATTTTATTTCTTTATATTATATATTTTTCCTAATAAAGCACTGAGCTATAAACTAAGATAACAAGTGTTTATGGTCTTCCAATAATGTTTGATAATTATTTATTCAGTGTATCACATGCAGATGTTTTGTTTTGGTACATTCTTGAATTAAAAAAGCTGTAGTTTGTACTTTTACAGTATGATTAAACTTACAAACTAAACAATAAAAATATTCTGATAAACTGTGTATTGCCATTCTAATAATGAAAATCAAGACCCAAATAGTATGTAATGTGATGGTTACTATTGTTATTTCATTAGATGGCAAATGTTCAGTATCCACATTTCTGTTAGCTTGTTGTTCTAATGCATTGGTGCTATCTGCCCTCAAACATATTATGGTAAATTACTAATTAAATGTGTAGATGGTAACTGTTCACATGAATGTGGAGGGGAAAATAGCAATGATGGCGACAACAAAAATCACGGGGGTAGCAGTATTCCTTCTACTCAATGTTTTGCATCATTTTCATGCTTCTTATTTTGTCAGCAGAACATCATGTAATTATATTACACAAACATTTCATACCCAATAATACCTACAGCATTTTAAAAGTGCAGTGAAGAGAAAACTAAATGCACACCTGCGTCTGAAATGGTCTCTTCCACTATTCTGCAAACCTCCCCTGAATGAGTCATCCTGCCGGCTCCTCATTGGACAAGACCATGCCATCCCGAGGGATTGCCTTGCAGAGGCAGAAAGGCCTTGCTTCCATTCACAGAAACACTGGTATACCAGCCTGCTATTTCATTCACATAAAAGACTAAACATTGCATGTTTTTTTTTTTTTTTTTTGGTCTTCTTTTCATTTTCATCTTTGTTTTTTTTTGTCATCTCTCCTGATTTACAAGGGCCTGCGTCGTCATCCCTGTCTTTGTATTTGCCTTTGTTTCTGAGGAGAAAAGGCAGACGTGCTGTCTGTTTTTTTTTTTTTTTTCTCTCTCTTGCCAGGCAGGAAAGAGAGATATTGGGAGGGACTGCAGTGCGAAATCTGCAGCACAGTGAGAGCGGAAGCTGCTTATGAATGAGTGTCAGTCTTTCTGCGTTGCTAGTTGCTCCTGTGGACATTTTACATGAATGCGTGCTTTCTGCTACTGGGGAGACAATGATGCTGCGTTGCTGCTGGTTTTAAGGATGATTCTCGGGCTGATTTTGCTGTCCTTGTGGTTGTTTCATTGACTTACCTGCCTGAGAAACATGTTGTTTCCTGTGTTTATTAATTAATTTATTTTCGTTTACATCATTGACATTATTCATGCAGTTCAACCAGGACCAGTATTTGCTGGTTATTGCTGTGAATCTGTTTCTGCTTTTTAGTAGTAAGATGGAATTCTTTTCAAAGTCTTTTGTTGTAAATACCAGTAGAATTTTTTGCGTGACACATTAGTCGGATTGTGTCAAAACACGATTTTATGTTGGATTGAGAGGCTTATTTACTAGTATTAATACCTGATTAAAAATATGGTGGTGAAACGGCATGTGCATTAAGCAGTTGTAGATCTTGGATAGTACAAACCTGTGTTTCAGGGCTGATGTGTACTGCTGTTATAAAATAACATGGGCAATATATTAAAAGCTATTTCCAGTCATGCCAGATTTTTACTGTGTTGTTCCATTAGATGATTTATTTAAAGCCTTTAAACGTAAATTTTTAATGTCAGTTTGAATAGAAATTTTTATTAATTTATGTATGTATTTATTTTTCTTTTTTTCCAGAATATTTTAGCTGCCAGTCTGTTTATGTAGCTACTATTTAAGTGGGTGATAGCCTACAGTATTGATTTGACTTCATCTATTTTCATCTCTGTGATCACTTATGGTGCGACATCATCAATTTCATGACATTAATTGTTTTAAGACGTGAATTAAGACAAAATACTCAAACAAATTATTAGTTAAATTATGAGTTAAATTATAAACCTTACTCTCATTTTTCATTTCCTTTCACAGAAAAGCAAATAAGGGGGAAAGGGTTATGGAGAATAAATATGAGACTGGGGAATTTAAAAATTGATTGGTTCTAGAGTGCTGTAAGTGGGAGGTTTTTTTTTTTCCCTCTCCCTCCAACAGGAAGTGATTTGCAGTGTTCAGCAAGCCTTTTGTTGAGAAGGTTTTCTCAGATCAGTGAGTCATGCTTTAGCTCTGAGCCGGCAGGCAGCAGTCATCGGAGAGTATTTGCTCTTCCCTTGCAGTGTCCGTGATCATCAGCAACATAGATCTTTTTCTGCTCTTTTACTTTTCGGATTTTGTGGCAAGAAATCATAAGCAGGAGCAGCAGCATTGCCACTGGAAAAACTGCACAACATTGGCAGCCTTATATCCTCCTCTTCCTCTGCTTCAGTGTTGGGTTTCCATGGATTGTGTCTGTATATTTCTCTCTGACGGATTGGATTGCAGCTCCGGATTTCACTGAGAGCAAATTGGACATCGGTGACAGAAGCAGCACAAGCTCAGCACAACCACCACTGTAACCTCAATAGAGAAAATTACAGTCAGGTGGCTTGTGGTTGCTGAAAGGTGTTTGCTGCCTGTGCCGTTGCTGCTATGTTACAGGAGAGGGCAATCAGCGCGGCTCAGCCTCGTCTGCCAGCACGCTTGTGAAGGAGGCTGGCTGTGCATATTGGTTGGTGGAGAGAGGGGAGAGAGCAAGAGAGAGAAGGGTATGCTTCACCGTACCAAGTACAACCGCTTCAGGAATGAGTCAGTAACCTCCGTCGATGAGCTTCTCCACGGCCTGTCCATGAACCCCAAGGTCTCGGCCACCCCCCAGTCTGCAGCCGAGACATCTTATACACCCCCGACTGAGGTTCAGCTCTCCTCCACCACTGCTCCTTCCAGTACCTCCACCAGCCACGGCTCTGACCACCTGGAAGATGGAGGCACCACCCTCTGCACCCTTATCAACAAGGTGTCCAGCCTGAAATTCAGCAACTCAGGCAGCTTGCTCGGCATCAAGGGTCTGCCCTCGGCTGTCAAGGACCTGGCTGTGTCTAAGCTGCAAGGGGGTGGGGGATCAGGCTCAAGCAGCTCCAGTGGCACGAGCCCCAATACGGCGACAGCAGCAGCAGCCTCTGGTGTGGGAGGCTCTCTGTGCAGCTCAGTCTCCCATTTAACCCCCTGCTCGCAGCTGGAGCCAGCTGTCAGCATGAACAAGAAGAGCAGGCTGGATGAACACCAGCCTAGTGGAGAGGACTGGAATCCAGGTGGAGGTGGTGGACCGGTGAGCAAACCCTCACGGGGATGGCTACACTCCAATGACAAGATTTCTGGTCCAGGAGTCACATACATTGTGAAGGTTGGTGGACTCACTCTTGTTTTTTTTTTCCAGACATCAAGAATTTTCAGTTTTCTTTCATTGTCCAGAGTTTAGTTACCTGCAAGGGGATAATGTAGTTTCACTCATGCATCACAACATGCCCTTGAGTGGGTGTATGTAGGCTGGTTAGAACAGAAGGTTGAGTGAAATAACAGCAACCAGAACACAGACATTGAATAATTCAGGAAATGAAGAAGGTCAACGATAGGGAAAAGTAGAGACAAAGCCTATGACGGCAACATAAAAAGCAGATTTCAAAATGTTCAGTAAACATTTCAGTTTTTATGGTATTTCTGGCTTGTGTATGTAGAGCTACAGCGTTTTGCTTTTGTAACCATGGTGATGTGTTATTTCTGTACATTGTGCACCTCTCTGAGCTCTATGACTGTGCTGGCTCCCTGAAATGCTTGAATGAGAAAAGACGAGCAGTGCATGTTTGTCTCATCACTGCTGTATCTCTTCTTAATGTGGTTCAGCCATCATACATCATTTAAGTTGGTGCACAACTAAAAGAGATGTGAATGTCATCATGCCAGCAATGAGTCACTAGCATAGGGAGTGATGATGCTGAGCCCTGGCTCTTCAAGGTGTTAAATGTGTGGGGGGAAGAAACCATTTTCACAGAAACCATAAAGTAACAGTGTTACTTTGTTTGAATGAATACAATTTTGGGCTTTTTTCATTTTATTTTATTAAACTCATTGAACCAAAAGCTTGATTTAGTTCAAGGATAAGAATGGACATGCAGAGCAGCATCACGAGTTGAAACGTGTTATATTCTAAATCAAGTTACACAGAATGATTGCCATCATATGACACCTACTACTACTTGCCTGAATAAAGTCTGCAGTATGTGTGACCAGCATGACATTCCATTAACTGCATTAAGGCAGAGAGCGCTTATTTGTCCAGTCAATGCTGCTGAAAGCATCCAAACTGTGAAAGGGAAAATGGGTCCAGTCTGCTCTCCCCCACCCCAGGCTTTTCCTGTGGTTTATGTCCTGCATGTATTGAGTTCAACGCTGTGTTTCTGCTCACAGCACTTTTAATTAGCGTCACTCCCCACACATCATGCACCATTACTCTAAAGGGACATCGACGGACAGTGACATTGTTTACGCTCACACTTTTAATCCTTTGTCACTGTGTTAATTTAAAGAAAACAAACCCAGAACACTGAAATCATATTTTTTTTTGCACTTTTATAGGAGCAATTCTCTGGGTTTTCTCTGGCACATTATTTCTTTGTTCAAATGATGGAAGTGGTCATTTTGCAATCCACTATTCCTCCAGGCTATCGGGAGTGGCAGTGAGTGACAAAAAGCACACATGGCATTTGTTCGTGTGTAAAAGGAATTGATTGTGCAGTAGTTTTCTAAACTTGTTACTGTAAATGACTTTTTAACATTTATTTTGAGGTGGTGAAAAGTTGACATAATTTTATGTTGTGCTAAACTTGTGAGCAAACAGTTGTTGGTTTACAGGTCCAGCCGATATCTACATTAGCCTGGACTTAATTTGCTTTGTTTTTTGCCATCTCATCATAAGTAAACTATCTCTGTTTAATATTAAAATAGACTTATTTTGTGCATTTTTTCACAAGTTGACAGTTTCAGGTCTTAATGTAATTTACACCTCTACTCAAGCAGATAATTTTTGGGCGTGGAGTGACCCACTCCACTCCACCCCTCTCTATCTCTGGGTCTGCCTCATTTGAGATCTGTGGTACTCAATCACCCATGGAGCACTTTATTATGGTAAATATATTATGGTATGGTGGAGAGAACATACAGTAAGTAGCCTGAGAGCTCAGACATCACACTAAACTGACAGAAATATACCTGACTACCAATTTTATTCTCAAATACTTACATTTGCCCTCAACTGCACTTGGACAATTAACAGCAGGTAGGTTGCTGATTCCTCTTTTAGGTACAGTCTCATTGTGAGTCATGTGTTGCAAAACATAATGGCTGCTGGCTGGTTGATGACACCACTGACAACTCAACACTCGGAATTCCTCTCATATCTGTCTATAAAGTCAGGGATTCCCCATCGTTCCGTTCCTTTGTGTTTCAAGCTTTTAGCATCTAACATTAAAAAAGATTAATTATATGGGTAATATCTCATCATTGTTTGTTTTTGTATGAGCAGTTACTGTTGCTGCAGTGATCGTACATTCAATGACATATGGGATATAGGAATTTCTATCTTTCAAATTGGTAAAAAAAATAGAAAAAAGCCAATTAGAAGTCAGAGCTCCTTGTCAGAAGCATCATTTGAAGATGAAGCTTGGCTGCGATAACAAAAGAGGACACCATATAACCTTGTAAAGTGATGTTGGTTAGTACTTCTACCAAATATAAGCTCAAGCACAGAAAGAAAAGTGTACTTAATCAAATTTTTCTTCAATACGATGTACCCTTTAATTTAATAGCGCTTTATTATATCTTCATGTTGTCAAAGGTGGATAACTTTTGGCAATAGATTTTCTGTTGATTTGATAATCATTTATTTTTTGATGTGTGTTTTATTCCTTTTACATGTCCTATCATGACTAGACTGCAAAGAACTGGACTATGTAGAAATTGAACACAATAAAATAATCTTTTTTTTTTTAGTCCCTCAGCATCCAAAAGATGTAAACTGTGATACAGGATTTGTTATTTCTTGTGGCTGTTGGTGCAGTAACTGACATGTTTAGCCGTTTGTGTTCATTTGTTTTTCGGCACGATAGAAGAAAAGTCTTGATTTGTTGCTCAGAGTAGTCTCCTCCAATACCAATTTTAGAATCATTTGATATAGTCTTGTCCCTGCTGGATTGAGCTCTTCACATTTATGGTTCTAAAAATATGTAACTTTGAAAATCTCCAAGCGTCACATTGACAAAAAATCCATTTGTTTGCTAGAGGCTGAAAAATTCCTACTGGAGAGACAAGAAGTCATAATGTGAAATATATGATTCTAATATGTTGGTTCTGTTTGTGGAAAAAGAGTGGAGACATTAGAGTGTCTGGATGCTTGTTTGGTTTACAGCCAGATTATGAATGTAATTCAGCTAACGATAGGAACTTGTCAGCACATAATGTTCCTGGTCTGTGCAATATTAATCAGAAAACAGTAGACGGCTGTAGTACGAGTAGCTCGCTGGTCGTGAAGATGAATTTATGGCACAGGGAGGACTTGTCTGACAAAATAACACTAAAAAATGTTGCAGTTAGGAAACATTTTCCTAGTCTTTTTTTTCTTTTCTGTCAGACTATAGCCACTCTGTATAACTGAAAGTGTCTTTTTTAAAACTAAGAACTAAAAAAAAGTACATAATGTCAGCAAGTTCACAAAAATGTTAGTACTGGCATACAACACCATTATGCCCACCATTATTCAGGTGCAGTTGGGGTAAAACACTAATAACTGAATGATCAAATTAATAAAATAAAAATTCTTCTCCTCAAAACGCTTAACACTGACCCACACAATAAAACATCCTAGAACCCAGATGACTAAAGTAAACCAATTTCACTGGTAGGAATGCATTATTTGTCTTGAACCTTCTGGATATTGTTCAACACAAGTGCAGATGATAAACAAGTTCAAACTCAACATGGCATTCCCACAGTTAAGTCAGGTTTTAATGATATTACTATGATATTAATTAATTTAAGGAAAACACAGATCATAGCTCAGAAGAAACACTCAATAAATGTGAACTGTAACATTTTCAGCATCAACAAATGCGCTAGATATTTTTATATTTAGCCTAACAAATAAGTTACAGGTTGAAACTGTCAAAACTGATGAACTGCAGTTAACTTGGTAACGTTTTTATTTCACCCTGCAGGTGTGTCATGGCAGATGGAACACCATGAGTCTAGTTTTTTTTTTTCATCCTTTCTACAGCAAGCCCCCGGTGTCCAATATTAAGTTAACTTTGTGTGTATTGATTTGGTATCTACAGGAAGACTGGAGTTATTTAAATTTTCATTTTACATGCACAAAATGGCACGCTAGTCTTTGTTTAACAGAGGCTTCTCATTGTTGTTTTGTAGTATCTGGGCTGCATCGAGGTCCTGCGATCGATGAGATCCCTGGATTTCACCACAAGGTCTCAAATAACAAGGTATGCTAATATGCGTTAGAAGCACAAATACCAGTCCTGGCTAACTGTGAATGATAAATTAAAGTCCAGTCTTCTGTTGTTTATGTCATTTGAGATGATACAGTGACATTCAAGAAAGATCTGTTTGATTATTTGCCATTTAAGATCATTTGTTTTCAGTTTTGTTGCCATTGTTTCATCTATGTTTTCACAAAAAATTCATCCCTTTTAAAGTGCAAGTGTGCAACATTTGTGGATCATCTATTGTCAGAAATGAGATATTTTTTTTATGAATTTTTATGTTTTTATGAATGTGCAATCACATGAAAATATGTGTTTTCATTATCATAGAGCAAAGATACAGCTGCAGTTTCAATTGACAATGAAGGTTAGACTCAATGTCATCTTGAAATGAAAAAAAAAAATCGAAGATCATACATCATACAGAAAAGCTTAATGTAAGACCGAATACGAATTTATAACAGTTTTAAATTAAAATTAGAAACATCAGAAAAGTGTAAGAAAGAAGATACAAGAGTAGAAAGGGAATAAGATAAGAAGGTCATCTCAAGATAAACGGCAACAGTGAAAACCTGTTAACCACATTTTTAAAACAAAAAGCAGGTAGATGTGTTTTTAGTCTGCTGTTGTAGCAGACTTCTGCTCATATGGTAGAGAATTCCAGAAAGGAGGACAACAATGACTGAAGGCATCATAAGCTGATTTTAAATGTATTCACCTTTGCCTGATGACCTAAAGAATCTGTCCTGTGATCAGAACAACCTGGGAGGGAGCAAAGCCATTTTATGGCTTTTGCAGGCAGACTCTTTGTCTTACTAAGAGCTAGTGAGGGTAAGTTTAAGCAGAATAGATGTGTGTTCAAACCTTTTTGGAGCTGCAACTTCACAAATATCACATCACTGAAAATAGAAATCTGCGACAAATGCATGTTTTAAGTGAACATTTACAAATGAAGTGAATGCCTGGTATGTTCGATGAGTAGCCATAGAGTTGATGTTAATAGTATAGTTCATGCTATCATCTGATAACAAGAGCTACTGTCAGTATTAGGAACACATAATGAATTAGCCTAATCCAAATATCATGATAGATTTTAATGTTGAACCTTAAACATGTAGATAGAGACCTTGGACACTTGTTAGGTTGTTACGCTGGCACATTACTTAACATTTTGCGATGCTAAGCTCTGCCATGCTGCCAGTGCAGCCACCTTTGTCTCTGCCCGTACATCTTGTTGTGTATTGCAGCAATGACACACAATGATTAAAGTGACTCAGCGTTTGACAATGACTCAGTGACTGCATTGTGTAAGAATAGAGTCCAGAAGAGCACCCCCAAAAAGGAGTAGACAGAAAAATTTACAATGATAAAATAAAGCAGATATTAGAGGCAAGTTTAATTGACTCTATTATTATGCATTGCACTAGTTAGTCATTTCAGTTCAGTGAAAATCATTGATGTTACGAACAGTTTAATATGGAAAATAGTTGCTGAATTGTGTTTTGAGTGTAATATTATATTGTAATTTTTATTATCAAGATAACTTATCTTGATTTTATGTTCTAAAACACTGTTTTACTAATAATCTCTTCATGCCACATCCAGCACATATAAACTTACTATTCCACAAAAATACATTTTAAAGAGATTCCTTTGATGATGCATGAGTATATGCATAGTATAGTGCATTTTTCACGTGTTTGCATGGAATTTTCTGTGACTCAAAAAGTATCTCTGAAACCATTGACTGATGTGCAATGAGGCAAATGCCAGCAGTGAATCATTTTGTGTCATGTTCACTTTTCTGCTTGACTTCCTGAAGTTGGTATCATTAGCTAGCAAAGCTATACAGCAGGATGCGCTCGCTCTTTCTCACTGTTGTGTGTGTTTTAAGTTTTTCTCTAGTTCAGAGAGAGATGATGAAAAAGAGACACTGTAGTGAGAATTTGCCTGTTTAAAAATTTAATAGGATGCAGAAAGTAACATTTCTGACATGAAACCAGGATCTGATTTGTCTCAGAGGGGAATTAGCCTTTTTTCCCCTTCAAAGCAGCACTTTCTTAAGCCACCATTTAAGACACACTTTTCTTCTATTACTTTAAAAAATCATAACATGATGATATCTGAAAATAGTTTACATCTTAGAGGCAGTTTTTCACTCTGTGCTTTATACTACTATGTATGCAATGGCATGCTTTCAAAAGGCATTTCTATTACTCTGTGTTGCACAACACAAATACCCTACAGTGTTGGCACACTGAATATTGAATGGACCTCTCATTTTATGTAACCACCTGTCATGTTTTAAGTATATCTGTAGCAACTTTCATAAATGAGTTGAGTTGCAAAACCGAAGAAGGGAAAGAAAAAAACACAATAAGGCCAAAAACCACATCCCTCATTTCACAAAAGTTTTTCACAAATTTTCACAACTTCCACAAAACTTAATGACTCATCATTTAATGAAATGCAAAGATGAAGCATAAAATAGTGTGTTTTGTCTCACAGGACAATGTGCTTAAGACACAAACTGAAGACAGTTTGTAGTATTATTCAGTATGTCTGATATTAATCAGTTCTGTTTTACTCAAAACATGTCCAGCTTACATAAAATTAACTATTCCAAATTACAAAAAGGCTTACAAAAACAAGATGGCTTCACATTCCAAGTTTAGAATATGCATTTACGAGTATGTTGGCAATATTTAATCTTTAGTCATGCTGCAGCAAAATCTCAGAATCTTGTTTATGTTCACAAGTTTAGTTTAGCATGTTGGAATGCTTAAAAACACTGCGATGGCCCGATGGGAAGGACTTGTTGACAAGCAAACACATTGGGAATATCCTCTGGACACCATGAATGTTTGTTTGTATCCAAATTTCAGGGTTGTCTAAACTTGTCGATTTAATTCTGGCAGCGCTTTGGAGGCAGCAGCCGTCATCTTCTTACGACCAGGAATTTTCTGTTGAAATATTAGTTATTAGAAATTTGAAATTAAATGTTGACATTCTGGTTATTAATAGTTGGTAATACTGTAAGTCCTGATTATAAATGCCTGAAATATGCAATTTTGTTATTTTTTCATTTTTGTTTCTATTATCATTTTTCATTTTTTTTCAGTTCATAGTAATTATGTTATTTTTGCAGCCTCCTGTTGCCATAAAGTTCCCCAGTGTAATTTTGGTTAGTTCCCCACTGTCTTTTTTTGTTTGCATTTCATCCCATTAAGCATGTTTTGCTTAAGATGTTCATGTTTTGCTTAAGATGTTCTTAATTGCAAAAGGGTTTACAGGCTATCTTTGAAAACCAAAATAAAACGCAGAATTTTGTGTTTTAATGTATTATTTAAAGTACGATTTATTTTTTATATTCTAAAATAATCCAGAAACATTCGCCTGAGATTATGTTTCCTGTTATCCATAGGATTACATGAGCAATTGTTAAAACCGCCTTGTACTTTGCATTGAGTAGCTGACTTAAGCCTGTATGTAATATCTTCGTCTTGCTCTTTCCCAGATGACAAAATACAAGTACAGTCCAACCTAATGTTGAAATAACTGTGATTCTGTGGCACCATCCTTTCACCCTTCCTCTAGAGAAGCCATCAGTCTGGTATGTGAAGCTGTTCCTGGGACCAAAGGAGCACTTCGGAAGAGAAAGGTACATGTACAGAAAGAAAAAAAAACAAAAAAAAAACAGGAGGGATGGAATGGATAGCAAGTGAAGGATAAGTGATCACTGGAGAAATGTGTAAATGTACAGTTGGTTTCGAAAAAGGACACAGCATTAGATATTAATTTATCCTTCCATGTTCTATATTTAGCATCCCCTCTCAATGTTTTTCCTTCCCTCTTTCTGTATGTAAAAAGAGGGGCAGAGGAGAGAGATGAAGAGGTATGGTTCTGTATGTGCGTGGGTGTAGTTCCAGCCCACGATGCATTGCACACCGCACACGGTGCTTAGTGACTCATGTAGTTCACAATATCTGTGATCAGGATGCTGAGCTGGTGTGTGTGTGTGTGCGTGTGTGTGCATACATGCATGTGTGATTGAGCACATGTATTCTGCTTGTGTATTCACCCACAACATGTGAGGGTGTGAAATGAAACATTACTCTGTTCTGCAGAGCTTATTTAAATGTCAGGGAAAAGTATAAAACACAAAAGCAGCGCTACTTAGTTTTTCTGAATGGATGTAGGATTTGAGATTATGTTATTTTGACTGTGACACAAACGCGCTGTGGTGACATCAGCTTCATACGGGGAATGTTAAATTGGTTTGGCTATTTTTATTTGGCCTCCTGAGTCCTCTTTTCATCAATAGTGTTTTAAATCTGCATTGGTCTAAACTATCATTTGTGTTATTGTCAGCCTCTTGATTGCTAATAAAAGCACAAGATGACACATCATCACGTCAGGTGATTCCACTTTTAAAAAAAGTTCAAAGCAAATTCTTGCTTTGCTTTTTCGATAGAGCTTTTTTTATGGCAGAGTGTCGGTACAGGAGAAGCAAACGTGTTTCGCTCACTGAATAATAATGTTAACACTGTATTCATCCACTACTTGTCACAAGCTATGGTTACATGGTTTAATCTGATTGAAATCAATCTGATTAGAGATTCAAACATAACAGTGTGGTCACTATTATATAGGTCTGAATTTTGTGTACACATGCTAAATCAAAGTGGGCCTACCGCTTTGTGCCTAATCTGCGTGAAATATATTGACGATTTATTCCAAGTTTTTTTTATGAAATTTTACTCCTTCAAAAGACTGCGACAAGCAAGATGGATACAGATGGATGGAAAATGAAAGCTCAGTTCACTTAGTGCTCCTTCTTTTGCCGAAGCTCATGAACCTGTGAACAAAGTTCGAGACAAAGACCAGTGGGAGGGAGTTGTCCTTTCTGGCTTTACCAATCAATAATAAAATGCCATCAAAAAGGTGTTCAACTAAATTGAATGCTTCAAAAGTCTGACTGGTTTTGAAGAAGACGCGAATGCAGAAACTTTGGTGATAAAGTTGAATGCATATGAAAAGTTGAATGCAAAGTTTTTTTAAATTTTTCTGTTATTATCTGTGATGTACTATTCATTTCTCCTAAAAATAAGTGTCCATCGCAGACCAGTTTTGTTGCTGCTATTTTTTTTTTAACCCTTTAAACCCTTAAACCCCCCTGGTTTAAGCGTGCACAATAAGAACACGTTGAGGGTTTTTCCCAAGGTGTTTTGAATCTGATTGGACTAATAATCCAATAAGTGGTCCATGACAATCACATTTTAGAGAGATGCTGAGATTTAAAAAAAAGTGGTCAATGGTATTATGCTCTTGCTGTATTGGCACATGCAGAACCTGCCGTGGTCACCCACTGCCCTTGACCGGCTACTTGTATTTTCTCAACACATACCACTTTCTAGCGTTAGGAGCCATTTTACTTTGGATGGCAATTTCTGTCTGAATATCAGACGTTCACATAAGACCTACCCCGAGTACACATGCAACTTTGAAAACCTAACATTAAGGCCTTGAGAAGCAAACACCTTCCAACAATATTTTGCAAAGGCTTTTTTGCACATCCTGGGCTTTGTGCTGCCAAAGACAAATGGTATTTATTAAAAGAAATGTAAATATGTCCCTGTGCTTTCTTCTTTTATAGAATAATTTCAAGGCTTTGCATCTAGCCTCTTTACCCCATGTGAAAATGCTGTTGACATAGTCAAAACAGTTTGAGAATTTGAACAGTAGACTTGTTCTGAAAAGGCGAGGTTGCAGCCTGACTCTGGTTAGCATGGCTTAGTCTAGCACTACTACTTTTTTACCCTGAAGTACTGTTGTTCACCTCAGTGAATAAGCGTTACATGTCGATGCATTTCTGTTTGTGGGCTTATTGGTATACAGATTTAGTTACTTTTATATGGAAAAAAATTCAAGTTTCAAGTCTTAATCCCAAAACCTGTGTCTTACTGTTTCTTTCTCTGCTCCTTTCAGCCACCATCCAAGGCTCTGTCCAGTATTCTGGGGAAGAGCAATCTACAGTTTGCTGGCATGTCAATCAACTTGAATATCTCCACCACTAGCCTCAACCTGATGACCCCTGACTGCAAACAGGTCAGTGTGCAACCTTTCTAAACAGTTATGGAGCATAGTATAGTAATGCATGACACCAATGATACACTTGAGACAAACATTGAAGAAAATAATAATAGTAGGACTTTAGAAGGTGTCACACGACTGTCAACTATGCAGCGATACAATAAAATGATGTCAAAAGAGTGTGTTTAGAGATGAATCTTACAGTCACCAAAAATCAATCAATTTTTTACTGAGCTAATCCCCTAAAACAGAATTATTGCTTATTTGAGCAGAGTGCATATTAGATTTCAGTGGTCCCACTGTTTCTGGGGGTTCTGTCATCCTGAATATGCTACAAACTTGACGCAGTTTGCCTTAAATGCTGGCAAGCCCCTGCAGTCTGAGATGTAACTCAATCAATTTGATTAATAGTGCTCGCAGATTAACATAGAGCCAAATACTTATGCATCTTGGTGCAGGAGAAAAATTGCAAATTTAAAGCACTCGGACTGTGTGAAATCGCAGCATGCGTCACTTCCTGTTGAATTCCAAATAATTTTGATCTGAGAAACTGCAGTACAGTTGAAACACTTTGCAACCGATTTTTGAGAAGCCGTGTGTTGCAACTTCCCTTAAACTCTAGCGTTTTTCATGTGAAATGTAAGTCATCTGGTAAACCAGGCTGCTTAAAGTATTTTCAATTGGTTAAACAGTGTGCAATTTTCAACCATGAAGGGAAAATACTGATACTCAAATTTGAATTTCTTAAGACCTGATGCTAAATAGGTATGTTGCATCAGTTTTATTGTTGTGTAATGTCTATAGCATGTGTGTTGTGTACTGACTGCATGAGTTAATTTGTGTGTATACAAAGCATCAGTTTTTATGGTTTTCTTGCTGACAGATCATAGCCAACCATCACATGCAGTCCATCTCCTTTGCATCAGGCGGAGATCCTGTAAGTATTAGTAACACTTCCCCGGCACACATATGTTTTCAAGTATAAAAGAGTGAAAAAGTTGCATCATATCAGTTAATGAAAATGAAGTTACCCTGTCTGATGTATGCTGATCACCTAAAGATCTTTATACCTCTTAGAATATTTGAGTGATTTCATTATATTTTACAAGTTGTCTTTTATTGCAGGACACAACAGATTATGTTGCCTATGTAGCAAAGGACCCTGTCAACAGAAGAGGTGAGAATGATTTCCCTTAATCTTTAATGGAATATCTGATATGCAACATGCGCATTGATATGTTCTGCTCGAAAACTCATCAGCATGTCACATCCTTGAGTGCTCTGATGGACTGGCCCAGGACGTCATCAGTACCATCGGCCAGGCTTTTGACCTTCGTTTCCAGCAGTACCTGGAGTGTCCCTCAAGCAAGCTCTCCTCCACACACGACAGGTGAGCTGCTCATGATACATTCATTCTAGTTTCTAAGAAATATTGGAAATGAAATGTTATAAGTTGTTTAAAAATGTGTGCTCGGTTTGATTTCGATTCCAATGTCTTGTCTAAGTTCAAGGTATTTTATTGGCTGGAGTCTTGTACTACTGAGCCATGCTGGCGTTTTATGTGCAGACTGTGGTTTGACATTACCTTACTGGATTAATCAAGGCCGCCCCTGAAAATACACAAATAAATGATCATACCCTCATTTGTGCTGGTTTCTGAGCTGTGCATTGTTAACAAGCTGGATGGTTTTTATCATCCATGAATTCCAAAAAAGAAGTTCAGGTTGTTATTGAAAGATTTTAACTTGCATTTGTCATCATCTCTATCCTTAAAACAGTGCAGGTGGACAGCAAGAAGATCATGGGGATTAAATGTTGTTTTTTGGCTTTTTTGCACATTGATTTTTTAAATCCAATAATGACACATCTATGATGTTCTTTAGATGGCAATATTTATTGGGGGATATTTTACACTGAGAACCTTTTAACCGTTGCAGTGCAGCTACTTCTACATATTTCCTTCTGGAAAACCCATCCTTCTTGTTTTTACTCTCCTGTTGCCAACTTACATACAGTAATTAGTTATAATTTTCCAAGCTGATCATTGCCCATTTCAGGTTATTTAAAAAATGTTCAAATTCAAAATAAGCACAAACATTTTTGATGGTATCAAGGTTTAGTTTCATCATTAAAACCTAGTTCTCTTCTCAGGGTATTAAACATGGAGGAGTTGCCATGGACAGAGGAAGAAGAAGAGTCAGCAGAGCACCCTTACTACAACAACATCCCTGGCAAAATGCCACCATCTGGAGGCTTCATTGACACCAGACTGACCGCATCAGATGGATGCCAGGTACGATTCAGTTTAAAATGGATGGATGTGCACAGAAAAAACAACAATAAATCGATGATCAATGCATTTTTAGTGTATAATACATTTTATAGTGTTTGTGAAGAGACCTCAAACAAACATTTTACTGGTTTAACATACTGCAAACAGGACTACTGAAGTAGTGAGATAGACGTATAATTAACACTAAGATTATCAGGTTATTGATGAAGTTCATAACACCACAGTTTATAAAATGATTTGACAGTCCTCTCGCATGCTGATGGGTACAAGTGTTACTGTGGCAACCAATTGGGTAAATGTATACATAGATGACACACATGGCTACATTATATTTCAGACAGAAATGTAAAATATTTTACCCTTCATGTCAATGTCTGCATGAAACTTAATGTCTCATTACCTGTATTTTTTATTTTTATTTACTGTGTTTCTGCATGTCATCAGATGGGTCCAGGCTCAGTGGATCCGACATATTACCAGGGGCGACATTGTGAAAACTGGGCAGATGAAAGAAAGCCAATCTTCCTGCAACAGGGTAAGAACAGGTGGTCCACAATATGAGATGTTTAATTCTGCTGCATTTTTGATCTAATCAACCGCGATTTTGATTGTTTCTCCAAATTTTTAGGGTCATTTGACATAAGCAGTCTGCCAGAGAGTAAAGGTCCGGCACCAAAAACAGGAGAGATGCCCACGTATGTGAACACCCAGCAGATTGATGCCCAGGTGCTCGCAGCACTCCAGGCTGAAGCAGAAAATGTGACAAAGGGCATGGCAGCTGCAGCCAAAGAGAGCCCACAGAAGGACTTGTTTGACATGAGTAAGACTTAATTAGCTTATATTCAATTTTCAGTTTATAATGGAAATTGCTTTGAATAGAGGATTTGGATATCGTCATAGTTTTGAAATATCACAAGTCATGTTTGAATCAAATTATTTTAATAGAATCTGTACCTTGCCTTTGTTATAACACTTTAAAATTAGAGCTCTTAATTATAGGGTTTTCCCAGCTTTTGTTGTTTCTACTTCAGTGTGTCTTTATAATTATATCATGTCAGCACAAAGCCAAGAAGAGCACACTGTTACTGTCACTTTATGCCTTTAAACTCCCCCATTTGCTTTGCTATTATTATACATAGATCAGTATTATAATGATATGTCTAACAAACGGAAGTGTGGAGACTCCAAATTGCACGTGAGCAACGAACTATACAATTTAAAAGTCATTTTTTATTTTAGAAAAATAATTTCCTTGTGTTATTCTCTACTCCTATTGTTCAACTCTAAAGGGACATTTTAATATGAGTAGAATAGTACTTTGACTTTGCTATACTTCAACCAACCAATGCAGAAAATGATTTATTTGCTGAATATTTTGCAAAACAGATGGCCTTTCTTTGAAAGACGGTGCCGGTCTTAGAACAGGACACAAGTCGAGGCTCAGGCTTCCTTCCTTTTTTCTGCCTTGCACAAATTTCAGTGTGAGTGACTATTAGCTCCAAGGTCTTCTTTTATAAATCATCATTGTTTGGAGTACACAAAAAAATCCCTATGGCATAGAAACCCCGTTAAGCATTAGCATTTTATCAGAGTAAATGCAGAGCAACACTGATACAAGTGCTGTATGAATGCTCATGACAAATAAGGCCAGTTTTGTAGGCTCTACGCTGATCAAATGCAGAAGCACAAATCAAGTTTGAAGTATGCACAGGAAGTTTTGACAAACATGTGAGAATATGAGGTGCCAGTCCTCCCTTTGACTCTAGAACCAATTAAAGAAATGCTGAATGCAAAATGGTACTGAGCCACAGCAGCAAATGGAACACAGGATAGTCTGAACATAACACTGTGGCTTCATTGTTGTCGCTTTTCAACCATTGCAGTCCAAGATCCTTTGCTCAAACATCAAACTAGATCTTTCCATTTTAATAACCATAGAATTAAGAAAACTGATTAGAGAGCTCCACTATGTCTAGGATTTAGTAAGTTGTAGATGATTTCAGACCAGACAATATGAGGGTGTCTTGAAAGTAACTGGGAGCTACATTAAAAACTTTATATTGTACCTTCAAAGTTACTTTATAAAAATTAGAACCAGTGTAACACTTAGTCTGCCTAATAAAAAGGGAGGAAAGACAATTTTTCAATAAAGCTGTTGCTATGCTTGACACTACTGTTGCAGGGAAACTAAATTATCATTATCACATATACAGTATAGCACTGATTGTGTGGCTCTGTGCTGGTTTGTAAATAATTCATAATTGAACTCAACCCTGTGCTGGTATTAGTACCACCGCTTAATTAGGACAATATGTTATGTGTCTAAAAAGACAAATTCATCTTTCTTCTGCTAAAGTATTGATAACCAACCATTATATATTGCTTTTATAGATGATTTTAATTTGCTCCATTAACTCTTCATTTTGGCATTGCCCTCTTCCATACCAGAGCCCTTCGAGGATGCCATTCAGTCCCAGTCCCAACCACAATCTCAGGGGCAGTCCCAGTCCCAGGTGTCCAATCTTCATAAGGCAGCGTCCGTAGACAACTCGAGCCCCCTTCTTGTGCGATCTGTGGCCTTCCGCGCACAGGAGGAGTTGGAGGGTCAGACATGGTATCATGGCAAAATGAGCCGGCGAGATGCTGAAAAATTACTGAAAGATGACGGGGACTTTCTCGTTCGTAAGAGCACTACCAATCCAGGGTCCTACGTACTGACAGGCATGCACAATGGACTTGCTAAACACCTGCTGCTGGTGGACCCTGAGGGCACGGTAAGAAAAGAGTAGGACATGTTAAGTGTTTCACAGCAAAACTCTAGATCCAAATGTCTGATCCGTAAAAGTGTCAGTGAGAAATAAAAAGACTGAACCCTTTTCAGATAAAAAAAAACCTGATTTTTAATATTTATTTTCTTCTGTTCAAAGGTACGGACAAAAGATCATGTATTTGACAGCATTAGCCACCTTATTGGCCATCACCGTGACAACAATCTGCCGATCGTGTCAGCTGGGAGTGAACTGTGTCTCCTACAGCCTGTTGTAAGGAAACAGTGATGCTTGGAATGCCTGATGGGAAACAGGAAGCTTTAAACAGTCTCTCGTTATGGAACTGAAGTTTTAAACATGAGAAGAAGATGCCTAAAGGCTCTATGTGCTCAAAACTGACCCACTTTACTGGAGTCACTGGAAGACGCAAGATTTGTTTAAGATGAAAAGAATATTTATAGAACTGTTATTATTTTGTTGTGATGACTGAAATGCTATATTTTTGAGAAGAAATAGGTGCATTTGGACATAATATCTTGATTTGGTGTTTGAAAATATAAAAATAGCCCAGTTGTTCTTGTAGTTTAGATGAAGTGCAAATCAAACCTCAAAGAGGTTTTAACAAAAATATTTTAGAAGAAAAGAAAAAATCTAAAATTTTAGTTTTGTCTGTCAAGCACAAGCATATTTCTACAGGAACTCTTGACTAAGAGGCTGAAGAAACCGAAATGAGTTACATGAAGGAAAATGTCCTTTAAACTCACCGTTAGTGTGAGAGCTTACTAAATTAGTCACTATATGAAACCTGCTTTTATTGGAGATTAGAACTGAATGTGTTTTGCTTTGCAGTCGTCACAAAGTGTCAGGGTGCAGACACCCTTCATAGTGCTGTCAATGGCTTTAAAAATCAACTTTTTTATGAAGTAATTTCTCGTGTCACTGCAGTCGCATGACTTAAAATCAACTGTTCTTGTGGCCATGTTCGTAGACCTTGATACCCCTTTATTTGAAAGAGGTGCTTGTGTATGCTGACACTGTAAAATATTTATGCTTTTAAACCAGTGATTATTTCTGAATTGGTTTCCTATTAATTATTTTAGGTGTGTAGTCGGTGATTAGTTTTGGTGCTTGAGTCATGCAGTGGATATCCTCACATTCTTAATTACCATTTTCAGCTTTTTGTTGAACTTTTAAAAGTTTGATATTATTCATTTCAACGATCGCAAATAAATAGCACAATCAAAAAGTTGGATCACCCGTGGCAGTTGTACACAAGATGGATTACCACCGTGTTGAGACCTAATTAGACAAATGTTGTATTCACACAGTACAGAAAGTTCACTTGCATTTACTGATTTTTTTTTTTTTCTTGCATTGTGTTGATATCTTATGGCATGACGGCTCTCTAGCCACTAGGTGTCATCAGAGCACTACTGGTTTGTCTGTCAGTCACCTCAGCTTTCTCAACACAACGAACACATTTCTTAGCTTTCTTTCATGGTAGGTCGGGTTAAATTTTCATTTTGCAGTAATGTGTACACATTTGTTCCTCTAAACAGTTTAGTGTTTAGATCATACTAGCTGTTTTTGAACCCAAATTTTGATGTGGTATATGGAACCCGTCCACTGCAGTTCTGGATTCAGCCTTTTTTAAATACTCTCATCCTCACTATTGTCGGAACTTTGATGGATACCAAATGAATGGGGCATTGTATTTGATATGCACTGGACCACTTCAGTTGAACCCAAATCAGCATGTGTTCAATGAGTTTGACAAGACAGATGCAATGTAATTTAACGTGCCTGTGTTTTGCTGCAAGAGGGTGTGTACAGCACATGCATCTCACTACAACACGTTTGGCCAAAATGGATTATTGGACTATATCTAGAACACTTACCCATCTCTTACTTTTGCAGTGTTTGTGACATAATTTCATCAAATCTAATTACTAGCAGGAAGGACTAATGCGGTAAATTTTTATAAAGCTCTGTATCAATTTGAAGAGTACTGTTGAGTCTTTATTTATTAAGACTGAATTTGTAGAATCACTTTAGCAAAGTGTGCAAAGTTTTGAACAAAGCAAAAATAGCGAAAAAAGACTCCATACTTGAATCTGTCTAATAATGATTAGCTTTGTGACGTAAAGAAATTACACAACCAAACACGCTGGAACACCACGAACAACATGGCGTCTTTCCAGATTTCTGTTGATGAAAATGTGCCTTTTATTTGTACAAATGGTGGTTTACTTTTTTTCTTTCTTTTCCCCTTCAAAGTGCAATAGCTGATCTTCAATGGGGCATGCCTGTTCACTAGAGGTTATGTTTTGCCCTGCTGCGTGTTGCTGCTTGAGACTACTGTTTTCTCTCTATATCTTTGTCTCTTTCCCTCCCTCCCTCCCTAGCTACTATGTATTATATATGTATCATTTCCAGATTCTAAATATAAATCTTTGTCAGAGGGAATCACACAGAAACTCACTATTTTGGGACAGGTAAAGCGGAAAAAAAAAAAAAAAAGGAACTAAAAACAAGTCCAAATGATGTTTACAGATTTAATCTTTTGGTTGTATGGGTTTATCATTATTCTGTATGACTGTTGGCAATAAAATTGTGAATGTGTAGAATTTCTGTCAACGATGTAGTAATCTTTTTTCTAATTCTTTTTATACAATCATTACCATCACCACAGTTTCTGTTATGGCTGTCATTGAAATATCTTTTCCTTCCCGATCACAAAGTGAACTGAACTGTTGGTTCAAACAAAAGACGCAACATCTCTGTTGACAACATCCACAGATCATGCTTTTAAGACAACTGCCAGTGGAAGAAATATATATAAGAATAGTTCTCATAAAACCGAAAACTTTAAGATCTGCTAATTACCCACAGTAACACAAGGTAATCTTCCCATTCCCATTGTGTTTTAGGAATGGCTTTACAAACCAAAGAAGCAGATCGCTTTGTTCACTTTGTCATCCAAAATAAAAAACATCAGCGCAGTTCTTCAATATTACACTAAATGGTAAATGGTAAATGGACTTGTACTTGTATAGCGCTTTTCTAGTCTAGCTGACCACTCAAAGCGCTTCACTACATGACACTAAACAAGTGATAAAAAAGTTTATTTGTTATTTTGATAAACAATCTGCTTCTAACAGTTGACCATAAAACTGCAATTATAGAAAATATAATCGGTGTTAAATTATCTGCCATATTTAAGATGATTATGCAGGGAATGTTTTTAACTGTGTCAAAACAGCTCGATAAATCTAAAAGAAATATCTCATCTCCACAGTGTTCTCCACCAATGACTAACTTTTAAAGCTGATGTACTTTTAAGGATGTCATAATGTTGCTCCTCAGTCTTCTGCTCTGGACACAGCTTCTACAATGTGCATTTTTACCTAAAAAGTCCATAAGCCAAGCAAGAATATGCTTTTTAAATTCACAACCTGAATTAATTTCCAATAAATTACTTTGATTGTTCATCTAAAGTGAATTAGTAAATTATTACTTAGCTTACACTATGACGGTGCCACACAAATGAAAGACAATAGAAAGACATTTACATAATCACAATTGTTTTCATTCAAATTTATAATTAACAAAAATAACTGTGACAGTCTTAGTGAGCAGACCTTTTATAGCTTTATTCAGTCACTTTGGTACATTTCTTGAATAATCCTAAGCATTAAGTACATTCTCAAGGCAACTCATACAAACAGTACCAGACAGTGGATTACCTGTAAAAGCTTGTAATTTACTCAAAAATCCTTTTCTCTCTTTAAATCACAGAAGATGTCAATGCCACCAGAATGACAAGTCATTGTTTTTAAAAGTGTATTTTCTCATGTAAACAGTAATGACTGAAAATCAACGAGGCTGCCATTTTTTTCAAATGCAAAAGAACGACAGGCTTCACATTTACACTTCTGGTGTTTCTGCAGTGCCTTGTGGACACACGTTTGAATGACCGAGGAGTTGTTATGTATGCTTGACTGATAGCAAGGTTGATCGCCTGCTTTGGACATTCCCCTATTCTGGTGGATGTAAAGATACAACTGAGAACGATGAATCAGTCGGATTTGCAAAACAAGTCTAATAGCCATGTGCACAAAAGAAGGTGTGAGGTTGTAACGGCTAGCTCATCCTTTTTTTCTATGTAATGACTTTCAACGGAGGAATATACATTTTGATCAACATGACAAACAACTGGTACTGATTTGATACTTTTCGGACAAAATGATGTGTTCTCTTTACAAAGTTGAGATCTTCACTTTGCTTCCCCCATGAGGAGATCCAGATAAAGCATCTTAAAGTGATGTAATTCTTTTTTTTTTTTTTTTACTTTGTAGTGTCAAAGCTTATAATTTTGCATCATATATAATGAATGAAATACCTTTTAAAACCTCTATTTCACATGCTGTGTTCACATGCCTCTCTAATCTTCATTTTACCAACTTCATGCTTTTAAAGCTGCTGCAAAATTTTTCACTCAAGAGGAGTATCGTGTACTAAACATGCAGCAGTGCTGAATATATCCAGTAGATGGAGCTCTGGTGTAATTTAAACTCCAACTGCATCAGACTGACTGTAGTACAGCTTTAAAAAATGCAGGTCCTTCATTTTCATCATGAATTTTTCATATGTATCTCAGTTACCTCAAGTATACAGAAGAATACAGAATACATTGCAATAAATATTTTTAGCTGACTCAACACAATAACAACTGTCTACATTCTTCATTACATTTTTTTTGCAGTACTGTAATTGCACTTTTTAATATTTGCAGGTGGACTTTGACTTCTTAGATGGTCATGGCTATCTTTTATCAATATAATAAAGCTATCTATTTACACATATCATCGCCAACCTGTGAAAACCATCTATCGACAAAATGTCAACCTTGTCTTGAGCAATCTGTTTCAGCTTTGTCACAATGCACCTCATCAACACATTTCGATGTGCTTATTTTCTTTCCAAAGAGAAACTAGTTAGCTTGGTTCTCAATGGATTTGAAAAAGAGGCAAAACTGACTGAAACACTCGCATTTTCATCTGTTTGTGTCAAGTGAGGACATTTAAATGAGCCTCCCAGTTATAGATGCTGACAACATATCAATGTTCAGGATATAGGTGAAACCAAGCTGCCTCATGTCGACCCATCGTATGACAAATACTTCATTCATCCATCCATCTATTTTCTATACCCCGTTAATCCGTCGGTCGGGTCGCGGGGGGGTCATCTGGTGAGAGGCGGGGGACACCCTGGACAGGTTGCCAGTCCATCACAGGGCCACACAGAGACAAACGACCACACACACGCTCCTAAGGACAATTTGGTAGAAATTGACCAATTAACCTAACATGCATGTTTTTGGACAGTGGGAGGAAGCCAGAGTACCTGGAGAGAACCCATGCTTACACAGGGAGAACATGCAAACTCCACACAGATAGGCCTGAGCTGGGAGTTGAACCAGGAACCCTCTTGCTGTGAAACAACGGTGCTAACCAACAAACCACTGTGCAGCCCCCTGACAAAACCTTAATGTTTTTTATTGCCTCCCTTGTCCTCAGATTAATAGATTACTTGCTCTCTTCCTGAGCAGGGTGTGCTCCCACCACCACAGAAACCTTTCCATGGCCTGTGTCCATCTCCTGCCTCCTCTCCTCTCTCTCTGCTTGATTAGGGCTCTGCTGGTTCTGGTTTGGGTTGTTCTGGCTGCTCCACGACTTGCTTCTGCTCCGGCTGGGCTCCAAGGACTGCTTGTTCCCGCTGTCATTCACAGAAGTCTTCGCCCTGTAGCAAATGCCACAAACCAGACCCAGGAAGGCCCGTCTCATCTCGCGGCTGGCCAGAGTGTAGATGACTGGGTTCATTGCAGAGTTGAGCACAGCCACTGCGATGAACCAGTCAGCTTTGTAGAGGATGGGGCAGCTCTGCACGCACGCCACATCCACCAGGAGCAGGACAAAGATGGGTGTCCAGCAGGCAATGAAGACCCCAACTACAATGATGACGGTGCGCAGAAGGGCCATTGCATGTTCAGAATTGCTGTGCTTACTCACCTTTCGACTGCTGGACTTAACCACAATATAGATGCGAGCATAAAGAACTGACATGGCTAAGAGCAAAACCATAAAAACTGTGATGCAGAAAGCTACATATTTCTTGCTGTAAAGTGGAAGGACTGTGGAGCAGTCTGGAAGGTTGTCCAGGCAGTTCCAGCCTAAGATGGGCAAAGCTCCAAGAGATATAGCAATCAGCCAGCAGGCCCCTATAAGCAGAAACACTCTGTAGTTCTTGTTGGCATCATAAGGCCTCATTTTGATCATGGTCAGGTGTCTCTCTATAGCAATAGCCAGGAGACTGAATATGGAGGCACCAAGTGCTACAAACATGCTGCCCTCTCTGACAAACCAGAGAGCAGGTGAGAGCTGCAGGGTCTTTTCTCCAGACAGGAGTAAGTTCACCAGGTAGGCGACTCCGGCCAGCAGGTCGCACAGTGCCAGGTTCCCAATGAAGAAATACATGCGGTTGTGGAACCTGTGGTTCCTCCATATGGCCACCAGGACAGTGAGGTTCTCCAGGACAATGAAGCTGCAAATGATGAGGAACACGATGGTTTTGGTGTCCACAATACTTGGGTTTCCATTTTGCCGGTGGTCCAGTTTCCCTGTGTAGTTGTAGTGGAGGAGTAGTATCAAGTTCATCTTGTTCATCTTTGAAACACCAGATGCTGACACTGGATGTCAGACTTGAGCAGAGGGTCCAGGGTTCAGTGTTCAGCTGCAGCAGAGGATGTGTGTGTTATTTCCAAGAGTAGCCAATTTACATTATAAGTGATCGTGTTCATTATCTTATCAAAATACTACAGTTAATAGTTGTGTTTCATTGCTTGCAACAGTAAATATTTTACCACGAAAATGAGAAATCAAATACTTCAAAAACATCCGAGAATCAAGAATAGCGTTTAAATAAACTGCGAGGCTAATTTCAAACTATAAATAATTTTTTTCTCGACTTTACCGAAATGAAATTAGAATAATTTTGCCACAGAAACGAAGTATACAGACTTTTCTTCACATGCAGCGCAGTTTAGAGCGACACAAGAGGTCTACATTATATTTTTCCAGATGATAGTCTGAGCATAACTCACCGCTGGACGCACGCAGATAGTTGAAAGTTAAACGCTTTCCGGGGAACGCACATTTAATTTCTGTAAAGTTGCTTATCCACGTTTCCTACATTTATCCGTACTTCTCGTCACCCGGTCATAGAAGGGATCAGCATCTCATCTTTGTCTGATCTGTCTCAACTCCGGAGTTCGTCGACGGTGGGCTGGAAGTCAGTCCCACCCATCCTCCCTCCTTCAGCCCAGACAGGGAGTCTGCTCAGGGGTCACTTCAACTTCACCAGGTGTCAGAGCCAGGAGCTACGTCAAGATTCTCATATGTCGCTATGAATAATCATCAGTATTTTCTCCCACATTCGTGTATACGTATACATTCTACGTATACATAAGAGTAATTGCTTTTCTTTTCAGACAACCATACCAGAGGTCAAACTGGGACGTCAAGGTAATTAACTTATAACTTTAAATAACCAAATTTCAGATACCTAACAGCTACCTTCCATTACTTCTCTGCAAGTACAAGAAAAGAAAGACTTCAAGACAGGCAAATGTCAACTGTTTAAAATGACTGATATAGCTATTTTAATTTAACATTCATCAAATAGGGCAAATATTGAGGAAATTGTGATTTACAGCAGCGAAAATAAAAACAAAGTAAAACAGTAAAAACAATTAAAAACAACATTGCGATACTGCAACTAATTGTTTAAGATGAAGTCAGTAATTTCCAGCCTTTTTGGCCTCTGAGGTCTCACACAAAATAGTTTGTTGGGTCACATTTCAGATGTGTCAAATTCTTATTTTTACACCTGACAGTCCTTTATTTCAAGATACTTACAAACAGTCTGAGATCTGGTCAAAATACAAATAAAATATCAAGTAAAAACCTTCAAAACTAAGAAGAGGGTTGTAATTCAGATTTTTTTCTTCATCCCTCTCCCAGTAGTCATCTCACAACCCTCAGATATTTTCTGATCCTAACTAAAGCCTATAATATCCAGTGCTTGATTGAACAGTTTGCATCCTCCACGTGTACTTTACTAGGACAAAAATGACAACAACAAAAAAAATAAATAAAAATAGAGCATTCAGTATGCCGTTACAGTTTAGGGTAAGATGATTGAGCCCATCCTTTGTTCTGGTTCTTCTGCTGTGACCTCATATCCAGGAAGGATGGGCAGGGCTGGCAGCAAGAAGCCTGAGAGGCAAAACGACAGATGATGACTCTTTAAAACAGATGTGACGAGTGGAAATAACACTCTGCAGAGGTTTTAAGACTTCCCTGAGCAAAATTGGTATGAAATGACCCAAGTCAAACTAATACACAACATTTCAAAACTAAATCCAGAGCCTGAGGTGAGAATAAGTGACTCACTAGCTCAACTGTACAAAATCCCATTGCTTTACTTTATATGGTGCCACACATTGAGCTGCTTGCAATTTTCCTCAAACAAAGCACATAGTGTACGGTCTCCCAGACCAAATCATTAAAACAGTGGATCTCCTCCAGTATATGTGGTTATTAACCCATAGGAATGTTTTGTGCGGTCGAGTAAACAGCTGCGGTCTGGCATCGGTCCATTAGCATTGTTACAGTCACAATTCTCAGTCATTTCCTGCTGGTCGCACTATGTCTGCAGCAATGGGAAAATTTCAGTGAAAAAGCTAAATAGTTACTCTGGACCCACAGCGAATCTGGGACCAATCACAGAGTGGGTCCACGTAAGGGCAGCTAGATTAACAGACTGGCAACATGGTTGGAAAATCCTTGGGTTTTTCAGTAAACTGCAGTGATGTGGGGCTCACATCTGCATTTACATAAACTTTGGGCCAAATATGAAACCATCGGCAAGTACTAACCCATAATATGTGGTCAGAATGAGTCTACGAGTATTCATAGACCCCTGAAGAAGTGCATGGGTGGGGGGTTTTCACTTCTGCTGGACCACCCTCACTAAAATGTTACTTTGTAGGAAGCCTCTTCTCTGGTTTAAGGCTGAGTTTGCCTGTCATCTTTGTCGGCAGGACAGTAATTAAAGTCCTCTGTAGCTGCCATTTTTCAGCATGAGATGTTGTAAGACTCTCCTAAATCATCAACGCAACATATGTGTGATTTCCTGCCATTATAATGCTATATTATTTAAGTACAGCCTTCAAACTTCAACCCTTCATTTGCAGGGACTGTACCGTATAGTCTTACAGATGGTAAAACCATTGCTTAGAGAAAGTTTCCACTGCTAAGCCACAGCCAGTTCCAGACATTTGACTGTAGACAATTTTATGTGATATTCTTTGTATATATGTCAGTAAATATTTAGATCTTTTTATTTGGTAAACTTAGCAACACCTACATGCATTTCAGTTATATGAATATGAAGATCTTTAACCAAATATACCTAAAGTAAAAATTAAAGCTAAAAGTCATCATCAAGCAATCCGGTGGCCTCTGTTTGGGCATGTAATTGTATATGATTTAATTAATAGTGCTCAGACAATAAAGTAAAAGCAGCAGTCTGATTACAGCTGATTACATAAAAATCTTTATGATATTACTGATCTTGTGTTGAAAATGTTGATCCTGATTATCCTGATTGGGGTTATATAAAACAAGATAATTCAGTTGAAGATGAAACAGAAAAGAATGTAACTTTTTCAAGAAAAATTTAGATTTGAGCACATTCAAGTAGCTGTCAGTAGATACGGTTAATAAAAAAGCATTTAAACAACAGCTCTTGAATCGGGTCTTAAACATTTCAAGACATCTATTATTGATTCGATGCAGCATGAAAACAAAGGGCTCTTCCAATGTTTATTCATATGAGGTATTTTAAGGACATTCATAATTGATTATAATGGAGTTTATGTGATTTGTATCTTGATAGCCTCTCTTTCAAAGAAGAGAACTCATGGTTAAATGAGGCTGACCGGATGAAACTAAGATAAGGGCCCTGAGTGTTAGTACTAAAGGTGTATTACAAAGTCAGGTTGGGCAGTATGGCTGTAGTCATCACTTTGCCAGAGTTTGCCTCGTTCAAGCTCTCAGCCCTTCATTAGAGCGCAAGAACTGGGCTCAGGTTCGTGAGCGGTGGGTACGTCCATGTGCAATTACATGAATATGCTGCCTTTAATTTCACCCTCACCATTTTGAGGCATAAACACACCCCGTGAGTCTGGGCTTCAAATCTGAGGCGGACCATCCCCTCCTGCCCTGTGGCTTTGTGGTGGAGGTATTTCAAGGCACCGCGGTCTCTTGCATGCAGCTTAACAGAACCAGGCCTTGGAGATGTTTCTGCATAGGGCATAATTTCAGCTGGGGCACAGGATTTGCCAACTTTAGAGGGCCACACAAACAGAAATAGATCCGCCATTTCCTTTGACTGCAGGGAGTTTTAGTTAGTGCAGATTATTCAGATTTCTTTTTCTTTCTTTTTCATGAGATTCTGCCTATGGCTCTGACATTAGTGTTACCACACTGTCCTCAATGGACTATCCGGTGTCAGACAGGCTAACATTACCTTACAAGCATACATTTTGTCCCCCTTGTCCTGTCCAGCATTATGGCAGAATAATTGTGATCTGAATACCTTTTATGCCAAACAGATTTGCTTTGCCAAGGGAAGCTTTATGAATGTAGAGCTCCCCTTGATGCCCATCAACTGCTTATTTATTTATTTTTGTTACAATATTTAACATGTAATAGTGCCGAACCGGATACAGCATAAATACAAGCATAAATTTAATGGACTGACATTATTTGACACTGAACTTGGAAAAAAAACAAAAGCTGCAGATTTTGTGTTGCCGACTCATTTTGAAGGCTTCTGTGATAATTGCGTGTTTCCCAGCCAAGGTCCTTGTCTGCTCTGCATTGAAAGTTTTACCCATCTCCATGTAAATGTATAAGGAAGGAAATATAATGTAATGCAATGCAACACTTTGTAACACCACCTCATTTAAATCCATCATTTCTTAAACATTTTGTTTAACTGAATACTGTATTGCAGCTCTGAACTCTATGTGACATACTGATACTTTCAAATTACGTACTTGGGACAAGGGAAGTGGTCAGAATTATTTTCATCATGCATGACTTCTGTTCCCTCCCACCCACCCTTTCTTTGTCCATGGGTTAGTGGGTAAATACTTTAGTTTTGTAACTTCTTTTGTGATTTTCAGACATTCTTCTTATCAACTGTGTGTTGAATTATAATTGCAGCCTCTGCTATTCATTTAACAAAGTCTTCACCTTATGTTCAGACTATATTTTGGCCCTGATAAGTTTTCAGTGATGTTACTGTGCTTCATCTGCATTAGGTAGCAAGCAAGACTACTTCCTGTCATTTTTTATGATGAATGTACTGTTGAGTGTACAGCTAGAGTCCATTTAGCTCAAGTTGAACAGTGCTTTTGTCCCTCAGGTCCATTAGATCTACAGTACTCTGAGCATGTTGTATTGATGCCCAGTAGTAATTGTTCAGTCACTGACTTACTAGTGAATGGATGACTGCTGCATTAACCTGAAAGGAATTTTGAACTCACAGGCAGAAAAGTTTATATGTAGAACTGTTTATATTTATTAATTTCTAATAACCTAAGAGCCATAACACTAAGAGCATATCTAAAACCATTTATGTCAGAAATGTTCTACTTGAAGCCTCAGACAGCATCTATATATAATTTTTAGTTTTCCAACAATGAGATTATTCTAGGTAAATGTTCCTTTGGATCAATGCTCATTATCCATTTGCTCTCATCAGAAAACTACAAGAAGGTGTTGTAGCTACTTACTAGTATTGTTGAGCAATACTGTGAGCAATGTTGTGCACCATTTTGTTTACATCCTTCCGTGCCCATGTCCGCGCTCATATCTCATAATGTTCATACACTGAATATAACCCATTTATCTTTTCAAGTGAAATGTATTGGTATTTATTTATTTTTTTTCAAAAGAATCATTTGCGCAGCTTCCTGCCAATTGAATCAATACAAGCACTGTCTAAGAAGCTGTACACAACCCTGGATGCACAGTAAGTGTACAGGAAACCATTATAGGTTTTCTGATTAAACATAGGTGTAAGCCTGCATTAGACCACAAAAAGCTTATGTGCGTTCAGGTTATCGGTGTATGCAACACGCATGCTAGTATATGTATCTTATATATCCTCAGACTTTGAAGCAGTTATTGATTAGAATGTATAGCTACTGCTGACATTAAGAAAAAAGCAAGTGAAAAACATTCTACATATTGTATTCATTGGCAACAGGCTTTGTAGTAAGTTAGACATCAGAGAGGGACTTGCCCTCACTGTTCACTACTGTTTAGTGTTGCTGTATACATATTTAATCAGAGGTCACGTGACAGATGCCTTCCTGACCCTGGCCCTCTTAGGATACACACACACTGGCATAGATGACTGTAGAAGGAAGGACTGTCTTGGAGTCAGTCAATAAAAGTCTGAAAGGGCACCTAACAGATGTCTGCAGCTAAGCAGCTCTTGCAAGATGGTAGATGTATTAAGTGAGGTAAATATCTTTTATAGAGGGGAAATGATTTGTAATATTTATTTAATTAAAGAGCATCCTGTTACATAGGAACCAAAACTCTCTGCTTCCTTTTGCTAGTGTGTTTTTTGACAAATACTTGATGATAGCAAATGTAGTAATAAGCAATAACAGTATACTGATTTGATTAGTTTGATTGATTGACGTCAGTTACCAAATAATTAAGCTCATGCACTTTCCTATCAGTCTTTAAGTAATTGATATATATGTGTAAAATGACATATAGCTTGTCATAAAGTCACTATTATGAAAGTACCTAACATTACGTAACATAACATATAGAAAGAAAACGCAAATGCACCAGGGTAATCTGGTTAGACTCATAAAACCAAATGAATAATTAACAATAACTTTGGAATTTTAATTAGTAGATAACTTCATCAAAAATAATATGAGGTTGAGCTCAGTGCCTTCAGCTGAAGGATTAACCGGTTTATGAGCAAATTCAGCTCCTGAAACATACTCAATATTTTGATAATTCAGTTAATAACTACTGTATAAACTGTTGTCTGTTTATGTGTCCCTGAAAGGGGAAGAGTTTGAATGAAACCAGTTCCCCTCTGTTCTTAATGTAGAGTTAGTTAATGCTTACTTGTTCTGTTATTTGTTTAAGACTGATCTTCGTGGTTTCTCTGGTTATTTCTAACACCCAGTGGTTTAAACTTTGTAACTTTGTTGCTGTGGCAACGTGCAGTAGTTTCATTTGCATCATATGTTCCAGCTTAACTCAGTCAATTGAATGACTCATGCAGTCACTTAATGGTAACAATAATGCTGATTCCAAGGTGGATTTTTGTCTTTTGAAGTTTTTTTTTTTTTTAAATGGGACTTTGATAAGTGAAATGTGTATGTTTAGCCTCTTCTAAAACATTTGCCCCAGCCTCACACAAAACAATTGTTTTAGGAAATAACCAAGCACCAGTGCTTTTAAGTTATGAATCACTACTATTCACCACCATTGCAATCATTATACAACTTTGCCAAAAATAATCTCTTGGCACCACACTATATGAAACATTTAATCATTTTGCAGCCACTAATGTGGATAGACACTGAACCACTTTCTAATTATGTACATGATACATGCACACTCCATAACGCATTGTTCCCTGTATTTGAGAAGAAAAAAATTCCTGTTTCTTTTTCAAGGTTCTTTGTTATAAAGTTTCCTCAGTGGCCTCTTAGAAACCCCTCAGAGAACATCAAACTGTGTTACCATTAGCAGTTCCTGTGAGCTCACATGTAGCTGCATTGTGCTGCGGCATTGTCACATTGTTTCCTCAGAGGATGTCCCGTCAGAAATGCTTTCTATGTGCAGGCACACATACACAGACACAGCAAGAACCACTGTGTATTCTAACACAGGCGTCTAACGATTTTCAGGGTGGGGACTAAGCAAAAAAGAGAGCGAGGCTTAGTGGCCACTGTGGGTTACTTAGCGAGGAAATCACACCTGAGGAGGGTTTGGGCACAGGAAGTCATACACACACATACAGAATTTCAGACTTTATCTTGTGGTTATACATTTCCACTGCTGTCTTTCAGTGAGTCACACTACAACTTATTTTAGTATTATTCTGAAAATTTAAGGTGTCTCTTTAACATCAGATGGAAACAACAAATTAATTATAGTTTCAGAGTGTTGGTACATGCTGGCTCATGTCTTCCTGTAGTATATTACTGGGATACCTGAAGGGAACAGAGCTTTTGTTATTTTAACAGTCCTGGAATACATTTTGGATTACCTACAGTCAGCTTGACCTTCCAAAAGTTTGGTGTATCTTATATATTTATATATATAAGATATATATATATTTATATATATAAGATACATCAAGGTAAAAATGGTAAAGTAAATGTAATCGGACAAAGTAGTATTATAAGAGAATGTTAACTTTTCATATTTTGTTGAGAATCATTTGCAGGCAATAACTGCCTGGAAGTCTGGAAAAAATGGGTTTCATACTTTGCGGCACTTTCCACCTTTAATGTTTGCAGTGGCAACAAAACTTTTTAAATAAATATTCTTCTCAGATCATGTTATGTACTCCCCCACTGCAGAACTCTGCCACATCTTTACCTTCAAAAACTGAATGTCCAGGCGTCTTTATGTTGGTAAGTTCAGCAGTGTATTTTTCTTTATTTCATTTTGTATCATTTTACAGATAATCCAACTAGCTATTAATTTGGCCACCCAAAATGAATTTTAAAAAAAATTAGCCACAATGTTCTCGCTTTGTTTTCTTTTTTAATAGATTGCATTTCTTTTTGCAGCCTAAAGATGTGCTGTGTAATTTATTTTGACGGCTCCTTGCTCACACCATCACCCAACTTTTACAAATGCCACAGTTGAACTAAAGATCTTTTATTAATCTATATTAAGAAAAACATGAAAACTAATAGCCCAAACCTGTTAATTAAAAGGCTGTCGACTCGAATTTTTCAATTACATTTGAGCCCCTGAAATTGATTCTGTGATGAGAAAACCCTCAAATTAAAGCTTACACTTGTAATATTCATATGTAAA
Source organism: Leuresthes tenuis (assembly GCF_036924035.1). NCBI lineage: Eukaryota > Metazoa > Chordata > Actinopteri > Atheriniformes > Atherinopsidae > Leuresthes > Leuresthes tenuis. The sequence continues at coordinate 14,736,617 of NW_027325373.1, forward strand.
TACTGTAATTTTTGTCTTTCACCTTACTTTAAAATCTAACTACACTCAGTCAAGTCTCCCATATTCAGTTTTGGTTAAAACTGCATTTGCTCCATCCCATTTATACAGTGTAATTAACTGTGAACTGATTAAGAGAAACACCTTTTTGTGCCTTTAAACTGACAACGTAGTGTATTATCATAGTAGAAAACTGATTAGACTATCTTTACTACTACATTCTTGTCTGAGTACACATCCAGCACGCATGAAGCAGCATTAACAATCATTTGGAGTCACATTTCAGCCAACATGAAGTCCATATTTCCTCTTGCCTTACCTCTTGCTTTGGTTTCCAACAGAGAAATATCTGACAATTTTATTTTAACATCTGTTAACAGGAAGCATGAACAGAACTGGGATGTTTTAGGCTTTAAAAACAAAAGAATAGATCTATTATTACACTTTTTTACACACTATTTTCTTTTTGTGATATGTGAAATATCAGTGAAAAGACATTTGCTGTGAAGTCTGCTAAAAAAGCTCAGTGGAACTGAAACTGGCTGAATGGTTACAGTACAGTGTCTGTCTGTCATATCTCACACGTCCACCGACTTGTTCTTGGTGTGAAAATGTTGACGCGTGTGCTGCTGTACTGGGCTGCAATAACCACTTGCTATGTGAAGTGCTTTCATTTTCATGACCCTATTTTTCTTCTTTCTTTTTAATGAACAAAATGAGACCTGCACAGCCTCACCTTTCAGATATGCTGAGAAAAAAAAATTGGGTTATATGATATATTTGATATAGGTCTTTTTTTTTTTCCTCCTCAGCAATAATTAGTTCACTTAACATTCAAATTATTTTCACAGCAGCAAGTGATAAAGAAATGAAGAACTGGAACTTAAAAAGAAGAAAGATGACTAAATTTGTTATATATAAACAAGTGAGCTAATCATTCTCCGAATGAAAGGCTAGACCTTTCATTTATCTTAATGGTAACTTTGTAGACTCCAATATTTCTTTTCTTTTGATCCATTGCTTCCTGTAACATTACACGAGTGATGGCTTCTTTAGATTCACTGATTATCAAAAAAAATCTTTATTAACTTAGATAAAACCTGTATATCTTTATAGGTCAAACAATCAGGAAGTTGCTGCATGAGGCTCTGACCACCCCCACACAACAGAAATTGTGGTTGTGTATCCGAGAAAGCTTTGTCACCTCCTTATTTTATGCAGTTCGTTTCACTTTATTATTTCTCTGTTCTTTAAAAAAAAAAAAAAAAGTAACAATACTTCTTATGCAAGATATTATTTCTTCTCATTTACATATGACTCATATTTGTAAGAAGATGTTTTTATTTGTGAAATTTCTACCAACCATCCAGTACATCAAAACTGACACTCTGAAATGAACCTAAACCTTAAGCGCCCTCTGGTGACATTAATCTGTACAAGCCTTTTCTTTCTTTCTTTCTTTCTTTCTTTCTTTCTTTCTTTCTTTCTTTCTTTCTTTCTTTCTTTCTTTCTTTCTTTCTTTCTTTCTTTCTTTCTTTCTTTCTTTCTTTCTTTCTTTCTTTCTTTCTTTCTTTCTTTCTTTCTTTCTTTCTTTCTTTCTTTCTTTCTTTCTTTCTTTCTTTCTTTCTTTCTTTCTCTCTCTCTTTCTTTCTTTCTTCATTTATTTACAGTAAATGTGATGTTAATTACAGTTACGTTGCTGATTATGTAATATGTATAAACATCACCAATATCAGGAAGACAATTATGATATATTGCACCATTTCCATAAATGATTCCACACTTAGGTTTTTCTCTCAATAAAAGAAAATACAAATAGATTCAATAGCAGTATCTTTTGGTGTCCACCAGAGGTCAGTGAAGAGTAACAGAACAGAGATGAGTATGAAACACGTTCTCTGTGAATAGAACTTGAAGTCATGAAAAGGCTTTTGGGGAGGAAGTAGTTGAATATGGGGAATGCACATTCTCTCTATTTGTGTAAAGTCACTCCATCTTCTTAATGGACAGCTGTAAAATGCACAGGTCAGAGAGGAGAGAGGAAGTCTGCAGCATAAACAATAATTTCAAGTAGTTAACTGATTCATTGATGCACCTCTTTACATCTCCATACTATCAATAATCCGTGCATTGTCATTGTTTAATTACAGCTGATATATAAAACACATACACAAAGTTTCCCTTCCATCATAAAATGATACTGACAGACAAAAACTTTATTTATTATTTTAGACAAGAGTTTTTTGTAGTTTGAATTCTAGTGCATTTTTCTATCGAACTCCTCTTTTTTTGTTACCCTATATCGTTGTGCTGCACTGAATCAAAACTCATTCCCATTCATTTCAAATATGTATTTCATATATTATCTTTAAGGCACAATTTCGTGGTTGATCTCAGCAGGAATATCAGCTGTTGTGTGATTCAACTTAAGCCTCCATCTGAGGGGTTGTGTGTTAATGTGGGTGTGAATAATAGAGAGTAAAGTGGCCACTATTCTAAAATGCACATAGGAGATAACAAAACACTAGAGATAAAGGAAATAGATTTGACCAACCTTTTCTTCAAATGCAAGCATGTATTTAATGTGGAATTTCTTGGAAGCCACTGACCTGCGCTCCTCTGTAACTTAAACCCAGTTGTAATGAGGTTTTTGAGAAAGATGCCCTCACTCTCACAGTCTAAAATTTAAAGCGGTCTTGCTATATGTGACCAAAGTTAGACACATACACACAGTTTGTAAAATGTGCCAAAAATGAAACGCCCAGACAAGAGCAAAGGTCAACATTTAGTGTCTTTATAAAACAGATTTGCAAAATATAGCCAAGGCTCATTCATTTAAATACACATAAATAGCAAGAAAATACTTTCCCATTTCAATTCAGATACTTTTTGTGCTATTTTATACACAAATCAGAGATGAACGCTATGTGAAAAATGGGACTGAACCCCTCTCTATTTGTTGCACCAGAATAAACACAAGCATATTGTGTAGCTAAAGCGGCAGTTGATTAGTTAGATTTGTACATCCTCTGAAGACACATATTCATAAACATTAAAACAAAGTCTTAATCTTCTTCAAGTCAGTGAAATATCAAAGTACTCATCTTTGGATGGATTTCTCAAGGTATATACACACACACACATATATACATACATATACACATATATATGTATACACATATATGCATTTATATATACATATATATCTATATATAGATATATATTTATACATATTACATAATCAGCAACGTAACCGTAATTAACATCACCACGGCCAAAAGTTATGTACAATAGTGCAGATGAAGAGCTTAAATCAGGACAAGGCAGTGGAAAGATAATAACACATTATCAAATTTCCTGATTTAGACTTCCAGTGGGTTCCCTTTGTTTTCGAAAATATTTGAAAGTATCCTTAAAATGTATCCTTTTTTTTTTTTTTAGCACATGTTATTTTCAACACTTAAATTCAGCCATTCAAAAGTGTTTGTGTTGTTTTATTTTCAGTGTTTAATACACATCCTTTATATTACTGAGCAGTTTTTATCATGTAACTGTTCATTTTAACATTTTCTTGCATATAGATATTTCTTTCTTTTAATAGCTCAATAGGGGTATAGCTTTTACTAGCTCCAGAGGAATTCCATGGGAGTTCTGTGGTTTTTGAATGGATCCCATTTTACAGCCCTGTAGACAAAAATAATGCAGATTTTATAATAAAACAGCATTCCACCGTGTTTTTCTCATTTCTCTCTCTTTGATGTCTTTCTCAGCATTCTTAAATTGTTTAGTCTCTTCTCACACACTATGAAAGTATGTGTAAACAATAACTAGGCAGAAACTATCATTTGATTGGACCACTTGTTCAAAAAATGTGTTTTATCATTGCCACATCAGCAGGCTTGAGAAGGTTCGTTGATGTCACTGATGACACAGTTCATTTGGCCGGCTCAGAGATGGGTGGAGCACGCTCCAGTCTCATGATCCAAGGGTCAGAGTTCGGAGCATAGAACGGAGAATGGGTAAGCACTTCTTCTCCAGCTAGGGCGAAGGCAAACACTCCCCTCTGCCTCCCTGGCCCTGCCCTCTGCTCCTCTGTGACGTGTTTCCCCTCTGCTTGCCGTTCATCCCTGGTGTCCCTGCCTGACCCGTCCACACTCTTAAATCCCAGACCCCTGCCGCTGAGCCCAAGCAATTCCCCAAGTCCCTGACTTTTTCCCCCATGGTATGCAGGGTTTAACCCGTTTTCCTCCAACTGGTTTGCTGCAACAGCAGGAGGGCACAAGAAACTGTTGGCAGGTGTGGACCGCCAAGCAGCTGGCTTTCGTCCTCTCCTGGGGCGGGAGATACGGCAGCTCTGCCTCTTAATGTGTCGATGTAGGTGGTCGGACCGTGTGAAACTTTTGTAGCAGTGCTCGCACTGGTAAGGACGGACGCCCGTGTGAATGCGCAGGTGGTTCTTCAAGTCGTAGTTGTGTACAAATTTGGAGTTGCAGTGGAGGCAGATGTAGGGGCGCTCACCTGTGTGCTTCCTCATGTGGATCTTGAGTTTGTCTTGCCTGAGAAAAGAACAAAACCACATGCTCACATGAAATTTGACGTCGGTAGAAAACAAAATCATTATAATTGCTCCTCTTTACCCTTTTGTATCTTCAGTCATACGATGACTTAAAAGCCAGTAAATATGTTTTTGTGCTCTTATTGTTTATTAGAGTTTATTATGCTCTAAAATACATGTGGAAAATGTAACAAAGTAGGAGGATGTAGCTAGTCAAGATACCACTAATGCAAAGAAACCAGCGGAGGGGGCTTTCCACTTTGAACTCTTTGATATTTAGATGAAGTGACAGCAGATTAACCTCAGACAAAAGAGCATGGGGTACTTTTCCGTTAACCCTGCTGTTTCACATAACCTGATGCTTTGTAGGCAAATAACACAGATGAATATCTTAACACAGCCTCTATGTGGTTTGTTTTTCTCATACCTTGTGAATCGCACTTCACAGATAGTGCACATATAAGGTTTCTCTCCTGTATGCGTCCTCATGTGTCGTGGCAGTTTCCCGGCTCCTTGGATGACTTTGTTGCAGATTGGGCACTGCTGCGAGGCTTTGGGCTTCATCTTCCTTTCCTCCTCCAGCTGCCAAGGAGGGAACAGTGCACCCAGGTGGGATGCTGAGCTCAGGAAGCTCAGGTATGACCTGAAGTCTGCTTCATCTTTAACTGGAGCCAGTGAAGGACCCTCCGAAGCCACTGTCCCAGCATTCACAGTGCTGCTCAAGCCTGAGCTGACAAACTCCTTGAGGAAGTCACCTTGGAGCAGACTGGGTGGTACTTCCTCTTTCATCTCCTCCTTTATTATCTCTCTTTTCACAGCTAAATCAAGGGGTCTTGAGGGCTCATGTGGTGTAGTGGCAGGGAAGGTGTGATGGAGCCTGGCTTGTGTTGAGGCACCTGGGTGGGGATGTGTGGGATTCAGGAGCTGCTGGGGGAAGGCTGGGAATTCAGCAGCCCACACAGAGGGGTAGAAGCCTGGGATGAGAGGAGAGAAGTTGGCCCTCCTGTCCAGTGCTGACATGCGAGGATACAGCCCTTCTTGAAGGAGAGACTCAATGGAAAAATCTTTCAGAGCCCGACTCTCCATACTCTCCTGAAGCACATGAAAATAACATCAGACTTTCTTACTCACATGAAATAGTCAAATTAGAGATAACAGTAACCGAATATGCGATAAACTCTACCTGTTTGCCTGACATGGCGTCTGGTGACTTGGACTGGGATGACCCTCTGCGCTGGTCATATTCTCTGTGGTAAGTGGAGGTGCTCGGAGGCGGTGAATCCTCCGTCCCCAGAGGCGTCTGCTCTCCCCTGCTCTCCAACGACTGCAGCGACCTCTCACTAACATTGTCCTCCTCCTCATGCTCATCTTTTCTTGATCCCACATCCTCCTCTTCATCCTCCTCCTCTTCTTCCTCCTCCTCATCTTCTTCCTCCTCTTCTTCATCTTCTTCTCCTTCCTCCTCTCTACCTCCTCCACCACCTTCACCGCCACTATCCATGATCTCCAGACAAACGTTGATGATGCAGGGGATCTCAAGCATCTGGGCTGCGTTCAAGATCTCTTTCACGTTGGACGCTGTCACCGTGAGAGTCGAAGTGTAGGCAAACTCCAGGATGGCTGTTAGAGACTCTGGAGCGACAAAGTCAATTTCATACACGGCTGCGGCATGGTGGGGGTCCCCGCCATCAGTGGTGGCGACTGTGAAGAGCTTCTTGAAGTACTGACTGCATGCGGCCAGAACAGAGCGATGGGTGCGGTACTCCTGGTCACGGACGATGAGGATGACATCGCAGAGAAGCCCTTCACGCCGCTGCTCATTTAGGCTGCAGAGGACGTCGCTGCTGTGATTTGGGAAGGGGATCCCAATAAGATCTTCCTCTCTGTGATGAACCATTCTCCTCTCTCTGTTTCTGTTTGTTATGGAGACAGAGCATAATAAATCAGTTTAGTGGCACTTAAATGAAAAGGTCAAAGCTGGCAGTGGGTCTCTTTGTGGTCAGGAATATTTACAGTGATACACACATTTCTAGATGTATATATATATATATATATATGCTCATAAATAGGAAATGTAAATAGGACTTTTCCAAGTTGCACATTTCCTGTTGCTTCAAAGAAGTGAATGTGCTTCTTTGTAAGAAATTTACAACATACAATTGATCAAATATTTCTAGAAACTAATACAGTTGGAAACAGTTTTTATTTTTACTGTGAAATTTTTTAAATATTTTTTTTTATGTTTGTACATGTTCACATCAAGCTATGCTTTAATAAACTTTTTTTTTTATTGGACAATGGATACAATTACAAAAAAAAGAAGAAAAACAAATTGCTTCACTTGGTAACAAGCACATGAATTAAGCATTTCCAAAAGGGCAAAGTGTAAATTTCAAGTTGATTGAATTGAATCCACAAAAGTACACTGTTATCACCAAACCACAGAACTAAATGAGATTCAAGTGAAAAAGTGCCCTCCATCAACTATGACTCAAAACTCTTTTTAACTGAGTAGAATATATTTTATTCCACATGGAAAGAAAAGTCTTCTTTTCACATCTTAAAAATGGGTCAAAATGTTTGTTGAAAGCCACAGGGATTTTTTTTTCTGATGCATTAAACAGATTAATATCTCCATGTCTGATTTCTCGTTCAGCAATGATTGTTTTTAGGCCACATTTCCTGTCACAATGAATAAAAGTGGTGAATAATAATTATCTTAAATCCACATAGTTGGTTTCTTGCAACTAAAGGGCCTGCTTCATGAACTTGACTTTACCCTGAGAGAGTAACATTTGATTTTGAAGTACAATGCTCTTCCCAGGAGATAATGAGGGTTCAAAAAATAAAACAATCTGCATCTCAGATTGAAATGAAGTGTTACTGATGACAAGCAGCATCCATTCATTACTGCATTATTTTCAAAGCGTTCATACTTGATTAAGGGGAGGTTCCTAATTGAAGCTGATACTGTCGAAGCAATGAGTGAGAGTCAAGCTTTATTCACTGGAGCCATGCTTGTTTGTGTGCCATCTGTGCAGCACAAGCAACAAGTGGTAAATACAGCATGTCTCATTTTGAGCAAACATCACGTTGGGTAATATTTTTTCTTGAATTCATTACAAGTCTTGTGTAGCAACTGTGTGTTTGGGAAAGCCATATTAATTAAAAAAAAATACATTTTTTAAAAATTCAGTTCGACGCTTTACGAGGTGTGATCATGTCTATCCCTCTTGATTGTCTCTAACAGATATGAGCACTGAGTAAACTGAGACCTTCATCTGAACAATACAGTGTGCAATTTGGATGTGGTAAGAAGTGAAGAGAGAATGACAAATAAGGTCAGATTGTACTCAAGATACTGTATCCTGTCAAATTGCTAACTTGCAGTCTGTCTTCACTCGTTTGAAGCACAGTAACTTACCAACCTGACAAAGCAGTTTCCATGCACAGACAAACCTCCACTTACTCAGTTGTTTTCCTAACATTTCCACATCTGCCTGAGTTCCTACCTGTTGATTCACTGCGCTGTTGTTTACAGTTACAGTGATAAAACTTCCACTGGCAGGGTGCTCACTCATTCACATCTATGAATAGACCTTAAACTTAGCCATCCACACTTGGTGGTCACTGAAAGCATGTGTAGATAAATACTTTGAAGCGGCCCGAACACCACAGCTGCATTGTTGACTGCCACATAAACTCACACACAAACACACACACACGCACACACACAACCAAATGCAGAGGAGTCCTTTGCTTTCTTGTCAGTGCTCCTTTGAGTCACAATGCAGAAGTCAAAGAAAAATTAAAAATGAGAAAATCCCCAAGTTCACCAGCAGGTATACAACTTGGATACCAATCTTACTTGTAGTTTATTCTTGTCGATCTTGTTGCTAGGTAACTGAGGCTATGTTCATGCCATTGATACAATGTGGACATAATTAAAATGTCTATGGAGGGGGTGGTAGTGTAGCATATAAGGCCACAGACCATTACATTGCCTCGCTGAGGACACAAGACAAAAAGAGGGACACAGAACTTCACAGTGTGGAGAGAAAACCAGAACAAAGGATATATTTAAAATGTATGCTAAAAACAATTAAAGAAAATGTTGAAAATAAGTAATACAAGCAAGAGCAAACTGTGTGCTTTAAACTTGAAAGACATACTCAGACTCAAACTTGCTGGATTATAGTGTAAAGTAAAAAGGTGCAAGTATCCTTAGTTTGAGAGTAAGTGAGAGATCGGATGGCCCTAAAAGTTCCCTAACAGGTTGCACAAACACCAGCAGAGGGGCCCCTCCCTGTAACAGCCTGCCAAGGCAAACAATAGTGCAGAGCTTGGAACAACACAGAGTGGATAAGAGGGAAAGAAAAAGAGTCTGACTGGGAGGGCTTGGCGAACCCACTGTCATTCGTTTGCTCTCGATCCATCCCACCCACTCTTGGAACTATGGGACACGTGCTGCTGTTGCTGTTTGCTCGGCTGGTGCCCCAGTGAGCACCACTCCCCTCCGTTCCCACTGTTTGCCTGCCACTAGCTAGTGCTAGTTCTTAGTGGCCGGCCCCTAATTACAGTGTGGAGAGGATCTAAGGAGGATGTGCCACATAGACAGGGAGGGGAGGAGGGCACAGCTTTCCCACCGCAAGGTCCTGGAGCGACATTTCATCAGCCAAACAGTCTTAACCCTTTACACATACACACACATGCACCACCCACCCATGTGAGCAGCCAGGGTGGGGACGCCTTGAGAAAGGGTGCTGATAATTACTATTTAAGTAATATGACTCGTATTCCATCACCTCTTAAAGCTAAGTTAGACCTGTCAATGATAAAGAAAGACTTTGACCAAACCGTCATTATATGGTGATAAGATATTTGAGCGTATAACTTAAATGTCAGCTCTTGTTACAAAATTAATCTGTAGCACTTTGTCACATGCATCATGTGTCACATCAGTTTCAGTTTCATAGCTTAGTATCAACTCATTTTCAAAGTAACCGCAAATAAAGGCCTTTCTGTCTATCTCTCTTTCCGCCCTCCTGTATCGGCCATATCTCCTCTCAAGCCTCACTTAGTCACTAACGCTTTCTGTTCAGCACTCCCACCTCAATTTATTTGTCACCTCCATTCAGTGTCTTTCTCAGAAAACTTCCTCTGCTTTCCGGGCGCTGACCACCACCTCCTTCTTCCAATCATTCTCCTTCCTCCTCACCTCCACCTCTTCCTCTCTCTGTCCATGTTGCAGCTGTATCATCATTATGCTCAGAGTAGAGCGGCTAACTTGTCCCCAACCTTGACCGCTCAGGCCACAAATCAGCAGCTAATGTCCATCTCAACCCTTGTCAAAAGCAGCCTCATTTGGCCTGTAGGCCCAGTTTATCCCTGTCAGGACAGTGCATACACCTGACCCACAAGCTAAATCAGCAGCCAGAATTTACCCCTGTCACCAACTGCCCAAATCAAACGCCTGCTAAACAACTGTCCCGGACAGACAATTGTACAGCCAATAATTTCTAATATTGACAGTCAAAATTCCCCCTCTTATTAGTAGAGAACATTCTTTTGACCCACTCTATAAGCCGGTCCATTATTACCTGCAAACAGTCCACCTGTTACTTGAGGAGACACTTTTTGCTCTATGTTTTAAGTGTCAGCTGTTTCTAACTTTTCTGCTACTTGGGGAGAGTTTTTACATTTCATCTTAAGTGCTGTCAATTACAGCAGGTGTGGAAGGTACGTAACGACAGTTGCATCATAACGAAGACACACCAGGGTCTAATTTAAGCATTTCACTGCAAGTTATTTTGCAGAAATTGAGGATTGCTTGGAACAAAGGCAAAACAAGTATATTTTGTACTAATAGACATTTTCAAAATTAATTCAGGTTTAAATTGAAAAAAAAACTGCGCTCAGTTTTAACATTTGCACAACTGTATGTTTCATTATTCACTTAAATATGTTGGTAAATTATTTACAAATTAAACCTTTAATTTAAGTGGAATTTGTATTGAATATATGTTGGATCAAAGAAATTAATTTGAAGAAAACACTGGGGTTGGTCCAAGGTCTGATTAATTTTCATGGTCATTGCTGAAGCCTTCAGGGGGGCCCACAGCAACACACCATTATATCTGTAGACCAAGATTAAAACAAAAGCGCACTATTGGTTCACTTATTTTTAGTCACTAATCACCAGAAATCTTTTTTTTTTTTTTAATCTATTTCACATGAATTAATGAATCCACCATATATGAACAAAAGGATATAGCACAAGTCTGAAAGTTGGAAAATAAAATCAGAAAATAAAACAAAATCATGATTTTGTAAGTAGGAATGCTATTACACTTGTATCCTTATTGTGATTGTCTTTATCTGTACTTTTCTTTCATTTAAAGGAGTGCTTAGAATTAGCCAGAATTTATAAGCATTCCATAAAAAAAACAACCCAAAAAAACCAAAACACATTCTTGATTTAATGCCTTCATTACATGCTATAAAGGGTAGGTTAAAAACGCAGTGAAGCTAATGTGATATCAGAGGTACAATAGGTGGTTAAGCACGGGTCATTGTTATGACAGTGATCTGTGTTATTGTAAATTTCTTGTCACGCTTTGTGAGCCTGTTGAGTAGGTGTGTAATTACTTGTGGTGTACTCTTATCTAGTGTTTTTCTCTGCAGTTTTCTGTGCATAATATTATCGACAAATTTAGACATGACAAACAGAAAGTTTTAAAGGTAATACTTGCCATTGCATTTTGTGACATGACGTAAGGGGTGTATTAAGATGACAGGTTGTAAACAGTCATTTGCAGCTCAGCCTCAAATTCACAACATGTTTTTTTGTTCTGTCCACACTTACAAACATCCTGCTTTAACTTTTATGAATTACCTGGGTATCTGTTTTAGATTTAATAGAGAATGTTGCATGAATATGGAAACTGAAAGGTGTAATTACTCCAAGGGATTGAAGACACACATGCACTATAGTTCACTGAAACTACAATGTTTGGCATTTCCAAGATGAGTCGTGGTTTTTACCACACAATATTTACACTGCCGGATGAATAATGACATGACTTGTTAAGTAATTTTATTGACTTGTTAGCACCTTGTCAGGCTTTTATAGTGTAAAACAGAGGGCTACAGCTCTCATATAAACTGTACGTGAGCCACATGTGCACACGGTAACATAACACAAGTGTGAGCTTGTTCTCACACGTACATGTACTGTAACATTTTGACCAATTATTACAGACATATACGCACAGACACACACTCCTGTACAAGCTCCAAAAGTCTGGCATCCACATAAATTCACACATGTCTTGATACGTTCCTTAGCATTCCACAGCTTTCAGCAGCGATCACCTACCTTCCGACAGCTTCTCGATTCCCCTCACGTGTCTTTGTATCTCCAGACTACTAAGACGCTCCGCTGCTCCTCACTTGACCTCTCAGCATCGCTCTCATTAATTGAAGCACAGCTGCCGCTCTCTTCACCTGCCTGTCAGTCAGTCAGTCAGACAAGCAGTCAGTCCATTCACAAGCTCCTCGCACTGGGCACAGATGCCCATTCATAAAAAAAAAATGTAAAAGTTAAAGGAAAAAAAAGCACCCTGGGAGGAATATCCAGTGGAGAGAAGCAAAGCAGCACAACAGAGGAGAGCAGAGTGTGAGTCTTGAGTCTGTCTGTGTAGCAGAGTGGAGTTTAGAATCAGGCTCACGGTTGTGTGTGGCTCATGTAGGACGAGAGCGAGGGAGTGAGAGGAAGGGAGGGAGGGCAGCAGCACTGCGCTGTGGAGATGTCGCACCACTAGTTTTTATAGCAGGGTGGGTAGCTGGAAGATAATAATACCCCATCCTCCTCCACAACACAAGTTTAAGCGCAGTGTGTAATAAGCCCATGGCGCAGACACCCTCTGATTTAGGTCAGACAAAATGAATTTTTAGTTGTGTTAGAATGGATTTGGGTATAAAGGGACCGGGGCAAAGAAGCTCGAAGGGGTTGTTTGGGGAGACTGAGGGAGGGTAAAAATGGAAAGGAGAAAGAAGGAGAGAAAAGTTGGAAAGCGTTTTGTGCACCTCTGTCGGTTGGTTTTGGACTGAGAAGAAGAGATGTGCATACACAGAAGCACAACTACAACTCAAAGCAAGTTACTCTCAGTTTTACACCTGCTTTATATGGTGTCCTGCTGTTCACTCTTCTCTTTTAAAAACCCAAATGTTTTTATTGTTTATCATAAAACCAGCATTTAACAAGTAACTGAGACCTCTGGGCATGTTTTTTAAGCACTTTAAGTTCAGAAACAGTCGACGAGGTGCACTGTGGGCTCCATAAATAGTCATGACAGACTAATTACTGAAAAACATCACAATAAATCAACCCACTCCGGCATGTGGCACCCTACTCTATCAAATTGGCTGATTCAGTCAGTGGTGTTAATTTGAATGGAAATATTACTTAAAAGCTAAGATACAAATAAACCACAAAAGCTGACAAATACCACAAGCAACAGTGCAGACATGCTTGCCTCTGTGTTAAACCGTTGTTTAAACCAACGTTTCAAGAGCTAGCTTGAGAAGAGCAGAACTCTGGATTCCTGTTTTGAGTCAGAAAGCGCAGAAGCAGAACAACAGTTGGTGAGCACACCACCACCTCCAGTCTGTAGAGAGAAGGAGGAAGTTTATGTAGAAAGGTGTTTTTCGAGGATATACTGAACATCAATAAAATGTGTTATTGGCAACAAAACTTGAAGAATATAAAGAAATTTGACACAGAGAAATTTGGGGAGTATTAAAAAGTGTTTCCTTTGTTTCACAGGCAACCCAAGTGTCGTGACATGACACATTCACAAAATCTGAAACAGCCATTTGGCTTTCCTGTATGACATCATGAAACCACACCCTTTGTAATACTTTATTTTTGGTCATTTAGGTGATATATGCTGCACAGAAACAGGACAAGTACTTTGTCTAAAAAGGCAATAAAATCAAACTGAATGATATGTTTTGAGAAGGCTTTTTTTTTAAAGGTAGATTATACTGTAAACCGTTGTTTTCTTTGTGGTTACTAGATCTTCAAATCTTCTAGAATATTTTAAACCATCCACTTATCACAACAAGCGATCACAATGTAAAAAGTAGTTGGATTCTGTCAAGTAAACCTCCACATATAAGAGTGTGTATCAGACAGCTATGCCCACTTCCCCACGAGGAAAACAAGGACCAAAGCACAGTGCAGCCCAGGCCCATGGTGGTTTACACTGTTTTGTACAGGGTGAGAGTTGAGGCCAGCTCCCATTGGCATCTAGTATATATAAACAGGGTTAGCCACTAACTGCTAGCAGGCTGGCCAGACGGCCAGAAAAACAGTATCTTACATCCTATAAGATCAGCTATCTCTTCTAAACACGTTGCAGCCACCATAGCAACACACTAAGTGGTACCTGTGAGGACTGCTTTGTTCTAAACTGGCTTTTGTGCTGCAAACTGCCATGAATGACCAGAACTGACAGAGACCTGTCATATAATGGCACTGACATACATTTTGTAATTACACTGATTTATTGTGCCGCTTAGTTGGCAGCGGTTTGCTTTGTAGCAAGGCCAATTAACAGATTCACATTGAGCTGGTTTATCCAATTTACTGTCATACACAACTCTAACTCATTGAATTCATCTGGGTTTCAGTGTTTTAGATTTCTGTGCTAAAATGGTCAGTGTAAATACTGATCTCCCCTCAAGTCCACAGTGAGTCTTGCTGCTCAGTCTGTGTGCTCAGAGTCACAAGACATGAGGATTTAAGGGTCTGAGTAAGAGTCATCTGTTTTGCCTGTCTATCTGTCTGACTGGCCTCTCAGCGTACCTGTTTACTGCCACCTGCTGCTCCCAGCAAGATACACGTACCACAGCACCAGATTGGCACTTTGGAGGAGGGATGGGGTGTGAAGCAGCTTTACATAAAGTCATGAAGACTTTGAGGCTGTTCTTAGCTTGACTTACTTCACTGTATTAGAAACACAAAAAGCACATTTCTGACAAAATAGGTTAGATCTGAATTCGACAAAAAGGGTCTCTTTCTGTATCTTTGAAAAAAATCTATTAGACCATATCAAAGTCCTGCAGCCACAAATCACCAAGCAGCAATTTGCATGTGACAGATGAACAAAGGAAACACACTCTCTATTCTGTTCCTTGAAGGGAAAAACCTACTTGTCTGACACTTTTTTTTTTTACTATTTTAGAAGGTCACTTCTATGCTCTTATGGTCTGCACAAATATTTGTAGGCTACAGCTTATGCTTCTCAAAATAACATCCATATGATTCCATGACCCAAAGATCTCAGCAATACGTTTTATCATAACAAAATTTTCGGTACTTTTAAGTCAGCATACACCAAGCTTTACCATATTGATTGAAGGGGGCATGCTTGGGCAGAAGTAACTGTTGTTCAGCCACTTTGGGAAACAGCATAATATGCTTATGTTTTAGAGAATATATCCTTCTAAGTGTAAGATAATTATAAGCAAAACAAGAACGTTATCAAAATAGAGACAACGCTTTTTATTAGTAATGAAAATATCCATTCAAACTTCTGAATGCTCAAATGGATGATCGGAGAACGAATGTTATCTGCAACAAGAGCTGAAAAAGCAGCGTGTGAAAGTGTTTTTGCTCCTGCACTGCTTAGTACTTATAATGAGGGTCTTTGTGGTTTTATAAAACACAGCTATTTTACACTACAACGATAACAAAAGAGCAGATTTGTTTGCCTGCTTGCCACCAAAGTGAGGCAACGGCAGCACAGACAAGCAGAACGACATCAGGTGTCCAGCCTGTTTGACAGCCAACTTTCTATCACAGTCAGCCTCTCTTTGGGGTTCTTCTCCCAAAGCTCGTAACACCACCATCACATATACCAGGAGACTCTGTTTGTTAGGTGGGTTTTCCTGTCAGCAGGTATCATGGTGGTAAAAAAAGAAAGCTGCACTTTATGATTTCAAACAATCAATGACTGGAACCTGTAGGTGAAATCAAACTATCTCCAAACCCAGTTGGAGGAAGATTTGATATATATTTTTTTTCCTTAGATGATGTTGTTCTTTGCCCTTCTTTCAGTGAAGTTATACCTATGATAGTCCCAATATAACTATTATGAGCTAACCTCTTTAAGGTTCACCACCGTAGATCAAAACTCTGCCATAGATGCCAGTACACAACTTCCCATGGTCACAAACACATGTCTGGGAACTTGGCAAGATTTTTTGTTTGTGATCGTGATTCAGCTGCTCCACTAGTGTATCAGTGCAAAAAAGGTCTCCCATATCATTCTTGAAGGTACAAACATTGTATTTTTTTTTCTAAACTGCTAATGAGTACTTGTTGGAATATCAACCCCAAGTTGATCTAATTTGACTCAGATATTTGACTCATATTAAACTCAGATATCCTGTTTCAGAAAGTCGCTGAAATTATTAGCCGCAAAACTACTAAAAGGTTTCAGCCATTCAACTTGTTACTTTTGCAGAAATAAATGAACAGCTTAAACCTACACTCAGGCCAATGCTATATAAACAGGTTCAGATGTAATGCATCAAGGCCAAATACTGTGGAAAAAGAGTTTAAGGAAGTTCATGGCAGACTTTTCCTGGCTTAATGACTGTGGAGGCAGAACAGCACAACCAGCCCGGCTTGTGCCCTTTACCCTGCTGTTTCTGAGGCCAGGTGTGGCCTGCTGTGGGAGAGAAGCAGGAAAGGGAGGCACCTCCCCACAAACAGACAGTCCAGAGATAGGGCATCGCATCAGCACCCCCTGCCTCCAAAAGTCCAAGGACAGAGACCCAGTCTCAGATTAAATGTTGCCTAAACACAAAGGGAGGTGTGCAAACCTACTGTATTCTCTGCCTCACTCAGTTACTGACACACACCCATCTGCCAATGCACTGAGAGTATTAAAACTCACCTATGAGCATGCCATTCAGATGAGTGAAACCAGGGCGTTTCCTTTCTGCTGACCTGTCTGTTTGTGCTTTAACTTTCTCCTGTTCTGTCTTCTCTCCAAACTCCCTAATCAGTATTGGAAGCTTTGCCAGAAGGGAGGTAAAGTACACAAGCTGTGTGTCGAGAACTGCGAGTACTGAAAGAGACACAGTTACTGTATCATACAGGTGGCTGAAAAGTGTTGTACAATCCCCACCGCCGTGTGTTTGCACTACTTTCTCAAAGCAAAAATTACCATTGATAAAGTTTCAGGTTGCCTTTTTTGTCTAATCTCGTGAAATATGGGAATCTATTTTGGACTTGAAACTGCAAACGAAATGTTAGAGGAGTCAAATCTCCTTACCACAACCAGAAAGATGCAGCTTCACAATGCATTTCAGTGTTGTGTTCATTTGATTGGCTTGGTGTGAGTATTTGTGTGTGTATGTGTTGTGAGGGTCGTCAGGTGAATGAGGACAACTCCTTATGGTGATAACGAGCGGGAGGCCAGCCTTGGTGGGACAGCCTCTGTCTGCCCTCAGGTAGTGTGTGCGTGTGTGTATGCTTGTGTACGTGTGTGTATCAGCAGGAGAGCCCTCGGGCACTCTGGCACCTCCTAATTAAAACCAGTCAGGCTGCAGGGCAGGGGAGACAGATGCCTGTCATGGCACACACACACATACACACACATGCATGAGATGGCCGACCACGTTGAACCACATGCACACTCACAAATACACAATCGTGATGCGTAGGTCAGCTATTTTTGGATGCGAAGCCAATTGCATCCCACCCACTCAGGTATCACACAGGTAGCTAATCTGTTTTTGACCCAGATGACAAAAGAGGAGCAGCTAAATCATGAATATGGTTCCTGATATTCTAAAATGAAGAAAATGGAATGTCTATGACGTTTTTTTTTTTGTATTTATGTTAGCTTCGTTATTTGATTTGTGACTTTCATTCAACAGTTCACCTGAGGTTAAACAAATTTGGCTAATCTGATATATAAACAGCCAATGAACTCTCATCAGTTTAATCTGACCCCCCCCTGGATTAATTAAAATGTGTTCACAAATGACAGCACAACAAGTGTGGCTTTACACTCACACACTCCCTCATAAGCAATCATGACCCATGTTGGCTTCCAGATTGACACATCTGTCTTTCTCCCCACCGCACAATGAGACATAATTGTGCTGTATGTCTGTTACCTGCATATTCTGTCACATTTTATCTCCATTCCCACATGTACAACCCAGAGCTGCAGGCGACCACATATAGTACTTAGCGGGCTAACTGCTGTTTGTCTGGGGTGGGTGGGTGGATCAAGGCACGCTGCTCTCCTTTCTCTCCCAGTGATTAGATAGCATAAGCAGGCCAGCTAGCCTAACCCACACACTCATGCCTCTAAAACTGCCATGCAGCCCTGCTTTTTCTCTCACTGCCTCTTACACACAGGTGGGTGGACCCACTTATTCAACCCAGATCTTTCTTTTAGACATTATGAAATCACGCTCTTTTTTTTTTTCTCTCTTTCTTGTTTCCTTCATCAAACTCCCTGATGCTGAATGACACTCAACTCTATAAGTTTCTTGTAACGCCTTTGCAGCAGAGCTTTAATTTCTTAATTTACAGGGTGATCACTTTGCAAGACTGCCAAGCTGAGAATCTTGTCTCTCTGTACTTGTCTTTAAGCTAAAACTAGGTGGGTTGCCAGTGGTTACAGAGACCTATTTTTTATTATCTAGGTAACATTCAGGAAACACCCACAATTTGTATGTAAAATGCTTTGCTGCACAACCACATTATGAATTGCTGGTATCACTGACATTTCTCTAAGTTGAAACCTATGACCTAAGGATATTTCTGTGATGACTTTGACTTTGTTGAGAAATCCAAAAACCACCACAAGACCCTTTCTTGCTTTGATATTGTAAAATGAATCTAAAACAAGTGCTTTAGTATTATAAAGAATTCATGAAAGGGTCAATCACACCATTTATAAATAATAATTTATCTAACTGATTTTGTTTAGCATTTTGGCAAGACTTAAAACATACCTAAAATATTTTTACACACACTCACCTATATATATATATATATATATATATATGTATGTATATATATATATATATATACATGTGGGTGTGTGTGTGTGAAAGTAATTCTTGCAGATTGTCATACAAATCAGTTATGACCAAGTTTCTAAAGCAACAAATTACTTGAGTGTAACCTATTTGTTTGTTTTGTGTCAAGAATGGAGGTAAAGAGTTAGTGTTGGGCAAGAAGTGTCTCCAGGCGTCAAAGTTGTTAAAGTATGTAAACATAATCAGTCTTTTTATTTAAAGAAAAGCACTGAACTGTGTCTAAGAGGAGTAGCAATAGCAGAGGGGAAAAGAGTGGTTGAAATTACAAATGGAGAGAACGTGTATAGCCTAAAAGGGTGCAGGGGCGCTCTCTGTGAGTGCAAGTGCCCGCCTCCCTAGCTGGTTTGTCGTTGGAGCCAGGCGCTGTGTTTCGTGAGTACACAAAAGTACACAAATCCCACAGAAGGAGCTTTTTTGGCAGGGCTCGGGCCTCCCACCCACGGCAGCCTCTTCAAGCCTCCTCCCATCCTCTATTCATCTGTGAGGGGCGGCTTACTCACCCAGCCCAACTCCACACAACAAAACCTGGACCTCGATCCTACGGAGGAGGGCGGACACGCACACATGCACAAAAAAACAGCTACTCAGTCATTGCAGACATACAAACACATACACACGTGCATTAACCTGACACATGCAGGGTTTTTGAGGGCAAACACCCCACTGATTGGGCGATACATTGTGGCAGAGATTTGATTTGTTCTTACTGACTCTGATTTTGACAACTATCATGATGGTTAAGATCAACTTCTGTAGCCCAATGTGAATGCTGTTACATGGATATGCCCACACACTGTCAGGTGGGAAGAAGGCGTGTGGACTCATTCACTCTGTTAATCTCATAATGAACACATTGCATAATTTTGCAATTATGAAGCCACACACTCATTCATTTAACACATTCATCCACAACACTTAAGTCTCTTAGTCAAGTGCTGTTGGGTTCTCTCATTTAAACACTTGTTCAGTCACTTCCTTTACTAAGCGACTCCAATATTGGCTTATCATAAACTGTACAGTACATTATAGGTGTGATTGTACAAACATGAATGCAATCTGCCTTAGGTAATGTTTGCTAAACACACCAGTGTAAGAGAGGGGCCCTGTAACAAAACACTCGCAAAGATCAGGTTCAATTCAGATAATCCTGCAGGGAGAAAGGGGCAGAGACAGGGCTGTAGTCAGGGTGTGTGATGAAAATAGGTGTGGTAGTGTCTACTTGATTTTATCCCCATCTAACCCTCACTGCAACAGGAAGACACCTCGACAGGTTCAGTTTTTTTTTTTTGTTCCATTAATGATGAAGGCTGATAAGGTTTCAAGCTACAGTTTTTGAGTAGTTTTTGTAAAAAGAAATGTTTCAATTATGCATGTATTGCGCATTATATACGTCAATTACCTCACAACCATGGATAGGCCTGTTTATGCTTCACTTTGTTGAAAACATGAAGATCTTTATATTTTTTCATGTCATCATGTTTTTGTTAACGGAAACAGTTAGGTTGCTTGAATAAAGAAGTTGATATATTGTGGTTCACATTCTATGAAACTGCATTAAACCACAACTGATTGTTTTTTATCTATTCTGGGAAGTCCTGAATGTATAATGATTTAAGCTGGTTTGAAATAAATAAACAGCTTTGTTACTAAGGACAAAACCAGCCGTACTAACATGAAAATAATGCACCCACTGGTGATATTACAGTTGTTCAACTAATTGTTGGATTATTACATTTGAATTTTGAGATGCACATGTGAAGTTGACAGATCGGTGCACTTGGTACAAAGTGTTATCACCTCTTAAAGGTTAACAGTTATTCATGCTGTTTGATGATGAATCACAAGAAGAGCAGAATAATCTTAACTTTCACACCTGTGCCCCCTCATCTGCTTCAGTAAAATATCTGAAGTAAAGATCAAAATTAAATGTGGGTGTATCACAGCTAACTGCAAAAATAAATTCCTGCAGGACAGATGTGTCAGATAGCTTGTTACTACCTTATCTGTTAGACACGTCATATAATCAGACGAGCTAAGTTTAGTCTTTCAAGCACACACACGTCCTTTCAACATCTGAAACTCAGATGCCAAGAAAAAATATGTAGACTAAGAAGTCATGAGCAGTAAATCATAGTCTTACAAGCCGCTGCCTAAATAACCAGATAAATCAAAATAAGATCTTTCTTTCAGTCTGTTCCAGCTATGTCATGCTTTCACTTGCTTCCTCCTCCGTGTGCCCTATGCAAAAGGGAAGGTTTTCACTGCACATCTTGCACATCTGTTGCAAGATACGCACAAGAAAGTTTCTGGAAAGAAGTGCTGGATATATCTCTTTTGTTTATTGTGTCCTCTTTTAAAAATTGTGCGGCACGGAGTAATCTGTAGCTTAAAATGGGACCGCAGGGAATCCCGAAACTACGAAAGGTCAGCCATCCTTCAGTATGATTCTGGTGCTCTGTGGGTAGCCCTTGCATGCTCTAAGTTCTTTTTTCGACAATGGAGAGAAATTATAAGCCTCGTTATGATTTTTTTTTGATGATGGGAAATGCTAACCCTACAGAGAAAAACAGAAAAGAGTGAAAGAGACAGCAAGATGTTACTGACCTTTTAAGAGGAGAAGTTTTGATTTCAGTTCCTCTCTTGTGCACTCACTCCTTGTCAGGAAACTCAACACTGTCTCAGCCCTGGCAGACTTGTGAAAGTGAGAGCGGGCAAGATAGAGACTGAAATTTGCTCTGAAGGTGTGTCAGTGATTTGGGGGAGTGAAAAAGTACCGTTTCACGAAACGGTTATCTAAGAAACACAACAAAACAAAAACTGCTACACCCACCAGCCTCAGCCAACACCCCTCCCTCCTTTAAACCAAAAGTATTTGGCAGCGCTCCCTTCAAGTCCACCTGTGCTTAGGGGAGGGGAGTGACACACAGTAACACTCAAGGGCCAAGCTTCAAAACCTGCTTGCAAACTTAGACTGGATTGCATGGTTATGACTGTGGATAGACAGAGCTGTGCCCTGGTGCTAAGGCTTGAAGACAGAGAAGACTGAGGGGCTACTGGTTTGAGGCTAGTATTGATCCTGGAAAGAAAGGGAAAAGGCCAAGCCAGGAGCAAGTTTTAGAAAATTAAAGCAGTGAGACTGAAACTGGTCATATTTAGGCTTATTTGCAGCAGAACAACACTGAGAGTTCTAGCAGGGTAAGGTGAAAAAATGAGAAAGGTGGTTGCAGCATAATCAAACCAGTGCATGGGTCTTTGCCTGGGAGTAATAGGGGTTTATATCAGGTATCAAACAAAGACATATCAGTGGAGAAAAGAGAGCACTGGAGGAGAGGTGGTGTAAAAGAAAGTGCATTTGGGTGTGGTATTTAGTGTGCCAGCTTGTACCTGGCAGGTTGTAGGAACCATTGTGCCGCTCTGAAGCCCATAATGCTGCATAATGGGAACATAATAAGAGGGTGCAATCAGGGTTGTAAATTCTGTCAAAGTGTAATCACTGTCAAATATAAATTCCAGTGAGAAAGTCTGATTTTGCCACATTAAGGCAATGAGACACACTTGAGCATTGTCAGCAAAGTTTTTCCATATTTTCTGCCTCATAGAAAATGGAGGCTTGTGAAAAACAAAACAGTTGTTAAATTTCTCTGGAACCCCCTGTGCTGTGTACTCAGTATTTTTCCATTTTTCAAACTTATTTTTAGCTCTTTTGATTTTTTGTGACCATTTTTTTTAGATCTGCTGAAATCTTTTGGAACTAATTGCATATTATCAGTACCATTGTCTCATTGTTACAAAGCTTTTAATTACTCCAATTCTTTTTGTGTAGGCAAAAATAAAGAATTAATGGATTTTTTTAAAGTCTGTATCTTTCCAGGTGATAAGGAAAATAACTGACTCTAACTCTGACTGACCAACTAAGACTGACTCTGACTCCATAGAGCTCAAGGTTGTTCAGATTGGCTTACAGTTGTGGAGCTGTTATACAAAATCTAAAGATCTTTTTCAGGTGAAAGTTTGTAAAAAAAAAAAAAAAAAGGTATACTTTTCTCATGATTAGTCCACATCTTATTTATAATGTAGTTTCAACCCAGTCATCTCAGATAAAAGAATATCCATTGAGACAGTTTGAAGTGTTATTGTTCAGTTTTTTTGTTTTTTTTTTGTCATTAAGAGAACCTTCATTGACCTTTGGAACTGTTCCCACAGTACATGATCTGGAATGTTTGAAAGCCCATTTGATATGTCTGCAGTCCATTAGCAGGAGGACAGACTCTGATCCAGTGGTTCTTAGCCATGATGCCATAGATTTCATAAAGGGCCACAAGATGATTAACGACAGAATATAAGATGAAAGCTGCTCTCAGAAAAGGATGAGTTCCCAAAACTAATGCAAGTATACTCATGGAAGGAGTAGAGAGGAGCAATGAAAGCGAGAGGGAGTGAACATGCATGCTCAAAGTTCATAACGACTCCACATAGGATGACAGAGGGCTCGTGGTGTAACCATGGTAACCACATAAACAACACAGAAGAAAACAAAAACTGATTTTGTAGGTATGGTGTTGCTTAAATTACACACATTTTCTGATACTGTAATCTGATACCTGACATTGATATCTACACTAATTGTTAGGAAAACTTTATTCATTCATCATGTTATATTGCGAAACATTTATTTTATCCACACTTTATTCTGGTGCATGATGAGAATATACCAAGTGGAAACTGGATCTGTCAGTCATTATTTGTCCCGACTCATCATTCCCTTCTCGCATGACACTTTTTTTCCAAAAGAAAAGAAAAGAAATACCCATCCGAGAGTAGGCCCGGGCCAGACAAAGGCTATGTTTGAATAGTTCATCTATCTTCTATGTCGTAAGTCAGCCATCTCGTCGTGTTGTTTGGAATTTCAACTGAAATTTTCGATTTACTATCTAGTTCACAATAAACTCAGATGGCATTTTTATTAGTAAAAGTAATGTAAAAAAGCAACATCTGTCAAAAAAAAGAAAATGATGCAGTAAACAGATGAGCAAGGAGTAGATAGAGTGTGTGACCTCTAGCTGAAGCAACTCATTATTGTTATTTTCTTAATCTTTGAGAACGTCCAGTGAGTATTATTACAGTAAAAAAACATTAGTAATACAATATATTTACCATATTTGAATAATATTTATCAGTCTAAACGGAAAATCTTTTATGGGTAAGTTGTATTGCAGCTTGCGTTTCAAATACTTGCAAGCAGGCTACAACAGTGTGGAGACACAGGCTCTAAAAACAGTTTATGAACATAGCGACAGACTTTGCTGAAGGGATTTCATATCTCATGTGGCTTGGGAACGCATCAGGATCCTCCCTGAGGAGCTAAAAGCATGGCTGGGGAGAAGGACATCTGGGAAACCCTATTTTGTTTCTCCTGCCACTCAGTCTCAAATAAAGTTCAATTTCATACTAATGCAGTTCTTGAGAAGTTGCCATCTCAGGGTTGTGAAAGTGACAGAAAAAAATAAACAGACAAACTTTAATGCAGTTCCAGCTATTTAACAAAGATAATACTGGTCTTAAACATTGCCTACTCCAATATGTTTGCTCTATATAATGCTCTGCGACCTCCAGCCAAGCCTTGAACACTGCCCCTCTCTTCGCTGACACTGGGAGGTAAACACGTAAATGATGTGTACACTTATAAAAGGTACCTTTTATAAGATGAGCTGACTGCAGCTGTGCTTCCTCTTTGGAAACAGCTTTTCTTTTGTTTAGCATATCCTTGTGATGATCAGTTTTGTTTTGATCCGCTTTGTCACTGAAAAAGAACCAGCTTAGGTTAATTTCTTCAGCTGGTAACAAGCAATTCAACTTGAAGAAAAAGGTGTCCACAAAAGCACACTTACATCACCAAACAAGAAAATTAAATCAGATTCATGTGAAAGTACATCAGAACAAGTATAGCTATAAACTTTTAAAGCACTTGACTTGTGTATACATATTTATTGAAGTATTAATGTGGTTACATATTATCTAACAACTAACTCTGCAGTTACTGTTACAGAATCACCATACAGTCTCAAATGATGGTCCAAAAAATCGTTGAAACCAGTGTCGAAAACTTTCTGAGCTGTATGTCGGAGGAAAACTACGGAAACATAATGAGAAGATCAAGGCTTCTTACAGGAAGAACCAGGGACAAGGTCACAGGTCAGCTACTGTGAAAACTCATTGACTTGTGACCTGGCATTGGAGGGAAAATGTTTGTTATCTGTAATTTGTACTGAAAACAATGATTTTATAAGAAGCATTCAGTCAAACTGCAAGTCTGCCAAGCATTGAGTAACTAGATTAGGATTTGAACCAACCACGTTTAGCCCTTGGGTCATACCGAAATGAGTAAAGATTACAATAGCTCTGCCCTCGTTTCTGAGTTTGGCTTTTGCAGGATCTTCGAGCACAGCCTTTGTTTACAGATGAACACTCCCAGCAAAGGTCTGATCAGTTTGAGTCCAGTCCGGTGTCCTGTTGAAGGAGGGGTCCATTATTTGCTTTCTTTTGTGGCTTACAAAAAAAAAATGGCTTGAGTAAATTTGCTCAGTCAGAATATTATATGAACAGTCACACAAGGCTGCAAAAGGACAGAGAAGCAGTGTAGTGCAGGCGACATTGTGCTTCTCAGTCTGCAGAGGAAAGGATTGAAATTGTTCTGGTCGCAGTGATGGAAACTGAATTGGAAAAGCTGAAAATGTTTGAGCTTAAGAAAAAAAAAGAGAAAAAGGAAAAAAAGTACTGCCAATCCAGAAGCTTTTTGAATAATGTCAGTTATTGACATGTATAAACAAAACAGACATGTTCAAGTTACACTGAAAATATGTTTTGGCCAAATTACTGTGTCCCTTTTAAATTAAAGTTGGATTTTGACTTCTAAAAAAGCAAAAGCTCATGTCCAGAACCCAACTACACACACAGATAGAAATGTATATGTACACATAAACAAATCGCATAAACGTGTTTTTATCTTTCGCAAGAAAATGTTGACATTGATGCACATCTTTTTTATGAGCTATTACAAAAGTTTATCTGCACATTGTTCATTCAGTAGCTTACATTATTATCCAAGTCCACAACCTGATACACTACATACTTTCAAAGGCTGTAACCAATATCCTGCCTGACCCAAACACATACTATATCTCTCACAACTCGTGTACAAAATGATACACAGAGGGTGTTTTTACCCAGTTAAATAAGTCTAGAGTATTCAAAGTACTTTGAAAGCAGATCAGTCGCAATTCATGTGTTTTTTCCATAGATGACAGCTGTACAGCACAGTTACAATTCTGCCACTATTCATTTAGGCAATTCTGCCAAATCCTACTTTTAGTTACAGTGAATGTGCATTAAATCTAAACTGCATTATAAACTCATATTGTTCATAATCTCCAAAAATAATAACCTAAAATAATGCAAATACACAATCAAAAATGTTTACATTTCTTTCCATGCTCCGAACAAACACAATGGGATGGTTCAAGTTTATCATCAAAAATCTGTTGGTAAGGTTACCATGGCAATAATACGTCACATTGGGCCTTCGAATAAACCTAAACAGGAGGCACGTCAAGGATAATTTAGATATTTTCGCCAAAGAAAACGTGAATAATCTTGTGCGAGTTCAGTTTTTTTGTGTGCATAAGTCCGTGACTATGGCAGGCATAAATAAATATCACCTCCATAGCTGATTAAAATCAGAACTTTTTATGCGTCCGCTCTGGTGACAACTATATGGACAGAAGCATCACTTTTTCTGTTCCTCCATCTGTCTGCTCTACTGTCACAAAACTCAGCAACACCTTGAGTGAAATCCTTCACATTTGTGTAATAACAAACTCAGACACAAATGACTAATAGGATGAAATGGAGAACTTATGAAATGTAAGGCAAGAAGGTCAAACTTCAACATAATGTTCTGCGAAAAAAAAAGAAAAATTGTCATAAGTGTCATAATTCCAAGCTTTCCATTACGTCAATCATGGTTGACTACTTTGAAGCTGTAGTAGTTGTGTAAATCTGCTTTAATGGCTGGGTTTAGGATGAGTGTGACACAATATGTTTTAGCACCGATAGCCTGATACTCTGTGGGAACCATGTAAGCACATGCAATGAAAATGACAGTTTTATGAATGTTTAGTTTTTTAAATCTCAATGAATATCCACACTTACTCAGTGGATTTAGAGCAGAACACAGAATCAGAACAGCAAAATTTCACAAAGCCCCTTTTGGATAAACTGCCAATTGACTGGTTGGCTGAGGCACATGCCAGCTTGTTTTATGTGCATGAGGCTGGGGTCCAGGGTACAAAGCTTCCCCCCTTGAATACAACAAAGAAAAAAGGCTTACAGTACATAAAACAACAACTCTAAGTTACACCCACAGGCTGCTGTTGCTTTCATCCTGCCACCTGCGGAGTGGGTGTCACCATCCTATCCACCAAATCTGTCAGATAGACCTGTTTCTGCTTACAGGCCTTGCTTTGGGAGGTAGAATCTGTTTTATCATTTTTTTTGTTCTACTGTTGGCTATCACTACGCAGTTATTTGAGAAGTGAATAAATCTTTAGTGTTGAGGAATTTTTAAAAGATTACATTCGATATGTATTACACACTCAAACAAAAGGTCAAGTGTTTTTTTTTCTCATCTTACATCAAACCAAGCAGTTCTAATCTTAAATATTTTCTGCATAATTCATCATAGCTGTGCAGAACTGAGTTAGCAGTTTGTGTGACGTCTTAAATATGTTACTGACAAATAAATTGTGTTTTTATTGATAATGAAGGTGAATGACTTTGAAAGATACTGAAAAATGTGAGACGACAACCAAAGGACATCTAAACACCCACCACAAATATGACCCATGTCCAATTTGTGAAATTATATGTATGAATATATACATACATAGGCTCTGTCTATGTTCTACATCCTGTTACATGCCAGATATTAAGTCTCAATGGTATCCTCCTATAAAGAGTAAGCTAAAATGGGTTTGAAGCTAACATGGGTTAGAGGTGTGTAGGTGTGTGTAGGAGGTGTCAGTTTGCAATATTTTCAGCAGGTGTTTGCTTCCAAAGGTTCAAATACACATATATAAATGACCTGATGCTTAAGCTACAATCACGTACTTTCCATTTGTCTTCCTCCCCCATCTCCTTCCTCCCTCCTCCTCCTTATCGACCTATGTTTGGGTTAGAATATGAAGTTATCGTTGGTGTTAAGTCTCTCCTTGTGGTGCAACAATTCCCAGCATGGCAATGAATTCCAAACAGAAATTTAGGGAGATGTCAGTAACCTGCTGTGTATGGTTACTCTCTGCTTATCTTGGGGTCCACTGACTTTTATTCGGCCGTCCTTTCCACATTGGTCAGGTTTAAACTGTATTTGTTCTTATTAATCAGTCCTATAATTTGTAAAAATAAGTGCAAAGATGTATTTGCTATATGAATATGCGCAAATGCATTTCTACAGTAGCAAGTATGATGTCAAATGAAAGCAGTTAGACATTTTGTTTTAGCCGATGTACATAAGTTAATTAAATGTAATGCAACTCTTTTCTGGTCGGTTACACCAGGATTTAAAGTAAAACTCCACCTCCAGCTCTGAGCCTGCTTCCACCTACTTCATGACTTTGAGAGATTCTAAAAAGTGGGCAAGCAGCTGAGAGGGATTTAGTAATATAGTTGTTGTAGTTGCTCAGTGCCCCGGCCAGAAAAAAAAGCGCATAAAGGCATGGCACCTACTTCAGGCAGCTGTTTGAAGTGGAGGACTGTTCCTTGCCAGAGACCCCTAAAACTGTACAGTCATATCATTTTGATTACAACTTAAAAACATGTTAAAGTGTGCAGTACCTCCCAGTGCCCAAACATTTGTAACTTTGTGCCACTTGCAAGGTATTGCTTTGGATGGAGCCCAATTTTGCTCTCAGCTTGCTTCTTTTGTATCAACATTACTTGGTTTGGAAATGTAAAAAAAAAAAGAAACGTGGAGTTAGACCCCCACACCTCTGTAGCCCTTTAGCTCTACTTAAGAAAAGAAGCTCTACTTACAAAAGCTCAAGGCTACTAATATATCATACGTGAATGCTAAGTTGAGCTATCAGTTTCAGGTTTTTGACAAGACAGGAGCATACACGGACTTAAGATTATATTTCTGGATGTTCCGCATTGATTTTTTTCATTTCTTTTTTTAAACTGTCCAATGTGAGTCATTTCAATGCTAAATCAGTGGACTGATCGATTGAGTCTCCCAAAATGGCAAGATAGTGTTTACTGAGCTGAGATATTTTCATTCTGATAGACTTGCATTCACAATACTCTTTTACTCCATATTAATTTGTTAAATTAGAAATAACCTGCATATGTGCTTATCTAATGACATTGACCGATTCACCGATATCTTATGGATATTCACACTGAGGATATAGAATAATTAGCTGAACATGAGTTGTGAGTATTTTCATTTCGTCATAAACCTATAGGTGTCAGACCAGTCTCTGCAATGTTATTTTAATACTGCACATACAAATTTGGACATTTTCAGTCACACAGAGTACCATTATAGTTTAAAGAAATTTCTAGGGGACATTTAATGTAAATAACATGAGGCTAATTTCAATGTGCAATAAGGGATGTGTGTAAGCGAATTATGGCATTTATTCTGATTCATCAAGCTGCTGTAACCCTTACCTGACAGAGCATGCCTTGGTGCTGCATAGTCCTGATTATTAAGTGCCCATTTTCGGTTTGAGCACACAGTAAAAATACAATAAACAGGCACACCTATAGGCGTGATTGTTCGTGACAAGGTGGGATTTGCTAAGCCAGTTATACATTGATTTAGGGGCTAACACACCTCTGTTCGTCATTCAGACCAAGAAACCGTACATAGATGAAATTATAAATGGGCCACTGTCCCCATCTTAAAACCAGTTTAACGTGCCTTCTGTAACAGAAATGGGGAAGAAGCCAACATTACCTGAAAGGAAGAGGGTGAAGATGGAAAAAGGGAAAAGCTCGGTTGAGATTGTCATGGTTTAAGAGCCATTGATGAATAAAAGAATAGACTTGGCAACACATGTATGAAATAACAGGTACAAAGGAATGAGTTCTCAGTCGCATTGTGATGTTCAGCAAATAGTGTACACTGCGTGCAACATGCATTTCCAAGAAGCCGGAGGGATCACAGCAGTAGTGCCAGAAGGAATCTGCATGGAGGCTCTCACCATGGAGTCACATTGTTTTGATGACACTGGATTAGCTTTTCTGTCTGCGCTGGGCTGAGTCCAAAATCACCCCCTTGGTTACTCATTCACTACTCCCTTTAGATACTTACTGTACTAATCGTTGTCATTTTGTGTCATTGTGATGAGTCGTGAAACATTGTGGAATAGCTTGCAGAAGAAGGTAGACAATAAATGAACATATTTTCAATTCTCAAATGAAATTGTTGTAAATCCAGTGCATTATAATGATCAGTAGGGTTCAACTTGGGACACAACTCTGGTTTGACCTGTACGACAGGAAGGACATAATCTTCATGCTGATCTTTCCAGGTACTTCCCACCTTCAAGACAAAGACCACCAAGAGAGTCAATACCAACAACCAGTAGCTTTCTCCTTCCTTCAGACTGAGACATAAATATATTCCATATATGTTGTTCATACTGTATTTACAAACACTGTGTTTAGCTCTCCTAATGTTTTTATCTTTGTGACTCATCCTCATTCAAATAGCATCACATGGTGCCACATTGAAAGCACTCCTTAGTGTCACAAATGAACACAGGGCGTCTTTAGTTTTCACTGTGCCATGTAAATATAGTAAGATAATGCATTAGTTGCTTCTACATTAATGTTGCGAGTTCATGCATTTTCAAAGTAAACCATGATCCTAATCCTGGTTTTGGTGCATAATCGTAATCAGTGAGAAAAAAAAGTGAAGAAGAAGAAAAAAAGAAAAGACAAAAACATTCAACCAGTAGTCCTAAACTGATGTTAAACCTATTTCTCGAGACAGCAAGGACCTTGCCATCTTTTCATATGTAAACATGGCAGAATGATGTCACTGAGGCCAAGGAACAAAGAATTCCTGACAGACGTACGCCCTGGCATGAAAGCAGTTACTGTAAATCACCTATGAATAAAGACTAAGTCTACAATAAATTGGCACGACTGTGTAATGATTAAACTCAGATCAGAGTTTTTAGTTTTCAGCCAATTCAAAATGTTCTCTCAATTATGGCAGAAATGAGTCAGTGAGGGAATCATTCTGATTGGCTCATCAGTGTTGTGACTGTGCTCTGTTTGTTAATGTGACATTAACTGTGTCATCTCAAGCTTAAATGCTTACTAACAGTATAAGTGTACAAAACATATTATGTTAATTTAAAGTGAAATGCAGTCTTTTTTTATCAAACAGAAAAATGTATAGAATGTTTCTCCCGTATGCACCGCAAAGTTATGTTCTCTTGTGGGAAATAAGTATCATCTTTTCTGTGTTTCCAAGTGCTATATTTTTTGCCTAGATGCAGGAGACACGAGGGGACAATGCAGATGGCTTTATGTTTCTTCTGATTCTTAATAAGAGCCCTAAGACCTTTTCTCCACGCAAAAAACTCTGTGAGCTTGTGCTTAAGTATACAATAGTAACAGTCTCTGTGAGCATGATAGCAAGCACTCACGGTGTGTTCAGACCAAACGCAAAGTGAACTGTGTGGGTGGTGTGATTGCATATAAAATAAAAATGGAGGGATGTGCACGGGCACATTTTTCAAACTTTCATCTCAAATCAAATAATTTGTGTAACAATTTGAAACAGCCTATCAGCACTGAGATTCTTCCTGTGTTGAGAGAATCAGTAACAAATATGGTGGATCCATAAACCAAGTTTCCTTAAACCTGAAAGTTAGGACTAGAAAAAACAACAGGTTTAGGAGACTGACAGAAGTCATCTCACTCCTTTATGGTACAAATAAAGATAATGCCTGGAATCTGTGGAGGTGACACCTACCCCTCCTTGTAAAAAGGCAAATATTATCTTGCTGCAAAAACGAGGCGAGCTTTAATTTCTTGTTTGGTCTGAACACGACATAGTGGTAAAGCCCTGCAGGCAGTTCTTACCAGATTCACTATGTTACTTAGGTGTGTTAGTGTTTATACATTCGTTGGTGGGCATACATTTAGTTTTGACCATTAGTTTTGAAGAGTTCTGGTCACAAACCATATGGACAGTGTGTCAGTTTAGCCACCAATGAGTTTCATGGTGGCTTGGCTGAAAGTCAAGGAATCAAGTTGTTAGGTTTCATTACCAGGAAACAAAAATGCTCTGTTCTAAATAATATGTCAAACCATCCACTATATGTTTAGATTTTTATTTTTTATTGTGGTATTGTGAGATCTAAGTGATCAAACTGGTGTCAAACTGAAAAAAGGCATGTAACAGCTTACGAGCTGTGAGGAAGTAAAACACTGCAGGACAA
Source organism: Leuresthes tenuis (assembly GCF_036924035.1). Taxonomy (NCBI): domain Eukaryota; kingdom Metazoa; phylum Chordata; class Actinopteri; order Atheriniformes; family Atherinopsidae; genus Leuresthes; species Leuresthes tenuis. The sequence goes on from NW_027325373.1 coordinate 14,768,822, forward strand.
AGGAAGACAAGTAGAAAAAAGAGGAGAAGATCTCATGCGAACCAGTCTTGCCACTTCAGGGGTGTAACGCTGGTGCTGCTTTAGTGAGAACTGCTGGCACTGCTTTCTCTCAACGCCCTCCGCCCGTCTCTCTCCATGTCCCTTACTACCTCTCCCTTTTTCTTTCTTTCTTTGACACTCCATCCCCTCCCTCTCTTCCAGCCAGCCCCACCACAAAGCCCCACCCACAGCATGAGAAGACGGGAGGGAGAGGAATATGATCTAACCACACTCCCGGAGATATTACCTCAGCGGCCACCCCCACCCCTTACACACACATACTAACATAAACTCCTACCTTCCCTTCTGTCATACCCCTCCGTACCCATGCACCCCCAAGTGTCTTTCCTTGCTCCCCCTGTTCTCTTCATCCTCCACTCCCCAACACCACTGCTGCCATGCCGTAATGTTTTTCTTAGCCTCTCCTACACAGTTTTCACACAGATTCCCTCTCCCTCAACATACAGCAACATCCCACACATCTTGGGCCCAGCTGACCCACCAAGAGAGGAGGTGGGAGAGCTTTGGTTGGGCAGTAACGCCATCACCAAGTGACAGGCATTGTGACTGTTCCAATAAAAAGCTAAAAGGAAAAAAAATGTGAAAGTGAGTCCTCACTCATGTGGCAAAAAAAAAAGGCAAACTTTCATTTTCCAGGTATCCTTCTGCTGACCCATATTTTTTCACTCTGCTTCTTAGTGCAGTAGTCTGATCGAGGTCGTGGCGTTGCGGGGCTTGCAGGATGTGGCGTATTCCTTTCCACATAGAGCGACAGCTTTAAAGGTTAGGGCGTTTGTAATCAGCAGGTCTTGATACCTTCCTTCTGTTGTGGTTCTCTCTGTAGGGCTCTTAAACAGCAACAGCATCCATCTGTGGGTCTCAGCAGATCCTCTCCCCTGCTGTACATGTGACAACTCCTGAGAATGAGAGACAAAGTAGACAGCTACCATTATGCGTTTCTCCTATTGAGTCATAAAGACTAATCGAGTTATGTGAAACACTGATCTTATCCCACATCATCTAGAACACAACAAAAACTGTAGAAACCCACACACTACCTGCTCAGCAGCAGATAACACATATGTAGCAACTACCTTGTGAACATATAGAGCATATAGCAAATAAAAGGGCAAAAGTGAAAACCTTTGGGCATTGATGAACAAAGTTAGAAACAAATTAGAGCAAACTCTAGAGTTACAGTCATCAGGTTGGCTGTGACTGTCTTTAAATGAATCATGTCACCTTGTAACTACTGAATTTGTTGATTTACAGCTCTTTGCTCACATTTAAAACACAAATTCAAGCACAGCAGAGTTTGTGCCTTTAAACAATCATGCTTAAAGATGGCAACATTTTCAGTATATTGTTATGTATGAAATGTTTATGACTTAAGTTTTCCATATGCAGAATAGTAACATTTTCTAATTAGAACTAAACACAAGCTGTGGTTGGTAACAATGTTTATTGCATTATATATGTTTAGTCATAATTAGGGCCACAGTTTTTACCAAAATTTTAAAGGTCAAACAGAATTATGACAAATGAACTTTTTTACGATTGCCTCAGGTGATGGAGACAAGTGACAACTGAATTAGATGTTTGCAACACAAAAAGCAGCAACCCATCAATCCATTTGCTTGGTTACCAGGGCGACAAGTCCCTGCCCCAGGCAGTTGTGCACTTCACTCACATAACCACAAAAAGTATTTTTGAGGTTTGTGAGTTGGACTAGCCAAGCCACAAACCTTTCCTCAACTTGTCAGAAATGTTTGTATCGCAGACCTTGTTGCCAACAATCCTGCATTTCATGATGCACAAAATGTCATTGCATCACTACATACCTCATTGACTGTGCTTTTGCACATGTGCAGGTTGCTTGTTCCATCGGCCACCATACCAGAGAAGCAGGCTTTTGAACTGAGCGCTGATAAAAAGCCAGATGTTCCCTCCCCTCTTTAGTCCACAGGATGTGTTGTCCTTAATTTCCAAAACTATTTCTAATTTCCAATCAACTGACCACAGAACAGTATTCCACTTTGCCCGAGTCCAGTTTAAATTCACTTCAACCCATTGAGACTTGAAACATCAGCGTTTCTGGATCATCTTCTTTGCATGATAGAAATTTAATCTGTATTGGTTGATGACACTGTAAACTATGTTCAAAGTCAATGATTTCTGGAAGTGTTCTTGAGTCCATGCACTGATATTCATGACAAAATCATATCTGTTTTTAATTTAACAGTCCTACTTGAGGGCCCGAAGATTACAGGCTTTTAATACAGACTTTTAGTATTTGCACCTTGTACACAGATATGTTTCCAGATTCTCAGAATATCATGATGATGATATATCAAGTAGATGATGAAACGTTACATTGAGAAAGATTATATTTGTTTTTATGGATTTTATGTCTGAGAGCCCGTGCTTCTCTAAGGTGCTTTTGTTTTTACATCCAATCATGTTACTAAGTTGTTGTTATTTAAAAATGTGTTTCTTCAGCCATGAATTTTTAATACCACTTATTTGTCTAGCCTTTTGCAGTCCAGTTACAACTTTTTGAAATATTTTGCTGTCATAAAATTGAAGGTGAGCTCATATTTTTCATGAAATAGCGAAATGTCTCACATTCAGCATTTTATATGATTTCTACATTCTAATGAGAATTAAATATTGCTTTATGAGATTTACTAATGATTGCATTCTGTCCCACCCCCATTTACGACTGCATCTCAACTTTTTTTGGTGGTCAGATACAGGCACATACCTCAGTCTCCTGTGTAAAGTCTCGAGTTTGAGTCATACTTCTGCCACACACCCACTTTTTCATTTAAACATTGTTGCTCCATATAATACATCATCAGTCTATCAATTTCACTACACCCACACAATGCCCCACCTCTCGTGGCTCCAGACTCCATTATTGCCATTTCTGCGGGCAGTCATATACACTATTGTTTTTTAATCAATTAAAAAACAACATCATTTCACATTTTGGCATGAGAACTTATTGAAAGAACAAGATAGCGTGCCTTAACAGAAAATTAGCCATGCAATGTAGAAGTAGGATTGAATTAAAACAGACAACAGAATAGCTTCCTATTTCACAGTTAGTTCATCCACAGTCAGTTTCTCGCCCATAGTTCTCTCATTAACCACTCAATCAAAATTTATGAAAAAAAAGAGTTTATTTTATTGCCCTCCAAACAAAAGTGCATCGTGTTGACCACAGATGCTTAGAACACCCAATTTGGTCAGGTTTTACTAACTCAGATAAAGTATGAACCAACAAAAGATTTTGCTGTGCCACTATTGTGTATTAATGTTTTTTTTATGCATTTCACATTCTTTTTACATAATTTTCCTTTGATTTGAGCATTTTGTTGATAATGATTAGCCACTAACATAGCCACATGCTCTTCAACTAAAATGCGGGGCAACGCCAGCTTGGCAGACTGAAAAGGCCGCACTTTTTCATGATAACTTGTTTACTGTTTTCCAGATAGAACCAGCTTCACATGCGGGATAATATAAAAGTATATTCAGTGAAGGATAATAATCCCCCTGGTCTATCAATATCCACATCGTCATTATGGCCAGCAGAGAGGAGAGGGTGCTGGTCAGAGGAGGATTGTGGGTTTTGCAGTTCAGAACGGTCAAAATAGCAATGCCGCTACTGGGGCATGTGACTACAGGGACCGGCAAAGCTCAAGAGTGTCCTGGCACAGGGGATGAAAACCACATGCTGACACAAATGACTGGCTTGGATACCTTTCATCTTGTCAGGGAATCAGAGGCCCTTGTCAGAAACAAGCACGCAGTTACAGGCCACAAAAGCACAAGTTATGGGTGTCAAGCCATGCCAGTGAAAGGGGGAAAACATGCACTGGTGAAAGGACAGGAAATATTTTATTTAAGTAACTTCATGGTAGTTTGTTAAAGGAAAAGACTTTGCTCTGGCTTTCTATGAAGGGGAGCTGTTTTGAAAGGAGTGGATTGACATTATTATTTGCTGAGTTAGGTGAGAAGAATCTTCTCAGTCTAATGTAGGTGTGCTAAACATAATGATACCTAAAGTGCCAAAGCAAAAGTATCCCAATTAAGTTTTTATTGATTTAAAGATATTAGATATTTAATGTATGAGTGGAATTACAGTAGAGTTTGATTTTAAAGGGCTAACATCTCATAATTTTATCATATGTGAATGTGACGAAAACGTATCTCCTTCTGAAGTGTATTCAGTTTAAAGTATGATGTGGCATAAGAGTTACAGGAAGTCACCGCGCCTGATCAAGAGGTAATCTCGCTCATATACCTCACTTTAACTACCACCTGTAGCCTTTAACCTATTGATCACACACTGCAAACCTGCATGTGTTTGTGCCTTTGTATGTGAGCATGTGCTTTTGCATGTGCATGCTGCCTTTGTGCAGGAGCCCCCTCACTGGGTGGTAACAAGGCTGAGGTAACATCACACATTTCTTTCTACTTTTTTTCATAATATATATAGCTGGAAGTAAAAAGCTCTCATAACTACTGTGGTTTTTAGTGTTGCCAGGTCAACCTGCCCACTCTACACTCAACAGCACCAGGATGAGAAGGGTTTTGCAGGGGGAGAGGTGAGCGAAGAGAAGTGGCAATCATAAAGAGGATTTTGGGAGGGAAAACGATGGCAAGCACGAGGTTTGAGGTAGAATAGGGTAGTAAGAGGCAGGAAGGGTTGAGGGTAAGAAGAAGAGGACTAATAAAAGGTTGAATGACAAACTGACAAAAGAACAGAATCATAAGAGTAGGCAATTGGTAGTTTTACAGAATCACAATAATGAAGATGATACAAAGGATGATGAAGGCAAAGTTTCCATTTGCCCATTAATGCCCACACTTTCCCCTGTGCTGTAACTGTCAGACTCTGCTGTCCTGGCTCTATCCACTTATTTTACATGAGATAAAGTGTGTGCAATCGTTCATGTGTGTCACTGTGCATGTGTGTGTGTGTGGCTTGCCAGCTGCCAGTGTGTAGCACTCAATCCAGCATAGGCGAAGCCTAATTACAGACGCACGGCTACATATTTAGCCGGCATGCTAACCATAACGGAGGAGGCAGAAGGGAGGGGATCGCTTGGAAAAGTCACGGCTGGACGAGAGCTTCACAAGAGCGGACCACAGGAACAAGGAAGGGGGGGTACTCTATTTCAGGATCTGCTGCGCTCATTATTTATCATAGTAGAAGTTTCGGCAAGAAGAGGAAGCCTGCAATTGACTACATGCATCGGCACAACCCCCACCTCACCCACGCCCTCCCACCCACGCCTCATATTCTGCCATCTACACACTGTGCCCACGAGATCAAACAATGCATGCATACAATTGCATTTGCCCCATTCTCATGCCCCATATCTGCTTAACTCTCATAATGCACTTGTCTCCAACAATGTAGCACCTGGTATGAGCAAAGTGACAGAACGCACACATCTCATTACAGGGATAGATTCCTCTCGTGTCTGACATATATTAAATGATAGAAAGTTTTCCAGGTTGTCAAGTTGAAACTCTGCATGTTAAGTGTGTATGTATGTGCAAGGGGCCACGTATGTATGCAAGCGACTGTGTGTGTGCGCTCGCGCAAGTGTGTGACGGATAGTTTGAGAGACCAGGGAGGGTTGGCAGTTAAACTCTGAGCTCACCCACGACTCTACCACTTCCACCCACAGTGTCCTCTATACAGCTGCTCTCACTGAGCCAAACTCACACTTCTCTTTTTCTCTCTGTGCTTCTCTCTATCACTCTCTCCCTCCTTCATCCATCCATCTATCCATCCATCCATCTTCCTATATTCTCCATTTTCTACGTCTAATTTTCCTGATACTCTCAATTGTTTCTCTCTACCCACATCATTCAAAGTATGTGATCATGCAGTCACCTTCGAATGGGAAGTCTTTTTCATGTAATTTCAAACTTTGGAACCAGGACACAGTTCAACTCTGTTTAAGGTCTGAATATAAAAAGAATAACTCGCACATGAATTATGTCCTTTTTCATGTCCTTTTAAACATGTCAGAAAGCGGCGTTTAAGGCAGACCACTGCTTTAATTAGAGCCAAATGTTGCAGTGTCTTGACCACAACTCTTCATGAAATTGTGTTTATCTTTTATTCTCGTTTGAATGCTTTTTTTCGTTCATTCAATTACTGTATAAATAATCCATCAGCCGTTTGTATGAAAAGATGACTCAGCGATGAAAAAGAAAAAGTCACCCACAAGAACAGAGGAGCTGACTCACACAACAACAGCTCGCGCTCAAAATGAACTCAGCGTTTGTCCTCTGTTCATCTTCAGTTATCATCATCAGTCGTTCATTGACAAAAACAACTTTCTGTTAGAGTTACAAGCACTTTTATCAAACTAACCAAATTTTGCCTGTGCAGCTTCAGCACTTATTGTCAGCGCCATGATAAATGTCTATGTTGTGTAGCAGCTGTCCTCCGGAAACTGCCAGATAAAATTGACAAAATTGGCTCCTTTTTTAGGCTATGGCAAGAACAATTGAAGTGATGGTGTTGGGCGCCAATTTTGTTGTGTGCCCTTCAAGCAATTTTTATCATTTAAAAATAGGCCTTGCTCCTCTTCAACCTGCACACATGCATGCACACACACACACACTACAGAGGAATTAAGAATTGTCAGAGGACAACAACAGGGCTTCATCAAGTGTCTTTAAATCTTGTGGTAACCCTCAACAGCCATGAGCTCCTTTAAACAACTGATTGAAGACCTGGAAATTTAGCCAACCCTTCAAAGCAGAGGAAGGCTTTAAAATGATGTCAGAGCACATCCAGCTAACAATTTCCACTGCCCGAAATGTCATTAATAAATGGCAATTAATGGGAGTTGTGGAACTCAATACAAAATATGGATGATGAAGAAGACTTTCCGATAAAACTGAATTGGCTCTGGACCAAAAGGCGAGGAAGAACCTGTTGGGATCTGCAGGAAGGAGAGGGAGCTAATTACTAAATGTGGAACAGCAACAACTCTGTTTCAAAAATGTTTGCAAGATGTGATATTTTAGAAAGGGTTGAACTTTCTAAACTAATCAATCTTTTGCATAAACCATAATTAAAGTAAAAGTTTTTGATTTGTAGTCAATTAAAGTCAAACTTATGAAGTTCATTTGAACACGTGAACATTTAATCATTCAAAAACATTTGGGCCTTTTGACTTTGGGTTTTCTTAAACTTGATGCCCAGTAAATGGTAAGCGTTGCTCAGATGTTAGAATTGAATTTTTGTTTGAGGTGACAAAGAGTCAGGGAAGTGATTGACATGACAAACGATTATTGTTTGATAATGGCTCATAAAATGTCCCTGCGAGTTAGCATGTCCCTTCAGATATCATGTTTCTGCCATTGCTGAATGGCTGTTTTCCTTGTAAAGCAGCAAGACAAGATACTTATGACATTTGTGAGATCAAAATCACAAGATGATCCCTCTTGCAGGGCTCCAACATATTCATTTGTGGGCATATAGAACTTCAGATTAATCAGTGTCTAATACTGGTATGTACAGGCTGATTTTAGACTTGACTACAGTCAAAGATGGCAGCCACTGTTCACAGGCTACATTCAAATGCCGGGCAAAAGTGACCCAAATCCAACTTTTTTGCCCATTTGTGAACCATAGATAGATGCTTTATCTAATAACCTGTTAAATAAATGATTGTGCCTGCCCTTTTTGAAATGGTTTCTGTGGGGGGACTTTCCAGATGATTTTATGAAACGAAGCATGTGATGCTAGACGTGGAGCCTGTAGATACCCGTGATTACTGCAGTCTCATTGACTTTGATATGAACACATATTGTATCCCACTTGAAACAAAGTCAGATGTTTTGAAAGGGGTTTTTAATCTTTTCAAATAGGCCATAATGGAACTGAGTGGTCATTAATCTCAATAATTACATCAGGGGCTTTCCTGCTGAGACGAGTGAAATATCTCATGTGCATATAGTCGGATGACATATTTGTAGCTGGTTGTCTGTATTGCACAGCATTAGTGGTTAGGTAATTTTCAAACCTGGTTTGTAACCCACACCACATGCCTTATTGCAACTGAGCAAGTAAAAGAGGAAAAAAAAAGTTAGGGGGGCTGCAAGAATTACTGTGCAAAATATGAAAGCGTGTTGAATTTGCACACACAAACACACACACACTACCATATAAGCTTTGCCTCCACATTTCACTTTTCTAACTTGAACCAGAACTAATATATACTCTGTTTATTTATTGTTTTGTATATATACTTCATAAATGAAACCATTAAGATTTATATAATGAAGACAAGGCTTAACCCCAAACCTCACCTTAAAAAGCACCGCCCACCACTGGTTTGAGCTCTGCAATGTCAGCAGTGCAGTATGGGAAATGAAGAGCGGGTGGGTGTGTGACCCAACGACCTACCAACAACTCACTCAGGGCCCAGCCGCACACCATCGACATCTCCCTGCACTCAGTTCCAGCTCAATCGATTGCCCTCATTTTCACATGTACAGAAGGAAAACCAACTGTTTTACAGTTGTGTTGCAAGATGTCTGTGAACTGGGGGAGGTGGAGAGGAAACTGCATCACAGATGGTTGTTGTGCTTCTTGAACACTCAACAGTTTACTCACCTTCTGGGCTTGTTATCAGTTTTACTTGGTAGCTTTTACGAGAGAACATGCGCTTACAGCTTGCCATACTTTATCAAATCTAACTCCCTGGTTAACACGATTGACACAATCTAAAAAGCACATACCTGCATTCAAATCATGCCATACTTTCCTTTCTTGATTTATGAAGAACTTAGAGCTTATTACTTTGTGTATATGTTATTCACAGATTATCCAGCCCAATGTCTGCTTTATAGAAAGGTTATGATAGTTTGTAACTATGCAATGTCATCTTTTATAAAATCCATCCATGCAGTCAAAGAGTAATTCCCATGTATCATATACTCAAATGTGCTCTGTCTTCACATGTATGCTAAGTTGCATAAATATATTTGAAAAGTACAACATAAAAACTGATCATAAATGAGCAAGATATCTACTGTATCCCTTTAATGTGCAATGTTCTGTGCATTTGTATGTATGTATACGTTGTTTTGGTAAATAACAGAATAGATCTAATATCAGTAGTGCTTTTGCTCTGACAGAGCAGAGCAAAGTCAAACATCGACTTTAAATCAACTCTCTAATAAGCTGAACCTAAAGGAGCTGGCTTTCCATATTTTCCTGTTCATTGTCAAAAGGAGGTTGATTTTCTTGCATGTATTAGGCAGAAAGTCCATCATAGACCTCAAACAAGCATGTTCATTAATCATTAAAACTGTTCAGCTGAGATGCCTGAAGACGTCCGCTCTCACAGTCAGGTAGCTCGGCAGTTGGACAGATGGTAATGGTGTTTCACTCTTGCTTATCACAAAACTCACACTCCGCAGGGTGGCTCAGTGTTTACAGAGATCATCCTTCAGCTAAAGCAACCGCGTTAAACAAGCCTCACTAGTGTAGTTTAGCAACTGAATGTAGTTTTTTTATTCCACTTGGACTATGGGAACTTAGTTTGAAAAAAAGATTCAGCCAGAGTTTGAATAATTTATCATCTATTGCTATGTTACCATCTGTTTTGACAGCAAATAGACATAGTAATTTCTGCACCTTTGGTGATGTTGCACCCTGAGGTGGATGGCTACGTAAATAGAGAAGAGATTGTCACAAATGTGGCCCATGTCTGATGACGATCTGATGCAATATCTGTCACACCTCCACAAAAAGATGATTTCATTCCACCTCTAAAGAAAAAAAAAGATTTGCCATAAAAACATGTAATTCATTGTATGTAATTTAATTTTAATAATAAAGGTTTAGATCCTGGACACTAAAAAACTAATGGCACTTGTGGAGCTTATTCATGTAGCCTTTAAAAGCTGATAAATGCCTTAATTACTGTTATCAGGGTTACTCATTGGATTACTCTGCTTTAATAAAGAGGTAAAAGTTCCATCCATGGCCATTATTACTAAAAGAATGATCAGTCTCAGAGAGGCATTGACCCAAAAAAATATGATACATTCTCTATGTTGCAAACAAAAATCTAAACATCAGATGAGGACATCTTCACACTTCGTAGAAGCAGTGTCAGAGTAAAATCAATACTTCCCCCATAGAAACCGAGGTTAAGACTTGTTCATATCAAGGAGATGAATCTTGAACAACAACCTGAAAAAGCGAGGAGTAACTGATGCTGTCTTTTCTGACTGTGGTTTTGGACAATTGAGATAACGTCATTTTTGCTGTCAGCTAAACTGTAGATGCACATGTTGTGAGAGTTGAATAAGATGTGATTTGATTTCCTGATAGAGTATTTCCTCTGACTCCTGTGCGAAGGACAGAGGAAAAGAGAGCGACGTGTTTTCTGGTACTTGTCTTTTAAACCCAGTTCCTTCAGTGAGTGTCGTCAGATCAGGGTATTGTCTTCTCAAAAATCTGATTTTACAATATGTACTCTAAGATTGAGAAATCTTACAGTTAACTTTGTAAATCAAAGCAGCTATACAATACAAGTGAAATGTAATTTCCCTCCCAAAGCCCTACAGAGGCTGTAAGTATAGCCTGTATTCACACTTTGCCACACTCCCGGTCAGCCAGCTCAATCACTTCCAGACCTACCTGCTGTCTAAAGATGGCTATGGCATTTTCACTCTCTAACTTTCAGGACTTCGCCAAACTTACCGTTCACAATGTTAGTCGCATGAGTCAAGAATCTTATCATACATTGATGATGAATGCAGAGATGGGCTTCAGAGTATGACTCCACATCCACATTTACAAAGTTAGTATGCTGTGTTCCGTGTTCGCATCAGTCAAAGTATCTCATCACTTGTCACTCTCAGCTCCAAGAAAACTTCTAAAGATTAGTTGTTAGTTCTAAATACCACAGTTCGGTGGTAGCCAAACAATACAGAGTTTGAGCACAAGGAAAAATAATCCTGCATGTTCAGTACAGACTAGTTCACGTAACAGCTTCCTGCTCATCAATTCAAGTTTCTGTTAATCGAATTAACGTAAGAGTTGAGATTGACAGATAAATTATAAATAGGTTCATAATCAGGTGATCTGTAGTCATTTCATATTTAATACCGACGTTCTTGTCAATGTGGTACTAACAGTTAATTTGTGCCATGTAATAGGACATAAGGAGGAAGTTCCAGGGGATTTGAGCAGATGGTAAAGTTGTTCTGCAGTTACTGTTGTGGCTTACATAAAGGTATCTGAACCAGCTGTCAACAACAGACATCCACAACACTCAATATGAATTGATATAGTAAATCTTGGACAGATAAAGGCCTCGAGAGATATTCAATATGACATTCTCTAAATAGTACTCATCTACTCAAAGCCAAGCTGCTGAAATAGAATGATAAATTAGCGATAATCCATTTTTACTTGGCTTCAGTATCTGAGGCAAATGTATGAAAACTTGAGGCTTGACATAAAGGCACATAGCAGTATTTGACTGTCATGTTCTCAGTTGAAAGTTCATTTATTTTTCTCCGAGACAAACACAACCACAATAGTCGTAGAGTGGAAGTGACCTACCTGACTAAATTTATTTTGCAGGAAGTACATCACCACTGCTGTGGGTATATATCCTATTACTCATTGTAGAGAGACAAAGCCCACATGAAAATGAGATTTGGGTGAATGGGTGTTCAGCAAAACTTTATTCTTAATGCACAAGATCACTGTTTGTTTCCTGTTCCGTGTTTAAAAAACAACATACGACCACAGCTGTTCTTTACACTAACTGGTTATTAATGCCAACATGTCAACAACGGTGGCCATTTTTGCTCCTGAAATTAGCCCAACCTCAGCTGTAAAGCTGTAAAATCCCAAATGCTGTCTTTTATTGTGTTCTTTTAAGAGCACTTAACTTTGACAGAGAAGGGGCATTAAGCTGAAATGTATTATTTCTTTAAAGCTATAACTAATGACAACAGAAGCTTCAAACAATTTCATATTTAACTATCCACATTTTTTTTTGAATATATAAATCCAAAAGGAAAAATAGACTGAGGTATTATAGGGGAGGAATTTGTGAAGAATAAAATAAAGAAGCCGTCCGCCAACAATCCACCAAGCAATAAGACGCTGTTGTTACTACACAAGATCACTGAAAAATGAGACCTCCAGTTGTGAAAAGCGATTTTGAATGAGGCATAAGTGAGAACAGCACCGGTGCCTTTTATTTGGGTGCTTGTATGAATGAAGAAAGCAGAACAGGATGAGGTGAGGTCAAAGGAAGGAAGTAAGGAGCATCATGGGAAAGGGCTGGGATCACTTTACTCCAGTGTCTGTTTATTTACTTTATTATTTGCTTATTTTCATCTGTGAGAAAAACAGACTCAGAAAATAAGTTATACATTATCTCTTACATATCTCTTAGGTGGCTTTACATTGTACACACCATACAAATGTTTCTTACAGTTTTTGTTACTTTCAGTTGCTTTTTCCGGCAGTCGTATGCTCTTTTTTTCCTTCTTCTTCTTCTGTTACCCTCTCGGCTAACATGTCATGCGTGGCAGGGGAGGAAATTTTCCTCAGCTGGTCATAAATTACCCTAAAAAAAAAAAGAAAAATCAGACACTACATGCTGGAGGGATGTAAAGATTATGAACAAATAGAATAGAAGTTAGCACCAAGTAACTATTTGTATTTTGAACATTGCACCAGTTTTTTCCACACACACGTCACCGAAACACACATTTTCTCTGTGCCGTCTCTGGTCATCGGTGCTGTATTGTGCAGTGTGAAAAAAAGTCCTAATCAGCTTACTTCCTTGGGCATCAGTCTCTGGCCGACGGCACAAAAGGCCTCGCAGGGACCACCAGAATCCTTCCTGGGATTCTCGCTACCCTATTAAACACGACACACACACACACGCACACACACAAACATTTTTTGACACACACACACACATTTTGGGGTGGCATACACTGAATGCAATACTCCATTAAAACATTTTCAGTTTCAGTAATTAGTCATCAATCACTTTTCGTGATTTGAATTTTACCTATTTAATCTGCCAACTTTTTAACAACTCAAATTGGTTGTTTTTTTCTAAAAAAAAAAAAACAACAGCATATTCTGGCTGTGTGAGATTTATTTAGGGACTCTGAGAAGACCAAAATAATTCAAAGTGTTTTAGAAACAAAACAAAAGACTTGATATGAACGACTTTTCACCTCGGCACAAATTATTTCAGCGTCAAGTGAACATGAATGTTAGACTGCTGGTTTTTGGAAGTAAACGCATATCAAACATATGTGTTCATTAAAAAAAAATTGGATTTCTTTGTAAACAGGCTTTTTTTTTTAGTTCATAAGAAGAGGCCGGCCTCATTAGTTTGACTTCCTTATTTAAGGGACATGGAAACCCTCCATTCATTATTCTCCGTAACATCAGCAGATTTTAGCAATTAGATACTTTAGAGGCCGATTTTGTCGCCTGATAATTGACCTTAGACGTGACAAGATATTCGAAAACATGGTGAATACAGAGACACGGGTTTCCAACCTGCACAAAGCTTTCTTCAGGAAGTCCAATAACCACGAGCAGATTATGATGTTTTTTTGTTTTTTTTTACTAAACTGAGATAGTGCTTCTTTCTTTTTCTGAGAAGATTGGTAGATCAGCCAGTGTGACATTTGCTATCTGTTCAGTTTTTGTTGATGGAAGTGAAAAGGCTGAAATTTCTGGGTCAGTGTTGTGGGTAGACCGTATCACACCATTATGAGGAGGATCTGTATTCTTGGTATCATAGTTCCACACTGAAGACAAATATGAGGAGTGTGTGTATACGATGACTCTATTAGATAAGAAAAGTCTTATATGCATTTTATCTGTGATAGAGTGAGCGTCTTCCTCGTTCATTAATTTGTTAACTGTGCGAATTCTCTCTTAAACAGAAATTAGAAAATAATTTTTCATATTTCAGTCTTTGTTTTTGCAGCTCTAATTTATTTTTCACTGTGATATTGTTCACTACATTCAAGTTCTCCCAAAATTCTCTGCCTCATGGCATTCTGATTTACATTTTGGGTGGTCCAAGTTTCATTTGAATTATTTTACAATTAAAATCCAGCTCATTAACCACGATTCTTAAATGTGAATGAAGAGACATTCAATTGCTGCCAAAAAACAGTTTATCTGTAGTTTGAGAGATTTCAAATTTTGTCTTCGTTTGGAGATATTGATAAAGATTTTCTGAAATGTTGGTTATCTCATGGTTGCCATGTTTTGCACAGAACTGATCTGATTGGGGTTATTGCCATGGTGACAAATAAGTGGTCACAGAAAGCATCTCGTGTGTGTCTTTGTGCAGGTGCAGTGAATGTGCAGCAGTCAGTACTCTCACCAATTCTGCTTCTATGTTTCCATGTTCTCATCCTTCTACTTCGCCATCCTCTCCTCCCCTTCCGGAGCCTTTCCTGCCCGCCTGAGAAAGAGGCTCGGCCTTGTGGTGTTGACCTCACCCCCAGACCCCAGGAGACTCTGTCCATTGCAGTTTCCAGCTGTCTTACAGTCCAGCCTGTTAGCCCTGCTCAGACTAAAATAGCACTGACCACTCACCTTCACATCCTCTGCCTATTAGCAGTCAGATATGCCCTCACCACTGTCCCTGCCATTGTTTTATAGGAGGGTTGGTTGTACTATGTTAACAGTAGAAACACATTGAAAACAAACAGGAACCCAAAAGACATGACATGTCTCAGAGTTAACATAATACAATTTATTATTATTATATTATTATTGATATAATCAATATAATTATTGATATGAACATTCCCTCATGTCTCTAGCATTGAATTCTGTTTGTGTTTCCTATGTGAAATTTTGTTAATGGAATTGATGAAATGGCTGAATAAGCCACAAGTAATATGTACTTATGTACTTCTGAGAAACTGTGCAAAAGTTGATGTGTGTAAAAAAATGTCACAAATCTTTAGAACTGGCACAGTGGAATGACATCACATCTGAGATCAGCTGTTCCGTCCCTGCAGGACTGTTTGACATAAGTGCAGAGGAGGAGGATGTTATGAAGTCATGAAGTGACACAGGAAAAGAACAGGGACGAGATGGCAAAGGAGGTAAGTCTCAGGGAAAAAAAACATGTTATAGCCAGTGTTTTAAATAGATTTATCAATTTCTCTCTGTCAGGGTATGACTACAGTGTACAAGTTTTATGAGACCTGATCATTTCACTGAAAAGAAAAAATTGTCTCCTCAGATTTTGAGGCATGTAGTATTCCTGCAAACAAAACATTCATTCATTTTCCATAGCCACTTTTGAGGATACCTCAAAAAGGAAAAAACGCTGTGAAGATCCTGAAAGATCCTGCTTCCCTTTGAATTGCAGGAACCACATACTGCTGCTTTTGCCTTCTAAAGTGTGTACATAATTTTGCCCTGACATTTATTACCAAAACCTCAGATGATACTCATTTTTGTCACCCTTCAAAAATATGTAGTGAAATGTGTTGTCTTTTCAGATCTTGCAGACTTATTTTGAACTTAAATCTGTCTTTGTTTTTTATGTATGAAATATGAAATATTTTACAACACATTTCCAAGGCTGATACCGTCGCCTCTAATTGACGAACTAAAAAACTTAAAATTTCAATCAGTCTCCCCCGGGTGTGCAGCTGTTTTACACTACAATGCCCTATACACTATTGCCCTTTGTAATGTTTAAGTTTTGATCATTCTATGCATGATATGTTAGGTCTAATTTTATCAAGAAGCATTTGTTCATTCCTGTTTTCACTTATTATTCACGTTCATTCAACCACTGTACTGCTAATTAGATAAGACACTGTTTAATTTTATTTTTCTTGCATTGCAGTTGTATTTGGGTTTGGATAGCAGTTCATGGTTGAAACACCTCTATAATCAGTGGCTGTACAACATTCTAACTCTAACTCTGTGAAAGTAAAATATGGCAAAGACCTACGTAATATTTTTAAACAAAACCATTAGAAAGCCTACAAACTTAATTACAAATTCACATAGGAAATTCTGCCCCAGTTAGCGGGTCCCCTAAATCGTTCATAATGTGCCCCACACCCAAAACCTTGGCGAAAATTAATTGAACCAAAACTGTTTATGCATTCAGTCCATACACTGTGGCACATTACATTCCGCAATGCAAATAAGGGTGCAGGTAATGAAGCTTATGCGGTGTGAAAAGGCCAATTACTCTAGTATGTGGTGGCTGGGACACGAGTGTGCTTGGGCTCCCTCCAGGCTAAAGACAGAACCTAGTAAACACCTCATCAGCTGATGAGACACACACACATACATATACACATTGTGCTGAAGATCCTTATGACTATTATGAAGCACACAAAAATATCCACCCTTATAGGAAAGGGCATACTTGAACATATATGCATGCAAGTACATGTATATAATTTAATTGAAAATGTAATGAGAGGTATGGAAACATGCACACAGCTTTACATTGAGTCACTGTTTATAAATGAAAAAAACAGCTAACCATCTGCATGTTTACAGTAGTAATTTGCCAGCAGGAGACGAAGGGAGAGGCAGAGAGACATGAAGATCCCTCCATTGTGTCTTCTCTTGTTGTAAATGTTTGCTGTTCATTTGTCACATGCATTGCAGTTTGACTGAGGACTTGTTGTGTCTCGTTTTGTTTACACACTTGATTAGAACACGGTAAAATCTGTTAAAAGTAAAGCATGGCAGAGATGAAAGCAAATCGAAGAGACAGGAATCAATCGGGGCAGACGGGTGAGGAGAAAGCAGACGTGCGGCAGAAGGCCACTTGTGTCACCAGTTGCAGAGGATCATGGTGGGGGAGGTGAAAATTAAAGCACGCGGGCGGCGTCTTGCACCTCAGTCCTCGCTGAACCTCCCTCCCTTGCCCTCTTTGGTGTCGGTGGCCTGTAAATGTACAGTATGTGTGAGTGCAGGCCAGATTTTGGAGAGAGCGGTGGGTGAGGGTTATCTCCAGGGTGTGGAAATGTGCAGGTGAGTCACGGTTGTAGCTGCTGTCAGGCATACTGCATATTTGAGGAGTATAATCATGGGGTGGAGGGGCACCTGAGCGAAGGCCGCACCATGTGCCTCCCTGCTCGTCAGACAAATTACTCTGATGTCTCTTTGTGTAGAGCAGGGAGTGTAGACTGGAAGAAGAGAGACCTGTTCGGTAAGCTGACAGGCTAGTGTGCAAAAGAAGCTCATAGTTCTCACGCCTATGTGCTCTAAAAGAAGAGGATCAGTCTGCAGCCAGACAGTATTTACAGGCAGATGAAAAATATGCCAGTGAGGTGTGTTTAGGCCCAGTCATTGTGTTGTGAGGAAGCACTGTAGAGGGAAAGATGGTACCTGACACTTTTGTACTAATTTTAAATGACATACAGTAGATGATGCACTAGGTTTGTATATATGTATAAACAAGACCTGCAGCTCTGTGACACTGTACTTGGTCACAGCAGTGTCTTGTTACCATGCTAACAATTTAACACTCACCATATTCACCATTTTAATTGCACATGGTTGCACGCTAATGTTGTCTAACTGACATTACACTCAAAGTAAAGGCTGATGAGAATGGCAATAATTTATTCCAGAACTTGACCTCACCAGATAGACAAAAAAGGAGAGCATTATCAAAGCTGTTACACTTAAACCTGGATGCCACTGAAAGCATGTGCAAAAATTTGGAACAATGCACAATGTACAGTGATGTTTTACCCTGTTAACCTTTTTATCTATCAACTTAATATTTTCCCTCCGCATTTTTTTTAACACAGCCACTCTCTTACATTTAAAAGTCTTTGCTTTGTGTGTAAGGGGACAGTTGGAATATAGTTATGTGGAATCCAGCTTTTAAGCTGGTTCTGTGTAGCAAAAAATACTTTCTTTTAAGAAATTTGATTTGTAATTTTATAAAACTGAAGATTTTCACCTCTCCTACCACACATTATAATACATATAATACACATTTGGATTTGTCCCTTTTTTAAAACAAAAAAAAAAGCAAAATGTTACATCATCATTCTGTTGCCATCTTTACAGACCAGTCTTTGTCCAATTTAAATCCCCTACTGTAGTACATTTTAAATAAGTGCTCAGATATTTGAATGCAAACTTTTGTGGATAGGAGTCAAATATTTGTTGGAAAATTTCCATATTATACTGCAGTTTTTATCAGCATATCATGAAATAAATTGATGGTCTAGTTGAGATTACATTACTCTGGTTTTGTGCAAAATTAATGTTGAACATCACTTTTTTTGCTGTACAACTAAAAAGCCACACTTGAATTTTGATGCCATAGTTTTGGAAATAGTGTTTTAACACTGCAGTGGTAAGTGAATGAATGATTATTTTGATCTATCAGTCCATCCATCCATCATCTTCCACTTTGCGAACAGATCAAAAATCGGATAAGCAAATAGACAAGCGATCGTTCTGCACAAGGGTGCAGACACATGGCAACTTACATAAAACTAATAAAGCTACAATGCACATGTTAACTGGGAGATAACGCAGTTACCAGAAACCTTGTGAGGAGACTGATGTGAATGCATATAAAAAAGAAAAGAAACGAGTGGTTCTGGTGACAGATGGTGATGTTGGGAACGTTGGGTTCTTATCTGTCCTTTGTTTCTGGTTTTCCTCTGTTTTGGCATAGCTGAGTTGGGGGTGAAATATGCTCTGTTTTACTGTTATGTTCCAAGACCCAGCACCTCTAACAGGGAGAAATGGTTTGTTGTAAAAAATTAAGAAAATGTGCCTTTCTGTTCCTCCATTAGACAAAATTTGCTACCGCACTAGAGCCTCAACTCCAGTATATCATCAAAATGAATCAACAAGTTGCTCCATAAAATCATTACCTATGTAGAAATGATTTTTTTCCTTGGATTAGTCCTCGTTGTACAGAGCCAACAGGAAAAACTTCAGATGATTTGTAATCTAAATTGCATTAATGACATGAGAAACTACATTTCACATGTTCACGGAGAAATATTCTCTGAGAGTGGTTTCCTCAGCCCTCCAGCTGTGTGTGTTTGTCTTTATGTGCATTGCTCTCATTCAGTCGCATCCTATCTTGACCTATGTGACTCAGCATGGGTTTTTGTGGTCATATAATCGGGATGCCCTCGTACATAAACCATAATCATCTTCCTTTCCATGTCTCAACATTAAAGGCTACTCGTTTTTTCTACCATGTAATAATAGGGAACTTCCAATTATTGCCTTACAACAGCTTGTAACTTACAAATCACATGCCCATCAAAAAGTTGGTGCTTCCCCGTTGGTGTTTACTTCATTTGGTTACAATGCTAAACAGAATTCTGGGAGATTTTCCTAAAATGTGTTTTCATCAAAGAGGGTTAATTGGAGAAATAAAAAATCTGTTCCAATAAAATTAAGACGTATCAAGAGGAAGAACAGGATAGAAGACTAAAGCAGATAGAAACCCAAGACTGTGAAGGTCAGTTCTGTAGACAGAAGGAGTGACACAAGACACATCTCTGAGAAATAAAGCAGCAAAGCAGGAGGAGGGAGTAATCTTTGCCTCACCAGAGGAGAGGAAGGTGGGGAGAACTTGGACCTAACTCCAAACACACACATATGCGTTTCCATGCAAACAACTTGGCCATGCTGGGCGGTTAGGTGGGAGGATGTAAGGCAGAGGGCTACACCCTTATGTGAAGCTTTGTTGTGTGAGACATAGACAGCCCACCCTAACATTCCCACCCCTATATTTGGCCTTGAATACAATTGCAGGTTTGAGAGTGACAAATCAGACTGGGGCAGGCAGACTCAGCAGAGGACAAGGGCAAAATTACATGAGTAGGAGAGGAAAACCCTTTGGCGAAAAATGGTTGTTTGCGCCAGTTTAAAAGATAATGTTCAGCACAAGTAGTAAAAACTAATTTCAAATTATTCATGAAGCTTAAAAAAAAGACGATTGTAGATTAAAATCTTATTTATAGTCCTTCCTTTATGGACAAATAGGTGCAAATAGAAGTTTTTTGGTCATGATTTCCCAGCAAGTCGGACAAAAAAATACTGTTAATGTCATATTGTTATTATGTGTTTTTTTTAATGAATATTTCAAACAATTGTGAGCTTACAATTGATGTTGAAAATAAGTTACATCTACATTGAATAATTTAACAGTCTTTTAGCTGAAGATGTACAAAGTAAGTGCAAGTTAGGTGCTTTGATAGTTCTGATAGGTGTTCTCAGAAGAGATAGAAGCCACAGAGGGACACCCCTGCTCTGATGGCATTTTGTTGCTCCCCTCACCATCGTGGAACCACAAATGTGAGAAGAGTGGACTGAGATTGGTGTACAACCCAATCTCATGGCAAAACTTAGAATAGATACAGTGGTCCACAGCACAAAATGAAGCAGTTTTACAAAAAAATGCTAAAAAGTCTTCAGAAATATATCCAAATGAAAACATACCTGCATTTCCTTTGCATTTGTAATGTGACTACTCTTTTTTGCATTTTGCAACTATTACATGTTTAGACTTATAAAGAGGTAGGAGGGTTTCGAAGGTAGTGTCACACCATGGACACTCACAACAGAGAACCTAGTTTGAGCCCAGTGCAACCCAATATTGTTCGAGAACTTTTGACTTTTCCACTTTTCACTTTCCACAGTCACAGTTGCTTAGGGTTAGATGTAAAAAATACATGATAAATCCTAAATATGTATACCCACAAGAAAACAGATTGGCGTCCTGTTACAAGTGGCTTAGACACTGTTTGTAATATGTCTGAATCAAATTTATATACCTAACTTTCAAAATGAAATATTTCACTGCTTAAACTTAGCGGTATCGGAATGTTGAATTGTACAATTAAATATTCAGCTGCTGTCAAATTTCAGATGATAAAAGCCTTTTGTTGCTTCAGTTTTCCATGAGTTTTCTCATCATATATATTTTTTCTCTTATTTAAAGCAAAAAATAAATAAAAAAGCAAAAAATAAATAAAAAAGTTTAATTCTCAGAATGCAACTTCATTGTTGGATGTTTTTGCATCGAGGACATAGCGAGGTCAAATTGGATAGATATTAAACCTCCAAGTGAATATGTGTCTGTGAGAAAAGGTATCAAACAAATATGAGCAGTCAATGAATTGACTGTCAATTATTATACACATACTCCTTATTAAGAATGATAAACATTGACTTCCAATTGAATATTGGATTATGATATAAAACTATGTTTCTGTTTGCCGTTTAGGCTTTGTGTGCAAAAGATTGCATATGGCAAATGTTCCTTGTCCTCAGCAGAAGACAGAGTGACAACAAGATGACATCATTAAAAGTGTGTCAGTCAGTCTGTCAGTCAACTCTAACACACGGCTTATATTTATGTTTATTTATCTACCCCAGTGTAATGTGTGTAAATATGAATGTACAGAAGGTGCATACTTGCTGTGCTGTATAACTGTATTTGTAACTATGCACGTGTTTGTGTGTGTGTTGGGGTAATTACACACTAGTGGACTGGTGGTGGGGCAGTAAATCAACTGTAGAATGACTTGGATTGGTCTGCTCTGCCAGCAGCACTCCTCACCCTAACCAGTCATCAGGGAGGGATACACTCAGAATAAATACTGTGCATCTACTGTGTGGGTGTGGGTGTGTGTTGGGGTGCTGGCGAGCATGCCTATCCTCATAGTGTACGTTGGTGCACACATTAAATTGTCTGTATGTTTCTGTCCGCATGTGCGGATGTGTGTGTGTGCGGATGTGTCCATATGTGCTCCATGCAGTCTGTGCACACAGATCATGGGCGTGTCTGAGCACAAGTGTATTTGTCGGCACACAAATGTCGGTGGTGTGTCAGCAGAGTTCCTCACCCAAACAGGTCATGAAAAAGGACTCCCGACGGCTGCCTTTTTCACCACTGCAGCCACTCGGCCTGCAGCCACACGGTTAGCTGCTATTAAAAACAATCCCCACAAAGCCAGAGTGATACAAATATTTCAGTGCGTCACTTGCAATCTGAATGCATTTTTCAAATTTTCGGAGATGCCCTGCCAATAGAACTGTATCTGTTACAGTAACTGTTTCTCGTAATCTTAATGTTTTGGTTAGTTGTGGTTGCCTTTGTCAAGGGCGTGACGGAGTGTGAAAGGGCTCGGGCTCAGGCCCTTCACTTATTCAGAAGTGAAGCTCCACAATGTAGAAATAGTACAAATTTCCATAGTTTATTTGTAATCAATTAAAGGTGCATAACATGTATAACATGTGATACAAGCGACATGTTTTATGCTGGAGCTATTCATCAAACCAAAGGATTTAAACAGAACTGACGGACAGGACTCTAAGTCATTGTCATGTTTTCCCTATCCAGGTTGTGAAAAATGCATGCCATAGCCCGACATTGCCAGAGAATGTAATAAAAATGTCTTACCCTATCTCTACACAGGACTTAAACCCAGGCCTTTTTTATTTCTGTTTATCTGTATGAAGTTTGTTAGTCAGTTTTATTCTTTCATCACCCCTTCAACCTCAAAATGTAAACACTAATAAAGAATTCTCTTGCTGTTTCTGCTTAAGGATGCTTATTTAACACAAAATATGTCTATTACAGCAGTGCCTTCTTTTGCTATAACTCATGCACAAAAGTTAACAGCCAGACTAAGATGTCAGCATTAGGTGAGGTGTCCTTACAAGTGTAGAAGCTCAGAAAGAAGCTTGAAAAAGCAAATATCTCTCCAACTGTTGGGCATCCTGAAAAAAGCTTTGATACTACTGAAATTACGAAGCAAAGTTATGTGAACTCAAGAAATGTCAAGAAACATTCATTTCACCCTTGTGTCTTTTTTTTATTGTTGTTGTTTTGCTTTGTTCAGTGAAGCACTTTGTTCTGCACAAGAAAATGCTACACAAATAAAACGTAGCTGAGTTTATGTATATAGCACCATTTCACAACAAATGTCATCCCGTGGCACTTTGCAGAAAGCATCGTGTGTGCACAGGTTGAGTCAATTTCCTCAACACTCATGGTGTGACTTTTTATTACTAACTCTGACAACAATTATAAGCACCCGGTAAAGCACTTTTCATGGCGAAGATGTGGAATACTCTCAACTGACTGAGTAAATCACAATGTATGCGAAACGTAAAATGCAATCTTATAAACGCTGTGAACTTTGAAAAGTTCATCTGCGGCCTCATTTAAACCTGATGACTGTGAGTATGTTTTTGCGTGCATTCGTGATGATGTTGAAACTGCCTCTTTGTGCCAACACACTGAACGTGACTGACTAGAAAAGTTAGAATTATGAAACGCAGGCATGTTCCAGCATGAGTCACAATCATACACACACATGTCCAGATTATTGGAACCAGCGATTATTGGCAATAAGCAACAATCAGCTTGCTTGCACATTGTGTCAGTGTATATGTACCTCCTTCTCTCAAAAGCATCAATGTGAGACTTGGACACATATTGCCTCATCCTTTCATTTTGTGTGCCCTGTTGCATTGTTTGTTCAGGATAAAGACAAACCCACACCCTATTCCTGCAACGCACAAGACCCATAGAGCACCAGTTCTCACTGCATGGGGGTGGTTCACTGAAGCAAGTGCGAGACACAAACACACAGCAAAACTGTGTATTCGTGATCATATCACATCTTTAGTCACCACTACAGTATAACCCCACCAAACACCCCTCACCATGACTACTGCAGCGAACCACACAAATGCTCCTGGCTTACAGAGAACTTCAAAACAATACATTAGTAAGCAAACAATAATCTAATAATCATGATGAATTAAGTGTATATTAATATGGTCATGAAGCAACTGTTTATATGAGATGAATTTAATTTGATTTTAGACATTTTCATCTTTTATGTCTTTTTTTTCTCAGCAGCAACACAAGAACCGTTACAAAATTTAGCCAGTCAACATTTGAGCTGGGTGCTGCTCTCATTTCGATCTGACACGGGTGTCAGTGGTAGTTCCTTGGAACTTGATTTTCAATAATTAAAAAGGTCAGATCTAAGGCTTTTTTTGGTTTGGTTTGTTCTGAAAGCCTTTTAAAACCTAAAAGTTTCATCAGAACTCTCCATTGATGTCTGTAAAGTTTAAATCTTTATTCTATTGTAAATAGACTCTATTGTAAATTATTGACTTTGCTCTTAAGTTAATAAATACTGTCTTTAGTTTCCACAAGTCTCACTCAGATCCTCCTCTCACTTGTAATATCAAAGTTAGAGTCAAGAGGATAAATCTGAGGCTTTTAAACAGTAGTCCACATAGCATCATTATGGCATCCTTGCTTGGTACATTTATCATAAACTGTGTATGTGTGCAAAGCATTATGCAGGTCAGACTTTACCAGGTATCAGTATTTCTTTAAACTGCTTGATAGCTATTCGATTTAAACAGCCAGTTAAAGACACACACAAGCTCGTATGTCTTACAGTGACGCAGGGATGGCTTTAAAAATAGCGGTAAGATCAGAAAGTAAAGACTTGCAAATGAATACCATAGCAACTCTGTTTTTACTGCTCACCTGAGTGACCTCAGTGTGCATGTGAACCACCTGATCTGCAACTTTCATTTTCTTTTGCAAACAGGAGAAATAAGTGTCAGCTGTTGGAAAACAGTTCTAACCTGCTCGCACAATGAGAGACAAAAGATGGTGTGATGAAGGCTCCAGCTTCAATGACAGATTACAACAAACATTGGAAGTTACAAAGTAATATCATATGCTTTTAATTTTTTTCAAATATTTTATTTAATTGCAGTGGAGTTCAGTTTAATGTTGTAGTCTCTGGCAACCCCTTCTTTAATGATCATTGTATTATTCTGTATTTTCTTTCTGTATTCATTTATATTTCTAAAAAAAAAGAACATATTTTATTTCAGTAACAGCCACAATACAGATCACATTCTCATGTTACAAAAAAAACAAAACATTTTAGCATTAGTAAAAACTAAGAGCAGCATATTGGAAATATGATTGCAACCATGGCACCCACACCCACAAACAGAGCAAAGGAAAAAGTTTTAATTAAAGAAAAATAAGGTTCAAAGACCACAGTGTCTCAGCCTCGTGTGGGATGTAGCTTTGCTGGGCATGAACACGGCACAACCAGACACCCTCCCTCCATTTTTCCCCTTCCAGACAAGACACAAACAGGCACGCACACACAAATGTTGTGTTTCATCATTTTACCACTCGTCTTTGACCTGAAGGAACCCCGTGCATTCACTGTGTACACTGTACAGTTCAGACAAGGTCATCAAGTGGGCTGAGATGTCTGATTTAACACCCCTAGTTGGAGTCATCCTACTCAGCACTCACACACACATACAGACGAAGGAGAAAGGGTGAATATTAAAAACAATGTAGCTTCATCATGCAAAGAAATATGCATGGGAAAGCAAGTTCCTGTAAAACAATAAGCTGCTGCCAAAAAGTTATCTTTTTTTTAACAGGACATAAGACATATGTAGCAGAAGTCGTTCGGCAGAAACGAACACTTTGAGAGCTATAAATAAAAACCTGACATGGGGGAAGACGTTTTCACTGATCTGTTTTTGACTATATAAACAATATGGAAAAGCTGAAGGTTGAAAAATGCTTTCAAAAATTAGATCCAAGGCTGTAAATTTCCTGTTGTCCAAAATTGTTTCAATAACTCCAGCACTTGCTCATGCCCAGACACTATAATGCCACTACATAGCCCATAAATAAGAGACTAGAATAGAATAAAGTGCCAGAACATTGACATGGGGGGGGGGGGCTACGATTTACTTTGAAAAAAAATCCCTGACGCAAATGTTTTCAGCAACGCAGGAAATGTGTAGTCGGCAACTGTCATGAATGTCCAGACAAAGAAGTTGGTTTAATAAGTTTGAGCAAACACATGACATTGTATTGGGTTGTGTCTGTATTTTATTAGTGGTTATGTGAGAATACAGGTCTGTGATGTTTTTATAGATGTTTTTTCTTACTTGAAACTGACTGTTGAGTGCCCCCCCACCCCGCCCCGACACACACACACTCACTCATAAATGTTTTAATCATTATTATTACTTTACTCAATGTTTCTCTGTGCAGACTTATGCATGTGTGGAGTTTCTGCATTCATCTGCTTCTTTGTAATAATCTTAGTTTAAAGTATACACACAGCTCAGCCACATTAGAACTAATAACAGGTGGAGCAAATAACATTACCTGGAAGTTACCTCAAACTTGAGCATTGTTACAGATCATTTGCACACATCCATCCTCATGGCAATAGTGCCTCATTGAGTGGATACCTCAGTGGTGGATTGCATCGTCCTCCACCCTGTAAAAACTCTGGAAAGGCCTGAGGAACATACTCAATCTGCTGCCAGTGTACTGGTGCCAGACACAGCAGGACACAGCCAGAGGTCCCGAGCTCGTTCTTTGTCGGGTCAGAGCTATTTTGGTATACAATATTAGGCAGGTGGCTTTAATGTTGCAACTGACTGGTGTAATTAAAAGCATGTTTTTGGTGTTGTTTTTCTTTTTTTTCTTTTTCTTTATTCTTTTTACAAAATAGCATATATTTTTTGGTCATGTTTTAATATTCAGCTTTCAAATGTGTAAAACCAAGAATGGAATTTTATATCGGTATATGAGAGGGGAAGGATTAAAATGCTACATCAGATTATGAAATTAAAAGATTTTGAACTGTTTAATGGAAACGTTTTTGTCATATTCATATTCTTTAAGAATTTACTTTTCTTTGACAGCATGTCTGGAGGGGATCTTTTACTGGCCAGCAATTTATCTTATGATAATGACTGAATGTGAAAATGACGGGGTTCACATTGGCTACAGACACACACAGGAAATCCCTCATAAACCCATGATAGATGGTCCTGTTGACAGAAAAGAAAACAAGACAGAAGCGTTTTTACAACTGTTTTCGGCAGCATCTTTTTATAATGTTTCTCATTATATAAACCAGCAGTATATTATTTACTTTTTTCTTTATATACACTGAATCAGCGATGTAACGGTGTGGTGAGAATACTTCTGTCACATCTTTTGTCCACAACCAACATTCAAACTGTTTTTGAAGGTCAGAAAAATGTTTCTCCCCCCTCCCATCTTCCATCCTCCCCCTGCTATCATTAACACTCCCCAAACCAGGGCTCCTCCACCCTTCATCCCTACCTGTCACCCTCCCTCCAGCCCCTGCTGCTTGCCACATACCTCTCACCTCTCCTTCTGGTAGCTGACACATCTCTCACCTCTCCCGCTCCCCTCTCCATCCCCTACTCTGCCACTTTCTCTCAGCACCCTCTACCACTCCACCTTGCATATCAGTCCTCCTTGCCCCCTCGGTTTTGCCTCCTTTATTAATGTCCCAGCGGCTCTCTCTGATCCCCTCCCTCTCTGCCTCTACTTTCTGACACTCTACGTGTCTCTGGTGAACTTCCTTCTGTGTTCCATCTGCCCCTTTCCCACCTCTCCCACTCCCTTCCAGCAGACCCACCTACTCAACGGGTGCTCACCATACATGCAGGCGCGCACACATACGCGGCCCGGAGCTGTCAACGTGCTTCTCGGACTGTCCGAGCTATACCGCAGTCATGCAGCAGGGGGAGTGTCAGGCTGCTGAGGGGAGGACATTTGGGGGGTGGGCAGAGCAGCGCCGCAGCCTCTGCTTCTGGAGAGGGAGGCTGAAGCATAAAAGACAGAGATTACATTGAGTTTGATGTGTTTTTTTTCTCTGAGATCATAGAAATAATAACTTTTGTCATTAATTTTGATTTGTTATTACTATTATTAAATTTGATGAATTACTCTTTTTAAATTATTTCTTTGTATCCCCTTTACTTTAAGAAACCCCTTGTGTGTGCACATCCCATCAATGACATGTCCAAAAAAAAAAAAGAATGTTGAAATGAATTAGGAAAAACTTTTTTGGACAAAATCATACTTGTGATTCAGGCTATTTTGGCAGTGGTTTTATCAATTGCTTCAAATACTTCATAAGTATGTAAAATAACCACTACATAAATCAGTAATATCATTCTCTTGTAATAGCTTCACATTTATTCACTGTTTCTACTTCACTTTAAAATTCTTTAAGGTTTTCTGACACAAAGTCAGCTAAACTAAACCAAATTTACACAGACAAGCTAAAATGTGACGTTTACAAAGCTTAATTTAATTTTACTGCACAGTTTGGTGTGGATTCTTGTTACAATACAACAACAAAAAATGTCACTAGTGTGATACGTGGATGACTTTCTGCTTTTAATTGATGCATATTTTAATGAAGTTTGATGATGATTTATTTTGGATAAGGTCTCAAGCTGCTGGCCTTTTCAGGAATATGGGAAACTTTTTCAATCTGAAAAAAAAACCTATAAGTTAACTTTACAACCTACCGACTTTCTATATATTGCTATATATTTGCTCACATTCAATATCTCATGATTTTCCTTCCACCCCCTGAATATGTAAGTTACAACAGATCTATAACTTAATGGACATTTTAATAGCTCTGCTCAGTATGATCTATCTACTGCCCCCACCTGCTGGTTCGAAAAACTATCAGGTTTTTGTTACTCAACAGATTGAACCCCAGCCAATCTGTGTCTGTTTGTCCGAGTGTTGATGCGTGTGTAGTTGTGTGTGTTTTTTACACAAAGATACGTTCAGTCACTTCCACCCACTTAGTATCTCTCTATCTAGTTAGCAGTGATCTATCTCCCACACCTATCTCCTGCAGCCATTCAGCCTAACAATAAAAGAGCAGGACAACAAAAGGCCACTGCCCCGGGGCTGCTGCCTGATGAACTTCACTTGCTGACAAGCACAAATAATCAACTACCCTTTATGAAACCCTCATGTACGGTAATAACAGTTTGCTTGCTGGTGTTGTTTATATCACACCGTTGCTCTCAGAAGCCGCAGGAGGGGAGAGTCTGTGACCTTAAGAGCTGTTGGGCCTGTACTGTCTAATTCTATGTTTATGGTTTTGCCTTTTATAACACACACAGACGGAGCTGCCCCGGCCGCAAGCACACGGAAATATCATCATGCGCCCTCTCTACTGCTAATTGGTGCCTTGGTACCATCCCTCTGCTGAGGATTCAACTATGTGCAGCGTGACCAGAGGAGCGACTCCAAGCTTCAGCTTGTGCCTCTTTTTCTGCCGCCCCACGTGTCCACACCTTCATAAAACCAACTTTGTCAATTTTGTTACAGGCTAAATTTATGGCAACAAAAAGGAAACTGAGAAAAAGAACTGACATGTAATGATGTGTTTCCACTAAGGGGAAAAACCAAAGAGCAGATACAAACCTCAATTCCAAAAAATGATGGGAGGTTTTCTAACATTCAATGGCTTCAATTTTAATTTAGTTCAATTTAAACGTATAGCTATTGTTTGTTCATTCTTATTTTAGAACTTTTATCTGAAAGACTCAAATCCCACGAAACAATTTTCTGTGTCTTTACTGGCAAACTTCATTGCCCTTTGAAAATATGAAAAAATTAAAAACTTGACGTCAGTAACACACAAAAGAAATAATAAATCGGGAGAGAGTCATAGAAAGGCGGGAAAGTTTATAGAATATACAAGTAACAGTGTTGTGGAATTATTTTCCAGTCAACAGATTAATTGGTGAAAGGTGAGGGTGTCATGTTTGGGTATAAAAGGAACATCCTCCGAGGCCTTTGTCTTCCCAAGTAAGGATGTGTCATGGCTCAACATTTTTTTTGCCATACTCTGTCAGAGAATCACCATAAAATTAAAAAAATAAATAAATAAAAATATTTCTTAGCGCCCGATTGCAAAGAACTTTGGTCTTTAAACGTTTTTATCATCTACAGAACATAAAATTCTCATGCAACACTCGGGAGTGACTTGGAAAATCTTTTTTTACTCAACACAGTTCACTGCTGCATTCAGAAATTAACTGTATTATGCAAAGAGGGAAGCATTTAATGTAGTCTGAGTTAAGGTTTCATCTGCTTTTGGGAAAGCACTGATCTTTGGTTCTACTTGCCAAAGATGAAGAAAAAACATTCTGTTATTCGTGAAAGGTGCAAACGCAAGCATCTGTGATGGTATGGGGGTGCATCAGTGCCCATGACACGTGTGACTTGCATATGTGTGAAGGTACCATCAATGCAATTGTGTATACGGAAAATTTGGTAGACACATATGCTGCCATCAAGGCGACATCTTTTCCTGTAACGTCTGTGGTTATTTTAGCAGGACAATGCCAGACATGATTTACCACAGCGTGGGATCATAGACACAGAGTACGTGTGCTTGACTGGCCTGCCTGGAGTCCAGATCTGTGCGGCATATCATGAAAAGAATATTCAGACAACAAAGACCACGGACTGTTGAGCAGATTAAATCTCATATTCGACAAGAATGGACACAAATTCCTCTTGTAGCACTCCAACAATTAGTTCCTTAAACCCCAATTGATTAAAAAGTGTAATTTTCTGTACCACTGTGGTAAATATGCCTCTATTTCAACTTTTTTTGTGTTGTTGCTGTCAAATTGAATAATTAGTTTGTATTTCCTGAATACAATGACTTTACTTAGATTAAAATGAATTAACTGCCACTGTTCAAATTAATTACCAACCACTTATTTCATACAGCCATTCCTACTTTTGCTATTGTCAGGCGATACAGTGATGAAAACATGGTGAATTTAATCAGTAGACTACATAATGATTAGTTTTAGCTTTGGTGCCGCATGTAAATATTTATGAAATGCTTTTAGTCTTTGACATTTGTATCGTGAACCTCAGATGTGGCTTATAATTTTGTGCAGTAGGCACTGCCTACAAAGAATTGAAATTATTAGACTGAGAGTACATGTATGAGCTCAGCTGTTCACACTGAAGACATTTCTGACCAATAAACTCTCAATAAAAAGTTGTATTTATTTCTTCTTTCTAGTAATACTTATTTACCGAATATAAAATATATGTTTTTTTTGTGTTGCACGTGCAACACGTGCTGATATTTTTAGAACAATAAAATGATTTGCCTGTTTATCATTCCAGTTCCCTTGGTAACAGGGCAGTTTAGCTTGAATGTTCATTTATTACTTAACATCATAAAATCCTCAAATGTGGTGCTCAGTACAAGTATACTCAGTGATTAATAACACATATAAGGTTCATAATAGATGGCTAATTAAAATATTCTGAGACATTTCTGGCAATTTTCCTGTGCTCACAACCCTTTTACCTGGAATATATTGTAATAAGAAAAGCAGTTAAGTACAGCACATGTGAGAGGAGGACACATGAATGGATGCTTTTGCACAGACCAAAAGCACAGCAGTAGGGGAGTGGAACGGAGCACTGAATAGTTTGTGGTGCTGCGGGTGATGTGACGAGCACAACAAAGTAATTATGGGACGACTAAGGATAGACATAGGATTGGGAGAATGACTGAGAAGGAACAGGAGAGGAAGAAGAATGAGAAAATGAAAAAGAAATTGGAAAAAGAGGGTGAGAATGGGGTCGAGGGGGAGCAGCGACCTGCTGGAGTCTCTATCACACCAAGGTAGTTAATTAGCCTCTGGCTGTGACATATTCTACAGCCATCTGGAAGAGAAATGAACTTTTACTACTTGGCTGTCTGTCCATTTTCGATTCATACATCTGTTTTTGTTGTGTATGTAGATACTTCATTTTTCTGTATTGTTTGTCATGCCATCTGTTTTTTGGGGGGTAATAGTGTAAGTGTGTGTGTGTGTGTGTGTGTGTGTGTGACTGACTACCTAACAAAGGCTCTGCTCATCTCATGTTTAAATGCTGATGTAACTGTCATTTGGTTCGTCTCTTCTATATGTTCCTGCTATTCATAATGTACACATACGCACATCCACAGGACCACTCTGGAATCACACACATTAGAGAAGTAGAAACCTTCCACTGAACTTCCCTCGTTTTCCACATGGGGTCATAATTTCACTAGAATGAGTCTTGAGCAGCTTTTCAATGTGATTTGTGTTCGGAGGTGTCCTCAGACTCTAAATGTATCTTTTGGATTTACCATCCGTGGTGTATACAACTGCAATTTTGTGAAAGATTTCTAAAATTGGTTAATAAAAAGAAATACCACAACGGACAATTTATTTATTTTTTAATAATTATTTTTTATCAACAACACATTTATAATGCTGACTCACATAAACTATATCTGCCCCGTGTCCTGGCAATATATTACATCATAAACTAACTTGTTGCAACACAGTTACACTAAAAATATTGTTTCTATAATAGCTGATGGCTATGGCTAATAGATAGCTGATTGGATCATCGTCATGAATTTATGGCACAGTCATAAATTTGCTGTGACTTTTCTTTGATTAAAAGATAAAACTGGTTTCTATTCATTTAATTTTATTCTATCTTAATTAACCATATTCCTTTTTTTTTTATTATTATTTCCTTTTATACTATTCTACGGAACGTCATTTCCCAGAGTGCTCCACTCTTCGTTGCACGTGTCAACGCAGACCGGACTGAACGTCACATTCCTACATTCCCCTTTTCCTCAGTGTGGGACGTCGGAGTTGCCACCAGATAGCTAATCCTCTTTGCCTCTCGTCTTTTTTGACAAGCACACTCATGACGCGGCGGATTTGATCTCAGGGGGTGATCCCGGGTTCGCCAGGAGTCACAATCTCACATTGGGTAAGGATTTATCCCCCTTTAAGCCGTTAGAAGGCTTCTTTCTGTTTGGAGTTCTCTAACCGTGTAAACCAGACAACAGTTTTATAAGATGTGGTGCATTTGCTGCCAATTGTCTCCGTCTGCGTGCTGCCTCTGCTTTGACCTCCACCGGCAGACTTGTTAATGTCTCCACGTTGACATTGAGTAGTCTAAATTCGCAATTTGTGGCCTGTTGTTTACTGTTGTACTTAATCGCTAATGTTAGCCGGCTGGCTAGCCGCAAAGCTTGCGTCACCATTGTTACCAGTGATACGCGATCTCACACGCCAGGGCGTGGAGGCTCCTCCAGATGTGGATTTGTTATAGTGACAGGGACACTGTAGTCCAGCAGTTTTGATCATGAACATCCTGCCAGGATACACACGTTGGGCCGATAGATGCAATGCTAGCAATCCGTGCAACATGGGCGTGGCTATACGTGCAAAATAGAGAAACCTGTAGCTCATGTAAAGATTAAATCATTTAAGTCATTTGTGACTTTGGTTTTAGTGACGTGACGTTACACATGCATGGCAGAAACGTTATGAATGGTCTTTTGAATCGGTCGATGCCAGAATGCCCTATAAAGGAGCTGAGCTAGCTGCGGATCAGCATGCTGTCTCAGCTGTTGACTCTCACAACAAAGAGTGGATCCCAGCTGCTACTGTAGCAGGACACCGGAGGATCAGTGACATTTCTGATAGTTGATGGACTTCTATCTGTAGGAATAGCCTTTAAAAAAAAAAGCTTTTACAGCTGAAACAGACCAACTGATTGGGTAACTAGTTTGCATAATAACATTACCTTCGTCTGACGTGAACTGATCCCAAACGGTGTTGTTTGCATTTTTCCATGTAACTTACCCTCCTGCCTAAAAAAAAAAGTGGATTAACTGTCATTACTCAGTCATCATTTGCTATTAAGCTTGTGTCCCTGAATAATCTGTTCATGGACTTCTTGACTGTGGTTTTTAAGGTTAAACTCAAGTCCAGTTTGCTCATAACATTCCTAAGACTGCTGCTCTTCAGAGACTGATTGAGTCAGAGTGACTTCAGTGAGATAAAGGAATGTTTGCATGCTGCCGCAAGTCATGAGACAGGGACCCCTTGAAGCTGAATGAGACTGGATTTGTCACACGGCAAAGCCACATTTCTTTGCTTCATCTTTGACAGACAGCAACTTTAGCGCTTGCCCGAGTCCAGACTTTTCTATCTGTCCACGCCACCAAGTTGACTGACAGCAGCTGGAAATGGAGTGAAATGACTTTGCAATTTTGCTTGATTTCAGGCAACTGTGGTGCCTCAACAGCAGACATGTGCTAATTTGTCAGTCTTTCAAGTGGTAAGTCAGGTTCAGCTAGTGCTGTGAGCACATGGGTAATTATACAGTACTTTTCAAAACTAGGTTTCACAGTGATTTACACATCAATAAAAGCAAATACAAAACAAGTAAATCTCAATCTTGAGCACCCAGTACTTTTTTTTTTTTTTGTATATTTAACTGTCTCAGTTGTAGAGTCATGTGGCATGAGTCTAAATACTTTACAGAAGCTGTTTCCAGCCCAGGGACTGGCACATTTGTGTGCTTTGCTTGAAGATGGGCCAGCACTTGCAGGACATTTTAGGATGTGTGAGTGAACCTTGATAATCACGTCCACAACATGGTAATTAGCTTCGGTTAAAGCACATTTCTGACGTGCTCGTACCTCACATCTCAGAAATAGAGCGTGCACATCTGCACATGTGCTGTTGCAGTGAGGACATATTCGGCTTACGCATTCGTTTGTTGCAATATTGCATTATAAGCACAGTTTGCAAGTACACATCGACTGCATAGATTGCCCTCGGTAACAGAAAAAGAACGAGTATTGATGAAGTATTGACTTGACTTGAAGTGGAGCCTCTTTCTGGCCATTTAACAAAAATCCGTGTTGTCATCACCCTTGTGATGTGCAGTCCCAGCACACGAAACTGCTGTTGCTGCTCCTGCACTCTGCTCCCTGTATACCAGCAGCAACAACAGGTAGTGTTAAGAGTTTCGACACACAGCTGGCTGCATGCATGCAGCGTTTTTGAGGAGCGAACTCGGCTGCCCGTTATGGAGGGAGTGGGAGCAGTCTGCGGAAAAACTGGAACGCCCTGAGTCACACCGCGTTGCAGAGAACTAGCCTCATTTCCGTGGGAACTGCTGATCGTCACGTCGCCTGTGTTGCATGGATGAGTGAGTGGGGAAACGAGAAATGAGGAGAGATTAGATGGGTGATGATTCAGAAAAAACATACAGCCGCTCTGGAAGAGGAGGGACATGAGAGGGTGGTTTAAAGCTGAGAACACAAAGCCTTTAGAGGCTAATGCAGTAACACAGAACAATTGTGTGGTTACTGTTCCAGTTGCAGTGTTTACAGCTTTTGTCATCATCTCATGTGTTTAGGCCTGACCAGTAATGGTCACAGCTGTGCTGCAGGCTAACCTTTGTTGCCTGTCTTTTTGTTTTCATTCAGCTTTGAGGTGCTGCCTGTTACCTCACCTCCATACAAGTTGGGGAGCCAGTGAGCAGCTTTACATACCCTCATTTGTTTGCCACGACTGTGTGCGTGGACCTGGACAAAATGCCTCTGTTGGACTACAGTCTCAGCAGTTGCACGGTTCTGCACATGCCCAATACCCCCCTATTAGGTCACTGCATGGTCACAGGGAGACAATGGGGCTATTGTTTTAAATGTACACATTTAACCCTCCCCCCGTGTGGCATTTGTAGTCTATCTGCTACTGGTCTGATCCTCTGGATCCAGGTCATTTAGCTCAAACTCTGTTTAACACACACATATGTTTACCATCAACAGCTTACAGTGAATGGGAAGCTGGTTCTCTTCTGGAGTTGATTTCTGATGCTTGCTACCTCAGTGCATATCCCCCAGATTTGTAAGAAATGAAGCCTTTAACTGTAAGTGCTTTTACTAGCAGTAATACTGACTAGACTGTTCCCCCCTGTTGCTCTGTCAGCTGGAAACTTTCTTTTGCCTCTGTCCAACCTGACTTTCTGCTGGTTTAAAGTGCAGCAGCTGGTTGCAGATGGCACTGTTGCTTCCTGGTTCAAACCTCGGTCGGGGGCATTTCCGTGTTAGAGTTTGCGTGTCGTCCCTCTGCATTTCTATCCTGAAAACATCTGGAAACCTAGGATACTATGTTGCTGGACCTTTGGGAGAGGAACGTTGCCCCATCCCTGTCTGATTAGGAAGTTCTAGCGACTCAACAGTCCTGGTCGGTCTGTCGTATTTTAATTTTGGGATCTGCCAGATGTTTCGGTTGGTGAAAGGTGGTCTGGACAGCAGGGAGGCCTAGGAAGCCGGACAGTCCCTCTCCTCTTGAGTTCTGAGGACGTGACATTCACGATTTCCAAAAGAAATTTCAAATTTTGAGTAGTCCTACCACAGGTCAGTTTTCCACGTTGCCTCAGTCCATTTTAATGTGCATTGGTCCGGAGAAGACACAAATATTTCTGGATCATGATGATATATGGCTCCCTCTTTGCACGATAGAGCTAAAAACTGGAGTTGTGGGTTCACACATAGTGAAAGTGTTTCCCATCAGATGATCATGCCTGTTTTTTTTTAATGCAGTGCTGCCTTAATTTCTGGAAAACTGTCTCTCTAACCTGCTCTTTTTTTAATCCAATCATGTAAGTCACCCGTGGCCGCGTCCCTCCAACCGCGAGATGTGTTGCTAGCATCAGATGAGCTAATATTCTTCGTGAGTTAGTAGTAAAGTTGGGGTTGGGGTTGTTAATGGAGGACAGCTTATTCTTGTGCTGATAATGTTTTACACAGGACTCAACACTTCAAAAGACTTGAATTAGGATTTGGGATTTGTCCGTCCAACCTCTTTGCAAACATATATGTACCGCAATAAATACGTCCGTTGAATGATTGGTTCCAAATGATAGTCAAACCCAACTGTGAGTTTGTTAAGCCACCAAACCAGTAGAAGTCCAGATTAGGTGAATTATCTTCTCTCCCAGCATGGGGTGAGAACATTGACTTGAACTCCCACTGGGGCAACAGGGTCTCTTGATCTGTTCTGGTTGGGTTGTGAGGATTTAGTTTCTTACCGTTTGGTAACCATATCCAGGGCTTTTTAAATCTTTTTTTTTTTTTTTTTATCAAAGTCCATAAAGAAACTCTTGAGAAAGAGAGAGGCAATCATCTCGTCAAAAGATGGGTAAAAGAGTTATTACCCGGCCCGCTGAGCTACAACCTTTTTAAGTTCATTGTTTAAAATTCACTGCTGCGTATCTTCTCTTTTTAAGAAATTGATAACGGCATCTGTGCCTCCTTCTGTTTTGAAAAAACATCTGAACCAACAAATATTTGAATTGTCGGTCCTTTGTGACTCTGGGCAGCAGCATACATGAACGAGCTGCTTTCTGACTCCCATATTTGGGGATTAATGGTATCGTGGAGCATGTATGGTATCGATCCGTGTCCATGTCTCTTTCCATGCCACAGACAAAGGAACAGTGTGTTGTCTGGTGCCATGCTGTGGCTGTCTGACCAGTTTAGGATCTGTCTGAGCCTCGGGCGCAGTCCTGAGCGTGGTGGAATAAAGCACGGAGTGCTTTGCATTTCACAGCGCTGATCTTTCTCTGCCGGCCTGCACTGTAGTGTCAGATTATGAGCGATATCTCAGGAACTCGCTGCACATTGTTAGTAGATTACTCAGAGAGGCTTTGGCAGTCATGTGTTCAGTGTCGGTGCCTGGTTTTAAACTTGGTCTCAGAAAACTGAGCTTGACCCCAAGATGTCTGAATGACATCTTAGATTTACTCAGTGGCTCAAAGTAACCCTAACCCAGACTAATGTGACCATCCTGCAATAAAATATAGAATTGCAAAGTGTTTTGACGTTGTAATTGTCTCATCATATAAAAACAGATCAAACGGGCATTGGAAACATCAGTCTGTATAAAGATATATTTACACAAACCAATCAAAGGAAGAATTCACTTGTGGAACTGCTCAGGTCAGATGTGTTATTCATAAATTGGAAACGGTAGAACAAATCCATGAACTCAAACGTGATGAATGGTATTTAACTGTATATGTTGCATGCTGCCAGTTCTTATTCAACACGGCAGCAGTGGGGCTGGACATGTGGCCGGGAGAGGATGGCAGGCGGCTCTTTGTTAGAACAGCTGGTGGAGGTGACGGAGCGAGAGGGAAAGGGTGGAGACAGGAAGGAGCAGGGGAGGAGTCAGGGCATTGTGGTCGAGGAGACTGAGAAATATGTAGTTTTGGGAGAAAGGAGGCAAGACATGTTGTCCGCTACAGAAAGGCACGGCGGTGCAGTGGTCACAGGAACAAAGTGCTTCGTCAGGCGTGACCTTTGTCTTTCTGACTGAATTTCTTTGTTTGTTCGTGGTCTTCGCTGTTTGTTTTAGGCTTTTTTTCCTCACTTAAAGGGAAGCAGCAAACAGTCCATACATCAAATAGTCCATTAACAGGAAAGGAAGCTGCAACTTTGTTGATAATTGATCATTTTGCAAATGAAAAAAAAATATCCCCTTCAGCTTGTAAATATTTTCAGGTTTGGGTTGTTTTCTTTGGGTTTCTGGGCTGATGATTGGATGGAAGAAGCAGCTCTCTCAGACTCACTTTGGGAGCCTGAAATGAAATAATCAATTCATGTAAAAGAACCAAAGGCTTAGTTTAAGCACCTTTAAAACCTTCAATATAGATTTTTTTTTTACTGCAAAGTTAAAATGCAAACTGTTTCTCAGTGATCTTGATCACCTGCAGTTGTTTCTTGTAATCCGAGAGCCAGTGTTGTTGTGGACTCATCTTAAAGTGTGTGCATTTGGAAGATGAGATGTGTGTTTGGTAAATCAGAGAGGCGATGCTATTTGTGTTCCTGACTTTGCAGAGTCAATTTTTCTGTTCGGTTGGAAACCAGAGGTGCCTCCAGGCTGCAGTCCTCCTTTGTGCTCGTTTCCTTGTGTTGTATATGGACACTTTTCTATTTCAGGGTCAGTAGAAATCCTTCTCCCAGTCTCCTCTTTTTGCCTGCAAACCTACAGGGAGGATGGTACTTTGATTTGGTGACTGTCACTTGAGCAAAGGTCAAAGTGGTGTTATTTTAGAACAGAAAACCTGTTTCCCCTACACCAGATTTTGGAACCAAGCAGAAAGACAGAGACGCTCCACCCACCACACAACTCAGAGCTATTGTAAGAGGCTTGAGAACTTTGTTAGAACCGAACAGATTGCTGCAGGTTTTGGACTGATGTGTTGGGAAACACAGCAGGTTGAGTGGACTTTGAGTCCTGTTCCACAGACAAGAGGACAGTTTGATCAGCGCAGAATCGTTGTGTACTTTGAAGTTGTTTGAACAGACATCGTGACTATTTGGTTCTTTCTATTTGGTGCTTCACAGTAAGCGCATACAGGTACAATTTTCAAAAAACACAGAGAACTGGCTGCAGGTTGTAACAGTGGATGGGTCGATAACGTTTGGCAGCTGTTTCCCTTCAGGCAGTAACTCTGTACTACGTGTCAAGGTGAACACAAGGACATCTGACTGGGATGCAGCCACCACCAATGTGCATTCATCCACCATTCATTCTGGCTACTATTATTGCTTGCAACTCCATTCACTCAAGCTGTGTTGGAATTGCGGTGACTTGGCTCCATTAACTTAAATCTAACTTAGATTTTCGCACGCAACTAAAGTGGAAAATACTTCATGAAGCTGCAAAGGTGATGCATGACTGTTACTAGTGAATATCTGTTCTCCCAAATGTGTCCAGCTTTCTCTGTGGGCTTTTAGATCAGGTTGAAATTGTGCTGACTGGTGACGTGGAGAATGGCCTGACGGGGTGATGGCTGTCTTTCACAAGCTGAATTGAATAACTCGATATCAGCGTCCATCCCACCTCAGCTCAAATAAGACGGTTGTCGCTGGAAAAGAAGTGGACGGCGAGAACTGCAAAAGCAGGACCAGCCGCTCGCCTGATAGTTCCATAGTAGCTCAGCTTGAATACACTCAAATGACAGCAGTAGGGACCAGTTATTTAATACAAGCACTGGTGAATGCTCACATTTGTGCATCTTTGCATTAGCTGGGTTATCATTTCCAAAGTGGAAACTATTGACACCACTGCTGTTATCAGTTCTCAATCTCAGCGGCTGAGGTTGTCTATTTTGTCGTCTCTGAATCTGAACACAGAGCAAACAGTCTCCCAAAGTTCTTCTTCTATTCATGCTGAGAAAGGGTGTCAATCTTTGCCTCAAATGTCTGTTCTATGCTCATCATGTTTGAGGTTATTGCTGAGAGATGATCACCAAGTCGAACCGGCTGCAGCCTGAAAGCTGAAACAACATTTAGGTGATCATCAGAAAATGGTGATGCTCCTGGTGTTATAGCTTTGGATATTAAACCTACTGAGCGCGCTGCTGGGTCTGAACGGAGTGGCACTCTTCAAATGAATGTCATTACTGACCGTTAAGGCCGCGTTGCTTCGAAAGATGTTTCAGCCGGTGCTCGTGTTTCCATTCTGTCTCGAAATGACAATTTTGCGGACATTACAGCAGGCGCTGTTGTCACCTTCCCTCCTCGAATGAAGCAACTCTTTGGAGTTTTTCTTCCTTATGGTTAAGTTTCCAACAGCAGAGACAAATTACCGGTAGTTTGACAAGTTTTGAGGCACATGTTTCAATTCCTCATTCAGTTTGGAACTGGTTCTCAACTGGATCCAGTTCTCAGTTTCCATTCCACTTACTACAGGTTAAAAAAAACAGGCCTGAGTGTGTTGAGGGCTCTGTGGCCATCTACAGTAGCTGTAAATCACCAGACTAATCAAAGCCCTGGTGGTAATAGATAGATGGATGGATTATACTGTACTATTGACATGGATGGATTATAGTTTTGACACTGGGTCAGATTGCAGATTACTGTCGGGCGTGTTGACCTGCTGTACAATGTGAAGAGATTACTGCACTGAAGGAAAACTCTGAGGTACCAAAATCACCTTGAGCTGAAGAGCTCAGGTTGCAGACTCTTGTTCACAGGGCTGCTGTCCTGTTGTACTGAAATTCTAAGGAATTTTAACCAGCTCTAATGAATTTTATACAATTAACATATAATTATGGATGAGGTTTGTCTTTTCTTTGTTGCGCTGCTGTTTGGTGGTGTACTCCTGCACATAATGTAGCGGTTATTAAAAACCAGCCTCTGTATAAGAGTAGACTGCAGAGGGAGTTAAAGATGAACCACTCTGCTTTATTCGTCAGTAGATAGTCCTGCAGCCTGAACCAAAACAAAGGCTTTAGACCTTGTGTAGCTGACTAGTTGGCTGGAAATGCGCAGGGCTCCCCAGCGAGTCCCCTGGGCTCAGCAGATACCATTCTGCGTAAATCCTCTTTGCATGGCTGGTGATCAAGCCATGATGTAAAGGAGCTTAGTTGTAATAGACAGGCAGGCGGGAAGCTGCTCCCCTGTTGGCCGGGGGTCAGGTGATCACACAACACTCTGACACGAGAGAGCGACGGTAAGGTAGTGGAAGGGATACAAACAGCGACATGGACGTGGAGAGGAGTGTGAATGGTGGGATCAGAAATGCTTTGGCCAGACACATTTGGAGAGGAGACTCTGGGGTTTTTCAGAAGATGGATTTGACACTCTCTAAGTGATTAAAGCACCCAGGGCGGGCTGCTTCTTCACTCTGGGACAGTTTTGCTGTTGGACACTTTGTTGGAAGCAAACAATGTATATAAGGATGTTTGCTGACTGCAGGGAGGATATGTGTCGTCTTTGAATTGTTTCGAAGTTAAGCAGGAGAAAAGTGAGAAAAAGGACCTTCTGTTGCAACCAGTGATTATTCTCATTTCTGCCAATTACATCCATAACGATTATTAAACAAGTCCATTCAATATTTTGCCTGCATTGTAAAGTGATATGTCAACAGTATAAATTGTCTCATTTTGCAGGACGAACAGTCTTGCCGCTGTCTTGATGTTGAAAGCCGTATGCAAACATGCCGTTTAATCACGTGAAAACACGGACGCTTCTTCTCATGCTGAATTTTTAACCGTCTTTATCCTCCTCTGTGCACAGGTCACTTTCCTTCCTCCTTCCCCCTCCTCCTCCCCCTCCTCCCATCAGGGCAACGGTTGCCATGGAAAACTCTTCAGTGGCATCTGCATCATCTGAGGCTGGGAGCACACGCTCACAAGAGATAGAGGAGCTGGAGCGCTTCATCGACAGCTATGTGCTGGAGTATCAGGTGCAGGGACTTCTGGGAGACAAGGCAGATGGAGACTTGGACCTGGACAATGGTGGCAAGGTGCCACAGGTTAGAGCCTTTTTGTTTAATTAAATAGTCCCATGTATGTTTGCAGATGTGGCTACGGGGGCTGCTGGTGTCACTGGTTTGTATTTGTCAAAGAGCAGCAAAAGGTTACAGCCTGCATTAAAATGGCAACCTGTAAGGTTGAGGTGCTTTCACCACCACAGCACCGGGATGTGCAGATCTGCTGTTTGCTGCATAAACTCGAAACACACTGTGAAAAGTGAGTTAGTTTGTCCAATAGCCGTTTATATTAACGAGTTTGATCATTCCACAATCAGGAGGTGAGAGCAGAATGCACTAGATGTGTGGCTAAGGGCTACAAACAGGTCAATGTGGTTTGTTCTAGGAAGAGTGGCCAAGCGTTACATGAATGCAGTCCATTTAAAACCATCAGAAACGATAAAGCA
Source organism: Leuresthes tenuis (assembly GCF_036924035.1). Lineage (NCBI taxonomy): Eukaryota > Metazoa > Chordata > Actinopteri > Atheriniformes > Atherinopsidae > Leuresthes > Leuresthes tenuis. Next base: position 14,811,407 of record NW_027325373.1, read on the forward strand.
GCCTCTCCTTGTGTTTCTTTACTCCAGTGGACAGATGACTGCATCGACAAGAGAGATGGCAGCTGGACGTCATCACAAGGAAGAGGCTCATCTAAACCTGTAAGTGTGTTTGCTTTCTGCTCCCGTAGCTTTTGCTATCTAATGATTTAAGAAAAATGCATTAATTTTGAAAAAAATTGACAGCCCAACAATGGATAGCATTTGAATTGGTCCTGTCAGGACTAAACTCCCATCTTTCCTTTGCCAGTCACAGGCCATAAGAGCAGGACCCATCTCAGAAATATTAGTGAATCAAATGCAAATTATATGTTAGACCACCTCTTTATCCTTGGTTATGCTTCTTCTTCCAAGTCGGCTTTCTTATTCTCACGTAGACATTGTGGTCAAGGTTTGCCTGCTCTCTGGTCTGTTTGTTCAAGTTCGTCTTACTGTCTCCATCAGCTGTTCTATAGTATGCTTGAAAGAGAGCGGTAACACCAGCCTCGGGGGATTCAGAGCTCATCAGCTCATCAGCAGCAGTCAGAGTATGATCCTAATGACAGTCGTGCAATACTGTGACGCTAGAGCCAGTAACTGAATGATGCCGGATTAATTATCAGTCATTTAGGCTGCTAATTATTGGGGTTTTGCGCTTTTTTTTTAGTCTGCTGTGTTCTCTCAGTGTGCATTGTAGCAATTTAAAGTGTCCGACGTGAATAAGTAGCAGCAGGAGTGGTTTTCATATTGAAAATAGTGTTTTTCTGCAAAAGTAGAGGTTGCTAGTCATCATATCCTCTTCATATTCAAACTGCTTTGACTTTTTCACTTTTGGAAGGAATATCTGAGCCTTGGCGACCACACAAACAACCAAAAACAGCCGGAAACCATCAGCAAGGCAAACCTCGTGAGATAAACAGGAGTTATTGTTTCAGCTCAGTAACCACAGTGCTGCGGCATTAAATGTATTTTTGAAACAACTGTGAGCTGAATTGCCGTCTTTACCAAATGTGTTTTAGATAAAAGCAGGTGATAAGTTTATACTCCATACACTACTGCTCCTCACACAAAGCAAATGTTAAAGCAGGATAAAAGGAGCAGTCGCCTCGTCTGACAAAGTCAGCGAGGTGACTGCGTGGCATTAGCAAACGTGTAAAATGCCGTATCATTAATGCGATGATGATATCCAAACACTCTGTTACAATGTTATTAACAGTTATAATGCTAATCTAAAGGTGTAGTAACATGTGTTGCATTGCTTGTCCTATTACAAGTCAAAATGTCTCTAATAAACTGATATCACACAAGTTGATATTGCAATATTGATACATTTCTTTTTTATTTTGCACAGTCCCAGTTTAAACCAGATAGAGAGGCTATTATTGTCTGTTTACAGGCTTCAGATTATTAATGTCAGCCGAGATAAACACACATAGGCCAAGCTGCTGTTGTGATCTTTGTTTTCTTACTACTTTTTGTTTTGTTGAGACGTATCTCCTTCTTACTGATGCGTTCCATATTTGAACAAGAATCTTAAATCCTTCGCTTTCCCTCTTCTTTGCAGGATGAGTGGGAGCACAGCAGCAATGGCAGTACAGGTTCCAGGCCCAGCTCAGGGTCCAGACCTGGATCTGGCTCTCGCTCTGGCAGCAGGGGCCGAAACAACCAGTTCAAAGGTCCTGCCAAGGTACAGGAACATCTTTTGTTGGTTGTTGTCTGCTGGCTTATATGTGTCACCCACTACAGCAACAACTTTATGTTAAAAAAAAAAAACAGAATGTGCTTTAACCCGAACATGTGGGCATTCGCTTTTCTTTGTGCGGTGTGTAGAATGGAAACAGAGATGGCTCCTTTGACATCCTTGGGACAGACATATGGGCTGCTAACACTATGGACTCTCGTGGGTATGTACCTTGCCGTCTCACACTCTTATTATGTTGTGCTGTCTACTGGCTTTGGATTCCAAACATACACTATATTGCCAAAGTATTCACTCATCTGCCTTTACACACATATGAACTTAAGTGACAGCCCATTCTTAATCCATAGGGTTTAATATGATGTCAGCCCACCCTTTGCAGCTATATCAGCTTCAACTCTTCTGGGAAAGCTTTCCACAGGGTTTAGGAGTGTGTTTATGGGAATTTTTGACCATTCTTCCAGGAGTGCATTTGTGAGGTCAGACACTGATGTTGGATGAGAAGGCCGGATAGCAGTCTCCGCTCTAATTCATGTTCTATCGGGTTGAGTTCAGGGCTCTGTGCAGGCCAGTCAAGTTCTTCCACACCAAACTGGCTCAAACATGGCTTTATGGACCTTGCTTTGTGCACTGGTGCGCAGTCATGTTGGAACAGGAAGTGAACATCCTCAAACTGTTTCCACAAAGCTGGGAGCATGAAATTGTCCAAAATCTCTTGATATGCTGACGCATTCAGAGTTCCTTTCACTGGAACTAAGAGGCCAAGCCTAGCTCCTGAAAAACAACATCACACCATAACCCCCCCCCCCTCCACTAAACTTTACACTTGGCACAATGCTGTCAGATAAGTACCGTTCTCCTGGCAACCGCCAAACCCAGAGTTGTCCATCAGATTGCCAGATGGAGCGTGATTCGTCACTCCAGAGAAACGTGTCTCCCTGCTCCAGAGTCCAGTGGCGACGTGCTTTACACCACTGCATCTGACGCTTTGCATTGCACTTGGTGATAAACGGCTTGTCTGTGGCTGCTCAGCCATGGAAACCCATTCCATGAAGCTCTGCACACTGTTCTTGAGCTAATGTGAAGGCCACATGAAGTTTGGAGGTCTGCAGCGATTGACTCTGCAGAAAGTCAGCGACCTCTGTCCGCTCTGTCATTTTACGTGGCCTCCCACTTTGTGGCTGAGTTGCTGTCGTTTCCAATCACTTTCACTTTGTTATAATACCACTGACAGCTGACTGTGAAATATTTAGTAGCGAGGAAACATCACAACTGGACTTGTTGCACAGGTGGCATCCCATCACGGTACCACGCTGGAATTCACTGAACTCCTGTGTTTGTAGAAGCAGTCTGCATGCCTAGGTGCTTACATTTATACACCTGTGGCCATGGAAGTGATTGGAACACCTGAATTTAATTGTTTTAATCGATAAGTGAATACTTTTGGCAACGTGGTGTACTTTCTGGTGGGTCATATGACAAATGTGGACACGCGGTCTTGTAGCTTTTCAATTTCCCATCAACCTGGCTTTGCTTGTCTTATCAGCTATTCTACTTTAGTTTAGTGTTTAAAGTTTTATGGTACCGACATATTGAGGTTCTTTTCTCTTACGTAGTCCAAGAAGATATTTCCCAGCTATTATCCTAAAGATCTAACTGTAGACAAACACTTGCTTTAACTGTAGTTTACCAAAGAACCACTTATTAAAATAGTGGACATCATACGGATAAATTGATATTTATCACACCAAAAAAGACAAATTTGTATTGATTCATAGTATTTTTTTTAGCTTAAAACTCTTTTTCCAAACAAGGATTTTCCAAACAAGACTTAGATCTGAAACTTAGAGAAGGACAAAATAAATTAAATAAAAAGCAAGACATCAGCTACAATGGAGGGAGGACTAGTTGCCATAGCAACACCTACACGGCCAGCTCCGTCTACCTAACTTCCGGCCACGCTGGCATTACTAAGCACGCAGTGAACGATGCAGCCGGCACAGTGGGATGAAGTGAGCGGCTCTGCCCTCACGAAGACAAAGATGATTTTAATTAAGTCATTTCTGCCCTTGTGATTAACGCTGTGCAGCGAAAAATGGAACAGCGTCGTCATTTAAGGACCTGTTTTTTTTCCCCTTTCAGAGAAAATGAGACCTTTTTTGCTTTTATTACCGATAAAGCGGTAAATTGGAGTCGCAGAGTACAAAGCAAAGTCTTTTTCTGTTTGTGTCAGCTCACAAAGTAGAGTAACAGTTTGAGGTCATTTAGAAACACTGTCACGACTCCATAGTATTCCAACCGAGAGCACAAATATGTTGAATTTTCAGACGTAAAATATCACTCTGTTTATGTTCTCATCGAAGTAAATTTTGAGGATCTGCCTTAAGACTTCGTGATCATGTACAGATATCCGAGCATTAGTCCATAAAGGGTTGAAATCTCAAATTTGTACACTTCTCAAGCGTCTCCTAGTTCTGCGGCTCTTCAAAAGCTATGATGAATTATTTATATATATATATATATATTAATTTACTTTCACTATTCATTACATAATTATCAGACACTCACCACCACGCATCACAGGGGTAAAAACACTCGGATCATTACATACTTTGAAGCATTTTTTTTCTTTAATGAACTGCAATACTGTATTTCATGAGGCTGGATTGATGCTGTTGGTCCTATGCTCAGCTTATAACAGGATGGTTGAAACATGCTGCAATCTACAGTTATTTGTCATGGATAAGTGAAATCTCTGAAAAAGCTTGGCCTATGTGTTGTTTTTGTTTTTTGAAGCGCTTTGTCGAACTCCAATAACATTAGATTGCATTGATAACTTCACACAGACAGGTCTGTGTGCACCTCTGCCGATATATGTTTGTAAATTGTCTTTTGAGGGTATTGTGATGTGTATTTTCCAATATTAGTTAAGAGATGTAGACAAAGCCTGATTATAATTTTTTTTTTCCCTTTAAGAAATTCCATTTACCTCATACTGCATTTGCTTAAGCTCCTTCATTTGATGTGACATTTGTTTGCAAGCTTGTATCTTTAACCTCGTCTGATCGCACTGTAGCCACACTATCAAATTCAGAATAGTGTGCAAAACACAAGTGGCGTCCTCTTTTTGTTACAGGCACAAGGGAATTTATTATGAAGGCAAAGGAAGAGTTTCAGGCATTTGATTTTCTGCCGCATGTATTTCAAATGACAGACAGGTCAGAGTGGTGGGAGCAACTCCTGCCAGCAGACACACTTGTGTATCCTCGGGATTTCTTACATTTGCGCATTTACATTCTACACCCCTCTAGAAAAGTTCTGGAAAATTGAAGTACTGCAGTCCATGTAAGATAAAAAAAACACTGCAGTCCTCAATTTACTCAACTGTTTTAAACAAAGGAATCTGAACATGGGATCTAAACTTTACTAAATGTTATGCATGTTTGTGCCCCACCTTTAACAGGGGAAAAAAATGACTTTCACGCGTTTTATGTAGATAAAAATCCCTGCGTCCATAATATGAAACACCCTCTGCCTTGGCTTCACCTCAGACATGACACAAAAATGAACACAAGCCCTGGCCCTGACAATGTTGGCAGCCGTTTACTGATCCACTGTGCCGACCAACTGGGCCCTATCTTTTACCACATTTTTAATTTGTCACTCGGTCAACAGAGAGTTCCGACTTTGTGGAAACAATCCACAATTGTTCCCATCCCCAAGAACAGCCGTCCCAAATCCCTGAATGAATACAGACCAGTTGCCCTGACCTCACTAACAATGAAATCACTGGAAAAACTTCTGGACCCTCTGCAATTTGCATATTGCACACGCAGGGGGGTGCAGGATGCCACTATTACCCTTTTTCAACTTTATGTACAAGCATCTAGAGGGCAGCAAAAACCATGTCAGACTGTTATTTGTGGACTGTTCCTCAGCATTTAATACGATTCAGCCGCACCTGCTATTGGAAAAGCTCACAGGACATTTTAAGCTGGACTGTAACATTGGGGCTTGGATCTTGGACTTTCTCCCTGACAGATCTCAGAGGGTCAGAGTAAATGAGCAGAAATCCACACCAACAAAAACATCAACCGGATCCCCAAAAGGCTGTGTTCTCTCTCCTCTCCCTTTTATCTTGTACACAAACGACTGCTGTAGTAAATTTGACAGCCATCGCATTGTTAAATTTCCAGATGACACAGTTATTGTGAGCCTGTTAAATGACACTCATGGTCCTGTTTTTAAAGTGGTGCAATGAAGCATTTTTAGAGCTGAATGTCACAAAAACAAAGGACATGTGCATTGATTTCAGACGTAACCACGCCGACCCTGTAATCGCCACAGAAATTGTAGAGATTGTGGATGCATACAAGTACCTGGGCATCATAATTGACAACAAGCTAACTTTTGAGAGAAACACTGACATGCTGATTAAGAAAAGCCAACAGTGTCTGTTCTGTTTCAGGAAGTTGGCACAGGTCCAGGTCAACAGCTCCCTGATGACAGTGTTTTTATCGATCTTTTATTGAGTCTGTCGTCACCTTTCCTTTTATTCGCTGGTTCGCGTCACTCAACCTGAACCTCAAAAACAATAACCAGGATAAAGAAAGTCAGCAGTAAAATCATTGGCATTCAGCAAAAAAAAAAAAAACACTTTCAGAACTGTACTATAAGCACCTTTCAAAGAAAGCAAAATTCATCATGTCTGACACCGCTCCTCCCCCCCTGCACTCAGAGTTTAAGTTCCTGCCCTCTGGTTCCCACCTCAGACAACCATTAGCCAAAACCAACCGATACAAATTCTCCTTCACACCCTCTGCCACCTCACTGCTCAACTCTGTGCAACATAGGTAGCATCATCATGGTTCATACCTTACCTTTTTAATTATTTATGATTTGATTTACTTGTGATTGATTTTATGTGACTGTTGTCTTATGTGTGTGTGTCAACCATGATGTTGCCATTATTGTTGTTTTTTATTGCTACTGCGGCAGAATCAATTGTCCCTCGAGGACAAATAAAGGTTTTGAATCTTGAATTAGAATCTTGAATAAAGGAAGATGGCAGCGAAGATGACTTTGCTTTTCCTTGTATCAGTATGAAGACACAGTACCTCTCTAACAGTTATTTTGCCTCCTTGCTATAGAGGTGCAGGCTGGGATGTGCAGCCAGAGAAGCTGGACTTCAGCCATTTCCACAGGAAACACTTCAGAGGAATGCCAAAGCACCTGCCACACATTGACAGGGAGGGGTAAGAGTTATCTTTACATATCAGCAGTATTTCGATTTACTGACGCTGTAATGCTTTAATGTCTATCTCTGGGGCTCTGATCACTCCTTGTTATCTAAATGATGTGATAATAATCATAATCCTGAAGGTTAAAATGTACTTTTATCATTCCTAGTCTCTCACACTTTGTCCCTTTCAGGATGAGCAAAAACAAGTTCACAGAAGATGACGGCATAGACATGAACGACATAGAGATGTTCCTACCTCATCTTCGCTCCGTAAGTTCTTGATTTTCTTAATTTTTTTTCCTTTGGAAAACGAACAGTCGTTTCACTCTGAAGGAGACTTCACTACCAACATGATGGTGTTTAGTAAAACAAGGGTTCTCGTGACAGTTTTTCACAGTGAACAACTGACACAAAGCTCTTGGTAAGGTCTTTAGTTGTTGGAGGGTGACCCCTGGTGGTGTAACATAAAAATGCAGCTTTCAATGAACAATTGTGGGATAGGAGTCAGGTCTGTGGTAAAATAAGAAAATTAGATTTTTTTTTCCAATAAATGAATAAATAAAGCAGAAAACTCCTTCTGGCCATTGAAGAAAATTCATTTCGGGCCATTTTTTTTCCTACTGTGGAACTCAGGATTCATAATTTCATCAAATAAGACTGGCTGTTTATCAATAAACCTTTGGTGACATCTACTGGTCAGATGCTGAAATAAGCCATGCAGTGCATGAAATATTAGACCTCCCCCTAATGGTTAAATAAATGTATAACAATTGAAGACTGAGCCCAAGATACTCAGAGATGTGGGATGTTGGCTTCTGAGGCAGTGGTGGTCTCTTGGCAATCTGAAACTTTGTTTGTCAACTGCATTTTTACTATATAAAAAATAACTGAGCTCCTAAAATCCACATTCCACTTTACGTGTACAGATGTCCTCTTTAGAGTAGCTTTCAGGGCAGTTTTCATTCCTGGTCATTCTTTGTATACAGATGGGAACACAGAGCGTGGATTTTAAACTCTGCAACAACTCCACTGTTGAATACCCACCTGCTCCTTATCCCATTTCCCAAATTGTACCCATACAATTCCTCAGTCCTTCCCATGCCAGAGGCATTTGACAAAATGAGATGCCTTGATTCAGAACCTCGTCAATTCAAACCAACACCAACTAAACAAAAGGGATGTGTGAGGCAACTGCTCAATCAAACCGCTGCTTAGTTGCAGACTAACATTTTATTCAAGTGTTTCTGTCTGATGAGCATTAAATCGGTTTGCAGTAGATATTTAGGCCACATCCCCTTCAATAGTCGCAGGTGCTAAAAAAACTTCTGCCGGTGTATCCTCGCTTTTAGCTCCTCCGACAAGCCTCTCTCCTCCAGCTGCATTTTAGGACTTGAAACATGCTTCAAAAATATTTTGATGTGGAAGGTTTCCAGGTCGCAAGCAGGACAGAGGAGCCAGGACACGAGGAGGCTGAAATAAGACAAATGAGATGAGCCTTTGATGTGGGTAATTAATATTTTAAGGGACTGGCTGAAGTATTGGGGACACTGAATGGTTGCCATGTGAGGATATGTGCTCTTTCTGTTCATGTGAGCCGCACTCTGAAAGGTTGACACGACCACAGCTTCCCGATTTCCTCGCACACTATTTATGAATGTGATGTGAATGAATTTAGCAGCTGTGTAAACCATAGCAGAGTACAAGAAATTAAGCATTGTGTTTCCAAGGTGAGTTGTGATTTATGGAGGTGACAGAGTTCACTTTAGGTCACCGTCGTGTCTTCCTGCCCAGCTCTCTGAGCCAAAACGTCTTCCCTCTTTCATAGTGTGTGTCTTCCTCTTTCCTTCCCCTCTTGGCCTTTGAGCTGAGCTGTGTTCCACCTCTCATGGTGTCTCAGCCAACATGGGTCTCGTTGAGCTACTAAGGCTGCTTGCTCATTGTATCGTTCTTGATCAGAAATTGTCGTTTCCTTTCATTCAGTTAGGGCCAAAAGTAAGATGGGGCCAACCACGTTTGTCTTGTGTGCTCGGAATCAGATATTTGTTGGCTCTCGGGCACAGTAAGGTCAGTGGTACTTAGCAAGGGCACCACTGGAAGGGAAGCAGGACCCAACACCATGATGTGGGGACTGCACAAATGTAGTTGTTCCTACAGAAGTTAAAACTACCTCCACCTCAACCAGCAGCGACAGCTAGATATCAGTTTCATTGATGCCAAAATGGCTTTGGACATAGGACTGTGTTGTGATGGTTATCTGTTTCTCCCTGTTACCAGAGAGAAATGTATACAAATTATCATTATATTCCCGTAACACGGTAACGTGTCATTTTTTCTTACCAAAGTTGTCATTTTGAGCTACTGTACATGGGGGGGGGACGTCATCATCCAAAATCCACGTCTGCGTTCCAAACTTCATACTAACATTCGCTTCCTCTTTCCAGAAGCCGGAATAGACGTCCAAATAGGCCTGGGATGTGGAAAACATCCCATTTGTGTGTGTGTGGGTGTGCAAACAGCTCTGTGAGAAAAAGCTTCCTCCTTTTGCCCTCAGACACTGCTGCACCTCTCGTGGCCTCTCTGGAATGTCAACCTGCACACAATAACCCCGCTTTCACGTCCAATGTCATGTTGTAATGGCAGAAGCATCCAGGGGTCAGAGAGCAAGTATGTAATCTGTGGATTCATGCCACGTATCACACGGATGCTTGGAAAAAAATTAAACGTCAGTACCAAGACAATACAGTTTATCACTATTGGTATTATTACTTTAAATAGTAATTAAATGACAGGATGTATAAGACATTATGACCCATTGTAGATAATTATAGATTAAAATGACTTGAAAAGAAGTCCTTTAAAGACTCATCTGTTGCGGCTGACCTAATCAAGCAGCTCACAACAAAAATCAAGTGTGCTGAGAGAAAAGACTTAATTCAATTTAAACCCACGCATAAAATGGCCATCATTTTTATTCCCCAAAAAATGCTCTGCCATTCAGTTAATAATGAGCTGTGATGTGATTAAACCTAAAACTGTCAAGAGATGTAATATTAATTTAGTTTTCATCATGCAGAGATTCAGGGAGATAATAGAAGCTTTAACTGGACAACATGGACAGGTGCGGCACCTATAGGTGATTTTAATGATTTCTGCACATTTTCTTCTGTAGTTTATGGCTCAGATTGTTCATTGTGAGGCTCTAAAAAGGAGATCATTAAGATTTGTTTTTGCATGAACCTGCGTTGAATAAGCTGCAGCGTGCTAGATAGAGAAGTTGGTCCAGATGTTGTCAAATTTGAGGCCTTAAGTTCAGGATTCTAAGACTCAGTCACCCCCAGAGGTTTGGCATTTTTAGAGCTAAGACCATTTGAAATGGTAGACCCCAAACCAGAGGAATATGTTTGTGGGTTAAAGTAGTATCTCAATAGATGAACCTGTTGAGATGACAGATGAAATCGGGTTGCTTATCTCAGCTGTAAGTATAGATGGTAAGAAAACCTTCTGCACCTTGGGTGTCTTAAAGGCTGTAAATTCTCCCATCGTTCATGATCATTTTAAAAATTGATCAGTTTTCTTAAAAAAAAAAAACCCTTAACAGTTCTTGTGCGCCACAACTTGAGCACCGCCTTTGAAAACTTTCAACATTTCTGACGTTTTTGTGTCATAATGGAGTCTCAGAGTTGTTGGGGTGTTTTTTTTTTTCCTCTGAAAACTGAATTTTTACATCCCCTCCAGCATCCCCGACACCCACTGTAGCATCGGTGCCTCACATCACACACTTGTTGTTGGGCTCATCTCCTCAACGTGATCGCCTGTTGAGAGATAAACAACTCGTGCACGTTAGTGCGGTCATGTGGGCGTTCTTAACACTTACAGCACCTGAAATCATGCCAGCAAATATTTGCTTATCCACACATCATCGGCTTCATGCGAGTGTGTGCCTCGTTTATTTTGATGGAGGGAAAAAAACCCATCTAAAATGGGTTTTGTGTTCATACTTTTTGGTTCAAAAGAAAAAAACGTATGCATGAAGGGTGGTGGGTACTCTCACTCGTGGAAACTGACATCTGAAGTCGTGCAGGTGCTTCTATTTTCATACGACTTGTGTGAGCAGTTATGGCTGTAACCACGATGACGGATGAAGAATTAGACGGCATACAAAGGCCATACGTTTGTGTGGAATAGTTACATTTGCGAGGATTAAACAAAGATGGATCATCTTGGATCGTGGATGGACGAATCGTAATTAGTGAGCTTTAGGTGAGCTGCTTGATGTTTTTAAATGATGGATCAGTGAGGTCATTTTGTTAAGAAGGGGCCCGTGTGAGCGGTATTGGTCTTAACTCGCAGCTAAGACCGCCAAATACGGCACCGTTACTTTAAAACCGTTTTGCTTCCTTGCTGCCAGTTGGACTGTTCAACGTGTCGTGAAAAATGAAGTGGACCAGAGAGGGAGCCGAGGGGTCGAGTGAGACCAGGGAGAGAGGGTGAAAGTGACTGGTCACTGAGGAGACATCCGGTCTCTGCTCTGTGAACAAAGCCCTGCAACAGGAGAACAAAGCAGGAGTCTGGAGCTGAGATATTGTAGACTGGTTGGCCCCTCTGTCTGGAAGTGTACGTGCCGCAGAGCAGGACTCTGGTTGTGAAGGGCCGCCTGGGGCGGGGTGGGATTGTCTGGTGGTCTGTCTGTCAGCTGTCAGCTTGTTTGAGACCTGCATTACACTCACAGTAGTTACTCATACATATTTACCGCCTCTGTTTGTTCCAGCTCACCGAAATCTGTCTCCATCACATCTTCTGTCCCATCCCATGCCTTGTCTAGCTCTGCTTCTTCCTATTTGCTGTTTCCTTTTTCCTGCTCTCTTCTGACTGTCCTAATCATCATTTTCATCATCATGCCTCCTCCCTCTTCTCCTTATGCTGGTCTTCACTCCTCCCCTCCATCCTTCAAATGTTGGTAGGCAGCAGAACAATATCCAGGGGGTCATAGTGACCTGCAGCCCCCTCCCTTTGGTCACTTCCTGCTATTGTCTCTGCTCTTGGTGCTTATTGGCTCCTACAATTTATTAACCACTCACATACTGGCTTAATCACCTATGTGCACTGCTGTGCTCTGGGATCTTGGCATGAGAGACACACTGGAGACCTGAGTACATGCATGGAAGCAGGATAGGTTGGGGAAACGTGTGACCCTTTCCACATGATAAATAATGAAACATACCTTGCTTAATTTTATCATGACATCATGCCATATGTATCCCCACAGTTTGTCTGATGTCTGATGCTTGAACCTTCAGCAGGTCCAATAAGTTCCAGTTTGTTTAATGCAAATTTCCCTCGTAATATTTCCTCACAGGGCTGCGGCAGACAGACACATTCTATTTGTGGCACACCAGTTTTTAAACCAGCTTATTCCTGACCTGGTACCAGAGTGCAGAAAAAAAAATCTATTGTTTTGTTGAACTTTGCATGTCGTTCACTTTCGTTTCTATAAAATAGAAGCAAATCGTTTTATTAAGTCTCGAGGTAAATCGAGACTTAATGAAACCATTTGTAGCTTTATTTGGGAGATTGATGAATAACGCGTCAGCTGATTGAATTGGATGGCCATCCTCTTCAGATGTTTTCTCAAACCACCGCTGTTGTTTTCGGTCCTGAGTGTGTCCCATCTCTGAATGCACCTGGCCGTGCACACGAGCAGTGTGAAGATTACCTGCCTGAGATGTGTTCTCACTAATTGAAATATTTTTGAGTGATGCCTGGGTAGAGAGCACAAGAGGCAGCATGTGATGCTAAAACTACTGTGAGCTGTAGGATGCGCACAGTTTTGTTTCCAAACACTTTGAGGATGGTGGTAATGATGCCTTTTTTCATGACTGTCTCTAGATGATGTCAACTATTCTCTAGATGAATGTCTTTTTTTCTTCTAACACATGAGCTCTTTTGGAGATTTTCCAGACCTACTCATGAGTGTGGTGCATCTGATGAGGACAGTACGTTCTCTGGAAAAATTGCAGGCATTTTCAGGATTATGTTGCGGTAGTTATACTTCGATAGATGAGCTCTGCATACTCCTCTGACTCTGTTTCACGATTACAGTAACTTAGGTCTGCAGCTGGTGTCTGCCAACAGTACAGAAGAGACTTAGAGCTGTCAGGTTCAGGTGATCGGCGATAAGAGACAAAGATGTGAGGTCCTGACTTCTATGTCTCATTTAATAAGAGATCTGAGGACAAGGCCACAGACTGATAGACGGGTACATCAAAGAACTCGTGGTCTGGCAACAGAAGATGGAGCCATTGTGGGATCAAAGTGTCAGAGGGGGGGAAAAAAGGCAGAAAAAGCAAGTTGAGCCCTATAGAAAAGTAACCACTGCTGCAGCAGCGGGTTTCACATACACAGAGGTCTGTTGTTGGCATCCCTGTGAGTGATGAACAAAAGCTTCAATGGTATTCCTTCTCCTTGTCTGTTGCTTAGTGTGTTCATGTGATCTGCTTTGTGTTATACTGGTAAATACAAACCGTTCCAAGTCTGAAGAAGCTACAGCTTGAATTCGTCATTTAAAAAAGAAAATAAAAAATCGTTGCGGTAACTCTCACACATACCTTTGTCTAATAAATCAAGGCATTTTATCTCTGTCGTACATTCCGAAGCAAGGAAAAAAAAAAAAAAAAAAAACCTAAATCTAATCTCTCCATAGACGCACACAGGAGCATTATTTCTCCTGGCTTGGTATCAGATGTGTTTCTACTCCCTGTCTGTATTTTACGTGCTCGCTATCTTGCGTTGACAGTCTCTCTTGTTGTCAGTCTCACTCTTGCTCTCTCCTCTGCTCTCAACAACCTGTCCGGTAATGCCACCCCTGGGGCAGTTTTGAATTTATTGCTTTTGGCTGACGGCCCTTGCAACATAAATAAGCTCAGAGAAACAATGGGACTGACTAACTGAGCATCATACCAAAGCTGTTCCACACTAGACATGGCAGGAAAGCATGCACTTCACTGTCTGAGGAATTGCAGAGAAAGTTCGCTAATCATTATTCTCCAGTTTCTATTCTTCACATTTCCCTCCTTGTTAGCTTTTCTCATTTCCTTTCTTTCCTTCCCTGCCACTTATACCCCTGCCACACTGAAATCTTTTTTTGGTGTTATAACTTGTTGGGTCAGTCCTTTTAAAAGCTGCATCTTTCTTTAACGTCAGGCTCCAGTAAGCTGTGCTGTTGGTCAGGAGCTACGTGGCTACGTGCTGTTGATTGGGAAAAAGGACAAATCCCCTCCGTTAGCCTCTCCCAGTAACCTGTAATTTCTTTTTTTCTTTTTCCTGGAATGCTACAGGGTATGTCCACTTCCTCTCAAGGTGCACACCCAAGCTGATTATACAGCACGCACACAAAGGCGCACCTCAGCTCAAGTCGTTCATTTCAAACCATTTTGATTTCAGGTTTTTTTTGGTTGACCATTGGATAAGCATTTTTTTTTCCCCACATGATTCACTGCCACTACCCACAGTAAGAAATCTTACTCAAGTCCAACCATCAGGAATCCACAGTCCTTATTATTGGCTCCAAAATGATCAAACAGCACTCACAAAGCTTCTACTTCTATGTCAACAGGACTTCATTTTTTCCTCGAATTATTGAATTAAAATAAAATATTAAATTAAATTGAGGTATTTTGTCAAAACGTAGTTTAATTTGAAAGCGTTGACCACATATCCATCCCAAACTTCAAGTCATTTTGTTCCTCAAGGTTGAATTAAACAAGTCGATGACGGTTAAACACACACACACACACTCAAACGCACAAACTGATGACTTTGGAGTGTCAACACAGTATTTCCAGTGTTCACCTTGTGATAGTTGAGATGGATGATAAAGTGATTGTGGCTGTCATAACTTTGTAACGTTATAGAATAAAAGTGTTGCTCTTGTGCAGCCCTCTGAAGGATGCTCATGAATCTCAGCCTAAACGCTCTGAAAAACATTCTCATCTGTTCCTGCAGCAACCCATCACACTGACGCAAGCCCTTTAGATTAAACAAGGCTCTACTTTTTGGTGGACGTGCCACTTTAAACTAAAGACAGATGAGATGAAGAGGTTTGTCTTGCAACTCAAAGTCGTTACGAGCTATTTAGAAAAAGCCGATTCAACATTCAACCGTGTCACCGTCTCTTAGGATCCTCTCTCCTATAATCTGCATTTTTCTTACAAACACACAAATAAATGCAAATTCGCAGACAAACGCAACTTTCGTTTTTCCATCAGCTTTCTGCCATTCTCCCACACACACACACACACACACACACACACACACACACACATCCAGCCCTTGTCCCACCCACCATCCTTGTCACGTCCACATCGCTTATGCTGCCTGTCTCGAGGTGAGAGGTCCTCTGGCTGGGGACCAGGACAGCTCATGGCCCTCTTTGATCTACCCAGCACTGGCTGCTACCTGCAGATAGCATATTCACACACACACACACACACACACACACACACACAGTGCTCTCCCTTTTATCCATTTCTACATATCTAATGTCCTCCCTCTCATGTTTCTACATCATAAACTGTGAAACGCACTAGTGGTTTGTTAAGTTTTGTCATATAATACAAAGCACAAATGTTGAAAAGGTTAAAGGGTTTTTAGCAGTGTGTGGTGTGCATTTATGTGTATGTACTCGCTGTCATCTGGTTACCATTTGAAGGCAGAATTACTGCTAATGATATCCTAGAGCAAAAGTACAGAAGCTGAAGATGGAACAGTTTCTCAGTTTCTTTCTTCTTTTCTCTGCTCCTGCCTGATCCTTTCTGTCTGACTAACCTGGTTGTACAGAGGGGGGGAGGGGGGGAGGGGGGGGGGGGGGGGGTGAAGCTTGACAGATAATATATACCACAATTACATGTGATCCACATGTGAGAGCCTGAAAGTTTTGTGTTTTATCTGCCTCTCACATCTGGATCAGAATCCAACCATCCCCCACCAGTCTGAGAGAAGCAGGTTAGAACATCAGTGTCAAATATCAAGCTTTCTGGTTCTCTGAATGTGCATTGTATTTGTATAAAAGAGAAAATATGAGTGTTCTACTTGAAGCAAACAGAAAAAACTGTGTTGATGCTTTGTATGTATGGTGTATGATGTCCTTGAGAATTTGTAAAAGGCTGTCTTAAGGCATTATAACTCTACATTTAAAAAAAATAAAATAAAAAAAAGCCCCCAAAAAAACCCCTGTATTTCCTTTTCAGCCACAGTAGAAATAATCCCCGTTTTTTTTTTCTTTCTTCAGCTTGCAGTTGTACAGAATGCACCACAACTCAATGTAGCTTTTATGCAAATAGAAACTGAAAATTCACTGTGAAAACATAAGTAGTGCTAGAAAAAAAAATGCCCCAACCATCCAAGTATGTGCTGTGGAGCGAGTCATTTTCAGCTTTTTTTTGTGATTCTGTCATGAAAATGAAAGGAACAGAATGATGTACAAACACGGCGCTGAGCTGCATGTCCTCACAGACTGCGGTCACTCTCTTGCACAATGTGTTAGGCGGAGAGTGGAACATTTAGAACTTTTCTTTGCATCAGCCCGCAACTGTCGGCGCGTACATCCCTCCTGATAAATAACTGGTATTAACACCAATTGACTTTCGTTAAGTTTGACGCTCTCTTTGTACTCGCTCATGTGTTGTGTCTTGGAAATGTCACTGTGTGCACAGCTGTTCATAGTCGGGGCTCATTTGTGCACTCGTCCTTCTCACAACACCGTCCGTCACTGCAAACTGCATGTTTACTCAACAGAGTAACTCCCAGGCCTCTCGTAGCCATGGTAACGGCACACAGTGATGATGAGCGAAGGGGAGAGTGTGCTGTTTGATGGACAGGGCTGATGTTTTATGGATGACAGATTTCTTACTTCCTTTCAGAGGAGGTGAACTGTATAAGTGAGGGTCCATATCCAAGAGACTGTATTTGATCATAAATACAAATGCTGCTGCCACCCGTGGGCAAAGATGTCAGATTGAATCAAATAAGAACAGTCTGTTGTTCATTTACATAAAAACTGTATTTTGATGTTGCCTCTTATTGTTGGTTTAATTAAATCTACTGTCTGGACCTGAGAATTCCTGTTGCCAAACTGTCAAACAGGAATGAGTGTACTTATTGACTTTTAGATGTTGAAAAAAAAAGGAAAAAGCAGTCCTTGAGTGCAATTCAGCCATAAATAAGAGAATAGTGCTGGATTCCACCACGTTATATTGTTGAGACAATGAAGACTGAGTATCTTTGGGTTTTGGACAGGTTGAGCAAAACAAGACGAAGATGGAAAGTCTCTCACAACGAGGCGTCATTATCATCGCTGCTCTCCTGTCATTTTACCATGTGCACGTTGAAAGTGTGAGCAGCTCATTTAGTAAAGCAGCAGCGACGGCTCCTGTTTTTACACAGGTACGGGGTTAAGCCTCACACTGTTAGAAGCTTACTCTATTTATCATGGAAACATTGTTATTTTTTAGGGTTTCTTACCAGCTTGCCCCTTGACTTGATGCTTGTAACAAGTGGCAGAATTCTGCGTGGATGTCTGACCACTCTTCTGGGCAGAACTATTAGAGTTCAATTAGGTTTGTTTGCTGCCACAATCCTGACATTTACGCACAGTCAATACATTTCTGATAATAGAGGCGAAGTCTATGGGAACACCCTTCCCAAACTGTTAAATTGTTCTGCTTTCCACAACCAGTTTTAATGTTGCTGTCTTGTGGATGGTTTGAGGTAGTGTAGAAAGTTTCTAATGTATTACTTGTTCTTCATTACACCACCCCCTTTGGGCAATCCCAACCATTTCCATTGGCAGCAAAACAGCCGCAGATTATAATGCTTCCACCACTGTAATTAACAGCCGGAACAGTGTTCTTGGCTTGAAATGCCTCACCTATACTCTTCCAAACATGTGTTTGATGATTGTGGCCAAATAACTACATTTTTGTCTTGTCTGGCAACAAATCATTCCTCCTGAAGCATTTTTTTTCCCTTGCCCATGTGGGCAGCTAGAAAACTTTAGTTGGACTTGAAGGTATCAAAATTGGACTTGGAGCGCGTTCCGTGGAGAAAGCAGCCTCTCAGTCCACGTGATGTAAAACTTCCAGCCGCTTCCAGTTCATGGCAGAGCTATGCTTTGGTTGTTCCAGGATTCTCTCGAACCCCCCAGGACAAATGTCTTCTTAGCTTAGCTTAGTTAAAAAAAAAAATGCACTTCCATGCGAGATTTTTAAATGTTGGGATTTGCAGTTTGTTTAGAAATGCCCCGGAGAGACTTGTGTAAATGTGCAATCCTTTACTCAGATCTGTTCTGAGCTCCTTGGTTTTTTTTTCCCCCTCCATTGTACCACATGCGCGTCGGTCCAGTGAGTGCTGTCAAACAAAACCTTTTCATGTCGGTGCAGGGAAGCTACCAGCTGCAGTCAATCATCATCTGTAACAGGACGTGAAGCGGCCTTGGCAGGTCAAAAGACATTATGGAACTTTCAGCACCACTGAATGAATAATGTGAACGGCTGTTTTTACATTTTTGACCCTGAATGTATTGATTTTTTTGTCTCATCAGTGTCAGAAGATCCACAGTAACTAAAAGACTAAAACTAAAAGATATTTTAAAGGTGCATGTTGTGTAATCACCCTGCCCTATGTCTACATAGCGAGTGTATGTAGACTTTTGACCAAAAACTGTAGGTGTCCTGCGTCTTAGAGGCGCTCACGGGCCAATATACACACGACGGTTCTTACGCATATAAGTTGGTGAAAGAAGATTTAAAGAATGATATCATTCAGTTTGGTTTTAATTGGTATTGACACAGAGACCCATTGTTCCATGAAGACACATGTGAGATGGACGATGCAAAATCTGTAGAGACATGGTGTTCAATGCTACCCATCTGTTTATTTTTCTTTTTTTTAAAGTAAATTTTGTTATTCCAGTGTGACGCTCATTATATTTTAAAAGCTTACATGCAAAATACAACCTCAGATGTTTTTTTTGGCTAAGCTTCCTTGTTTTATTTTCCCGACAGCGTAACGCTGCTGCGTTCATGTAAGAAAAGGCACAACAAGGCTCACTGTATAGAGTGTGCTTATTGCTTCCTGCTAATACTCTCATAATTTGGAGCCTTCCGTGTTACAGATGAGAGATTTATCATTGTGGGACTCTACACCTGTGAGCAATGATGCAAAATGGCATCACTCATTACTGAGTGAATTACTGAGCAGTGATCGAGGGAGCGATTTTAAACACACCTGTCAGTCCGCATCTGTCAAGTAATCAGAATTGGGAATTTTCAGTCAAAGTTTAGCTGAAGCGTTACCATGGGAATCCTTGTAGTGATAGCGCAATCATCATTTGGAAACGAGGCCGATATTTGACACCTTTTAGCTGTGGAAATGTGTTTATCCAGTCACTTAATCAAAGACCTCTTTAAGGACACCTCTAGTTTTGGGTGTAAGCTATAAAAACAGCTCATTTAAAAAAAAAAAAGGGGGGTGAAAGCATGTTCTAATGTACATTTACACGCCTCCACTGAGTGATATAAATCTCTTGGCTTGACAGCAGCTGTCTCTCACACTATGATTTGTCTCTCGCAGGTCTTCCCACCCCTTCCTAACGAGGCTGAGATCGCACACACCAAAAAGCTCTTCCGACGCAGGAGGAATGACCGACGGTAATGATGCGGCTCAGCACTTCATGCATGTACACACACAACACGGAGACCTACATCAGATAGAGGGAATGTGTTTTTTTGTGTGTGTGTGTGTGTGTTTTGTCAGTGAATAACAAGGACCGTAGCCTTAACATCTCTCCCCCAGCCAAAGCAATGTCAAGACAGGAATGCAGGCTCCACACTTCACTGCAGACAGGAAAAGAAAAACAGCAAGGAGACATTGAAGGGCTTTTTTTTCCAAACTGAACGGTCACTCAACAAAATTTTTACTAGTCACTCGAGTTAGCCTGCAGTATTCACTCCAACTTTTTTTCCGATGATGGATTTACTTGACATCCATTGTAACATTCACTACTGCTACTTGTCCTATTTCAAAGGACAAAACTCAGTCCAGTTTTTTTTTTTTGTTTTTTCTTACTGGCAAATCCACATTGATCGTGTGTGCTGAGAAATTTAATTTCACGAAAGTGTGACTTAACCAAAACTCTGCTCTAAAGAGAAAGAAAGAAAGAGAAGAAGAAAAAAAAACCCTCTCCCTCCCTGCCCTGATGTCACTGGAAAACTGTTGCTAAGAGACAGGCTAAGAGCAAATATTTTGGTTGTATTTGTGGTTTAAAAAGAGGAAATTGTATCTAAACCAAATGGACAAAAGCACTTTCATCCCGGTTTTTAAGTGCAGAGAATATTAATGTCTCTCCAGAGCTGTTGTGTTTATGTTCGATGGGTGCAGCACAGGCCTGGCAAAAAGAAAAGAACAAAAATATGAACTTGGACCAACAGAAGTGTGCTTGGGTTTCAGTCTGTTTGTTTTGTGAACTGGAATATTAACAAGAGACTATTCTGTTTTCTTGTTCACTTTGCCTCCAAGCACGCTATACTTTATATTTTACAGCTCGAATCCAGGTTTTTCTATATCTGGTGTATGCTTATCCATATGTGTGCGTCTGTCTGTCTGTCTGTCTGTGTGTGTGTGTGTGTGACTTTTATTCTGCCACCAAGAATAGATTGTTTTTACCATTTGTTATGAAGTGAAACCTGATTGATTGATCTTTAACACCAACAGATAGGTTGATGGAAACTCTCATAGGCACACTTAACGTTCGTCTGAGTCAGTGACGTGCCGTGTCTGCTTTGCCTTACTTTTCCATCCACATTAACCAAAGCCTTAAACATGTTTCAGATCCGTCTTTGAGGAACTGAAAAGGAAAAACATCAAACATAGTATAGCTTCTTAAATGCATAATAATCCCTCAAAACTGTAACGTATCTCCTCAAAGACCTTTTTGATGGTAGACATCATGAAATGGGAACACTCGCCGCTTTCCCTTTTGCAAACCATCAACTTGCTTCAGTTTGAGTGCAGACTGTCAATGTTTTTCCATGCAGATGAGTCAATGAGCTACAACACTGAACTAGCAAGTGTATTACCATTCACCTCTCATGTTTTGGGATCACATTCACCCCCCCTGTGTCTGATTTACTAAAGAGATGCTTCACACAGCTGGGCAAATGAATTTGTGGTAAAGCAACGGAGAAAGCAGGACGAATGGAAGGGGTAAAAAAAAAAAAAAAAAGAATATTAAAGGAGGATTGAGGCAGAGGATCAGACCACTCTCCAGTATCAGCAGATTCGAAGTTTTATTATGAAGCATTTTGCCATAGCTGGCCAAATCAATCATCAGGGAGAATTTTGTTGAAGTCTTTCACATCCATTAAAAATGACAGAGAAAGGGTTGGAGGACAGAAATGAAGAGAGTGGAGATATATGGAATGTAAAGTAGGAGGATGATAAAGTTGATATTCAGTATGTGTTTTTTTTTAATAAAAAGTAGTGGCCATTAGAGCTATAAAAAGCTTTGTATGAATAAAGTAGTGGCAGTTGGCACAGCCAGACTTGTCATTACTCCGTACTAGTCGTCATTAGGCTTAACATGCGTGTTCATCAAATACATTAACTAGATTTGTTTGTCTATCAAACATGCTGCTGTAATCCTTTTACGTCGAGACTGTCTTGGGTTAATGTTCCTGAACAGAGCACAGCCAGTAGCTCAGAGGCAGTAATGAGAAACCACAGATGTTAAACTTGTGTTATATTTTGTGCTCAGTTGTGTGTGATACATCAACCCAGCAGGGCGAAGGGAAGAAAAGGTCAGAAGTAAACTTGCTGGAAAAGGGATGATGAAATATGGAAGTGAAGTATTGATCAGTTGACTGCATGTTTGAAACATGAGGGCTGTATTGAACAAAGCACAAGAACGAGAAAAACAAAAGGAGACCGTGAGATTGAGTAAAGGAAAAGTGTAGGCTGGCTGTGGCAGGATGGAAAAGAAAGGGGAGGTAGTGCATGTGTTTCTACTTTAGTAGGCACGTCAAGCAGGGCTGAAATTAGTTGTGATTTACTGGAATGTGC
The DNA here is from genome assembly GCF_036924035.1 of Leuresthes tenuis. Lineage (NCBI taxonomy): Eukaryota > Metazoa > Chordata > Actinopteri > Atheriniformes > Atherinopsidae > Leuresthes > Leuresthes tenuis. The sequence continues at coordinate 14,833,438 of NW_027325373.1, forward strand.
TGCTTACTGCTTTCTGCTTCAAAACAGAAGAGGGGCAAAGAAGGAGCTCCTTCCTCATACCGTTTAATTTATCCTAATTACTGAGGAGCTTTTTAGACTCTATTTAGTCTTTCTTGCAAAAAGTGCACTTCCTCCACAACATGTTTTTTTTTTTTTTTCCTGTTATTCTTTCACCTGAAGACTGACTGATGTTAACACCAAGCACTAATGCCGCCTGCTTGGTCAAACATCTCACGTTCTCACCTTACTGTTAGGAAAGGAGCTGACAAATGTCAACTGCGAGGGAAAATGTTGGCATGATAATGCAGCCGCAAAGCCAGATGCAGCATTCTGCAGTTGGGTACAAGCACCGTCCACTGAAAACTGGGACCTTTTTGTACTTTCTTATTGTACCTCTGAAATGAAAATGATGCACCCCAGTTTCTGGTAAGAAAATGTACCTTGCAGGAGGCAAAATAAATCCACTTGTGCTGCGGGTAATTGTCATCATCTTGCTGCAAGGTGGAATAAGAATAAGATCAACAATGTCCAGGTGAACACCCAGGTATCTGTGGTCCTCCACCACCTCCACCTCTTCTCCCGGGATAGAAATAGTCTTTGGCATATTCCCGGTCCACCTAAAATCTACAAACACCTCTTTTGTTTTGTTCCTTTTCATGATGAGGTGATTGTTCCCACCTCATGCCACCCAGTGGTCGACCAGTTTCGCTGAACTCAGACTCTTGTCCATCACTGATACATCCAGCTGTAATCTTAATATTTCAGGATAGGACATTCATAATTTAAGCCCCATTTTTTTTTCTGCTTTTTATTAAAGACAATGATGAATCAAAGATTCTGAATACATATGTGTGCACTTTCAGTGCGGCTGAGAGTTTTTGCTTGTGAATCTTAAGATTTAGTAATGCAAATGCTCAGCCAGGCAGTCGAAACCCATCTCCCTCTCAATCCATTAAGTCTGCGTGTTTTGTGGCCTGTGAAGCTTTTGCCATCTTATCGACTGTCTGGCTTGCAGGCTTCTCTTCCCTTGGGTCAATCAATTCTCTCGTCTGGGTCAACCAATGGTTCCATGAATTGTTCACTCGTACATAGTAGCTGCCATGATTGATCATCCTTATCCTGCCTCCTCCCATGATCATATCTGCCAATAGATTTCACCATTTAGTCGCCATTGCATTCTTCTAGACTTCCTGTGATTCTGTGCATGTTGTTTTGATGACGTTATCAACCTGTAGTTTTTTTTTTTTATCCCCCCTTTTTGCTTTGCTTTTTTCCCCTTTTATCTCCTTTTTTTCTTTATGCCATCTATGAAAATTCTCCTGTTTTCTACAAATTTTTCTACCACTTTACCACTGTCCAATCTTCATCTACTCCATCCATTTTCCACCTCTCCACCTTTCCAATCACCTGCATTGTGGCATACCCTTCTCTCCTGCTTGTAGTGCATTTGATCACTTCTCCCAAGACCAGTTAACCATACGTCTGCCTTCTGGCCCGGGAGGAAAACGACAAGTTTCAGCCAGGTTAGTGACAACATAAGCAAGATTTTTAGAGCTAAATGGGACCTGCTTACATTTTGACTTTTCTTCTATCCAACAAGACATCCAGATGTCCACTGATAATTGATGCTTTTTTTTTTTTAAATAGAGGGATTTAAACAGGTGGGACCCTGTCAGGCAAAATAAAACACTAATTTAGATCTAATGAATACCTTGTAATCATCAAGCCAAAGAAAATAAGTCATGTGTCATTTGATTAGATGGTTAATCACTCCAGAGTCAGCTTTTATATCAAAATAACAAGATATTATGAGATTAAATTTAATCAGTAGCTCCATCATTTATCCTAAATGCAAACATCATTGTGGCAGTAATATGACTGATCGATGGTCAACACTCAAACCACTGCAGAGCTCACAGTCATTAAATATGATTAACATTTTATTATGCTCACTTTCACCTCTCCGTGTCACCGGCAGATTAGGAGAATGAATATTAGAGCGAGCCTAAACTAACAGCAACTGTGGAGAGCGGGTGAATTTTCAGAGATGTCATATTCCTCAACTCTGGGTCTACGGCTTAACAAAACGAAGAACTGCCACACTCTGTGAGTCACATAGAGCTTCTAGACGGACAGATCTCATTATTTCTGCCAAGCAACTCCGAATTTATGATCCTTAAAGTTGATTTGACCTCACCTGTGGTTATTGTCAGGGCAGCAAGGGCAGTTTACATGAGTCCAAGCACAAACACACTTTTAGAGGAGCAACGGGTGAGTTTGTTTGCAATGCAGGCGCTCAAATTTGTTTGAATAAAGAAGATGGTCACGAATAAGTTTCTGTTGTCACCCTGCAAACAGAGAAGGTTGTTTTTTGTGACCAGAAATGTTTGCTAAGTATGAATGATGGCGTAAAAGTGAAGAAAATGTCCTTCATGTAGAGCAGCAGGAGGAATGTTTAGTTTAGCCGTAACCTCATGAAGTCAACAAAGCTGTTAACTCAGTCATATTAATGCAATAAAGTTACCTTTAAGTTGGATTACATGCATCAACGGCTGACATCAACTCTAGCAGTTAAAGTATATCCAGTTCATTGAATGGCCAATGCTGAAAAATGTACCATAATCTACAAAATGTAATAACTAAGAAGAACATTAAAAGACAGAATAGTAAATCGATAGAATATTAAAACCTTGGACAACTGAGGAAAACGTGAGACTACCCAACCTTAGGATCCTTTCTGGAGAAAAGGGAGCTGCCTAAATTGGTCACGTTATTAAAAACTTGTCAAGCCGGTGCAGCTCTAGCTGAGGTAGAGCGGTTATAAATTGATGAATGCGGGCAGTTTAGGGGAAGAGAGCCAGAAGATGAACTGTCTCCCAACCTCCCTAAGAGAGTGGAGCAGAGGGGCCAGACAAGACATGAACCACATGAAGACATTGAAAAAAAAGACAATAAATACAACTGGATGCTTCTCTCGCTCTCTCTCTTACAGTTTAGTCTTGCACCTACTGTTACATATCCAAATGACTCCCAGTTTCATCACTGATTTATCCATTTTTTTTTTTCACTCAGCTAATTCATTGGCAAGCCACCAATATATCAAAAGAATTTGAATTACTGTTCATTCGAGCCCAATTTTACCGTTCTTTTTAATAACTTATCAACTCTCCTCTAAAACCATCACGAAATTGTAGGAATTGTACAGGAAGAGTGTTGTTATTTGATCTGTTGGTGATGCTGGTAACAAATCTGCTGATTTAAAAAAAAAAATATTAAAAAAATAAAAAAAATAAATTAAAAATAAATAAATAAATAAATTAAAAAAAAAAAGAAGCTGTCGTTTTGCTTGACTTCCATTATGTTGGAAGTATGCTTATTTGGGTTTTGAACTGTGGATTTACATGTTTTTGGAGCGTTGTTTGTGCAGGTCCAATCTCCAATTTGCTGCTGTGCCCTCTTATGAAATCATTCAGTAACAAGCCTAGTCCTCAAGTAAGTACTTGATCAATGACACCAAGAACAAATGTGACTCAAAATCATCACAAAAAAACATTTACTTTGGCAACTACAGACCTGGCCAGAGGGGTTACACACTCCATGAAATGCATTCAGATATTACAATTTAAAGAAAGGGCCAGCTAGCTGCCTGTGTTATTAATGTGAGGCTGTCCTTGGACATCATCATAATACTAAATACAAAGACGGGGGGAGGCCGTTAAAAACGCCCTGCAGCTGCATTAATCAGACTCACCTGGCACTGTTCCCTGAACCACTCCAGTCCTCTTATTCCCACTGCACCTGAGCCAGAACCAGCAAATTCTCTAGTCTAAGAAAATAAACCATCGTGTCTCATAAAGTATGAAATAAAACAATTGAATTATTAAACAAGCTCCAGTGCCGCGCCATCCACTCTTAACCAACCATAAAGTGTTTTTCCATCCAACTTAAACATCTGCCACCTTCACTCTGTTTAAACTGCCGCCCTCATGATCGAGTCAGATGTCTGGATTTGGAACTAGGACCTTTCATAGTTGAACCACGTAACACTATTTCTAATTTGGTAATGATTTGAGCATCTCTTTAATTCTGATTCTTCTGATTTATTCATGTTTTTGTTTCATTTGAGAGCAATGTTGGAAAAGATGAGGTTTACGATGCTTGGTAATCCTACCCAGCTGTGTTAGTTATCCAGATATAGCCTTGAATTTAAGGTAATTTATCATTTAAGATTATTGTTAATGTGTTTACTTGGTGTGTGATGCATACATTTGGTACCGTCATAGCCTGCTTTGGTTACATTCTGGTTTATGTCCTCTCAGTAATCTTTTCAGTTTATATGTAGTGCTAACATATTTGCATGTACTAAAAGAAAAATCTATTGTCTGTCTAAACCTCTTATGAAACTTGTTTCACTTTTATTCAGGAATATCCATTATGTATCGAGTATGATGATTTCTTTCAAGCTCACAGAACATTTCCAAGGTTGCTTTCATAATTATTTGTGATTGAGTGGACATTTTGAGCATGAAAGTACTGCATGGGTGTACGGCCTCCAAAATGTCAGGCTCGTTTGTTCCTTTTTTTTTTTTCATATTTTGGCTGAAAGTCCTGTTACTGAAACTTTGCAAAAGTGAGAGTATGTTTTGAGGAATGAACGTCTCCTCGCTGATAACCTCCGAGAACTTTCTGTCTCTGCGATCGTTAATCCAGCTCTCCCACAGGGCTTTCACAACTCAATGGGGTCACCGATTGGTCTTTCGTCTACATGCTTTTTCTTGGTACTTTTCTGTTTTAAAAAAAAAAAAACGAAACCTTGTGCGCCGTGTCGAAAAAAAAAAAAGGTTTGAATCAGATTTCAGTCTCTCCAGTGAAGTTTGAATTGTTCTAACTTGGGACAACCACTGTGTACCGTTGTGAATAGTACAACACCTTCAATATTTTTCAGGACTCAAAAGCATTACTGTGCACACACTGATGTCTATTTACATGTTTGCCGGATATGATTATGTATGCTATGCCCATGTCATCATTTTATGCTTTTATTGTGTGATGCCTTTCAGTGTTACAGAATGCTCAGCACATTAACGCACTGTTATAGTCTCCCTCGCTATGTGTATGTCCATCTATCAGCACAAACATTAGCACAATAAATTGAGAGAGTCAACATGCCTTATCATTTAATAACAGCACGTGCTGTTATTTATAGCCCTCACTCTGTAAAAGTAGCTTTGTTTGGTTTCATTACATACAGAGGCATTCAAATGTATGTCTTTGAGCTTTTTGAATATTAGTTTTGTCTTTTGTGTGTGTGTGTGTGTCTTTTCTCTCCATTCGTAGTCCCTGGGCAGGTAGACTGAAGTGAATGAAGTTTATCTGGTTGCTGGAAAATGTTGAATAACAGACAAGTTTAGCCAATGTTAATTTGTTTTTACATTTATAACATTTTCTTATTGTGAAAAAGGGTGCAAAATATATAATGCAACATTCCATGAGTCAAATAATGCATGTGTATGGAGTCTGTATCAGGGAAAAAAAAAGTGTGCTCGTCTTTGGCAAGTTTGTTCAAGTTTACAAGCGGAGGGAAATAATAGGTTGCCTCCTCGGTGCGAGGGTGACTAATCCCTTGGACCATATGTCACCAGCTTGTCAAGCCCAGAGCGAGTGCAGCAAAACGACACAGCAATGCTGGACAGGAAAAGACAAGCACACTGTGCATCCACATGTAAGCACATACTGAGCTTTTGATTTTATAGTTTGTAGCTCAGCAGATGATAGGTGGGCAGAGGATGATGGGGATGGTTGCAGATAGGTGGTTTCATATGGTTGTCAGATGTTACAGTATCTGCAGGACAGCACTGGTTAGCCTCTATGAGAGGGTGAGTAACAGGCAGACTGGAGCAGGTACGAGTCAGCGGCTGCTGCATGACAGTGATGCTAACTGAAACATGTTCTCATTCCAGGAGGCAGCAGCGACCTCAAGGAGGAGGTGGAGGAGGAGGAGGAGGTGGAGGAGGAGGAGGTGGAGGAGGAGGAGGAGGAGGAGGAGGAGGGAAGAACCAGCCACAGCAGATACAACAACAGTCACCTCAGCAGCAGAGGGATCAAACCCAACAACAGCAGAATTCAACAGAACTGGGAGATAACAGAAGCAATAGTGCTGGTCGGCCGCCTCGCCAATACCAAGGAGGACATGGGCAGCGCCAAGGAGGACCTCCACATCACGGATACAGCCAGAACCGGCGCTGGCACCACAATCAGAAAGGTCAGGGACATGGACAGAGTAACACTACAGGTGATAAAGGAGTACCCCCAAGAACAACCAAAGACAAAGAGACTGAGAATGTGAGAGTGGATGACGAGCAGATCAGACCACCTCAAGACTGCAGCAGCAGGCGTCCCAATGAATTACTCAAATCTGACTCAACACCCAGTACAAATGCCTTCCCAGATATGACAGTTAATAAGGAATCTCCCAACCCATCACAAAGTTGGAAGGCAAGCGAGGGCCGGTCGGAGCGGCCCAAAATCAGCCTTTTGCAGTCGTCAAAGGAGAGGCTGAGGAGGAGACTAAAGGACAAGGTACCGAAAAGCTGCTTAGTGCCTGTCAGTTAGTATTAAGGCAGCCAGCCAGGCCTGATCTGTATGTGTACACACACCACCACCCTTTGGTTTCATAATTACTTTCATTGTGATCACAAATACATGTGCGCTGTTATTACCATGAACACACACAGACACAGTTGTGTGTCGCTGTTTGGACCGGATCTTCTGTCGACATGTTTGTTAACCAATTCACATTGACACACACCTAGAGTGTCAGGGAGGGAAGCACATGTTCACACTAAGAAGGTGAAGAAACTAAAGCAGCATTAACCTAACCGTGCTTGATGTTTTCCACTGTCTGCCAAACTGACGGAGTTGACCAATCTTCTTTTTTTCCAGCTAACCCATTAGCTCCAGGAGGGGATTGATTTGACAGCACAGGACTCCCCAACAGGGAGCAAGGCAGGATTTAATAAACGTACCCTGATTGATGCCAGTGTGTCAATACATCCAGTCAAGGAGCCTGCAGTTTCTTGACTGGGTTGTACTGACTAACTTTTGTAATTATATTCTTTTTTTAAGGTAGCTTTCTTGACCTGTGAGCTCTGTCCATTTTTAGATTTTCTATCTAATGAGTCCCTACACTTGAACATATTAGTTTTATTTCTTCTATCTATAACTAGGGCATCATTCAAAAGTTACACGGCAACATTGAAGTTAGCATGTCGTCTTGTATCTTGACGTCCGCGTCCCATGTCTCCCATTAGGAAGAGGCACGTGTGGAGCACTCGGGATCCAGATCGCAGAATATGGACCGGCTGGTGGACCTTCTCAACAGCATGAGGAGCAACAGCAGCGGGGTGGAGCAGCAGCTGGCTTCTTTCATGGAGGAGGCACAGTGCTCGGCGCGGTCCGAGGAGACGCTGGCTCAGGTGGTCAGCACCATCTACTCCAAGGCTGTGTCGGACAGGAGCTTCGCCGCAACGGCCGCCAAACTCTGCGAAAAGATGGCGCTGTTCATGGTGGAAGGAACCAAGTTCAGATCGCTGCTACTCAACATGCTTCAGGTGAGAGCATCGGAGGGAAATCTGTGTAGTAGCAGCACATCGCAAGCTTTTCTTGTCTCTTCTTTTCTAACCCCCCCATGGAAGAACCACGGTACTTCTTCTCTTAAAGCCTTGGCTGAACCGAAACAAAATGAAACAAAAATTAATGTATTTCTTTTTTTTTGGTAACTTTTACTCACAAAATTGGTTCTTGAGAGACTCACAGAGATTCACACGATGGTATTTCTAGTTTTGATTTGGTAAAAGTGCTGCAGGAGACTTGATTAAGAAATGCCGGTATAATAATAAGCTCACAGAGCAACTGTGGCTACAAATGAAATCTCTGCCCCTGATTTTTCGGCTCTACTGTTAGGAATCTCAGGGGATCTTGTTAGTTCCAGTTTTGAATGAGAAAACAGTGTTGTCTCGTGTGGAAACTTCTGTGCTTTTGGATATTTGAATCTGTGTCACATTCTTATGCTTCACAGCCAAAACAGTTTTTTTGGAATCCATTTTGTTGATTCAGTTTGCTGTGGCAGACAGATGTGAGGTGTGCACATCAGCAGCATAAACTGTTCTGTAACAGGTTGGATAATAAAGCTTCTGTAAGTTGAGGATTTTAAGCCTCGTGTACATTTATCTTTGGGATTATACGCTTGATACAGTGGATATTATTTAGCAAAACAGTCGTTCCTTTTGTGTGTTTAAAAAAAATGTTAAATCCCAAAGTTGATTTAAACTGTTTCAAAATTTCGAGCTTGGTCTTGTGAAAAAAACACCTCCAGGTGGTGGCCAACTGAGTGTGAGACGCTGTAAATGTCAGTGGGCAAAGTAACTAATCTAAACACCCAGGGGACAGGAAGACCCGCCCCCCCCCCCCCCCTTCACCTTCCATCCCTTCACTTAACTGCACAGTTCCAGTCTTGCACCCTCGAAGAAAACATCCTCTCAGTCACTGCATACTTTGCTGCCGCTCCCTTCTTTCCTCTCCCCCTCCTTGTCCCTCATGAGCTCTCTATTCCCAGGCTCCCACGTCTTATCGCCTCCTCTCACCCAGAACAACACGGACCAGTGCCTCGCTACTTCTCCCTGTACAGTTTCCATGTCCCGCTCCATCCCGAGAGCCAGATAATTTCTCCAGAGTGGCAGACAGTCTAGAAGCGGGAAACAAGACCCGTCTTGTCATCAGATGACAATCGGTGTCTAAATGTTAACCCACCTGCAGTCTCGCCATGTTTAATAATTTTACCTTCTCTTACTCCATCTCCTACGTCCTTCTTCTACAGACGCTCTTTTCTGAATGACTCCCACATTTTGTCTCTTTTTCTTCCTCATGTTTTTCCATTTAAACCATCTTTGTCTTCAGATGTTGAGATTTTTATCCCAGATGCAGCATCAGTGAATCCTTGCCTTGATCCTTTTACTCCCTTCTCCACTTTTTATTTGGTCCCCCTCTATCACAGCTGTGTGGTCTCTTCTCCTCTTTTATTTCTCTCTTTAATCTCTTCTTCCCAGGCAGCATGGACCCCCTCCTTGTCTTTGACATTTAGGCTTCTTTGCTATAAAACATTCTAAATGTCATAAGTGGGCTCATGAAGGCCTTCATTAATGTTGTTGTTCCAGACCCTGGATCTCAATATGGGGGCAATTAGTGTGTGACTGCACCGCTTATTAAAAGAGAGGGATGAAGGTTTGTTTGCTTAAACTTGACCACTGTTTCACCTTTTAAAGATCCTCTTAATTTAACACAGCTGAAAGGAGGCGAAGGAGAGCTTGTGGAGCTTTTTCTCTAATGTCACCAACACTTTCTTCATCATTTTTATCTTCTGTTGGTTTCTGGCAGAGGAATGAGTTATCTGTTGGGCCCGTGCAAAACGTTATGTTCGGTGTGTCTGAGCGCAAGCGGGACTTTAGTGTAGTTGTGTAAGCATGTGACAATATAAGCCGCTCATGTTTCCAGAGCCCTTCAGTACGGTTGGGAAAAATTATGAGAAGCAGCTACCCGGACTGTTAATAAAGTTTTGCTTTAACCTGCCGCATTAAGCATTAACCCATATTAACCCCAACACTTTCCCAGCACCGGCACAGTTCACTACCCCTCATTTTCAAACTAAATGAACATACTCTCCTCTACTGCTGGCAGATAAAATAAATGTATTTAATGTGGTTTTTCAGCCGCTTTTCAGCTTGAAGTAGCTGAAGGCTCAAGGTTGATATGTGTGCCACCTACCAAAACTTTCATCAGAGAGATGGCAAAGATGTTAATGCTGATTAGTGGTCCTGCTGAGAGAAATAGCTTACAACCACTGCTTATACATCACTTATACATCCACCTACCTGCTGCCCACTTGTGTAACACATTTAAAGCTGCATATGCTGGAATTCTGGGTATTTTATACACTAAATACACTTGTGTTTGTATCTTTTTTTTTTTTTCCTCCCCATCCACAGCGGGACTTTTCCCGTCGCGAGGAGCTCCAGCAGTCGGATGTGGAGCGGTGGTTGGGTTTCATCACCTTTTTGTGTGAAGTTTTTGGCACCATGAGAAGCAGCTCTGGCGAGCCATTCAGAGTGCTGGTGTGTCCCATCTACACTTGTCTTCGAGAGGTATGTTTCCAGACCGACACACAAATTTCCATTTAAAAAGTGTGTTGATAACCAATCAATTAACGCCGTCCACGTAATCTAGTGACAGTCTGCTACTAAGTTTGGTTTCCTGTTTTTGACCAGATGTAGTCTAGACTGCAGACACCACATTGGGGTTTGGTTAGTAGTGCAAACAGTCAGGACAGCTATCGGTTCCAGGAAAGTGTGTGACCTCGGGTTCAGTTCTCATTAGCTACTCATGCTCTCGTACACGCTCTCCCCCTGGTAACCATGGAGACCATATAGGGCAGCCACAGCAGACACACCACGATACAGAAGTGGTTAATGACGGATGGAATATTGAAAGGGGAAGCAAGTGGGCGGGAGGAGGGAGGTGAGAGGAAGCACAGGAGACTGTGGTCAGATTGACAGTTAGCACTGAGGAACTTAACTCGAGCCATGACAGGTAGAAGAGAAAGGAGATGGGATAATAGAATTTTAAAGAGTTTTAAATGTGGCATTTGAATGAGAGGAAGGAATAATGGCAGGTGTTGAGGCACATATCTGTTTTACCAGCCATGTCCACACCTTATCCAGTCTGGCACCTAACACACACCCCATGTCTTCTTAACAAACGCAACAATGACACACGGCTCATGCCCTCCACACCCTGTCTGCCCAGGGCATTATCTCTGCTTGTTAAAGGCTCCAAAGTGTGGAGAAACCAGTCAGAAATACACACAGTTTCCAGCATCATGAGTGTTGTATCTATTTCAAAGATGCTTGAGGTAGGAACACACCTGCGTATAAAGTCAAGATATTTGTAGATCTTAAAATGTTTGTTGTGTTTTTTTTGCAAGCCAATGTGCTCGTTAAAAGTCCATTTCCCAAGAACCATTGTTCCTGACTTTCATCCGATTGGGTCAAAGCCGAGGTGTGCTGGGCTGAGTTTCCACATCTGTTTTTTTTTCCCAGTAGTTTTTTTAGTTTCATCACAATGAAAAGACTGTGTATGCAGATGCTAGGAGTGCATCTAGATCAAAGACCTCTGAAATGTTCAGGAACGTGCTGGTGTCTGCACTGTTGCTCCTTCTCAGGCAGCAGATCACATGAGCAGAAAACTGTTTCCCTGGTAACTGAAAATAAATGAAGAAGTTGTTCTGGCTGATTTGGTCTCTTCCAAGCAAAAGTCGGAGGATCTGTCGCGCCGCTAAACCCTTTTATATGAGCAGATCTGCACTAAATGTTACTAGTTAGTGCTTTGCTTTCATCTCCATATCGAGATGCGAGTTCGTCACAACCTGTGAAGCTAACACTGATGTGAGCGCCAATGCTTTTTTGATGATGCCAGTATGGAAAGATAAGAGGAACACAAAAAAAGAACAAGTCTGTACAAGAGAAAGAAATGAGGAAATATATAGAGAAATAAATAAATAAAGGTAGTAATATAAAGACTAATAAATACAAGAATAATACCATTTGTTGGTATAAAAACAATGATAAAAAATTACATAAGCTTTGTCATTTATTTATGTTAGAATTTATTAATATTTAAATAATTTCATATATATATATATATACATACATTTTCAAATATATAGTAATTTATTTCTTGTATTTAAATTACTGAATATTTATCTTTATATATTCCTCAATTTCTGCATTGTTTAAATTGAAATAAAAAATTGGTAGAATTTCAAGAAGGAAAAAAAGAGTCATTTACATGGAAAAATAAGAAAAATAACAACTATAGTGTAACTGGGTGTAAATGACAGTTGTATATGAGGAAATGAATTAATTTTACTGATTACATATGAAAATCCAAATGTACAATCTTCAACTGAGTTTGCAACTAAAGCACCTAAATATAAATGATAAATGGAGTCCTTGAACGTTGCCGGTGGACAATGTGCACCCTTGGAGCCTCTGCTGCGTGTTTTCACACATCCGAAATCACTTCATTATCCGGCGTTTCAGCAATTCTCAAGTTTTCTTTTCCTTTAGCATGTTGCTATAAAACTTCCTAAACAGCATTTGCTGATGATGCAGAGCTTAAGGGACCAAATAAAAGTCTCCATCTAAAACCCAGTCGTCCTGCCCAGCCCAGAAGTGCTGAACAGCCAAGGGGCAGTTGGAAAGCAACTTGACTTAGCAGATAACGCCATCTTTTATCAAGCAAATGGCTCGCATGTGGCCCTCGGAAGCCGTCATCAGGATATTGGTTTGCAGTTGCACACTGCAGAAAGCATGCACACACACACTGTGCCTAGTAGTGACATCAGACGTTATTTATGTTGCGCCTCAGTGTCCCTCTTTAAAATGTCTGCATGGGCACCTCACGATCAAATATACAGTGTTTGAGATTTTGTTTTCGGCATAGGGCTTCTATTGATAGGTCCTGGAGTTAGATGTGCTGTTGCTATGCAACAAGCAGAGACACGGTTTAAGTTGAAGTTTCACTTTGAGTACTCTCTCCGAGAAGTGACGACATTTAGTTTCTTTGTTTTGTTTTGGGTTTTTATTTTTTTATTTTTGCAACTGTATGATGGCAGGTTTCAACATAGAGTCGCATGCATGTTTCAAGTATCGAGTCAAACTGAAACATGAAGCCACAGCAAAAACAATAAATACATAAATGAATGTTTCTCTTTGATGTTGGACGCATCCTCTCCCTTTTGGTTTCTCCGATCCTCATTTTTGTTGCTTTTTCTGTTCAAATGTCTTCTGAATTTAGACACTGACGGGGGACATCGTAGTTTTGGGGGTTTCCCAGTGCAGATGTTTGGTTCTCGATAATGTGATGAACCAGACATCAGATGGTTTTTTTCTCTGCAGACATCTTTTCTTCTGCTGAAAGGATAGAAAAGGATGATGTGTGACGGTGCAACAACAGCCAAGAAAAAGCTGTTTCAGTGAATGCAGGAGAGCAAGAGAGCTGCTGATGAATGAGTATAGATTAGAGCATATTAAAAAAATATTGAACAAAACTTCACCCTCAGCTCCCTGGAGAACTCATTATGAGCTAATCCTGCTTGTCACATAGTTCTACTCTGGAAACGACAGGACTTGAGTTCCCACATCAAACGGGGGCCTCTCTGTCACCACGCCCGTCTCAGCATAGTGAGGAGCTGACGTCTGCGCGACTGCTGGGCCTGAATGAGAGGTGGAATACCACGGAGCTTACAGCGTGGAAATAAAAAGGCCAGCTCGTATTAAATGCTGATCATCACATCGGATGGCTATCATTCTTGTTTCTTTCTCGCTGGTGAAAAATTCAGATTTTTACGAGGCTTTTTTTATTTGAGTTCTCTCTTAAAGCGTGCATTTTGCCATGCTTTCATTTGTTTACCGTATGTCAACAGACTGTGGGCTGGAGAGCGAGTGTAAGCTAAGCATTAAGCCGACGAGAAGCACAAAAATACTTTGGCTAATTTTCCAGAGAATTTATTAAACTTGCCACTGCTTACACCACTTGGGGTTTTGTAAACAATATTCATCTTGTAGGGCAACATGTTTACGCCTCCTTCCATTACGGCGCGTTTATGTGGAAGTGAGTCTGATGATTCAGACTTTTATCCATGTCTTTGGTCTTTTAGAGCTCTTGAGGACTCCACTTTGTTCAGAAGATGATTGCTTGCTGTGTCTCTGCAATTTTGAGCTGAGGTGATGGTTTAGTTTGGTTTTTTTTTGGATACTTTTTGCTGCAGCCTGCTCTTACACAACATTACGACAGCGGTGACAGTGAACCAAGACTGGGAAGCTGTGGTTCAGTCCTCTAAGTAACCCAGAGGCAGCTGCACGTTCAGATATTTCTCCATAGGCTTGTAGTGTACTCTTTATCATTCGATTACATCACAATAGAATAATACATCATTTTATAACATATTCTCCTCAACACATTTGATTTTCTGTGTATTCACTTAGTCGTATCACGGTGTTGTTCTTTAACTCAATAGCTTTACTCTGCATTTATACTTTCTTCCCCCTGTTTTCAAAACACTCTTGCCTGTAACTTCCTTCTTTCCTTCTGGTCGATCCAAGCAGTTCCTGTAAACAGACTCGTGAGAAGTAAAGCTACCTTGGAGTTAGAAAAAGTTGTTAACACAAAAAACATTTCTGCTTTAACCTGGCAGTAGATGATTAGAATTCTCTTTGGGATTATCCAAGTATTTGTTCATTTTCATACTTTGATATTTGAATTTGGTAATCTCTCCTCCATTCGTCACCATTTCTCTCCGCATTGTCTCAAAGTGGCAGTGGTACGTCCATCTGTGCTTGGGGCCAGCGTGTGGGGGAAGCCAGCCAGCATGTTTACCAGCTCCACTGTTTGTCTTTGACTGCACTGTGTGTTTACAGTGTGTCTGTGCATTCATGTGTGTGTATAAAGCAAGCCTTGATGTCTGATGTTTGCTAGTTTGTCCGGCGGAAAGGCCGGTCTTAAAGCCAAGATTTAAAAAGTTAATGCAGAAAATATTTACAATGGGGATTAGGTCTTCTTTCCCTTCTCTTGTGAGGTGATTAACACATGCAAACACCTAAACTAGCCTAATCTTCCTATTTGGTTTAAATCCTTATATACATATAGTGTGTTTATACTGTACAACCTCTAGTCCTCTTTAACTTTGACTTCATGTGACTACATTTGGATTTCTCCTGTTTTTCTTTGTGTTGCACAGCCCTTTGCTCTCCTAGCAGTCATAAAATGCCTGTTCTTGTCTTTGTAGCTGCTAGAGTCAACAGATGTTAAGGAAGATGCAGTCCTCTGTTGCTCCATGGAGGTATGGACCACACACACACACACACACACACATACGCCCCAAAGGTTGAGGAATGCCCTCACTTTGCAAAAACGTCCCCAAAAGTCCAATTGGTCCCCACAAAGATAGACATGCAGGCATACACAGAGGCACACGTAATCCGTTTGGCTTCCAGTTAAACTAGCAGCTGATTTTAAATTGGTGTACACGCCAGGTCAGCAGTTAAAGATCTGATATGATAAATACCTCCAACAAAAAATATCCTAAAACATAAAAACAACAAACCTGTAAAGACCGTTTTATTCAACATGATGGATTTTCCATTACAGTCCCGTGTGATAAAGATTCAGGGAGACAAAGAGGCTCATAAAATGACATCAAATAAAAAATTGGGGACCTTGAATTGGACATCTTGCTAACTCTAGAGGCAAAACAGCCACATTAATGGAAAACACAGCAAGTTGAAATATACTGAAATTGTCCTTTTAGAGGGAGAAAGTAAGGTCTTTGGTTATCAGATTTAAAAAAAGAGCAAAGGTAGGTGAGCTCTGAAAGGCTAACCCTTCCCTAACCCGTCACTCACACAGTTTCATGGCCGGAGGGTGTGTGAATATTTGCTGTTTGATTGTATCCACAATAACAAGGTGCCAGACGCTGTGTCTCGCTCTCAGAAAGGGACACACACACACACTCGCGACCTCGTACTTCTTTACCTAAACGCACCCACCAACCCCTTTTTCTCTCCTCCAGCTGCAGAGCACGGGGCGTCTCCTGGAGGAGCAGCTCCCTGAGATGATGACGGAGCTCCTGGCGGCCGTCAGGGACAAGATGCTTTGTCCAGCCGAATCTCAGCTGACTCGCTCTCTGCTCATGGAGGTCATCGAGCTGCACGCACACCGCTGGAGCCCCCTGGAGGCTCTCACCACCCAATATTACAACCGTACCATCCAAAAGCTTACCACCACTGCCTAGTTGAGACAAGCCCCGGAGTTATTTTCTAGCTATTAAATAGAAAAAGTAACTCCACTTTTGCCTGCATAAATAGGAGATATATGCAGCTATTGAGCTTAAGTATAATTTCATAAGACAGGTGACCACTGCCACAAATAAACCGTACAGACAGCTACCGAACAGGTATCCCTGAGCCATCAGTGCATCACTACATATTGGTTATTTGAACACTAACAGCTACATGGCCAGTAGGGGCGTGCTTGGCCACACAGACTCTGGGAGCTGCACCGGCTGTGGCTGCTGAGGGATAAAGGAGGGAACAGACGAGAGGGGTCATGCAGGGGAGAGGGGGAGAGGGCAGCAGCCTGTCCGTGGGGAATGGAGAGATCTGTACCCAAAAGATGAATGGAGGAGGGAAGGGGAAGGGGGTCAGGGTGGTCTGTGTCAGTCTCTCCATTGTGCTCATTTGCCAAGCCACCCTCTCGCTGTCTCCTTCTCCTCCCCCTGCCTCCTCTGTCTCTCCGTTAGCCCCTGGGGTCTGTGTGGCTGATAAAAGAGAGGCGGAGGAGGCGACGGGGAGGAGCCGACGGGGAGTAGACACGGTGCTGTCTGTCTGGGCCGTCTGCCCTGCCGGGCCAGGGACCAGGTCAAAGGGCCTTGCAGTGAGGGCTCCCCAGCTCCTCGCTGCCTTTGTACCCTCCCCCCCTCCCCTCAGCAGGAAGCCCCTTTGAGGGGATGAGACAGCAAGCCTGCTGGGGCTGGCTGGACTGAGGATAAGGATCAGGCTGGCTAGAATAGGGTGGCAGATGGCTGCTTGAGCCCCTGTGAGGCGACACACTCCCAACACACCCCACTGGCACCCCAGTTACCCATAGAGGCAGTAGAATTGTAGTGGTGGTTGGGGGTAGAAGGTGGGGGCAGCATTAAAAAAATCAAAGCAGACACTGCTGTCTGATAATTCTTTTGTTTTTGTTTTTCAGGGGAATGTCTCTTCTCCTCGGTTAAGCAGTGCATGTCCATGCTTTGTTAACCCCTTCATTCAGATTGTTATATATTTTTTAATCATTTGTTTTTTTTCTCATTGACGTTTCATTTTGAAGTCTTGTTTTTATGGTGAAATGTATATATAAGATATAGCAGTAGGCCTTATTGCACAGGTTTGATTTGTTTTGCACTGTTTTGAGGCGATTTGCTTTCAAATTTAAAGTTGAAAAAAATTTAAATTTGAGGCAGTGCTTGTGGATTAAGATTGAATCTCTGTAGTGAGAGATGAGTTGAGCATAGTGAGGGATTTTAGGATGTTTTAATTGACTAGTGGCCTTGTCAGTTATTCCTTTTTTTTAAATTTTTTTTTTTTAAATAGGGGCTCATGTTTACCGGTCAGCCAAGTCTGGACGTTATACTATTGTTCTTTTGCAGAAGGAAAACGCGCATTTAAAGAGTAAGAGAAGGAAAAAATAGTGATGCGACAACGAAAAAAAAAAAAGAAGCATGGCACACATGATGTTAAATGCTTGAAAATCCCCTTTTCAAGCCATTTTTTTGCAGTGGACATTTTGCAAGTGTTTAATATGGACTGTATTTGATCTTGCTTTGTTTCTGAAATCACTATTAACATGTGTATTTGAAGATAATGATGATAAGAGGAAAATCTTATTATTTGACTTCATATTAGCTCATATTATGTGACCCTTGTTCCAGCTGATGTTTGTACTATGATATTGACGTACCAAGCCAATCATGCACCATGTATAAATGGGCTTTATATATAATCTACATACAGTATATTAACTAGTATTTAACAACAGTGAAATAGAGGGGGGGTTGCGCAGCAGAGCTGTTACGCATAGGAAAGATTGGCTGGGTGGCTAGAAATTGGCAGATCCGTACATTTTTATCAGGAATTAACTCTTTGCTTGGGAGTAGTAACAAACATGCACACGTATACTTAGTTTCCCACTGAATTCTCGTGTGGGCAGTGTTTTTGGATTATTTTCTGTGTCTTGCATCAAGAATTAAGATCCTGTGTGGTAGAAGCACACCCCAGAAGATTAGTCAGATGAATCGGGTGTTTCATAAATGTGTTTGCAGGAGCATCTTAATCATCTGTACGTATGTGTCCGATTAAGAGGTGATCTGCTTTTTTTTTGTTTTGTTTTGTTTTGTTTTGTTCGGTCTTTTGTTGTCCTTAATTTAAATTATATCTAGCTCATTTATGTATAAATAATTTTGTCGTCTGATGGTTTTTTTAAGACATCTTCGAAAGTAATACCTTGCTTGCTGGCAAGTGTGTGAGTGTGGTATTACCATGTTTTACTTTATGAAAAGAAAAAAGCTCATCGATCAGTTTCTATTATGCAAAGAGCAACCCCCTCTCACAGCAGATTGGGGCAGGTGGGGATTGCCCCCTCCCTGTGTGGTACTGGAGCCTCCCCATCTCACATGCCCTTAGACCTTCAGCTCGGGTGACATGACCCAATGGACTGACTGAATGAGATGCAACTCCATTTTGCATATTCTCATGAATATTTGGGGCGGGGGGGGTGGGCTATGGAGAGAAGCATTGGATTGGAAGCAGTGGGTCACCTGTGAGTTCTTGTTTGTTTTGTTTTTCTAAGCAACTGAAAAATAAACTAACAAGTGGAAAAAAAAAAAAACCTAAAAAAAAAAAAAAGATGTAATGGAACAAACTCTTTTGTTTTTGTTTTTTTGTTTGTTTGATTATCAGCAGCGACACACAGGAAGTCGGCGTGGCCTCAGATGTATTCACACGTCACAAAAGAAACCTATTGTTGCTCGCACGGTTGCCATTGCCTTCACCAGATAGACTGCGTGACCAATCGCGGCACCGCAGTTGGTCATTATACTAACAATTCATACATGTGCACACTGGAACTCCTCATTTACACCCCCTCTTCTTTACACGGTCACACATTAAGCAGACCACATTTCAGAATTGTAACACCATATATGATGATGTGTTTTAGCGCTGCTGAATGTCCTTGGCTAATGATTTGCCTTTAGTAAGCCATGACACATGCCTGGGGCTCCACGGTTGTGGGCTTCCCAATGGGGACTCTTGATGCTGGGGCTGCTTTCCAACTGATACCCCCCCCGTCCCTCAAACCTATAGGACATCCTTCAGCACTCGTCCACATCAATCAGCATCATCCTATATGCTTGAATATTTAAGTGAAACTCTAAAATTGCCTTCAATGAGAAGCTTTTTCCCTTTTTCTCCAACATATCCATGTATCTAGAACACAAGAATAATTCTGTTTAATGCATATGTACAACATGTGTTCGCTACTCTATCATACAAACATGAGCAATGAGCAAAGTACAGTTATAGACCTAGTGATAATTTCTGGAAAAGATACTGGGAGGATATGATGAAGGTCACCTGGTCCTTATCAGGCCTTACATTTAGCTAAATGTTATATCAGGTGAACCACAACACATAACATATCACACCGTTTCATTATTCTTTTAACAAAGACTAAGCCAGAAAATGTAGAAGCAGTTTGTGAAAAACTAAGTACACCCTTACTGCTTCTGCAGGAATTAAGATGGTAAGTAGCAGTGCAGGTGCTGCTTATGGAAAACACTCCAGAAAAGAAATACTGACAACTTCACTCCAAGGTCAGACCATGCAGTGGTCAGAAAAAGAAAGAAAAAGAAAAAAAAAAACGACAACATTGACCTACATCTCAGACTACTACAGGCCTCAGTTAGCATGTTCGAATTTCATGAAGCGCAATTAGAAAAAAAGACTACACAAGTATGGCTCGTCTGGAAAGGTTGCCTAAAAAGAACATGGCTGCACAGCAAAGCTGCATTTGAATATACCACAAGATTTCTGTAACCATTTTCTTTGGACCGACAACACCAAAGTGAAGATGTTTGGTCGTATTGCACAGCAGCACGTTTGATATAAACAATGTTTTAAAAAAAACAGCATATCAGCAAAAACGGCTCACACCAACCAAGCACGGTGGTGGAGGGGTGATGATTTGGGCTTGTTTTGCAGCCGCGGGACGTGGGCACCTCGCAGTTAGTGACTCGACCATGAAGTCCTCTGTATGTCAAAGCATTCTGGAGTCAAATGTGAGGCCATGTGTCTGACAGCTAAAGCTTGGCTGGAATTAGGTCACGCAACAGGAAAATGATCCCAAACACAGCAGCAACTCTACAAGAGGCTGAAAAAGAAAACAACCAAGGTGTTGCAACGATCCAGTCAAAGCCCAGATCTCAACCTGTTGTGGGACCTTAAGAGAGCTGTGCAGAACTTCAATGAAGTGAAGCAACGTTGTGAAGAAGAGTGGACCAAAATTCCTCCACAGCAATGTGAAGGACTATTGAACTGTTGAATCACCGAGTGTTCTCAGATTTTCACACACTGCTTCTGCATTTTGGCTTAGTTTTTGTTAAGTAAATAATGATATTATTCATCTAAGGTTGTATTTGTCAAATGTGAAGACCTTGAAGTAAATTTTTTTTTTTTCTTGTATTATGTCTTTTAACTATAAAACCTTAGAGCTGAAAAATGGTGGACTTATTTTTCCTCATGACCGCAGAAAATGGCTGAATCCTCGGCTCACACGTAAGCCTTTCAAGGAGTAATTTAAAGTGGTGGAGGAAGACAGAGCTGCCTCCATCTGATAATTAGCATCACAGCTGATATGGCTCAGTGCCGTGTGAACAGACAGTCAAACGGGCACGTTAGCCTTAAGGGATCATGTCGGCCACCATGCTGTTGCAGTCTACACTCCTTAAGATTCTGTAGATCACTTTACAAATTGTCTTTTGCCTGCAAGCAGAGACAGAATGAGGGACAAACTAAAAGTGTATGTTAAAGACGCATGCTGTATGGCTCAATTTATACTGGTTTTAAAAGGAAATCTTCGCATAGCTAGAAAACAAATGACTGGCGATAGTCAAATCAGCAACACTGAACATTTCTAAAAGGTGGATTTGGTTTTCAGAATTCTGTACTATATATATGTCAATTTTGACAGCATGTTTCTTACCAAAATGGATCTTTGAGCAAACAATCATTAGCTGCCACATTAATGAAGGATGCAGTAATACATTACAATGATACCAGCCTCTGGGTGCCATGTCAACACTTGATCTGCTTTTTGATCTGTTTGAGCCAAACACAAGCCGGCTGCATCTCTGCTGGCCTTGATGACGAACCAAAGTCGAAGAGGTAGGATGCTCAAATTAAGATAACGGCTCACGCAGGCACACTCTCTCCCCCGAACTTAAGCAAAACAGGTGCTGTCTGATCCTGATTTCAGCCATCTCTTTGTGAATGTGTCTCCCATTCGTTGGTTTTCTGGTGGCTAACACGTTCTGTTTTGGAGATTTTTTTATGTGCACGTCCTTCTCCACAGCCTGCATGTTTCTGTGTTTGATCAGCATACAAGCAAATCCGAGGAGAGGATTTCAAAATGTATTCAGTGTGAGGGGTGCAGAGGCCAGATATTGTGTAAAACAAAGTATAGTTAAAACACACAGAAGCATCCCCAGATGTTTTTCTGCAATACTCTTTGCTGTGGGAGAAATCAATAACTGTGGGCTACGATGTGCTTTTAGCTTGTTCACTTGACCTTTCCATCTAAGCAGCAGCTACTGCACTGCAGTTTATTCTCCCCAAAAAACAGATTTCATCTCAACTATATTTGGATTGAGACATTTCAGCTGGCTGTTATGTAGACATTCTGGAGTCTAATGTAGATCTCTGGATGATATTATTTTATATCACTTATATTATCCTAAATGTCTGGCTGCCTCCAAGTTAATTCTCATTCTCATATCAACTGCAACACATGAAGTTTTACCATGATCTTCTTGTAAAGGCTACCGATTTTCAGCATTCTTTTCTCCTTTTATCAAATGTTGCTAGACATTAGCTTCTAAGATGTCTGACAGATGAGTGAAAAACAAAAAACACAGATTGGGACTGAAAAAATTGGATTCTAAAGGTGTGAATTATCTGTGTTAAATTTTGTTTTTCTTACAGCTCTAATGAAGAAAAGGCTCCTGTAGAAAGAATTACAAACAGAAAATGGGATCCAAAAAATGATGTGCTTACTGATTTTTTTTTTGTAAAAATCAGCTGAGGCTTACCACAATATGAGAAAGCAAAACACGGGTTGAACACAATCACAGATTTTATCAGAGTTTAGTTGGGTTTCTTTTTAGGAAAAGTGAAACAGATCTCAACCAGAGTGAAAACTGAAAAGCTGCATTCTTGCTTCCTGGACAGGCAGTAATGGAGGAAATGATGTCATGACCTCCTAACTTCCTGAATGAACTGCATCAGAAGCTCTTTTGGTGAAAGATGCACAGAGTCAGCAAATGAACTAATTCACTAGTGTCTGTGGCAGTGGGTAACATGCCTTCACCTTTCATTAGCTCATTTTTTAGCATCGATTTTTGGGATGGAGGATCCAATTAGCCTAAAAGGCATGAATAAAAAGTAGGATTCACCTCTATTATGACATCACAAGCAAATATGATACAATAGACGTAATGACCGAGAAACTTCAATGACATACATTTATCGATACACTTTTCAAAAACTAGTGCCAACAGGGATAATTCACAAGATCAACTTGCAACTCGTACTTCAGAATCATATTCAGTCTTTCTAGACTTTAAACTAACTATTTGCTTTGGTCTGTCTTGTTTCCAGACACAGCTTTTATCTCTAGAAGTAACTGAAATAAGTTGCTTTTTTTCAGAAAAGCAAACTGGTTTGGTATGTATGTTTTTACAAAATGAGAGAAACTGCACTATACAGATGGTGGCAGTAGATCATGGATAGAAAATATATAATTTTCTATAGTTATTTTGGGCATATGCTTCCACAATACATCCAGCCATAAATTGAGGTTTCTTTTCTCTTTTGTATCCACTGACAAACCTGTACAAGCAAAACTGAATATCTGACAGCAAAAGCACTGTGAAATCAACACTCAAACCTTAATGTAAAAAAAATTGTAAATTGCTTATTAAAAGTGTTAAAAACAAGAAAGTCTACAGCTATGCTGGCATCTCTGAGGGGCTTTTTGTAGGCAGAGAGCTACTTAAACCAAAATACTAAAAAGGGATACGCCAACACAGTTACAATACAGACCTTCAGTACAATATAATACTTCAGAAATTATCTTGAAAGTATATTCCTCAGCACTTTTTTCTTAACCTTGTTGGAAAGCATTGTGACATGAAGAAAAGATGGGAGGAGAAAAATTGTAAGGCCTTAGGAGAACTAAGGTTTCTGACTGTTCCCCAACTGTTCCATGTGTCGATGTGTCCTTGGGTAAAACACTGAATAGAATTGTCATCCATACGTGTTTGATTCGAGAAAAAGTTTTAAATCAAGCAAACTATGTTGGACTGTATTGAATGCAAGCTGCAGCTGACTGGGAGCCGGATCAAGCGAAGGAACACAGCACCCCATTATCATTGGCATGAAAGTGAAAATTTACCCTAAAAACATTTTGTCACAAGATTTTTTATGTCAAGATATTAAATATCAACAACATGCTACATTGTGTTGCTCTTTATTTTGTTTTATTTTTATTTAATCTCAGTGTGTGCAGGCAGACATTTTCAGTTCTGGCCTACTTGGTGTGACTAAGGGTGTTCCCCTGGGGTCAGTCATGGGACCCCTCCTATTGATTTTATATACATGTGTATATATCTATGTATATATATATATATATATATATATATATATATATATATATATATATATATATATATATATATATATATATATATATATATATATAGTATATCTTAGACAAAAATATTTCTCTGAAACTTCCCTTAATCAGGCTTTCAGTTAGCTGCCACTTGCATTCAATACAGTTTAAAGGAATTGTATTTTAATCTTGTTCTGCATACAAGCAAAACTCAACCCATGTATCAAATAATGATACATGATTCTTTTCATATCCAGCAACTAGGACAAAAAAACCTGACCTGAAATTAGGTACATGTCTTATGTTACGTGTCTTTCATTTATGGCCAAAAAGAGGCTTGTAGCTGCCAATTTCATGTCTGTGCTGAATCATGGTGACTTTCTTTATATCCATGCTTCCTCACAATAATTACCCACATTAGATGAAGTCTATCATGGAGCTCTAAGGTTTCATAACTAATTCTAAATCTCTAGCTCACCTCCACTTTTTGTAAGGTGGTTTTGGTTGGCCTGCTTTGTCTACAGGTAGACTCAGTCATTAGTATGTCCTTATCTACAAAGCTATTCTTGGTCTGCTTCCTCCTTATTTACAGACTTACGTTTAAAAAAGCTCAGGGAGTTATTCTCTTTGTACTTAGGATTTATTCCCGCTGTTTGTTCCTAGAGCCTGTGCTGAACTCGGAAAAGGGAATTTAATTATACTGCTTCCTTTCCTTACAATCAACATCAAAATCACCTAAACATAATGCAGCTGATCTCACAAAGAAATTCTTAAAAGATCTCATATGACATGGATGCAGAAGGCATACACATTTAAGTTTTATCATTATTTAAACGTTGTATAACTATTTTGCTTTTGTCTAATGTCTTTATGTTTGTGTGGTATGTTTTCATCATGCTGGTTATGTTGTTAATCTTGGCCTGGACACTCGAAAGAGATCTTTGATCTCAATGAGACACTGAATAAAGTCTATAATGATTTTTTTGATGATCTTATTATTTTTTTTAAGAAGCATATATAGAGTCTAAATATCAATTTAGAAGTGTTTGTAAATGGGTAAGTTAGAAACACATTTTAACAGCTTTGTTAAAATGCATTATGTAAGTGCTGATCAACATAAAAAGTGCACGCTGAGAATCTCCAGTCAAATCTGATGAAAAGAGCATAAGATTTTAGATGACTGCAAAATAGCATTTAAAAAAGATTACTTCCCCATTTACCTTGCATGAACAGTTTTATGTAGGTCTGTCAGTGACAGATTTAATTGAATGTCTATTTAATGACTTGACTGAAATCTGCAATGCATCTTTTTCATTAACGGTGACATAAAATGGAACATTATTGGACCAAAATGTAACAAATGTCATTACAAACCTATTGTAAAAACAAAGTCCAGTATAAACTAAGCAAACAGGAGTCATCCACCGGTGACCATGAATCTCTGCAAAAATATCAAAGCAGTCCTAGGTTATTAGCTAAGCGATTACAACTTGGATCAAAGTGATGGTTCACCTAAAAAACAGACCTTTATATTTACTGCTACATACAAAAAACAAGTTAAGTATGCCCAATGGGTATATAATCGCAGAGCAATAGGGCTCATAAAATGGGATCTAGTGATTCCTACTTTATCTAATAAATATTCTATCAACAATCTGAATGCGATGTTGTTGTTACATATGTACAGCACAGTTTTTGTGGCAGAAATGTGAACTGCTCACTTTATCACATTACCATTCACAGGCCTTGAGAATGCATGACGTCTCTGGAGCGTGTACCCTTGCAGTGGCCTGGCTGAAAAGTGTGCTGCAGCAGGCCGCTCTCAGTTTTTTTTTAGTGCCAGCGGCAGCACACACGCTGCCAATGTCAACAGACGTATCCTCATACATGGGAAAGGAGCAGAGAGCGACCGTGACGCAAAAAGGAAGATCTTTTTAAAAAAATGGAGGAAACCTCAAACACTAAAGGTGAACAAGAAAAAAAAAATAGAAAAAAGCACTTCAGGAAATGAATTAACTGACATAAAGGGAATCATAAGATCATTCTCTCTTGGTGTGTCTATCTCTGTTGTAAGGTTCATCTCAGCTAAATGCACTAATTTATGAGCAGTGGTGTGTGAGACTGAATGAGTGAATGTGTGTGTGTGCCATTTCTTTGCCTGACCAGACCAGCCACCCAGAAGTGTGTCTTTCTTTGTGCCTGACGAGCCGGCATGAGCAAAGCTTCCGCTGTGAGCTGCACTCAGTGACCGATCACTCAAGCAGAAATCAACACACAAACACGCACATACACGTGCACGCCATAATTAGAGACGGTAAAGGGACACGGGTAGCATCCGCAGAGCCTCTGCTGCTCACTGGAGCAGAAGTGAACACACACACGCATTGTACACACACGTAAGCACACAGAGCAGCCGTTGGAGGTCGATGGAAGTGTCCGCAGACAAGCAGTGGGAAGTAACACCTGATGTCTTTGTTGCCAGGCTCCCGCCTAGCGACTGCCAATGTGGCTACACGCTGCGACAAGCATGACCCTGTTGCTAGGCAACTCGAACTTCTGTGACTGATAGTGGGAAAGTTCTGCAAAGGAGAAAAAAACATTTAGAAAAAAAAGGTAAGTATTGGATTTAAGCCTTTATAGAAAGATAAAAAAAAAAAGGAATAAGAACGCCAAGAAGGTCTGTGGACAGCTTATCAAAGGAAGCATTGAGGAACAGCGACAGCAAGACATTTAAACTTGAGAGTGTCTTCATCAAAACTGCTGCAGCTGTCTACCTTCTCCTGCTTTTACAGGCCTGCTCCCCTGCGTGCCAGCAGCCCTTTGATTTGTGAGGCGGCATGCTGTGCAAGGAGTGTTCCTTGTATACTGTGTGTGTAAACACACACATAAAAGAGCTCAGAGTGCGGCCAGGGGATCACATGAACTCTAGTACAAGGTACTGCTCTGTCTGTGAACATGCAGACTCTCCTTCAGCCTACTCTGGGCCTGATTACCAAGTCAATTTTGTTCACATAAAACAAATATCACAAATTTGCCTTAAGAATTTAAGAAGTAACCTAAAACAGGCAACAACAAAAAAAAGAAGAAGCTACAAACACATTTAGAACACACAAACTGAACATGACACAATCCCACACAATTTTAACTCTGTTGCATTGAGTGTTTAGTCTTCATGTTACCACAGTTTTTAACATTTCATAGCATCATAACACCCCAGCAGAATAAAACTGGCTGCAGTGTCACTTACACAACATTTTGCGTTAAGCATCCCAACTGTTCACCAGTGTTATGCATTAATTAACACCAATATTTATCACTATTTCAGAGCTCTTTGTTGTCAAAATAGATTTTGAAATGTGTACTAAATACCACAGACCTAAAATGTGTTTTTGTCTGAACAACAGCTAAAGCCAAATACATTCAAAGAAAACTAAAAACTAAAAGTAAAAATCCTCTCACTTTAGATGCCAAAGACATCTTTTTTTCTAACGATATAGGCTCTATTCTACAACTAAGACTCTAATTGGGCTGTAACGAACAATACTTTTCTGAGTTTTTGTCCTCCAAAGATACAAAATAATTTTCTGTTTTTTATGATTTGATCTTGGTTCAACTTCAGTGGATCCTTGTCATAACATTTAAGCATTTTCTGCTCAACAGCACCAAATAATTCTGCAGCAGTTACCAATGATTCCCTTGACTACTGTAAAATCCTTTTCCAAATCCACTAATTGCATATAGACATGTTTAGTAATCACATCCAGAGAAAGCTCCTTAGTATCCATCAATGTGTTTTCTATACCCACTGTAACCAGTGCACGGTCACAGAGCTCCTTAGTAGCTGGAAGGTTTGGTCACAAAAAATGACTCCAATGACCCGCCGGACCTCCAAACAGTTCTGCAAATACATGCCTTCATTTCTCCACCTCACATTCTTCTGCTGTTTCCAAGTGGTACTTCAGAATCTCAAGTGGGCTCAAAGTTAACTTGAACACGTAAATGTCCGGAAAATTAGACCTGGACTTTCTGCGCAGTTACTGGTTCACACACACACACACACACACACACACACACACACACACACACACACACACACACACACACACACACACACACACACACACACACTTCAAAGCAGGACACATTCTCACAACTAGAAATACTCTGAGGTGGCCCCTGAATAGAGCACACAGCAGGCAGGACTTGATGCCTCAGCAAGCCCTACATTTAACACAGACACCATTTTGCAGTGGAAAGCTCTGCATTGGGCTCAGGAACACTTCTGAGAACCACTGTCAGTGAACGCTTGTTGCTGCATCCACAAGTGCAATTGCACATCTACCATGGAAAGAAAAAAAAAACAAAAGCAAGATCCCGAAACATTAAATTCTCATGCACAATCTTATGTACTGAAAGATGGACAGAGTTGTGGTCGGATTAATCAAAAATTGAAATGAACCACCCAGCTTGTGTCTTGTGGTTCACACGTCTATGAGGACACTATTAAAGATGAACCGGTTTTAGAGCAACATAAACTCAGCTGCCATCAACAACTTTTTCCGAGACAATGCAAACCACATTCTGCATGGCTCGCTTGTGAAAAGGCCTGACCTGTCTACTGTCCAGACCTGGCACCCAATGAAAACTTTTGTCACATTAAACAATGAGTACAAAATGGAGGGAAGCCATAATCCTGCAATACAATAATGGGAAAACTTTTCATGATCAAAACTACAGCTACTCGCTTCGCAGACAATGAGTTGTCACAGAGATGTGATACAACGCTACAAGTTGTGAACCCTGTCCTTATTTTCTGCAACACACTGCTAGTATTAGATTCAAAGAGAGCAAATTTTTTTTAAACATGGTGTTTAGTAATATCCACGTTTCCTTTGTTGAATTTTGAATCGATAATAGAGCTTGAATGATATAATTACGTTTTGTCTTTATCGCTCTATTTTTCAAAGCCTCCCAAGTTTTTCAGAAACTGGGCTGTACTTTCCTGACTGAGAAGTGACCATCAAGCAGATCCAGAAAGCGCTGGACAGAAACAAAATCTCCCTGTACTGTATTTATTTTTAGAAGTCGTAATGTCTGTCCAGGTTGCTGAGCCAGTTGTCATGGTGACAAAGATGCTGGGTTGTACATCTATAAATTAGAAAACACCATTTGTATTGATGTACAGTTCGATTAAGAGAATGTTCACAAGACCTGGGGCTACATTGGTTATGTTAAACATTTAAAGGGACAAATCCAGCACTGTTTAAACTATTATACAAACAGACTAGTATAAGGGTAATAACTGACATTTCAAGGACTGAACAAGTCAGTAAACTGTATGTCCGCTACAATAGACAAGGACAAATCTGATGGTACACCTCTAAATATAACTGTTAGTATCCAAACTCCTTCAGTGTGTGAGTATTTGATGCGTGAGTAATTTTGGCTGGTGAGTGTCACACACCCACAAGATCCAGCGATCGATGTCGGCTGTCTCTAAATGATGATGCATTTCAGGATGTTATGCTTACGTTTCTCCTGTCTTTTTTGGGTGAGTGAACAATTTAGATAAAGTTGAGTCATAGAAGTCGAACACTACTCATAATACAACCCCTCTCTCTTTTAACTGTTACTTCCTCAGTTGGTTAAGAGCTACAGTAGAAGCACAGAGCCCACTCACAGCCTACATATATACAAAGATACACTACGCCCAGAGCCACCAGAGTGAATATTGGTCATATGTTGCACACAATCCATCATCAGTACATTGTCGTAGCTGTCTCTACTCACTGTTAACTTGATTTTGATAATTAAAATTAATGTCAGAATCTGAGGAAATTGAGGGTCTAAAACTGGATGGATACAACCTCTGCTTGAACTAAAAGTAAAACACCTCAAAACGCAAGGTCAACAATTATTTGTTTTACTCCCTAAAATTACTGAGTGACAACTTGCGCCGCCTGTTGAGGAATGACGTTGGTGCTCCGTGAAATTCTAAGATGCATCTCAAGGCAGACGTAAATGATTCTGCATTGATGCAGTGACAGAACATAATGGAGAAGTTTAAACCTACACAAAATCATAATTACCAATCAATAATTGGTGATTTTGGGGCCTTAACAGAAAAATTAAGTAGCATGCGTCCTGCCCTAAAACACCAAAGAAGAAGAAGCAGAAGTAGCTGGAAATGAAGAAGCAACATCTTCAATTTCACATTAAATTGAAGATGATGACATTACTGTGATGTTTTGGGTGATACAGCAGAGGAAGATTGGGCTCAGCAATGCGTAATTGGAAAAAAAGTTTGACAGCGGACATCTGGACTCACTTTGGATAAACCGGAAAGCATGAACCAGATAAGAATCGCACAATGTGTAAAATATGCTTCGTAAAAATGTATTACTGCAGTAATGTAACTAATATTTGTGGTAATAATTGTGGATCAGTTGTAGAAATTGTATTGTAGCCGTTTTTGATCGGACCAAACATCTGCAACCTCAAGGAACACAAAGCAGCCTGAGGCATTGTCAACTTCGTGCTCCAACTCTGAGAAAGTCAGGGAATTGCCATGTCAGAGGCACCTTTCACCGATAAGGAATACAGATTTATTCAGTGGAAAACCTCACGTGTAAGTAGGCTATTTCCAATTAAAACAGCCTTCCTTCACTTTATAGCCATTAAAGTCCAGGTAAAGGGTTCAATAAGTAAACCTAGTCAAAGAAGTATGATATGAGAATTGTGTACCTAAGAGTCAACTGACAGAATGTACGGTACTGAGATGGGTCACAGAGACACTGATACTGAAAAGTAACGATGACTGTCTGAAAGAACTAAATAAAAAGGGAACTCAGACTGATTTGACTGCTTATGTTCATGACTAGAAACATAGCTAGGTGCAGTCATATAAGTGATTCAGTGATACATGACTGAAACTGAACTGAATGCTTTATTTATCCCAAATAGAAATTAAATTGTTGTAGTGTCAATAACGACTATTCTAAAAATAAAAGTAATAATAATAGTAAATAAATATTAGATAAAAAAAGAGGCGGATAGATTAACATGTCAATGGAAGTCTCATCTCCCTGCATGGTCGTTATTACAGGAAGTCAAGATGTATCTTTAGATTCATAATCAAATCAAATTGAAAATATTCACAATTCACAATGTATTTCATATCAGTCAGCTGAGAGCATGCTACAGTTCGTAAGTCATTTTCACACTGCAAGCTCAAGGCTGGACTGTTACTCCTTTAAATGAGTCAAAGTTAATGCACATTGGACATGGCAGTGGAGGCAGTCACAATGTGTGACTGAGTTGTCCCTTTGAAAGGACTGATTTATATCATCAGCCTTACACTTTATAAAACATGATAGTAATATCCAGCAAGTAAGAAATTGTTACTGAATGTGCTGCTGCTCAAGGCCAACACAGGGAACAGACAGCATAATTACAATGAGCATAGAGAAGAGTTCAGTTAATTCATCTAATTAACAGTATTGTTGCAAGAGTACCAATTCACCGCAGCACTCCTGGTTTACTTCTCTTGTCTGAGCTTTGAAGTTTGTGAACAAACGAACAGTTAAAAGTGAATTAATAAACACAAAACCATTGGCCAGTGTGTAAATTATTTACAGTGCCTTCATTATTTTTGTCTGGTTCTATTCCAGCACGTTAATTGTTCTGAAGTCTTTTATCTCGGAGTCAAAGCAACACTGAAAGAGAAGTTTTATTCTTGTTTTTCCCTCTATCGTCTCCACACCCTCCCTTTCTCTTTGCATTGCTGTTTCTTTTTTGTGTTGCTCCTAATAATGGCAAACCCTTTCTGCACAGTAGGTGTTTTTATTCATGAAGTGTTCCGGTTCCTTGGTTACCAGTGTTTGTGCAACAGAGCTGAGGTCTGCCGATTTACCAGTAGACGGCTGTCTGACTGACAGTGACCATCCAAACCGGTGTGAAGAAATCTAGGGTGGCATCTATTTCATAATTAAACTGTCATGTGACAAACCTTTCTCAGACGTGACTGACATGCAGACTGTTGATAAATGACATCCAAATCCAAAAAAAAAGAAGAAAAAATATGGCAAAGATTCAAACAGTTGAATAAAAAAAAAGTTGCATTGGAAGAGTAAGCATTGGTGGAAATCACAGAAGGAAAAAAAGACAATGAGGCGTGCTAGTAAATATTTGACTGGAGCTGTAACTTTCTATGTGCTTACAAATTCAAGTGACCTCACAAGATTTCGATTTCTTAGGTGAAGTTATGCCTGCCCCTACATACATACATAATTTCACTTTTTTCAGAAGGACAAAGAAAAGAAATGCTCTAATAGAGGCTGAGCTCTCAGTGAAAGCTAAACAAGTTAGTTACAACACAGTGGAAAAAAACAGGAGGTGAAGTGGTGTCAGAACCTTACTATTTATCATCTTTTGGAGAATTAGGTTTTCTTCCTCCAGCAGAGCTTCAGAGATATGGAAAATGTATGCTTATCATTTCTAAGACATTCATCTTCTGAACATGAGGCATTTTTGAAAAAGCAAGTGCTCTTGCAGTCACCGAGAACACCATAACACATATATACACATATATGGATATACAGCTTGCCACAACAGTCAGCTATGAAGCTACAATCTCTATTCCCTCAGTTCTGTCTTTGAGTTGGTCTAACACATCCATTTACATCCACAACTGCTGTAACAAAAGTATTACATCTCCTCATGATCCAAGGTAGATACGACACCGCAAAAAGAGAAGACTGACAAAATGTAAGAAAAGGGGGTGAAAGAGATACAAAGATGCAATAGGAAGAATGAAAGAAAAATAAAGAATTTGGGCAAACACTTAGTAAGTATAGATATGGATAGTCATTATTCTGTGTAATTACACTGTCAGGTTCGTCTGGCCTTTCTATGGAACTGAATCCTGGACTTGAGTTTCTATTGTTGTTTTTCCATGACATGGATACAGAGCAGAACAGTGCGTTTCGACTGCACGGCTACTTCCATGCTCCTTTGTCTTTTACAGACCGTATCCTCTTTCGGTTGGCGGGACCAGGTGTTTATCATCCTAGCATGTATGGCACTGCGGCGACACGAGCGAGGCACACCATTTCATTACATTGATTTAGCAGACACTTTCATCCAAATAGATAGAGTATAGAGTAGTTATTCCCCTGAATGAATTTGCAATAGGCTTTGGATTTTCTTTTTCTCCTGTCGGTGGTGAAACAAAGATCGAGCTGCACATCCATACTTGCACTTAGTAAGCATGTTCGTGCTCAATCATTTGTTACAAACACAGTCTGCGATCTGTGCGTATAAATTAGATACCTGTGATTTGTGTTGTAATTTGTGTGCCAGACTTTCCAACAACTTCCCAGAACAAGGAAGTGCGTCGGTGTGCGTACACTGCTGCATCTGTAGCCATCGACGATGATGATTCCCTTCAACCAATCAATACTCTGTAGCGTTTCCAGCTCTACGTATAGTTTCAGCTCAGGTTTCTTGGACCCTCGGTCACGGTAGTACCAAATTAGTATCACATAGTATCGGTTACGTGGCACCACCTGCAATGAAAAACCAAAAAAACATGAGCTGTACCATAACAAACTCTACAGCACTCCACCATGTAAAGGAAAAGAGCCACATGTGTCCAGAAAGTGGTGTTGGTCATTTGTTTCACAAACCACTTTCAGTCCAGTGGCATGCAGACAGCATGCAGCATACCTGTTGGTAAATGCTACATCACTCTGTCTGACAGCAACATTTTTATTCTATTCCTTTCATTCATTCAATTATCTATCTATTTTTTATGCATTCATTTATGTATCTATATTGTCTCTGTCTGTACTAAGGGAGAGCAGACAGTCCATCATTATGTGACTCAGTTTTTGTCCTCGTGTTTTCAGTCCAACAGTTTGCACCTGCGCTGGAGAAAGTTTATCCACTGAAATCTAATTTTCAGAGCTCAAGAAAAATGACAAATTT
This sequence comes from Leuresthes tenuis, assembly GCF_036924035.1. NCBI lineage: Eukaryota > Metazoa > Chordata > Actinopteri > Atheriniformes > Atherinopsidae > Leuresthes > Leuresthes tenuis. Next base: position 14,867,026 of record NW_027325373.1, read on the forward strand.
TCAACAAGCAATTCTTGTTTGACTGGCAACCTGGAAAAAGGATTTTACTCTTAAACTGTAGTTGAAATGAGAATCGTGGTGAAGCGTTGAATTTCCATTACAGCATCTTTATGGCTCCCTGAGGTAAGAATGTATATCACTGCTTCTTTATGACAATAATATCATGCTTAATGATGCACACTCTCTACGGCCTGGGACTCCTCAGCTAAGATTCATGCTTTCATTAAATGTGTACCTTTTTTGACATTGAGCCCTGAATGAAATGCCAATACATTATATCATATTATATGCATGATAATTACAATGCGTGGGCTGCAGCATCTCTCACCTATTTAAAGCAATTCATTATCCATATATCTGCGCTTCATATCTGAGAAAGAGGGAGTGTGTGTGAAGACGAATGTGTGTGTGCTGACAAATGCTTCACTTAATGTAATCTGTATGAAATGCAGATATAATGTTACAGTATGGCCTCTAACCTATACTGAAAGTATCCAGTTGACAAGTAGATGTTCAACAGGGTGTATATGTGTACGTGTATGTGTGTGTGTGTGTGTGCGTGCGTGTGTGTGTGTATGTGTGTGTGAGTGAGAGTGAGCCTCCTTGGCTGCACTTCAGACACGAGGCCCACAGACAAAAGACCATTTATCCCCCCATTCAGGCGATCTGTAGGCCTCTCTTGGAGACAGTGGGGCTGATACCGAGATTGGCGGCACCGGGTGCCACAATAGCTACATTATTTGGTGTCAGCACAACTACGCCACACGTCTTGAGGAAGTACTCCAGGCTCCAACACGCACACAAAACAGCGTGTGTGAGTGTTGGATGTGCTAGTGAGTTAGTGGTGTGTGTGTGTGTGTGTATTCATAGAAATTAAGTAAGTCATTGCCGTCCTGGGTGTGTTCGGCAGTTGTGAGTCGTGGTTGCAATTTATTTTTTTTCTTTTTCTTTTTACCTCAGGAGCAGTAGGTAGGTGTTTAGAAGCATGTTGTCATGGTTACTGCATATTTCCCTTCTCCTCACTCAAGGTGATCCGCTTAGTTCACACATTTTTGCATTTGCTCACAAAAACTCATTGTTAGAATATGGTGTGCGGGTGAAGACTCCCCACCTGTTTGCAGCGTAAGTGTGTTTCCGGCGTGTTTCATGCCAACCGTGCTCACAAAATGCCATAACTATCAAGTTTGTTTTCCATCGCAAAGCAGCAGTGGTAAACTGGGATTTTAAAAGAATGGTTTGCAAAGTATATTTTGGATTTTAGGGGCTGAAGATGCCTTGTAAAGTGCTACAGACAACCCAAACTAATTTGTCTGTGAAATTGTCATCGACTGCTGAATATCTTTCGATTAATTGTAACTGGGAAACTTCAACTAGATAATAAATTTGAAGAAAAGCTCCTCTAAAAACAGCTTTATTGACAAACCTCTTAGACAATCAGATGAACCTGATTGATTTTTTTAACGGATATGTGTATTATTGGCAGTCATGCTGTCCTGATTATGGGCAGACAATATTGGACATAACTGCACATCATCATTTGTGCTTTCCTCAGACAAACTGATTAAATTATTGATTGATCAACAACATCTCCACTGGAATGTGTTTTACCCTCATATAAAAATTATTATTTAGACACAGCTTCCATGTGTACATTTTAAAGTAAAGTTCTAAACATACTGTGTGTATTTACAGAACATTCTGGCTTGTGTGGGGAGGGACTGCGAGGCATGCAATTAAGCTCTAGTTTGTCTTAACACCCACCTCAGGGCCAAGGGAAACACCAAAGTGTCAGAATTAACATATAGGTGTAAAAACCTGCTTGGCTCTTGGTTATTGCAGAGCCATAGGCTTGGCTGATATATCCATGTTGAAACACATTTCCTACACTCCAAGCTGTCTGACACAGGTGAAGGTCTATTTGAGTTTTCATTTAGAAATCTTTTAACACAGTCTTACACCAATATTTTTCACCTTAAATAAAAAGTCCATGCGGTGCCAGGTTAAAAAAGCACAGAAATAAAATGCCACAATGTTTTTGTTTGTTTGTTTGAAAAGGATCATACTGATGTTTTTATTCCACTAAATATGAGTTTACTTTAAGCCAATTCTGAACATGTTCAAATTGCATTGCTTTGACTTTCAGATTTTTCTTCACAGCTGATGCAGACATCCGTTAGATTACAGACAAATGATGAGTTCATGCGTCAGCTATTTCGATATCAAGTAGAAAAATATAACCTAAAGACTGTAGAAACTATCAGAAATATAAAGTATGTATGACTTAAGACACATAGAGTAGAACCATGAAATAGAGTGAGCATGCACTGTTAAATAAATAACTAAAAACTGCGTTAAAGATTCTTCGATCTGTCATGTATGTCTCTATAACTTATGTGAATTTCTCAATATGATGAAAACTAGATGCTGTTTCAATTGACTTTTCTTTTTAGTTAAATCACCAGAGTACAAACACATGGAATAAAACATTAAGATATTAGTTTTCGATACTTGTTACATATCAACATTTATCTGCCAAAAGAGCCTTGTCAAAAAGTACCTTATCAAGTCTGCCACTATAGAAATTTTCTCACATAAACACTGGAGATTTTGAGGAGGAAATGCGAACACTTTGGTTTGCACTTTTTTTGCAGGTGTTGTGCACCCACGAGCGCCACAGCAGCAGACTCTGCTGTAGATGCCCTCTCCCAGCTGGATGAGGTGCAGGGGCATGGAAAAGATGCAGAAATTTCACTGTGGAAATTACTGTTTGCTTTTCTTTTTTTTTTTTTAAATAACACATTGAGAATAGCAGAAAACAGCAGAAGGAGCGGAAAGCAGCACTAGTCAGCAGAAAGGACAAACTCATGAGCGTGCACACACTCACTTGCACATCAGTAGCAAAAGCCCTGGAATATTTGTTGATATGTTTGTGCATTGTCTTATCTTCTGATGTTTCCGTGATTTCTCTGGGGAGCTGAAGCAAGAAGTCTGGAGCAAACATCTGTAGAATGTTTCAGGACTGTGTGTGTGAAAACAGCTTAAGTTTACATGCCCAGTTGAGTTACCGTCCAACATGGCCGTATAACTGGACCACTGCCATTGTCCCAGTACAGCAGCACAGGAGGGGAATCATTTTGACTTGAAGTATTTCTAAATCTTGATTCATGACATTGCAGACCAAAACAACTGACAATTAAGCTGTCACTTTCACAGGCCTGTCTGAATGAAGGGTGAGGGACAACAATGGAAAAGTGAACACTGTGTGAATGGGTGATTCCCATTACTTTAAGAGATAAATAAAGCTAGTAATGTCACATATCTGATACGTGAAAAAGGTTTATAATTCTTTTTGAGGGTCATGCCAGGTTTTGAAATGCTGTTTTAACCAATAATCTAAACCAAACAGTAGAAGAAGACAAAACTTCAAAATATAAAAAAATATTTAAAAAAAAACAGCAACACAATGGTATCACATGACAATGGGACGTAAACTAAATGAGAAAATAATAGTCACACTGGTGTCCAACCACATGCTATGAGAGAAACATTGCTGAGAAACAGAGATATCCATATCTGTGGTTTCAAGAGAGAAAATGGCATCGCTTTCTTATGGTGACTGGCATGCTCATTTCAGACAAATACAACTTTTAAACCTATGGTAGGATTGTATCAGTTACTTCCCAGTGCAATCACAGAGAATAAAGGTATAACATGTGCAATTCCCACTGATGAGAATTTAGAGGAAAGAGACTCAGACTAAAGGTTGAGGTCTGTTTAGGGTGTTGATGATGAGTTTAGACATGCTGCTTTTTGGAGATTAGGTTTCAGGTAGTTATGAGGTTAGGGGAGAACAGACAAGGGAGGAGGGGTTAAGGGGAGAGAATATTACATTAAATTACTGCAAATTGTGGAATGTTAGATTCAGATGAGATAACTTTTTCCCTTAATGACAGAGACAGACACAATGGATACCCTGAGTCAGTAAGCTGATACACACCTCTCTTTCCTTGTCCATCTAAGACACTTCTTCACGCCTTTTCCTCACACAAACACACACTGTCTATCACATTCAAAAGCACACACAGACAGTACAAGAAAACAAAGACAAAACGTCATGCCAGACTTTCTTGCATTGTAAAAATTCAAGACTATGCGTCCTTGTGTGTGTTACTGTCTGTCTCCTTGCATTATCACCTCTCTTCTGCCCAGCAGACCTCCTGTTGACAAGCAGAGCAAGAAGAGCATAAAACATAACTGTGAAGCACAATGTGAGAGACAGAACTGTTAACTTCCTCAACCCACCCCCATTCATCTTTCCCTCACACACACACACATACACACGCATGCACACTGCTCTTTGTTCCAGCTCCTATCTTTTTCTATACCCCAACCCTCCTCCATCACTACCCCCTTCTATTCAGCCTCTATCCTCTCAGTCACTGCCTTTGACCTCAGCAGCAGTATAAAAGCTAACCTTACACGTCAGAGGAAGGTCACTTGCACACAGTGGGGGTCAAGGAGAGGTTACATTCGTGCCCTCAGGCGCACTGCCTCAGTCCCAAAGGACCGTGGGCCATGTGACAAGAAGGAGGAGGGGTGCCCACTTGACCTCGGGGGTCTTGGACATTTCATCTGCACACAAATGCAGCTGTATACTTATAACAGCTGAGCACGAAAGAGTCTGATGAAGTCATTTTGTCCAGATTTTTTTTTAAATCATTCAGATACTGGAGAAATTGTGAGTGGGATTAGGTCTCGTTTTAGGTTTAGGTTCACATTTAGAATGAGAGTTTTCGCCTTTGTATTTTATACCAAAATCAAAAATTGAAGCAGCCCTCTCGAGCACACTGGGAGCAGTTATCTATTCTATGTTTTGAAGCTGGTTGTCCAAAGAATTTTATTTTGTGCATAAAGAAAAAAACATTCACAAATTTTGCTATATCCTTTTCTTTATCAAGCGTCTGTGTATGCATGTCTGCCTCCCACAAACTGATCTGTCTTCCTCAGAGCAGGGTGACAGGTCCCTCTGTGTCTCACAATAGGAAGACAACCCCCCTCACACACCAACACACACACACACACACACACACACAGTCACACTTACCATACAGCCAGATGGGCTTGTGTCCCCTCATCACCAGACAAATTAAGTTTGGGCCCCCAGATTAATATTCAGGCAAAGCACTGGCTCTATATAATTGGATCATGGTGCCATGAGTGTACAACAGGGGCTTCTTTAGATGCAGTCACCATGTGTGCAAGCTCACACACAGACACAGACACACACAGCAACATCTACACTTGGCTGCCAGCTGTGCTTGGTATCCTGTCTGCTGTTTGGGGACAAGTCATGAATACAGAATCACTGTCCTCTGTGCACAAAATACTGTTATATGGTGAACCGTATCTTTTACCCCCCCCGATATCACTAATGAGAAGATATTGCTGTTTATGAAGTCAGAGTGAGGCCAATAATTCATCCTGTTGAAGTGATACTAAACAAATTGTTAAACTACAAAAATGCTTAATATAAACTGTAAGTTTTACTGCAGGAACATTTAAATGACCTGACAAGAATAACGCCTCGTTTCAAGCCTAATTAATTGTATTCAAGGAACAGAAAACAAAAAATGTGAGATGATAAATGTACATATCATGGGCCGTTTAATTTTTTGAAGTTTCCATTAAGAGCTTGAAATAGCAAATGATTAGTGTGAGCCGTTAAAGGTACATGGATAGATTAAGAAAAAATGTACATGGTTAATCTAAGCCTAGGTGTTATAAAATATGTGCTTAGAAAGTTTAAATGGCTGAACAGAAGAAAACTGTGCACATATAATGTACACTAAACAATATGCATACCGTATGTTCATACCGTACAGAGACAAGAACAATCATATACATAAAATCTAAGGGAGATTAAAAATATCAGAAAAGGTCATCGTCAGTCATTGCGGATCAAAGCATTGAAATTAAAGTAAGCCATAATGTTTGCAGCCAGATCTTCCAGCTTCCAAAGTATTAACAGCCTCGTCAAATTTGCTAACCAAAACCAGGTCCCTCAGATTCAGCTGGTTCAGCAGCTCATTCCAAGCATAGGGAGCAGCATATCCAAGAGCACTTTTCCCGTTTCCAGTACGATCTTTAAGGACGCTTTAAAAGAGGGAGTCTGTGGTGTGAAGACAACTAAGTCCCATGCATTTATTGACTGATGTAGATCAGTATAACACATTTCTGAATCTACTACTTACTCATTTTGAACGCTGCTCACCAGAAAACAACAATTTAGATATCAGACAACCATGGATTGTGAAACTACTACATTCTAGACAATAGGACAAACATATGCATTTATATTTTCTGGTGACACTGCGTTGGAAAATTATTTCTTGGGTTGGGGCTTTCTGTTAACTCAGGCCTTATTGCTGCTGTTCATCTTTATTAGACGAGGAAGCAGCTGGCTGGGAGAACTCCAATTATACGTGCAGCCTCAGTTAATGACCCAGCTTCAGTACAGCTAAGTGTCACCTTACATCTAAATAAATAAAACTAGTTAAAAATTCCCTTTAAGATGTCATGAGTTTGTGTCTGCAGTTCATTTGCAGTAAAATGAGTGAAAACTATAGGCAAAAATTATCAAATATTAAATTTGCTTTTATTAATGATGTTGTTTTGATTAAGTATGCTTTTTGAATGAAAGTTTCATGTTTTTTTCCTTAAATATCTTTTTATTTTTTTAAAGAAGGGATTACTTTGTGTAATATTTTTAATTCCGAGTGCTTCCTTTGAAGCTGAATTAAACTGTTCAATATTTCAATGCCTCGAAAAAGAAGTATTTTAATTTTATGAAACAAAGGAGTGGAGACGAGACAGGCTGTTCACTGGCTCACTACCTTCAAGATATGCTTTTTTTTTTTTTAAAACGCTGAACCAGGATTTATTTGGCTTCTCAGTTAGAAGCTGTTTGGTCCCTTTAGGCAACAAGCAGGTGCTTCAGGAAATTAATATTGGATTTTCGGGTACAGCATGAACGCTTTACCCCAAGCAATCTGGTTGGTGACATCAGCCAAGATTTAAAATTGCAATAAACACTCTAAAGTGTTTTCTTTGTCTAAAGCAAATATTTATGACTGTTATTTTACCAAAGGAATACTGTTTGTTTGAATTCACATGCATTAATGTATATATCTCTTTATACACACATATATGTATATGTATTTAGGGAGAGAGAGAGAGAGAGAGAGAGAGAGAGATCCATCAACAGAACAAGTGCTAGCCTGCTCTGGTAGTCAGTAGACTGACCGCTAATGTCTGCTCCTAACACCCACGAGCACATTCACACCTCCATGGTCTCCTCTGCTTCCTGTTCTCTTGAAGGCTGTCGCCCTCACAAGTTTTGGTGCAGTGAGAGAAGGTGACACAGACACACCAACACGCTCCTTTTCTCACCAGGCTTTATCTGTCACTCTCCCATCTCCCCCTCTTCTTCTCCGTCTCGCACGCTCTCCGTCTAACTCGAGAGTTCAGTTGTGGGTTAGCGGCCACCTTTTGCACAAATTGGATTTCAGGTTTATAATCTGACCAATTTCTACTTTTGCTTTTAGAAATCACAGGCTACATCATTTTTTAAACTTAAGTCTCACATCTTTCACAAACAAAAACAAACAAAACACCTTGGGCCGGTAGTAATAACTCTAATCTGCTCCTTTCTGATAACACCAAAAAGGGCAGGGAGGACACTTGAAGAACAAGCGAAACATCAGAGCTCTTTTGGCGTCACCTTTACTCCTCTAACTGTTCTAACCCTGTCTTAGCAAAGACAGAGACACATATGGCTTTGATTTGCAAAGAACCTTCCACACGCACCTCTCTGTGTGTGATTAAAGCCCTAAAAGCTGTGAGGACGGGTCTGTACTGTGGTAGAGGGGTATCTTTTATCTACAGCTGTTTGTATTCCATGTGAGAACCGTCACTTTCAGTTCATTAAATTTCCACTGGCAGCTTATCTGAAGGCAGCAGGACAGGTAAGTGTGCTACACTGGCAACCGTTAATCTGAAGGATGTGCTGCACATTTTCAGAGCGCCGCCCCAATTACACCCACCACTTCCCATGTGGGTGCTTTGGCTAACAGAACCAGACTTTACCTCTGTTCTGTCTACACTAAATTGTCTGCATTGGCTCTGCAAAGCTTATTGTTCATATAAAACTGTAAAGGAGAAACAAGGATATTGATATGATTTTCAAGAAACGAACAAAGGGGTTTGGATCTGAACCACTAGGACCAATTATAATTTTGAGCACTTAAGCGCAACCAAGAAATTAAAAAAAAAAAAAATTAAAAAAAATTTTTTTTCAAACTCAGACATTTCCATTTACTGGTTCCAAGTAGCACACAACACAACCGGACTGTTTTTGAACGCACTGCAAACCGTGTTACCACAGGACTTTCTGTGGTTGAGAAAGTGTAAACAACTCTCTGATTAATCTTTTTAGGTTTGAGTTGCTTTAGATGGTAAAAAATCCCCTCCTCTGATGGCGCCTTGGAGCATTTTACTTTAGCTTGCCCTTCTGGAAAGTTTCTGATTCTACAAAATAACAGTGCTCTGACCATTGTCTACTGATATTAAACTCATAACCAACCCCCATCATAATACCACCCAGACTTCCTCTCAGATAAAAAAAAAAATCTCTAAATTTAAGGGTTTTGAAAGTTTGAAAAAACATCCAATGCACTTTATTTTTTAAATATGATTTTAAAAAAAGAAGAAGTAGCTTAGCATCTTAGCTGAGTTGATTGGTCCTCATTAAATACATGTGTTGTATAGGAACCTGAATACATTCGGTGGCTATTTCCTTCACCTTACACAGCTCAAGCAAATGAAACACCAGCTATTAAGGCACATCAAAATCAAAAACTTAAACTTGATGTTTGAATGCCACAAACAGCAGATTAACTCAGTAAATAGTAATAGAAGGCCATTTAGAAGCAAGCAGCAGGCAGTTTGTCCTGGACGGTGAACCTGCCGAAAGGAAAAGTGAATAAGTGGATCGGGGCATCTCTTAAGATATTGTCTTTACATTTAAACGAGCAACTGTAACTGTGTCCCTTTTGAAAAGTGCTGATATGTCAGAGTTTGCATGTAAGTGCTGCAAAAAAAATCTGTTATTTTAGGTTTATATTTTAAGTTCAGCTGCAGTATACTCAAACAACAAAATGTATTCAAAGTATTTACTGATGTTTTTGCTCGATTTTGCCACCATGACTACTAGAAACCTTGGGAATCTAGAGGCTAACTGTAAATGTAACTGGATTTATTTTGATCACATTCACTAAGGTGTGCTAGACCTCGAACACAAGCATAAACAAACACACATAGAAACACAAGGAAAAGTCATATAAACACTTATAAACATGCTCCCTCCAAAAAACAAAAGAGCAATTCATGCTAGCTGCTTCAATTCCCATAATGGATGGTACACACCCATAAACTCAAACCTATAATCATAACTAATGACATAGTCTAGAATGCCACACCTTTATTAAATCACACCACAACATAACTAACCAGAGAAACAGAAATTGAGGTGCAACATACTACATGTAGTCATCCCAATCCACACAGCTTTGCCGCTGTAATCTACTGTATGTCTCCTGGGCAGCTGAGAGTGTTAGTGGTATGAATAATGAGGCCAGATGTCCTGTTCTGGGTCAGCAATACCCGGCTACTTTCCCAGAATTCAATGCAAACACATAGAGGGAGTCCTCATGAGAAACAAGCACAGGACAGTCAAAGGCAGAGGGGAGAGGAGATGAGAGCAAAGGAGAGAAGAGAAGAAAAAAGAAGAGAAGAGATGAGAAGACCTAGATAGCACTCTGAGCCCCTGCAGTCATGTTTTTCTATGTCTAAACCACTTAGCCAATAAGAGAGACAGATAAAGAAAGAGCGACACACACCACAACCCGCCTATACTAATGCAGCAGGGAAAGTAGCAGTTGAAAACACATGAAGCCCCAAGGCAACTTTCTGGACCCTGATAATCTCCTTCAAATCTGAGGCCTAATGCTCACTCACACCCCACCTAAAATGTTCCAAAAAAGGCAACCCCCCCCCCCCCCCCCCCCCCCCCCTAAATGACATGAGTGAGCGAAATCAGTGCTGTGTGTTGTGAGCTGGATGTGTTTTTCAGCTCCGTTAACCGTACACTGGTTCAGTAAAAGCTCAGTATGCCAAAGAAAAAGGTCTCAGGGATTTGTGTATTGTTCAGCTGGTAGGACACCGAAATGCAGCTGCTACCACAAATTCACGACAGCTTTACTGACACGTTAGTAGTATGATAGTGGTGCAACTAATTCAATCACTTCCTTTAAGACATGTCACTTATCAAACTTGATACTTTCCTATTGGGCAATAAAGATCTACTGGTTTCAGGAATGTTGTTAATCAGGCTGTTTAAAGCGTGCATATTGTGCACATTGATTTAATTGGCAGACGAAAAGAGGTGCGATTCTAAATGAGAACCAAAAAAAATGACTGATTGAATCTGAGTGAATAGACCTTATATAAAGGATGAGATTTAACTTGATGAAAGAATTAAGCCAGTTCAGCATAATCTTAAACATATGGTTCATCTAATGGCCAGCAGAGTTCTGTGGTTAATGAGTTTATGATCTTTATTGCTAGTTTTTACATCTTATTTAATAAAGCATAATGTTCATTTTGTGAATTACCATCCCATTTTTATGCTCTAGGGCAAGACTGCATTGTAACTGAGATTTTTTTTAATACAGTTTATGGTGCCTACTTTTTCATCAGTGACACTTTGCTTGTACCGTAATGATAGCTATTTACAATGAATTGTTCATCTATGAGGGTCGGATGGCATATAAATATTTGCTTGGCCAAACTGTCCAAAAAAAGGACAAAAGATATCATACCAGCATGGCACAGAGATGTAAAACAACATAGTAAATAATCTTATTGTTATGATCACCAACAGTTGGATTGGTAGCTGATTACAGTGATGTTTACTTTTCATTCAATTACCTCAATTAAAACTCAGGGAATGCAGTGTAAAGAGGTTCTACGCTACACTGGGCAGCTTTTTTTTTTGTCTTCCGCTGCTGTTAACAACTCTAGCACTAAAGTTAGTGCCTTGAGAGAACAGTCCAAAAGTCTTTCTTTCTGGACTAATCTAGACAGCATAATATCTGAAAACCCTTTTCTGACATCTCGACTATACAGTAAGTCGTCTACTCCTTTGCCTGAGCAGAACAACTCCCATTGTGCTTACGTGGGTTGTAACAAACTTGAAGAACTGCTATTTTAATGTATAATGATTTTGCATGTATAACTGAGTAACAATGAAAGTAAGTTTAGAATAAGTAGCAGCAGTAAGTTTCATCAGAATATCAAGTTCATAATCATCCAGCAAAGTTACAACCAAGTAGAGTCCAACATGTCAGCAACAGCTGACTATTCCCTAGTTAATATTTTACGTAGAAATCACAAAATAGTGGGTGAGTGATTGAGTGATCAAGAAGACAATCTTACAGCCCATAACAACCCTAAAATCATTGGAACATTAAATCAGTAAATAAGTCAATTAAAAAAAATCTGATCTCTTTCACTAATTAAAGTGTGCTGACACTAGCTGGGTTGTGTCTCCTTCTGATATTCAACTTTTTGCTAATTCCAGTGTTCAGAAACACTTCTTGTTTATGTTAAAAACAAATCCTAACCATTAGAAAATAGTTTTCAAATAACTCCAAATGATACATCTTTTGCCAAGTTTTTATTTATTGCACAAAGGGGGAAAATGTACAATTGTTTAACCTGAAGATGGGAAAGAGAGAGACATTCAGTTTCAGAGCAATCTGATGAAAATCGAATACAGATTTATAATCGTATCTGTCATTTTTTCCTTCTCTTTATTGAGCATTCCTTTACTTCTAAAACGCTCGAAAAAAGTGGAAGCTGATGAAATCATGCACTGCTCTGAGAGAAATCAGTTCTGATTTCATGTCTGATGCATTTGTAAAGCTTAAAGAAACAGCATGTGTGAGTGTGCATTTCTGCCTACTACTGTAATTACTATGATAACTTCTGCTGAACATCACAGTCCACGAGGATTCTGTTTTTGTGCGTCAGAGACCTGTATAGGTGAGGGCTGAGATCAACACATCCAAATCCCAATACCTTCTTTTTTTGTTGGGCTTTTTCTTCTGTCTGCCATCAGATAGTGTTGTTTTTTTCTTCTCTTTAGGTCTCCATCGTGGTCACAGGAGTCAAAGAATCTCTGTCTGGTGTCTTGCCAAATATTTGATAAAGCTTCACATTACCCAGATAGCCCTTGGACCCATGGACAAATTCCTCAGCTAACAAAGGGGATTTCATTACATGAACAGGATTTGCTGTGTGTGCGTGTGTCTCTGTGTGTTTGTACTGCTGGGAGTGAGGAACTGAATCAAGCAGAGTGGTGCAGTAAATCTCACCATGTATGCCTCTACTGTTTAAATTTTCATACCTTTTGTTTGATACGTCATTGTTTGTTTACAGCCAACTACACTCAACACACTGCGCTCTTATTCATACCCATAACAGATAGATTTCATCAACCCTGGCTTTTCTGTTCTCCGACATCTTCTCCTTCTCACTGCCCACAGGTAATATGGAAAGTGTTTGTGTATGATTTTAGTATTAACTATGAAAGCAACGTCAAGCTTATATGGATCAATTGTGTTTGCAAAGGAACTAAAGTCCTTCGCAAGAGGAACTCCCTCTCCGCATAGATAAAATCATGTACTTTAAACAGTAAAGGTGTTTAACTTCATGTAATCTGGAAACAGCATTATGTTGATTCCCTTAGGAAACAGAAGCACATAGATGCTGTCTTCAACTTTATTGAAGAATCCCAAATAATTGAAGATTATTATCATTCAACCCAAGTAGACAGGTTTGTAAGCAGTGCTCTGAAAGACTAACTGGGCTATTACAAAAAACTTAGTTCAACTTAATTGGTTGAAAGACAGCTTAAACGGTAAAGGGTGCAATCACTTGATTTTATTCCACTTCAAACCAATTCTTTGTCCACAATGACTTCTGTCTTTTCCGCAGGAAAGTAAAACTAACCAGCAACAACACAAGTAAAGGTAGCAAATGCCCATTGAGTGGATGCACAATAATGCTCAAGCCTTGTATTTTTTCAATACAGATGGACCGACGTCAAATCTGTTAAAACGCTAACAACACATAGACTACAGAGATGACGCTGTGCATTGATCGAATGCTGACTCCTTGAAAGTTAGCTTGAGCCTGCTGGAGCTAGGAGGGGCCAAGAACAACTGATTTCACAACAAAGTGAGTGAAGCCCCCAAAACCGTAAAGAGCAATGAAGTAGAGGTGAATGACACAGCTCACTCCTGCACTGGATGACCTTCATTATCTTAACACTGCAACTAAGTTCACACTGCAGGCAAAAGTATCCCAAATTTGACTTTTTTGCCCATTTATAACCCATACCTGATGTGTTTTTATGACAGTGAACAGACACTGTTCACAATGGAGTCGAGTCTGATAGGAGTCGCTTTTAGATTATAATGTGAACAACCACGTAAAAATTGAGGATTAAGACCTGGAGTGTGAACATAGCCTTAGTTTCACTCTATCACAAAGCAGATCTTTGTCCACTTTGACTTATGTCTTTTCCACAGATCCACAAAGCTAAAGGAACAGTAACACTAACACAACTAAGGCTCTTATACATTAAGCCTACAATCACACTGTTGGTTCTGTCGGACCTCATCAGGGCTTCCGATTCATCAAGTTAAAGTGTAATAGACGCACACAACATTACTGTTTTGAAAAGAGGACAAAAAGGGAGTGGCACCAAGACAGCTATAATGACCTATCATGTGCATGTGTGTGTGTCACTGTAAATAAAAAACAATTAAGTTAACCAACAGAGAAAAGAAAATGTTAACCAAGACAGTAGCTAAATAATCAAACCAGCCAACCATAAGAAACCACATTTGATGTCAGTGTTTTTCACACTTCATGAGTTTATTCAAGCCAATTGGGTGGTGCACAATTTACTAGTGGCATAACAAAAACTTTGTTCAGATAACAGTTACCGTGACAGGGATGTACCAGCTTTAGGAGTTGCACGTTCATTTTTTATTTTTTTGTCTCCACAGTCCCTGTCACAACAGCTGCCAGCCCACGGTCTCAGCCCTGCTGTGTGGGGCTGTCTTCTGTGGTCAAAAAAGAAAGAAAATCAAAAAGGTTTTCTCTGAAAGTTATACATATCAAAAATGATGGTCCACCTCAGCCTGTAGGCCTGTAGTCAAATGTTCCAATAATCTGGTCATCTGAAACTAATCAGCCTCTTGTATACTCTGGTAATCTTTGTAGTTTGGCGTTCTAGAGGCTGATGAAAGGTGGTTGGGCATGAAACCAATATGCCGGTAGGGAAGTCGTCGGGGGAATCATTTATTACAAGTCATCCTGTGGAAAGCATTTCACACTTAATTTCGTGGCAATCCATCTGATGACTTCAAAACCATTTTACACAAAAACAGACGTGTACAAATGCGCCAGACAGTTGCTGATGTGTTTTTCTGGATAAGCGAAAGCAATGACCTCTATGTGTCACAAATAAAAAAGATTACAGATTGTTTTGTTTTGTCAATAGTAGGAAGAAGCGGTAAGGCCGATTTAGAGATTTTGTACGTTTTTAATTTGTTTTCAATCAATAGCCATTAAACAGCTTTTTTCATTGTTGTTGTACTGAGAAGTTGTCCTAACTTTAACAAAATCCTTTTAATGTTTTTCTTAAACTTAATCGATAAATGATAGCATTAACGCAACACTAAATTTCTCAATGCTGAATATGGTTATCAAACTAAATGTTTCATAAAAATGTTCTTAGAACATTGTGATTCAGAAAATACATTTTTGAGTACCAAATCAAACTATTTGTTGTACACACACCCAGAGTCCACACTACTATAGGGTTGCCATTGATCAAAGAATTATTGCTGTTTCAACATCAACAAAGACAATGCACCAATTTCAGAAATGCACCAAAAATGGTGTTAACTGAACACACAGGATGCTAACATTTCCATTGGAGGCACCAACTATACTCACCCATTTGACAAGATCGATTTAAGTTGGTAGCACAACTTTCTCGAATAAAGAGTCTGAGAGCTCACTAATGTTGTGCCTTTTTTTCCCAGGACTTAAACAAGATGATCAATGTCAATTTCAACTCCTTTGTTGACATCAGAGACAGGCCTGAGAAACGCTTTGTTTAATAAACCAAATACAGGTAGTTATATTACTGAATAGTGATAAGAAAAGAAACGTCTTAAACTGAGTTTCATGTTAAAATATCCAGACAGTTCAGCTATTGTTTCTTCTCCACAGTCCTCTAACTTTAAGTTTAGTTTTACACAGACAGTAGAAGGATTCACTGCTTTCCTAAACATGTCCACTTCTCTATAATGGAAGCACTTGCTGTAACAATGGCTGAAAGCTGGAATGAAAAACATTTTCTCATGTTTTTTTTCTTTTCTTGAGGTAAACCTACACACCATCACACATATAAAGCTTGTCAGCAGACTTCTCTCTACATTTATGATTGTTCTCAACAACCACTGTTGCTCATATGACCGATGGCAGGTATTGGAAGAAAGCCAGCATCTTTTTCGCTACAGCTGAAAGTCTCTCCCCGACATTTCATTCAGTACCATTTAATATAAGCCCCTACTGCAGAAAACAAAGACTGATGTGTTGTGTGTGTGTGTGTGTGTGTGTGTGTACTGCTTACGCACATATTATTAGCTCCATCAAGTGTGATCAAGAGGCAATTTGGAGCGAGGTGTTTGTCAATGTGATGTTTAAAAGCAGATCAAACGGCATGAAGGGATGTAGCAACTTTTGATATTCTTCATATTTCAGTTTTCTTTTCTTTTCCACAATCAGCCTCTGGTGTCTTAACCATTTATCAAAAAAGACTGATTTTCTGAATGATTTGTCATAGTCTCTACCAACATGAAAGGTTAAAGGAAAACATCGGTTCAAATGCAAATGCAACTTGAAGCAACAGCAGAACTACAAAGCAGTATAATGCTCCTTGAGGTTGTAAGGAATAAGGGTCTTCCAGCTATTCCAATGTGTCATTATTTATTTAGCACACAACCTAAGCTCAAATGCAGAAGCAGTGTGTGAAAAAAAAGGTATAGTTGTAAAGTTTCTTAGGTATTGAGAGGGTAAGCAGTAACCATTTGCAGCTAATCAGATGGGTTTTATTACCTGACCATCACAAGAAGGTGACCCCCTAATTAAAAAAGGGAGTTTTGGTGTTTGCTGGTGTGGAGCATTCAGAGGTTTATTAACACAATGCCAAGGAAGAAAAACATTAATCTGAATAAAGTTATAAGGCCATTTCCAAACAAGTTGGAATCTAACATTCTGCAATGAGAAAGATTTTTGACAAGAGGAACACATTCAACACAGTTTCAGACCATGTAATGTTCTGACAAACTGCAAAAAGCCCAAGAGCTACATCTAAGTATACTGATGTCAGTCAGCATGTTAAATGTTAAAGTTCATGACAGTGCAGTTACAAAAAGGCTGAACAAGTACGGGTTGTTCGAAAGGGTTACTGGTAAAGAAGACTCTTATTTCAAAAGAATGTGGCACTTCAACATAGGCTTGCAAAGTTTCATCTGAACAAAAAAACAAGACTTCTGGAACAATATCCTTTAGACAGGCGCTTGGTCATAATTCACAGCACCAGGACAATTGGTGAAAAGCAAACACAGCATATCAGCACAAACCCCTCATACAGACTGTCAAGCAGGGCGGTGGAGGGCTGATGATTTGGGCTTGTTTTGCTCTCAACCCAATTAAAATGCCATGGCGGAACCTTAAGAGAGCTGTGCATAAACAAATGCCCGCAAAACCTCAAGAGGTGTGGGCCAAAATTCCCGATGAGAGAAAATTATTACTTCAAGTTATTGCTGCTCTACAACCTACTAAATTGTGTACATTCAGATTTTCACACACTGCTTCTGCATTTTGTCTCAATAATGACACTGTAGTCATGTGTTGTTGTTTCTACCTCATTTCAAGACCTGGTGAAAACCGCATGCACGTACAGCACTTCTCTGTCTATACAGTCCTACAAGCTACAAAGTGCTTTTTCCTCTGTCATACACACAGTATGATGCCGATAAACGTGTTAGAGACAAAGGATGTTCAGCGTCTTTCTTAGTTATCTACTGATAACTAAGGCTGATGTTTGCCCCAGTTTGTATATTTACTGTGTGTGTAGCACAGTGCATCCAACACAATAAATCAAATGTCTCAGGACTTCTTTGTTTCTCCAGTATCTCTTTGCAACAAACAGTCCCTACCTTGTGGTATTTTTTCAATCTTTATGTTGATCTTCCTCTTGCCAGTGTGTCTGTCTCAGCCACAGAGTGTTTGTTTGGAGAGCACAGCTCGCCCAGTGCGACAAGGAAGTACGTCAGCATTGTTGGCTTGTTCTTAGAAAAGGGCAAAAGGAAAAGAACTCTCAGAAAGACAGAAGAGACAGGAGGGGAGGTGGAGGGTTGAAGTCATGGAGAGAGACCGAGAGGTGATGCCCAGCGCAAGAAATCAATGACTTCTAAGGATTTATGCTTTGAGTTTATTATTGTATCCTCAAGCTAGTACTCATCAGATTAATTGTTTTGAACTCTACCTTTATTAAAGAAGGAGGGGGACAACCCTATATTACAAAAAGTTAACCGTCTCACTAGTATACAGCTGTGTAGATCCTTTTCATTGTATTTTCCTACATTTGAACAAACCCATCTCTGAAATTTCTGTTCAAAAGACATTATCTACATTTTTACAGTTTCATAATCCAAACCTCAGCCTTCTGACTGTCCAAATTCAGAGGAGAGAAGAAAAAAAGTTGAAAAAGGAGCATGTGATGTATTTAATCCTGCATTTGGCGTTTCAGGCAACATAAACCTAAGCATTTCTCCTTGATGGATTTGGGGACAATAACATACACTGCCAAGTAGGAAAAGTGCACCAGTAATGGAGCGATAAGTCAAATAATCCATTTGAAAAATCAAATAAATAACTGAATTGCCGTTTTCAAGGCCAGTTACTTGTTTTAGTGATTTTTGAGCCAAAAGTCAAACATCCTCTGAGCCTTCTTCACCAGCACGAGGACATTCTGCATTGCTCAGTTCCTCATAATAATAAACAGAATTTCTATGTTTAAAGACCAGACAGTAAAAACATTCAATAGATTTATGAATGCTTGTCAGTGAATGCGTGTCGACCTTTTTTTTTTTTACTAATTCTAATATAAATACTAATCAACATACATACAAACTGCAAGACAGAATAATCTAGAGTAAATTCGATCAATTGTTGGAGCTCCACACTAAAATCCTCTGCATGTTTAATGTGGCTCAAATATAAATATCATGATTGATATTCTCTGAAAAAAAATAGATAAAAGAGGACTCTTGAATTATTGATCATTAATGTGAAGTCAATGAAATATCAGAAAAATGGAACAATAAGGCAATTTGAATAATTTCCCAATAATGTTAATACATTATGTGATCATAAATAAACAATTAAAGATCCTTGTTCAATTAAATATAACAGAAGCATTCAGTTCTTTAAAATATTTAACAGACTGATGCTACTTTTTCCACTAAGTGGGTTCGTATGACTCAGAATGATTTCAGAAATTTCAGAAATTTCCTTTCTCTGTAAAAAAAGTAACTGTACAACGTGCAATCTGTGGATTACTATGACTCTAGAGGATAAAGATCATAATCACTGATATGAGATGTTGCTGTTGATTGACCAAATCTATGCTATATGCTTGCAAAAGAAAATAATTTGAGAGTTCAAAATCTGTCAACATGCCCCGAAACTGTAAAAGTAAGTCAGTATTGTTACTGTGAGGCTGATGTAGAGTCAGGAGCTAAGGAGAAACTGGATCCTCAATTAACTCTCACTCAGAGTGTTAGTGATGAATAGATGGCAGTGTCTCTGCTACTTGTATTCTTCTGGAATTGAGTGAGGAGATAATTAGAGCAGAAGGTGCAGTACTCATACGTGGATGTTCAATCTTTCTATTTCTTTGTATCTCCTTCTCCCCATTTCTTCCTCCTGCTTAGATCAACACTGCTGCTTTGATCTGGCTCTTCACATAACAAGGCCCCAGGGTCTGCGGGGAAAGAGTCCAAATTTCAGTGTGTGTATCTGTGCACACACCTCCTCATAAGTGAGCATGACTATACATATGTGCTGAATGTCTTCTTGTTTGTGTCCAATTCTCACCAAATTAACCCTCAGGGATTCATTCGTTTTCAAAATTGCTTTTTTCTGTCTTCCTGAACTTTGCACTTTTATTAGTAGAGGATATTACAGTCTATTAGTGAAACACTGTTGTGTGTGGGATTATTATTCTCCGAATTCAGCCTTAAGGATCCTTAATTGACTATAAAGGGAGATACTCTAGACTACCACTGCAGATGAACTAAATTAACTTTAGAAAACCAGCCATGAAAAAGGAGACAGAACTTATAACTGTTGTTCAGTAATGTTGTCAATATCATTACCTAATGTTTGACAAAAGCAACATATTGTATTCCTTTTAATGCATTTTGGCCATTCGTTGATTATTTTCTCCTAAATAAAGACCCATTCTGTGATTAAGAAGATTGTTAAAGCTGGTTATTAAATGGATATACATCCTATGTTCTTTATCTTGGTCGGATCAAAAATGTATCATAAAGAGCAACCGTTTCCTTTGTATCATGTGTGTTCAAATTTGCTTCCTTAAAACAGAAAAATGCATAAAAATATTAAGTCGCTGTTGGGAAAAACTGTTGTTAAGTGATCAGTAGTTCCATATTCAGCTAATGTGAACTAGTACATCCTGCAAATGCTAGATCAGAATGAAATACCACAAGTTTAAAGAAAGGTGATGCACTGGACTCTTTGTTGTGGTCCTTGAGTCATTCCTGAGTAGTTTTTGCAGTTTAATGTGATGCATCATACTGCTGCCACTGCAGTCAAGTATTGCTATTCAATAGGGTTACATGCACACTTTAGCTGAGCTTCTGTTATAGTTCAACTGGAGATATTGACTGAAGCATGTTCAATGCTGTGGACTCTGCTTTGAGAAGACACATTTGGCTATTCCAAGAAGAAGAAAAGGCGCAAACAAATTTCTGAGTACATGCAGAGCACCTAGAGTCATTTGAGTGTAGTTGAGCATACATGGAGGAGTGATATGAACCCCAACTGCATCATCAGGGTGTGTTGGTGCGGTTTTGAGAGCTTTGATTTAGTACAGTTTTGTTTGTATTGACACGAACATGCATTTGGTCTGCTTTTGGTCTGACAAACACAATTTCATTTTCTTTTCTATTATCATGTAAATGTGCTGACTGTCATGGGAATTGTTATATATGTATATATATATGTTAGTGGGACATTTCAAAGTAAAATCCACCTCTGTGCTCAGGCCTAAGGTTTCCCAACAGATCTTTACATTGTACCAAGACGATCAATACCATTCCCATGTCCTTTCTGTATTTTTAATGTTGTAGCTATAAAATGTAAATGAATGTCTAGGCTATGATGGTTTAAGTGACAGAGCTGCTCATATCAAGTACTACAACTTCATTTGGCCACATTTCAACTAGGTGTGCTATACAGATTTTGCACACATAAGTTGTATATATAGCTGAAATAAACCATTCATAATGATGACTTTTGGGTTTGAGGATTGTAAGCAATGGCCAGCAACTTAACTGCCTATATCCCATGTGTCTTGACTGACAGAAAAATATAATAATGTGGCATGAATGCAAAAGTTCAATATTTTGGAAAATATGCCAACTCACTTTCTGGTGAAAAGTTTGACAGGAAGATTAACTGTATCTGGACTGCAGAAAATTTCAACGGGGTGTAGAGACCCTGCATTTCTACCACTGGAAGCAGGGGATAAACAAAGAACTGGGGAGATCTCTGTTCTCCAAAAATGGCCGTGGTCTGGAGGTTCCGCTTTTGAAAACACCTGATACTTTTGCAGGAACGCTTGCCGTGCTGAACATTTCTTCTTGGTTGTGCCAGGTTACCATACACTAGCAAAGCATATCTGAAGGGATCTTTGAAAAGCTGCAAAACAGAAAGGTGAAACACATACATTTCCATTGGCTGATTTAAAGTGAATAAACTGTGCTGCGCAGTGTCATCTAAGGGTGGTGGCACTTGTTATGTTGTTAGTGGTTGTAATAAAAAGAAGAAGTAGTCCTAACTGGAAACTTGAGCTTTCAGCTTGAGGAGAAAAAAATGACAACAAATGCTTTTGTGGACATCCATGAGAAGTGGACAGAGCTCTTCTTCAGGAATTAAATTCACCTCTGGGAGTCATATCATATAACCTGGGATATCATATAATATCAGGGAAGACACCAGTCACTCATGTGATTTTATTGTTTGCCAGTTCAGGCCTGAAACAGTGGGTGAGTCACATCATTTTTGTTTTTGCCAGCTGACATTTGTAAAGTTGTTTCCATTCCAACTAATGCAAATCAAATTTCCTTTGAACAGACAAAAACCACCTCAACGAAGCACATCCATTTTTTTTATGGATTACTGGAAGTTTTATCCATTTTTATAATATCCATTCACATGTTCTTATTCACATGTTCTTAATGGGCATCAATAATGGCGATGGGAATCCAGCTACAGTCATAAGAAAAAGAAAGTAAACCAATTCTAAGGTTATATTTAACAGGACATTCTTAAAATAACATCTGGTCCTTCTCATGCTGCATTTCCCCACATGCTCTGGGAAAATGTATATGACCTCATTAAATAAAACAGATGGATGAATTATGCTTAAAAAAAAACATTTTTACAACAGAGGCACCTCTAAAACACATTACGCACTCTAAAAACAGGTTATGTTATATTTATACATATATATTTTTTATTTGTTTTTTTTTGCCTAGGGCACAGGTTTTCAAAGTGGGAGGCAGACCTTGACAAGGGGGCCCAGGACAGTTTCAGGAGAGGCGCAGGAAATGGCTGTGAAATAAATACTATTTTAGTTACTGAATCAATCATGAAAAGGACACAACATAAAATAGTCTAAATGTAGGAGATCTGGTTGAAGAGACAGCTCATAGATACATTATTTTTAAAGGAATTCTACCAGTTTTCCCAAAGAGATATAAAAAAAATAAAACTCTCAAAAACAACCACCAGAAACACAAAAAAAACACAAAGACACACAAAGCAACCACCAAGAGACTAAACGGCCACAAAGGCAGGAAAAAATGACCACGGTGAAACACAAAATGACAACAAAGACACAAAAAAAGAACAGGTTTATGGTGAGAATGAAAAGACAAAACAATCCAACAGAGCAATAACAACCAAAATAATTATAACAACCACTATGAAATATAAAGTAGTAACTAAGACACTCTAAAGGACAACAAAGAGACTAAAATCAACCACAAAGACAGTCAAAATGAATACAAAACCAGTCAAAATTGCCCTCTAAGTGACTTAAAATGACCTTCTTTCATGAGTTTGAAACTAATATATGCCTTTTGACAGGACTATTTTTAAAGTGTCTTGTGTATTTTAAACATAAGTCAAACCATTAAACAGCAGAAAACAGCAATACTTGGCTTTAGCTTGATGAGTGTCAAATTAAACAAGCATGAACATCCCATAAGCATTTAGGGATTGAGCTTAATTAAGGGGGACATATTATTACTAGTATTTTTCTAAGGGAGGTGGACGTGGACAATGGTATTGACCAAGGTGGAAGATTGACACTTAAGGACCATGTTTGGGTTAAAAGAGGTGGGGTAGTTTTGTCCCAGCCAAAGTGTCTCCTGCAGGAGGTGGTGTGTCTGGGTGGAGGGATTCCCGTTCCTCTGAAGTCTGGCAGTGGGTATCCGGTTACTCCTGTAGGTCTGCTATGATTACCCACCACTCAAATTCCACAGCCCTCATTTACTCCAATCCACATAGGAATCTTACAAAGTCAGCATTGCACACTGAGCAAAGACACACATAAACACAGAGACCAACAAACCCAGCACATCTGCAGTTGAATTTTAAGTTAATTCAAAACATGTATCTCTTCAGTCACCTCAGCTTCTTTCAATTTCCCTATCCATTTACCTCTGTTACAAATTATGTGTATATCAAACAATGCAACACAACTTTAGAGCTGAGATAACAACTTCAGCAGGGGGTGAGATTTGTGTTGCCGCTGTAGTGTTAACCTGGTTGTAAAATGCCAGAAATGCTGTAATCCACATGGAGGCGTTTGTCACACCAAACTGCAAGATAGAGCAGTGGTAAAGTGGTGGTTTTGCCCCATGCGTTTCCCTCCTGCTGAAGGAATGCTGTCCCAGACAGCCGACTAAACGTCCAATCAGCTGCTGATATGACCACATGTTGCACACAGTTCCTCTGTGATACAGCATCAGGACTTTGTGTACTTTGATAGAGACTGTCCGATTTATTACGTGTGCAAGACCACAAGTGTAGTAACTCCTCACTGCCACGGCGTCAGCACATGTAAAGTACTGTGTCTCAACAAATTGCTTTTTTTTCTTTAAAATTCATTTCCCATTTCTTTGTAAAGGTCAGCTCTCTGTTCGTGGGTCTGACATCAAGAGTTTCTCTGTGAGACATTCTAGCCTCAGGGAGAAAGGTCCAACAGAGCAAAGTCCAATTCATAATCATGGGGCAGGCTCCTCTTGGTTAATGTAATTGAAGAAGAAAAGAAAGAGGATACTGTCGTCATCACACACTTGTCTAATGCCAATATTACACCCATCAATCATTTTTCATAGTTTATGCCTGGTGTGTTCACTGACATGTCTCTTGATTTATTGTGATAATAACACTCAAATACTATATGGTGTGAATAGAGAGGGGCATCCAAGAAGGGGGATGTATTTGATGATTTATTGTGAAGTGATGTGTATGTGGAAGTGCAGAGGGAATAATATAGAAAATGGGAGGAGGAATATGTACAGTTTTTAAAAAGATCACCCTTTCACCAAAGTACAGCTGCAAACAGAGCAACTGCTGTATCTTTGCATCCTACTGAGTAGAATATACAGAAACAACAGATTTGGGGTGGAATATCAGTCCACAAAATATTAATCAAACAATGACTCATTCTGTTTCATCTATTAAAGGAAATGGCAGCTTCTGGGGGGGGGTTCAATAATTATATCAGAAATTATTGATATGGTTTGGCTTGTTTACCTATTTAAGTTTTGGCAAACACTAGACTTCAGCAGCTCTACACTTCAAAGGCATAACTGTGAGAGACCGGATGATGGAGGGATGCAGCCGGTTAAATAAAAAATTTTAATTAAATATTTCATTTCATGAAGTCACATCTATGGCATGGTATAATTGGGGGGGGATTAAGTCAAAATGTTTAATTTCTATTATGAAATGTGAGGCTGGTGGTCCCTACATCTACTTGTACCAACTGAAATTAGATCACTTGGATTTTGAATTTTAGTTTATAGACTAAATTGTTTGTTGCATTATATATTGATGTAATGAGAAGATTCTAGTGATCTTAACAAGATGCCAAAAGACAAAAGAAGCTTAAGAGGAAAATATCAGTTTCTATCACAACAAAAAAATGTGGGTAGGAAAAGCTATGCCAGCTGCAGACTTTCTTTGTTTGTCTTTGGTGTTAATGAAGGGAAAGTTTAAACTATAAATTGATAATCAACAGATTAACTGACCATGAAATACATTACTTGTTGCAGCCTTATCTGAATGCAAATTTGGTCCTAGTGTCCTGATGGGAATGATGACAAAGTTTCTCATGGTCTCGAGTGTGTTAGCAAGACACTGGGGGAAAAAAATGTAAATATCTTGTTAGTCCTATCAAAGCCCAAACTTTAAAATGCGTGTTAACATTTTGGTCTGACCAAAAACATACAAAACTGAGCTTCCTAAAATCAGAACCTTTGCGATTCAGACCTTTAGTGCTTGACTAGCCTCAACTTTTAGCTTAAATCTACCTGCGAAGTCAGCATCTACTGAGCCTTGCTCATAAAACTGCCGTCAGTGAAGGGTGGCTAACAAATCCAAACCTTTTTCCCGCGCACTCACTGATCTAAGATTGCTGGGTCTTTGGGGAAGCTAAAAATGGTCAGCTTGCCCCCCCAACCAAAAACACATTTTCTTAAAGACATCTCTGAAGCAGAAAAACTGTACGATGCTCTGAATAGCACCAGCAGACCATTAGTTACTTGGTTGCGATAACTTCCACTTGACGTGCACGCTCTAGCTTCCCTAACTGTGCACTGCTTAGATAATTCCACCAATCCTGCTTTTCACTCTTTGTTAACGTGTAAGAAAGGTTTGTAGAAAAAAAGTCTCATGAGTAAGAGTTTTCAGATTACTTGATAAAACAAGTTCCAATGCATGAAAATACTAAAACATGCGTAGAGTTTTAAGTTTTGGGTGGCATTTAAGGTGACAAAACATGATTTGAATGCGGCAGATAACCCAGAAAACATGGAAAAACGTGCCATCAGGCAAATCTTCTTAGAGCAGCTGAAAATAAATTTTTTCTATGCTCCATATGCAAACATGTGTGAGGGCATAAATGAAAAGAGGATGATAATTAGTTCTTGGAGATATCTACACTAAAAAAAAATGTTTTAATTAAAACTGCATACAGCACACAGAAAAGCAGTCTTGGGTGTGACTGTTCCTTGCAACAGATCAATATTTGCTTCAAATTCATCACTTGGAAGTGCCGTGCTCTAAGCATTTTTCTAATGACTATCAGCAGGCTGTGTTCTTGCAACTGTCAGCTTAATGCAACAATATCTTTTAATTGATCACAATTCATATAGACTGTGAAACAGAAATGCCTGCTCTTTGGATGTCATGTACACTGTGCATGCACATGTCAACATTATGTGTGTTTATTGTGTTTGCCTACGATATTTTTCTATAATTCTAGAACGGGTGAAGAAAGCATCACTGCAGGCCATAAAGGGGCTAAATAAGCAGATGAATCCCAGAAGTGGCTGTCCCCTTCTTTAAACCCCCAACCGACACTTCCAGCTTGTAAACATGGCTAGACTGTCCTACTCCACCTCCTCCATAACCTCCCATCCCGAGCCCCAGCCCCCCTCCTGCTGGGAGCTGGCAGTTGAACAGACTGTGTCTTATCTCCCCCCTAGGGATGAGGAAAAGGGGGATGGGGGTTAGCTTTGTCTACCAGCACAGGACTTTGTCTTACACCCCCACGTGCGGGCACATGTACAAAAATAAAGGAACGTATACACACGAGGTGTGCAAATAATGTTTGAAAAAAAACAAAACAGCGCAGTCTTTGAATAATACATAACAAAATTAACACAATGTAAAATTATTCACATTTCGGAAAATCATCAACAGTTTACCAAATCAAAGGAATGTTTACATTAGATTCAGAGTAATCCCTGACATGAAAAGGTCATGGCACATTCACTCACAAAGAGCAGGCCCCACTAACCCCATCCAGTCAGGCCTGGAGGGGCCACCACCACACACACACATCAGTATACAAGATGTTGGAAGTGTTTCTGAGCCACAAAGACAAGAACGAACCTACCGCACCTCATAATATCCGCAAATCTGCCTGCGATGTACAGGCCTGGCAAAAGGTGAAAGGTTTTTTCTACTTTTCTGTAATCATTCTGAGATTCTCAAACCAGACGGTCTCTTTTATTTTCATATTCACCTTCCCCGTACCAACACATGGACAAAATTCACAGGTACTCCCACGTGCAAGTGTGCGCTTAGAGAGAGTCAAATAATTGTATCTTCTAAACCCTATAGAGTTTGAGTCTGTGTATTTGAGTTTGACACCCCTGCTCTAAACCGTTGGCGTTTCAGTACAGGTCAGAGTGTGACATCAATTTTTGGCATCTTCACGTGGATCTGTGCTATTAATGTCTTGCTGTACATGCAACTGCACAAATGAAAACATGGCCTTGGCAGAGACTCAATGTAACATAAACAGAGCTGTGTGAGTGTTTCACTTTCTGTCAGTTTTTATTTGAGTATAGACGTTCTTGACCAAAAAAATAAGACTTGCTGTAACCAGACAGCAAAAGCCTTACTTTTGATTTCTATTGAATTGCAAATAAAATCAAACAGAAAGTGGACAGTGGATTTTGCTCTTCCTAATTTTGTTACAGTTAAGAGTGAATAATTTCATCACCATTGTATTGTGTAGGGATATGATTCTGTTTTAAGCTTCTTGCTTATTTTACAAAAAAATTTTTGAAAGGGGATTAATCTGCAGCAATACAAATAACTGTTTTATTTTTCATAACTGGTTGATCGTGAAACAGTAGTCAGGAAATGCAATTTCATGGATAAAATGTTCACTGGAGAAATAAATCAATAAATAATTGGTTGTTGTTTTTTTTTCATTGCCTACATAGCCTTCTGTCTTCATGTTACTAATTCAAGGGATCCTGCATAACAGAACACCACTTGAGAGATAATGAGAATGAAAGAAAGAAAAAAAAAGGTTCAAGTCTGCACAGCCAACAAACAACCACAAACAGCCAAAATGTGACTGAACATGCCAACTTGTTCCAGCAGCTTAATGTACATTTATTTAGTAGAAAACCTGCACCCTCCACAGCCACACATGTTGTTAAATACACATGTAAGCATTAGTAAAGCCAGACAAAAACCGACTCACACATGCAAAGCGAATGTGTACGACTTACTTTCTTGATGCCTCTTGTGGCCACAGGTAAAACTCTAAAATCCAGGTGATAACCACGGCCCACCGCATTAATGTGGTTGTGGTCTACATATACATATATATATATATAAATTTAAAAGCAGTCATATAATGCTTGAACTAGCTACCTCGTAACACTCAAAAGTGTTGTCTTGATGTTCACACAGTTATGCCAAATACATGTACACGCTGGTGTTTTTCGTAATAGTTTTAATAGAATTATTGAATCAGGGTCACCCCCGTCTGAGAAAAGTCATGGGTCATGTACATAAGGCCTCAAGCACACACAAGGCGCCGAGCCGCTTTAGTTGTATTAGGAGGGTTAGGGATTACGGCTATGAGGACAAACAGACAGCCATGGGTTTCATGTGCATTATACTAAGTAAAACAGTCCTACCATGTGAACATTTTTACTGTATGATTGATTTTCTTTGTTCGCTGTGTTTCTTTGTCTGGATTTTGTAATAAATCCAACGATAATGACAGTTGTAGGTACTGGCTCCCATTGTTGAAATAAATTTGGGAAAGGACATGAATATGTATCCTTGAACAAATGTTTCATAAGTAGAAGTTGATGACAGCAATTGCTGTGCAAGTATTCCAGTATCCCAGTGTCCTATTAAGTAAATACCTGGAAAATATTTAAATGTACAAGCAATTTAACTGCACTCTCAATTGTGATGGCCATATCTATTTTAAAGACATTTAAAAAAGGTTGCCCTAAATCATTATTACACTCTTTTATAATTTGAAAACCAGTTTGTGTTCTTGACCAGAGCACACAAAAGGGGTGGATGGCATGAAAGTGGGTCTTGTGAATGTAGGACTTTGAGACTGTGTGTGGGTAAAGCAGGCTTACAGTGGTAATCCTCTTCACAGACATCCATCTGACTCGCAACAGGACAAGGCCCAGACAGACACACACACACACATTTTGTTTGTTAGGAGATCTGTTTTGTCTTGTTTTCATAGATCTTAATGCGCATAAATAGGCCATCAATTTTAACCACACACTGATCCAACATCTCAAACTGAAGTTGTAATTTTCCAGTGCTTCTTCATTTCCTCAGGTGTGGCACAAAATTCTTTGTTTGATACATGACATTCCTTTTGCTTATCAGCCATTTAAATAAAAGTGACTCCTCCAGGAAGCCAGACCCGCTGTTGACTTTATTGGTTCCTGAATTTTGCCATTACTGCTTCCTGGCCGTGATGTCATCAGTCGCTTAATGACAGAGAGGAAGAGGGACAGTCATCCCCAAATAACTCAGGAAAAAGACACAATTTTAAAAGGCATAATGAGCCTGCAGGAACAGCGACAGTGAGTTATGACTGTGTCACAGTCTGAGTCATTTTGTCTTGGAGGGAAATGCTTTTAAGATCTACGGCACAACATCAAAGTGCTTCAGCAACACAAAGTTAAATCAATGTTGACTTTGGTTATAATGAAGGCAAAATGAAGGGGGTTTAGAGAATTGACATGTGGATCCAATTTAATAATCTAATCTAAATCATGCACTAAATAGAACATTGGTTCTACCAAATGGAAACATCACAAACCTAAAGACGGACTGGACAAGAAATATTTGTATTTTTTTTTATTTTTTCATTTTGGCATTTCTTTGTTTTGCATTTATATTAAGCAAAGTGCATCTTGTTTTCTTTTTCTCATCAACACATTGCACAATACATAAATAATGATGCATATAAAACGTCTTCATATTTACAATTAATAATATATTTATATATAACATAAAATACATTTTTTTCGCTTCTTATTTAATTAAATCTCAGTCATTTATTAAACAAAAGTCTGTCAGAATTTTATACTTTCTTCTTCTTTTAAATCCTTTTCTTTCTGTGTTTTGAACCTCTGGAACAAAAAAAAAGGAAAGTGGGTGAAGTCTTTTTGTGAAAGAACAAAAAAGGTGAGGGTGAAGGACAGGAAAGGCTGCTGCTATCGGGTGTTGAAGATGATTTCCAACCAACACGGGCAACTACTGATAAACTGTCTGGTGTAGCACTGTCCCCAGCCTTTCACAAAGCTTATTTGCACCGTGAAGCCCGTGCGAGGCTGCTGTGTGAACTCGTGGTCGTTCGGCCTCTGCAGGCTGCCGGCCTTGTCATAGTCAAAAGCTTTGATGGAAAATCCGGGAAACACCTTGTGCACCAGCAGTGTGCGCGAGTCCGGGTTGTCCAGTGTGGCCGACTTAATGAAGATGGGGTAGCAGCTGCGGTTGTAGACCCACACCCCGTCTGGCTCGCGCGTCAGCTGGATGCCATAGCCGATCTTGGCCCGAACCATCTGCACCAGTTGTGACTTGTTTTCGGAGCAGAGCTGGCCCAGGCAGAAGCCATTCCCTTGAGGTAGATCATAAAAGATGTCCAGAGAGGGTTCCTGAACTGAGTAGAGGCGCCCGACGCGTGTCTTCTCCTCCCAGTATGCCACCACGCACCAATGGGCCCGTTCACCAGACTCCTGCAATGCCAGGGAATCTGAAGGAGGCAAGAGAAGGAGATGGTTAGGCCTGAGAAAAAGACAATGAAACTTTAGACTACAATTTGAATGGACCAAGAGGAAAAAGAAAGAAGAGGGGGAAAAGATGAGTGCATGTGAGACTTCTCATCAGATGTCATCTAAATCTAAACCACAAAGCTGCTTAAGCATTGCTACATCTGAACAACTTCTTCCTTATCCCAGTTTTGGGAAATGAAGAATTTGCTTTAGTCAAGAGCCAAAACTAAACTGTCATCCACAATTTCTGCCACACAGGAAAACCATGTTGGAATTCCTGGAGTTCAGACAAGAAAATCAGCTCAGAGACACTGCCAAGCAAGTTTCCACAGGCAGTACAATATTTATCTAGGCATTAAATGCTTATCTTCTGTCTGGCTCGCTGTATTTTTGTAGCGGCGTGGCTACAGTGTACTGACGTCAACCTGATGTCCTGATCGTCTCTACTGCAAATGCTTCACCCTGCTGTAGGAAATTAGAGTCCATCTTTGACTGACAAAGATGAGGCCATGGTAACTGTGACAGCCACAAGATGAAGGGCTTTCACACAAACACATAAACCATGTTTAGCAGACGAGTGAGGCAACTCAACTCTCGAACCCTGGTGTCTGGATCGTTGACAAGCGAGGCCTCACCAGTCTAAAGTTTCCCCCCAGCGTAAAAGAAGTGTAGCGTTGGCCATGCTCCAGTTTCCAAACTCCTCCTCCCTATTTTGTCCCCCTTTAGAGCGCCTCCTGCACCATCCCTCTTTCCCTTCATATCTCTATTCCACAGAAATCTGGCTCCCAGCTACTCTCAGCCAGAAAAGTGGGAGCCAGTCAGGCGCAAGGGAAATATAGGAAGACAGAAAAGAGGCGGGGTGGGGAGGAGAAGGAATGCTTTTCACATACTTTGACTGTTACTTTTGCAACTTTGCTTCCTCTGATTTTTAAGTGTCTCCAGTGCTTTTTAGGGTGATCATCTTTTTGCTGCAACTTCTATCAACTGCTCAACCATCTGTTCCTTAGACAAATTCAGCCTCTGTGA
Organism: Leuresthes tenuis; assembly: GCF_036924035.1. Taxonomy (NCBI): domain Eukaryota; kingdom Metazoa; phylum Chordata; class Actinopteri; order Atheriniformes; family Atherinopsidae; genus Leuresthes; species Leuresthes tenuis. The sequence goes on from NW_027325373.1 coordinate 14,898,426, forward strand.
GACATGCAAAGGTTAAGAAAGCTTGGAAGGTGGATATATATATGTATATATATATATATATAAACATAAGGGGAAAAAAGAGCCCCACTAAGAGCCATTTCAGTTGCACCCATCCTTCCCATTCGACCTCCCTCTTTCATCTTGCAGGCGGTAGCTGTGAATGTAACCGGTAATTTGGAAGGTCCCGTCTGAGACAAAATGCAATGTTAATGCAGCAGGATCTCTGCCGGCCCAAGCGGACTTAGCCCGGCCTGTCATTAGCCTTCATTAGATGCAGGGAAAAGAAAAAAAAATTGAAGGAAAAAGACAACATTGGGAGAGGAGAGACAGAAAAGGAGGAGGAGAGGGAAGGGGGCCAGCAAAACTGAAAGCATGCCTTCCATAAAACAAGAGGGGCTGTGTTCTTTGAAGTTGGACTGAGCTGAGCCTCAGGGAGTTTTTCATAAATCCATCCTTGTGGGGTGCGAAGGGAAACTGAGTACCCAACTATCTACCTTAGACTAAATGGAGGGAAAAGAAGAATTTATCTTCAAGATAAGAAACAGAAAGTGTCTTTTGTGTCTCAGGCAGATGTCAGACTGTCTCCAATCCTGGTATGTTTTACATATACATGCAAAGCCAAGGATGATAAGGAGAAGGGCGCGTTGGACTTTCTTAACAGCTGACAGTGGGCTTGCTGGTAGAGCTCACCTGTGGGGCCCTGCGTGTGTGTGTGTGTGTGTGTGTGTGTGTGTGTGTTTGTTATTGCTGAGAGAGACAGAGCCTGGCGTCATAGGTCATTAGAGCGGCTGCCTGTCTGAGCCTGTCATTGCAGCCTGAAAACACCCTGCTATTCAGGACTACACTAACTGCCCCGTTTCCCCTGCCTCATGGACTCTCCTTCCCCCTCCAAAACTCTGATGGCGGGTGAGAACCGCAGAGGAGAGAAAAAAGAGAGAGGGATACAAGTGAGGCGTGGAAGTTAGACAAGGAAACAACTAAGGAAAATAAAAAAAAAAAAGGTCAGCTAGTAAAGTAGTGGTGTAAGAAAAACCTTTGCCTTTGCAACAGTGACAATGTCACTTTCTAAAAAAAAGAGAATTGCAAGTCCAGTCGTCAGAAAGACATGCTGATAATCAGTCAAGATATTCTGACATTTCGCCCCTTGCCTAAGTTGAGCTCCTGATAACACTGCATCCAACACTTTGCATAATGCAACACGATGACAAATGCTCATGTGTTTTAATGTGGCCCCGATTTCTAAAACAGACTTCTGCAGTATTCCGTCTGGCTCAAATGTCTCTTACAGGTAAACAAACCCAAACTCATTATGTTCAGTATATCAGCAGAGGGAACGAGAGACGGGCAGACTCTTCCATCTGCGGGGCGCTGCCTTGTGAAGAGTATGTTCACAGCTTGTTCTGACAGCAGAAGAGCTTACACCTCATGAGTAATGCTGCCGAACACACACCCACACACACACACACATTTACAAACAACACACACAGGGCTACATTAATTTGAGTGGCCCTGTATCAACACACCTTGTTCCAAGTGTAAGGCTCATTTAACTGAATTTTTAATTTTTAAATACACCGTGTGGGAGGTGTCAAGCTCCTCGTGTTACAGCCTGACACTATTTCAGATGCCCCTCATGTAGGTGTTTGTGTCACCCTAGTTGTGCCTTGTGTCTATCAGCTCCAGCTCCTGAATACTTACTGTCCCTGTCTGTACATCTGTCTGTGTGTCTGTCTGCATGCTGGATGTCTGCCTCCCCACCTGCTCGTCTGCACTGCGGACTTTCAGCCCTCTTGTGTCTCTGGCCTCTCCTCGCAGGAGATAAGCTGACTAGCTGGCAGCCTGCGGCCATCTGTCACCCCAACCCTTTCTGTTCTGCTTCACTCAGTTGTCTGCTGCTGTTCTGTCCCATTCTGGTTTGTCCCATGGGATCCACATAAAACCCCCATCCAAATAAAAAAAAAAAACAGACTTTCCCTACTCTTCACTACAAAGCAAGACAGAGGAGGGCTAAAATATTTTTCTGTCATATGATAGTGGATGATAATAGTGAGAACACGCCTTATTATAGGTAGTTTGTGCAATGTAAGAAACTGTAAGAAGCAGGCGGTATGAGCTTGTGGATATTAGACATTAGGGATGCTGTGGAATCTAAAACAGCATATTGCTCCTGTGTTTTCTTGGTATTTAATGGATAATCAGCTTCTGTTCTGTAAGGACTGTGGGGTTGGTGGGTAAAAGCAACATACCAAACAAGTGTAAATATCTTTTCTTTTAAAGCGCGTGTGCAATGGAGAATTTTCGGACAAAGACAACAGATTTGACAGGGTGTTAGCTCCCCTGTTGTTTTAGAGAGTGGATGCCATGCTAGCTGAGACAATTGGACTTGGCCAAAGGGAGAAGGGAGAAGAAGGGTGGGGGGTTGGCAGACTGGGTGCTACTCATAGGACCAGAAACACAGTCTGGAAAGGTTAATCATTACCTCTGTCTGACTCCACACACAGACACACACAGACACACCGGGTTGCTGCTATTCTTAGAAGTCAGCACAGTCACAGAGTAACACGCTTACACCATCATGCGCACACACACACTCAATTTCCGGCCTTCAGTTCTGAACACTTTCAACATTGGTAAATAGTGAGGAGGCTCCTGAGGACTGTCTCGCATCGATTCCTGAGAGCTCTGTGTGTGTTTGTGCCTCTCTCAGCTCAGACGTGTAATGACCCTGTCGTCATCAGACACACACAGCAGCTGAAAAACGGAATGAGGAAGACATGAAGCAAACAGCTCGAGGGGGGAGGAAGGGCTCTTCACGGTGCCTTATTTTCTAAGTCAACACCCTCTCTGGAGCCGAGGAAAGTCTATTGCAAAGGTCAAGGGTCACCCTGGAGGCATTCCTTTTGTTCTCTCTGCCATGCTGTATATGTTCTCTGTGTGTGTGCGCGTGTGTGTGTGTGTGTGTGTGTCTTTCTCTGCAGTCAAAGCCCAGCCTTTCTCCCCTCCTGTTCAAACATTTTTTGGTCTCAGTGAGTTTTAAAGTGACGACAACTCCTCAGCAGCAGCCTTGCTGTCCGCTGAGGGCTGATGCATTTTTGCGTCTCCTTCTGCTTCAGCAAAAAATTAAATGGCAGGCAACCACTTCAGAGAGAGAAAGGTCAGTAGTTGTGTTTCTGTGTAGCAGTGAGGAAAGAAGATTGTCCTTGTCTCACATCAATGCAACGCCACAGCCTTGAAAGTTTAAACCGAAGCCATTTTCTTTAGTTGCACTAAAGGGTAATGACAGTCTGCTTTTGCCTGTGACTAGTTATTTATTGTGCAGCAGATCACCCAGTAACAGAAATGCCATTAATTCAGGCTTAATTGTGTTATTCGTCAACTGGATTGCGCTGTTTTCCACTAATGAAGAGTAGCTTCACTTTAACACTACACCAAAACTGATGCTGCAAAAATCATCTCCTTTATTCTCTACAATTCCCTTTCTTTTCAAAACCCTCACCTGCATTACCCACAATTCAATTTGACCATTGACAGGTCAGGTGAAGACTGAGGAGTGCTTATGCAAGACATGAGCTGCAGTCTTGAGCAATTGGCCTCAACTAGAGCTTTTTAATATCACACATCAACATCTGCTAAATCTTCAAGCAAATGCAGGCATTTTTCAATGTTTACGAAGCACAACATTTAAACTCAATATTTTTCAGTAACGAGGCAGATAAATACTCAAGCAGATGGGCGGTAGTGGGTGTAGTAGCTGAAACAGAGGAAGTGCCGCTTTAGGGTGGCAAGTTACGTAAGCTTTTAAGTCCTTCCCCCATTTCAGGAAACCTAAATAAGCCCTGATGGCAGGAAAACCGCACAGGGGAGTGGCACAGTTTTGCTATCTGCAGATCTGTCTCCTTGCAGAAACACAGATAGAGAGAATGAGCTGCAGACACGCCATCACTAACATGAACCATCCGGCCACGACCAAGAGGAGATAAGAGGAAGAAATGGCATGTTTTCCTAATGTTTGCCTCTGTCTACAGAGGAACTGCTTCAATTACATTATCCACAAGTCTTGATGTCTCTCAGAAACGATGAGTTCCTCAGCTTGAGATAAAACACAGAAACTTTTCCTAATTAATTGGGCAGCATCTTCCATCTGGATCCACATTATCACCAAAAAATCCAGCGCAATATTTTTTCACTGAGGGACGTTTTGTTCCCCTTTAACGCCTCCTTCCTACTCCCGCTGAGTTCTTATTCCAACACTTCATCACGCTGACCCTCTCTCTCACACACAACACCACCACCACCACCACTCCCTGCAGCCCAGATTTCCCAGGGTGACAGGACAAATAAACACTAGCTAGCTGGAAACAGGGTGCCAGGCAGGCTGGAGTGATGTCATCAGCTCACTTCTGCAAACACGCAAGTCAGGAGATTACCCGCAAGATCAGTATCTGTAGGCCTTTAGCACACACACACATACACACACAGGGCACCACAGACAGATGGACAGACAAGCCGAACAATCAACTGTGTTGTTGTGATACTGAAACACCGTGGGAACCAAAAACAAAACAAACACCACAAAAAGAGACAAAGACAACCAGCAGAGCCAGTTGTATGTGATCTGAGCATTTTGTTTGAGTTTTTGCTCTGTTATTAGTAATTATAGCCCTCTGTATATCTGTGAGTGTGTGGTTATGCCAGTACTGATAGAGATGTGGTTACTGACAGGAATGAGTGTGTCACTAAGACATCCAAAGGCCCCTCTCTGCTCCAGAGTACACAAAAGACAAACTGACAACATGAATGAGCAGGCGGGAGGGTGGAGACAGCAGCGCTGTGTGTCACATAAGAAATCTGACACACACACACACACAGGTTTACAGGCATATGTCTCCACTTATTTCCATTTCCGTTATTTTATCCTTCTAAAGAAGGGTTCGATCCCTCCCTTCCTCTTTCTCCTTCACACATTCTCTTTCTCTTGTTCATGCTTTCAGACATTGAGGTAGTGTCAAAATCCACTTCCACAGAGTGACTGCAAACCAAAACAATGTTCATCTTGTTCTGGGCTTCCCTCCAGCTTTGGCGTGGAGCCCAATCTATATAACCCTTCTTTCAGTGAGTGGGCTATGCAAAGGTAAGGTAACGTTTTAACTGTGAATGCAACAACTCGAAAGCATCTGAGGCTAAAGAAAAAGCCCCAACCATGAAAGCAAGGCACGCTCTCCTCCATCCTCTCCATCCTCTGCTGTCTCTGCGTGCTGTTTTTGCGATTTGTGCAGCATAATGACACAGGGTGGGGAACAGAGGACGGCCAAAACCAAAATTAAGTCCCTTGCCAGGAGGCGGCTTGGCTGCCGCGCAAGGAGAGGAAGTGGGGAGTAATGAGAGATCCTGGCCCAGCACGGAGCGGCCCGGCTCCACTCTGCTCAACTCGCTGGCTAACACACAGCTTCCAAATTACAGAGAACAGAGCAGAGCTGATGGCCATCTCTCCCTCCACCCAAAGCCGCCATCTTCTCTCTCTTCTATCCTTCCTCTTGCTGTTCAAGTAGAAAAATAGACACTGATTCTGGGAAGAAAGCGCTCATTTTCTCTTCAAAGAACAGGCAATGTGTACATTTCTCTCATTGTGGAAGTAAAGCAAAAGTGTTTCACACCCTCCCATCTTTCTGGTTGGTGCACCCCAGTGTTTGTTTTCCGTCAAGATGAGGCCTCGGCTGCCTCCCTGTCCGCTCGCCTTTTCCTCAAAGACATGAGGTCATATCCTGCGCAGCCCTTTCCTCTCCTTGCTAACCCAAACATGGCAGGAATGCTGATGGAGAAGAGGGAGACTGAGGGTGCTCTGTTTCTGGGCTGCTTTCTTAATTGCTTAGATTTAGTCAAAAAAAAAACTTTTAAAAAAAGAAAGAAAATTCACAACTCTTGTTTTACTTTGGTATTACTTTGGTAATGTGCCATTGAAAACCTCTCTTTCTGAAAATACCATGTAACAACCGCATTCAAAACAACACACAGGCCTTTTTCTCTCATCGAGTTTGCTCCAAAAATGGGCCATTTCTTTGGGACCTTACTTATGACAGCAGAACGAGTTTGATTTAATGAGCCGAGGTGCCAAGACTAAATTTAATCTCCACCAGAGCCCCTGATGAAGGTTATACTTCCAGCCTATTCACTGGATGACTAATTGACTGAGTGAAGGCCTGGCCGACTGTCTGACGAGTGAGATGACTGGCTGGTGGTATAAGAATACAACTCGGCCTAAATTTAACCTGCAGTGGGAGGAAGTGCCTGTGTGACAGTCGGCTGTCCGCCAGGGCTCGCACCGGGTCATTCTATCTGCCTGCCTGTGTGTATATGTCAAAATGTGTGTGCGTGTGTGTGTGTGTGTGGATACATGTCACCACAACCCAACTGGATCCTCTTACACACAGGCACGGCGGGTCTGTCCCCAATGGCACCAACAGGCATGCCACTGACACATAGACACACCGATGCCACACATTCAAGTGTCTGACACAAACAGAAGTCTAAAATTTTACTTTAAATGAGGCCTAATGTATATGTGTACACTTTGGCTGAGTATTGATCCTCAACAGTAATTATCAGAGAGAAAAAACGACAGCAGCCAGCAGCGACTGTCTGGTAAGGTTCGTAACCCTGTTTGCTTACCAGACGGTTCCAGACTAAATTCAATAGGCAGTCAATAGCTGCTTGTGTTGAACCATTATCATAAAGAGAGAAGTGCTAACTTGTATAAAACATTGAGGCTGAGTGCACAAACTTCCTGTAGACAAACTTCTAAAGGTGTTACAGGCAGATTTTTAAAAAAGGTTTTAAAAAAAAGAGAAACTTTGTGCCACACCTCTTTAAGCTTTAAGCTTGACAAAATGGATCTCAGGCTATATGAATACCTAAGCTGCTCATAACTCAAAGTTACTTAACACTCCACAAATTCATAACCAACACTCCAGCGCCCTCTTAACCCTGACCCGATCTGAAATTCACAATCCTTCCTCTGATCTCTCTAGTGCAGTTCCTGGGTGAACCTAAAGCCCTAAGCTAAGTCCTCACCACAGCTTAAACCAAGATCGGTGCCCCGACACCCGGCTCCAGCGTCCTCTCCTCTTCCCTTCCTCTCTGCTCTGTTCCAAGCTGATGACGTGAGCCAGCGAGGGGAGCTTTGGAGCTGCTAGCCTGGCAGGCAGCCTAGTTTGCATTTGCGCTTGTCGCTGTCGCAGTTCATTTAACTCTTTCCAGCCTGAATGATCCAGGCCTTTTCCAGGATATATAAACAGAGATGGACACCCTCTCCACAACTCTATTTGAACTATGTTTTTAGATGAATAAGGATTTCTTTCGGGGTAATTATCTACTCTTGCAGAGGTGCAGCTCGATAGCAGCTGCTTAACCAATCCAGTCTGGCTCTTTCTCAAAGATAACAAGGTCTTAATTATTCTAATACAATGCAAAAAGTTGCAGGACTCTTGCTGACTTCAAGTCTTTGCTTTTCTCCTCTCTTTAGAGCCTCCCTCCTCTCTGTAAATATGTCTGAAGAAGAACATAAAAAGGGCAGAGTGAGTGAATTAGAAGGTCAGCAGCGGGCCTCTGGGAGAGCCATGTTTCTTTTGTCAGGGCCCCAGAGGGAGGGAGCAAAGCAGGGAAGCAGGGAAGGAGGGAGGGAGGAAGAAGAGGAATGGATTAGCCTTTTTTTTCCCTTGGCTTGCCAGGGAAATCATGAGGGCAGAGCGCTACGGCCATCACGCCCTGGCTTTTCTACCTCCTCTACTCTTACTGAGGAGGCCCATTCACCAAAGCGCTGGCTGCCGCTGTCATTTCATCCTCGCCAGGAAGGAAAACAGGGGAGGAGGTGGAAGAGGAGGAGGAGGAGGGGCAGTGTGTATCCCTTACTGAGTGAGGGAAAAACTCAGGGAGGGAGCTTGGGGGGGGGGCGCCTGTTAAGACTCCACTTCTTCGGTTTCACAGTTTGAACTGTGTCTAAAACATGTCTTTAGTTAATGCACACGGGGAGGACTTTAGTGTCCATCTGATGGTGGAGGAGAGGACAGGCTGATTCTTGGATCCTCTGCTCTTTAAAGCATTGCTCTGACCCCCCCACACCACACCACCACCATATACGAACACACACAGGCACGCTAAACCCTCCACCACCCCCCGACCACCAAACAAAGGCGGGGGGAAAATGGGCAACGAACACCAACTGACATAAAACAGGCTTTAAAGGCCCAGTAATGAGAACCATCTGAGGCAAAGGAAAGCAAAGCACAGAGCAATCTGAGGCAGTGGAGAGCAAACTCTCTCATGAGCATCATCGTATTCTGTAGCCTGCGGACTAGGCCATGGGTAAGGAAGGCGACACTGCCAAAGGGGATTATAGGGGAAAAGCTGAGGAAGGCTGAAACATGTCCTGCATGAGAGCTGGAAGAAAGAAAGGCGCCTGTGTCTCACTCTTATCCCCACAGAGCCCAGAGGAGCGTTAACCATCTACAAAGACTTCCCCTGTACATGCAAACATACCAAAACAAACACTGAAATGTCAAATAAAGCCTGCCTTTTTTTTCTTCCTACAATACCACACGCACTGAACATACTATACTACAAACAACAGCCCGGCGTGTTTGTCTTCTATTACAACATTACACGGAAAGGGATGAGAGGGAATGGGAGAGAAGAGGAGAAGAGAGGAGCGTTGTTCAAAGAGCCAGGAGGGAGGAATTTATGTGGATGTGGGAGAACTGCACCACCCTCCCTCACTGGCTTTTTTATTACAGAGGGGAAGCAGGGGCCCCCACAATCACTGCCTCATCATCACAAGTATGGAGGGGAGATGATGTGTGTGTTGGGAGGAATGCAAAGGAGAAGGAAAAGAAAACAGAGGAGGAAAATGATATGGAGGAAAAGTAGAAAAATAGGTGACACAAACAGGGGACGTGTTTGGAGGAATATTTACCTGAAAGCCCCACAGGGGCCGAGTATGTTGTTCCTCCAGTGTCACTGGATGAAGGTCCAGAGTCTGGAGAATCTAATGGAAAGATGGAACGAGAGAGTTTGAATTAGTACTCGGCGTGTTTCTGTGTGCCTTTGCTTGTGTGTGAGGGGAGACGGCAAAGCAGCAGCTGTGAGGCCGTCAATCACTCGGGTGAAATCAATGCCTAATGAAGACGCTGACGATGAAGCTCACACTCTCTCACACACACACACACACAGAAGACTTACAGCAGAGAATTTCTTACACCCCTGATAATCCCACATAATCCACTGCTTCGGCAGGAATGTGAGCCCTGCTTCTCTGCACAGACGATCTGTTGATCTAGAAAGAACTGTCTTCTTTCTGCTAATGACCGAGGCGGGGTTCGGGCTGAACGCTTTGATCCCAGCTCAATAACCAAATAAAGATCAAATATTACAAGACTAACCTGGGTCCTAGTTGTCTGATAATTGTTTGTTTTCATGCTTCTTTTAAACATGCACCAAAGACACACCATCTCGACAAAAAACACAGAGCTTACAAAAGCCTCAAAAGCTGCTATAAATCCTCTTTATGTCATTTCTTTTCCCTTGTGCCCCTTTTGCATCTGTGTTCTTAACTCCCTCCAAGACCTGTAATGTAGGCTAGTTCCAACACGACACCTGAATGGAGCTTTAACAGAACCACTGTGTGTGCTGAGCAGAGTAGTACACCGCTGGGAGCAGGCTAGTCGCTGGTAGCTTCACTAATTATACATTCCTTTTGCTGCACGTCAGCACCGCGCTACACCTTTTATATACTGTGTGTGGCAGTTGTCGCCTCCACTCTGGCTGAAAAAGTTTTTCGTGCTGATCTAATGGAAGCCAAATGCACAGAAGTCATCAAAAGTTAAAACCCTAAAGTGACTATTTCTTTGATTTGAGGTGGCAAAGGATGCTGACGGTAAGGACAATTTAATCCACATATACAGGCCTCCAGCTTGCCCGAGCAGAGCCTCAGTAACTATGAAGCGGTGACCAGAGCGGTTTCACTGTGAGCACCACTCTCCTCCACCCTGCCCCCTCCGGACGCGGCCCGTGCTGCTGCGGTCACGTTAACGAGATGCACGGGCATAACCCAGCTTGATCGCTTTCATTGGCTGCCAACAGGCCTTGCCCTGGTCTCCTGGGCAACAGTTCACAGCTGACCACAGGGTTGAGGGGGCATCAGGGAGAAAGAGCCAAACAGTGTGTGATTTATATTCCCATGAGCTGAAACAAGGTAGCGTTTTACGTCTAAGCTCCTTTCATATTGACCGCTGCTGCTGGAGCAGGACAGGCACCCTGACACATATAACCCCACTTCCTGCTCACTGGCATCATAAAAGCAGCATCATAAAATCCACTGCTCTTCAGCCTCATGTGGACATTTATAACATCTAATTGCCTTTTTAGAGTTGATATGCAGATTATCTGATGAGTTAACACGGCCTGATATAAAGCAAATATACCGAAATTGGTACAGAAAATTGAAATGACTTCTGGTAATGGGAAGGAGTTGATGACCAACAGCTTCCCTGCCCCATGTTTCTGCTTGATAAGCTCATCTGACATGTGTGTGAGAGTGTGAGTGTACATTCCAGCCCACTCCATTGTCTGAATAATATGTAATTCCCCTTTTTTTTCCATCAATACAAATACAAACAGTCTAATTGATAAATACGCTTCACCTTTGATAAGCAAAAGCTGTTGCTGCACTGACTTACAGGATAAAGCAGAACTACAGGTGAACTAGAGACATTTTCTAAGTAGAAAATAATCTAAGTAGAAAACTTGAGACCTGATATTTGTCTACACTTGTTGCTCTTGTTGGCCCCATTTAATTCCCTTGCAATTACAACAATTCAAGTTTTGTCAGTTCCCTCCAAAAGGGGAAACAGGGTGGTGACATGTGTTGTATAATCATTTCCTTCGTCTGCATCCCACTTGCATTTCCTATTTACCTTCTTGTTTCCTTTAATGACTGGAAAGTCTCCAGCTGAACTCATACAGAGACGCCACGCCAACCCTATGACGAGTCCCACCAAATCAGCAGTGAGTTGTAGGTAAAGGGGATTTTGCTGCTAACATTTCAGATCAATTCTACTTGTATTTAAGATTTGAGACCTGCTTTAAAAGTGCAACATTAATGTCAGTGCAGGGTAAATAGGGATGACAAAGTGAAGGGGGGCTTTGAAGAACCGCAGCTGCAGCTGCAATGACTTCCTATTGTTTCCATTCACTGAAAGCCACTTTCTCCTCCTGACTGGCTGGTCGGCTGTTAATCTCTGAGCTCTTTCTGCACTAATAGACACCGAGACGGCTAAATGAGCAAAGGGAGAGATTGAGATAATTAAAAACTGGGGGCTTTACAGTCCAACACACTGTCATTTATATCTCTGTCATCTTCTATGCAGTTTGAAAAGAAACTGCCTCTCCTTCTTTAGTCTATTCTGGTGATAGCGTGAAATCTAACACACTTCACAACTGACTTTGTGGGCGATGACATAACCTGACGGCATTTTGTGGCACAAGGGCAGAGCAGCTTGTGGAGCCCAGCGCAGGTGGAGGGAGAAAACAATTAATTAAAAAAATGTGTTGCGGAAAGCAGTGTTGCCATCCCAGTGCCTAAAGTGTGGAAGAATTTAAACACCCTCTCCTTTTCCCTAAAATCCATCGAAACACTGAAGTGGGATGATGACACCCCCGCCACACACACAAGCACTAAACCTTAATCTGCTGATCATTTCAGCTGATAAACGCTGGCTGGCTCCAGAGACTCTGCTGTCTGTCTGTCTCTCTCAGTGCTGTGATTCACAATAGATAGATGGACACACAAACAAACCCCTCCTCCCTCCCCTCAGACATGCACACTGCCCCTGGTGATGTGCCAGTCAGTCTATAGCTGGTATCTCAACTTTGTATTGCCTTGCCCTGGCTGCCAGCCACGATGGAATTGGCCAGCCAGCCAGGCGTGCCACTCCACTGCTATCATAAATCACAACATAACGTGGAGCCATTTCCTACACACACAAATGCACTGCAGGGCTAGTGAAGACTATATGGCTGTGTAATGCAAATGTAGAATACATTTGACATAATTTATACAATATGGTCGTTTAGATGTGAGTATCTTGCAAGAAACATATATACATGTGTGTTCAAGTGTTTGTGCGTGTACATCAAGCTCACCTGGTGGTTTAAGATAGTCCATGGGATAGCGCGAATATGGAGGAGGAGGAGACTCTGTTCGGAGGGGGGGAAAAGAAGCAGTGCATGAGAAAAAAAAACAAGGGAGAGATCTAAACTTTATGATAAGAGTTGTCATTCTTCAGGGGGAAAAAAGATTTGTGTCTGTCAGCTCCGCCTGGAGAGGCAGGCAGTGAGGCCGGCCGGGCGGCTATTGCCTTTCATTGGCAGGCAGATAAACAGGGGGCCGCCTGGCGCCAGAAGGGCCACTATCAGCGTCTAGGACAAACTGAGATACGGGCCTCTTTTGGCCCGGGACGCCAAGCAAGCGCACACACACACACTCACACACGCACACATACGCATACAGAGAAAGAGAGAGAGAGAGAGAGAGGCTGGAAACTTCCCCGTGGAAAGACTGTGAAGCTCTGGCTGAGTCGCTCTGCACTTTGGAAATGCCAATTATGAAATGTTGAAATAGCAGCCAGCCTGTTTGTTTGCAAAGCGGGGCTTTGATGGAGTTGCTAATATAAGTCCTTTGGCACATTTAAAGCGCATTAAAAAAAACGCGTTTTTAGAACTGGAAGGCAGTGTAATAATACATAAAAATGATTTTAAAAAAGCTATGTCAATGTAAAAACAAGAACATAAATATAATGACGCCACACTTCCGACTAGATGAAAAGGAACACTTGTCACGCACTTGGGTCAAGTTTGACCTTATGGAAACTCAAGACCACTGTGCCAGGGAGGTGATGTCATTTGAATTAGGCTAATTAGCCCTTAAGGAGTCTGGTAACTCTTTGACATGATGTCAATGTGTCTGAGTTTGAACTTGATTTAAAATAAGCCCCGACCACCTGGGAATTTAACACAATTTCTTGTGTTACATTCTTTAGAGTTTTTTTAAAAAAAATGTTGAGGCTATTAAAATAATCCAACTCACCAAGTTCACAAAGCCTGCTCATGTGGTGCGGGTTGCAGCAAACGAGCTCTGGGTTGATTTTCCCGTAGGATTCACAGCAAGACAACCTCTTCAGCTCCGAGGAATGCCTGAGGTCCGGCCACCTGAACACTTTGTAGAGCAGCATGGGGAGAGAGTAAGACTGTTGACCCACTTTGGCGTCCACTTTGCTGGGCAGGAGCAAGCAGGGGCTTCGGGCACCCCCTTTGGACTCCACCGCCTGCAAAAGCACCTCTAATTGTTTCTCTTTGATCTTTTTCAGTACCGAGTGGGTCAACGCCTTCAATTCAGCCTCCGACCCTGCGTTGGACTTGGCCACCTTTGTCGCTTTGCCCATGCAGCAGCCCCCGGAGCCATGCGTTCCTCTATCCGTCTCCCCGTCGCCCTCCGCGGGCGCACGGCTCCTCCAGAGTCGCCGGACGAGCCCCGATCGTTTGGTCCTAAACATGCGGGACGAAAAGAGGGTTTCCCGGCTAAAAAACGAGCATGGTGTCCGCAAATCATGAAGATTCCGGGATCCGAGTCCAGGCAATGACAAGCAGCCTGAGAAAATACGGTGGAAAAATTGGGAGCTGGATAAGCAGAGGAAATCTGTAGCATGCGCCAGTCTCTGTTGCTTTCTCCTGCAGACTAGATCGTCGAAAAGCAGTCGGGGTTCACGGGACAGTCAGCTTTCCCTCCGGGGATAAATTACCATCACCATCAGCCTTTCAGTACTGGTTAATAATGAGTCTAGCAGCTTACTCGCCGAAACAACGGAGAGAAAAACCTACTGCAACCGAGATGCGTGTTGCCTGGACGTGTTACAATTTTCAGCTGATGATGTGCAACCTATAGCGCTGTGTACTGACCCCTATAAAACACACACACCGTGGCGATTTTCAACTAATAAACACTGTCAAAAATTCTGCTATAAATGCCAACTATATGTGGTAAATATTGGAGCAAAGGGGCCTAATTAAACCTTAACGCTATCGCAGTTATCCCATGAAAACCGACGCTCGCCGCTGGGTCTTCAAGAGCATTAATCCACAAGATCCTTGATCCGACTGCACAGAGCAGGGCTCTCTACACCAGGCTGGCGAAGGGCTTTTTTTTTTAATGATCCGTTATCGTCTATGTATGCCAGTCGTCTGCCAAGGATGTGGTCTGCTGAACGGCGTGAGCCTCGTCCACAGAGCCTGGGACCAAATCCACGTCTGAACGTCTCACCCGGGTTGAGTTGCGTTTGTAAAGCCACACAGAGAGCGAGAGAGACCCTCGCTTTGCGTCCACGCACCGAGTCTGGTAACCTATTTTAGCAGTCGAATCCCTTTTCAGTTAAAATAATCCAACCTCGTATCTCGCACGAAGTTTCCGTGGCTGAGTGAAGAGGAAAGCGAGCCGACGAGTGATCTCGTTGGGGGGTAAAGGGCTCTCTGTCTGTAAATGAGGCGGATGGTTTGGGTGCCCTTGCTCCGTCTCCAGTCTCCAGTGCGCATTGACGCGCCCGGTCACGTGTGTGTCTAGACACCCTGTCGCTTAAAAGAAATGTGATTGTGTTGCACAAACAACAGATCAAGTAGAGCCCACAGCGCACACGCTTGCGCGGGCGCGTGCACGTAAAAACACACACAAATAGGAACACTTCCCAAATAAATAAAAATCTATTTAAAAAAAAAAGAAGAAGAAAAGAAAGTTGACAAAGAGTAAAGTTAAGTAAAGGTCGAAAAGACACAAACTTACTTTTTTTTTCTTAAACTATCGCATTTTTAATTGTTATAGAAATTAAACAATCTGGAGCCTTTTGCCAGGTCACAGCACTTAGGCTACTAAGCTCGAGGAGCACAAACACTGTTTTAAAAAATAAAAAATTAAAGACATTGTATGATTGTGGACATATTTTTTAATTGTATAGAGCCCTGTCTGCTGGTTTCCTGATATGTTCAGTAAGTACTCGATTTAATTAGTGTATTTTCTCATGAGTCCGTTACTTGAACTGTCGGTTTAAGTTAAACTTACTAGCTTCTCCTCAAAATGAAACCTTTAAGCTACCGTCACGGTGATTACTTGATCACACAGGACAGTTTCACTCAGCAATATTTTTGGAGTTTGCCCTTTGTTACGACTTTCAGGTTGCACTGGTGCCCACGGATAGCTGCCGAGGATGTAGGCCAAACCTGATCAAAGATTATGGGTTCTGAGGCTGAACTTTGGGTTCTGCCTCTTAAAGAGTTGAGGAAATTCGCCTGTCAGACGTCACTCAGGGCGATAAGAACCCAATCAAACATGTCCGGAACAAAGATGGGAGCGCGCTGCTGCCGCCCGCTGGACGTTTGGCTCTCAGTGGGACAAACACATGAACCCCGTGAGTTTGTCAGTATTAATTGTCTGCACAACTGTTTCCACTCATCTCCATTTATCCAGCAGAAGAGTCCATCAGCCGATGATCAATTTCCTCTCTAACCTGACAGCAGATCGAGGGTCCCCCTTCTTTATTATTGTCTTTATTGGCTGAATCCATATGTATTATGACAGGCTCAATGGCTTGAATTTAACTATATGCTGCATAAATAATATGTATGGACCAGTTTCTCAATAAAATTATAGCGTTGATATATAACACGCCATTAACACCATTGTAATGTATGAACAAAAGTTCAAGATAGCCTATATATAATTTTTTTTCTACTATGCATGCGTGTGTCTCCTCAGTGGCCCCGCAGAGTTCCCTCGACAGACAGTAGTCCCGGGGAGGAGGTGCAGTCAGCAGTATGTTAATGCGACAGAGTCGCTGCAGGGCAAGGGGGGTGGGCGGCTGATAATGATGGTGGCAGGGATGTGCGGTGTTGGGGAGGGAAGAGGTTTGTGCATGTGCGGATGGGGGTAGTCAATATTCATCCCCCGCATTGTCCCCCGGATCCCCCACTGGCGCCGAGCAGGAGCGCGACGCAGCGACCGCAAACGGTGCAGGGGGACCGCGTCGCGTTTTTAACGGAGTCTGGAAGCAATCAGTCAGGGGAATAAGTCTGTCAGAGGGATTGTGGAAGTGGCTGTAGCCGTCACACATTGTCCCCTCCCCTCTCCCTATCTCCCTGCCCTTCCCTTTGTGTGTGTGTACGATACTGGTCTCCAGACTCCAGGAAGTAGCCAGCTTTATCTAACCGTTTTCCATCTCAGTCTGCCTCAAGAGTCTGTCTGCAGTCTAGCCCGCATAAAGGTGCACAACTGTTTTTTATTAAGTAGTATCCCAATGTTTCAGCCACCGTGCATGTTTTTGCTTATTTCAAAGCAAACCTCCCATCAGACACAAACAGCCTGATATTGCACGCAGTGCCACTGGACAAGCATGCAGTCTGTTGTGGACATTCATGGGTGTATTCTACTGTAATGACATGACAAGCAGATTAGGGACTTTATGAAAATGTCTGGATTTCATTTGTGAAAAAAACAAAACATCCTTTTCCCAGATGTAACCATTTTCAATAGAATCAGAATTGACAGTGGAAAAAATGTTGCAAAAATACCTTTAAAAGGTGTCATGGTAAATAATTAGCTTAAGCTATTAGTTAATTAAAGACTCTTTTTAATCATTTTAGTGATCAGAAAACATGGTCATTCCTGTAGTCATTACATAACTTATATTATGTGTCATTGAGACTCATTGGAACCACAATTTCCCCCATTAGATGAACAATCTTTCAAAGTTTGGTTCATGAGGGGATTTCATCAGGGGAAGTTCTACACATGTGAGTGCTGCAGTGATGATTATTTCTGCACTGACTGAAAACCAGCACAAAATATAAACCAGCCTAACTAGACTTTGATAAGGCTACAACCAGTGGCTGGTTAGCATAGCCAGAAGTTAGGGATGGACAGATATATTAGCCTAACATTGGTACCAACCAATATTCAGCTTAATGACTGCATTCTACCTATTGGCAAATAGAGTCACAATCACAGATAGCAGTTTTGTCCTTTGTCTTGAAACTGTCAAGACATTTTTAAATTTATTTTGTTGGAAACAAGTTGTTGTTTTCTTTTAGCCATGTAAGCACTGAAAAAAAGTCATCACATTGGTGATGGTTTAACAGGCTAAAAAGTATTTTTCAAAACTTTATTTTACTCAAATGATCTTTTCAAGTGAAAGGTTATAATAAATGTTTTTTGATACATTTGTATGAATTCATTTGTGCTCGATCCAACACTGTAATGTTTTAAACGTGTTCACTTACTTTGATAAAGCATATTTATTGTATCCCTGGTATTAAATGGAAAATAAATGACCAAAAGCAATCTGAAATTATTGTTTTCAGTATTGGTATCTGTATCTGCTCAGAATTTCACAATCGCTGCATCCCATGCGACACATGCACCAAGCTAGACTAAGCTAAACCAGTAGCTAGAAGCAGCCTTATAGTCAACACACACACGCAGTACAAATGGTCTGCTCCTCAAACTCTCTGTCAGAGAGTAAGTGTCAAAAAACTATTACTTGAAGAACCTCTTTAAACTCTATCAAGTGGCCCGCAGAGCTAATTCAAGAGAGGGCATGCGATGAGGTAAAGCAGCATCGCACAGGAAGACAGATGATTAATATTCTAGATAGGAGTCCTGGCCTTTACTAAAATTTATCGACACAGTGACTGCTTCCAGACAAGGGGTCATGCATATGCAATTAACGCGGCTTATTCTGCAGGAGTCACAGTGCTCAAAATAGGGTGAAGACAGCACACAGGGAGCGGGTTATTGCAAAGATAACGATGATAAAAATAAGACAACTTTAATTAAAAAGATAGAGGAGACTTTTTTTTTTTTTAAACCACTTGCACATCTGATATTTTATCAGGAAAGAGCAAAAACGCCCACACTAGTAAATGTCAGTGCATAATTTAAAAATTGAAAAATCCTGGGTGAAAGGCAAGAAATTGACTGTTTCTCAGATCATTGTGTAGAAAAAAATAAACGTCTTTTATTTGTTAACATCTCCAGCTCGGCTCTCAATTTTGTGAGGGAGCATAAGGGTAAAGCTTGGGTGTGATGTTCTCAAATGTCCTGCGTGACCAACATTTCATCCTGGAAACCAAACAGCTATCTGTCCAATATTCTTGCTTACAGCTGCTCTGAAATACTGAGGAATGAAAGTTTTCTGTTCATTTCATAAAACACAATGTCAAAAGAGAAAAAAACAAAACAACAAATTTAGAGAACAGAGCAACAACAAAGATCATAAAACACATAACTTCTCAAAACCACAATATATTTTGGAAAACTACAGTTACACACAATGCACAAGAACATTTCAGTATAAAAAAAAGCACAACAGCAGCTAAAAATCACACATTTGAGAGCAGTCAACATTTTTCACGTGTTCTTATGTTTTGTTAAATGTTTTCTATGAAATGTCAGTCACTCTCATGACCTTTCAGAGTTTAGTTTTCTTAAATGCGTTATTTTTCTAAAAAGCTGCTTCATGAAAATACTGCATGTTGTTGTGCAATGTAGTTTTATCTCGAACCCCCTGTTTCTTCATACGTTTTACTCAATTTTGACTTCAGAGTCAACCAATAGTTTAGAGATGAAAAGTCATATTCTCTACAAACTTTTATTTCGAAGGTCTGCACTTTTAGATATGATCTCCTATGTTAAATAGTTCCACCCTCAAGTAAAAAGGAGTCAAATGGAATCTGACACTGCAATACTGAACCGCCTGTGACAGCTGAACGTGACGTTTAAAAGCTCATTTCTTGCCTTCACAGAGTGATTTCTCATATGTCAAGTCAAAAGAGAAGTTTTAGTCCAGGACACAGATCACTAAAGTCCTCTCAACAACAGCCACAGAAACAGCACAATGCAAGATATATATATGAATATATATAATAGTTCATTAATCAAATGTGATATAAATGTATAAAATGTCTGAACAAATGAAAGAAAAAAAATCAGATTTCAGATTTCTAAAATCAATGGGTTTGCGATATAAAATATAAAAGCAATAAAAGCAACAGCAGATTATTTTTGATTGGTGGAAAGACATGAAAATTAAATACATAGCAATACACAATGATGTTCACAGAGTGTAAAGTGGAAGCACACATCACATTGATAAAGACAGTTATGGTGTGACCTTCTCCTGGAGCATTTTTATAAAGCAGGTATTTTTTAATTGTCATCGCAAGCAAAAGCACAGATGAGAGACATTTTGTGTCTCTTAAGGTTAATTTCATGCAGGCAAATGGTTCTTCTTTTTTAAAAGAATTGCTCATAACCAGTAAATGTGGTGAGAGATGTATTAAAGTTGAGGCAGTTTCGTCTGTGGAGGTTATTGTAGGCCTTTTCCGACTTGTCCTAATCCTAATTCAGTCTGAGAATTAGGAGACGTACACATCAGCTTCTGGTCAATGAGAAAACGGCTGAAAGATGATCCTGCAGCCTGCCACAAAAACGCACAAGAAGATTTTGAACAATGAAATGAATTTGAAGTTGAATTCATGCAGGCAATAAAGCACAAGCCCTGCTCAGTTTGGTATATGGGTTCAATTCAAAACCTATTCTTTGGCTGCGGCAGCTCAGAATGCAGCTCACATCCAGCAGACATCGGTTAGTCAATACGAAGAAATGCCTCAAGGCAACATTAATTACTTTTTAATAATCCAACCTTTTCAGACTGGTCAATGTCAGATTGATGCATTGAAGTGGATCGGTGTGATTTTTTGACATTCTTTACACTCTCACATACCCCTTATGCATGAATGCATTTTCTGAAAATGAATATGTAGCAAACTCTTACGTACAATTAGAGAGTGCCCTGAGGGTGGCATGACCGTAGTTAAAGCTTGCACGAGAATCTTCATATAACGAAAAGAGTTTTATGTCATCAGAAGCATTTTATTCGATAAAGAAACATTTCTTTACCAGGAGGTCATTTCTTTTTCTGTGGGAGAGATTTTCTCTCATTCAGCTGATATTGTGAAAGCATCGTTTCAAGGTGGAATTCATGTCCATAAGCTGTTTGAAAGAATGAAAAGTTTCACAGTTTTTATTTGGCCTAGAACATTTAGTAGCTACAGCCCTCCGTGATCCAAATCTTTTTAAAAGCCAGTAGTATGAAGGAACTTTCTGGATCTCTATAGCACAGAAGTAATCATTCTACATGTGAGGGTGTTGCGGTCAAGTACAAACACCAGCGTGAGTGTCTTTGTATTCCCAACACTTTTTATATGAAAAATGACACATGATGCTGAGACTGCAGCCAAATGAGGTCTGAATAGTCATGGTTGATTGAATGGTGGTTGATGGATAAGTGTTTTTGGTGAGAAAACCCCAACAAAAACTAAAATGTACTAAAAAAGAATATTTTCCACTTTGATATTTGAAGAAATGTTACAGTCTTGTTAACCATTGAATAAAATTTCAGTTTTGCACAAACACAAAAACATGCAATGGACTTCTATATAAATATAAGTCTTTGTGTTATATGGATCTTTGTGTCAGAAGATCCAGTGTTCCCCTTGAGCTATGTTCGCCAGTTTTTATGCCTCAGGTGTTCCACACTCTCTAGGTACTATTTCCTCAGAATACTCAGTTCAAAGAATCCTAGGTTCAAAAGGTCCAATATTCCCTGTTTCAGTCTACTAACCCATAAACCTAATCCTTGCATTATTTTATAACCTCTGGTAATTCCATGACTCCGACTATCTGATAAGCCACCCCAAGTAAGCCTATATTATTGGCAGCCACACCAGTGCTCGAGGGCAGAAGATTTTCCACAGTATTTAAAGACAATATCAAGCTGGTGGAGACATGGGTCAGGTTTTAAATATGCAATTACTGTGGAACATAAAACCATTCTTCTGTTATCTTTATCGTGTACATGGGACTCAGGGAAAGTGGTAAAGTGTTAGAATGTGTTTGGCTGTTGGAAACGCAAGCGGAGCTAGAGGTTTTGTAGGGTCTGTGTAGGATTGTGCAAAAACTATGCTGCTGAATCTCGAGAAACTTGGTGGAATGGTACAGCATGGGCAATGCACAAACTTACACAATTTTGTGGCAAATCTAGGCCGCCATTTTCTACAAACTGCAAAACAAGGCAGATTGGGCAGATGCCTGTGTTTGCAGTGTCCTCCAATTTGTAGTATGTTCTATAGTTCCATGTAAATGCTGTCGGTGACTGATTAAATTTGACACCTCAAAAACTATATTTTTGGCATGAAGTCAAAACATGAGAAAAGCAGTTCTACAGCCAAATGTTTCCTGAGGTGAGTTGGCCAGAGGTTGCTCACTCTATGTGATATCTTGTTACCGAGGATACGTTAACTGGTATCTTGCAGACACCATGATAACGTCCGTCCGTCTGTCTCATCTTTAAATCTCTTTGAGAATTTATTTTTTATTTTTGCCACTAATGGCTCAGCCCACTCAGACACTGTTTTCATTTCAATGAAGATTTGCATAGGTGATTGTGTGTGTGTATACTTTCATATTCAAATCAAACTGTCAGCTCTGGCCTCATATAAAACTGTTGAGCCTAACGACCTCCAACTGTTACTGTTGTAATCTGTCATGTGCCCGACTTTTCACGTTGCTTTGTAAACATTGATCTGGTTATGACCCCCGGCTCTGGAGTGGAGAGGCACTGGTAGTCAACACTATCTCACCTAGACCTTAGGAAGGTACAAACATGGAGAAAATAAACTACCCATCCCAGAATTCCCTGTTCCATCCATCTTCCTGCTGCCACCTGAAATGGGAGATGATGGTAAGGTGACCCCTGTACCATAAAGGAACAAGGAGAGCCGTGTCACTTTGTGAAAACCTTCGTTCGACCATCTGGCCCTACGATAATAGAGCTGGGAGCAGGTGAGAGTCAGAGCGGAGAGACGGCGCCTCAGTCTCCTCGAGCAAGCAATGTCACTGTAACCTGCCATCGACCCCATGCTGAAAATGAGCCATTCTTTACATAAAATTGCGTCCATTATATTGTCCTTGAGAATAAGAGAATTTCAGGCATGAAAATCATTACAATAGAGCCGAAAGGCATGAAATTCCCTCGGGAAGTGGGAGCTCCAGCGGCACAGTGGGTGCCATTGTGTTGTAAACTTTTCCCCTCTGAAGTGGTTTTCCGCCTCTGTTTGTGCTGCCTCTGCAGCCATGACAACATTAAGACATGTGAGACACATTCAGTTCTTATGTGTGTTAATGTTGTGTGACAAAGAATACAAACACAGAGACAGTTGGGCTTTGAGGCAGATGTTTCTTTTGTCTTGTTGGCCGTGTAGAGGTAGTAGTGCTCTGTTGTTAGCAGAGGAACCAGTGAAGCCCAAAAGAAATAATTCATGGCTAAATGCACCTACTGTGATGTGGGGACTGGAGTGAAGTAACAGATATGTCATGGCCTGCAAATGCTACAATCTTCCAGATGACGCAAATGAATTAAATCAACAGAAATTGGGCAAACTATTTGGTAGCATGGTAAATCTGTTGTTAGAATAAATTAAATTTTGTTGTCCCCTTTCATGTCAAATCAAATGATGTGTGAGGTCAACTTCGCTCTCAAACTGCTTAGAACTTGTGCAATCTGTCGCAAGGAGACGTGGCTTCACTTTAACAGAATAGTTTTGAGAAATGCTTGAAAAAGCTCTTTCACAGATATGAAGGATAGTTAGGATGATCTACCTCTGTCCCCTGTGTGGGTTAAAGACTACAGTTGGCAGATTGTTAACTTAGCATAGTGTAAAGACTGAGAGTAGCAGGGAACAGCCTGTCAGGCCTGTCAGAAGCAGAAAAACAGAAGAATCGCCCACCTTTGAGCAGAGATATTGTTGTTTTGATTTAACATCAAACACAAGACCAATTATGCGTTCCAGTTTTAGGAATACGACACCCCTACTGATGGTGTCACAGATTACTCTTGAAAGTGTATTACTTTTTGCTTAACGTCAGCTACTCAGGTTACAAATCCAAATCAATTTGGCTTCGGTCAAAATGCAGTGAAATGTTCAACGTTTGGTGTGCAAATTGCTACATAAACCCCCTTTTTTTTGTGGAAAAGATGAGAGCTGCAGTTATCTGTGTCCTGGCAGTAGCTTAATATTAAGATCTAAGGTCTGCTGCACCTCTATCTTAATCGCAGCATGGCAGAGTTTGTGGCAAAAAACAAAAGAGAATGATTCTCTGTCTGAGAGAATCTATCGGATACACTAAATGTCAAGCGACTGATTTTGCATTGTTGATTTTACTGTTTAAACGTCCACTTATTGCAGCTGTGTTTTCAGCTACTTTGCCGTGAATAATTGCTCCACAGATTTATGCTGCTGGACCTTTCCATTCAGTTGTTGGTGATCAATTCATGTCCAGGAGTGAACAGTGGGCCACGTCATACGCTGAGTCTCAGTCGCCCTGTCTGCTGAAAATCTTGGTGGGGTTCAGTGAAAATGAGGTCAGGCCCTGGACACAAGAACATGGATATCTTGATTAATGCAGAGTGTTGCCACCGTTTTTGGCTGTTTCAGGCACTGAACCAAAGTTTTAGGAAAACTTCTCCAACGGTGAAGATTTGAACTTAGTGTGTAACATTTTGGCTTGGAACGCTGAGATTGAGTGCAATTATCTTCTTATTAAATTCAAAAATATGCACCGATCTCCCTTTTGTTTGAAAGAACCTAGCCAAGATAGTGCTAAGCTCGCAGCAGGACTTTTTACTTCCAAAAATGTACTTACTTTGCTGACTCTATTGAGGAGCAGCGGCATCAGAATGTGTTATGGACTACGCTGCCACATTAAACACGGGACCTGGAAGCAAATGTCGCTGGTTTGATTGGACCAGAACAGACAGCTGACACATACAGTTTGGCCTTGTGCATCCTTCTGTTTGGGTCAGCTGTGCCGAAGCTTCTCGTGCATGGGCATGTATCTTCTGCTCCTGGTGTTCTAAGTCTGGTGCATCGAAACACACTAGCTCTGGACATTAGAATGGTATTGATCCTCTCAGCTTACTCTTGTCTGGAAGTCATAACCAGAGTCGATGTATTCTTTTTGTAGTTCACATAAAGATTTTTTATAAATACACAAATGTCTTTGATTTTTAGGTAAATGTAATTCATTTCATTGTACTTTTAAGTTTAATCTAAATTCATTTTGTTTTTATTTATTCAGTCTAACGTAACTGGTTAACAAACTAGCGTATTTGTTTATTTTTACTGTGATTGTGGTCCATCAGTTTCCCGCTAGGATTTTATACACCTTTCAGAGATATAAATATGAGAACGCTTCCTTAGTTCTTCATCCCTTATACTGAGGAGTAGCTCAGAATGCAATCCTTTAGTGCATAAGAGCTGGGATGGTGAAGGATGGGATGCATTGTTTTTAATACTCACAGTTATGGTTTTCCCTGGTTCTTGCATTTGTATTGTGCTATATTCTGTTTTGCATGAAATGTGCAGCACAAATAAAGTCTGATTGATTGATAGATAGATACACAAAGCTTTCTGTTACATAGGTTACCTTGGGTATATTGGTAAGGAGTGGGTTTTCTTTAGTTCTAAAACATGTAGGAGGAGCAGAAAAGCTTAAATTCAGCACCATAATATCAAACATGGTTGCACAGACACTCTGTTTTACTGCAAATCTGTTTAATGGTAAAAAGATGAAAAGGAGCTCTTTCCCCGAATAGTACGCTGTTCGGCTGCTTAATGAACAAGAGACTGAGGTTTCTTTGATTTCACGTTTTTATTTAAACTCCCATTTTCAAAGCAAACTTTGCCACAAAATGACAGCCGTTGTCATGTTATATGAAATAATAAAAAGCCCGTTTCCCACCAGGAAATAATCATACTTCCACTGTTTTTCTTCTTTTTTTTTTTTTTAGCAGCAGTCATTTTTAGTACTACCACTATTTACATTTAGGGGTGTTGAATATATATAAAAAACAATATACATGAAAATAAATAACTTAAGTCTCCAGTTAAACATGCAAATAAGAGTAACAAATTAAAGAGACCGCTTTAATTATGAACGACAGGACAGGAGATTTAGTTTAAGTATTTGCCACAGAGATGCAAATGATAAAGATGAGGGGGTAAAGACAAATGAATGAGCTTGAAGCGACGATGAGATCACATGAATCAGAATGATGCATACTGTTATTATTATCCTGGGACTGAAACGACACATTAATTTAACTGTAACTCTGCATATAACGGACTACTCTGACCTGTTTGGAACTCAGTCTCACAAACACAAACCTTTATAAAAAAAACCTCCCGTGCAGTCAAAGACAAATGTGTGGTCAAAATAAAAATAAAAACTCATTTATGAGAACCATAATTAAAACTCAGTAGGACACAAGACAGATCATATATTTTTGAAGACGTGTGCAGCTGTAGGTGAATGCGTACCAAAGCAGTGTAATACATGGGTGCAGATGTTTAAATGTCCTTTTCATTGCAAGCGAGGGCAAAAAAAAAAAAAAAAACACCAAAAAAGGGCGGGATTATCCACCGCCTGTGTCCTGAGCTCCTCACCGTAAATTAGTATATGCTGTTAAACAGGTATTTACTACACAACATGAGTATACATGAGTGGGAGCTACTGTATGTGCTGTTAATCAGCACAGGTGAAGCTTCGTTGTGTAGAAGCAGAGGAATTATGATGATATAAGGGGAAGAGAGGTTTGCTGCATAAAAAGAAACACCATCCTGTACGAGGTTGAGGCACTTTCAAAGCAGCGTTCACATACTATTAAGGGTAGCGCACGCACATGTACACTACCCAAAACCCACACGTGCCATCAGTCATTTTTCTTTTTTTTTTCTTCTTCTTTCTGCACTGAACGTGGACAAAGGTGCGGTTTTTCAGCCGGAGTCCATGCTGAACAGCTCGATGCCGTGCGGGCTCCAGTAGAGGCCGACTCCAGAGTTGAAGACCAGGGACCAGACGTAGGGGATGAAGAAGTCTTCCGGCTGGTCCTCCTCCACATACTTAAACTTGAGCTCTGGAAACTTCTGTTAACACAAGGAGAGCGAAAGGGAATATTGTGAAAATGGAGAAAGCTTTTTTTTTTTTTTAGTTGAAATGTGCTGACATTTGTTAACACACTTGTACTTGTCATATCAGGAGAAAACGCACGGCAGCAGAACCCTGAAACTGGGTCACTCAAAAGGAATTCAACCACCATCGGCTGTATTATTTACACCTGCATTACATGAGGGAATAATTGGCTGTTTTTCTTCTTTTTTTGTTTTGTTTGTGTTTTCTCCAGTGATTATAAACGGGTAAGTGGGTTTTTGTTTAGGTAATTCAAATTACAATCCATGGAATGCATTTACTTGTGCACGGGTAAACATTTAAATGAAGTCCAAGCAAATAGAAAGCTGCAGTTTTGACTGCAGATGACTAAACACTGTGCAGTGTGGCAGTGTGGCAGTGCGAGTTGTGCAGCAGGGAGAGCTTTTTTTTGAGTCCTCCTGCTTCCCGAAGCAAAAATTCAAATTTATTTCTCCCATAGACTGTGATACATGACTCACACCTGAGGCAGCTCTCCAGTTTGGACTGACATCAAACGCTCCCAGTTGAGTCATCAGCACAACAGATTAAAACCGCGTCGAAAGGCCCAATTCATCTGTGGCTGCATCTCTAATTAGTTTCATAACGTATGTTGATTTGTTCCATTTCTAACATTTCACCAGCACGACACGTGGTTGTTTCTTCCTGATAACAAACCGACATGAATAAGAGAAAACGGGGGGGGGGAATCGAGGAAAAGGTCAAATCCACTGCTTAAAGGTAACCCTGTGTAATCAACATATTGGCTGAGGTTCCCATGAAGTGATTCACAGAGCAATATTCGCTGCTGTATGCCTCTCCTGTAGAAGCAGAACGGAGGGAGTCTGAGCCACTTTTACAAAGCTGCTCTGATTGGGCAGTTTTACTGGTCTGAGCAGACAACACCCAGCAGACTGCATCGACTCTCATATTTTCATTTGAATTCAAAGACAACGGGGCGGTGCAGAAAAATTCAAGAAAGCCTCCATGTGCAGGATGAATCATCGAAATTTTCAAGCGACACCAAAATCAGGAGGAGAAGAGCTGCTCTGCTGATTAGCTGTTACAGTGTTTGCCTCCCTGACAAAGCACTCCCTGGCAGACAGAGGACGACACAGTGAAGATAAAAAAGGCTAAATTGTAGAGATCGCATACTTATACTCTGTTATATGTGCGTCAGTAATCTGTATCTTGGTTATCAGTTACTTTTCAAACATCCTCTGCTAAGGCAGACATTGTCACGATGTTACAGAAGTTGATCTGGCTCGACCACAGCGAAGCCAAAAAAGAGTCAAGACTTTGATATACATAATGTGCTGGGTGTTTTTGGAACGAACGTTAAAACGTTAGAATTAGAAAAAAAGCTTTCTGATTTGCTACGTTTCTTTTCAGGTTGGGCTGAGGCTATTTCCTGAATCTTTGCTAATCAATTTCCTCTTATAGAAATGGGTGTAAAGGAGATTGAGATTATTATATAATCTTTCAATCACTCGTCTTGTACTGGCTAAACGTTTTGCCGATAAAATCGAAATGTAAATTTAAAAGTAACATTATTGGTTAAAAGTAACCAATAATATCGATATCACTGGTGTTGGACAATAAAAGCATGTTTCTATTAAAAAAAATGCACATTTCAGATGTAAATAAAAGTGTTTTCCAACCCTTTTGGCCCATTGCAACAAATGTACAGATAGTAAATACGTCATTTCCACCACAGGAGAAGCTTGGTTATCATACACCCTGGATCAGCATTGGAAATCGGTTCACATGAGATGGGAAATATCAACAAATCAGATATCAGCAAATTAGCAATTTCGTGGATCTCTTGTAAAGATCTTGTTTTGGAAAAATTAACAGTCCAACACCTAAATACTGTCATTTGAGCAGCTAAAAACAGAAAATGTCTGACACTTTTATTAAAAGACATATATCAGATAACCAGCCAACTGCTCTAACTGAATGTGACACATTCACATCTTCAATTCTTCTCTAATAAGAAACACTGGATGAAAACACAAGCCCACCAGTCAGACCAAGCCCAGCCAGCCCACCTAACAGCAGGTAGGCAGCAGAAGACGAGCATCAATAATACAACGCCACCTCATTATATGCGCCTGTCTACACATGCTCGTACGTGCACACATGCAGTCCAGTAATCAGTCTGCGGTGAAAGACAGACGCTGTGGCCTTTATGAGTTGCTCCCAGTCTGCTCCATTGAGTCCTGACTGGCTCTATTCACAGCCACACTATCGGTATCATAATGACACAGACAGAGGGGCTACGGGGTCACAGGCCATATGCCAGGCTACTGACACTAGACCGCACACACCACTGCCATTGTGATGGTGAGACACAATACAGGAGCTGTATTATCTGCCAAGCATTTGTGTGTAGGTGACTTGTCTTATAATCTACTAACTCATCAAATGTTCATATGACGCCGATGGTGACGGTTACGCAACCCAAGCTCGCTTTTACTTGTTAGCATTAAAGGAGGAAAAATAATTTGAAATTTTTCACTTTAATTGGAAACTGTTTTTATTCCACAGCCTCATTGATTAACAAGCAGGAGCATACAAAAGCACAAGGCTGCTGTGGAGATTAATGTGCAGTTCTTATTATCATGATATATGAGACTTAAGCAGTTATGCTAATTAGCGAAATAAGATAATTAAAGCATTCATCAGCAAATACTGCAATGTCAACATACTGCCAACATGTGTGGTATTAAAGCCTTTCAATCTTAAAGCATTAGGATATGAAAGTTACCCTCAGTAAAATAGAAATGCATTTTTAACACTGCACCAAAAACTATCTATATGAATAACACTGTCAGCGGAAATATTTTCAAGTAGCTATGATAGAGGCATATAACCACAGGCCGAATTAACACACTGAAGCAATACGATGTTGAACATAACAGATCCTCACAGTGGCAGGACTGAGCAAAACTGGCCATAAGCTCCATCACTTCCACTTGAATATGACCTGCACCTCATTAAGGCCACAGTTTGCAGGAGCTAAAATACAACCTTAAAAACACTTCAAACACTGAAAAAGAGGAAAATTATTTGCTATTCTAGGTATAGTTTCGGTATATTCCAAGGAATATGCTAGATTACTTTCATGCTGAGAGTTAGATGAGAATGATACCGCTCCCTTTGCTTAGTTTAGTTTAGGCTGCAAATAGTTGGGAGACCCTAAGCCTAGTGTTAAGACGGTTAAAATCAGCCAACTCGCATGTCCAAAGTTCTCCAACAAACACTCATTTGTTTTAAAAATCGAAACGACAGGTTGTGGTTTTCAATCTGTGCCAAACTATTTCTTGGCTGGGAGCAGTGACTTCCTTGAGTCTCTATTCATTTCCTGGCGAACTTCATACTGACGACAAGATTCCTGGAAGTCGCTATTCCCAGTTGGGAAACACTCCAACAAGACCCCAAATAAACAAGACTTGTCCCAAAAAACACTTTGATGTTACGTGTTGAACTACAAGTTCTCATCCAGCTGGTATCATACTTCCCAAACTGTACCTTTTATAAGCCCGTTACTGTGGAGACAGTAAAGCATTGTCTCACAATAGTCAAGACACTAAAACGTAGGTAATGGGGATGAAAGTTGTGCGGCTACGCAAAACCCTTTTTCCCAAATTGACAATTCCCAAGCCAAGTGGTTGCTAAAAAAAACCCCAACTTGAACGTGAAGTCCCCCGTGCACATCCAATTACTTTCACTAGACACCGAGGACAAAATGAGAAAACAGAAAAATGATCTCTGACTCACAATGGCCACCATTTTTTCCCCTCTTTCTCCTATATTGGACAGAACCCCCGGGGGATTTTGTGCTATGGGAAGTCTTAGATATCACCACATCCTTTATAGCAAAAAACATTCCTTCCAGGTTTGAATACTTTCTGAGGGGGAGAGGAAAAAAAAACAAAAAAAAAACAGAGCATCTCCAGTCTGCCACATCCCATCATTAATATCATCTCCCTCCCTTTTCTTTGGTCTCGCTCATAGCTTCTTCTCTGTACATGTCTGTCTGTGCTCTCTCCGTTTTGCTCTCAGTCAGAGCTGACTGGGCCCACTTGGCCCGGGCTCATATCAGTTAGTTATGGGTCCTGGCGGGTCAGGCCCTCGCCCCTGAACACAGACGGGCTGGCTGGCCTCATATCTCCACTCAGGACTTTGTGTTCCCTTTCCTCCTCTGCATGCTGCTGGGCTGTCAGAGCTCGGCCAGACAGAAAAGAATGCGGCTGGGGAGCAAATATGAACTTGGAACACACAAACACTCACATGCAGGTACACACACAACCACTGAAAGCCTATACTACCATCAACACACTAGTCTTTGATAAGACTTCTGGTCCAAATTCTTTTGTTTAATATGGGGCACTATGTGTATACAAAGGGTTTCAAATGGTTAGTGGTGACTTCCATCCAGAGTTCACACAACAAAAATCTCAGAGAAAATCCTCATATTTTGAGAAAGTTTTGTTTGTGTTTGCTGTCCTTATTTCCTTCCCACACTTGTAGTCATTTTGAAGTGGTCTTTTCGAATATTTACTCTTCCACATCAACATAACAGTGAGTATTAAATGTTTCTTTTTATAGCAATATTAACATGTTTATTCTTTCTTCAAAAAACAAACATCAGGAGACTGGTTGCTGTTCTCGGCTTCTGATGATTGTAACAAGAGGATCCAGCAAACATATTTAAGGTGTCCAGATAAGGAGTACAATTATACAAAGCCCCGATCGCCCAAAATGTTGTCATTGTCACATCAGACGGACTGCTTTAAACATGCCGACACCATCTGAAGCACAAGCTTTTCTGAAAATCCTGCATTCCTGCGCATTTCCACTGAGAACATGGAGACACACTCACTATGGCTTTATTCATATGATTGCAGGTCGACTGAGCCATATAATTTGACCGGTCCTTGTCTCAGTACATATGCACTGAAGCAGAATCGAGTTATCAACTCGAGCATATCCGACACTGTGGGCTGCATTAGTGGAGTGTGTTCATCTGGTTTTCAGAAGCTCAATTTTGTACTTTTTAGTCAGACTAATGTGTTTACATTTATTCTAAAAATCAGCTTTTGGTCTGACTGACAACTTTTTTTTTTCCAAGTGTCATGTAAATGTGCTCCCTGTGGGTGAGAAAGTATTGATGAGAAAGTAGGAATGACCATGTTTCAGGTCAACAATGGCCCAGGAACTGAGTGTAGTTTAATATCTTCATGGAGGTATCGGTCTGCATTGCTCTCAGCATTTGCAGACAGATTTTTTTCAGCACTGACAGATGGACGTACAGTCCTCCACAGAGCTAACAACCCATAGGCGCCAGAGATGTTGGTAAGCATTGATTGAATGCTGATTGGTTGACTGTTAGTAGAGGGGACGGCAAAAGCAATTTCACAATAGAGCGGATGAGGTGCTAAAAACTATAAAAAGCAAACAAGCAAAGGTGAAAAGCACAAACAGCACCGACAGTGGACAGTATTCATTATCTTAGCAATTAGTTTCACTCCATCACAAAGCAGATCTTTGACCACTTTGGCTTCAGTCATTTCCACAGCAGAGCAAAGCTAAAGGACCAACAACAGTGCTACCACAACAAAGAGCAGGTAACAGCTCAGATTGCTCTACATATTCATGAGACTGTGGCAGCAAAATGCTTTAACACATGCGTTTGTGAGGAACCAATGGAGAGCATATTGAGATCTACGATAAACCCTTAACAGCTTGTAGGCCCACTGCCCAACCCCCCGCAGCCCCCTCACGGGGAGCCAAAGAGTCTGTAGGCTATCACTGCTTAGTAAAGCCAGATTTCAGCTGGACAGGCTAAACAACACATTCCACAGGCAGCGCCTATGAGCGCCACTCAAACTCACACACCCTGAAACAACACACACAAAAAAAACAAAGAATCAGAGAGACAGTTGAGTGACGAGGCACGGAGGGTCGTCCCTGGGGTATTTACCAACTCCTTTAACCCTTTCTTTCAGCTGGGACTTCATTTGCATGTCTACATCTTTGTCTAAACACTTAAGTCCTTCAAGTGAGCAGGCTTTTTGTAGACTTGTGTTTACAGTGTTCACCTCACTTAAAACAACACTGGATCTGCTGTCACTGAGGTCAAAACAAAACCGTTTACTTGACAACTGTCAGTTCCTCCCCGATTAGGCCGAAAAAAATACAACTTTGATATTTAAATGTGAAAATGACCCATCTTCAAACAAAGACTGTGGAGGAAAATCAGCAATGGCCAACAAGTATCACAACAAGCTTCATTCAAATTTCAACACGGCACCTGTAAGTTTTACCATCAGCAGTCACTGTTCACCAGTGAACGTGAAAACAAGAGCATAACTCGATCAAAGCAGATTAAAACAGACAGAAAACAGACAAATGGCAGCTCTCTCATTTCCTCTACGTTAGTTCTTGTCTTGATGAAGGAACAAATCAAACATATCACATAACGTGGACTCACTGGAGGTTATTACTACAATTACTACAATAACTTTACTACCAAATGAAAAACTATGATGTGTAAAATTCTCTTCTTTTAGAAAGAGCATAACATCTCCACATCTCTTTTCTGTCATACCCACAATTGATTAAGACACCAATATTCCTTTTACTGAGTGATCACCAACTCATTGATGACTCCACACAACATTAATCAAACCTATGGATTTTAGGATTGGGGACTGAATAGCAGGATGAGCTCATAAGATGAAGAGAAGCGAGAGGACAGACAGCTGTTTGTTTGAGCGATGGTACCATCAGAAGGCATGGACTTCTCCCAGAGGAGACATTGGCTTGATATTCTTTTCGCTTCACGTCACCCAGTGGAACTGGAAAGCACTCAGATGGTGGGAGAGTCAGTCTGAGACTCAACAGCACTTTTGCACAGGCTGTACAATCATGCATGCATGCTGTTGTATCTCCAAACTCAGCAAAGTTTGCACAAAAATCCAAATGACAGAGAGAGTGGATAACACACACACACACACACACTAATGCATCACATACATGTGCCTTCCAGCTGGCTGCATGAGGCTGTGCTACAGGTGCAGAATGTATGCTGAAGGACATGGCAGGGTTATCCACATGTGCAATTCTACGAGTTTGTGGACGTTTGCAACATGAGAGCTCGACTGAGAGTGAGAAAGCGAGTCATGGACCCATGACCACGCACCATCCCTCTTCCACATGGGCTAGTGAGACAAATGCCTTGCAGCCACCCGCCAAGTACAGAACATAAAACACATGATGAAACATGCAATTAAGAGCTTCTGTGCTGGTGAGGAGCGGAGAGTGGAGACCCCTGGTTACATATTTCCTCGCTGATTAATGGAGGAGCATCAGGAGGGGAGGGGTTAGCGAACCCGCCAGGAGTGCTGGGTAACGAGGCGTGGTGGCAGATTTATTTCCCGCCGA
Organism: Leuresthes tenuis; assembly: GCF_036924035.1. Classification (NCBI taxonomy): domain Eukaryota; kingdom Metazoa; phylum Chordata; class Actinopteri; order Atheriniformes; family Atherinopsidae; genus Leuresthes; species Leuresthes tenuis. The sequence goes on from NW_027325373.1 coordinate 14,932,051, forward strand.
CCCCTCCCCCCAATCTTATGTGCCCATGACAAAGTGCCCCCTAGCTCCCCCATCCCATCTCCTTGAAATGTCATTACATGTTCGAATGTAGCAGGACAGCAGAGACGGAATGACGATAAGCATTAATGCTAATGAGAACTGGGCTGTGGCCTTTGTCTCAGGTCCCAACGGCTGTCTTCTACCTGTCCCATGACCCTTTTCCATATTTCTATTCCATACATTCGTCATTTACCTGTCCAAACAAACTCACTCTTTTCTTCACCAACCCCCCCCCCCCCACCATCCAGTGTTACCAAGCAGTTTCTGACAACACACTGTAGGCTCTGTACATGCACCAAGATGTCCAATATACAACACTTTTTTTTTTTCTTGGACAGCTTCGTGTCTCCAAGGTCTTCCATTCCATCGGTCATCTCACTCTGTGTGCAGATTACCTTTAGTCTGTCTTGAGGCAGGGCCTGGGCTCCTTTCATGATGACCTCCTGAACTCTCTCAACTGACAGGTCACTTCCAGCCTGCTCCAGACGCTGACTGAAGAATCCAATAACCTAAAGGTTACACAACAGGAAATCACAGATTTGCATAAAAATACAGTTGATCTAGCAGAGATTACAAAAAAAAAAGTATGTTTGTGCTGAATAAAGCATAAACGGCAATTATGCAATTGCATCGTGTCGTTATATTCAGATCTCGTGTTCGAAGTTTAGGGAGAGTTATTTCAGCATTCTTTTCCATCAATCGAAAACATCCAATCAGTTTTAACTATCCAATGAGACCCACAAACCACCTGAGCCAAATTAACAGATACGACTAAGATGCGTGTTCTTGATTGAGCTTCAGTCTCCTTTACAGTCATGCTACAGTGGAGTTTCTAAAGCGGACAATGCCACACCAAAATGACAAATTGTGGATATGTAGTGTTCAGTCTTGTGCATGGTACATTTGTGTGTGAGTCGCGGTCACATGCTGTGAGTCACTGTTGTCTGTAGCTCTGATTTGGGCAGTGATGAACATTAACAGAATAGTGACTTGTGTCTGAACATTGTGTCACCAGAGGGTTACGGTACAGGCTAAATCAGACAGGAAACCAACCTTGCGGAGGAAAAGTACAACGACAACTGCGGTGGACATCAACCAGGAAAAAACGGAGAGCTCTGGATTATCATATCATATCTGGGAAGGTGCCAGTCAGTCACTTAGGTTTATTGATGACCGGCTCAGACTGGAAACAACTCAGGTCAGGTCATTTTAATGATTAGCTTAGACCTGGTTGATTCCATTCCCCCCAATGCTCATATTGTCCTCTTAAAAAAAAAAAAAAGGAAAGGAAACACACTTCACAAGAGTGAAAACTATTTATATTTTACGTTTACCGTTTCCATTCTCTTTTCTTATTCACCTCTTCTAAATGCGAACGAAAAGCAGCAATCGGAAACCCGTCTATTGTCCTATTTATTATCCACTCGAGACTCATGCTGGGCTATCTCCAACATGTCGTCATTAGTTAACAATGTTGGGACAGGTAAAAACTAAAATTTTTTTTATGTGTTATTCATTTAAATTTAATGTAGTCGAGTACATTTAAATAGCATTTTCTGGTAAGAAGTTATTTCAAATGTACAAAACTGTGATTGTTTAAAATACAGTTCATTAAAGATATTCATTTATAATGTTATTCCTAATCACAACATATTGTATATATTGTAAGTGAAAAGGATAACAAAAAATGGTTCCTGTTCAACATTATACTTGTAAATATAATCTGTTAACATCACAATCTGCCTTCAACATTCTGCCTTTAAAACCAAACACGGGGATCTTGATCTCATAGAAATTTATTGTAAACTAGCAGACAGCATAAAGCTCTTCGTCTCTTCTAATCTCACCGTTTGGAGCGGTCACATTAATATTTCAACAGCCACACCCAATGTGATGGGACTGGGTACACTATAGAGATCTGAGAACAAAATGACATAATGCTCCATGCCCTGACCTTACAGAGACGAACTCTGTAAACAACAGCAGTGTTAAACGTTCCAAGGTATCATTACAAGTAAGACAAATCAAACCATTGTAACTGTCTGTTTTGTTGTTAGATTCAACATATTGTTGCCTCCATCAACAGAGAATAAAATGTATGGATTGTTGTGTTTCCTAGCAACTGCAGGTCTCACAAAAAATGATTCTACACTTTGCAGTGTTTCAGAGTGACAAATATTATGATTTATTTGGCAATTAACTGAGGGAGATTGAGAACGGCTGCAGCTGAAAGTTAAAATAAGGTGCAAAACTGCATGAATGCTGCTTTTAGTCTGAGGAAATGGATTACAAATTCAACATGGAGTTTGAGCATTTTTTTTTTATTACACTTTTAAAAAGCACTTCACTGGAACTCAAATTATTTGATGCCCCCTGGGTTTAAGCTCAAACAAGAAATCATGGAAAGTATATTTACCACAGCTGTGCGAGGTCTTTCCTTGGAGAACTGTTTGATGTTAGGAAATTAAAAAAACTAAAAAGAAAACCCTGTGTATTACGGATTCTTTTTAATGCCGTTTTTTTTTTTTTTTGTCAAACCAACAGTGAGAAATGCATCCACAGGCAATATTTTGTCTGCTCATGCTCTGCAGTTGCTTTTAGAGAAATCAAACAGTACGGAGTGAACCCGAGCAGTACGGGTGTGGTGTGTGTCTGCATCTATCCAATACTAATCTCTTCATTAACTCTGAAGGCCTCCCATATGGGGTTAATTTAGAAGAGCAAAGAAGCAGCCTCTCATCCTGGGCCTCATGCTCACACGTACGGATTTGCAAGTGCAGGGAAAGCTTCGGTGAATAGCCTTAGGGAGGCTGACTTAACGGAGGATTTTAAGCTAGCATGCCTACCTCATACTTATGGATAGCAGTAAAGCCCATGGCAACGTATGCAGTAACCCCCACTCTGCACACATACACACCAAGGCTTCCTTTCCTCGTATACATGACCAATACAGGTATAAATGACAGCTTTCTCAAACAGCCTCCCTTCCTCCCCTATGCACCTACACTCTCAATAATTATGAGACAGAGCCTCCTGACACAAGGAGACTGATTAATTCATTGACACCTCGTAGTTTCAAAGGGCCTAGCCTGCCATAGACTCCATGTTAATGATGCAGTTCGCATACGTTCTAGCGCAGTCCAGCTTTCTGAACCTTTCCCAGCACACAGAGAGGACACTGAGTGGAAATCTATAAAGCCTTGATCTATGTAAAAGAAATTCTGCAAATCAGCCAAAGCCATCAGGGTAAAGTGCTTCGAGGTCCAAGGTTCTCTTAATTCACTTCTGATATGTGACTGACCGTGTCGAGGTTCTGCATGATGTCCTGGAAGGATGGGTGCGTCCTGAACTGCTCAAAGAGCTCTCTCTTGTAGAGCAGCGCGTACACCAGGTTGGGATTGTGGTGTAAAGAGTTGCACAGGCAAGAGTTGATGATTTCCAGCATCATACGGATCACCTCCTCAATCACATTCAGGTCCTGGGCCTGGGGGAGAGGGAGGATATAAAGGTTAATTGGGTTCCCACTACACTGGTTTCACTTATTATGATGCCTTTAAATAATTGTCTCCTGCTAGAGACGGAGGGGGAGGGGGGGCAGAGGAAAGAAAAGAGGGATGAAGGGAAAGAAGGTGGAATGTCAGTGTAAGTAAGTCTTAACTGGGGACAGAGGAATGATCTTATAAGCCACAGATCAGGACATTTCACAGCACGTTCCTTAGTGGGGCAGTGGCAACTGTCACTAATGACAGGTGACAGTTTAGGAGGTTTGTGGCAACGGCACAGAGAAAGATGCATGGCGCTAAGCAGCTGACAGGATGGCGTCATTTACAAAGTTCTTCAAGCAAAGTAGGTCTGCCGCCAATTAGAGGGCATAGGAGGGAAGTTAATAAAGTTTTTTTTTTAAATGAGGATATAATGAGAAGAAACAATGCATCATAAAACTGTAAAAGACAGAAACTTACATGCAACAATGTGCAGCAGTTACGAGAGGGTATGTCGAGGAATGGTTTGATACTTTGGAAATGTCACAAATGAAATAGAAATAAATGGAAAAAAAATAAAGGAAAGATGTCCAAAGCTCACAAAGGCTAATGCACAAATACAACAGCTGTAGTTCTACAGGGGGTTATGCGACAGACTATATTTTCTATTTCTTCTAACTTCCTATTTTTTCCAGTAGTCTTGTTAAACAAAAATAATCCAACACATAATCCCCCGTTCAACCGTGATCTGTGAGATTTTAGAGTTTCTGCTGTATCCATTTTGTTGCCTTTGGACACTATCAAGTCAACAGTTTCCTTGTGTTTCCAGGCTAAATGGTAATCTAACCAGGTGCTAGCTCTAACGTCAAACGTTTTACAGATACCACGTGGCAGCAATTTTCTCATCTAACACCCATTAGGAAGTAAACCATTATCTAATCCACAGAGGACATTTAAAAATAAAGGAATACAGAGTCTCAAATCTAATTTGAGATGATGGGTCCTTGGGATTTTACATTTGTGTGCGAGTGGTGTCAGTTTAAATATTTGGCCACTCTCGAGGCTTGTGGTAATTTCAGTTAATCATGAAATGGGTAAATAGTGAGAGATGATGGTGTATTCTAATGGAGATCTTCAAAAACCTGTGGTAAACCTATTCAACCACGATAGGATAACATTAATTTTCAACAACTGAATGGAACGATATTCTCATAAACTGTCATTTATCAGGAACTGAGCAAAAGAAGAAAATAAAAAAACCAACAGCAGTGTGACGCTCTGCAGCAAACTCTGGACAGATGAAGGTCTCTTGTCAGATGGTTAGCGCCACAATAACCTTTGACCTCCGTAACACAAGTGGAAGCTCTTGAAAAAACAGGTAAATAGCAAGCAAATTGCTTTGATCATTAATGGAAATCTATGCAGCAAGTTTAATCACATCAGACACTAAAAGGGGAGCTTGTGGTTTAGAAATAGAGATTCTTTGTTGTCCTTTAGTTACTGTGTTTATAACAATGCGTCTACAAGCCAGACAGACGCCGCTGTGACAAGATAAGGTCTCGCCTGGCATGTTCCATGGTGGCACATGTAGAAACAAAACTGCAGACACCGTGGGAAAATGAATAATCTTTAAAATGATAAAAACAGATGGCACAGATATTACCGAATACAGTTCAAGATGACGACTGATTTGCAGAATTGTGACATCTGAGGACATAGCGTTGCATAAGTTATCATTTATCAGTGGCATTACAGATTAACATGAAACAAAAAAAAAATGCAGTTTCCAAATTAATCTAAAACAAACAAAAACAAATGGACTCTAGTTGTTGCTTTCATTTTCCAAAGAGCAAAAGAATCAAATATAAGAGCCTCGCAATTTGATCAAATTAATTTCAAGAGAATTTAGAAAAGTGCAGCATTAGCTGCTTAGAAGCTTAACAACGTAACACCGGTTGTAGTGTATCATAATGGCCTTAATCTACAAACGGTACACAGTATCTTCTGCATCTTGTGCCGAACATAGCCAAAGGAGTTGGCTGGTCAACAGCTAAGAAGAGGCTGAGATAACAAAAGAGATCACAAGAGTCAAGAGCATTTAAAGGAGCTTAACTTAATGCAGTGCAGTTTTCATGAAATCAGTCTAATGGCTGACTGAACACAACACATTATGTAGCAGGTTTCAGTGCTGATCCTGGATCTGTTCGGTTTGAATGACTAAAACACTGTACATGCCTGCAAGTATTTAAGAATACACAGGAAATGTTGTTCATGTTGCCAACAATGAGCTTGAGCAGTAAGCTTCAACAGTGAGCTAATCTGAAGCCATACTGAATTCAGCCGTCAGAAAGTACTTTCCCACCTGAGCTCTTCCCAATGTGCGACGTCAAAACTTCAACTGATCCCACAAAACGCACGCAAAAGACTTGCAACTCTGATAATATCTGATGGGTGGAAACAGAGCAGACGCAGAGCTTTCCAGCAGTGGTTGTGCATCATCTTACACACAGACTGGCACTCTTCAGCTAATGAAAAAAAATGCAGACTTTAATTGACAAACCTTACATAAAAAGAGCTGAGAAGTGAAGTAAATATCAAACAAGGACTGGCATGTTAAGATAAAACTGGAACAAGTATATAAGCGAAACTATACACAATATTTCACTGACCCCTTCAGGCAGTATGTCTTTATTCACCATCTTTGCTATTCAGGAAGCCTCGCCTTAGAATGTACTCATCAGCAGCTTCCTCTGGGTTTACATCCTGCTCCACTTCAGGCTTGAAATGAGCATAATTGAACTCCTCTGAATGTAATGCAATTTCTTTTAATATATCAGAATAAGGAATTAGCAAACCTTCAGGACTGAAAGACAGGCTGTCTGCACTGTGAGAGTTCTCTCCAACTTCTGATTTACGTTCAGGGATTCATTTTCATGGTAACCATCACGGTTTCGATGATGACCTGCTTTGACCACGGATTCTGTGACACTATAGTCAAAACAGAAAACTGGCAAGACTGCTACTGCGAGCTGGTTTGAGGCTGAGATTCCACCTCCAATCTGGGCTAACCATCTGTAACAAAACTGCATGTGGTAGCAGTTTATATTCCATCCCCAGTGCCCTGCTTTGGAAACTAGTCCTTATCTTATAAATAACTTTGCTCGTTGTGTGGTTCTTATTCCTATTTATTTATTTTTTTGAATCATGCACAAGGACGCACACAATCAGCCCTGGAAGTAGTCAAGGGATTAAGATAATTGTAAATAGCTGTATTCTGTTGTGCACATACCGTGAATTAGAGTTGCAACACAGATGCCTAAGTGCATTGCACTGATTCCAACAAGCTGGCGAAGGAAGGTGTGTGGAGCTTTCACAAGCAGACATGAAGAGGCAGGGGGAAGGCAGGAGAGCCAGTGATAATGAGGACTGATTGTACGTCTGGAGGCAGAGGTGGCTCTCTGATCTTGACTCCAATGCCTAGCTAGACCTGCTCTCCTCTGTTCTGCAGTGGCAGGCCATAATTAGACAGAAAGCAGGGACACATATGGGAGACAACTGAGTAGGAGGAAGAGGAGGCATGGAGGATGGAAGACAGTGACAAAAATGGGAGCACAGAAGATGAGAGTAGGGGGAGTTGATGGAGACCATGATGAGGAGGAGGCTAAGGCAGGAGAGGAAGGCACAGTAGGAGTGAGGGATGCCTAGTGTGTTTGTTCTCTAGCTCAGCACCCAGCTTAATGAGATTAGTCTGGCAGGAAAAAAAAAATGCCACACTGGGGAATTCAGGTCACATGAAAATAGGCTAGCTAGACGTCTGCCTGGTCCTGCGTGTATGTTTGTCAAGTGGATGAGATTAAGAGGTCCATGGTCTACTTGAAACCCAGACAGGATTTAAATATCTCAGTTGCTCCTCCTTCTCCATTTCCACTTCCCACTCTGTTCCTCTGCTCTTGCTTTTCCCCCAAATGTACCTGACGTACATGCTTGAATGAATGCCATCATTAAGGCTTTTTCTTTTTCTCTCCCTCTACCCTTCTTGTCTTTGTCCTCCCCTAACATCCTCTTTTCTACTCATTCTCCCGCATTGATGTGCAATTTTCCAACCTCCCTGCATTGTCTTTTAGTCACAGCCACTCATGCCGCTATTCATCCTACTTTCTCTCCACCCCGGAAAACACAGCCCTCAGACATGAGCTGTATCATTAGACTCAATGATCCTGGTCCGTTTTACTTTTCACTATTTACATAGACATTACCATAAAGCTGCTTGTATATGCCTTTGAGAGCTTTTCTGTTCGTGTGATTCAAAAGCTAATTCTTCAACAAGCTTGGTCTGAATTAGGTAAGTCTGCAGGTGCATTTGACCTCTGCTAACTGTCTGACTATTGCAGAGTCTGCAGATGCAATCAATGTCTGTGTGTTTTTTAGCCAATCTATCACACCCCCTGCATGTCTATATGCAAATGTTTGTGTGTGGACAGGGTGTTTACAGACACAGACATGTAAATCCCCATAAAGTAGGAGCTGGCATTATTAAACCAATAGCTTAGTGATTTCCAGGTTGGCTCCTCTCCTCGTTGCAGGCTGTTGCAGGGCAGAAAAACCAGACATAGGGTGAAAGAGAACTGACAAAAGACTAACTGAAAAAGCAACCGGAAGAGGAAACTATTTCACAGAAAATGGTCATTAACTAAAGAAACTGACAAAAATGAACACAGATGTAGTTAGAAATGCAATGCAGTTTAAAAAAAAAAAAGAGTGGTTGAATGAGAGAAACAGAAGAGGGAGAGAAAAAAACAAAAAACTGCCACATGGACAGACAGACAGAGAGGGTCAGACTGGCTGAGTAGCAGCAGTCTGCTCTGTCTTTTGGGAGTTTTTTTTTTTTTTTTTTAAATGGGTCACTGTCTGACCTGCATTATGGCACCACAGCTATGTCATAATCACACCATTTTGTCAAGTATTATGCCCAGACCAGCCTCTCATTACCCCATAGCCTCACACGAGATGTATAAAACATCCTTTGTTGTGCGCGCGCACAGAATGAAGTAAAAGACAGCGTTGGACTTTCAGAACAACAGCAGCATCACTGCAGTCAGCTTTGCTTCTTTTTTGAGTGAAGACTGCATCACTGTGTGGGAAGATTGATCATATTTGCAGGCACATACCATATCATCATTTTCAATAAGCCAACTAATTTGCTGAGACTTGACAAGAGCGAGGGGGCTTGGGTGGAGAATGGAAGCAAAACAACAGTATCGTTAATGATGGCGCGTATATTAATGATAAAAAAGATGATGCCAGCGGCTGAAACAGCACTCTAGCAGATAGGTGGGCAATACTAATTGATCAGAAACGAGCTGTGCTCTGTTTTGCTGTACCACGATCACGAAAAGACCAAGGCGCAGCAGGGCTGCTCCAATTATCATTTGGAAGCAGACGATCATTAGAACCCCTGAGCACCTGCTGCCTGCAGGGGTGGCATTCCTGCTGCCCCAGAATGGATGCAGATAGAAGTAGAGCGCCAGACGATGACAGATATATATGCACATATTTATATAAAGACAGAGAGCGAGAGGCGCTAACAAGTAAATGACCAACTGGGTCCATCCTCTTCTTCACTTAGCTAGTGAGGAAAAAAAGAACGAGGCTAAGAGAGACTAAAAACAGAGATCAGTGAGTAAGTTAGCTCAGCTGGATTCTGACTTAATGAGACGAACACAGGGCCACAGACTTTTGAGATGGAGAGCAGCACATAATGAGCTGCTTAAAGAGTGGCAAATAGGTTAAGAGGTTACTTATATGTGATCATTTTATTCCACAGTAAATCTGGAGTGTGAGAGTTTTACAAATACCTGAACATCCATCACAACCAAGCCCTTTCCAAACAAGTTCACACAATGCTAATCGAGCCCATAAACCAAGGTAAATCTATTGGTATTGTGCAGAATACTGGACTTTAATCTAGTGTCTGTGACGACATACCTGTGTGGGTAGAAGCAGTGCATTTCACATAATCTACATGAAAACAGGGGCAACTGCAGAGAAGGAAATTGACATGGTGAAAGGAACTAGGAGTATGGTGGACCTGGAGGGACATAGATAATAAACTCTTTAGAGGAGGGATGTGCAAAAACGAATGGCAGCACAGATTATTATTAGCGTGACTATTGAATGAAAGAAAATTGGGTAACTACTGTGAGAAGGGGAAAAACAGTGTCCCAATTTGTGCTCTCATCAGAGGTCCTCATGAGTTCACGGAATGTAGCAGAAAATGTCCATCCACATGGATGGTCTGCACTGCAATGATGTTGCTACTCGTGACGGAGTAAATATCTTTTGAAAAGTTGTTTTTGACAAGGAATTTGTACATTTTTATCACTAATACTGAAATTATTGTAAACAGACAAAGGCTGAAAGCCATTATCACAGCCTGGCCTGGGTTCAACTCCTGAACCTGTGGCTCTTTAACATGACATCCATCTCTCTTTACTTGCATTTCTTAGTTTTTCCCACTGTTGAGTAAAGGCAACTAGAACCCTAAAACAAGAACAAACAAATGAAAAACAGAAGAAGGAATTTAGCTAAAAACAAAAAAGCCACAGTGTAAGATACAGTCAAAAAGCTCACTGGATTCATGTTGACTGTCAGTTGGTTGGCTCCGTTCACTCCTTTGGTCTTTGCAGCTCGTAAACATCTTTTACATACGAGATTTGGACTCAAGTTATTGTTGGCAGCATAAAGAAAATAATCCCATGCTTTGTGCGTTTTACTTCACCACAAACTGTGGAAGGTCTGTGACAGCACATAACAAACCATGACTTGAAACTTTTATCCATTTAAACCCAAAGCTTACTTCATTTGGAAACCATGACTTGATTTGATCTTATTTACTGGCGTTTCACAAACCACACCTTCGGGAGACTCTGCACCAAAAACATCTCTGGTTTTCAGAATGCGAGGATTGATGGGGATGCGCTGCTTTCTCCAAGCTTCCACACCTCTCGGCTCATGTAGAAGTGAAATGATGAGTCAAGAAGTCCAGTTTTAGTCATACAAGTGCAAAGAAAAAACAAAAGGCCTTGTACAATGGGCTCTATGGGAAATGTGTCGGTGCTTAGGGAAGTTAAATCATTTTATCTTTCATTGTGGTATTCAGTATTAAGTATTTGTTCCTAAAAATCAGTTAAAAACAACTGCAGTGCGCTGAAAGCCGCAGCGTGACCAGAACCTTTTTGTCTTACATTAGTCCCAGTGATAGCTAAGGATATGTTGAGCTATTCAAACATTTTTTTGCTGAACCATTCTGCATTTGTTTTTGTTTATTTTTGCAACAGCTGCTTCCCTCCAACTTTGCTGAGGGACTGGCTTCATTCAAATGCATTTTGACATGATAGTCAACACTAACCCCGCTGAGCTGATGCAGCAGAAAGTGTCCATCCACACACATGGTTTGCACTGCAACTCTACTAGATTTTTTGGATTTGATAAAACAAGCAACTCTTGGGAGGTCTGTTGGAATGAACTTTATTCATTTTTTAGGTGAATGACTACGTGAGTTAAAGCTTGAATACTAGAGAATTAACTGAAATTAGTATTTGCCAAATGCAAGATGTAAATGTACCTCTAACCAAAACCTGAAACCTAAAATCCTGACCAATCATTCCTGTGCTGCATTCCTGGACTACAGACCATTAGCCAAATCTCAGCTGCCGGCAAATACACAGAAGGCTTGAATGGTATCATACTCTAAATTGTGTAGGTGCCCTTTACCTTCCTCATCTCTGTACCAATCTCTCTCCTCTAGTCATTTTCATGCAGAATGACAAGAAGCTCTCTGTGTATGCACTATAACCTCTGAAGTGTGGTTAATGTACATCAGGCTGATGGCAGGACTGGCTTTAAATCATAAGCCCATAGGAAGTGTGACACGATAATGTAACATTCACATTTCAATCAATCGGCTCCTACTTTCAGGTAAACGATGTATGAAAAGACGCTGATCTCTGTCCTTGTACATTATGCACAACTAAAGTCTGTATGAGCCTCGTGGAAATAGATGACATGCACATGGACGGAAGTAAAGCCGGGTGATATGCCTGTCACATTTTATGCTCTCAGAGACTCGGAAGTTCAAAAATACTCAAGACTCCCATTAGGGAGTGAACCGTGAGAAGCCTCCTCTTAACACAGATAATGTCCAAGAAATTTTGTACAAAAAATTCTAAGCTGGCAGAATGGTAACTAGTGAAGAATGGAAACTAGGCCAACAACATGAATTTATAAGAATTATATTGTGAAAATATTTGATCAATGTTTTTGTTAACATGAACTTATATAGTTGTGAGCTGTAGCAGCTGTTACTATTAGCAAAAACTGTGCATTAACTTTTAAATGTAAATGTTCATGTATTGATAAATACTATCCAAAGCACACACTGGGGTGAAACAATGATTTGAGAACATACCATCATGTTAGGACTAAATATCACGATTACTGTACAAGTGACTAACATGTACGGGTAAAGCATGTTTAAAAATGTACACTCACTGAAGGCAGTGGGAAATAACAATCAAGTAAGGGAAAGATTATGCTGGACAAAATGTCGAATGACAAAAACAATGGAAATGAGTCAAAACTGAGCGCTGGAAACGATTCATCAAAATCTCGCAAAGTAACTGACCTCAGCAGCACAGTTTCTACTTGTCAACAGGCTACGAAAGCTTTAAAGGATGACTGTGGCTTTAGCCTCATAGGAAAGTGGCAAATTCCTGAAAGCTCTGATAATAAACAGAAGGCATAATGTTTATTATCTGCTGATTTATCCTCTGGCTCTGCTTTTCCCCTAAACAAGTGAAATGGTGCTACGAAGCTAATGCATGCGTCTACTCTGCCTATTAAAAAGAGATCACAGATTGTGACTCAACCAGGACACGTAAACACATCGGCAGGGTGGTCCAACATGCTTCTGGCAGAGTGTGTTTGTGTGTATGTACTTGTAGTCTCTTCCCAGAAATGTGCAACAGTAAACACACTAAGAGGCAGAGTAACATAACCATTACTACTGGCTGGGAGCATAAACAGCGAAACACAATGCAATACAATGCAATACAACACAGATGAGACTTCTGTCTTTGGATGTTTGTTTGTATATACATGTAAATACTGAGTTCCAATGCACATATCTCAACAGAGGTAAAAAAAAAAAGAAAAATCTATAATCAGATGTCAAAGAAGCTACAATGAGCAACCATGAGGCCTCATGAGTGCTGCTCTGCTTGGATTGAGAGCCTCTAGATGTTCCCTGAGGGGCTCAGGAGGCCCTAACCCTTCACTCTTTCTTCCCTGACACTAACCAGATACAGCAGCACAAACACAGTCGGGGACAGGGGGGTGTGTTCTGAGTCTGTATATGTCAGAGACAGAGACCGAGAGGCAGACATCAAGAAGGAGGGAGGAAATCAGACAAGGAGACAGAGCGAAAGAGGGAGACGTTAACACATAAGCAGAATGTGCCCAGCTTTAGCCCACAGCTTAGAGCATTTGATGATGTTTTTTCATATCCTCCACTCAGTCTCTCCCTCGTAAAGAGGCAATTACATGTACCGGACAATCCCACATTAAACAAACATTAGTTCTCTCTACAGAGCCAGACTCAGCCAAATTACATTGTTTCCAGATGCCTGTCACAAAAACACACTTAAACCCAACCTAAACCCCCCTCCTCTCTTCTCCTCCCTGCCCGCCTGCTTCTCCTCTTTCAATTGTTCTTTTCTCCTCACATTTCAATCCGTTTTATCTCTCCCTATGGTTCCCTAAACTTCCACACCTCTCATTCTTAGGTGCGGCTTTGTGAACAGCGCTGGAGCGGGCTGTTTTCAATTACACTGCCACATCCACTGTGAGAGGAGGAGAGGAGGGCCGGGATGGAGGAAACAAAGGAGTCGGCATGATGAGACCGCAGTGCTTCCGTCAGATGTCGCATCTTCCAAACCAATGACAGACCTTAGCCAGAACATGAGGTCATTATAGCTTTCCAGATTAAAAGAAAAAAAAAGTGCTATGCATGAGAATTCATGGATGTTTCAGTCTACGAAAACGATAGCAGAGGGTTCAAGATAAATGACACCTAATACCAAATATTTATCTTCCTTCTATACCAGTGTATTAAACATTCGACTGTTAAAGAATATAGAAAGAATAGCTTTGGTTTGCCTACTGTCTTATCAGTAGTCATAAAAAGTAAGTCCCTGGTGTCTTATTAGCCTCTGTTAAAAATAAACAGCTCACACTCTTCTGTAAAGCAGCTCGATTCTATTGTTTCAACTACATATTTTAGTTTTGTTGCCATGACAAAACTGAAACAATGAAGATTTTATACTGGGCTCTGAGAAACTGTGGATTTACACAAGAAACAATCAAATAAATAAGGAAATATACTCGGTGAGTTAAAAGTTCAGTCTAAACATTAGGGCTGCTTGTTACAGCTATTTTCAACACTGAGCACAGATGTAACATATCCACGGACCTCTGTTTGGACCTGTAATTGCATTTGTGTGCATCTCCTTTTAAAATTCCCAATAACTCTCGATAACACCTAGCTTTTGAGCACAATGTGTTTAATTGGCAATCAGTTGTGCATCAAATGACTGCAGCAGATGTGCTTTTTTTGTTTTCCCAATCAGCTCCGCTAAGTGCTGCCCAGACGGGACCACAACAATCAGGATGCTATGGTTAGGGCAACAAGAATGGCCACAGCTCAGTTTTTCTTTTGAGAAATGCCCGTTTCCCAGCAGTAACATCTCACATGAAGGGGTCCAGAACTGAAAGCAAAAACGTGTGGACAAAAACAGACCAGACTGATCAATTTTACTGTCTGTAAGACAGTTGGCAGCTCACTCTCTGTGCCACTGTGTGTGGCTGACATCCCTGGCAAAAAAAACAATACTCTCGCCCGATTATCTCAGAAAATGGTGATTATCAGAACAGGCTGCAGGACACAAGTGCAATGCCATCTCTTTATGAAGCTGTGTTATAAGCTTTCAAGACCAGTTGGAGTCATCTGAATAAACAGCTTAACTGGTTTGTTTGGGTGTACCCATGTTTTTAACTGGGTACACCCAACTGTTTTAACATCATACTTTTGTGTAAAAATGGCAGATGCCCAAAAATGTAGCCTAAAGATGTATTCACATTATGGAGCGACTTGTCCTTGTATTAGTTTTCAACTTTATACTATCTCATTAAAGAACATCAATACTTTGAACTAAATGCTGAATGGTTTGGATAGAGGTGGATAGCTTAAAATGATGGCAAGATGGATTCTCTTGTGATGGTGACCTCAAGAATATTCCTAGAATGCAACTGCCTTGTTAAGTGAAATGTGTGTAATCACTGAACCAACTGAGTCTGTACACAGCCTTATGAAAACAAGCCTACTCAGGGCAAAATACTGGTAACTGTGTTTGCCTTATGAGCAAGAAGGATGAAGTTATAATGTAGTCTCACAGAGGCATTAACGTTGAACAAAGCAATACATTGCGTAACAAGTGAACTAGACGGGACAGCATGTGGTTGTAATTCTGGGAAGGTGCACATCAGGCTACTGTGTAGCTATGGTTCAGGGCACATGGCCACGCTGCAGAAACATATGTATGCAGATTTAACAGATGATCCCATCAAGCTTAAATCTCTGCAATCAAACCTTTGTTATTTCTATTTCACCCCTGCAACCTACATCTACTGGAAAAATGGGAAAGAAAAAAAAAAAGGAGCTCAGATGGAGCAACTAACATGAGCTGTAATATAAAACCTCTAGTGTAGTCGATACAATAGCAATTTACACAGGCTGAGGCTCAATTAGCTTGATTAACAAGAGCAAATAATGTAAAAGATCATCAATGAGAATCGACACTAGACAGAAACATTCAAACTCCGACAACATTACTGAGATGTGTGCAACCTGACATATGGATAAAGCTAGTTGTTCCATTCAAAACTCATCCAGCATCCAAGACATATTTAAACACAATTTATATATATTTGTGTGTGCGCGTGTGTGTGTCCACAAGAGCCGAGAGCAAACAACACCGTATGTCCCCTTTCATCAAAATTTGTCAATAAAACTTGTGGCCTCTAGATGTGGATAGTAGACATGGGAACCAATGTCACATAGGGTTAGTGTAGTCTAAGCTGAAGAATAACAGCTATATCAGAAGAGTTTATAAGCACTGTCTTGAAAGTCTGTGACCCAGACTGGATGTCAGACACTTTTCAAGGAAAAGAAAACCCTTGCACAATTCCCATGAAATATGCCGAAAATTTGCCACATGCCCTTGAGCAACACACTGAATGTCTGACAAACGCAGGGGCGCTGTTGTATGGGTGACCCTACACTTTGACCTGCTACTCCTTGTGCATGTATTTGCCTTTTCTCTCTCTCTCCCGTGGGAAGAGCTGGCTGGAATGATATCTTTCACAGAGAAAAGTCAATCATACCGTGTGTTTTTTATATATATATTTTTTCTATTTTCAGGCATGTATAATGTGCAATTACGCTTGCATGTAAATAAAGCAGATAATTAAAATAAGCCCTGAAGGAGTTAGGGCATAAAAACAAAGCTAGATAATTGCATTTTATGTTTTTTTGAGTGTGTGCTTAAGTGTGTATAGAGATGTCTGTTTGTACAGACACTACATGGATGAAGGAGCATTCACATGCACTCATATTTCCCCAACACCTAAAGGCATCTGGGAAGGCTTCCTCCAAACAGATACATGTAAACACACATTTAACTAAGAACATGCAAATTAAATGAGACAGCCAGACAGAGAGGTGGACAGACAAACCTTAAGGTAGGGGTACATACAGTCATATTTGTTAACAGTCAACAGAATGTCCCAGTTATTTCTCAGTTAAGTACTTTATTAGTGATAGCTGAGGATGAAACAATAACTTAGATTTGCAAGTGGTTTTAAAATGTCAAAATGAAATATTCTGGCTTACTCTAAGCACTAATGCCACTTATTTAGCAAAATGTTAAAGGAACAGGAAGTAGATTGAATTCATCCAAAGACGACAAATGCCTGGATCTCTGAAGCTCATAACGTGAAATATCACAGCTTTCTTTTAACGTGTAAAAACACTCGAGTGAAAATGGAAAAAGTCAATTCTAGATTTATATAATGGAAAAACCTAAGGAAAAATAAAAGTCAGCCAATACAGTTTAAGGACATATTCTGCATTGTATAAACGGTTTAAAATATTTGCATCAGTAAATGCAGTCATGCATATGTAACTAGTAGAGGGCATTTCATATTACTTGGAAATGAGTAATAATTTGCTATATGGATTCATTCTTCCTCTTTAACCTGTGACTCGAGTGAGCTGTCGTTCTCATCTAAGATGTTGATCTCTAAGAGGAAACTCTTGAAGGTCAACTCTTGTTGACCGTCAGCCAAATCTCACATTTCTAGGAAGGTCTAAAGTATCCAGGCAAGTCAGTTATCTCAGAGAAAGAATAAGTACTAACATTCAGTGACACTTAGGATCTTTAAAGAATCAGACAATCTAACCAAAATACAAGAATACATTGAATACACAAACAGCAAGACTAATTCAAGTAAAATAATGTACAATTCACTGCTTTCCGCTCAGTGCAGCTGAGGATGTTGACTTCTGTCTGCATGCAATGCTGATCACACCTTAGGCCACGCTTCATTAAGAATTCTAATCAATTCTTAAATTCCGTTTAACTGTTAGATATGTGAGGTTTTATGATAAATAGGAACAGATGACAGAATAAGAACAAAGGTCTGGTTTAAGGGCATGTCCTAGTGTTTCATCTTTTTCCAGAGAATTACAAAGTTCTAGTGAAAATGTCTGTGAAAGGGCCAAGTTTTCCCTTAGAAGTCCAAAAGAAACAGCATAAAAACAAACAAAAAAAAAAACCACACATCGAGACGAGATACAATACAATACATGTGTATTACTCTTTCAGACCTGGACCTGGCAGGGAAATGTTCACCTAAGATTAATGTATCGTTAATTTGCTGCGATATTCACATTTAGCTTTATATCCAATTTCTTATTCTATTTGAATATTTTCATCCCTCAAGAAAGATGTCTTTGTTAAGCTCTGAGCTATTCACTATAACCAAGTGCAGATTCATGAGCTGTAAGAGAGTGGAATATGATGCCTGCCTGGGAACAAATAAATACGTTTAACTTGATGATGCTTCCTCACCTATTAATTCTGATTTCACTCTCATCAAGAATGCTGAACAGAACTGTGGAATTGATTTAAAAAAAAAAAGTCCCATGATAAATGAAAGGCTTGAAATAAATCCTGTGATAATCATAAGCTAATCTTGCTGCCAGCAACTGGTGATGAGTTCAAAAAGTCTCCGCCAGAACGTCCTAATCACAAATGTGTAACACATCTGGAGACATGCCCTTGCTACTTGGCTGATGGGTAAAGCTTTATATGTTGATCGACTAATGTCTTTACAGCTTACTCTTATCAAGAAGGCAAACAGGACCATTACTCAA
The DNA here is from genome assembly GCF_036924035.1 of Leuresthes tenuis. Taxonomy (NCBI): domain Eukaryota; kingdom Metazoa; phylum Chordata; class Actinopteri; order Atheriniformes; family Atherinopsidae; genus Leuresthes; species Leuresthes tenuis. Next base: position 14,950,123 of record NW_027325373.1, read on the forward strand.
ATGTGAACTCTTTCTTTTAGGTAAAATGTTGATCTACTGGAAGACCTGCTTCAGATGTAAAGGCACGTAACCTCACACTTACTGAACTGTCCCAAATACCCATGTCAAATTCCTGCCCCTTATCCACGCAGACATATCTTGGCAACTATTAATAAACTTAGTGCAGATTAAGAGCAAGTGTGTGTTTGTGTTTTACTCACATAGTCTGGCAAGGCTGTGTTGTCTCCCTGTCTGCCTCTTAGAGACTGTGTTGCCTGCTCCAAAACCTTGTTGTGCTTTTTGGAAAGCAAAGCAAATAAACTGCAGGGGAGATACAGAAAGAAGGAGAAGAATGAGGACTTGGGCGACAGATGAAGGATACGCATTACTGGAGACCAAAGAACCCAAGTACTTAGTTGCTATTGAATAGAGTTGAAAAATACTTTACTAATGCCACTTTGCTGCAGCTGTAATTTGTTATAAGAAGCAGCCTGGTAACATCTGAGCTGATGACATCACATGCACATTGGTAGCAGCAGTGGATAATAAATAAAGTAGTTAGCAAAATAAAGAACACAAAGGAATTTTCTTGGTAAACAAAATGGACAGAAACTCATAGCCAAAAGTTTAATATCCAGGGTGCATGTCCAGAATTGTACAACATGTTTTAAACAAGCTCTGCAATACCTCTACTTTTACTCTTGCCGCTCTGTCTGAAGTCTCTATGTGCTCATATAGTCTGAAAGCCTAACAGAGAGGAGGTGGGGTTCAGAATATCATCCTGCAGCTACATTTTGCTGAAACATATATTATCGCATTCCTGATATTCCCACTATGTCTCTGTCAGTGCTCCAAGATTGTCCATTTGACTCGTCAATGATTTCCCAACTTTCCCCAATGACAGTCAAGGTAAAAAAAAACTGGTTAAACTTCCTCCTCCAATCTCTCTCTTTTTTGTTACTGCCCTACATCTGTGACATCTCATATGCAACTCATTTGGGTTTGGGTTTGGAAAAGTCTTAAAAAAAAACAACAAACAAACAAAAAAAAGATCTGCAGAAAATCTCATGAAGTCACACAGATGGATGCAAAATGAACAGAACTGCAGCAAAAGGCTGCCACTACAGTGGCACTGTTGTATGGATTACAGCACACCATTTATGTTGTAATTAATCTGCCAAAAATACTGAGGAGACCTTTACAAAATGCATCTCAACTGAATAAAGAAGAATATTAAAGCCAGGCCTGTTTTGATTTCTAAATGAAGCTTTAAGAAATAATGAATACAAATGAGTCTTGAAATAACAAACTAATCATGAAATGTGCATGAGATCATCTTAAAAATCACAAGTTAAAGTACTACAGATTATGAGTAATTTATGCCAAATTCTGATTGCAACTCCCTTTTTTTGAATGATCTTTTTTCCCCCCCAGTATTTGAACAAGTGTGTGCTCCTCGTTTTAGTCTGACTTGTTCTGCTGTGCGTGTGTGATGCTGCATTATGGCTACAAACATCAAGCCAGACTGCCTGTGTGACCTTGGGTTGTAGCAACAGAGTGGGTCAGTGCACACATCACCATTAATGCAGCATTCACGTCACAGCAGACTGACTCACATGTTCGGTCGCATCAGGCACCTAAGAAGAGGCACATTTCGCTAAAGAAGATTTGCTTTAATGCCTATGACTCTCCTCGTTTGCCCACGGGGGAACAGATCTTTGATTTGTGTGTTAATAAAGAAGAACAAAACTGAATACATAAAATACAATGAGTGCAAAGGGTTGGAGGAGCTCAGGTACACAAAGAGAGCTCTGATAATCCCTTTTCGAGCTATACATGTCCATCTATCAGCACTGGAAACACACATACTCGCGCTAGCACACAAAAAAGCCTGTAGCAGTCTTTATCTAAAGGTATCAGAGCAGCTATGTGGAGGTCTACCTGTCATCTTCAGATCAAATGTCAAAAGCTCTTTCAGCCTCAAATACTCAAGGAACTGTTGTTCTATGTTATCATTTGTGTCCTCCCTTTCACATGAGAGACCACCAACCAAGGTCCACCTGGGATTTTAACTCCCAATATGCAGTGTGAGTAGCTGGCCCTGTCCTATCTGTCAGTTAAATTGAGGCAGTGATGGACACGGCCCACAATGATCCTAAAATCTGTTATGAAACTTAAGTAATGACAGACATGGTTCAAGTAGACATACTCAAGATGTGAAGGTGCTCTTTGTACACCAGACTAGTGGATTCCCTTATCCAGATGCACTGTGCAATTTTTACATAGCTCTTTAGTTTTTTGAAGGCTTGCAACATTTTATTGCGGCAAGCTGTGTCTCTATTTTAAGGTTAATCAAGCTTTGAGATAACTTCTGAAATATAATCATTTCTGGAAATGCAAAACAGTCCAAAGTTGCTTAATTATCTTTCACCGAAAATAGTCAAGAGATAGTGCAGAGTTGTGCACAGGAAGTTGCAGCAGGGCTTGGATGATATACTTAAAGCAGATGGTCGATGCAGCAAATTATGTTTCCATCAATCCTTCATCTCTGTTTCTCATTGACAACGCCAACTTTTACATCTTATTTTCATTTATTTTAGCAGACACATTTATCCACAGCAACACATAAGCTCTTTCCAATTAACAATAAGTCATTGTTAAAGGAAATATATACTATTATGCGCTTCTGAATGTTCTTTTTCCCCTTTTATGTGCACATAAAAGATTTGCACAGTTTCAAAAATCCACGCAAAAGGGATTTATTTTCTTCCACTGAACACCCCGTGCTTCTGTTCCACCTGATGCGCTGTCCAGATTTTTCATCTTACTACTTATCCACAACTCGATGTAATGGCTGTTTGGTGGCTAGTCAGATGTGCCTCAAACAAAGAATGAGCACCTGCTAGCTCTGACCAATCAGAGCGGACCAGACCTTGTGGAAGGTGGACCTTAAAAACACATGAGCTAAGTTTGAGTTTGAGTTTTTCAGACCGAAGATGGAGAATGGAGCGGCAATGTATATTATGGGGAAAAAAAGGCTTATTTGAAGCATATTAAGCTATTTGAATGGATCCCAGAATAAAATTATGATCCTGAGAATGAGTCATTTGGACTCTTTAATAACTTCCTGAGGGATTAAATTTAAAAAGTGGATTTATTTGAACAACTGTGCGAGTGAATGCAATCAGTCAATTCTTTTGTTGTTTGATAGATGGGAAATAAAACATTTTGTCCACACTGAGAAAATGAAAATTCAAACTGAATACTCCAAAAGGGAACCAAAACAATGAATTGATTCATTTATCGAAATAATTGGCAAACATAATCATTAGCTACTAACCTACGGTGACCTGCATCATGTCTGCTGAGTCCACAGACTTCAGAGTGAATGAGCTTGTCGCAGTGCAGGAGAGAAACAGCATAATGCTGGACGGCAAGGATGGACATAAAATAATAAGGAAGATGTGTGGTCATGGTGGGGACAGTAAATCAACCCGCTGCTGCCTGTAAATAAACAGCAGCAGCTACAATTCTCTCTGAGAGTCAATTATGGAGCAGAGTTCAGCGCAGCCTGGCCGACATTTGGAAATTCCTGGCAGGAAATTCCCTTTATCTTGCAGCCAGCCAGCTAGTTTAGCCCAGCCCGAGCCATCGCAGTCATCATCATTATCATTATCATCAGACATGGAGTCAGTTGCCCAACATCACTACCGGACTAAAATGTTCACATTCACAGACAGTGTTCTTCTCCGACTCAAAACACCAGAGTCACAGATATGAAGAGAGACACAGGCAGTGAGATAAGAGGATCCTTGAATGTGCATGAATGTGCGCACGTCTTCAGGGAAGGAAACATTCCTTCCCGTTGGCCTGGAGCTAACAAACAGGCATGAATGACTTGATGTCTCTTTGTGTGTGTGTGTGTGTGTGTGTGAGTTGGACCTTGTTCTCTTCCTCCGTCTCCTCATGAGTCAAACCCTTCCCCCAATTTCTTTCATGTTATGTAATGTTCTTATCTGCACATGCACACAGCTCTATAAAAGCTTTGCAGCCTCTGTCAGGTAACTTAAATGATAAATATTCACATTAATGAGGGTGTTTAAGTGTGTATTAGAAGCTCAATCCTTCCCCCCCCCAAATCTTGTCTGTTTTATAGCTTCACAGACAATTGTCCCGAGTTCTGACGCTTATAAAGCAGCAGCTGAAAAAGTTGAAATACCCAGCCATATAACAGCAATGTCAGAAAACACGTCACTTGTTAAGAGTCAGGCTGGCTGAGTGATGTGAACAAGAGGCAATGCACTCAGTTGAAAATAGACTTTAAACTTTGGCATTCAAACTGCTGGGATAGTTTGCATCAAAAATGATCTGAAAGAAGAACAGAGCCTATACTTAAAATAACCCATTGTTCTCTGTTCTGCTACATTTGTTTTTACACCCGTGTCCTTACCTGATGATGCGCTGGGCAGCGTACTGGTGGAGGCATCGAAACTGGGCTGACATGTTGGCAAGTGCAGCGAGACAGTTGGTGTGTAGGTACTTATCCTGAGGATGAACACAAAACAAACACACAATAATGAACGTTGAACAAGGATATTCCTGAAGAATCGAATCACTAATTTGGTGCATGAAATGTGTGCCTGAATGCGTGTTCATTTTACTCTTGTCCGTGTCATGTTGAACTGGATGGTGCGGATGACCACCAGGATGAGCAAACTGCCGAGTGAAATCTCTGTCAATGACCTCTCCGTGTACCATGTGATGTTCTTCAAGACCTGTGAGAGCGAAAGACGGACAGGGATGACACGTTCCTGCCGAAAGCGTCAGGAGCGGCTGACTATAATCCCCGAGACTGCAAATGATGAATGGTTTTCCTGACAGGAGCTGAGGTGTGACATGTGCTATAAAAGGTGAGCTACCTACCACCTCATGGATGGAGCGGTTGAAGGCATCATCCTCTGTAAGGATGAGGAGAATAATGAGGGCCATGTAGACATGATGAGAGTTTCTGTCCTCTACATGGTAAAGGATCTCGAGGATGGGCAACACCTAAGAGAAAGAATGAGAGAGCAGGAGAAAGAGCTCAGTATACGTGTCGGTTTAACTCTGTTATTGTGCTCGTTCATTTTTTATGTGTTAGTTTGTCGGATGATCAAATGATTTATTCATATAGAGCCATTTGACTACAAATGTCATCACCAAAAACATGACCCATGTAAATGTACTGATGAAGTATGTCCAATAATTGTCTTTGAGCAGTAAAATTAGTTACAGGCCAACAGATGGCAGGTACATTTCTTTACCTCAACTCATTGACTCTCCTTAACCAGTTATTCCAAACAGCACAGCCTGATAGGGGGCACATGCAAACAACAGACGAATGGAATCTAAAATTCTACAATGAATGCCACAGCAGAGCTAAATATCTACTCAGCGAAGCAGAATCTAAACACATTCCAAAAAGCCTTTTTTTTTTTTTTTTTGTATGAATCTATATATGGAAATGACTGCAGCAGATGGCAAAAGTGATGAGCTAATGACAACAGCGTCCAAAAGATTTACTGCTCAGACTAGAGCCAAAGCATGGTGAGCAATGCATATGCACAGTAGCAGTGTAAGCTCATTATGCTGTCGTGCAGTGGTGCTTTACTGTTCAGCAGAGAAAGAAGCTCGACTCATTAGCAGCCCCCAAATTCAATAAGCTCAGTCTAGATCTGTTGATAATGGTATTTTATAGAAGGTATGAATAGGGGGGCTGGCACAGACGGGTCAAACAGGAGAATTTCATCGTGCTAAAGATTCAAACTTGGTTTTCTGCAAGTCAACAGGCTGCCATAAAGTCACTGTGGATTTTTGTTTCAGGTAATTTGGTTGGTGTTGCCACTTACGCGTCTCATCCAATAAGACCAAGCGGTGTAAAAGAGCTTCATTTGTGAGTCTACCACTTCCATATGTACCTCCAGAGATTGATTTTCATTCACTAAATGCCTTCATACACATTCTACTTTAAGGAAAAACTGGCACCGTCTCACATGTACAGAAAAGCACCAGCTGCCACTGCAAACATCTTGGTCTGTTTACCGAACCGTGACGTTGGTCCTGGATCAAACAATTTCATGGCCATACCCATGTGTGTTTGGGGGGGGGACTGTATAATGAGTTTTAGTAAACATAACCCGTCTCACACTTAGATGGATTTTTTGGTGGACATTTTTACTTCCCCTTTGCAGAAAATATAAGATTGCACCAAAAATAATTAGATCAGTGTCACTTCATGCCTTTCTCACCCACCAGATTGTCCATGTCAGTTCTTGACAGCATGTACGTCCTCATGTTGGCATTCTGGTGTAGCAGGGTGTACAGTAGTAGCGTGGCTTGGTCAGAGCGCTGCTGCTCACACAGAGCTGTGTACAGACTGTTGAAATTGATCTGGAAAGTGTGAGGTTGCTCCGCAGGCAGGGACGATGTGTCTACACGGAGAAGGGTAAATATTGTCTGAATTATCCCTAACATTGCTTCAGCGTCCTCTGGCACATGTTAGACATTCAGACAACTGTCTCAAATATGTACAATGGATACATTTAAAAAAAAAAATAAACAGTATTTCTTGTGTACATTTATTACCTTGTGTGTTTCTGAAACAAGTGATAGCCTGGCGGTAAGGGTTGGGCCACTCAGGCCCATCTGTCAGATTGGCCAGTACCAGCAGCAACAGAAGACTCTGACTGGATAAAGGTAAGGGGTTCTGTTCCTGGTCTATCGCAGCTTTGCTGCCAGCTCCACCCAATGTAAAGACACTCCAAAGACCACCTGCAGGGAGAGTGAGATGCAAGTAGTGCAAAGATAAAAAAAAAAAATATAATAACACACCCAAAGAACTTTAATTTCTCTTTCCATGACTTTGGTGTTTTCTTATTTGAATAACTGCATTTCATTTAAACCTGCGATAAGCAACACTAAAGACATCAATGGTGCCATTACGTTCTTATACAGCAGGGTAATTCACTGTAGGCATAAACTATAAATCATAATGGAAAAGTGGTCAATTAAAGTCAACAACAAAAATGTCAAAGGCAGTGGAGGAAATCTCACTGGAAAGAACAAAGCACAAGGAGGACCACTCTCAATCAATTTTACAGTCAAGAACGTGAAAGTGAATTTCTGAATAATAGTAAACGGTACACAAATATAGAGTACTGAGAAGTCGGTGGAGGTTTTATCCCTGCTGAAGCCAGCGACTGATCTGGCTACCGATAAGGTGGCGCTGGTACCTGAGAGGCCGGCGGTAAGAAACGCGATGCCGACTACTCAGTTTAATTCAGGCATCTAACCAGAACATCACTGACTCGGCTCGTCACTGGCACTTCAAGAGGACCGCGACCAAGTTAGCTTCTGCTGGCAATCTAGTCCTCAAACTAGCCGCTCCACAATCTGGAGCGCTCTCTCGATTTTACTTAAAAGATTAATGCGTTGAAATGGTCCAGAGCGAGCTGACATGCAAAGTTTAAAGCGTTACTCTGTCATTTCCTCCAGTTTACAAAGACAAGTGTTAGACTATAAAAGTTCTTCCTGAGGATAAGCTACAAAAATACATATCCAGCACGATTACATGCATATGACTATGTCTGGTTTTAAAAAGTAGGACACATGAGTTATCACCTATGGTTAAAAAGATCAACATTTCTTTCCCCACAATTGGCCTCATACTTAGCATTGCTGGCATATCAATGATCAGAACCGTAACTGGCTTCGGCAAGGTTATGGCCTTTTCAGACTCCTCAGTGGTCTGCATTTTGTTATTTTTGCTTCACTGTGGCAACAAATTACCAGATACAACTCAATTCATGGGCCATTTAAAGCAGGATCAATAATTATGGATGCTGCCCGTGAGAGGTGCCGTGGAAACAACTCACGAGCATGCCGAAGCAGCTAAGATTAACTGTAAGGTGTGGCATTCTCAGACAAGACTGAATTCAATCTTCAAGGATTTGATGTTTCAAATTTGTTGTGGCGTGAGCCAAGAAGAACTGCACACAGAGAGTACTAAGGGTGGAAACCATTGCCAGGCACCAGATGAAAAACCGTTTTGGCAGTAGAGAATTAACCTTTTAGAACAGTCCCACCAGTGCCCTGACCCACATCCCACAGATCGCCAATGGTACTACTTTCTTTTTTGGAGGGGGAAACTGTATCCGAACTTCCTAAAGTTTACATAATGCACTTGTGTGTCAATGCCTTTATATGTCCAACATTTTTGGGGCAACATAAACATTCATCTGGAGTCTCGTCTTTTCCCACCTGACAAATGTCAATTCAGTATTTACCCTTGTTGGTCACTGCTTCTTGTCTGCAACCGCCTGAGGAAATCTGTGGCTTGAGCAGCTATACGCTCTGCTTTGCTCAGTACTTAGCCATAAACTGTCTGTGTTTTTGGCAGAACAGCATGTGTACGTAGGGTTTTTTTTTAAGAGATATTTTTTTGCTAAAAACAGCTCCCTTTGGAGCTGAAAACGATGCTGTGAGCAGTGAGCGTGAACCAAAACAGTGAAGTTGTACGCCAGACAGATAAATGATGAGCTAAAACTCACTATGCAGCCATGTGCAGACGAAGGGAGGCGTTACTTCTCAGTATCATTCAGCACAATGCCATCAAAAGAATATCAGTAACTGTCACTTATGCACCTTTGTGTGCCTTTGAATAAGCACACCTTCTCTTGGTTGGTCTTCAGTGGATCTGAGTGGGAATCGGCGAAAATGAGCAGTAATGTTGTATAGTCAACCTTTTTTATAGAAAGCACTTAGGTTACAACAAAAGTGACAGCTCTTAAGCTTTGCAACTGATTAACAATTCAATGGAAAATTAACTGCAAACAAGTCTGAGCTCTCAGACTGATTTAATCACAGCCAGAGTGAGCACAATGGAGTCGCACACAATGCTTTGCAGCACCTGAAATTTGAAACAACATAGACGGCGCCACAGTACAAAGAGAAACTGGAACCACAAGTCAAATGAAGTGGGCTAAGTTTTTTTTTTTTTTTTGTGTGGGGGTGAGAGACAGATGAGACAATTTCTTACAGAGCAACTGAAGAGCTCGGGCTTTCAAGCATTACAAGAAGCGCGAGAAACATGAACACCAAGGTACACAGAATACAGTCTCTGGCTCCTGCACGTCTAGCCACACAGAATGCACGACCGAGCACTAGTGGGAGGCAGTGCGAGTGTGTTGTAGGTCTCCACTGATCAAGCTACTGAATTTGAGGAGAAGCCAAGGCGATTTGTTGCCATCTAGAGGTGAACGCTGGAGAAGCAGAACACAGCTCTGGGTGAATTGACACATTTTCTGCTTGATGGAAGCATATTTATGAGCTGTCCAGATCCCTCCTGTGTCATTTTTTATTAACTTATTAAACCCGAAGCAATGATATAGGAGATTAGTTTAAACATTAAAAGGGGCGATAGGCTTTATGCACACGAGCATCCAACTACTAGTGTTAATACTACCCTGGAGATTGCTATTAATTTGATCCTAAATTTAATCATTGATTAAATTAAATGAACTAAAGAAGAACACGACAGGTCACGTCTTTTCTTTGGAAAGGAAGAAAACAGAAGGAAGGACAAGCTTATGATTGGTTAAAAACTAAATAATCTCTTTAACAAGTACACAAGATGAAATAAGAGTTTTTAAAACACATTTTATCCGGGTTCTCCCTTTAGGTTTATATGTGGGTTTATACATAAATCCACAAATTGCCAGCAAGGAGTTACAGTAGCATTTGAGGTCATTTTAGTTTGTATGCGATTCCAGTTAGGAAGAATGGGAATTTGTTTATATGTGGGTGAGAGGATATCAACAAAGTGCTTTTTAAAAAACAAAAAAAAACAGAGAGAAATGACATTATGTGCAGTCTGTCTCTCTCTGGACTAACGTGATGATCGTCTTTCTCTCAACTGGTTAGAAACAGAAGTGAGAAAAGACTAGATATGGCGTGAGCTGTGACTGAACTCTGTTCATCACATCACTGGCACCACAGTGACTGGCTCGACAGTGTCAGGGAGCCCAGTCTGGCAGGCACATTTCCTGCACTCTCACACACTGTCACACACACACACACACACAGAGCTCTATTTTACCTTTGTGGGTGCCATTTGTTATCAGTCTGGCTCGGTTCCCTCTGCCTGTCTGCTTGCCCACCAAATAAACCCAATAATGCTACAATGCTTAGGCTGCTCCGGCCCTGGCTAGCTGCCCGGTGGAAAAAGAGGAGGAGGACATGATGAGGAGGAAGAGGAAAGTGATGAAAAGAGAAGGTCACATGCTGACACAGAGGCTGGTACACTGGACTCCAGAATTTGGGTACATTGAAGGATTTCTGCTATGAGACAGGCAAAACATCTGCACCTTGAAAAGCATTTTCCCTTGCAGCTGCTTTTTAGAGTCCACGCATCTTTCACTCCACCAAATCCAAATCTGCTTGATGACATTCACTCACCAAGACCCCAAACCTCTTATCGAACATCACACCATCCAATATATACCCACACACACACTCAGGTGGTAAATTTAATGATTCAGTCATGATCACACTAGTAAACAGAGGATTGGATCAATATTGCCCCAGTTACCTTTGACAATGTTACAGCAGGTCCTTTTTTCACTTTAAATTAAGTGGACACAAACCCAGGAATGCAGAATTGAGGAATGCAGCACCTGTTTTCTGGTGCTGCAGTTCAAAGCCAACAAACACGACAACAGGCCGGATGAAAACACATGTAGCGTTTCTTTCAAAAGAGACTACACCTCTGTGAAATGCCAGGGCTGGAAATGATTGCACGGAGTTGCAGCTGATAACGAGACACGCTATGCTCGCGAACACAGACAGACACAATGTGCTAATTCTTTACTTGCATAACTGTAAATTAACCAGAACATCGGGGCTTTAGGCCAAAGCTTTGGCCAAGCATGCACATCAACACACACATACACATATCCCAGAGTTCTGACGATCATCCAAAAACACAAGTGGCGCAACATGCTGTGCAGACGATAAACAAACACACTCTTCCAACAGAAATAAGAAAATATTCTGATAGGGCTTTTATCCAAATCCAATCCAAAAGGCTTCTAACATAAATATATGACATATTAGCATTTAACAAACTTAGTTTTTAATGGTTATCAAAATAAAAAAGATACCGAAATTCACAGTATGAGCTGACTAACAATGATTTAACACACTGGCATGTTGATATGTTTGCAGATCTGTCGTTAAGTGATTATTATGTGAGAGCAATATGGGACAGAGGGTTTGTTCAGGAATGACCTTTATGTGTTTGAGGCAGTTCTATACCTCTGTGGGAACCTACTCAGACACGCCAGCAGCACTAATCTAGGGATAGTAATACTGACTGAATCACCTTTTTGGTCCAGACTGAAATGTCTGCTGGCTCGAAAGGTTGTCAAAACATTTCCAGTGAAATGCTGCTACCACCGATGATGGAGTGCCTTGGGAATTTGATGCAGACATGCGAGTCCCTTATGGATGAAGCGTAATCAATCTGGTTATTTCCAAACTTTCAACTAATCAAAGTAATACTTCAGTGGATGAAACAACTCGTGCCTCAGTTATACTTTCTTATGCTTGTACAACAGCAAATGGCATCAGATTTAAAGAAAACAAGATAAAGTTTGGCACAGGAAAGGATGGAATAAAGTGCGGTTTCCGTATCGGAATAAGGCTTACGGTGCATTAGGAATAGAGATGAAGAAAAGAAGAGGAGGCCAAAAAGTTCCGAGTTGCCAGTCTGGGTGATAATCTCCCCTGCAGACGCTTGCTCAATCACAGACAGCAGAATGTTTGACAGGAAGACAAGAAGAGACATCTTATCCCTCAGATATTGAAACACCAAGGGAAATCAAGAACTGCTTCGCCTTGGTTGCGGGGGAAAAAACAGGCTGCTCTATGATCAAAGTAAAAAAGGCAAATGTGATTTTGTATTTCACCGACATGGGTGTGTTCCACATTTTAATCAGACACTATTTAATAAAGACCATCATATTTGCTTTGACCGTGTCAAATTCAGGATAAACGATAAAGCCAAGAGCTACACTTTATACTCTTTCAGTTACACTGGCTTCCATGTATTTCTCTGCAACAAAAAAAGAATAAATCAGTAAATAAATAACCAAGTACATGAATGAAATGATCTGAAGTTAAATCTCTCAAAACCGCTAATATAATTGTTGTTAACGCTACATCATTAGACTGATTTTAAAGTCTGTACTGCAGGAAATCCCAACAGAAATGCATCCTTGTAAATGCAGACTGTATATGCAATGACTTAGATTACATAAGTCAACAACATTTCAAGGGTCTATTTATCCACTTTGATGCTGCACAGATATCAACTGGACATGGTGTTCTGGCTAGTTATTTTCATATTTTCACACAAAAGAGGTGGTTTTGAGTATACTGTCTGAATAACTATCACAGTAATTGCCTTTACATTTGGCACAGGCACTCCAGAAGTATTTATAACACCTTTGATAGTCCCAACATACCAGTTGAACATCTGCTAATACTGCAGAGCTTAAGAAAGTCATCTGGCATTTACTTTTACTATGGTACAACACCCATTTGCTGTGCATTCTGCTAATCTTTTATGTCTATATGCACTGGAGAAGGAGAGACAGAGAAAGAAAACAAGTGTTGTTTCTGAGCTCTGAGTATAAGAGAGCTTGTGTCTTTGTTGGTCTGTGTGTGTGTGTATAAGGGAGGCGGCTGCAGACAGACAGGCTCTAGGGGATTACAGAACAGGACAGGGCACCATAACTCATCCAGCCGATCACTGGCCACAGACAGACAGGCTGGGTTGAATGGTGATTGCTCACTGATAGGAATCTGCCACCAACAACCAACAAAGAGCATTTATCTGTGGGGGAAACCCTGCCCTATTCTCACACTCAAACAAACATGTATTCAACACACACACACACAAACAGGGCACTTTACCAGTCTGAAATATACAACGAGCTCCGTTCATGTCTGACTCATCATTCTCGTCCACACGGTCACAGCTGTTAGCATGGCTCGCACTCTCAATTGGAAAAAAGACTATTTTGTTTACACTGTGGCGCCCATTTGTCGTAAGCTAATTATCAATAATCAGCCTTTTAGTTTTTGTGGATATTTTTAATAGAAAGAATTGTTTAATTTTGATTCAATGGATGTGAGAGATCTTATTAAAAAAACATATTTTGTAGTTTTGTGTCAGAATGAGTCCAAAACATTATTCAAAAGAACCAATTTAGAAAAGAAATTGTATTCTTTTTGAAAAAGCTGCTATCCAACCCAGCGTACACCAAGGCCATTAATGTGACAAGCTATCTTAAGTACTGGAGAAACTACTTTGTTTCACAGGTTTTTAGATCACAATCAGTACCTGGACTGTAAGTAACTGTCTGGATTGGGCTGAGAGGGATTGTCCTTGTGCTTCATAGATGTTCTTTTCATTTAGTTTGTTTGTGTGTGGATGTGTGCGTTCGTACTTGCCACCCCAGACGCCAGGCCATAAAGCAGGCCACCCTCAGCTTTGGGCTCAAAAATGTGGGTTGCAGGAGGGGGACACTTCTCCTGCCGGATGAAGTTGTAGAGCAGGGTCTTCACCAGCCGACTGGTCAAACACAAACTGGGGGAGCGAGAAAGAAAGAAGAGGGAACAGAGCTTCACATATCTCCACAGCTGACCTGCAACTGTGCTGCATGCAGATGCAAAATCTACAAAGAGGGCCCTAAAGCTGCAATCACTCCCCGATGCTTTCCTTGCTTTATCGTGCAATAAAACGCAAAGCTCGTACATAACACTGCGACTAAGATCCAGTTCTTGGTTCACATGCATCCATATCTAACATCAGTTTTTTCTCTCCTTTTGCTGACAGACTAACTAGTAAAATAATCAGAGAATAGACTCCCACATGTCTTGTCAATAACAGCAACAAAGGCTCAGTTTCTATTCAATGGCAATTATTTCAAAGTGCTCCCATCTGGCTCTTCTATACGATAAAAAAAATGACAATTATCTCTATCCTCTGTCTAAACTTCTATGACTAAACTTCTATGAAACACATTGTACAGAAATCAGCTGGTAATTAAACCAAATAGTATATGTTTCTCCATATTTCAAAGAATGATGGAGTGAGCTATATAATGCTTAGACTTTAATATTGTGATCATTTTATGGGTCATCAGCACATTATTTTTATTATTTATGGCTCTTATCGTGAACTTGCTTATTTGCAACATGATCATAGACTGCAAGATAAGAGTGGAGACAAAGACTGTAGAGGGTTGAGTTTGTATCTATTTCCTTTTAGTACAAGCTGAATGGAGACACACGAAGACACTGTCTGGAACATGATGACTTTGTCCAAAAGCACACAAAAATGCTTAAAGTATCAGAGTGGATCTGATGACATCACAACTGACTGGAGAAGATCCAAACTGACTGGACATTGTGTTAAAATGAAAGAGAACATCACAGGCAGATTGTGGTTGACCCACTTCCCGGGGCAACATAATGTATCCTTACTTTCAAGCTGACTGGCTTGGTTTAATCATTTAGGATAAAGCAAATAGCAATCTTAATACTACCGTGGGGTAGTATTAATGTATGTATTTCCTCACCATCGTCCCTTCATGACGTGCTGGTAGATTAATCCATCCCGGAGGATGTCTTTATGGAAGAGCTGATAGGAGAAGAGAACCAGTAACGTGGTCACTGCTTCAAACAGGATGCTGTAGGTGATGTCTCTGGAGGTAGAGATAAGTTACATAAAGAGTTGTTATAATTACAATTATTCTCCTTAAACTTGACCGCAGTTATGTTTCACGCTGAGAGATGAGCAAAAGAGACGGGGCTCAGGTGCAGGACAGAAGAGATGGCATAAAAACATGTCAGATCTCTTCTTATCACTGAGAGGTTTTACTGCTGAACAGAAAACTGAGTGTTCCAAAATGTAACAGAAAACAACAACAAAGCCCCAAAACGAATGAATACCCAACTAGTGATATCTGCAAATTAGAAAACAAACTAAACAAATCATTTAGAAAGAAATAAAAGAAAATAAAGGAAAAAAAAACTCAGTCTCACACTACAAAAAACACACATGAAAGAACCTTTCTGGCTAAAAACTAATTCAACTTTGTCTGACCGGGGGGGAAAAGATTAGTCATGTCACAAGTTTCTTTCTTTTAGGTCCAATATTATTTTTGGGTAAGCTATGTTCAAGTTTGCTGCAAAGCTTATTTCACACAAAGTTTCCTTTCTTGGGATTTAATCAATATCCTGTCAAATGTTTTTTTTTCTCTCAACAAAGCAATTGTCAACTTGCAAAACAAACAAAAAAAAAAAGCCTATCTCATTTTCCCAGAGCTCTATATGATGTTTTAACCTTCAATCTAACCAACAACCCAAACTTTTGCCAATAAATAGATTGTCACGTCATTTCAGTCACTCTGACAATCCGTCGCTCGAAAAAAATTGACTCTGCTTAACATCTGCCACTGGACAAAATAACCATCAATCTATTTAGTAAAACAAAGCCACAAAAGGTGCATGAGTCTGTTTGGAATTTGGGGAAGCTATACCAAAAGAATGGCCAGATTCCCAAACTAGGAGCACGTACAGAGGAAATGGGCCGACAGCCACAAAGTGGTGAAGGGAAGAAAAACAGGGGGTCTTTAAGCTTGAAACAATGAATAATGTTGGAATGCTGAATGCATGTAGACAAGAGCCAGGGTTTGATGTCTGGACACAAGAGCAAAAAAAAAAAGAGGTAAGAAAGACGGTGGAAGAGATTGGTAAACAGAAGAAAAATGTCAAAAATGACACACAGCAGACAGAAAAACAAGACAACACAGTTTCAAGGAAATACCAAATGTCAGACAGTTTCAGTGAACTTGTTTGACACTGCGAAAAAGCTCGTGTTTAGTGCAGGGGAGATATGTCTTTGCCTCTCTGACAGACTGTCAGTCAAATAATTCATCCATTGATGAGCCACCCACCCACAGAACTATTCACTCATTAATTCAGAGAGTATTTATGTGCGCACCACCCGGTGGGAGGAAAGGCTGAGTTTATTTTTCAAATGTTGTGTTCTCTCCTCTCCTACTCCTTGACAAGCTTCCAAAACTTCCATTTCGAACTTTTTCCTCCTCAGCCAGGGCCTGTTGCATCGCGGACTTCACCTTTTCTTAGTTAGCAAACCAAGTGATCAATAGCCAAGGGTAGCACAAAACATAGCGACGCATACAAACTGCATGTAAAAAACATCAGATGAAAACAAACGATGACAAAAAAACTAAAGGAGACATTTTCGGTGATGAAGTCATCTTGAACAATTTATTTCCCCCGCGAAACGAGTCAGTGCATGGCGACAGTGTATCAAACAACACTTGGAGGTCTGTTTTACTGTTTGCAAAACACAGCTTGAGGCTTTCATTCCTCCTCACACTCTCACAGTAGTCATGTATGCTCATATGCACACGCAGGAGGTACTCACAGCAAGGGCACTTCAACAATCAGGTGAACAAGGTTGGACAATAGCTCCTCAAGGAGGTCCTCACTCTCCGTTTCTACATGGGAGGAAGAGAAATGTATTCTTTGAGACATATATGGCAACTCCCTGTTGATAATAGCCAGTCTGTATTTGTTATTTTTATGTCCCCACTATCCCCCTCCCTCTCCATCCTCTGAATGCCTCCCTGTTTCTTTTTCTCACATCACGCAGCATTAAGGGAAATTAGCTAATGGGGACTGTAGGCTCTCTAATAAAAACATGGAATGGATTTAATATTTGCTTCACAAATGGGAAAGGGGAACAATGTGACCTAGAACTGTTAAATCCTATCATTTCAATGCATCCCAGCTGCATAGGACAATAACTCCAAATGATTATTTCCATCCAAGCCACTTTCTTGTCTTTAGCAATGCAGAGAATTCTTATACATTTGATCCATGTCTCCTTATTGTCAGAATTTAAATGTTGGCTGAGTGGATTCAGATGTAAAAATGTTTAAGTTGACTCATCCAGCCATAATGGCTTTGACTCCTGAACTGCCGATATCTTTATATCATACTTATCTACAGCCAAATTTCAGTCTCTCAGTGACGCTCTGTCTCATTCCAAATCGGTCCGATGGAGCTCACCTCCACAGTAGCCTGGTGCCCTCTCCTGGTAGGAGAACTGTTGGTGCAGCTCTTCTTCACTCATCTCTCTGATGAACACCTTGAGGAGGCAGCGAATCATGAACAGTGCATTGTGAGCCTGCCAGATGAACAACTGACTGTGGAAGAGAAACAAATGAAAGACACTCTGAGCACGTTGCTGGGTGAAAGCTGGCCTCGTGCCTTTTGTTTATTCAACAAAGCAAAAAAAATTTGCCCGAAAACACGACAATATCTGTATGCTGCTGAAAATGCAAATAGAGCTGCAGTGCTATCTAATTTAACCAGACAATAATGAGATATGTGCGCATCTGGAAGAGGAAAAACAGCTGTTAATGGAAGCTGTAAATGCGCTGGGATCAGGCAGAACACATTAGGAAGAGTTCGGCCTCACACTGCGATTAAATCTCTGGAGGATTGAATTGCAATCATCCCTTTTCACTGTGACGAAACAAATGGAACGACTTCTAAGACGGGCTGCAGAAAATGCAGACTTTCTTTAGTGCTTGTCAGAAAAAAAAAATGAAAACACATTATCCAGCTTAAAAAGATGTGCTTGAATTATGCCTCAACCCATTCGCAATGGCACGGGAATGCAAAAATAGAAGAAAACACAGAAGTTTGGGTAAGAATCATATTCATTTGTATTTCTAAAACTTCACTGTTTGTCCCTATTTAAAAAATAAAAAAACCCGTCTCCAGATAATCAAACAATAAATGGCCTGCAGTGAGTCTGTCATCACGAGCACTATCCTCTGAGTTCATTCTCATACTCACTCTTGGCATTCTGTCGAGATTTTCAGCTCTTTGGTTCTTCCCAGAAAAATTCTCACAAGAGCGCCAAAGTTCCCCGTTCTGGGATTATTCTCGACTTGGAAAAAAAAACAAGAGAGAAAATGTAATTGTCACCAACATGTCAGGAACACAGAAACCACCAAGATTCATAATGTGGTTAGTACAATTATGCACTGAGCTAATGTACTGTTCAGGGAAAAAAATCAAGAGGCAAACAGCCAACATACTGAGCGTCTTGGCCAGGGGAATGACAGCCTCTTCAAGTAACTTAGAGTCTCCACTGTGAAACAGAAAAACAACCAGTGATGAAGACAGAATAACAAGCCTAATACATACGAGTTCAAATGGAATAGATACGCTTGTGTCTGCACTCTGTGACCATGCCAGACTACATGCATAATATTTGGTGCTTTGCAATGCAAAAAAAAAAAAAAGCAGAAAAAAGAAAAGAAAAAAAACATTCCTTTTCAAGTACGATGCATGCGTGACTGCATGCCATATACTTCATTATACTTCAATTTTCATTCGAGCCACGTTTAGAATCCGTTCAGCTTTCCGGAGGGCAGTTCTGTCATGTGCCATCATGCCAGACTCGAATATGTTGCAGGGGAATGCCAGTCATTTTTGTTCATTTCCCCTTCAGGCGTCAATTATGATCATAGGTGAAAAATCCCTTCCTTAACCGTTCCAAAGAGGCAGAACAGGCAGGGATAACTGAGTGACATTAAAACTCAGACGGAGATACTTTGTCATGAGACAATTGATGCCGTACATATCACTGTGGTGATTTAGGAGCTACAATTGAATTTAAGATTTGCTGCTATCTGCTGGATTCCTTAGCGAGGCAACTTTTTATGAACCGGCACAAAAAATGAAGAGATTGCAGAGAAGCGGATTGTGACTGCATTGAATCGGACAGATTCTAATCTGACTGCATTAAACTTGCTTACTTTCTCTTTAAAGTGCCTTGAGATGGCTTTTGTTGTGAATTGGCAAGATATCGATGAGGTAAATTGACTCAAAAGGTTTGAATAAAGCCGACATTCATTCAAACCAACAGTGTCATTTTCCATCAAGAGACACACTTCCTGTGCAAAACTGCCTTATTACAGAGAACATCCAAACTTCCAATATTGTGCTGGCATGAAATAAAAGTTTCAGTTGAACATTAACTTGAGACTAGATCAAGAAATCGTACAGCTTTTGCTAGATTAATATATAACAGCAGTCACAGCCAACTTCCAAGAGGGAGTGACACAGAAGACCTAAATGTTAAAAGTTAACTATCCTCATATGAGTAAGACAGTAACCCTGTTAAATTATTACTCATGTGAGCCCTACAAACATCCTCTCTACAGTTTAGTGTTACATCCTGGATGGGAAACTTAAAGGGCTCTCATGTTTGTTTGACAGGGTGCCAAACACCAGAGCAGATTTTAATTAAAAAATAGAAGACATTTTCAGATAAGTCTCTCCAGACTTTGTTATCTGTGTTTTTAAACTCACCAGCCCTGCAAATGAAAGGCATTTATAGAAGATAAATTCTCTACTAAGGCACCAGATCCATAACTATGTAGCAGTTAATTATGTCATTCATGACCTCAAGTTTGTTTTCTTTTCCAAACGTCCTTTTGTTTTGTCTCTGTTTGAAGTGTGAAGATTTAATACAACACTCTGACTGGCAGTTAAGCTCGTTGTTAGTGATGTGGAAGTAATCGGAGCCTTGGAGATAAACAGGCTAAACATAAAATCTTTAATACAAGGTGAAAATGCGAACTTTCTTTCGGGCTCTCAACGCATGGCTTATTTTTCAGAACGTGTAAACTAATAGATTAATTAGGAGAACCAACTAGTGGGGTGTAAACTGCTTTTCCGTTGCATTCTTGCTTCACGGATAGGAGGATGGGTAATAGTGGGTAGGTTAAGGAATAAAGCAGCAACATGTTGGCACATTATTTGATTACCATCAAGAATGATGCGCCTACCTGCTGGTGGGACTGATAAAGGTGAAGGAGATGAGCTGATTCCAAAATGGGTCATTCTCAGATATGGACTCCGTGCCCACCAGGGCCTTGAGGCTGGGGTTGTCAGACAGGTCACTGACCTGGCTGGTGTTGGCTCCCATCTTTGCCGGCTCCTTTCAGCCAGACCTGCCACTCTTCACTTCTTATTCACCAGGCACATGCCAAATCCTAGTGCAAAGAAAAAAAAAATGCATTCATCTTTGGAGTCATAGCACATGGGAAGTAAACATGCCACAAAGTTCCTGAAGTCACTTTGCAAAGCTCAATAAGGACCTTTCTGTGAGAGTGGATAACAGCTTTACTCATCTGCACTGAAATCTAAATATGTGCCAACAAAAGGCACTCACAGTTAAATTCCAGTATTATTGAATAAAAAAGCTTGATTTGAACAAGAAAGAGACATATGCATTGATCAGCCATAACATTATGACCATACAGCAAATATTGAGTAAGTCCCTATTTTCAAGCAAAACCATCCTGAAACATCAAAACATGGACTCCATGAGACTCATGAAGGTATGCTGTGGTATCTGGCACCAAGCCATGAAGGGGTATACATGGTCAGCAGCAACGTTTAGGTAAGCGGTACATGTCACAGTAACATCCACATGAATGGCAGAACCCAAGGTTTCCCCACAGAAAACTGCCCAAAGCATCACACTTCACTTGCAGATTTACATTTGTGCAACCTGGAGCCGTCTTCTCCAAATGAGCACAGCACACAGACTTGGCCGTGCATAGAGTATGCATGATTCATCAGACCAAGCCACCTTCTTACATTACTTTGTGGTCCAGTTCTACTGCTCATTTGACTATCGTAGGTGTGCAGCAGTGGAAATGGGTTGGGATGGGCTCCCAGCCTTGTATTCAGCAATCTCTAATTCAGTGTGTGTCCTGACATTTCTGTTTCTCCTTTGTGGACTAATTTGACCGCTGAAGACCAAGAACATCCCAGTACAACAGCAACTGTGAAAATGCTATAACCCAACGGTCAAGCCATCACAATTTGGCACTTGTCAACAACTCTTGACAAGTTTCATACACGTGCACACATCAACTTGAAGAACAGGACATCCCTGCGAGATAAAGTTGACTCCTGAATTACCAGGATGTATTTTCTTTTCTTTAAATGACACACCTTATGCATACAGGTGTAGCCAACCCCAACAGCCTGATCGGTGGAGGTGAACGATAGGTCATGGCGTGTACTTTTCATATAATAGTCAATAAAAAGTGGGGCTAGCAGGAAGATATACATTTCCTGTTCTTTTTCATGCTTTTACGGTTGCCAGTGAACGTGTGTTCAAATCGAATGTACAGTCTATTGAGTCTTTAACTATATTCGCTCACGGTATTAATTAACATGTTACTGCTTTTAACTTAAGCATGCATGACGTTAGCTATCTAACATAGGTTTCAAGGTAAGAGAAACTAGACTGCTTCCCGTCAGGTTTTGCATTAAACGGACTTACCCAAAATAATATAGAATCCCAACAAGGTAAATATCGGACTCCGGACCGTTACCGGTAAAACGGTTGTTAATATCTTATCCAAAAAGCAGCTAACGTCCATCGCTTGTTTGCAATCAGCTGACGGCTCGGCTTACCTGTCATAAATGATTCTCGCAATTTCCTTGGCTCTGTTGGTTCCCAGATCCGATATTAGGCAACTGTTTTTTTCCCCTTCCCGCTAATTAGCCGTTTTGTCCGGGTTGTTAGCCAAGCGTCAATTAAAAAGAACAAATACTTGAAATTGGGGTGTAATTCAGTCAGCTAAGTTCACTCTACATACTCCTTTCCTCCATGTTTTCCACGTCGATACGCCTTGCGTAATGACGACATGTAAGCGTTGACTACGTGCGTGACGTTTAAGATTTGTTGCATTTCAACTGTAAAATTGTAAATTCCGAATTTTCAGGGAAGACATTTATTTAAAACTTGGTGGAATGTTAACAACACTAACTGCTGAAACTGTAGTTATATACAGCTATTTAGCAGTTCCATCCACTTCTACCTTAAGCCAGTTACACCCTGCCCAACTACAATCTGTCAACATTTGTTTATGTTGCTTCCATGGGAAAAATACCTAAAAAGATGCATAGTTATAACAGCCTAACTAACAGCAGCTAATAATGGCATACAACAAGCCACTCAGATAAAATGTATTTCTTCAATGCGAACCAACATTCAACATCCTTCTTCCGAGGAAACATGAACGCACCAGGAAAAGAGGTCACCTATTGGTGTATCACGCTAGTCTTCAAATAAGCTTGAAAATTTAATTCATACAGAAAAGTAAGATAATTAATTTCAGGTCCACTGTTTTACACAAGATATAAATAAAGCAGTGTCTAAAAGTGGCATATGAATTATCTCAGAGCTCTATAAGGCTTACAAAATTAATTAGTGAAATATCCTTCAATGAAAACCAACAGTTATGCAAATATTTGATTGATATGGGGAATTTACGAGGTCTTACTATAGATTCAGCTGGCATTTTCACTTTAAGTTTTCTAATGTGTTCTGCAGAGACACCACAACTACTTGAGTTGAGTGAAAATAAATATATGCATGGATACGTTTATTTTTTCAATCCAACTGAGACAAGCACTTTATTTGTAGAAACATTCTTGAGATATATATTTCTATTTACGTGGGTGTCTTCAACATTACTGTCAGAAATTTGACAGTAACTTTCTGCTTAAAAAATAAAAAAATGTTTAAATCAATTTCCAAGCCACTTTCACTATGAAATCATAAATTAAACCACAATGAGGATGAGCGTAGCAACTAAAGGACAAAATCAGACCATTTTTATGATTAAATTCAATAGAATATTGTTTTTCCTCTGAATCCCCCAAGTTCATAATTTCTTTCCCCAAATATGATCACAGTCAGTCTTTTGTAATTAAAGTACTTTAATTTAATGTCAGTTGAGCTTCATTCAAATAATCATTTATCGGTTATTTCCTTTCCTGCATTTAATCACAAATCGATAACTTACTTGTCCACAAAAGTATACTGCTGTGAAATGAAAGAGTCCTGGTTTAAATGATGTGAATAGGAAGTTCTCTGAAGGATATACAATATTTAATGGATGTAATGGTTTTGACTGAAGGTGTGAGCAAAAGTCTGAATGATTCTTTTTTATTTTCTTACTTGTCAAAAATGAACACAAACATCTTTTACATATTATGGCAGAAATGAAATCTGGGACAATTATCAATCTTCAGTTCACAGAAATATCATATTATATGATAGTTATAAGATCACACGATAAAAACTAACAGCGTGAACCGCTCACACTAGCTGCAGTGGCCTGTAAAGCTTCTATAGAAGTGATAAAGATGTCTCCATTTTAAAGGTTCTTTATTTATTTCAATATGCAAGCTTGACTTATAAGTTCTGTTTCATTAAGACTGAAAAATTAAATACACTAAAGGTCATTGACAAGAAAAATGCATCAACAATATGATAGAAAATTTAAATTAAAAAAAAAAAAAAAAAAAACACGCTTCAAACCCCTTTCGAAGGTTATCAAAACCACTCCATTTGCAGAAGACTGATAAGTTAATTAATAGTCTATCTATATCATATCTGTGGGATATTTACACTGCTTCTGCTGCATTACAAACGTTTAGAGGTGTCAGTCAGTCTTCTTGTCCGCTGCCATAGCAGATCCATTAGCAGTGGCCTCACCGTTGCTTTCAGACTGAAAAACACGAGAGAGAAATTTCTTTTAAAGCAGTAATAAACAATAACAATCATAAAATGTCAACTCTGCATATAAACTGCTGTTTCCATTCCTGCTGTTTGTGTGATACTCCTATAGGGCGCCGTCTCATAAGAACATACAGAGAACAAGGACTGCTTTGGCTAATCGATGGAAGTGCTCTGATCAAAATATAATTCAACTGATACAATGCAACAACAAGGTGTGCAGAAATTATTAATAAAAGAGAGGAAATAGAAGAGGTTTCAGTACATAAGCTGTCCGATAAAACAAGTCATTTGTCTTAAGCTTACATTGCAAGTCCCATTACTCTTTTCACCGACTTTCTGATCACTCGTGTCAGTATTCTGCACCGCTTTTTTGGTCCAGAATGTGTTAATGAAGGGTGAAATGATGGGATAGAGGATAGGCTCCAGGAACCTCTTGTAGACCCACAACAGGACTGGAATCACAATGCAGGGAATGCACACCATGGCTGTGGCTCAGACAGGTCTTCCAAAACAAAGAACCTGAAGTACAGAATGAAGACAAATATTCATTTAAAAAAAAAAGAAAAAAAGAAGTAGTAACATGTAATTTCTCTCAGTAATTGATCATGAATTATGTTTACATAGATCCTTTAAAAGGACAAGACTCAGTTGTAAATATGGACACCCTATACTTTAGCAAGTAGAAAGTATAGAACAAATGATTAAAAAGAATAAATTATTAAAAATAAGAAACCTCTTGATAACAAATGTCATTAATGCTGTATTAAGTATATGGACCAGAGTCATGTGGCCAGGACACTGTGATGGTAAATGATTTTACAGGAAAGTTGCAGCATGGGTTTGTTTGTCGTCACGCTCTCGTGTCATGGTGAGTAATCAATGAATGAGCCAAACTGGTTGTGGATGATTTAGCAACACAGAAACCACAATAAGAGTTCGAATGACCAGAATAAAGCCAGAAGGCCTGATATTGACCAGAGGAGATTATTTTCAAAAAGCAAAAATAGGATGTTCACTTTGGAGAACTGATGCAGACACTGCAACAAGAAAACAAAATGAGAGTCACCTATATGAGATTTATGATAAACCCAGGATTGTAATCACGAACACAAACATCCAACATATATCTGTAGAATTGTATGACTCATGTATTGTCTCTATATGTGTGTGATGTCAGCTCAGATGATTATTATCTGGACTCAGGAGACAATGATGAACTGATAATCAACTTGCAGCCATTTAAATGACAGACTAATTGCAGTCTCTTCCAACAAAAAAGGTCGTTTTCTGTAAGCTTCGCATACATAAGCTTTTTTACTTGGTTTTTGCTGTGGTATGACTCTAAATGTAAGGTGGAAAAGTGGATGAATCTTTTGAAAAGTTACAATGACTTCGTGGCTATTTTAAAAAACTACAAGAAAATCCAAGTTGTAAGATGCGGCGTCAGTTCAGAAAGCTTTACTTTACAGCCTCAGTGATAGTTTAGTCTCTTCATAGATTACCTTCTGAGGTAATGTCTGGCTAACAATTGTGTGCTTTCACTTATTTGTCAGCTTATAGTTATAGATTATTACTTATTAGATAAACATTTTAAGCCCATAGCCACCAGTTAGCTAACAGCTTCCTGTCATCGTGCGGTGTCCGGCATAACCGGTATGAGAAACCCAAACGCCAGACAACATCTAGAAAGTCAGAGAATCAAACAGAGTACACTGTCTTACCCTTATAACTCAAATCAGAAAAAAAGAGGCGCTGTCACGAGATGCCGACTTGAAGAGGACGTTTCTTATGCGTTTCAGCTCCTCTACGAAATCTCTGGAACTTAATGTACACTCAAATCCGATGGTACGTTTTATTAAACTCGGAAGTCAGGAATTCCTGGAAAAATAATTCTGAGGAACGTCCCTTATCTCAACATCAGAATCCAATGTGGCAGCTTCTTACAACACTAGTAGTTTAAAGTTGTAGAAACATAATACGCATCATGTTTACTGTGTTTTAAATTGTTAGTGCTTAAACCGGTCGTCTAAATCAGGAACGTTTTAAATGTGGACGCATTGAAGCGATGACTTCCGAGGTAGAGGGAACGCAACACAACTTCCGTAGAAGAAGAGAAAGCGGAAGTTGTTTCACACCGGGCGCATTTCTTCAAAAACACTCACCATTTGAGTTGCTAAATTACAGCTTTGTGAGTGACTGACATATAATTATAGTTTTTGTTTCTATATTATGTAAAATATTGAATTAATGGAAGGTCTTCATAGCATAGCACTGAAGCTTGCAGCAGTTTAAATACCTAGGGCGTTAAACTCAAGGTGATTTGTTGCTAACTAACAGCAAACACTTTCATGCGTTTGTTGTAATTTTTTGATAAACCCGCTCGGAATAAACAGACAATATCAGAGCTACAATGACAAATGCATGCTGATTATCTTTATTTTTAATATTTCATTTAATGAAAACCCCTGTGGTGTGATAAAAGCTGCTAACTATATGAATGTATCGGCTTTTGGCTCGGAGTTTGAAGTGATGGGCACTATCACTCGTTTGTAAACCCATTAATACAAAAGAGCACAAAATTGTTACTAAAAGAAGCATGAGAACATTCTAGGAAGATGTTTTGAAGACATGCAAAGTAAATCAAGAATAAAATACAAATAGACAAACGATCAGCAAACGTTGCATTTTGACTTGAGAGAGACGGAAGCACGTAAGAGCAAAATCGACAAACATAAGCATACATAGTGCAACATTTAAATAAAACCACTAATTAGACGCAGAAAAGGACTGCAAATAGACTCAAAATTACACGAGAGTGATGCAATTCAATGAAAATGTAGTGCAAAATGTATAGTTTAGTGCAAAAAGATGTAAAACTGTTCACAAAGACAAGGAAAATTATTTAAAATGAGAGGCAGTAAAAAAACGCAGAGAGACTCAGAATGAAAATGGTTAAGAGATGACTATTGCACACAAGCAGAAGCAAAACCAGTGACACCACAGGGGAGACACAAAAACTGACCTCAGAGTCATGCAAAACAACTCTTGTTTCTTGTCTCTTGTCTGTCCGTGTTTCTTTCTTTTTTTTTTTTTTTTTTTTTTACAAAGTACCAACAAACATATTTCTTGATTGTTTATGTTTTCTTACCTTAGGACCACAATGCCTCTGTCCACGCAGTCTCAGAGCGACGACGAACAATATGTTTTAGTTGCCAGTTTGGATAATGCTCGCAACCTCTCCAACATACTGAAAGCCATCACCTTCAAGGACCATGCCATCTTCACAGCCACACCCAACGGCCTGAAGGTCACCGTGGAGGACTGTAAATGTTTGCAAGCCAATGCATTCATCCAGGTGTGGTTATCTGTGGTTACCCCCCCCCCAACTAACTGTTAAATGTATCCACTGCATTTAACCTACCTGAACTAAATGATTTCGTACTATTCCAGGCAGAAATCTTCCAAGAGTTCACCATAAAGGAAGATTTGGTGGGTTTTCAGATCAACCTCACTGTTCTTCTGGACTGTCTCAATATCTTTGGAGGAAGCATAGTCGCAGGTAACAATTGAATGAAACTTTTATTAGAAGATGGGCACAAAGTAAAAGCTTAACCACACTCATATGATGTTGCAGGAGTATCCACAGCCTTGCGGATGTGCTACAGAGGATATGGTTATCCTCTGACGCTGTTCCTGGAGGAGGGTGGTGTCGTGACCGTTTGCAAGATTAACACACAAGAACCAGAGGAGCTCATTGACTTTGAGTTCTGCAGCACGAACGTCACCAACAAGGTACACTGCACTTGTATCATTGATTGAAACTGGATTACTAAAAAATAAATCAACAGTTAAATATGAACCACTCTCCTGTGAACAGATAAAATACAGCTCCTCTATAGGTTACCATGACTCATTTATAGGAATATATGCAAGTATAAGTGCAGTTAGAAAAACAGTAAATATAACTTATTGCAACTCATGTGCTGTTTCTGTGGCTCGTTTAAAAGGTGATCCTGCAGTCTGAGAGTCTGAAGGAAGCCTTCTCTGAACTGGACATGACCAGTGAGGTGCTACAGATCACCATGTCCCCCAGCCAGCCGTACTTCAGGTGGGCTGTCACACTATTTCCTCTAAAAGTACACGGAGTGCATAATTCAGCTGCTGAAATTCAAAAGAACTGCATTTCCCCTATTTCAGTAGTTGCTTTGTTGTCTTTCAAGAGGAGAGAAGTGAGATGACTTAAATTCAGCACTTGCATGTTATTGTAGCAAAGTGTGTTGCTTTTTATTATATCTGCTGGGATTTGTCATAGAGTCTGATCTTTTTTCCTTCATTACCTGTATCATCACTTCTTCCTCCTCCACACCCATTGCAATACAAGCGTTTAATTCTTGAATTGTGCTGATCGTAGATGCTTTGTAATAACTTATGTATTGATGTATTGTTGTTTGAATTGTCGAACTCTTCAGATTGTCTACATTTGGGAACTCTGGAAACGCCCATTATGATTATTCCAAAGACTCGGACATGATGGAGCTGTTCCGATGCACCAAGACACAAATCAACAGGTGAGTGCTAGTAACTTTAGTAACTAAAGTAAAAAAAAAAAGTAAAAAAAAGTGATTTTTATATTTTTGCATTCATTTCAGGATTATGTCAGTTTCAGTCCTCCATAAACGTGTTCCTATAAAATAACTGCACTAATTTCAACAGTTTTTAAAAAAAATGTTTTTTAAATGTCAACATCAGTCAACAAACCAGCGAATGACATCAAAGTGGCAACATCCAATAAGCCTACATGCACCCTTTTCAAAATACTGCTTCAAAGCTGTATTCATAGCATTTACACTGCTCTGCACCACTCTGTCCCAGCCTCAGCTGTCCGATGGTTGGCTGCAGCGTGACTACGAGCTGGTCCCAGGACAGATGATCGTTTAGTTCCATCTCTTGTGTGTTGCTGGATGAACCGTTTGTTAGATATAATCCACATCAGAGCTTCTTAAGGGCATTTTCGACTGTCATGTGACTACAGTTTTGAGGTTGTGCGTATTGCTGCTTTTTGGGACAACAATATGTGTTTATTAATCCAACTTTAGCCCCAGTGGACACTGAGCTCACTTACATGACACGAGGAAAAAAATAAGTTAAGTCTGACTAAAACAGAACTTTAAAAATGGATTTAAACGTGTGTCCGACTGAAATCAGCTATAATCAAATTAGCTTTGTGGAGTCAGTTGCCTTTAACTCCTTGGACCGGTTTACACTAATCTCTAATTGCTGACAATCAAAAATATTTGAAATGATGCTGCCATTTGTTAAAGACCTTGTTAACAAGGGACGTTTTACTTGTCATGGAAAGAAAAAACAGGAAACATTTTTTTGTCTGTCGGTACAAATGCAACATCCAGCATCCATAGCAACGTTTCCATTTGTGTAGAATCATGTGCAAGTAAGAGCTGTTGTGTTTTCATTATTTTAGAACAATCTGTTGACACAAAACACACAATAATGCCCATAGACAATCCATCACCATGACCCTACAGTAGCCCAGAAGGGACAAACCAAACACAGGCTCCAGAAGTTTGACTTTCTTGCATGATTTGATGGGGTAGGGGAGGTAGGGGTTGCAGTTTATATTCTAAGCCACCAGAGATCACTTCTTCCTACACATTAAACCATAGACAGTTCAAATGCTCAGAGCCTCGTGAATCTGAGCAGCTGAGGACTGAAAAACCTCAATTACATGCAGCCATTAGTAATATTACACAGTTACCTTTCCTAATATTTTTGTCAAAATATCTTCCAGCCAAAATCAGCTTCCAATGACTTTTATTGAAGCTCTGCACTTTCTTTCCTTCACCTGTGACAGATACAAGATGTCCCTGCTCAAACCATCCACCAAAGCCTTGGCTTTGTCCTGCAAAGTCTCCGTGAGGACGGACAACAGGGGCTTCCTCTCCCTGCAGTACCTGGTCAGGAACGACGACGGACAGATCTGCTTCGTGGAATATTATTGCTGCCCCGATGAAGACGTGGAAGAGGAATGAGGACAGCCCGTTCAGTTTGACTTTAAATGTGCACCTTAGCATCAGTGGTGGCCGGTTGCTAATGAGAAGCTAAGCAGTGAGGTCAGATAGACGCGGCTGGAAAAATGTTGCGGTTTCAGGTATGAAACGGGCCCATCTCCAAGTAAGGTTTAACCTTACGGAAAGTGGTTTTCTTGTTGGTTATGTGGGGATATTGTAGAACATGAATATCAACACCCGAGATTAACTTAGCCCTGTTTTTCTGCCTCACCGACACACTCCGACGCTGCCTTTGGCTTTTTATGATGACAGCAAGTTTAAATTTGCACTGAAATCTTAGGATGCTTTCATAAAACTATGATTTGGACCCTTTTCCCACCTTTGGATCATAATCCTAGATTTTGCAAAGGTAAGGTGCACCTTTTCTTTAGTAGTTCCGCTCATTTAGCCCTTCAGTCTTGAGGACAAATAACCACTACTTATCGATCACAAAGGAAAGATTTAACGGAGTTAGCAAACTGAGCAGGTTCACCATTTTTCTAACACATTTGGGCGAATATGTCACCGGTTTGATCTGTCAGACTCCCAAGTTCTGAGTTCAGTGACTGCGCAGTTACTTTGTTGTCGGTTACTATGGAGACCCTGGTTATCGAGTCAGAAGTCGCCGCGTCAGCGTCGACAGTGAATTTGAGTGAACGTGTTACTAATATAGCTGTAACCAAGATTACTCTGTATACAGAACTTTTTTTTGTGAGACAGTTTTCTGGTAAGTCTTTTATCTACAGACCTGATTTCTCATGCTGAATTTGTCTAGTGACAACCTGCACAGCCTTTTGAGTGGAAAGTACTTAAAATGATACTGACAGCCGGCTGAATCGTTTTATTTCTGCACTCAGGCCAAGTTTTTTTTAATGGAATATTCTGGCAAATGTTGTTTCACTACTGTAAAATTAAAGACTTTTCTGTCCAGTTACCATCTGCACATTCCTCCTGATGGGAATAAACATGGTCAGTCCACAAATTATGGCAAAAGTAATTTAACACAATACAAACATTTCTTTAGGATTATTAAGGGATGCTTATGCGATATGTCACAAGAAGCCCATAAAAACAAAAAAATAAAAAAAACTCATAACGTTGCATCCCAACGTTTTCATGGAAAAACAACTGAATGGTGGCAGCTGTGACTCAACTTAATCGAGTCCATGCAGTTATCTCCGTGCCCTCTGCATCCTTTGTCTTTTGAAAGCTTTGTGTTTGTTCTTCTTCTTCATCACTTTTGGCTCGGGCGCTTCCGTCTGGATGTGAACAGGCTTCTCCTCAGCCGGGGTGACGAAGACATCAGCTGTAACATC
Source organism: Leuresthes tenuis (assembly GCF_036924035.1). Classification (NCBI taxonomy): domain Eukaryota; kingdom Metazoa; phylum Chordata; class Actinopteri; order Atheriniformes; family Atherinopsidae; genus Leuresthes; species Leuresthes tenuis. The sequence goes on from NW_027325373.1 coordinate 14,981,250, forward strand.
TTTGTCCAAGTTCTCCTTGGCATCTGCCCTCTTCATCTTCTGTAGCTCCTTCACCATCTGCTTCTCGCGCACTTTGGCTGCTGCAGCCAGTCGGAGCTCTCGTCTATGCTGTAGGTGTAGAAAAAGAAAGATGGCCGATGTAATTAGGAAATGTAAGACAGAATATGCTTATTGTGGCATTCATTTTAGATATGGGCTGATTTGTAAATTCTTCTTCCCACATCACTCCCGACTGTTGGTTTCAATAAGCTTTAAACCATTCTGGGCAAATTTCGGTTACTATATTGGTAGATCTTCACCGTCCCAATCTCTACTGTGGTAATCACTTTGCTCTTGGAAGGTTTTATTGTCGCATGGGAACGATCTGCCATGACTGTGACGTTGAAATCTTCGCTGGTGGAATGAATTCCAAAGTCCAGCAACATTCAGCAGGAAATCACAGCCATTTAACGCAATTCCGTAAAATTGTGCTTAGAAATGTCAACAAACAATGGACTTTTACCAGGTTAGGAGACTGAAAGTCAGGGTTTTCATAGAGCGTGGGCCCTCCAAAGCTTCCCTGAAAGATCTTCATAAGGTTAAGAACAAATCGAGGCCCAATCTCCACCAGTGAGGCATCCTCCTCAATTATCTGAACATGGAGAGAGAAATTATTATAGAAACATACTATGATAAATAAAATAAAAAAAATACTAGCTAAAACTGTGGTGAAACATTACCTGGTAGTTTCTAAACCATATCCTGTTGTCTGCGATGGTGAATGTGAAGACGTGGTCCACAAAGGGCTGACTTTTTGGATGGTAGCGGGGAGTGGAAAATGTCTACAATAAGAGAACCTGATAGTTACTTATTTTACACTGAAAAAAGACACTTAAGTAAAACCTAAATTTGTCATGTTCAAAGTTCACTCTGCTCATTCATGCAAAGAGTCAGTACTTGTTATTTAGTCTGAACCAGCATCACACAAAGATGTTGGTGACTGTCATGGTCAAGTTTAAGATGAGATAAACCTTCATTTGTCCCACAGCGGGGGAAACTCACAGATTCTCCGGCAGCAAAATTCAGCACAGAGGACAGATTGGAATCGAGAGAGAAAGCCATAAGGGCTGTATGATATTTACAAGCAATATCAACAATAGAAATTTCGTTCAGATTAAAAATTAATCTTCATTTATGTTCCCTCCCTTTGAACACTGCGTAAACTGAAATTATACCTGGATGAAGAGCTCTTTCAGTAAGGCGTACTGTGGCTCCTGGTCAAATTTCTGTAGGAGGAAATAAGAGATGATTTGATTTCAGTTCACAAGTTAAACAATAAAACAGGACGGCTCATCCCTCAGATCACATATCAAAGACCGAAGGTTTCTATGACTTCAAACGAGACAAATAAAGCGGGACACAATTCACTTTAGAAATAACAGCTAAAAGTTGTATACTGTCCCATACTGCCTTGATTACCATGGTTTCAAACCGTATGAAAGAAAGACAAGACAGCTGGAGCTCCTGATAAAGTTACTATCAGAGGAGGGACGCTGAAGGAAGCAAACAGTCACCTGGGCCTAAGTCAAGTTAAAGTGCTTGTTTTCCACAGTTTCTGACAACAAATCCTTATGATAAAAGCCTTGGTGATAAGAATAACCTTAGAGCAACTTTTCATATAACATTCTGTTCCCCAAGCTTTGCAGTTGTGTGCCACCTACAGGATCAAATGACAGCAGCGGTCGGGATCCTTTCAGGCAATTTCCGGTCATTTTGAGTTCTGCCAGCGTATGAACTGTTGGGGAGAAAAAAATACTATAAATAGTCATTCTGCAGCATAACAGATATGATCGGCAATCTGCACAGTTGAGAATATACAGACTACAAAAGAGAAGCGACTTACTGTTCTGAACCAAAAACTTTGCAGAGGGTCCATGAGGGCAGTTTGAGATCCTACAGGGTAAGAGCGTAATTCAATGACAGCCGTATTTGCTTTTGAACACTAAATAAGGCTTAAACAGATCAAACACCAACCACATGTAGAGGTCCTGCTTCTTCTTGGCTTCAAAGAAGATGCATTTGTTGCAGTTCTTGATTTCGCACACCTACAAAAGAAAACATCACAAAATAAAACACCATCTCTAGCTTTGAAACGTAAAAATTTATTACTTAAGGGTGATCCTAAAAATGACAACACGCACCTCGTTAACGACAAACAACTTGTCCTTCCTGTCCATCTTTGTATCTGAACATACAAGATCACTGTTACAATTCAGTCCCATAAACCATTAGCTGTCCGTACAGATTCGTGTACAGAAGAGAACTCCATGTGAATGCTTACCTGCTTTAGAATGAGGCATCATTGTCCTCAGATCCTGCATCAAGTGTCTTGTTCTGAAGTTGATTCCTCTTGAGGAGAAGATGAGAACCCTTTCCTTGTTGGTCCATTTACCCTGTTCAGGACAGATAATCTCATAACGTCCAACCAAACCACAACACACTCGTTGCTGTGTAGTATAAAACATGCTCCCATTATTCAAGTTGAGTATATTTCTTTTCTTTTCTTTTTTTAAAACAGCCTAGAAATGGAGAGAAAAGCTCGTTTTTAAAAGGACTTATTTTGAATTTCTGTGGTGGACTGCGAACTTTTTACTCTTCACCACGTCACACAATAAATTATACAGTACATAAAACCAGCAGCAGTAAAATTGCGTGTTTCACTTTAGTTAAACAATGCCATAAACACATTTAAAATAAACCCTGTCTGTATTTGTGAACTACTGCTTGCTAATTAGCTAATAACAAGCTTGAGCACTTACCAACGAAACCGGTACTGGGACTGTAACTTCATGTATCGTCTCATTTTTAACATCAACCACGCTATCGCCTCCATCTGCAACAAATTTAACCTTTTTTGCCTTTTTGTCAACTGGTCCCTCTCCTCCACGTTTTCTCTTGAATGCCGCCATGTTTCTGTGCGGACACAAATCTCGCGTAATTAGCAGATGTCCAACTCAAACAAGCACACATAGAGACACCTAAAGGTGTGGAGGTGGTACTGCAGCTGACAGTCATAAGGGGTCACAAAAGGAAATGCACACATTTAGGACATAAACTGCACGTGCATGGTACTGTCGATTCAGAATTCATGGAAAATCCTTTCAGATCCTGACAGATTTCAATTATGTCAAATTGGTGTTATAAAAAGAAAAGAAGCCTGCTGAAATTGTAGTTATAAACTACAAACAGGTAAACAATGGAAATGATAATTGCAAAAATAATGATAACACATTTAATTAGTAACACAAATATACAACTTGAACACAGACAATTTAGGGAATTTCATAAAGTATCTGCATGAAATAGAAAAACTATTTTTTGCCGCAACTGCAGCATTTTGATAACAATGAATGGACCATATGTGAACAAAGTATAGACACGTTGAATTATCTTAGGTCCAAAAACTTGATTAAAGCTTCACTAGTGTACCTTTTTGAGAAACTATCTAACCAAATTGGCATTCTGTGAAATAAATGACTACCTTCGCATTCATTGCATTTGAACATTATTTTATGTAAGAATGTGCCCTCAATAATTAAGAGTTGCAAAGAAATTAACCTTGCAAGTCCAAATGACACCACTAGATAGCAGAATGGGATAAGCAACAGCTGTATGGTACCATAAATAACTGATATTATGATGTTAATGCCATTATAACATGAAGTGAAACAGAAAACGGTGGGTATTTCGGTGTTAGGCCACTTGTGGTCCCTTTCAAGGATTATAGAACATACTTGTGCAATAATATGAGCATCAATTAATTATTAAGATCAGGCCTCAGTCTAGCATGTCCATGTAAGATAGACAGGCGGAAAATAGGGCAGCGGTCACTGCCAGCTTAAGAGAGTGGATAAAGAAGCAGATGAAGCGACAAATGTGGTAATCTCAGGGAGAAAATGAGGAGGGGTTTAAAACATATGGTGGAGTTGAGCTTGTGCAAACTGCTGCTTTTCCAGAAGTGATAATGGTTTTCAACTGATATGCTGGACTTGTGGGTGAATTAAACTAACTAAATAAATAAATAGGTAATAAAATTTAAAAAAAAATAAAAAACGATGGTATTTCAACGTTTTAACTGTAGAGGGCAACATGGAGCAGTCGTAGCTCAAGGTTTCTCGAGTTTTTAAAGAAGAGAAGAAGAACTCTCGCGAGATTTACCGGCGTCAGAACGTCCAGTACAGCCAAGATCACAAGAAGTGACCAAAACTATTTAAATGTGTTACAGCTGTTTATGAGCGTTGAAAACCAATTATAGATTTGAATATGTAATCCTCAAACATTACAATACAGTCGGTACCACCAAAGAAGTTAGATTGTTTTTACGAGATAAAGCAGATATGCTACAGCATGCTGTAGCTAGCTAAATACTAAAGGTAGCCTCGCCTGAGAAAGCGTGAATTTTTTTTGTTGTTTACTGTTTATCCCAGAAAAAGATTTCCATAAGGATGAAGTGTCACTATGAAGTATTGGGCGTGAAAAGAGACGCGGGAGACGACGATCTGAAGAAAGTGTATCGGAAGCTAGCCTTGAAGTGGCATCCAGGTAAACTGTTATTGTGGAAGCCTCAGCTAGATGTCAGTACCCCTTGATGTGAAGTGAAGGTGCACTGCAGAAGTCATGAGAGATGATCTGAAGGTTTCCTAAATTAATCAAACCCCTGCTGTACCTCTTTTTTATCACAGCTGATGAGTACATTTATTTCTCAAGTAATCACAAGTGTTGTGTGCTTCAGAAAAAAAGCTAAAGAAAGAAATGAAAAAAGCTAAACTTAATGATGCTGCCAGCTGCAGTTGCATCTGCCAACTTTTCATCTTAACATTTTATACTTCTCTGATCCAACTCATTTATCAACAAAGCTCTTTGTAAAGGTGTCCACTTTATGTTACAGCTTTTGTCTTTCTCTTAAATTTCCAGATAAAAATTTGGACAATGCTGAGGAGGCGGCAGAGCAGTTCAAGCTTATTCAGGCAGCTTATGATGTGCTGAGTGATCCACAGGAGAGAGCCTGGTGTGTACAAATGTCTTCCAGTAATATGACGTTAAACGGCAGCATCTCACTGACTGCAGGGCTGCTCTTAATGCTTCTGTCTCTTCCTGTGTGGCAGGTATGACAATCACAGGGAGGCTCTGCTGAAAGGAGGGCTGAGTGGGGACTATGAAGATGACAGCATTGACCTGCTGCAGTATTTCACGGTCACCTGCTACTCTGGATACGGAGATGACGAGAAGGTTTGAAAGCCTGTTGTCATTGGGGCAAAGATTGTATCGATCAGATCTTGATAAGGCACATACAGTGTTCTAAGTACCATTGTTTCCTAAAATCTTTTCATTCATAAAGTGAACTTAAAGTTTATTAAGTCTTTGTTAGTGGTAAATCCATAGTAGACATAATGAGGTATGGCTAGTTTAAGAATGGCAGAGAAATAAAATTTGAATTCAATAGACGAGCCACACAATTCAATATGGCGTTTCTCTGAGGAACTCATGAACTGTGGTAGCTGAGGAAGGACTCTTAAACAACGTGTCGGTCAGCCTGTCCTTGTTTAATGAGGACACATGAAAAGTAAAGGAAGTGATGAGATTATCAGAAGCTAAATGCTAAAAGTCGGTGACTTCATGTAAACCAGCCGTAGAACTGAGCTGAATATTATTGCTGCATTCGATGGAGGTCGAAATCAGATTATTCATTGGATATTTCTCCACATATTTAATGCAAAAAGTAGTCCCAGGATGGTTTGTCGTTGTTGTTGTTTTTTGTTGAGAACAAATGCTCATCAACGGTCCTGTGGAACATGGGAGCTAGAAAAAAAAAAGTCAGGGTTTACCAACTCATTTTTGTCGACAAGAAACTTCTATTTTCTCACTTCTACTTTGACTGAAACCCCCAGTCTTTTCCAGTTGCCATCAAACTCAACATAAGTCCTACAGTGAACAAAACAAAACGCATTTTCTCCTTTTCAATTTGGAAAAACACACAGAGCCACACGGAGAGAGGTCACCGGGCTGGATGACTCTACAGGCAGAGCGTAACACTTTTACCTTGTAAAAATATGTTTGGAACTTAAGTGTACAGGTTTGGAGGTTATTCATTTCATTTTAGTATCACTTGTTCTAAATATAGCTGTGCATTGGTGATATGCTCCAGATTTATGTGAAACAGGAAAACAATGACAGCTGATTGATCACGATATGCTCGCCGTCCACACGCCAGCAGGGGGCGACTCCTCTGGTGCCAGAAAGATGCCAGATCAGGCTGAGAAAAATCACTTCCAATTTGATTCTGGTTGAGGAGAAAATTGTTATTTCTGAATCAGACTTAATTAGTTCACAGATGTAAACATGGTTTCTACATGTTTTATCATAGCTTAATGAGACTATTGGGATGTTGCATCCCTTAACTAACAACATAAGCTCCTGCGTTGTCCATGCAGCCTCATCGGCAGCAGCTGCCTTTCAGATTGACGGCTTCATGATTCTGTGGGAAAGGAAATTCTTTGTGCCTTTGAGTACACTGATTTTCTCGTTTGCTATTCCTTCCTTTTCTCTCCCCAGGGCTTTTACACAGTTTACAGAAATCTTTTTGAGTCCATTGTTAAGGAGGAGATGGAGCACAGAAGGATGGAAGATGAGGAAGAGGAAGAGGAGTTTCCCCCCTTTGGTGACTCTCAGAGTGATTATGATACAGTAAGCTGCAGCTACACTTTACGTGTCCCGCCTCCACTGTTTTTAAATGAGATGCAAGTTTTTATCTCTTTTAGTTGAATAGATTTTCAAAACGGAAGTATCGATAGCGAAGCAGTTGGCGCCAACCGTCTTTATTTCCGCCTCGCAGGTAGTGCACGTGTTTTACGGCTACTGGCAGAGCTTCTGCACTCGCAAAAACTTTGCTTGGAAGGAGGAATATGACACGAGGCAGGCCTCCAACCGCTGGGAGAAAAGAGCCATGGAGAAGGACAACAAGAAGACCCGAGACAAGGCTCGGAAGGAGCGCAATGACCTGGTGCGACAGCTGGTGGCTTTCGTCCGTAAACGCGATCGGCGTGTGCAGGCCCACAGGAAGCTGGTAGAGGAGCAGAATGCAGAGAAGATCAAGAAGGTGGAGGAGCTCAGACGGCAGCAGAAGCTCAGACAGGCCAAGTACGCTGAGAATCAGTGGATGGGGTTTGTGTTCTCGGTTTTTTTTTGGTACTTATCCTGTACTGTTTGTTCATCCAAGACTGGCAGAGGAGTACAAGGAGCAGAGCTGGGCGGCCATGTCCGAACTTGAGAAAGAGCTGCAGCAGATCGAAGCTCAGTACGGAAAGGAGTTTGGAGACACATCTGAAAGCGAGGAAGAGGAGGTGGATGTGGAGAGGAACAGTGAAGAAGGAGGAGGTAAGTGAGACTGCATGTCTACATTTTGCCCCTCAAACATGTAACCAGTAACCACAATTGACTGGCAAATTGTTTACTAATCATGTAATTATTAAAATAGCTCCACGTAAGAATTTTCCTACGGATGCTTTGTCAATTGCGTCAATATGGTCAGAAAAATTTTTTCTTTCACACTGAATCAGTCTCCCTTTAAAGCCGAAATTATATAATAGAAAGCATTGTGCTTCAGCATCTTCAGTACATCAGTGTTACAGAGTGTGTAAAGGGATACCTCATGAAAAAAGGCACACAATTGCTTATTATGATTATTATCATTTCTTTAATGATGAAAGCATCGTTATTGTTAATGTGCCTGGCTTAGCCAAACGGCTAGCTTTTAATTGTCGAAGCGAGCGGTGTTCAAATGAAAATCGTATCCACTACAATGCAAAAAAAAAATGCAAAACGCCACTGAACAGACACGTTGGCCAGCAGTTGAAGCATAACAACATGAAAGTCCATTACATAACAGAAGGCAGTAATACAGCCAGATGGGGCAAAGCGGCCCGATGCATAGGTTTTTTTTTTCCTGCTGAATCCAAAACATAATTCTGGATGTGGTCCCTCGTTGCTTTCATTTGAATATTCTTCTCCACGTTGGTTCTCCAAGGTGTCGGAAACAATATGTTATTTTTAGTCCACAAGGACACAATAGCCTCACATAATATGTAATAAAAAATGAAAAATAGAACAAAGGTTTAACAGTTACAGTGCGGGATTTCTTTATAGCAGATACAGCAATAAACAATATGACTTTGTGTTATTGGCAAAGGGAAATCCAAAGTTACATTTGCAGATCAAATCAGAGAAATAAAGCCTAATTTATCGATAATTCCACTGCAGTTACACTCTGATTATTCACACTCCTCACCCCGACGCTCTGTCTTTGAATTATTCTGCTCATCCTTCTTGTTGGGAGACAACAATCTGATTTTGGGCGCATGAATATTCACACAGATGCAGAGCAGCCTGATGGAGACGTCCTGACAATTGATGATTACGATGATCTGTACTGCCCAGCGTGTGACAAATCCTTCAAATCAGATAAAGCGTAAGTACCCAACGCACTTCTTCACCCCTCTCATTTCTAATTTCATTAGTCTGATTAAACCTGAAATAATTTGAGTGAGATTTAGTGAACACGGGGGCCGATGTTTCAAGAGTGTAAATCCAGCAAATCGCAGATTATTGAATCAACTAGGTTATTTTAACCCTAACTAATTTCAGCAGGACACTCACAGAAAACATCACTGATGTTGTGTAACATAAAATCACGACTTGACATACATTTTTAGGGGTCAAAATCTATTGGTGAATAGATTTTTCTCTTCTGCACACTAGTGACAAATTAGAATGATCCATTACTTAATTAGACATAGTTTTGATGACTTTTCAATGATTATAATCCATTTTAATATATATTTAATATATATATATATATATTTTTATTGCTCCTTGTGTTTCTTTTCCAGTATGAAAAACCATGAAAAGTCGAAAAAGCATCGGGAGATGGTGGCATTGCTACGGCAACAGCTGGAGGAAGAAGAGGCTTCCCTTGGTTTGAACTTGGATGGAAAGAAGGATGCAGAGGAGGAGAATGAGCAGGAGGAAGAGGAGGAGGAGGAGGAGGAGGAAAAGCCAAGGCAAAAGTAAAGTCATGTCACATGTGACAAAAATACCGTAATTTCAGCTGAATGTCATGTCATGGCAGTTAGGTTTGCTGATGTCTTTTTCTCCGGCTTCTCAGGCTGTCAAAAAAACAAAAGAGGAAAAAGAAACAGCAGAAAGTTGCACAAGTGAGTCCCTGTTTGGTTTGAAAGCGTGTGCCTAATTTATTCTTGTGAGGTGAGAGGGTTTTTTTTTGACAGAATTGTCTCTTTTTCCACTCATGCTACACTCCTGACAGCAGAGCGCTCCACAGGAGGATGAGGAGAAAGCAACGCCGGCCACCTGCGAGGAAAATGCCCCTGAAAAGTCAGCTGAGCCGGCAGAGGCTGAGCCGGCAGAGGCTGAGGAGCAGGACGATGACCCTCCCGCAGAAGTCAAAAGGTCAGTTCAGTCTTTTTGCACTAACCAGCTCTGTGTTATGACCAAGAGTTTTCTGCTGAAAAGCAGCCACTTTTTGGTTCTGAGGAGTTTTTTGGAAAATTAGCCTTTAGATGGATTAGCAATGCGGCCAATTTAATCTCAGCCATGCGGACTGAGTCCTGTTCCTGTAACTTATCATATGCTGTTCCCTCACTGATGTTGCATCTGTGGCACCTGATGCTGAGCAAGGAGCAAATAGCAGCAATCGTGAAACTGGAATGAGACAAAACCCTCGCAGAGCTGTGGGAAACTACAGTGTTCTCCCTTTAAAAGACAAATTGTGGTTTCTGCGTCCGCTCATGCGCGAGGCCTTTGTGGCACCATCCATTCTATTCCGGCGCCTGAGAATCCCCTCGGTCCCTCTGAGGCCAACTGTGTGTAGACCAAATATGTGCAGCTACACCGACGACACATTTGCCCGGGTCAGCCTCCATTCAAAACACATCCCAGACAAAGAAGACGAGGAGCAGAAGGGCAGCATGGACACTTTCTTTGAAAGGAGACTTGTTCTTGTTCATGTTCATGCGTGGAAACCTTCAGCACAGCTGAATGTTAACAAGCTTGAAATAAAAGTGCCACCTACTCATTCCTTCATGATAAAATACAAGTAGCAGACTTTATTGGACCTCCAACTCCTCAGCTGAGTCTGGGTCTGAGACTCGGACATGAGTAACATGGTTCATACCAGCGTTACACTCGCCGTGTCCCCAAGGCGTGACTCGGCATCAGCACGTATACTTGAGGCTGTGTGAGTGGACTTCTGACCATCTTGTTGCCTGTCTTAATTAAGCTCTCACACATATAGAGTCACCTGCATGGGAATGCATCTCGATACAAACTGCTTTATTACTGATTAAACCAGCCCAAACATCAGCGGATCCAGAATTTCTCTTTGAGAAGGGATGAGTAGGCATTCTTCTAACTTCCTTCAGATTTCTAGTGGTTTTATATATAAACATATTAATGTCTGGAGGGGAACATGAAATACTGAAGTGAGCCTATAAGTTTATAAACTCATTGGACTTGAGTAGACCGGTTGGCTTCCTTTTGCGTTTCGTTGCGGTTTGGCTCAGAGAAGGTTCCTGTTTTCTTACAAAACAAATGGGATCAGTTATTTTGGCTGCACCACACTACGTGAAAAAGTTTAGATATTGACATTTATTTTTTGATGGAAAAAGTCTTTGGGAAGATATTGAAATTCTTTTAGGAGCAGTGCTTTATAAAAAAAATCGACAAGAAATGTATCGTGTGATATTACAATATGAACGCGGTGGGAAAAAGAGGAAGAACTCTTTTTCTTGCTTTGTGGTTTGTCGTCATTTTTAGAATTTATATCTAAATTTATATTCTAAAAGAATTTTATCTCAGCAGTTCTGGAAAGACAAAAGGAAAGAAGGCAGGAGGAAAAGACAAACCAAAGAACATCAAGTCACAGTCTGGTGAACAGTTTCCTGAGGTTTGTACAACAAAACAGTCCATATAATACTGTATAGTCCTATGAAATCAGTCCGTATTTACCAGTTACACTTTTTTTTTCGTCATTATTAACATGCTTCCACAGCTTCTCACATTTCCCTCCACACCAGTTATGTCTAAGTATCGGTCCTTTTCTTTTCCAGAAACAAGCGAATCTACGCTGCGTCGCCTGTGACAGTGAGTTCCCCACGAGGAACAAATTGTTCGACCACCTGAAGACCAGCGGCCACGCTACCGTACTGTCCGCAAACGCTGCTCACAGCTCCATGAGCAAAAGCAAAAAAGACAAGAAGAAGAACAGATAACACATGCTCAGCTGGGCTGACTGTTTGACTCAGCAGGGACATGCAAAGCAATGCTTTGAGGAGTCTCCCTGGAGACTTGAAAAAAGAAATTGGACTGAGAGCAGATAGGTTTTTGTTTTTTTTCTTAAATTACATTTTAATTCTACTCAGTGAGACTGATGTGTGAGAGCTTGAGTCTTCTAGGTTGGAAAGTGTGACACATTTGCTGAACAGTGTTTCAATGCTTTTCTCTGTAAAGTGTGAAAGTCACTACTGATGAACCAGAAAAACATGATACATTCATCCCCATCGTCAGATCTGTGCTGTTCCCATCTCTGTAGAGGTATTACTAATAAAGGTGATGCTGCACGCCTTTGAATCTTTTGCATGAGAACTTTCTTGGAACCATTTCTAACAATGATAACTGTGTGTTGATGTTGAACCCCCCCCCCCCCGGATTGTGTATACTGTTTTATTGGTGAATAAAAAAACCGAAAGCTGCAATTGTATTAGAAAAGTTGTGGGAACATAAACTGTTTTTATCAGACATGTGCTCACATATTTCATATAAACACCGCAAAATGAAATCAAACTGAATTAGAAATGTGGAGAAAATAGTTAATAGGTAATTATAATGAATCACTGGGCTGCTGTAAAAACACGAATGCTGATTTTATAACATACGGACCAAAGCTGTGGAAGGATTTAACAATCGAACGAATGGGCCCGTGGCACTGAGCTCCGCCTCTGAGTCGCTCATTTTCTGTCCATGTAGCCGTGGACGGCTTTGTTAAAAACTGCCACGAAGAAGTCTGCATCTTCCTTGGTGATACACAGGGGGGGCTGTATGCGAAAGGTCTGAGGCAGAAAAGAAAAGAAAAGACATGAGATGGTAGGTTATCAAACGCAACAACGCTGATCACTGAAAGCATGCAAAGCCACATCTGCTGCCCGACTCTGAACTGGAACAAAAAAGAAACGCTCAAAACGTCTCTGGTCCCTTCTGGAACATTGGCGGGCAGGTAAAAAGCAGGTTAAAAGTAGGCTCACTGGCCTGTGTGCTTTCATTAACAGTTTGGTATTTGAAAAGCTGTTCTTCATCTGGAACTAAAGTCATCTTGACAGAAGAGAATGCGCCCTGAGGCGAGGCTGAAGTTTCAGTCGTACGACCAAATCCCAAAGAAGGTGCTGATTTATTCACTTTGTGACTAACAGCTGGATGAAAAAAAAAAAAAAAACGTTCTTTCTGTTTTATCAGTGTGGCATTTTGACCTTTCATTGCGTGGGTAATTTAAAATCTCTCCCTCATACTCAGCAGGATTCCTTCTTGCGTGATGTAAAATATGCAACAGAAACACTGCTTCGAAGAAAATATTGTCTTTTGTGGAGAGAGAAAACATTGGTGTGAAATGAACGAAAGGAGTGCTCGTTAAAAAAAATATACTACATATGTGCATGGAAACAGACTCTAAAGGTGAGATGTGTGGTTTATTAGCAAATATTTTACTAATATATCACATATCGAAAGAATTCTATCAAAGGTTATCATCCAATTTTGTTTGTGTAAAAGTGTTTATTATAGCACAGATACTTTAAATTTCTATGTCAAATGTCACAGTAAAAGGTTTGGACTTGTTGCTACTCTGGAACGCAGCACATTTCAAGCTGCTACCAGAGGAAAAAAGGGTTTTTATTTTACTTTGATAATAATTAGGTATTAAGATGCAATTGTATTACAAAAGAATAAAACAATTGACTATACAGCATGTTGATTTTTAGCATTTCTCTGCTAAAAGACCATGATTACAGTACAATGAATGTTTTCCGAGCAAAACTCGCTGTTTTTTAATGGTCCTGCTTGAGGCTGACCCATTTGCTGCATGGAAGTAGCAGAGCTCTAGTAATGCTAATAAAAATAGACTTCCTCAGCAGAGAAAGACTTATTGAAGAATTTCAACAACTACTCACTGACCTTGTGAAATAAATCTATTGTGACAGTATACGCTGACAGAGGGATATTCTACATCATGATGAGTGCTTGTACCTGTCCATATACGCCTCCTTTTCCAATCAGGACCCCCATGTCCTTTATGCTCTCAAAGATCTCACCCATTGCATCAACAGGTAGCGGTTCTCTGCTGGCCTGTAGAGAACAAATGACAGGATGCACAAAGCAGCTCGTGCAGTAGAAAACACACCCCTCTCACTCCCCATATGTCCTGCAGTTCTGTAATGTACTGAAATTATATAATCAAGGAGAAAATATTGAAAATTCACCCACTTGTGTCCAAGCAACTAACCACTTATGCTTAATGTCTGAAGAGTCTACATTTAGATTTTTCCAAGGCCACAAGCAGCATTTAAGTGCATTAGCAAAAAACAGAGCAGTTATAGCAAATATGAGGGTATCCAAACTGAATTGCAAAAAACATCTTAACATGTGAAAATTTTGGACAGGACTTTTTCTGTACTTGTGTGTTCACACATGCAGTTCACTGTCAATTCGAGGGGTATGTCTCAAACTTTAACAGCGTACCGTTTAAATTGCACAGTACTCAGGGTGTCATTTGGACTACTTCATTCGATAATTCTCAACTGTTCATTTTTTTTTTTTACAGCTATTTGTGCAGCAACTTTTTGACAAAACAGCATAATTTCCCTGTTTTTATCCGTTTTTTTTCTCTCACAACACCCTTTGACATAACTTGAGTTGTTTTCTGAGGTAGCATTTGCATCAGCAGTTGCTTCAATACTGCTTATAAGCCACAATATATTAAGTTTGATGTGGATATTGCTGTGTTTGATGACTCAAAACATTTGTGAAGACATAAAATATCAGGTGAACCGATGCAGAATGGTGGGCAGTGACTGATCAGGCCAGTGTAGCTGGACAGTCAGATCAAACTGGGCTAATTGGGGAAACTGCAGCCTTCTCTGGATGTGTTTTTACAGGAAATGTTAATATAGGTAATAGCACTCTGGTAGCTGCTTAGTATGAACTGAAATAAGTCCTCATGTAAGTGTATGTAACATTTCCTTCAAGTTCATCAATATTGATAAACGTGGATGATGACTAACCGATTATTAATGATAACTAGAAAAAAAATCTGGTGTCTTTCAAGGTCATGTTTGAACAATTTTAGTTTTAATTTGAACATGACAGTTTTGAAATAATAACTGCAGATGCAAATGCTACAACAGAGAATGTCTTATGTGATGACAGAAGGTTGTTTTTAGTTCAAATTAGGGTTTTTTACAGAAAGCTACAGCAAAAAAATGCAACAATTAAGAATTAAGTTTGTCTTGTTTGTCCCTGTGTGGCCCTGTGATGGACTGGCGACCTATTCAGGGTCCAGGCTCACCCAATGACAGCTGGGATAGGCTCCAGTGACCCTGAGTTGGCAGGTATAGAAAATGTATGAATGGATGGATGGATTCAATCAAACGACAAAGAAAAAATATTTAAAAAGTGGAAGAGGGATCAAAATGACACCCCTACTAATACTGGCTTAAAGACACACCAAGAAACATAACCAACAGTTGCACCACATTTAAAAGATGTAACAAAAATGAACATATCCAGCTGCATGAAATCACTATAAATGTTGTGGAGGGTCATTGTGACATTTTAAGTGAAATTTTCAAGTCAAATTCAAACACTTCTAATAGAATTGAAATAACAAAACCTCCCGCAGAAGTGCATCTTTTGAAGCCCTGTTCACTGTTACAAATGACCCTGGGAGCTTAAAAAAGGGCAACTGGACTTATTCAAGCTTTTAGGTTTATCATGACCTTTATGACTGAGAATCTACACCAACATGTTACAAATGAGCACTGCAGCTAATGTTTAACCAGCCCTGAAAGGCACATGTGGTAGATACACGTGAGGGAAAGTTTAGTACCTTGTCTTTAACCATTTCCACACCGATCTGCAGGCCTTTTCCACGAACGTCCCCGATGATCTCATACTTGTTTCTGAGTTTAGACAGTTCTGTCATCAGATATGTGCCAACATTTAGACTGTTCTGCTGCAAGCCATCTTCTCTTATAGTCTGATAATAATAATAATAATAAAAAAAAGTGTTATTGATTCTGTTCCTAAGCGTAATATGTACATCCACACTGTAATCTCACTGAATTTTAACCTGCTGATTCTTTGCCTCACACATGCAAGTCACTCCTGCCATGGGCTGGGATACACCCTCATATCACCACAGACAATCAATTGTGCACCTTTCACTCATAACAACCTGCAGCAGAAATGTGGACTCATTTGACCACAGCATAAGTGTCCACTGTCTTTGTGTCCATCTGAGAACTTGAAGGTGTTTCAGTGCTGAGTTGATATGTGGCCTTCTCTTTGATTAGAATAGTCTCATTTTATATTAATGGAGGCAGTTGTGAGTCACCATCCATCCTTGCTTGGAAAAACTAAGCCTTTGGTGGATGGTCTTTTTTTGCTTTTAAGTGTGTTACTGGTATCAAATTCTAGATCTGTTTAAATTTTCTAAATATAACACAGTTGGTCAGTGAAGACACTGATCATTCCTTTCAACGTGTGTTTGTTAAATAAAGGCTCAAACAAATGAATATATTTCAAATCTAGTTATGCGTTGCATTTTAGAAAGCTTCCTGGAAACTGGCTTGTCAAGCAGTTTGCTTTGTCTTTGAAGAGTGAAGGCCCAAACCTCCTGTTATGTGATCAGTGAGCAACTCACTCTAGATTTTTCATGTTTTTTCATCACTGTTTACGGTGTTAAAAATGTGTGACCGTTGTTAACAGTTAAAGCCAATGGTAAGGACCACAAGAGCATCTAAATGCATGAAAATGATACTGTGATTGCTTTCAAGATGCTTAATGTGATGCTTAATTGTATGCTATTTTACTGTGTGACAGGTTATAACCAGATTGGTATTTAGACAGTGTCAGTGTCTGCCAATGAGTAAGACAAAGAAAATTTAAAAAATGACTCTCCTAAAACATCACATTGTTCCATTCTTACAGAAGACATGATTGTAGAAGGAAAAAATATGCTTCTGTTTCTACAAAAAGGAAAACATAAATAATAAATGACATTATGGATGTAGCAATCTCTGCCCTTAGGAACTTTCTCACTTTGGCTATGGATATACATTAATCAATGACTGGGGTCTGATTAAATTGTACACTCCTGTGCACAGGACTAATGCAGAAAAATGAGATCAGTTCTTACGTCAAGCACAGATGAAGCGACAGCGCAGGCCAAAGGACTTCCTCCAAAGGTGTTAAAGTGGGAGGCTTTTGCAAAAGATGCAGCAATTTCTGAAAAGACATGAATTAACAAGTTCACACTTCCCCTCTCTTGCTGCTTCAAAATAAAACTCCAGCGGCTCATAATAATTACTGACGCTGAAAGCATTCACAAATTACGATATGCTGCCACATAAAGGCTGACACGTAGTTGGACAAAGACTATGTGGTCTCTATGAGATGAAATTGTGAATCAGAAGATTGAGCGCTATGGCAACCAGCTGCCTCATAAATAGCACAGGGCAGCCTTTACTTATTGTCTTCTAATATTTTTATTGATGTCTTTAATGTTTTAATTTCCTTGCTTTTATCTTTTGATAACTTTGTTATGCAGGTGATGAAAAGACAGTTTTTCATGTTGATATCAGCTAATTAAAACTGTATGAAAAATAAAATATGGTGCTGGTGTTCCTAATAGATGGAGACATATTCTTAGAAGGTTTCTTATTCTTTACAATTTTAATCTCACCTGGTGTTGTAACAACAGCTCCTATTGGGAATCCATTACCAATGCCCTTTGCCATTGTAACCACATCAGGAATTACATCATATCCTTGGAATCCCCAAAAGTGGCTTCCTGTCCGGCCAAATCCAGTTTGAACCTGCCAGGTGAGAAATAAATGACATTTTCAAATTAACTTTAGGCTCTAAAACTAAAAAAGATAGTGAGACCATAACAATATTTGCTTTATGTAACAAAACATAACTATGTTTGTTTCTAACCTCATCAGAAACGCAGATCCCTCCTCTCTCTCGTACAAGTTTGTAAGCTTCCCTGAGGTAGTTTTTGGGGTACTGCACGGCTCCCCCCATTCCCTTTAAAAGAAAAAAACAAACATTCACATTTCAACAGTTCATTCCTAATGAACACAAGTAGTCGTGATGCGCATTACAATACAACAAACAGATAGCATGATATAATTAAATCAGTCCTCCGCAAAATAAGACATTACCTGAATGGGCTCTGCAAAGAAACCAGCAATTCTGTTTGGAACACTTGTAGCAAATGTCTCTTTGAGCTGTCCAATGTATTGTTCGTTTGCCATGCAATGACCTGTGAGTTCAAAGAGAATTATTTTCTAACTACTCATGCCTTTCAGTCCTGGTAATGAGTCTCATTACAGGACTTTGAATGAACTGAGGATGACGGAGGGATTCCTGATTGATACCTGAGCAAAGTTAACTATAGTAAAGGTTAGAATAAACAAGAGCATGCATAACGTCAATCAGGAATTACCTGATTTTTTGGTATTAAGCTGGAAAAAACAAGACTGAACAACACGTTTGTGTTGAGCATCAAAACTTAGTTTAAATTAAATATGACTCCTAGGTTATAAGCAAGTGCGATTATTATTATTATTATTATTATTAATAAACTATGATCATCCTTGAATTTAAGGAAATATAAGCCGTAAGATTAGCAAGGCTGTTGAGATGTTTGGGTTTTATCAGCATGTACAACTGAACGTCGTCAGTGTAAAAATGGTGATATACATTATAGTCTTAAATAAACTGGCCAAGAGGTAGCATGTAAATAAATAACAGAAGTGGGCCAAGAACTGAGCCCTGCAGTACATCACAAGCCAGCTGAGACGTCGAGAGGGTAAAGTTATTCTGTGTGAAGAAGAAGCTGACTTCTTCGTCACACTGAATAGATGTTTCCAATAAAACATTTTCTTTATTTCATTGTTCATTCTGTTTTGTGCGCACCACAAGGTCATCCGGCTCATGAAGAGATAAGAAGAAGTTAGCTTGCATAGTCTGATACATTGCCATTTTCTCCTTCTCCTGTGTCCGGCTACAAAAAGACATGCACTGAAATTGTAAGTCAGAGCTACACGCTGACACAGGTACTCTGTGTTGAAGTCTTGGAACTATTCAATAAACCTGCCTGAGTGCTTTTCCCCTTAACAGTGCTTGGATAATATTCTTTTTTTTTTGCCCACCACACCAGTAACAACACTAAATAACAAAAAGGGATAGTGTGCGTCTAAAGAAAAGTAACGTGTGTAGCATGTACAAAATGGACAGCGCTGTAGAGATCTCCAAGTCACCGCTCAACATGCAAATACTTTGCTGCCAGCGAAACTGTTTGTTTATCATTTTGGTCTGTGACATAACTGGCTTACTGGAAAAAGCCCAGTTCTAACAAGCTGTAAGCGGAAATCACACTGACCGATTATATTTTCCTTGTCATCCAAAGGTCCATAAAAAAAAAACAGAAGGGGCCTTTGCAGCTGCGACTCTTAATTGTTGAACATGCTCTTCATGTTGTGGGTGCATGTATTTACATACCTTGGGCACAGCTACACTCTCTGATAGTCTGCACAGGTGAGTCCCTGCAGTGGCTCCCTCCCCATGGACCTCTGAACACATCAGGACACATGGCCTGTTCATTGGGCAGAAACCAAGTCAGCCAGGTTAGACTTACAGAAACAGTCACCAAGGTTATACAGCGATCAAACACATTATCGTGGAACTTGTAATGCTACCTCTGACTTAAACAGCATAAATGATGTATAACAGCTTCATATCAGTACAACACTTAATCAACTTAATTAAGTTTAAATTCAATTAAGCAATTCTAATGCATGTTCTAAATTTTTTTATAGTACTGGACTTAAAGGGATTATGTTGTGCTCATTTACACATTGTACAATTATTTGATTTGATTTTTATGGGCTGGGGTGTTTATATATATATATGTTTATTTGTATATATATATTTAAATATGTATATATGTAAAGCATTGAAAATAGCCTCTTTAAAGTATACATACATTTGTGCATCCTGAACTTGTGGCAATTGGATATTTATATGATGAGTTGGATGTAAGACCCATGGTCTGCTGGGTTCCACCATGATATGAGCCTCTGAAAGAGAGGGGGGGGTTTGCAATTAGAGTATCAATCCATCAAGCCATAAAGCCATGTATCCAGGAGAAATTAGAAAATAGCCAACATAACAATCATTCTGCCAGCTGTGCCCCCTATGTCTGGCCCATGAGAAGATTAATGTTTGTCTGAGAGGAATCTGGATCAATAGAAAGGACAAACTATTGTAAATCCAATTAAGATCAAAGCTTGACAGGCTGGGAAACGTCAGTGAGTTTTAGTCCTTTACAGTATGAAACATTTGTTGCAAAGTCATTCTACCACGTATAGTGCCAAAACATGTTTTTCATGTAACTGGAGCAAATAATGGCAAAGGATGTACCTGAATGTGATTATATCAAAGTTTCCTGTGTGGAGCCGAGCCATCAATATCGCCAGGTCATTGGCTTCTGAGCCACTGTTGGTCAGATATATAACCTGTACAAGGAAATGACCAGTACACATTTTAGTTACTGTAGACAGAATCTTTCCAGGCTCTTGCCATAATCTGACACAGTACCTTCAGAGGATCTGGGAGGCAGGAGGCTAGTTTCTCACAATATTCGTGGAGTGATGGATGGACATAGATGTTAGTGGTATGCCACAGTGTATTCATCTGCCTCTCTGCGGCTGCTCTAACGTTCCTGTGCACACAAATGTGAAGTGGGAACACTGAAAATGTAATATCAGAACTAAACATGACACTGAGAAAAACCTATGAAAAAAAAGGAAAACCCTTACGGGTGGCAGTGACCCACAGCAACTGTAGCCACACCAGCAAATAAATCCAAATATCGCTTTCCATCCACATCCCACAGCCACTGCATGTATCCCTGGTGGATGAACACTGGTCTGTTATAGTAAGTTATCTTCATTGTCATGGGGTTGCACTTCTCCTTTCGGATCTTCATCATACCCTCTTTGGACATACCCTAAGTAGAGATAAATACACCAGAGAGATGTTGGAACATCTGAAAATCATAACTCGTCATTAGCTTTTAACTTCATTTTATGATATCTGCTGCGTAGATTGCTATGCATTTATGTAAAAGACTCTAGAGGGTGTGGAGGATTTTTTTAGTGGGGAAATTATCCCCAGACTATGTACGCCAAGCTGTCCCAGTGTGTTCCTGCTAAATGAATGTATTTTGTAAAAACGTTTTTATCAGGCATTTCTTTAACGCCTGTCTCCAACTGAGTCTTAATGATTTGTCATCAGCCCAGCTGTAAAATCCCATAATCAGCAAACACTTATTATTTTGACTGTTATTTTGCAATATGCAAGATGTCTTTTCAGTTGTCCTTCACAGTTCAGCATTGTGAAATCAAACTATTAACCTTTTGCTTATGTAAAGACAGCAATCTGGATGAAGTAAAACCAGAATTTATGTATTTACTCTGAGACAAATCGACTAACTGTCTCAAGAACAGATTAAGTTTTTAACTTGTTCGTGCATTTACAGGTTACTTGAACAGTTGTTCCGACAGCTGCAGGTCTGATCTGATCTGATGCCCCACAATGATCCAGCCAAACATCTCAGGTCATGTGGGATAGATCAGTTTACGGTCTCCTGGCTCAAAATTAAACACGGGGGAGCTGCATTCAGTTTTTATGTAAAACTTCATATTTAGTGCACCTCTCAGTTCTTCAAGGATCCGTTTGTGTGTTTTGTTTTTGATCTGGCTGGCATTTTGATATTTTTCTTTATTCTAATGTCTTGCGTTGTCTTGATACCTTTTTGGGTCTTATGTAAAGCACTTTTGCTGTCTACAGCACATAAGATTTCAAGGTTTTATAAGCAGTAAACGGAAAAATCCAAAGCTGGTACACCACTGCAAAGCAGGACGTACCACATGCACAAGGAACCTTTAATTGCTGTCAGCATATTGTAGTATGTGCGCTGTGCAGCTGCCGATCATTTCAAATTCTGTAACTAAATTGAGGGTGATGCCAAATGCAACCGCTGTCAGGTATATTTCAGCTTATGTAAGAGTTAAAAAGACTGAAAAAACCCCAAAACACTGAAACACACCCTCTCATCATTTTTACCTTGTACTCCTCTGGTTTGAATTGGCATGAGGGCATCTCTGGGACGTCCCTTGGATGGTATTTGAAAGCTGATTTCTGACATACTGCACCTGTGGATTTGTTTTCCCATTGAAATTGAAAGAAATAAAAGTGAAGAAAACTGTTGTACTACATTTTTATTAGAGTCTGGAGAATAAATCAAATAGCTATTTACCAGTGGACCATTACCAATGAATTTCTGTAAAAATGCTCATAGTTTCAGACAGAAATTTGAAATTATATAGCCATTATCACAGAAAAACACATCTGATATAATAGTATGTTTGGTCAAAATGTTTTCAGAACATTTTAAATGATCTGTTCAATGATTAATCAGATTATAAGACAGTTGATGTTTTAACCTCATTAACTTCAGATTGTGCAATGAAGGAAACTCCTCCCTGTTTTTTTTAAAAAAACAACCAAAACAAAACAATGGAAGATATCAGAACTGGTCAGACAAATACACATTTTATATGATCAAATCAAATATCACTTTGTTGCCTGCAACATAAATATCTTATCTAAGCACAGAAATGCACAGTCCAATCCCTAAATCCCATTATATTCCCCCTGATAAACCACTTTTGTTGAAGATGAGATAATATGGCTAAAAACATTTATATTTCATAAAGATTGTGTTAAATCTAAGATTTAACAGAACAGTTTTGAATTGTAATAATTATAGACATATCAAACTTATCTTTATCTTTGGCTCTTGACTTTTACATGAAAACATTACAAGATATTATCCTGGAATATTACCATCAATATTAAGGAAATTAGTTAGAAAAATTAGTTATAAATTGAGTTATTAGTAATACTAGTTAAGTCATGTCTAAACAAGTTAAGTTCACTTCCAAATCTGAAGCACACGCGAGTCTCTGCACATGCTATAATGAACAGAAAAGATACATAAAAACCTATTTTGCTGAGATTATCATCAACAAACTATGTTGTTGTTCATCCCCACGGTAACTCACCACTTCCCAGGTGAAAGCTTGCCAAACTGGGTGAAGAGCTGAACTGTCCTGTTAAGAGTGCACAGCGGGCACTTGGGTATGACACCACTTTATACATATTAAGCAAGTACAGAGTGACCACAGTAGCTCTACTCCCTTAACTGTCTGACACTCATCAGCAGCTTCAGGCCTTTTCTATAGACGATGGGTGGACATGCTGTAGCCAATAGCTCTCTGATTCCATCAAACCACCATGATTTCCTTTCAACGTCATACAGATGAATATGTAACCAGTGGCACCCACGCATTACATTTCAGATAGTTGGTTGGTACTGGTTCTTGCTTGTTGGAGGACTCAGAGGATGCCAATCCCACTTTTGAGTAAGTGGGAGTTGGATGAGTGCAGTTAGTCGAGCAAGTTGAATTTAACGTCTGTCCACACTTTATGAATTGTTATCCCATCACCATTTTACTGATTAAACCCAAGTGTAAAATTTTGCCTTAAGAAAGAAATAGCTTTTTTGAATATTCATATGCCACTGTCATCATGCAGCAGGCAATCACACAACCAGTGACAGGTAAATAAGCCAAGTCTTCTGTGTGTGTCTAGGTTCAGCAAAACAAGTCAGATTTACATTAAGTCTTCAGGCGTCCATTGAAAAATTCCTGAAACATTTCATGTCAGCTTCATGTCACTTTTTTTTTTATTTAGTAAAAGTGAGATATACATTTTCTTGAGAAGAAAACTCTTGTTTTCATGTGATAAAAAGATGATTTAGAATCAAGAAAAAAAACATTTTGTTTAATGAGAGGATTGCGATGAACATAAGTGCCATAAGTGGGAAAACAGGTCTTCACAAATAATTGTACAGATTCACATAAACCCTCAAAGTCAGCTGTAAAAAAACTCCCTGTGCAAGGCTTCCATTATGAGTGAGATGTTTAGCGCATTAAGTTTTTGTAATTAGAGCATTGTTAAACAAACAAAAAAATCCTTTTATAAAGTCTATGCAAAGCAAAATTACAGAGGTAGTCTTCAGAATTAATACTGCCATTTTCACATTTTAAAAATGCACAAAATACTGTAATCCTCTGCAGAGCAAGTCTCCACGTTTGGTCCATGGTGCTGAATACTCCATCCGACCTTTGTCTGGCTTTCATCTTTTTTCCATGTAGTTGCGGATGGACTTGTTAAAAACAGCCAAGAAGAAGTGTGCATCTTCCATTGTGATGCACATGGGGGGTTTGATGCGGAAAGTCTTAAGCAGGGAAAGAATAGAACAACAAGGGAGATTATGGAGCACCAGTAATACTGATACCAAACAAAATGAGAAACATATAACCAATAAAAGAGCTTTATTCGGTGGCACATACAAACTTGAGAGCACATACTACTTGTATTACAGAGATTACAGGAAGTTATTGTATGTTGAGGCTTTTTTAAGAAAGTTGGAGCTTATCTTTGTTCTGCGATTGTTATTTTTATTATTATAATTTGTGCAATACTGCGATTAAGAAACAGCTCATATAGTAATCTACATCAAATCTGAAAGTGTGTCATACATTTATCTAACATTGTAGATGATGCTCTAAAATGCATGGTGTCATGGCTATGAGTCTTGTTTGTTTGCCTTTTAGGTTCTCCTTATTTTTCTAATTTGTGCTTTAATCTCATTTATTCACATTCATCAGCAGAAAGGGCTGAGATAAAAGGAAAGGAATCGAGGATGTACAAATTGGGAAGCAACAATCGAGGGGATCATTGTCCTTTTTCCTTACATCTGACAATGTGTCTAACTTTTTGTGTAATTTTGGTCACTTTCCTTATGTTTTTTGTAGCTTTTCATCCTGTCTTTCATTATTCGCTTCCCTGTCTCTTGGTCTTAGCACCTAGCTCTGTTAGTGTATTTACAGTCCTGTTGTTCTCTTTGTTCTTTGTCAGTCTATCTGTAACCATTGTCTCTTTGTCACCTCATGTTCTCTGGCTTAAACATTTAAACATTTACCCTTTTGTTTGGGCCGTTCTTCACCTGTATTTGGCGTTAAAAGTCTTTGTGTTTTGTTGGTGCCAGATGTCTTGATACCACTTCCTAGTCAAGCAAAGAAAACTAAAGTGATCTGAAATGGAAGATGAGTGCTGTTACCTGTCCATATACTCCTCCTTTGCCTATCAGGACTCCCATGTCTTTGACATCCTCAAAGATCTCAGCCATTGCCTCAGTGGGCAGGGGATTTCTGCTGGCCTGCAGATGACAGAGCAAATTAGATGCAGGTGGACGTTACATCACTCAATTACAAGGACAGTCACATGGTCCAGCTGCTTGTGTACCACGACAAGCTAATTGCAGATTGTCACACTTAACCTGTAATTGGTAATTGGTTTGAAAGGCTATACATGTCCAAATTAGACATCATTAGAGGCAAACAGCTCAAATTTCTGATGGCACAATTTACCACGTGAACAGGCACCTGTTGAGGACCTGTGGGAAATCGCGTCCCACTGATTGACAACTGTTTTTTTTTGTTAAATGTTGTCCATCAACCTGAAGCGACTGAAAAAGGTATAACTATGTTTTCGACCTTTTTTTTTAAACATAAAAAGTTATATTAAATTATAACTACATTTTTTGAGAGATCGTTTGAGGTGTTCATTTAAGTTTATTTTCATTTAATAAAAACTATATGAAATTATAAGGGAACTGCAGGTTCATATGAACATCCAAGAACGCCGCTCTTCTTTAAAAAGCAGAAATTTAACATGAAACACAAAGTAGACTGCAAAAGAGCCTCAGTCACTTTCCACAAGTTGTCACAGAAATGGTTGGTTGTCACAGAAAAGTCTAAGACTCTTGCTATGACCTGCTGTTTGTAATTCTAACAAGCAACACTTGTTACCCATCAGTGGTACATCACTGCATGAATGATTAGTACAGTGTCTTTTCATAGCAACAGTGTCAGAAGCCAAGAGTCCCTCACAGCGTTATTGAGAAGATATGAAATGCTGGTTTGGGATGGGATCACCAGCTTACAAGGAATGCTCTACTGTTACCTGCCCTTTTCACTGTTTCTGCCTAGTTAGCTTTGATTTAGTCTATATAAAGTTGATCAGAATTGTCAAATTTGGTGGAGTAGAGGAGATTGTGATGGGAAAAGAGAAAGAAAACTGAATTGTATTGCCAATGAGCAAGATAAACAACATAGATCCATACGCTGGATTGAATTACTGATCCTGTTGCACTACCTCTGCTTAGATTTCTGCTCTTTGCATAATATGTTTGTGACCTGAATAGATGCACTTGGCATAAGTTTATATGTAACAAATTCAAGGCTACTCAGAAACAATTATGCAGTGGCTGTGCGGAAGATCTGTTGATTAAGCTGGTGCTGTGCTGAAATCTGGTTCCATGCAAAATCTGACAATCCACCTGGGGCTGTTTAATGAAGTATACCAAAGATAGCGCTTTCAAATATATTCCACTGTGTATTCATCTTATGGATTCATAATCATGGGCATAATATGTTAAAATATTGTTAAGAAAGATTTGCAATAAACTTGAAGCTTGTTAAAATGTGTAATATTAGTAAAAATGGACTGAGAAGGGATTTTAGAGACAAGTGTGCACATATAAACATAATTCAGAAGGTTAGCGTAGGGGTCCCTGCATACAAAATATGTTGCATAAACCATTATCACTCAAAATTCAGCTTGAACAACACATTCTTTAAAAGTCAAAGACATACTGCATAAACAGTTTGGTAGGCCATACAAGAAGTAAGAAAAAAACTTACAAAACATTGCAGCTGAGTTTTTTCTCTGTTCACAGTAACAGATGGCCACTGCACTGCTGAACAATGCACCCAGGAGGCAAAGTGCACACATACATGAAGTGTAAACTCACGGGGAGAGGTGAGTGTAACTTATATACCAAACACGATACCTTGTCTTTGACCATCTCCACACCGATCTGCAGACCTTTTCCACGAACATCACCGATGATCTCATATTTGTCTCTGAGTTTTGCCAGTTCTGTCATCAGATAGGTACCCACATCGAGACTAATCTTCTGAGTGCCATCCTCTTTAATAGTCTGTAAAGCCATATATCCAGTTAAAATATAGTGTGCTTCTGTGATTATATAGTTGCAGCTTTCAGCTCAGCTTTCACAATGATAAAAAATAATACAATTTAACAGCTGAGCTCTCAAGTGCTGACGTACACGACCAGTGCAGAGAAGCTTGAAGAATACTTACATCAAGCACCGATGAAGCAATGGCACAAGCCACAGGATTTCCTCCAAATGTGTTGAAATGAACCCCCTTGGCAAACGAGGCTGCAATTTCTGAAAAAACACGAACAAGCAAGCTCAACCATTGCAGCTTCAAATTCAATTCTCTGCAACAATGCATTTTTAACAGTATTTAACAGTGATTCAATACAAGTAAAAATTTTTCCAGGAAGGATTTCGACATATCTGAAGAAAACTGTCAGGCTTTAAGTTTACTTATTAACAGAGCGCCATGGCAACTGAGTACTTCAACAAATAACTTAAGAAGCAGCCCGTGATCATACATCCAGCGCCACAAATAGATGCTTCTTTAAAAGCGCCAAGCTACCGTTTATGGTAATCAACATACCAGGCCACATAGGTTAGAAGTGGAGAGCAAAGTTAATAAACTACAGAGTCAAGAGAGCTTTCGTAGAACAATATTAATGTCAATACAAGTCTCAT
This sequence comes from Leuresthes tenuis, assembly GCF_036924035.1. Taxonomy (NCBI): domain Eukaryota; kingdom Metazoa; phylum Chordata; class Actinopteri; order Atheriniformes; family Atherinopsidae; genus Leuresthes; species Leuresthes tenuis. The sequence goes on from NW_027325373.1 coordinate 15,008,473, forward strand.
GGGTCTTTAATGAGGCTGATAGAGCAGAAACCTTTTACAGACCATTGCTCTGTTCAGTATAAGCCCTGCACTTTAAAGCTATAATTCATCCAAGTGATCAAAAAGTGCAGGCAGAGGGCCTGACTGAAGAAGGGAGCAACAAGCTGAAGATCTATCATCTTATTTTACCTACAGAAACATAGCATGATTTCTGGTCTGCCAAATGAGAAGTCAAATAACTAATCCTCATGATTTATAAATACACCTGACTGTTAATCAGTTGTTGTTCCTTTGAGCTTTTGTGAAACTTACCTCCGTACATTCATTACTGCCTGAGAGAGCAGACAGAAGCGGTCTCAACTTTAGCAAAACACCTCGATGAATTAATGGTGAAAACGATGATTACATTATACACAACACATCATCTCACCTGGTGTTGTAACAATAGCGCCCATGGGGAATCCATTACCAATGCCCTTTGCCATTGTAACCATATCAGGAATGACATCATGCCCTTGGAAACCCCAGAAGTGGCTTCCTGTTCGCCCAAATCCTGTTTGGACCTGCCAAGTGCAGTAAATAGCAAACCATAAGTGTTTGGAAAGTCTTGTAAAAAGATGCTTGCTTTGTATACCTTCGTCTGAGGTAGGGCATAGCAGCATTTTAATAGGCGTTATCACCCTAAATGTGTAGAAAGCTTCCAAGATAATCATGTTTGTCAAGATATGTCATTTGTGGACTCAACTCAAACACTGACTCATCTGCTTAAGAGCAGTAGATGTTCCACTTGATTTTTTTTTTTTAGATATTTACATCAAATATATACGTAATGTAGCAGAAGTGAAAAATAATAATGCTGTTCCGAACAAAACTATAAATGATCATCTTCCACCTCAGTTTACGTAAATTCTACCATTAATGTATCCCTTTTCAAACAGACCACTGTAAATGTGTGTTCTTTTATTAAATTAAGAAATAATATTTTGTTTGAAATCTATAGGTTGAGAAGAATATCACATTTTCTCAGTAGCAGCCTAATTGATTATTATCCAAAACCTGGGACTGCATCCTGAAAATGGAATGACAGTAATACACAGATTTGGATCGTTTGGATCCCTGGCCTCCCATGTGCCAGTGTCCTCGGGCGAGACACTAAACCTCTATAATGTCACTGATATGCTTATCAGTGTGTGACTGTAGAGAAAAGCATTGCATACGCAACTAAAAAGTGCTCTGATAAGCTAGATAAGGTTAGGAAGAGCGACATGAATGTGGATCATTTACTGATTCAGGAGTGTGATCCAATTAACTTAACATTTTCAAACTAAACATCTGATGGGGTGTTAAGACCAACAAAAAAAAAAAAAAATCCCACAACAAGGATCCTCTGTAAAATCATAAGATAAGACAGACGCGGTTCTGACTGCCCTGACACAGGAAAATGGAAATTTAAATGAGAAGGGGAGCAAGATGCATTCTGTGTTACCAAATGAAAATTGACTACTATCCGGCTCATTGGTTTGCAAACTACTAAAATCTGCCGAAAGTTTAAATTGAAAACAGAGAAAATTTAAAAATATGCATCTAACCTCATCGGCAATGCAGAGCCCTCCTCTCTCTCGTACAAGTCTGTAAGCCTCCTTCAGGTAGTTTTTTGGGTACTGCACAGCTCCTCCAACTCCCTGTAGAAAACCAGACAGATTAACACAAACCCTCATCTAATTGAACATATGAAACCCAATTTGTGACCTGAAACCGTAATTTATTACATTAAAAAACGTGGTAACTCAAAAGATCAGCAAAAGGCAACGTACTGTATTGATTCTATGATTTGTTGTTATACTCAATATAAGAATACAGAACCTGAATAGGCTCTCCAAAGAAACCAGCAATTCTGGTTGGGACGCTTGTAGCAAACGTCTCCTTGAGCTGTCCAATGTATTGTTCGTTTGCCATGCAATGACCTGCAGCATTAAGAAAGCAAAAGTCCTTACACAGACATTAGTGTGTAAATTGACAATGAAAACTACAATGAAAAATAAATCAGTTAAATGATAAGACAAAGCTGATCATAAAGAACATGTTTGGCTGTTTCAATATGATTGTGAGTATCCATTTATTTTTTCATAGCTAGGTTATTCTTGATTTCTATTTCTATTGTATTTCTATACAAAGGTTGTTTTTATTGTGCAGAAAGTTGTAGATATACTAACACTGATCATGTGCAGGCAGATCTTTGTTGAGACACAGGCTTCCTGCCATTTATAACTAACATCCCTGTGAGTAGTAAATGATAAAAGAAGTAAATGATAAACTGTGGGGGACTTTGAACTTTATTTAGCGGATGCAGCATTTCTTGTCTCTTCACTTCCCATTCTGTTACAGCTAATCAACTTTACTCTCTTTGACCTTTCAGGCGTGTTTTGTAAAAAGAAATACAAATGCAACTGTAACTCAACAGGGAAGCAGCATAACAAGCAAAAAGCAGAATTTTATTTTTTTAGCTGTAATTGGGAAATATGAAAGCATTCAAAACAACACAAACTCTCACTCACAAAAGTCTAACAGTCATTCTTATGCAAAAAGTGACTTTATCGCATAGAAGTGTGCTATTGTTCCTGCTTATGAACAGCGTGAGCTCACTGAGCCTCGGATGAATGTATCTGTGTACCTTGAGCGCAGCTGCAGTCTCTGATAGTCTGCACAGGAGAGTCCCTGCAGTGGCTTCCTCCCCATGGACCGCTGAACACATCGGGACACATGGTCTGTTTAATTGGAAGAAAACAAGTCAGCTGTGTTGATTTGACACAAAAATGATTCGCAAGTTACAAAGTACAAAGAAATGATCAGGAAACAGTAGTTATCTCGGGAATGTGTTTATAGACCACGATAGACATTACAAAATGTAATTATTCAAAAATTACATAAGAATTTAAGAAGAAAAGAGAATATGTTTGGGATGACACTAATCACTTCACATCTGATGCATAAAATATGTTATATTTTCCACCAGAAAAACGGGGTTTCTGGCCAATATAAAGTCATTTCCTGGATCACTATCAGGATTTAACAACTTTAATTGACTTTGTTAAGGCTACGCAGCTGTTTATTCCTAAACTCTTGAGGTGTTTTCTCATTCTGTGTGTGGAAACTTTCACTGTTAAACATTGGTCTGAGTTTCCACCAAACGTTTAAGTGATCTCTGATGGAGTCAGGATTTTCTTCCAACCACATTTCATCACTGTCTCTCCAGACCTTAATAATGCACTGGACAGTTCTTTAGCCAGTTTTATTAGTTTCAGTAAGCTATTTAGTTGTTTTGATGCAGACCAATAATTTCACCCTTGTGAAACAGATTTTTTCCACAACAGATTAGGTCTTCCAACATAGTTGTTTAAGGAATGAGAATGTGGTAACATGAACTATATCATCAAATACGCCCAATTTATTTCTCATCCTGCATTTACCCACACTTAGTTTACACCTAAAGAAACTTTGCTCTTAATTAAAAACATCTGAACTGATACTGAAATTAATATTTCACCGCGAAGCTTGGCTAATATACTGTAGCATCCTGGTGTTCCCATTCCCTAAGTGATTTCACTTTGGCTAACTTTTCTATTATCCTTTCACTGTTTCTTCTAGTAACTTGAGCCTCAAACAGTGGTGGTAACAGGTTGGCAGTGCTCATCACATGGAGGTCAAATCTGTGACTCGAGGCAGAGCAAATTCAGGGCATTTTTGTGACTGATTTGGTCCAATGTGTGCATGTATAAAACATTTCAAATGTTTTCCATCATCAAATTAAAGGTAATGCTTTTCTTGTGATATATCAGTGAAATACATACATTTGTGCAGCCTAAACCATTGGCAATGGGGAACTTATACGCTGCATTGGAAGTGAGACCAATGGTTTGTGGGCTGCCACCATGATACGATCCTCTGAAAGAAAACGAAAAACAGAAACATTATGAACATTTAAAGTACAGAGGAGTTGTTTAACTACAAAGCTGAGCAACCGGATACATAAGTTAGCAAAAACATGTCAGAATATTCCTCAAAAGGAGCTACGACGAACAAGTTTTTTTAATTAATCATAACTCCAATAGTGTGCTTCTCCTGTGTGTGTGTGTGTCTTATATAAGTTTCTATTTTCTAGCAGTAACATGAGTTAATAGACAATCTTTAAGAAAATTGAGAGGAAATGCTTCTTAACTCTAATGTCAAATGTAACAATTAGAATAGATTTATTTTCATAAATAAAAAACTCCAACCTGAAAGTGATAATGTCAAAATTTCCAGTGTGGAGGCGAGCCATCAACATTGCTAAGTCGTTGGCTTCAGAGCCGCTGTTGGTCAGATAGACCACCTGCACAAGGAAAGAGACCAGCCCCCATTTTAGTTACGGCCTACAGACTTATGAAAGCACCCATGGGAAATCTAATAACCCACCCCAATACCTTAAGAGGATCAGGGAAATAAGAAGCAAGTTTTTCACAATACTCATGGAGAGCAGGATAGACATAGATGTTTGTGGTATGCCAGAGTTTTCTCAGCTGCTGCTCGGCAGCGGCTGTTACTTTCCTGTGCATACACATATTAGAAATCAGATTAAAAAAAACAATCACTAATGAGAAGGGATTTCTGCAAACACATAAAATGACGATCACAAAAACAAAAGGACCTTACGGGTGGCAGTGGCCCACACTGACAGTTGCCACACCAGCAAACAAATCCAGATATCGCCTCCCATCCACATCCCACAGCCACTGCATGTATCCCTGGTGGACGAACACTGGTTTCTTATAATAAGTAACCTTCATGGTCATGGGATTGCAAATCTGTCTGCGGATCTTCATCATCTGCTCTTTTGACATACCCTGGACAGAAAAATAAAATGTAAGACATACAGCAGTGCATTTTCTTTTTCCAAATTTCATTCTAAACAGGGCCTTTTCGAAGCACAAGGCTGTGTGCATTGTCAGCGTCGTAAGGGTTTGGGAATGTGAACGTGAAAGTGTACTACAAGGACAGAAGATCTATCGACATGTTAATATTCAGTTGGACTAAATAAAATAACATATTATGTGTATTACTTGTGTGATACAGAGGCCAACAATGTGAGACAGACATGTGCCAGGAAGATTTTACTAAGCCTAATCCTTACCTTGTATTCCTCCGGACTGAAATTGCAAGGGGGCATTTCTGGTATGTCTGTGGGACGGTCTTTGAAGACTGATTTCTGACATAAAGCACCTATGAAACAATTGTGATTGATGTTCAGACACAGAGGGAAAAGAGACTCCATCCGATCACTGCGTTACTGGCAAGTGTTGAGTTCAGCGTGAGGTCAGCCTGCTCTCTACTCTTGCACCACTTTGTCAGTTTACAAAGACAACGCCATTGATGTTTAATCCAACAGCCTTGCAATTATCATTAAGATGCAGTCTTGGTTGAAACTCTTTTACATTTATTTTGTTATTCTATTTACCCTAATTGAAAACTGGGGAAAACAAAATGGCAGAAAATCCTAACCTTGACTGAAAATCCTTTTAAGGCGAAATTGGCCACTGACTGTTTTGCATTCACAATAATGTAATTTCTGTATTGCTAATGACTCATTAACATATCATCCAACACAAAACAAAAACAGTTAATTACACTTGTAAATATATTATTGAGTCCATTCGTGCTTATTTCGGTTGAAACTGGGGAAATGACGCATATTGAACACAAATCAACATGCACCAAACTGAAACTCTTCTACGTTACCTTAGCGTGACAAACACAGTGGTTACTTTCCCTGTACAACTGCATACAATTAACCAAATAGTCAGCTCTGGATTTGGTTCGTCTCCATGGTAACTCACCACTTGCCATGTGGAATTTGGTCAAGCTGGGCCGCGCGCAGGACTGTCCTGTTAAAACGGCCCAGCGGCCACTAAGACAGGGCGCAACTTTATACATGTTGAGCAGGTAAAGAGGGCACACAGTTCTCCCACTTCTCTGACCGATCCGACACTCAGCAGCAGCACCTATATGCTTTTCCTTATTTTTTTGTTTTATCACCGAAAACTCTGTGGAAGCGCTCAGACGTTTCTCAATACCAAGTACGCTCTTAGGACGTACTTGTGTACTAACTAGTATGGACTTGTCAGTGTACCAACTTCTGAGGACGGATGGGCGCTTCTGATTGCTCCGAAGCGTCCCAGCCTCTCCCACGACGTCATAGAACATGTGCGCATGTACAGTACAAGCTGTTTAGTATAATGTCATAGCACCCACTACTACAGCAGCATTTCTTTATTTTATTTCACTGAAAATCCGGACATAATGATTAGATTTAATTGGACGATTTTTACCGTCCCATTATATCTATTTTTTTTTACAAAAACAAAATCAAATTGCAGAAGAAGTGTCTGAAAATGGTGTCAGCAGGTGTGGCCACCTCAATAAAAGGCAGAGGTTTGAGCAGTTTACTGACCTTTAGCATTTAACAGGTGTATGTAAGCACCTCCATACAGAAGGAGAGACAAAGATCTTATGAAAGCAACTGTTGCAAGGCCATTTGCAAGCTATTTGGAGGTGTCATTCTAGAACGAGAAAGATTATTCACAAGTGGAAAACATTTGAGACAGCCTTCCAAGGAGCGGATGTCTCTACAAGTTCACTTCAAGGTGCGACAGTGCAATAAATCAAGACCAACATCTCTGACTCCACAGGCCTTAGCATGTTACATGTGTGTGTCTGCACAAACCACAGGACTCAAGACACAAGAGGAGCCCAATGTGGAGATGTTTTACCATGATGCACAGCAGCAGTCTGTCATATAGCAGCACAAATACCTCATACCAACTGACTAGCACAGTTGTGGAAGGGGGATGATTTGGGCTTGTTTAGCAGCCACAGGAGCAGGTAAACCCTACAGTCATTGAATCACCCATGAAATCATCTCTATATCTGAAAATCCCAGAGTGAAACATGAGGCCATCTGTCCAAAAACGATTGCAAACAAAATCATGCAACAGAAAAATATCTGCAAATCTACAACAGAATGGTTGTAAAAGAAAATGATCGGGTGTTGTAATGGCCCAGTCAGCATCCAGTCCTCAGCTGGATTGAAAGTGGGACCTTAAGAGAGCTGTGTTTACATGAATGCATCTTTAAAGAACTGAAGCAGTATATATATATATGATTTGAAAGAGAATGCTCCTTCTTTTTCATGACTGTTGCAACAGTTGAATTTTAATTTTTGAAAATGGCTATCTTAAAATTGTTTGGTGACATCTGAAACTCCCCCCCCCCCCCCCCCCCCCCCTACAGAGGCTACAAGTCAGACACAGTTTTTTTAAGCATTAGCTATAATTACATCGAAGTAACAATGACAGACATGCCATTTTCAGTATTGAGATGCAAAATAAACAATATTCCATTTCGGTATTTTTTGCATTTTATTAAAAACATGATTTTTACAGCAAGCTTTACACAAAGATTTGAGGGCTTTTTCAAACTGCACTGTAGATGATGTACATGTGTTGCTATACAGATACATTTAAATACACAACAACAGTACAGCGTTGCACAGGAATATTTTCCCATCAAAAACTAACCCTTGTAGAAACACTTTTTTTCTTTTTTTTTTAAAAATACATTAAATGTGTGTACATAAAAATCATCTCTGAGCTATACACCCTCACTTTCTCATGTTAAACATACACACACACAAATGTACACACATACATAAGCCAGAGCAAAGCATCCTGAAATGAACCTAACCAGTAGGAGGGCACAAAATCTTCCGAAAGATATTCCTCATACACCACATTTGGTGTTCTGATGTTTGTGGGAGCCCTGTCTAACATATCAGTCCAAAAATCTCCCACTGGTATTCAAATGGGTTGAGATGTGATGTTTGTAAAAAACAAAGCATGGTATTTACATCGTTATCATACTCACCAAACCATTAAATGGCCCTTGAGCATTATGGATGGGAGCATTGTCATACGGGGAGAGACCACTTCCACCAGCAGAAATAAATATATCATTGTACAAGAAACATGATCACTAATAGCAACTATATATTGACTTGCAAAGGTCTTACCCACTGAGGGCACGAGTGGACTCATACATTCCAGCAAGATGAAACCTACTGCATTGCAGAGCCACTGTATAGATGAGGATGCTGGTTGTAAAAGCAGCTTTAAAATATATTTTTCTATAGAGGTAAGGGAAATTAATTACATTATAGCCAAAAGAGAAATATGTAGTACCACATGATTTAGAATATAAAATCAATTATGTTAATTATTATTAATTAAGTTGAATAAAGAGTTTTTTTTAAAACATTCAAGTAAATTATTATCACTACTCAAAATCAGTGTTACTGCATAATAATCAGTTAAAGTCATATTTATCATTAGACAATGAAAAATGATATTGGTAATTCTACGATTGAGTCGTCCAGTGTTGGTGGTTTTTGTTTTGTGGCTCTGTTCTCATGCCTAAAGAATGCCTCCTGCAGCATCTCACAGCTGTCAGTTGGATTTCTGCAGTGCCTAGTAAGAGGACACAGTGAACATAGTGGCAGTGGCAGTGTCAACGTAACCATTGGCTGCCTGTTCATCCAGGACTGGCAGGGCAGTATGAATGCAGGCTGTATGCTTTTGTGGAGTGGTGGTGATGGATGCCGTGTAGCTGCTCATTGCTGCTTCCCTTGTCAGCTGATTCTCAACAGGGCACATGTCCACCTGTTTTTCCATCACATTGCTCTGGAACAGCAGTAGCACATTGTCATTGTTCATACTCTTCACCTTGCTGTAGTCCTCAGTCTGGTGCACCTCGGGGCAGACTTTTCCATGGCATGAAACAGGGTGGAGAAGCACCATGTTCTCCTCATTCACTGTCTGGACTTCAACATATTCAGTGGAGCGGAGTGTGGGCAGCTGTTGACTGGCAGGTGCTCCTTTGCAGCCAGTGTGGGAGATGTTAATATTACTGTGGGCTTTGAGTTTTTGATGGATCTCTCTCTGGGGATGCAGTAGGTTAGGTTGCCTGTTGCTGAGGCTAAATTCCCTGTAGTTTGATCTGAGACCCCCTTTGGCGCTGTGGCCAGGCTGACCAAGGTAGGAAGATAAGGAGCCTGGGGGGAACAAGCTGTCAGAAAGGCAGTGCTGTTTGGACATTTCAAGTGACCTCGGTTGATCCAGTGGGTGTAAGCTGTACTGGGGCAGTGGGGAAAACACAGAGGGCCAGGTCTTCACCCTCCCACTGGACAAATAAGGGCTAACAACATCATCATTAGCATATATCTGCGCTTTGTCCTCCAGAACTTCATCATGGCTTTGTGCATCCGTCTCCACTTGAGCACTCTGCTGACCCGATACCCAATCCTTTTCCTTTGTCTCTCCACACTTATCCATGAGCAAAGTGTGACTGTCACAGCTGCCACGGCCAGAGTCGCTGTCAGAAGCGGAGCTCCCAGATTTGAGGCAGCAATTGTGTAGATCTTTGTTTTCCTCCAGTATCAGTTCCCGCTCCTCAGGAACATACACCTCTAGGTATTCCACAAGCAAGTCCTCATAGTTTGGCGATGTTGTTGGGGGGAAATCTGACACCATCAGTGAGCTGAAGATACCCTCAGACTTGCCATTCTACACACAAACAGATCAATTCCCCAATTACAGTAAAAGTAAAAATAAGAATACTTAATGGAAATGTTCTTATTCAGTGTACGTTAATATATTAGTGATTATGTAGCTGCTTTACCTTGAGAAGCTGTTCATCAAACCCCTTAATTTTAGGACCAGGGACTGGTGGCAGAAGGCAGTGCTTCAGACTACACACATGAAAAAACAAAAGATACATGTCAGGGTTTGTAAGCAGCAAGATCAATAATCCAAAAGGGTGAAAATCCAAAGAAAAATCTCTACCCAAGTCCAAAAACCAGTATTGAATAACTGCAATCTTAAGGCTTTCAGGTGGACCTGCATTAAAATTAATTGCAATTCTGTCGTAGCAATCATTGCAAGGACATACTTCTGTAAACTACTGTCAGTGAACATAGCTCATCTCTGCTTTCATAAATTCCCATTAAAACTCTTTAACGAGAAGAAAGAAAACACTATAAATAAGATCCAGAAATGTGCCGCCTTCTCTGGGTCTGAATTTAAGATAGACTAAATCAAAGTGGAAGGCTGTCCTGTCAAAATTCGACTTTGGAGAAAAAATGGCTATCGTGTCATAGATCCAAAGGGAAGAGGGACCATCAAACTTCTTGTCTGCATACAGTTAAAAAGCCAGAATCCATGATGTTACAGCAGTTAGTGCACAAGGCTTTTACATCTGTGAAGGCACCAATGACGTTGAACAATACAGCGTTTGAGCAACATTTACTTTCACTGTTTTCATAAAACAATAAAAAATCTAACATGTAATGGAATAGTTCAGCCGAGAGTTTCAATTGGTCAGAAATGTTTATTGTCTTAGCATCACTGTAATAGTACTACTAATAATAATTATTAGTGTGAATGTGCATGTATTCTGATCACAATAAAAAGAAAATGAAGAAATAAACTTCAGAAGAAAGACGTGGCTGTTCTTACTTGTGACCGTTCATGTGTATCAGCCAGGTGAGAATGAAAAAGATGAGGGCCGCAAAGACCATCATGAGGATCCACACTGACTTTTCCCGATGAAAATCTGAAAGAAACATTACAGCAGTGTCACAGCCTTGGTCTTATTCTTTTTGAACTGGCCAATTCAGGTAACTGACGTCTTCATATATAAATGGACGGACATGAAAGTGGTGCTTTTCAACGAGAAAATGGTTCATTGTATTTCCTAAAATGCCGAGCTTGACCTTTAACGAATGTGTTCTATTCTTCTACAGACAATGTTTGTTGGTGGATGTCTTACAGTCAGGAACTTTGACGTAGGAAGTGGAGCTCCATTCACTCCAAAAGCCATGATCGGGTTTACAGCGCACTTGAACAAGGTATGTACCACCTGACCGTAGGCTGAAAATGTTAAACACTTTCTGCTGGCCCGCAAGGTGCATCTGTGAATGAAAAACACACAAATGACACAATCAAATCAGTCCTTGCAGCTGCAAACAAACAAATTAAACCTTTATGTTGTGAGATACCAGCCAAGTCCTTCAGCATGGGTTTTGAGTTAAACCAGAGGCCAATATTCTAACCACCAGGACACTCTGTTTTCACATGCAATAATTTGTTTACCTCCCATTCATCCTCCCTCTCCAACTTGATACGAAGCTCATAAATGAGGGTGATCCAGCCCGAGCGGGTGTCAGCTTTAGGTGGCGGTTCCCATGACACTCGAAGGAAGGGCCAGCCTTTGTCCTCCGAAACAGTCACTGTTACATTCTCTGGAGAATTGGGCATGACTGCGGAGGAAGAGAGAAAATGTCAATGGGTAGACTAAAAGGGAGAAATAAAAGACATCAGAGGAAAGAATGTTTGTCACTGAGACGCCCAATTAAAGCCATAGCGACTGAGCGTCACTGAAGCCTCCATTGTTTTACTGCAAAGCAATTAACACCTCAAGTGGATGAACACTTAGACTGCAGAAGTGACCTTTGAAATATTTGTTGACATGTGTGAAATGACATTGCAGAGATAGATAGAAATGTTTAGGCTTTAATAAATCTACTTAAAATATGCTGAGGTTGATATCTTTTACTTTAAATATGAATGTATAACTTTTCTTGGTTAAACAGGCTTATGATATGGAGCTAGTGGGTTGTATATAGTTTGGAAAATATTACTCAAAGGGATAAAACAGTAGTATGGGAGTATATTCTGCCATATTCTGTGCCAGCAGGATAGTGTATATGTATGTATTTTTACATCAGAGGAGGTCCAAAACACCCTTTATTCTTAATTCACTCATGTTAATTCATGAACGATAGCCTCAAACACATTTCCCTCACCGATGTAGACTACATCAATGTCAACAGGATCGGAGAAGGTGTTGCCCAGGGTGTTGGTGGCCACCACAGTGATGTTGTAATTGACCCAAATGGACGTATCATTCTTATTGAAGAAGCAGGAGTTCTCCCCGGCCGTGAAGTAGTCAGGACACTCGTAGACTGTGTCAGAGCTGTTAGAGAGGCAGAAGAACAGCATGTAATTAAGAGGGTCTGTACACTGCTTTGTTACATCAGAAGAACAGTTTGTATTATTCATGCTACAATTTCTGAAACTGTGTAAGAGGGTGTGTTTATGTGTGTGCGGGAAAGATGAGATGAGAGGATAATTCAAAGATAAACGAAGGGCACATTTTCTTTCATTTTTTTTTCGATGGATGGCAAAAATAATTACGGAGCAATTAACAAAAGAGATAAGTGGGCAACTTATGTTCTGTGATTTTCATCCTGTTTACTGCACTTTTCAATGTTTCCAGCACAAGAAGACTTTCAAAAAATAGCTCAGCTGATGTGCCTTGTAGGAGTACTTAGCAACCAGTTCAGATCCCAATAGCCCCAGGTGCTTTAGTGAACACAACCTGGAGTGCTTGTTTAGATTGGACAGAAACATCCTTGTTGCTGGAGCAGCAACTGATACTGACTGATAAGGGGATGGCAACTGAAAGATTGCAACTGTGAGCCTCTTGCATTTCTCTCATCCACTCAAAACGCTCTCTAAAAAAAAAGCGTTATTGGAAGTCAAAGACTTGTTATTGAAAACTGAAACCCAAACTTTTGTTTGCACATTCAGAAGAGTTTTTTACTACAAACCTGAGTCTTGTGAGCAGTATCTGCACTGACAGACGTAAGAAAAATCTCTATTCCCCGGTCTCAATGGGAGATACAAAGTGGAAGCATTTAAAATCAAAGTACAAAGGGGAAGATACTTGAAAATCTGATGTGAAATGAGAGAAATTTTCATAGATAATTAAGTGATTTAATTAATTTAAAGCCAATTTCACAAAAAAGCAGTCCAACTATTTCTTCTACCTACTTGATCTGCTTCAGGTCAGTTTCATTATTTTTGCCATATCAAACTCGTTATTCATCATTCTCAACATTGAGAATCATTCATCATGCTTGAAGCATTGGAGGATCAAAAGATAATTGACAAAATGCTGTGGACTTAATAAGTGATGACATTTTTGTGAGTTAAAAAACAGAGAGATAACTTGTCTGCCATTTTGGCTAAGAGAGGCATGTCTTGCCTGTCCAAAAGATTCAGCTCAGCAGTTTAGAGTAATTTTTGCTTCACATTTTCAGAACATTTATTTTACTTGCAATAAAAATATTTTTCAAAGTAATGCATATGGTCCTGCTCTCCATTTTACCCTCCACCAAGAAGGTATGTGGCTGGTTTGGTTTGATTGTTCATCTGTATCTAGCTATTCATCTATATAAATATACAGTATATATATATTTTCTTTTCATATGACAAATGCCATTCATAATGTAAATAGGATTGTCAAGAAATACCCTTGGAAAATGTCAACATGTACAAACATGAAGATGTATGTTTTACATAAAAAAAAAGAATAAATAATTGTTCGCAGTTTGTTAGGAAAGCTCAAGTGAAATTTTAAAGCTCTCTGACGCCTCAAATCTTATCCCAACAAAAGACCAGCCATGAGTAACTCAATTTGGCTGCCCAGCAGTCTATAAAATAAAAATAACTGACGCTCATGAAGCAGAGTAAAACTCTGTGGATAAGTACTCATCATTGTGTAACTGAGAAAGGGCAACTAACAGTAACAGCATAATGATCCAAAACACAACGTACAACCTCAGGTAGAGTAAGCAAAAGATTCTGACATAGCTCTGATGGTCTCACAAAACTAGACGCCATTGAAAATCTGGAGGTATGACTCAAAAGAACAGTGCATGAAAGACGGCCTTTACTAAACTGGAACTGAAAGTTTCTTGGTTTTCTAGAAAAAAGATGTGCCAAACATGCTTTTACTAATACTGATATTTGCTTCAGGGGGATGTTCCTCTTCTTATAGTTTTGATACTATGTAACTGCATGCTTTGATAAGATGCTAATAAACAAATGATACGAATGAAAATAATTCCTCAATATGTAATACACTAACTTTTGCATTTTAGGGTGTCTTCTCTTCATTTGGCAATTCACAGTAAGATAATTTTTTGTCTTGTCAGGGCTTATCAGGGGTTCCTCTAACAATTACATAAACAAAACTGAGAAATACTGACAATCTATCAGTGCTACTATTACATATCGGAAAGGTGATTTAAAGAAAATACAAAATTCAAAGTCTGCCAAGTTTTGCACAACCAGACAGATAAATGTACCAGACATACAAACAGACGACCACAGTCACATAAAGTTGTTCCACATTAATTCTTGCCTTTGAGAAAGAAAAGACTGAACTCAATGTGTTAATATGTGAAAGTGAGAGACACTCACTTTTCTTTGCGATAGTACAGTGCATAATTTGTGGGCAGCCCCCCGTCAGAGCCTGGCTCCCACCAGCAGGTGAAGGTCTCTTTTTCGGGTGAGCGACATCTCTTCAGCGTGGGTTTCCCTGGAAGGCTGTAGCCTAAAGACACACAGCACAAAAATACAAGACATGAAACCGAATACAACACTAAGAAGATGGACTGCATAATTACACGATAGATTGCCAGATTTAACTTAAAAGTGTTTAAGCCAAGTCAAGCACAGACAAACCTGTACATTTTTTCTCCATAAGCCTTCAAAGAAATAGAAATAGTCGCCGATAAGCTGCAATATGTGAAAAGGGCTTATGTTTTTGTCAAAGGTAATCCAAACACAGACATTCAGTTGTTATTAAAAGTTCCGTCACACGTATAGTCTTTAAGAGCAGGATTTAAAAGAAATATTTAGAAAAAAAGAATTTATGCCATGATTGTAAAAGTTCAATTTAGTTTCACATACTGGGAAGAAATGTTCACTTTTCTGAAGTTTTCTTTTTATAAGTATAAAAAATATTCAACCAGTGAGTTGAGAACAGCACATAGAAAATCATTTTTTCTGGCTATCTGGTACATTTCTTTATTGGACCCAAATCACATACTTAATTAATGCAATGGCTTCTCTTTGGGAAATAAAAGTCAACATAGAAATATAAAGTAACAGAAACCATTCAGATGACCTAATTTGTCATGAGAAACTGTTTCAAGTGTAAACTGCATACAACACTTACTTGTTGCCTCTGCGTGCAGCATAAATAAAAGCAGCAACCATAGCAGAATAACTCTCCCAACTTTCTTCATCATGGCACCACAACGCCTTGGCTGTGGAAAGGAGCAGAAAACAAACAAAGGCAGGTGAGGATGCGGGAACTTCCTGATCTTTGCACCTGACAAATCACTTTCGCTGTAATGTTTGATTCACATTTTGCAGCAAGTCACAAGAAAAGCTGCTCTTTACAGCTGTGAGGTTTCCTTGATGTGGCATGTCTTGTTTAGGAATGAAGCATTATGTGAATGCTAATATCGACTTAAGGCCCCCGAAGGTATAAGTAGCCACATACAGCATGATGTGATACCATCCACAGGTGAAGGATGAATAGCGAAGTTGAATAAACCTCAGACAATAAAAACGTGACTGCAGAGGCCATGCTCACAAAAAAAAAGGGTGGAGTAATAATGCACAGTTGTCATTCAACTGAACTTAGAGGGAATCCATGGCTGAAACAGACATAAGAAGCAAATCTAAATAAATCAAAAGCAAATACAAAAACATAAAAAATCCCACTGATATTGTTTGCTGCTTCACTAGGGATTATAAAACATCCTCTCAGTTTCTGACTATCTCTACCAGCTGGCACATGCAGCATAGATGGTTGCATAACCTTAGGGCCCCACAACAGCACACGCACAGCAGGAGGCTGGCTTACATCACTCATGATCGCTTAGACTCCCCTCCACATGACTTGTAAATCTACATTTGACTAGCCACGCGAAGCTGTATTAGTAACTACTAAGCATGACCCTTCATCTCTAAACTGATGGGAAGCTGGAGGGAGGAAGATTAAAGGGTAGAGAAAATAATATATAGGTTAAATAGAGCCGTGGAGGATAGCTGAAAACACCTCAGTCACATGCCCTCTCACATGCTGTCTCCCATTCCTATTCAAGCATGCTCTTGAATTAAATACAATTTCTGGCAAATTAGCATTTTCTAAGACACGTCAAAAGCATCTGGCTCTCAGAAAACCTATTTCATGGTAGAGGAATGCAAAGCAAGGGTGTTAACTGTCAGGATGTTTTCTGAGATTCCATCCAACTTGCTTCTTATTTGCAAAATAAAAGACAGAACAGGGGTGTGAAAACTAGAAAACGTGCTTTTTCAAGAACAATTTCAACATCACAGACTGTTCTGTGACTTTAAATTTCAATAAAGCCAGCATGAAACATCCTTACCCGTAACTTCTTTAGTTTGTGTCTAAAACATTTCTATTATTTAATGACTTGGATGTTTTCTATTGTTTATGACACGCTTGGTCCCAGTGTTCAACCATCGTGACGCAACATGGAGCAGAAGCTTCCCTTCTGTGCATGGTTTCCATCACGCACACTCAGAGAAAAACTCTACCAGTGATCTTGGTGCAAACATAGCAACACAACATTTAAATCGAGGAGTGTCTGTGGGTTTTCTGTGTATGTATAACTGTGGGGGAATATTACAATGGACTGTACCATTTTATTTCTAAGGTAAAAATGTGGAGTAGTTACTTTAGTAAAGTCTTTATGCCTGGAACAGAGAAGGGAAATATTGTGCTTTTGACTGTTGTTACACACAAAACTAAATGTTACATGAAACAATCTGACAGCTTTGATTAAGCTGATATGACTTATATAAGCTGAATTAAATTAAATCTATAGCTAATCGAACAACTGACAGTTAATTGATGGACAGAATCATAAAATTATTTCATAATGAAAATGATCTATTACTTTTTGGATACAAAGTAGCTAAGATCTTAATATCTAAATCCACCTCCACCAACTACAACTATAAGAGCTGACTTTCCCATTAATACACAACCTACTGATGTACCGAATACCTGTATAAGGTCACATGGCACATTTTTTCTGTTCTGAGTACTTACATTTTTAATATTGCTTACTAACATTTTCACAATTTTTTTTAAATCTTGAACTTGACTAACTTTTTGCGTGAAAAAGACTTTTCACTGTACTGTGATATTAGTTCCTTAAGTTACGTAAAGCATCGAAGTATTTCTGCCACCGCTGGAATGTCAAAACCGCATGTGGTGTAAAATAGCACCATAAAGACTATTTTAAACATGAAAAGCCTGAATTTGACTGCCCTGGAATTGTGCCAAGCATCAAACGTACTGCATTTCGCAACACAATGTCGGCCTCCAGGTAAATTTCCCATTAGCATCGGGCTGGTCAGAGGTGTGGCTGCATGGGGAGTGTTGTCATATCATGTCAGCAGGTGGGCTAACATTTACTTAACCGAGACATTCATGTGCCTGATAATAATTGAGATATCACATTTTTTCTATATTTTCAGTGTAAGACTTTTCAAACTTAAAGACAAACACCATTACCAGATTGCCATTAACGATGCCTTAATAATGTCATCATGATCTGATAAGTGGCATTAAGATCAAGGTACTGGATTAGCCTCCTGCTGTATATAGCCTTCCTACGTAAGCAGTAGCCCAAACTGAATAAGCTGCTAAGCTGGGACAGTGCTAGCCAACAAAGCAAACTTTCTCCCACACAAATGGCAATGGTCGGGGTGTTAAATCTATTTAGCAATGTATGGATCTTCTGAAATTATGTCTTGACTATCAATACTGTCAGATACTGTGTATCCATTCAAACTTATATTCTTTATCAAGCCAAGGTACTTTCAGTGACATCTTTGCTGATTATATTAAGCAAGGACAAAGATGGTGACCTTTTCTATCAAACATTTAATTTAATGTATGCGTACATCAGAAAGTGGTTCACAAGTAACAGTATACACAACATTTAACCGACTTAGACTTAATGGAACCTGGAGTACCTGAACGCAGTGTCTATATAACACCCTGGACATTAAAAGGATGAAGTTAGACAGTAAAATGTTTCGAAAGTGATATCCAAGAGTTTCTGTGCATAAAGCATAAATAAGAAACAACATCCAAGTAAATGTGAGGCATTGTCTGGCATTGGTATGTAACAGACATGCAGCAAAAAGCGCCCACCTTCGCAAAGTAAGGGACGTTTTTTTGATGAGTAAGGAAAGTTTCTTTCTCTTGCACACGAGGGGTAACTGATGCAGCAGAGTCACAGCAGTCGTGTTTCCAATAACTCATTTCTATTTTCTCGAAAGTTAAAGAAAACAAGCACAAAAGTACAAGACATATCCTCAATGATTTACGGCAAGTTCACATCTTCCACTTTTATATTATCTCAGACCTAGAGCACATAAAAAAAGCTAATGTGACTGTAGAAGTACTAAATCATACTTTTCTCACATTTGAAAGATTCAGCATTTAGACAGTGAAAGAGTAAATATAATGTGAAAACAGCAGGTTTGGCATGCGTGACAAGCGGTTAATTGTTACAAAAGTTCCTCTAGTTGTGTCCCTTTCTGTGTAAATATACAGTAAATGACTATTTCTTGGCCACAAATTGCTGCACAGTTTGGCTGGAATGTGTACAACTGTTACCAGAAATGACTCAATGATGTCCCATATCATAACCTTAACCTGAAATCCTGCTGAGAGGGAGGCAGACTCACAGTTCCTGGTATTGTAATAAAACTGGTTTGAACAGAATCACTGAGGCCTTTCTAGGAATTTATTTTCCTTATGTGGGTAGTCAAGGATAGAGAGCGACAGAGAACAAAGCAAGAGACGGTAAAGTAATTCAACCACAAACAAACTGCTTGGAGGGACATGGACACCTGAATTTAACAAAAAAATGTTGTTGCTTGATTTAGTTTTTATTGTCAGGACAGATGCTATTGTTGAAGTTACTTATAATGGTCAGTTTTTCCCATTAAGTGGTTGTGTTCTAAATTAATTCAGATGCTATGGTCTGCTCTGGGTTTAGACTTGTTGTACTTTATTGATGTCATGTGATTGATATATACTGAGTAGATTTAATATTAGTAATCATATTTAAAATGGATATCATGAAATGACAAAGGCTGCTTTTGTGAAACCTCCAAGTTTCTGAAAGGCTGAATCTAAAGGGATTTAGGCATGTGCTTTGTGGGAGAACGAAAACATCCCAGTTCAACTCATTCTAGTGTGTTTTTATCAAATGGAAGCATTCGGTGGGAGGGAAGAAGGAATATTTCAATTATTTTCTTACCGAACAGCAATAGCCTGTAAGGGGAATTTAATAAGACGAGTAATTCCTCACTCTGTTGAAGATTAATGAAAGTTACAACAACAGCTCACACCAACCCGATGACCACCAAACTTTATCAGTAAAGCTTGTATGCATTTCCAGCCACTGTTAACACATGTATGATATTAAACCTGTCATGTGATATGGGTTTTACTGAGGAATACATACATTGCACTGCTTTCTTTTCTTTTTTTTTTCAATTGTTCTTTGTGGTCAAGAGTGACAGAAGGACAGCAAACGGGCACACCTTAAGAACTGGACAAAGTGATATGCACTTTTCAGAATTTAAATGAATAAGAAAATAAGAAATAAGAAAAATACAGTTTTAATGATAGCAAACCTTTCATCGTGAAAAAAAACAACAACAAAGTGCTGCTTTAAAATGTATTAAACCACTTGTTTTCATGCTTAAAGCTGAACGGTCTAATAATCACAGCAGACGTCTGTCAGCAGTACCAACACTGAGGTTAAATAAAGCCTAAAAGCAGAAAGAGTCACTAAGCTGCAGCCAACTAACATCATAATCCAGTACTGAGATGATCATTCTGGTGCTGTAAAGGTCAGTAGCCTCTTTCATCTCTTCCTAACCTGACTTAAATCTAATGAGCACGGAGCTCACAACCCCATTAGGACTGCTGGCACTTTGCACCTCCCGTAACAGAGAAGAAAACAAAGTGGCAATATCCCAAATAATTTCATTCTAATGCTGTGTAGCTATTCAAACCGGCCCAGATATATATCAATTAAAAAAGAGTAGTGACTTTGGCTTACCTGCGGCTGTGAGGCGTTATTTGTCTACCCCTCCGTGCCCTCTCTGTAGTTACTCCGCATCCGTCTCTCAAAAAGCTGGAGTTACCAACTCCAGCCTTCAGCTGCTTTCCTGTGATGACAGGAGAGAAGTGCGCACGAGAGATCGTGCGACCCGGGCTGATCAGCCGTCCCGTCGGAGGAGAAACAGCAGGGACGAGGAGAGCCCTGATTCCGAGGAGGGCGGGGTGGAGGAGCTCAGCCTCCTCGGAAGCGCCGCCCACCACTCAGGTTGCCAAAGATACGGGTTTACGTTGAGCGCAGACTCGCTAGACCAGCTGGTCATTAAGGATAAACAACGGAAGACAAGTTGGATACTTTATTGCTGAAAATTTGTTTAATGTAAATTAGTGTCATGGAGATTAATTCCATGAGTTTCAGTTAGATTTAATTCAGATTGATCAGTGTGTGTGGTCGTGGGTTTGGGGTCCAAATCTGTTTGAATAGTAACTTTAAGGGGTCTAATGAAACAAAAGGGCCCTAATCAAAGATCGGTAAAAGACCCCCTCTTTCAGACTTTAAGAGGCACAAAGCAGCCACAAACAGTGCTGATATGACTTATAGTAATTTTGTGTGTAACTGACTGTGTATGGCAGATAGTTTGCATAAAGACAGTTGTAATGAGTTTTGTTACTTGTTTCGTTGTTAACTAATTTTTCGATTTCCGCGTTTCTCTAAAGTAATTTTCATTGATTATTCTTTCATTTTGGGGATGTTTTTGTCTGAATTTTTGATAATTGTATGTATCATATTGTTTACATGTATTATCATTATCTTTTTAATATTTCTTCTCCCCAATTTGGTCACTTTGTGTCCCACTTGGGCACCTTTTTTTAAATTCCTTTATGGTTGCTTACATCTCATTTTGATCATGCTAGCAAGTTAATGCCTATCGCGTGTTCCAATATGGGGATTTCAAATCGGTCTTTTCTTTTCCAAATCTTTTCGATTTAATTTGGTTTGTCTTCCAATCATATACTAAATTAACGTGGGGGAAAAAAAGAAGGGGGTACATGAAGGGCTCCATGCATCAGTGTGCAGTTATCTGTCCTGAGATCTCATTAAAAGGACAAAAAAACAACTTTCCATGATGTAAATATCAAGGCAAAGTTTTAAAGAACAGTTATAATACCTTGATATGTAGTTTGTAATGCAAATCTTTTTTTCAGTGGGATCTTGTCATAATTTATGTCATCCAGTGACCATCAAGGGGCCTCACAAAGTATAGGTTTAGGTTCATTTGCAGGCAAGTTGTAGCGAAGAGTAGAAGAAGCCTTCAGGAAACAAGTGTAGCTCAATGACTGACAGTGACACAAAGATATTAACAATATCACTGATATGTGTTACCATCAGGGACTAGGTTGCAAATGATTATGACAACTCCTCAGGAAATTAATTTCAATGCGATTTCGATCCGCAGTTGACTAAACAATGGTTGTATGTGTGAGTCCACGGCAGCCTTTTAAAAAATTAGACCACACTGCTTATCTGCTATCCTATCTGAGACAAGAAAAGAATTATGTTTGCTATATCCTGTGAGACCTATTCCCTGCAAACAGTAAAGGTCACCTCTCCTCAGGACTGCACATGGTGCCTGTTTGCTGCTACCTTAGTAACTTCTGCTTTTACAAATATTGTAAAACACATTGTGACAATCAGAGTGATATACCCTGTTAAAACACTGTTTACCCCCTAACTTGTTCCTCTTACTAAGTGCTGTAAACATAGTATTATATCCAAGCATTGGACATCCCTCTATCTATTCAGCGTACAATCTGGCCTCAACACACTGTCACATGTTTATGTATTAATGTGTGAGTGGGAGTTTATTTCTATTTCACACTGATATGGATATATAAAGAAAAAAAAGAGATAGAGAGCCGTTGGACATTAAAAACATTTGTTTTACATGTGGGAAACACAAAGTGCGGCTGTTCAAAATCCCCAAAGGAGCAATAACTTTAAGATTCCAAGGAAACTCAGAGTTGGCGACTAGGATAAAAAGGGAGATCAAACAGATTCCTATAGAGATCTTTAGGGATCTGTGCATCCGATTATTGTCTGTTTCCTTTTCCTTTTTGCTGATTGCGTTGACGCCCTGGGATACCACACCTAAAAAGATCTTACAGACACCTACGCAAACATACACGTGCTTGCATTCTCAAAGATGCATGAGGGCAGAGAGGGTGGAAGTTCTTGGAAAGTGTATTGTGTGGGCACCAGTGTGTGCTCTGCACTGCAATAAAAGGAAGGAAGAAAATAACATTTCGAGCTAAACTTGGTCTCTATAAAATGGATCACCAAGGTGAACTCAGAGCTCTTGATGTTCTCTTAGTGATTCAATGTGTAGTGTTTCTGTCATTTTTACTTCACCTTTATCAAGTGGAGGTCTTCATGCAGCCACATTTGATGTAAATGTTGCCTTAAAGTCTGAAATTTAACGTTGGAAAAATAAAGCATGTGTGTTTTCTTTTTAGGATTTTCGGGTTGATATGTTGATATGTAGTGATGCATTATATTATTGATATGTTCAATAAATGCTGCTATCTGTACGTAATCTGCATTTGGGTAGATTGAATGATGGCTTTCTATCAGTGATGGCCAGGGAAATCTCCACCCCTCCCCTTTTCAGCTCTACTTAGTGGCAGTAATGTTATATAATATGACCATCTGTTCTTGACATTGATTGAAAAGTCCCGCTATGCCAACCATATAAAATGTCAGTAACCATTTGAGCAAGTTTTATGTCTCCCCATTCTCTTCTTTTTGTTTAAATATTCCTCTCAAATTCTGAAAAATGCCATTGTGTGTTGGTATATCAGCTTTAATGCCTCTGCTTGTATGTTAATTTCTTTATTGTTTAACGAACAGGGCGAACACACGACCACACAGAGAATATGGCTAAATACTGACATCTAGTGGCACCTCAGGGAACTGATTAAAATAATATGAGAGGTGCCGCTGATGAAAGCAATTTAATGAGCAAAGAAAGAAATAGCCATTATAAGCATATTCTAAGCATCGAAGGGTGGGTCATATCTTTATCATAGAACCTCTGAAAAAAAAATCAAGTGATTGAATGTGATGCTTCTCTTAGGGTTGGTTGGGTGTACTCAATAGTGACTGACAAAAATAATACTAATAATACCTAGCTTTACATATCAGTATAGACCTTCCAGGATGGAAAAGATGGAAAAAATTGGCATGCCATATATGAATGCCAATAAAAATGTAAACAGGCAAATGCTTGTGTTTCTGGACAGCTCCTGAATTCATTCTACAAACTCAGTTACTGCAATTACTCAGTAACTCTGAAGTTTAACCAATGGTTCATTTAAAAAAAATCAATATAACTCAGTTGATTAATGTCATAGTAAGATTTACTACAAATAAAATAGGTAATTAAAAAATGCAAATCATCCATATTTATATTGATATAATTAATATTATTCGTTAATGGTCTGGCAGCATTGAAAACTGGGTAACGGCTATGTTAGAAAGCAGGAAAAAGGAACTGTTGAAAAACATTATGCCCTGTGAAAAGTGTTCCATATGATAAGTTTGCATACATGCACATGTGTATCCTGACGATGTAATCAATCAGTCTGTCATGATAACACATTTAGTCTCACAGTCAAGCAGTACAATAAATGCTCTGTAAGGTTAAGGTGAGGTGACAGGAGGAAAGCCCATGACACTCCTCGGTCCTCTTTTGTCTGCAGGTAGTTCTTTGTGTTTAGACTCATAATCCTGTTGCAGTCTTAGTCGATTTCCACAGAGGGCGGAGCATGTCTGTGAAAAACAGGGCACTACTTCTCCTCAGTCAGGACGGAGTCAATTCGTTGCAGGTGTCCAGACAAAACACTCCCCAAAAACAAAATATTCCCATCACCTTGCTTAGCCGTGGGTTGAATATGCTGTGGTATCATTTTTCTCTTCCATTTGCCTCTTACATAACACCATTCTGTTACTGTGTAAAATCTCAAACTCAGACTTTTCTTTACCACATGTTCACCGTGAAAGGCTGGTGTGCTTTGTTCCATCCCAAAAGCTTGGCCTTGTTTCTGAGAAGTGACTGTGATTTGTTATCTGTCTTATTGTCTTTATTCATCAAATTTTTCGTCGGCGATTGAGTGGATTTTGTATCTCTCATTGAACAAATGGTTATGTGTTGATCTTTTGACGGAGCACTCACTTTTGCTCTGAATGTTAGTGATGTGAATACCACTCACCAAAGCTTTTCAAAGAATCATGAACTTACCCCCTGGAGAAACTTATATGTCGCATTGTGATTCCAGTAAATTAGGGAATTTAAGCTAATTTCTGATCCCCTGAACATGACTTCTGTGGGTTAATACTAAGGACTTTTGTATTATTTTTGTGCTGTGGCAGCTGAACTTAGTGCAAAATGTTTCATACACAGTTCCTGGAATTGGAAATGAAGTTCCATTACATAATTTATGTTGTAAGTTCTCATTTCAATGAGGCATAAACTTCAAGGGAAGCCTGTACAATAAATTAATAAATGAATGAATAAATCGATCAATCAATACATACACATACAATACAATCAAACAAATAAATGGAGGACAATAGGTTAATATTTTTTTGTGGAATTTTTTAGAAAAGCAGAAAGCACATGTTTAAACTTCCCTCTCAGTGTTTTTGCTCCTCTTTTAAATCTCTCATTTCTGTGCGGCAGCACAGCTTAACCTGGTTTTTAACTTGGTTTACGTGACTGGCTCCTGCTCACTCATTTGGAAAGCTGAAGATTAACAACATAAAATCATGGTCTATTACTATTTACAGACAGATTTTGTAAAAATGATAACTTTTCCATTTTGCAGAATAATTACTTAAAAATAACACCATATAGTCACTGCGCTTGAGACAAGCATTAAATTAAACTCAAACAGACTCTAATTTCATGAACCTGGGGTTATTAAATTTGATATGCAGTTTACTCTGTGCCTGTGATTGGCTCTCTGCCAGAAGCCCTGCCCACATCACGAAAGCGCTCAAGATCTCCACGAGACCATTTTGCAAAAAAAGCAAAATAATGAAACAGCTGTGGTGCTACATGTTGTAATATCTAATGCTAAGATCCCTGTATTGTTAACGTTGTCGTTTCTGAGGAGAATTATATTCAATCACCCTGAAAATTACTAAAAGAAAATCCTTTAAAAAAAATACACACGACACTCTCTGGTTGACGCCCTCTTTTTTAATTGGGCATCTGGGAACGTTGGGGGATTTACAATGCAGTTGATAGGTCCATTATGGGAGCAGTCATACGTAATCCGTAAACGATTGGCTGAGCTTTCAGGAGGAAGTCAAGTGTCACAACATTTGGTGTTAAGCTTTGAGTTGACAATAGCGATCTGTCTCAGTAGAGACAATTTAGTTATTGTCTTTTTCTTCACTTCCAAGTTGGGTCTTGGACGGACCACACTGGCGCTCATTACGTTATTTGTCTGTGAATCAACCCCCGATTCGTGCCAAGGATTTGATCTCACCGTGGACTTTACCACCACCGCACGGCAGAGAGAGGAAAGTGGGACTTTATTGTTCAAGGCTAGCTAGCTAGCTTTGCAAAGCGGCTTGTTTTTGTGTGTACATCGTGGACCGCAGACCATATGGCTGCGAATTACGAACCGATATATGGACTTTCAGAAGATGAGGTAAGCTTTAATGGCAATGAGGCTTTCATGAAATTGCACAGTGAAGTCATTGCTAAGTGTCATGAGGGGTTCAGTCAGACATAGCTAGCGGATAGCCGTTTGTAAAGCTAACAAGCCCTCACCAACGGCAACATTCCGTTGTAGTGTTCAGGCAGCTGTCAGTTTCATGCCACAGTCTATTAGTTTACTAACCTTTTATTAAGTAACGAGTAACTACTTATAAGCAATTTACCACTTTGTCCGCTGAATCTTGAAATGAAACCGTCCACTTTATTGCTTTACAGCCTTACAGCATCCTCCATTACATTGAATGTACGGACTACTTGTAGCTGAACTTGTGCTGTGTTGGAGCTCAGATGTGCAAGGGCGAAATATTTCAATTTCACGCACGTGGGGCTAGATGACATTACAAACCAACCTCCACGACAAACGTCAAAACCCAACTTGGTCGTAGTCCTAGCTGTTTGATTGTGTACTGTCCCCTAAAGGAGTGTGAGAGCTGAAGCTGACGCTTGCGCTCTCAAATGAGGTCAAAATCCACGCGATTTGTGGACTCTGCGTTGACTTTGAATTCAAACTTACATTAATGATGGTAGTTGTGATAATGCAGTGCAGATGTTACGGTTTCTCATGATGGCATCAGAGTCACAGGTCCACATTAAAGTAGCACTCGGTGACAGAGTAGTTTATTTTAATGGAGCAGCTGTCATATCACCTGTCAGAAGAGGTATGTACATTTATTGAATGATTCAGATGGATGATCAAGAGATCGTACGTATTTATTCGTAGTTCTTAGAAAATCCTTAGTATTGGTGTTGCTCTTAATAGCAGATTCAGCTGGCACTTCCGGCAAGATGCAAAGGAATTTTCTATTTATTTGCCTTTTTTTTATTTTTTAAATTGATTTTCGTTAAGGCACGTGGATAGATGTACCAAAGCCTATAAGTTTATATTTGTATTTCTGAAACTAACGTTATTGCTATCATTCAGATCAGTACAGCTGATGATGATCTTTATTAAATGATCCAACCCAAAAATATAGTGTCTTTGTTGTTGTTTTTTGACCAGCTAAACAGCTTCATGGTGCTCTGTCTCTCTGACATTACCTAATGTTATCAGTAATATTCTGAAAAGGATGGTTCCTTTCTATTATTTTTTTGTTTTCTTTCTTTTAAATGATTGAAATGCACCTTATCCGATATGTTCAACTAGAATGTCACAGGGGGGACACGGTTCTCCATCAAAGTCAAAGCTCACAAACTTAAAGTAAGTGATCCAGATCTGAACCAAACTGTATGAGGTTCTTGCTTTGACCCACCTCTTCTGTCTGAAGTTTCTTGAAAATGAGCCTGGTTGTTTTTGCATTATCTTTCCAACAGTCAAGCAAAACACCTAAAGGAACCATATCATTTAATTCCCACAAGTATAGTTAAGTATAGTTGTGGGCCTACATTTCATGAGACAATGCACATCCTGTGGCTATGAGGTAAACTTAGCTTCATCCCACAGCCTGATTATGGGATGGCCTGGGTTCCCATTCCCTCCTGGGCTCCCTCCTATTAGGCACTGCAGCTTTAAGTTAAACTAATACAGACTTTGTTTTCAGGCTTAATGTAAATGTCATTAACCCTACCAAGAAGCAGTGCGTCAGTGATTTTAATTTAGCCCACAGTGAGTTGGAGATACGTGCTCGAGGCTGTAAGTAGAGCAGGTGGTTTGACTAAACTTCCAATAGCTTTATTCTAAAAGAGGTTCTTAAATATAAGGATGCATTCATAGAATAGTCATAAAACACATGGATTACTTCAGACTGCCAGTAAGAATATGTATGTTTTGGAATCTGCTTCAACCAGGACTGCCATAGTTTATAACTTCAAAAGTCAGGTTAGTAAAAGTGTTTCAGGTGGGTTCATAGAGATAATTTTCCATGGGTTTGATTACACAATTTCCATTATCTTTTTCTTCTGCAGCATGAAACGCGAGTGCTGCGGGTTAAGGTCATCGCAGGAATTGATCTGGCGAAGAAAGACATCATTGGCGCCAGGTCAGTGTCACAGGATTCTTGAGGATCCACCAGAAAAAGGCTGTTCTAATCCGAATCACTGAAGAAGAGCTGTTACAATCTGGCCTTTTACATCCCGAAAAAAAATCAAGGCCCATTGTCACTGATAGAATAATGATTTGTCAGAGATGAGTACGAGTAAAACTTAAGACCCGACACCAAAGCTTTGGCTGTTTCCTTAAGCATCCCACTCCTTGACTTTAAAGGTCTCCTTGAGTCTTTCCTTTCAACCTTGGACTGCAAAAATATTACAGACTTTCACTGCATTCCCTGTAGAAACAAGACCTTGAACTCCAAGTGTTAATCAATGATTACTCACCTGCCTCTCCCACTTTACACATAGTCCACCTCAGCTGCAGCTGAGTCTGACTAATAATTATACACGCCGCATACTTTCTCATTTGTAAAAACACACTGATGTTAAAGTTAAACCTTTGAGAGTTTTTGAGTTGTTATGTCCATCGGTGTCTTTTTTTTTTCCTTTTAAAAAGATGTCATATTGCACAGTATGTCTTTGTGGAGTTGTATTCCAAGTCTTTAGTTTGTTATGTATGTTTTTTTTTCTAAGCAGTGTGAAATCTGCCCATGGAATTGTATTTGGAACGTTATACCTGCACTGAACTTCCAACATATTGAAAAGTTAATATTTCACAAAGCAACTAGTTATCCGTGCTACCACCTGTCATGAGTATCAATTTTGTATGTGTGCTAAATTAAGCAATTCTTATGAGTATGGAAGTTTATTATCCAGGGCCTTTATTTAGTCACATTGGATGTTAACTAAACTGCTGATTGTTTTCTCATACAAATAAAAGCATTTGTGTGAGAAATTACACGCGTATATTTGGGTGGTTTGAAACTGAATGTCTGGCATGGCTGCTTAGAAAATGATTAATCGGTTAGTTTCACTGTAATATCCTGTCATTTCTCAATGGGTGATTACTCGGCTGAATGTTTCAGCTCCAGAAGGGATGTAAAACAAATTTTAAAACATCATCATCTAACGATCAGTGTCTGCAGTGATGTTGCGTTTCTGACAATGCTCATTCAGGACAATAAATTCTTAGAAAGCCGAATTGACATTCCAGGACTCGAAGGCTTGGATAAGTCTGTACATGACTATGCAATACTAACGCATGTAGTAGCAGCTCAGTAACATCCTCTCAGGGGCTTCAAAAAGAAAGCTGACTGAAGGCTCGCTTTGTTTAGCATATTATCTTTATTTACTTAAACGCTAAACCGTAACCTCTGCATTATAAGGTGCAGGAGAAGGTCATTTAAAAAAACCCATCAAAATGCAATTCCGTACAGTTGATATCCAGTTGAAATCACAATATAACCAACGCGAGCCTCATCCGCAATTAAAACCATGGCTCTACTGTTGGCTTTAGTTGTGTGTTGTAAATGAGGCCTGTGAAAAGCATGCGTTGCCAGAGAACGGGCTTGTTTAGTGCTACTCACATGCCAGAGTGCATGTGTTAGCATCCCGATGCCCTGCTGGCAGCTGACAGCTCAGCCTGGATGAGGTGAAGGCTGAACTGTAATGAAGAAACACTGAATGAGGTTTTGATATGTGGCTAGCTACCACAGACTGTGCCCACTTGGCAGTCTGTCACCTCATAAGATGCTCGAACAGTGCCAGCTTGTTCTTCTTTTCGCTCCAAACGCCGTTCTGTTGCTGCTGCTGCGTTGCAGCGACCTTGCTATATTGGATTCTTCCCCGTTTCTTTTGGACTAGACCAAACATCTCGAGGTTAGATTTTTTTTTTTATTCGATTTTGAGAGGTGTGGATAGAGCCTTAAGGAAATTGTTTCCAAACAGATGACAAGATGATGGAGCGACATTTTAAAATGTAGCAGCCCTGCGTTGACCTGAAGTCGCCTGTCTGTTTCACACAGCAGGGGTTTTGTTAATAGAGAGACGGAGAAAAGAAGTCTCAGAGAGATACAGTTGGCTCATTGTTATTGTTTAGTCACAGCACATCACAGTACCACACAAACGCACAATTAGAGGCTGCAGGGTTCCTGGAAATGCTAATTAGCAATCAAGCAGCACCCCTTTTGCTTGGGGATATGTTTGCAGCACATGTTTCTGATATCTGCCTCCCCATTGCTCTTTCCTTCCCTTTTAAACTATTTCATCCATATGAATGTAAGACGCTACTCGAGCTGGCAGGCTAAATCTAATTTTGGA
Organism: Leuresthes tenuis; assembly: GCF_036924035.1. Lineage (NCBI taxonomy): Eukaryota > Metazoa > Chordata > Actinopteri > Atheriniformes > Atherinopsidae > Leuresthes > Leuresthes tenuis. Next base: position 15,038,550 of record NW_027325373.1, read on the forward strand.
CACAATCGCACTGAAATTAGAAAAAAAAGAAAAACACTGAAAAGAAATCCCATGGAATCAGATTATTATGACATATCAGGTTTAAAATGTATTCTGAGATGGTTTGAAGTGCGTTTCAAATCAGTTGTCTGGAGCGGTGGTAATAGCTGTCTCTGTGGCCGTAAGCGGTAATTACAGGATGCTGGGGCATTAGCTGCTCTTCTGCTTCAGTCTGAGAGGTGAAGGGCAACAGTTCAGCTGATCCAGCAAACAGCTGATAGTGCCTGAAACCTAAAATCTTCATCTTGATTCCAAACAGCAATTGCAGTGTATTCACCCATGCGCGGCACAGTCGGCGCGCTGCTTATCTTATTAGTGCAGCTGAAAAGTTTTGATCCCAAAGCGGTTGTGTTCCAGAGATGTCGAAAAAAATCAGTTTAACCTGAATGAGTGACTAATGGGGAGTGATCCCTCCCTGGCAGAGATGACAACTGTGCAAACTGCAGCGGGCATTTAAGTGAGTTGCCTAAAATAACCGACTGATGTTATTGTCGACCTCATCTTCATACACCACAGAAAATACTATTTACCAGCACACCGCATGCATGTTTTGCTGTCATGATGTAGCAAATACTTGCTGATATCTGGATGTAATACATGTGGTCAGCTAAGTCATCTAATCGCTGGTGGCTGGAAGGCTGACCTGTCGATGTGCAAACAACCACATGGACAAATTGCACAGTTTAGAGAGTAGCAGTGGCTGATGGGTGGAAAAAAAGCTTGAAATTGTTGTTTAACATTTGTCTTGTTTGCAAAATGTCTGCCAATGCACACCGACTGCGAGCTACCTGTGAGTAGAGATAAAGTAACTTGAACCTTGCGTTTAGGGATAACACGATGCTGAAAATAAATCCTGCTGTGCTCCACTGTAAGGTGCTCTGTGTGACTCGCCAGGGTTACTTTTGTGTTCACAGATTAAAGCCTTGGACTCCGGATACTGACTGACAAACGGCAAAGACAGAAAATGTCATTCGGACTTAATGTTTTGCGTCGGAGACGATTGATTGGAATTGCAAACAGTTCAACTTGTGTCCTCAGTTTTTCTAAAGCGTTTACCCCTCGCCTGAAGTGGGCTGTGCCTTCTTTGGAAAAGAGTTGATGCGCATCGGTTCTGATGGAGCAAACGTACTACTCGCATAGAAACAACCCAACAAGTCATCGTGTTAGTCCAACTAAAACTGGGCTTTAAACAGGTTTAGTTCGGTTTTCTCTAAACCAGACAAGCACGCCCAGATAAGGTGCTTAGGGATCGACTCACACCTGCACGTGGGCGCTCAACTGGACTCCCATTGTTCTACACCCTGCACACACGCTCCAATGTTCCATCTTTTTGGAATGTGTATATTAATACAGCCGAGTTCCCACAACAAAGCTGTTCTCGTTCACATACTTTTCCGTTTCTTTCATCAGATGGTTGCAGTTGCAGAAAATGTGGGCGAAAATCATCCCATAAAGACGTCAACTCGCAGTCGCTTGGTGCGTTCTGCGATACTCACATGTGTTATGAGCTCCCTCAGAGAAAATTAGAATTGGCAGATTGTGTTGAACGTTTACTCATTTATACTTTCCAAAGTGTCACATTGTCAGACGTATTTCAGTCAATGACTCTGCTCCCCTGTTCCTCTGTATAGTGGAAGATTGTCGGTGGTCCGGTTAAATGGCGAAGTTAAGTTGTAACCATAGCCAGACTGAAAGATTTAACACTGCTTAGCCAGTTCAAAAGAGTCCCTACTGAGCTGTCAGTTTATTTTTTTCTCACGTTGTCTTTCTTTTTTTTGAGCTCTTCCAATCTTAGTGTTTTAACTTTGTTTCGTTGTGGCTTTTCTGTTTCCCACCGACGTGTTGGTGGCGTCGTTCTTTGGCTTCGCGTTCGAGCCTGTGTTCGCGCCTTGTTTCTTTAGCTGCATTCCGACCGACAGCACCCAGAACTAAACGGCCAGAGCTTTGTTATCCAGGAGTGAGCAGATTATTTTAGCCGCGGGTCTGCTGCGTTCCCACAGAGCTCTAAGGTTTAGGGTAGATTAGGCAAACCAAGTCTGCTGAAGATTGTTGGACCGCGCAGCCCATCTGTGCTCGCCGGAGTCTCGGCACCGCCACGCTGGGCCTGCAGCAAAACCAGGAAGTCTGCGTCTGCTGCATTCACACACAAATCTGTCCATGTCACACATTTCTATTGGGTTTTGGGTGTTTTTGCATCCTGGAGCCTAACTGCTGTGAAAAAAGAATCTAGGATTAATGGTGAATTAGTCTAAATCACATCTATCTCATCGCAGCCACTGCTGCCCTAACCCTCCGCAGTAGAAGTCCGCTACAGCTGTATCATTTCAAAATCCGCTCATGTTGGACATTTCTGCGGCGTTTAGGATGTTCTTATTTGTTTCTTAGAACGTATTGGCTATGAGAAGATGAGCGATTAACATTTTATTGCTCTGATATCACAGTTTTTTAACACAGTGTCACATTTGGAGCGGTCTCTCTTTCTGGACCATGCCCGACCAACGCAGGTTCGGACAGGGCTCTTTTTAGGGTTTCTCCCCTGGAAGAGCGGGGGGGGGGGGTCGAGGTCAAGGAAGCTCCATGGTTCCTAAAGATTCCTGCCACTGGAATGCACCTCGCAGCGCCACACGTGTACCATGTAAACCACGTAAACCACAGCAAAAAAAGTCACCCGGGGAGATTGATACATTTCTTCCACAACTACAGAATGTCTCGGTGTGAAGAATTGGACTATTTATCTTTCTTCTTCCCACAGCCTGCTGCTTTCTGATTTACATCCGCTCCAGAGAGTTGCACCATCTGCTCTGTCAGGTTTTTACATTTAGAAGTGTTACTTCAAAAAATACAGTAAAGGAGCAGAAAAACCCATGTAACTCTATGTTTTCCCATAGAGTTACATGGGTTTTTCTGCTCCTTTAACAACCGGAGGTTGTTTGAGTTACAGTACATCTGATGCTGCATTTCATTGTTCACTGTTTTTATAAACAACACAACTTGTGTACAGTTTGATGCGCAAATAAATGATTAATAATGCAAAAGGGTTTTACTTTTACTGCATTACTTTACTGATTTTAGACGACTTCCTTGGATATAAAGAAAAAACACAAGAAAGCGTTCTTGTAATTCCCCTTTCTGTAATATCCTTAAATGTGCCAAATGAATGTCCCTTGTCACCACCATAAGTTTCCTTTTTTTTTTCCAAAGGGACACTTCAGGATAGTTGAAACCCGACACTGTAAGTGTGTTGACATCCGCACAGGAACTGGTGAATAGTCGATCTCTGCCTCTCCATCCAGAACTCTGAAGAACTCTAATCAGTCATTCTAAATGTCACAGTCACACACACACACACACACTCTGTTTACTGTTTGTGCTGTTTATCTCAAAATGTTTTGCTATGGCTGTATTTATCATTTTGTCAATATAACATTATAGCCTTAGCTCGCTGTTTCCAATCTTGTGTCTGGTGGGCAGACCTCAGGTCTGGTTTCAGGTCTAACTGTAGCCCACAGCGTGGGCTCCGACAGCTGTGGGATGTGTCTGCAGTTGATATGACATTAGGTCTTCAGTAAGGTTAGGCGTACATTCTGGGATCCAGAATTCTGCTGAAGACTAGTGTGACTTAACACAAAATATCAAAATGTACACTAATGTCAGTTTATTATTACCATATGAAAAAAATCTTATCAGCAATATTACTCATAAACATTTCAGACCGATTGTTGGTGTCACGGAGCATATTTGCATTTGTAACCGTGGATATTCGCATTCTGAATTGCTCAATATGTTTCCTCTCTTGTTTTTGCAGTGACCCTTACGTCAAGCTTTCCCTCTATGTTGCGGATGAGAACAAGGAGCTTGCCTTAGTCCAAACAAAAACTATTAAAAAGGTAAGTCCACAGAGAAACATGGAGCATACTGCTGCTTCCAGAGCCGTCCCCTAACGTCACACATTCTCCCAAACGTTTTTTGTTACTGCATCCTCTTGAAAGGACCCCGCAATCGCCACGGCGTTTCCTACAAATCTCTGTAATCATTTAATTCTGGGAGTGAAACCACAGGAAGGCACCGTGCTTCCTTTTTCTGTTCGTGAGAGTCTAGAGTGAGACATTGGCTGAGGTCTTTACCCCAGTGGCCCATTTTTAGGTGGAAATGTATTCACAGCAGGGGGAGCCATTACTTGATATTAATGTTAATTGTATTCATTTCAAAGTGGTCTGTATAGAGTTCTGGACTGCATTTCTAATTAAGTCTGTTGTACTCTGTTGCTTTACATCTGAGCTTCCTTATATCCAAGTGGAAGGCTGTGAAATATGTATCCATAGGGGTGAAACTTTGATAAAGCAGCAGTCTAACTCCATGTATTATCGGTATAATAAGGATAGTTGCTGTTATCACTATTACCAGTCAGCTTATCTTTTGTCTGTTAAGGGCAGCTCCAAGCAGCTGCCAGCAAAACCCTCTGTTGGAGTCGGGCAGCTCAGGCCTCCAAGCAGGCAGACATATGCTGCCAGTGGCCATGGTGGCTTTATGGGATATAAATAGCTGACAATGCTCTGCTATGTGGAGCAGAAAAAGAAGCTTCACTGCTCAGCTCTTCTGTGGGCTCTATGTGTCTTTAAGTGGCGCACCTTTGATGGCGTCTTTGTTGGCAAGATGATATGAATTATTATTAAAATTATCAGAGAAAGCAGAGAGCCAGGCTGAAAGTAACGCCGAGTGCATACCAGGCACTCATAATTGGCCAGTTAATCTGAGAATATTGTTTGTTTAATGATGATGCATCATGGCTCCCAGAGTTCAGTATTAAATGAGCTGTTTGTCAAAGTGCAGTGGGTTTATTTGTGGTATCTTAGTAGTTGTTTTAACATAGATGTTGTTTTATCGCCGCTGTAAAATGTTGCCTTTATTAATCGGAGTGACTTGTGAAATTAAGGCTTCGTTGACATTTGAGTGTTTAAGTCATTTTCAGTCACCAAAGGAATTTTAATGAGGAGTGTCACTTAGCTCTGAGTCTAATGAAATTCAAATGTGTGAGAGAGACGCAAAGAGTTTAAGGGAGTGTGTCTGCTGGGCTTATCCATCCTGAAAGTGCGTGAAAATCTCCATGCTGTTTATCTAGAGACTAAATGCCAATCGCTGGGACATGTTTTGTTGCTGCAAACTGCCTCTAACAACACACAAAGTGACGCAGATGACTGAGCTGAATTTCTCACTTAGTTCCTCACACTCTGAGTTGGACAGGTTTCATACATCTGTTCTGTTTTTCCGTGTAAGCCAAGCATTGTGTTATTAAACTGCGGTCTAACCATATCCGTACTTTGCCTTTCAGACTCTCAATCCTAAATGGAACGAGGAGTTCTACTTCAGAGTAAGTTGAGCTTTGTAAACTCGTGGGCTGTCATGGATTTTTGTATCTCCAACACAGTCTGTCGTACCTGTTTACTCTGGAGAGTTGTTCGTCTTTGGTTACAGTTTAACTCGGCTGAGACTCGTCTCCAGCCCCACTGTCATCTAACGGACTATATCAGCCTCATAAACCCTTCACTGCTTATTTTCATAAAGATTCTAGTTAAATTCTGTGTTATGATTGTTGGAAGACTGGCTGCTTTAAAGCCGCAGTTGTTGTTGATTACTGTGAATGACAACAATACAGAGAAAACCTTTTTTTATGCATGTACATCTGCATTGGATTTGAATGCCACGTAACCATTGGATGACTGCAGTAACATGCCTCCCTGTTATATTGCTGCCAACACAGGTGTGCCCGCAGAACCACAGGCTACTCTTTGAGGTGTTCGATGAAAACAGATTGGTAAGATTCGCACTTTTTTTTTTTTAATCATTTCATGCTTATAACATCAACTCACTACTATACAAAATGTTTTGATAACACTCGATTCTGTTTCCTTTGGTGATCCCAGGCCTTTTTTTTTCCAGTAGCATAGCCTTTTTTTGTGTTTCTCTCGATTATGCTCGTATAGAATGAAATGAGATGACTTTAATACTGACATTTTGTGCATTTAATGACAATATTCTGCATTCATTTTAGCACCGAAATCATCGGCAAGCCTGAATAAATTGTATTGATTTAATCTTCTCTCCTGTATATTTACAATTTTCTACTGGTGAGCTCTTTGACACAGCGTCACAGGATTTTAGCCGTTGGCTCAGGTAAATTTGTACACGATACAATTGCGTCTTCGTGGACTTGTCTCACTGCTCAGCTTTAAGGATTTCGTCCACCAACGGATCCTAATTCCTCTTCTGTCAGTGTCTTTTTTTTTTTCCCACCCAGATGAGAACACAAGTTTCCTTGACTTGTGAATTTAAACCTGTTGTAGGCCCTCGGTTGCCGTGACAGCTAAATTAAATGTCAAGTTGTTGCTGCAATTAAAAATGGCACAAAAGTAGATCTGGACGGTAAATCTGTTAATTCGCACCGTTGTGTAAACCTCACCTCGGTGAAATGTCTGCGGAGCAAACAGAGGTGAGCGAGGACGTTGTTCTGTGGAATAAGCGGAAGGTTTCCCCGGCAGTTTTATGTCTTCTCAGTAACTTGGTGGTCTCAATCACGAGTTCTGTGTTCTGATAAGAAAAACAATGGAAGCAGCCAAATATGAGTTTGGTGTTCTTGGCCAAAGGCAACGTTCATATAGGCTTCACTTGTTCAAGTCTTCTTTTGTACATGGAAGTCTTTTTTTAAAATAAAGGCACATTTTGCAGTTTGCCTAATAGTTAAAATGGTTAAATAGTGTTATCAATTTAAAAAGGATTTACTGATCTTATGCACTCACTTTAATGTGCATGCTGGTAAAATCTTGCAATATATGGTATCGGTACATGTTCCAACGCCCCTGCAAAGGGGAATTGTTGGCACTCAGCCTGTTAAGAAAAGGGCAGCTCTAAATTTTTCTCTCAGTAGAGTGGGAGCTCTCTGTTGCTGTATAAGAGAGGATGACACAACAGAGCACAGCACAGACAGTCTCAAGAACAGGCCTCTCCTTATATGTCTGAGAAGGTGCTTTCCATCTATCTCTAGGTGCATGCCAAGGCAGCTCCTCCACCACTGGTCACTATTTCTTTGAAGTTGCTGCTTGTTCCCTTGGATCCATGTATTTCTGGTTTATTTGCAAGATGAGATTGCATGTATGACAAAGCTTGTGCTGTGGCATGTGTGACGGATTCTGTTTTTCTTGTGTGAACTAAAAGACTGCTTATGGTACACAAAATGTGATCGATACATACCAGGATTGTGAAACAGTGGTTGAATATACCGACAATGCAGTATGGTTTCTAGTTTGAAACAGGATTGTTATGTCATTTTTTCAATCTGGGCATCCTGCCATTGGACCACACATTGGCATTTTGTTTCCTTTTATACAGAACATTCTCCATAACATTTCACACACCACACGGATTTATTGACTGTGCCTCACACTGTAGGCAGTGTGTCATCGCTAAGTGTAAGTGGCTGCCAAACCAGGATTTCTTCTTATACTACTGCCCTCCACTCTTTCTTTTTTTTATTCTTTCATCCATTCTAATACACCATCAGTGGTTTTTTAGCAAAGTCTCTATTTGAGACTGATAACGTGATGCATTGTGGGCCAGACCATAGGTCAAACTAGTCATAGAAGTTAAACAGGGCAGCCACTTTTTAACCATGTAGCTCTGAAATGTCAAGTTGTGATTAGGGCTTTGTCAGTGCAGTGCATGGAGGCGGACTCCTCCTCCACTATCTCTGGCTTCAGGCAAAGTAAACCCCTCTTTTTCACTTGCTGATACACTGGTGAATCACATTGCTTTTGACCAGTACAAAGCATTCTCTATGAATTTTCCGTATACCGTTTGTTAAAATGTCTCTCGCTGCTGTACCTGCCAAATAGTCTATGACAATTGTCTCACTATCATTTGAGTGCCTTATTTCATTCAGCATTGCAGGCAAAGAAGCGCAGCTGAGTTTTATCTCGGGCGGTGGCCTATAAAACCACCAGCTAGTTAAGTGTTTGGCTGCTTATGGCAGACAGTGTGTCTATTCTGTTTCAAGTATCTTTCCCTAGAGAGGACTGGCTTGTTTGCCTTATCAAAGCTGTGATCTGTCAAAGAGTTTGTTCTTTCTTCTGCCTTTTTTTTTTTTTTTTTGCAATCTATTTTTAGCAACAATATCCCTGTGCATCTCTCCCTGTTTCCAAGCCACAAAAATGTATAGACCACAACTTATCCACCATAACTGATGTTGCATTTTTATGTGTTTCAGCTTTAAATTCTATTTAGTAGGTTTGCTGGTAACAGATGATTCCCTTGCTGTTGTGACTAGTCGAATGATATAGATAATTTATGGGTGTGTTTCTCTTTTCCTTTTTCCCTCCTTTTTAATTTTCCTCTCTTGGGGAAAGGGTGTTCAGGCAGATCAGTGACGCTTGGAAGGAGTGAAGTCATGGCCCTAATGGAGAGATAATGGAGGTCGTATATATACTGTGATCGTATACTTTACATTTTGAAAGGAACTTAAATGATTGAGATGTTTTAAAGACAGTGTTTAGTACTACTTTGAGGAAAGACTGTAATGAAAGATGTTGACGCAGGGGCATGGTAGGCATTAGAAAGAGACCATTAGGATGGTGGGAAGCATGAATGTGCGTAAGCAGGATGCAGCTGGGGGGGGGGCGGTTGGCACTTGAGGGCAGCATGGGGTTGTAACAAGAGGTGGTGGGACCATTTGCTGTCACATGACTGACAGGCAACCCACTGTCACCTCGGTAACCAGGAGCGCCAGCGGCGCTTATCCAATCATGTCAGGAATGCTGGCTGTCACTTGCCTAAGGCTATTTCTGCTGTCTGTCGCTAGTGCTTGGTATTGCTAACGGTTTGCTAGACAGAGATCCTCCTTCATTTTTTTTTTTGTGTTCCCCCTTCCCTTCCTTTAATTTTTTTTTTCTCCGCCTCTCCTTTGAGTACATAGTGTTAAGTTGTCAGCTGTTTGTAGCGACTGTTATGTTTTTGTGGTGGGATTTCTTCTTTTCCTTCTACAGTTTACTGTTGGAAGGAAAGTTGTGGAAGAGTCTCGGAGAGGGTGGGAAGGGAGGGGGTGGGGGGTTGTGGAAGAAAAAAGGGGATCAGTCATCTAGCCAGCCAAAGGAGAAGTGGGCGACTGGAGGAGAGGAGAACCAACAGCCAGTGAGAGAGAAAGTTAGAGGGAACAGGAGCTGTAGTACGTGAAGTGAAAAATGGCACGACGTCTGCGTCTGTACTTTGGCTCTGGCCGAAGTAACACAGCCCCGGAGATACTGGAGGGAGAGTCTGAGGAGCTGCAGGAAAACAGAGAGGTGGTCGCGACGCTCAGCATGCGCCCTCCTACGATGTCAAGGCCTTTTCAGGAGTCAGTTGCGCAGCACGACCCATCCACTGGATTTGGTTTGCACTCGGAGCCTTCGCTGAAACGCAGTTCCTCCATGTTCATACCCCAGCTCTCCACTTGTACCGAGCCACGTGCGACTAAGAGCTCGTCCATGCACATCTCCCTTCAGCGCTCCAATGGATCAGGTAATGGAGATTCCGGTGGCCATGCTAATGATGTCCCACCGCCCTGTTATACTCCTCCTGGACCTGCGCCTCCATATACCGAGCCACAGATTCAAGCAGACTTTCCAAGACAACCGCCTCCTCCATACAGCCCAGATCCTTTAAACTCGCAATCTTTTCTGACAGGGCCAGACCATCCCAAACGCAGAGTCTTTAGCATTGGTTCTAGTGGCCATGCTAAATTCAGCAGAGGCAAAACTGGTGTCAGCGTTGGTGCCATATGTATTCAAAGAGATTCTCCTGATGGCTCTGATATCCAGCATTTCAGGATTCTTCCCTATGGTGGTGCTGGCTGGTCACCCCAGCAGCAGAACCTGGACCAGTGTTTTGGTATTAATGATGCACCACAGAGGCTAGTTTTTCAGCTTCACCAGAACCAGGATCAGAACCAGGGCAGACAACAGACCGCTGCATCCCAGGAAGAATGCACAGACTGTGGCCACGGCAGCTCAAGAGGTTTCCGTACGGTGCGCTATCCCAGAATTAGACTGGAGAGAAGCTCGTCTCGTCAGAGTATGCTGCGAGAAAACAAACATCAGAAAAACGGTGCACATTTCCAGACTATAGATGAAGATCAAACGGATGTGGCGACGGAGGCCAAAAACAGATCTAATGGTTGTACTTTTAAGATCAGTGGAGAAACCCCCAGAAGGCAGCCACATTTCAAGATATACTTTACTCCGGGTGGTGGTGGAAATCAGGATGTGGGTTTTGGCAGTGACTCCACAGCAAATACTCCCAAGGTAAAGATTATATGAAGAGTTAAATATATGTAGCCTGCTAATATAAGGTTTGATGGAAAAAAAATGCTTCAATGTTTATCTTTTCAAGAGATCATACAAATAGTGGATGAGACTTTTAGTGGAATATATGATAGCTTGTTTGATCTGTGGTCAAAGGAATCAAAGGCCACGGCGGCAACAAATGGCATTCGAAGTTTACCTAACCTATGCAAACTATGTCGGGAGGTTACACGTCTAATTTCTACATTTTGGCTCTTATTCGTCCTCGGTCAATGAATGAGGGGAGATGTTTATGGTGCAGGAAAAGAGTGGTAACATTCTGGGAAGTGAGGAGCAGAGACATAGTTACTTCGCTAAATCACACTCACGCTGGCTTTCTTTCACAACCACAGGCATTTGAAATTTTACACACATCAGCCCATTCAGCTGAGGACTAAAAACAGGAACAGGCATGTGGATGAAATGATAATTTGTCCCCCTGCACTTGTTGCCTTCTGTTTCACAGAAATGCGACACTTAAGGTTTGATAATAACCCCCAACTGCAGTCAGTGAGTTGGCTGTTTCTATCTTTAGTGTCTTTCAAGCGTGGTTGTTGATTTTGAGAGCAGGCATATGGCTTATCTTCTTTGGTTGTGGGCTGTTATGGATCTATATCCTCACAGCTGCTCTGCAAGTGATTAAGAAACTAATATGTCATTACAGCCCAAGCAGTGCTCGTGAAGTTTCAGGCGATATTACGGTTTCCTGAAAGCCTTTTGATGTCGCTGTCTCCTTTTCAAGCGTAGCTCAAGCTGTGGAGGTAAACTGCTCTAAAGGTTGAAGTTTATTATCATTGTGTCATGTTATGCAATTCTACCTCTCACAAGCTCTTTTAATCACTTTATGTAATGGACTTTCCAGAAGCAGGATATTCTGCAGACAGTTGTGAACTGAAATAATAAGCTGCACTTTAAAGCTGAAGCCGTAAATATACTGTAATGGATGATGAACTGACGTTTTGATGCTGTCACTGGCTGTGTTAGGGTTACTCCTAGCTTGCTATGAGGTGTGTGGCTCCAGAGAGTAGAGTCGAAAATGAATGAGTGAATAAATGTTCTTATTTAAACGGGCTGAAGTTTGCGTTTATTTAGCAAATGCCAAGAAAATAAACCAATCTAAACATTCAAATGGTATGTGTTTCCTATAGTTCATATCAGTTCTTTCACATGTATGGTGCTTTGCCAAGATTTTGAAGTTTGGACACGACTGAATTGATAGGAACAGCTTAAATGCAATGTTTCAGAGTAGACCAAGCCATCAAACTGCAGCTCTTGTTACGTGCCTGTTTATTCCATCACCCAGGCCTGTATGGCCGCCACTTTCTGTATCCCTTACCGTGGCCAGGGCCCTATGTGTCAGTTTTAACAGTTATTTGAAAAGTATCTGGTTTATAATTGAAGAATTTGGTCCAAAGAATTTCTGACCTTGAACGCAAAGGATTAACTCTAATGATTCAGAAGACGTGTCTGTTTTGTGTTTTGTGTATTAAGTTCCGCTGCTTTCTAATGCTGTCGGTTTTGCCTGAAAGCATCGACAGCACCGTGGCCTTATACGCAAGCAATTTTCACTCTTTTCCTTTTTATATTAGAAAAATTTGCTGGACATCCTGTTTGCCATGCAGCAAGGAAATCTTAATTTAGACCAGAATGACAGGTCTTCCCCAACTGGTAGCCTGGAGTTGGAGTGCCCCCTTTTTAAAGCACGGACATGCGATAACAAGAGCATGTGTTTGTGTGTGTGTGTGCGAGACTGACTAGCTGCAGACAGCTTTGCCACAGAGCCATGCCCTTGTTACAGCTCTTGCTTGACACCTCAGCTGCCACTCACAGAGAGCTCCTGCGGCCCACTTGGATGGCTATATTTACCTGAGGCAGGATGAATGGATGGATCGGGGCTTCTCTTTGTTATTTTGGTCCAGTGGCATCTAAGAGGGATCCAGATTGCTATTGTTGTGAAGGAAGGGCTTTTCTCTGACTGCTCTGATCCGTCTGAGTTGCATGCCATTGTAATTCAGTTGTGTCAGCATGGAGACTGTTTAGTAGGTGAGACAGCCTCCTGACACCTCAGTGCCAGTCTGGGCTTGTTCCAGGTTGCCTTGTATTGTAAATTCTTTAACCACCTCTTCCTGTGGCTTCATGGCAGTTCTGCTCAGTGGCAAATAGTGTCACTAATTCTCGCCATTTTTGTTTACTCTCTGGTGTTCTTTAAGGATTTTGAAAGTAATTTAACTCTCCTTCAGGCTTGCTGACACTTTGTTTGATTTATATTTCAATCAGCACATATGAACTGCACTTCTTTGTGTATCTATTAAACGAGCAGTTTGTGTGAGGCAGGCATTTTGTGGTCTGGTTAAAGTGAGCTGGTTTTTGTTATATAGCCACTGTATGCGGTCTTTTTTTTCTGGCTCAGGCGTCTTTCTTTGTCCCTCCTGTTTCACTTGGTTTTTCATAGTAAACCCCCCCCCCCCCCCCCCCCCCCCCCCCCCCCCCCCCCCACACACACACACACCAGAGGCAGCTGCAGTCTCAGATGTGACCCTTTAATGACTCTGTAATTGTATCTCTCTCCATAAGCATAACCACAGCCTAAAATGGTTGTTATGGTCAAGGATGTGAAAAGCAGCCGTGTCTCCTGAGATATGTGTTCTGTCTGACGCTGCCATTACTAAAACTGTCTTCATATGTGAGACGCAGCAGGGTCATTGCTGTGTGTATATGGTCGCATGAAGTTTCCAGATTACGATTGCACATTTACAGTGACTCATCAGTTCTGGAAAACCGGGTAGACGGAGTTTGCTACAGGAAAGGTGGAATAAGCTTTTGAAAATGTTATTCTTTAGGCTACTGATCAACACATGTAAGAGGGTGTAATACGATGCTGTTAACTCGTGTTGTTGTGCAGGTTTCTTTTGTGGCTCTGTCCTACTTTAGAAGAAGTTTATAACTGACTGTTTTGAATTACTTGTGAGTTATGTAAGCAGTAAATGAATGGTTCAGTTGGTTTGGGAAATGAAAGCAGATAATTTTCCTAGAAGAATTAGTTTAGTAGGTGTGTCTGTGTTTGATTGTGCCAGTGTGTTTATATGATTTTATGTCTTTGTTTTTACGTGACTCATTTGTAACCTCTCAGCATGGATTCCAATTGTTGTTGAAGCCCAGTGACTTTTTCCTTCTGTTCATCAGAGGAAAACAGGGTGGTTGCTTTATATCGTAACCTCAAACTTGAAAACCTGTTACCAGGTCAAGCTGGTTGTTAGAAATGAACATTTTACTCCTTTTTTTTTGTGCCATGCTTTAGACAAACCATGGGATGTGATTTAACCAGGACCTAGGAACTAAAGCAGTCGTTTTCAACCTTTTGTATGCTTTAAAATGCTCTTCTTTGCTGACTCAAAGTTGGACAGTAACCACAAATATTATAATATTGCTTAGTGTAAAGAGCTTCCATGTCCTCATGCTTTTGATTATTTAAATGCAGCAGTGAAGCAACGTTCACAGATGCCAAAACAATGAAATGTGTCTTCTGTTGTACATCAAGGCTTGAACACCAGATGATAACTCTTTAAAAAAGAAAAGAAAGATTGTTTGCACTTGCTGATCACCATGGCGGACTGCAGGATTTTTTTTTCTTCTTTCATTTCGAAAAAGCCCCCGTTTACAATGGTCTTGCTACTATTTAGTTCTCCCACAACCTCAAACTCACGGTAGTCTGCAAAAGCACAATGCAATGTTTCAACCCAGCTTCTCTGTCAAATCACTTTCAGCCAGCAGACGTCATTGTTAGTTTATGTCTGTTGTCTAAAAAAAAGTTGTGTCCCACACACAGGCTGCTACCAAGAATGGGCTTTTCCATCTCGGACAGGTAATCATTGCTCAGTTACGGACAAATCTGTCGGCCTCTTGAATCTCCAACACAAGTTTTCCCTGGTTCTTCCCTTTTGTCACATCTGTCATTTCTCTCCTTTTGTCAGTTGACTTGGCTTCTATTTGGTGGCAGTGGATGTTTTTCCTTGCTGGGTTTAGAGGTTTTTCTCCTATTAAGTGACGCCAAAGGCCTGTCCATAAATAAAAACCTAGACTGAGCCTTCTGTCTGGACACCTGTGAAATTCTCTGTTAATTGATAGCGAACATAATAGTGCAGTCACCTGATAAACCTTAACAAATCACAGCCAGCGCTGTATGATAGGTCTGTTATACCCTATTAAATAATTCCTCAAACACTGTTGCTCTTTATTGCCTGGAGCTGTGTCGTCTTCAGATTATCACAGGTGTTCAGAAATAAGGCGAAAGGTTATTTCTGGATGGCCCATGAAATCACAATCATTTTGTCTTTCTCTCCGTCTGTGACAAAAACACACACATTGCTACTGGTTATTCTGGTGCACGAGGTAATTTCTCTCAACATTGTGGTTTTCCCTTCTCTACCCCTGCTGGAAATTTTGGCTTTCAGTACACGCACAAATAAGAAATAAAAAAAAAAAAAAAAGAAGAAGAAAAAACCTCATAACATAAAGCCTCTAAAGTTCTTGTTCTCTTCCTTAGACCAGAGATGATTTCCTGGGACAGGTTGATGTTCCTCTCAGTCATCTGCCGGTGAGTCATTTACATACGTGTGCACGCAAACTGCTTTAAACCTGTTTTGAATACGCAGCTGTTTCTTATCCTTCCGTTTGTTGTGCCTTATTAACTTCCATGAAGGTCAGGCAGCGCCTTTGTTTGTGTGCACGCCTGTCTTCTGTGTGAGAAAGTGCTTGCCATACAAGAAGCATTTTGTTGCGGTCTAACAGTACTCTTCTTGTTGGAAATGGAAAACAGGCTTTCCAGAATGTAAACAGACAGGCTACCCTCAGAACCAATGGAAAAAGCTGGACTGTCAGATTCACACACTCACGTGAACATGGACAGTTTGGTGTGCCGGGAAACGGCATTGAAAAAAAAACAACAACAAGGAAAGGTTAGGACAGAAGACGCAGTTTAGGTTTGATTTAATGGCCAGTACCTGAGATGCAAACAAAGTGTTCTAATCTCTTTGCAACTGAGAACTGTGCCATCTGTAGCTCTCTAAAGTTTCGTCTAGGTTGCCAACCTTGAAAAACCCATTAAAAAAAAAAAGAAGTTGTTGGGGTTAATTATTAATGTCCCATTTGGATCCCAAAGGGGTTGGAAATTGTTAGCAGATAAAAGCTACAGCTGAGTCACGTTGAGGGGTGAAGGCCACCATTACGGAAGAAAATATTTGGCTCCTCTGCCAATGTCGAATATCTTATTTTAGCCGTTAAACGAAGCGGCTGAGCCAACAGAAGCAAACGTGTGTTTTGGTTCAGTTCATTTAGTTCATGAATGATAACATGTTGCAGGAATTTTTGGCCTATTTATAGATCCGGGGCATTACTTCAGTCATCATCTTTCTCTCTGTAGTAGCTTCTCGTGTGTTGTCAGGTCACTTTGCGTGAATCGGGACAGCAGTGCTGAGTCATCAGGAACAATGAGTCAGCAGAGGGAAACTTTGAGCTGCTCTTTCTGAGCACATTTTCATACACCGTACTCATTTGATATCCCTGCTTTAAAAGAAGCTACAATTCTAACAGCAGTTGTTTTGAGACATTATTTGCAAAGTCGAGATCCACTCTAAATGTCTGACATGTTCAGGAGCTTTACTTTCCGAGGCTTCATACACCCTCTGATTATTATCTCTTTTACTGAAGTTTTTAGTGTCCAGTGTTGTATGTTTGATATGGAAACTGCGTTGGTCTGGTTTAGTAGAACCGGACTGAGCAGCATGTGGTGAGCAGCCAGTGCGGACTGGTTTGGCCCAGTTAGAGAGCGGTGTGAGATTGCTATGAATTACAAAAGACCTTTCTACTGTCTACTTTCTACTGAATGTGTAACTGGAGAATCTCAGCGTTGCATAATGATCCTGGGATGCTCTTGCAGGGGGCTCTAGCCATACTTTTGAAATGGTGACTCTGATAATTTACTGTCTAACATCTGTGTTTGCTTGTCTGTTCAACTGAATGTTGTCAACAAATGCTTCCTTTTAATTTGCAGACAGAGGACCCTGCTATGGAGCGACCCTACACATTTAAAGACTTCCTGTTGCGGCCAAGAAGGTCTGTTTTTTGCTGTTATTTTACCATTAATGAGGTTAGATAGATCACAAAAAGTGACTTTTGAGTAGATTTGTTCTTGTTTTTTATGAATTTGCAAGTTGGAGAAGACAGGCAGTGACAGATTATTCATCTTAAAGCATGGACTGACCATTTCAGTGGTAGCAGCAGGACCGTGCCACTGTCAGTCAAATGCTAAGGGGGAATACCATCAGGGAATATAAGGCTGTTTGGAAACTCACCTACATTTCAAGCATTTTAAGCAGATACTTTCCTTCCAGCCACAAATCCAGGGTGAAGGGTTTCTTGCGTCTGAAGATGGCTTATTTGCCCAAACAAGGAGGGCATGAGGAGGAGGCTGGGGAGATGAGGGAGGAGGCTGAGGTAAGATCTCAGACACTATTGTTGTTAAGATGGTTGAAACTGCTGACTTTTCATTACCTAAGGCATTCTTCTGCCTTTTCCAGTCTTTTCCATAAAACCTGAAGCCAGATTAGATTCCAGTTTTATTTGTGTCTTCCACACAATACTAACCAACCTCGAAGCTGAACGATGAAAGTAAATGCCTCACTTTGGACCAATAGAAATGTCAGAACAGTCTTTACTAGGAGTGAGTGGAGAAAGGACAGCTCTTCTTTTTCTTCTTTTCTGTGAACTTGGAAAGCTTCTTGCTGCCAGAGTCTGGTAAAAGTCTTTTCCAGGTCAGGGTCTGGAAAAACCATTTAGAGTGTGGTCTGCTATTTGCAGAAATAGAGGCTTTGCTTCTTTTACTTTAATATGTGCTCTTGCATGTGTATCTGTGGCTTATGCATTTAAAGATGCAGTTAATCCTCTCGCAGTGAAAAAGCACAATCAAAAGCACTGACTTTGTTGTGGTTTACTTCAAGTAACCTATCCTTCAAGAAAGTTGCCTTTGTCATCACGTGTTGCCTTTTAGATTGTGGTCACAGATATTCCAGCCTGATGGTAGCTCATCAGACGACAACACCAATAAATGTCAACAAAAAAATGTCAAACCACAACACAGCAGTAAGAAAAATGTCACCAGCCACATCTTCAGTATAATTCCATACTTGAATCTCCTCTTAAATTTGATCTATGGCTAATATTTATGTGTCATCAAAGCATTTCACTGGAACCATCTGCAACCATAGCATCGTTTGACTGAGCTACCAGTGAGTTAGTCGTACAACACTGTGGACTCTTTCTTCCAGGGTTGGGATGAGTCTGCAGACTCAGGCTCCCAGCGACCTCAGCAGCTGCTGCCCCCTTTGCCTGCAGGCTGGGAGGAAAAGGTGGACAACCTGGGACGCACGTACTATGTCAACCACAACAATCGCTCTACACAGTGGAAACGACCTTCCAACATGTACCTATGATGTTTTATCCTTTTCTAAATGTTTTAGTTTAGTACAAAGCTTAAACACAGTTTTTGTTCTTCTATTATTTAAAGCTTTTTGTCTGTAGTTATTGGCTGCATTTTGACTTCCGTTAACATCGCCTCTTTAAGGGATGTGATCTCTGAGATTGAAAGTGACAATCAGCAGCGGCAAATCAATCAGGAAGCCCACCGTGTTTTCCGTGCGAGGCGCCATATCAGTGAAGACCTAGAGAATGAGCACCTGGAGCCCAGGGACATGGACAATGTGAGAGAGAAAACAACTCAGACACGCACTAGCTTATGCACACTTCGCCACAGCTGTCCCAAGTGATAAGGCCACCAAAGCATGCTTGTGTCTCCTTGTTTTTCCCTGTAGTCCTGGGAGCTCATCACAGAAGAGGATCCCAATGACAGCTTGGCCCAGTCTCTGCCTGGTCCCTCCTCCATTGTGACACCGCAGCACCCGTCAACACCTGTCACACAGGAGTTCTCTGAAGATTTAAATTTGAGGCTGTCAATCACTCCCGATACCAATGGTGAACTGCCAGGGCCCAGCTCCGCTCTGGTGAGAGTCGAACACTGTAATTTTCTGCTCTCAAAACCTGCATTTCTCCAGAAAAATTGCTTGATGGTGAAATGTTGGCAGTCGGACTGATTTGCTGCCTGGTACTTTTTTGTTGTATGTCATAATTTTTGGTTTTTATTTCTCCCTGCTTACTTTGAACAGAGCCAGCTGTCAAACAGACTCCGTTCTTCAAGTATGACAGATGGCGTCAGTGATCAAGCCCAGGCTCCTCCTCTTATGGTACATATATTGCAGCCCTTGAGTTTCCCCCTATTTATCTCATTTCGCTTTGTTTCTTCCCTTTCTTTGTAACCTATACAGGTTGATGTGTCACGTACCTCCTCTCTGTTGATATTCCTGAGTTCTCTGGGCGCACCACACGTTCATCACTTTTTTTTAGCCTGTCTTGCATGTCAAAACTGCACTTCCATGCCAGGCAGAACGTGGCTTTCTTATCACCTTTTCTTCCCTCTCTCCTCAAATTTGACCTCTTTCCTCTGCTTACTAAACTTTTTGTCTCTAAATGATAACCACACTTCTTCCACTCTCCCTACTGCTTTTTAGTGATTTCACCTGCCATTACATTTGGTGTATTGTACAGATTTTGACGCTACAGATATCAGAGTGACCGTTCCAGTAGGAGCCCTCGATAAGGATTAAATACTAAGGAAAGCACCTCAGAAGTTCGAACGTTCCCCACAGAGTCCTGAGTCAAGAATCAGTGGAGATTCAGCTGACCGATATGTCACATGATCTGAGTCAAATATTTGTTGCACAGCTGAGTCGTAGCACTGAGCTTTGGCGTTATCAAGCCAAGTAAAATTACAGGTCTTTCTCTTGAATTGTAACTTTCTCAGGACTAGATTACAGTGGAACATGAATTTTGTCCAGGAAAAGCAACTTTTGAAATACTTTCGGACCCATTTAAGGTAAAATGAATTCCTTGAATGCAGGTGATTTAGTGGTGTTTGATAATGGTCAACAAAAAGTTTGCCTTGCTGCTGATCCATTGAGCTGTATGGACATTTCCACCACAGTTTCTCTAAAAGAAACGCATTTTCATTCACAAATACATTCCATCATTTAAGTTTTCGGTGTTTCGTGATTAATATTAAGATGGTGTGAATGCAACGCAACTCGTCCGGCAGATTTTTTTAAAATTTATTTCACTTCCACCAGCTGTGTTACCTGTGGGTCTCCACTGTGAAAAATGTTTCCACAAGTAAGTTGAGTTTTAATCGTGGCTGCTTTGCATTTGTCAGGCGAAACGGTGGGACAAAAGGTGTCATTGTTGG
This sequence comes from Leuresthes tenuis, assembly GCF_036924035.1. Lineage (NCBI taxonomy): Eukaryota > Metazoa > Chordata > Actinopteri > Atheriniformes > Atherinopsidae > Leuresthes > Leuresthes tenuis. The sequence continues at coordinate 15,058,302 of NW_027325373.1, forward strand.
CAAGAACTCATTTAACCTTATAGCTTAACATGAATATGGTAATTTATTTGAAAATATGTATATTTGCCTTAAAGGTTAGATATATGATCTTTAGAATGTTAAGAGAGAGTCGAGTATATTTTTGCTGTGTTAATTTATAGTTGTCTAAAGGCTTGCTTACCAGAGAACAAAGTAATTTCTCTCTGTGTGTTTTGTAATCTGAGCTTCGCTGGTTTATGTTGTTGCAGTTGGGGCGGCTGCATGTGCACGTTAGTGCATGTGAGTTCCTGCAACAGAGCGAGCAAAACTTCTGAATATTTTCCTCCACTTGATAAAATGTCTTTCGCAGCTAAAAACCTAAAAATAGAGAAAAGATAGATACGATCTCAGTTGAATATGGTTAGGATTTCCTTAGATTGTGAGTCTAATGAGATGCTGCAAGGCTCCAAGTCGGGTTTCAGTTTTGGTTCCGTTTGTTTTCGTCCGAGAGTCTGCAGCTCTATTGTGATCTGATATTGCAGTTGTAACTAAATGCAGATCTCAGGTTGTGTGTCCACATGTACTCTTAATGGCATTTCCAGTAGAAATAACAGTTGAGGTCATCCGTTATTGGTGTTATAAGGCAGTTTTCTGTTGGTTGCAGCAGTTGAGGGGCTTTTCACATTGCTAACTGTTTCCAGGTTATGCAACACACCCCAGAACATCCTGGTGAAATTGATGCTCTCATCTTACGTGCTTCACTTCCTCTGGATTTTTGGGATAGAGCTATTCTTGAATGACTTTTCCTGATCCATTTCTTGATGGTGAATTCTGCTATTGAAACACTTTTTTTGTTTGTCAACGCTGCAAGTCCGTGAACATCTTTGCTTTAATATCCTTTGAGCACAACTGCTTTCTTTCACTTGTGATTTCATACCTGGGCATAATCAAAGAAGCTGCATTGGCTTGTGATTGAATATAGTCTTTGGGGAAAAGAATGCGTCCCTCTTCCAACAGACAAGTGCAAGCCTGAATAGCAGCTGTGATCCAGAGTTCTTATGATATCTCTTTTTTTTTTTTTCCATGATCTTAAAGTAGATTTACTTTCTATTTTTCTACCCAAATGTAACCAACAGCACAGATTCGTGTGAGTCCTCTGTCTTTAAAGTTCACAGCCACTGCACTTTCCCTGCCTTGCCCTTAATGAAAAGAATCTCCTCTCTTTCATCCACTCCTCTTTTCCTTTGAGAATGAATTCCCCGTCTTTGTCCACAGACTTTTTTCCTCACTCAACCCTCACGGCAGCTCAAATACTTGCCTCTTCTCTTCCTCTCTGGCTATGAAAACATTACATACTGTGAACTAAAGACCATGTTCCCCTGTTGTCTACCACCAGCAGAGTTCCCAGACCAGAAGAACAAGAGCTCAAACAGTCTCAGGTGGTGAGGAGTCTATGGTAATATCTCAGTTTATGTTGAGTATAAATCCTATCAATCATAAACGTCTCATTTCCCTCAATGTAGGATTTGTCTTCTGACTAGTTTTGTGAGCAACCTTCATTAAAAGCTGAACTCGTTTTGAAAAGTACACAAAGGCTGTCAGTCTTTTTATTTGTTTTGCATATTTTTGTGACACATAATGTGAAATATTGCAACACACCATCTTTCTAAAATGGACATCAATGTTTACTTATAGCACATGCGCTGTCTTTTCTGGCAGGTGATTGATTTGTTCTGTAAAGTGATCAGGGCCATTTAAAAGAGCGGAATAACTTCTCTCTTCTTTAGTTCCCCTGTTGCTCGTGTTACAATGCGCTGACGTGCCAGCTTAGAGCAGCATTTGTTTGTGGTGTCCTTCTACGCGTGGACATTTGTGTTGTTGTGTGATCACGGACTGTCAACCTTGTTTTTACGAGAAACGAGTAAAGACGAAGCCCATGTCAACAGCCCGCGTTGACAGTGTGAAAAATGAAGATGTGTTCAGCACGTTCCCTGTGTTCCGTCTTTGCACAGTCGCACCTAAAGTAGCAGCAGTTTTTTTGTTGTGATCGTTTGCTTAACAGTTTTGGTAATGTTTGTGCTTCCAGTGGTTAATGCTTCACTTAGCAAAAAGTAATGATCTACTCCTTTTCCCCATGTGGAGTTTTGGTACTCGTCTGTAAAGGTTGACACCTCCTCTTCCATTAGTTCTAAAGCTTATTTCGTCATGTGTTGTCCTTGAATTGTGCTTCAATAATTGAAACCAAACTCTATTGTTTTGCTTCTAGGTGATAGCAAAAGCTTTTAAACTTGATTAGACTGAAAGCAACAATTTGTGCCAACTTGTCTCTTTCCCAGCAGCATCCTTTAAGTATATTAAAAGATTCCCTCCACGAGTCTTTTAGCATATTAGCCTTTACTGATTAGTTGTCTTTACTTTGCTTTCTCTCCACACTTGGCCAGTCTCCCTCGGCAGCTGCTTACACCTTGACCACCCCTGGCTTGCCCCCTGGATGGGAGGAGAGGAAGGATGCCAAGGGAAGAACTTATTACGTCAACCATAACAACCGCACCACTACTTGGACTAGGCCAATTGTGCAGGTACAGCAGGTCTGAGGGTTGGCTGTCAGGCTGGCTCTGTGCATGGGACTGGACGTTATCTTGGTTCCTGTCGTGGCGTTGGCCTGTGTGTCGGGACTCTTATCCCCTCTTATTCCCTCCTGTGTTTCTCCTCTGTGTAGCCATGGAGAAGTATGGAAAGAGACGCAGCTTTGAAACCTCAAAGTCTCTTTTTCTGTCTTTCCTTCTGTTTAGTTTCCTGACCTGTCCAGCCTAATTGTATGTCTTCCTTCTCTTGTCCAGCATTTCGATTGATATTATTATGACGTGCATCTCTGTGCTGGTCACACCTTTCTAAACCTTGGCATGGATCTGTAACCACCACTCTTTCTTCCCTTTACCTGCTTCGACCCTGTTTTTCCACTTGTCTCCCCCTGTCTTTCTGTCTGCAAAAGAGGCAGCTCCACGTACATATAGCTCAGAGCGAGGCTTCTATATTGGGACTGAGTTTACACTTGATGCTCACGTCTCTCTTCTTTGAAATTCACCTTTTCATGAACACTGTGTTACACCAGCTGTGTTATACCTGTTCATCATCACATTTCCTTCTCATGCTCTGATTGTCATGTTTTTTATTACTCTTAAACAGAGGGATACTATTATGTAATGCTTTTTTTTGGGCACATATTGTGCATATAACCCACTGTAAATGTGGGTTAAACCATTTTACCTGCTATTTGTGCAAGGCTTGAAAGTTACAGAGTAGTTTTAACTTATGTCAAATCTTTCTCCCTGTTTTCTATCTGACACATAAGCCTTTTCACAAATGATTGTTTTTTTTAAGAGACATAAAGGATTCCTCTTTTCACGGGCCTAAATTACCCTTGCTTCTGAGGTTTTAGGAACTCATTTCCTGAGAGAAAATCAAGCATCCAGACCAATTAATACGGCGCAGATTAGCATCTCTGTCAGAATGGCTCAGCTGAGACGAAGCTTTATTTTCGCACACCACATCACTTGCTTAATTCCCGCCCCACTTAACCTCAAAAGTGCTGTTTTCCCTGACAGCTGACTGAAGACGGAGCCAGCACTTCAGCGGCAGCATCAGGAGGATCCCCGGCCCCTGCCTCCACCCCTTCCTCCTCTTCCAATGCCTCCAGCAACCACCTCCATGAGCCCCAAGTTCGACGACCTCGTAGCCTCAGCTCCCCTACTGTCACCCTTTCCGCCCCCTTGGAGGTGAGAATTAGACTCCCGAATCATCCCATTCATCTTACCCTTTTCTCATTTTCACCGCCTGCAGACTACATGTTTCTGTCCCCTTCCTCCTCTAGTCTTTACCCTCCTGTATTGACTTTTCACGACATCCTTGATGACCAAACTAAGTTCTTCGCATCAGTCATTTTTCAGTCACGTAATTTGACTTAAACATTGTGTTTGTAAATGCTTCCATTTTGGATAAATCTGTCTTGATGCAGCTTTTCTCTCCTCCTGTCCTTGCCCATCATACAGAGGTGTAAATTTTACCATGTAAATAATCTTTTCTTCCCAGCTGCTATCTTGCTCTCTCCACTGATTATGATTTTGTTTCTTAATGCTGTTCCTTCTTTATTCTCCAGGGTTACTGACGGATCATTGCATTGTCACACAGTGATGAATGCTCAGTGGTTTTAATGTTGCGGCTGATCTGTGTGTGTAGGTTTGCACCAATACATGAGCGCTCTGGGCTAACTTGAGTACTTGGATGGATTAATGGAAGTTTTTGATTGGTCTATCACTGTTTTTGAACAACCTGAATACACGGTAGAGGTGTTTGTTGAATAATTACTTATGTCACGTCCTGGTCATGCGTATATAGCATTATCTCTTACTCACCGGTTAATAATCAGACAGCACGGGTGGTTAAAGTGTGAGCCACATGAATCTCCAGGTAAACTATTGAAATTTCACCTTGTTATTTCAACCTTTTTGAGGCTTTTAAAATGTGCATAGAAACTTTGGGGACATAAGTTCCTGTTATTGCAGCTCTAAGCAGTTAGCGTTTGTAAAACTTTTGATAGTTTGGCTCCGTTATGGACCCCATCTTAAACTTTACATTGTGTTCTGTTGCCTTAGATATACCACAAGCTTAACTAATTAAGACCAACACATTGTTTCTAAAAATGAACGGTCTCTTCTTGACCTTCCACAGCTTTAATGGCTCCACTCGGTGGTGAAGATCCTTTGCCACCACCGAGGGAACAGACCTGAAGGGGGTTTAATTAAAGTGTGTTGGAGTATGTGTGTATTAATAAGGCATTGTGAAAGGAAGAGGAAATGAAAAATTCACAGTGGAATGATGTAATTACAGCAGCCAGCGGAGGTGGGAAGTCAGGATGATTAAAGCAATCTTTATTCCTGTAAAAAAAGAGATCAGTCTGTGATAACGGGTGCTGAAAAAATAATGTGATGCAGTAACGCTTTTAGTGAGGACGACTTAGATTTGATCAAACTCAAATTAGAAGTTGTTAAGATGCGGGTCAATGGCAGTTTTCTGATAAATAAATGATTTCTGCCTTTATTATGTTGTGACTGATTTGTATTTCTGCCTTGACCAAAGTATCAAATAGTTTTAAAGCACGTCATTTTTTAATTCTCAGTTTGTTTCTTGGACTTTTACATTATCTGGGAAATCAAGAGGGAGTGGGAAATTAAACTCCAGGAAGGTTATCAAGAAAAAAAAAAATCAGAATCACCTTCGACATCTCTTAATATTTTTTTCCATCAGGTTACAACTGGCTTCTTTCTTCTTTACATGTGGCTCAGAAAGGACATTTCCCAGATATAACAATGTAGAGAGAGGTGATAATGTGCTTCATCTTAGTATTCATTGGTTTAGGTGACATTTTTATTTTTTTACTCTGGAGATGAAGGAAACTCTTGGAATATTAGGGTCTATCTTTGCATTTTGTCTGCTGCTTTCAAAATATTACCAATGATTTTTGATTGCTGACCTGTCAGTCATCCACATCTTCTGTAAACATGAGTCCTCGACCCTCTCATGTTGAGTTGACTGGTATTATATGACAACTTTTTTCCTCCCCCTGTTCTCAGGGTGCCAACAACATCCAGGTGCGGAGGGCTGTGAAAGACACTCTCTCCAATCCGCAGTCTCCCCAGCTGTCCCCTTACAGCTCCCCCAAATCCCAGCACAAGACACAGCAGAGCTTCCTGCCTCCAGGCTGGGAGATGAGAATAGCCCCAAATGGACGGCCTTTTTTCATAGACCACAACAGCAGAGCCACCACCTGGGTGAGCGAACACACTGTGGTAACGGGCTGATGGTTGAATTTAGCTTTAAGGATAGATTTTGTAGGGATATAATGAATAAAAACTTGAACAAACTGCCTTTGTATGTGATTATGGAAACTAGTTTGACAATTCTGAGATATCTAATGACAAAAGTTAGTTCAGTGGGTAGTGTTGTTGTTTTTTTTTTCTAGAATCTTCTAGTGACATCTGGTGGTGTAAAAGTCAAGTTCTCATTCACTTCTTTATTAACATTTATTATAATATCCACAGGCAAAATCATCTTTGGGTTGTGTTGTATTTCATTCTTAAACTGGAGATAAACATGTCACTCTATCTATTCGCTTTCTTTTCCTCCCTTTTTGGATACTGATAAACAGGAGGACCCCAGGTTGAAATATCCAGTCCATATGAGGAATAAGAACTCGATGGAGCCCGGTGACCTCGGCCCTCTTCCTGTAAGTACAGACACAGATGGATGTAATCGTGTTGACCCCTACAGCACACTCATAACAGCCTCAGTAACTGCTTAGGTTTGCTTAAGTATTTTAGTTGTTTTAGCTACAATCTCAATGAGAAACTGTAATTTTTCACTTCGATGCACTGCCAGTGATTCGGGGCGAAAGAGCCGACATGATCATGTGATCCGACTGAAGCATAGCTTTTCTTTTTTAAGACCTGTTATGAAATAAGAGGTCTGAGGGGGAAAAATAGAGCTGGCAGGGAGAGTCGTGGGGCTGTGATGAAACCTAACTGAAAACTTGAGCCCGATGTACGGTTTCATGCTAAATTAATTTAGAGCCTATTGCGTAACTGTGAATCTGACTCCATAGCAACGCTGTAGGCTAATATATGCCTCCCAACAAATGTAGCTGCGAGTCTCACAACTGGCATAATGCATTCCCCAAAGATGTTGCTTCTGTGAAACAGCACTGTAAAATGTGATTGTACCTGGCTTGTTCACAGTGACCAATATTCTGCTCATGCGGCTTTATGTCGTTTTCAAAGCTCTCCTGATCTGTGTTTGGACCTCAGTAGCTCAGTGGTTGCTCATTCTCCCCTGATCTCTTTCTTCTTTTCTGTGTTCCACTATTTTTGATAGAAGACGGTTTTTAAACATTTATTCCTACTCGGGCTACCCTCGTACTCGTAGGACTGAAGTTGAATCCAAAAAGTCAACGACGGCATAGAAACCCCGCTGCAGCTGTGTTTTGATGGTGCAATTGTAAATGCCCACACTGCATAGGTCTCATGGGTAGTCTCCAGGTTAGGTTTGCATATTGTCTTCAAGCAGAAGCATTGATTCAAACTTTGTATCATCTGCTTGGCAAAGTTACAGGCCAAACAAATAGGCCTTACCTTACCCGAGCTTGATGTTTGATTATCAAAACTTGCTTGGTTTTTGCATCTCACAGGCTTGTGTGGTGAGTGCATGTGTGTGTGTTCTTTTTCTCTCTCCTCATTTCTCTTTTCTCTTCATTCTGACGGATCTTATGTACGCTACTTCTTCTACACCTGGCCTTGTCTGTTTGGCAGAACGTACCAGAGGAGGTTGGTTTGTGCCTCCCTCCCTCTGCCTGCCTTCTTATCTGTCTGATCTAGTCTGGTCTGGTCAAATGCCTGCAGACAGCCTTGCGTCTTCCTTTTTTTTCCCCCCTCGCTCTTTCTATCTGTTCTCTTTCTTTCTCATGACCAGCATGGATGGATTGTACCTTCCCCTCCTACCAGTTTTTTACCCCACTTCCTCTCTCTGTGAGCGTCTTCCCTGCACCACCACCTCCCCTTATGGCGACGACTGATATTTTAGAGCTCGCTCACCATTCTCCTGAGATCCCTCAGACTGCTTCATGTCTGTGAACCTGCATCAGCGTCTCAGGCACATTTGGACCAGTGTGTAAAGTGGAACAAGGCGAGATGCTCCAGGCATTTGTTAGAGTGAGAAAGGAGGACTTACTGAGGAAATGGGCCTAATTAAGGGTAGATGGCGAGTGAAAGAAGGAGGGAGGTTTCAAAAGAAGCAAAAGGAACCATAAATATATGTCAGAGGAAGGAACTGGCTGTACGCTGCATGTGTTATCAGCTTTTCAGTCTGGTCTTCACTCATGCAGCAGCAGCATTGTTAGAAAAACTCATACGATTGTGACACTCTGTTCCTTTCTCCACCCTTTTACACTCAATCCATGGTCAATTTCCCCATTGCTTGATTGCTGGTGCCGTATGAGTGTGTGTGTGTGGCCCGTGACACTGTACTGAGTGGTCAGTGGTGGTGTACTGGTTTGAACCAGGGGTGGTGATTAACGTTTATGTTGTGGTCGTACCCCTTGCCTTGCTGATGTGTCGGACTTGACTCAAATAGGACCGTGAATCCTTTCATTTCCTTTGTGGTGTTTTGATTGAGCTTGTCCTGCCTGAGGTCCTGGGATGTCAGTGTTTTTCGACCGCTCAGATGGTCGGTCAAGTTCAATTGAACGAATGTTAAAAAGGAAAAAATAAATGGATGGATTTGATTTTCTATTTGAGCATGCCCTTTTAAAGTGTGCAGTCTGTTTTGCTCACGCTTCTCCTCATTTGCTTCTCTTTCAGCCTGGATGGGAGGAAAGGGTTCACACGGACGGACGCACCTTTTACATTGACCACAGTAAGACGGCTCTCTGTCTCTTCTATGCTCATATTTAGTCACGCGTGTGTTCCTTATCTGTCTTTTGCCTCCGCGTCATCCAAGGTAATAGTGTGTTGCAGCTGGAGCGTAGCCCCAGATTTTTTCGGAGTCAAGGACAGCAAAGCTCTTCATCCGTTACTTCATCTGTTACAAGTGTCATTAAATCACTTGAGTTTTATTTCTATGTCATGACGTCACACGATGAGACTTTCAAAATAGTCGTTGAGTGACTTTTGTCCAACTTAATGAGTGTGAAAAGAGACAAACATATTGATTACTATCTGTGTATTTTATTCAGACACTAAGACAACGCAGTGGGAGGACCCTCGTCTTCAAAGTCCAGCAATCACAGGACCCGTGAGTCGCTTCCCCTCAATGTCTCTTAAAGTGTCTCTACATGCAGTGCTGTAGTTTTTATCTGACACACACTGTTATCAGCCTCAGTGCAGCTTTACACAGCAGAGAAATCGCTTTGTCACTTAGCATGCTCACACCTTTGTGCCATTGTGTGTAACTCTTCAGATGCTGTTCTCCTTCACTGCTAACAAGAAGCTTCTAGATTAACCTTTCTGACTGCTAAAAACTCATTTTTTACACATTTCTTTTGCAGTAAATCACAATCAGGGTGCAGTTTTTAACAATCTCTTTGCTGCTGTGTGTCACCACCTGTGCAGGCTGTTCCTTACTCGAGAGAGTTCAAGCAGAAATACGACTACTTCAGGAAAAAGTTAAAGAAACCGGTAAGCAGTGATTTATGCTCGCGCAGCTTTTTTTTATAATGACTCTCAAGCTAAATATAGTCCAAATCTCAACCTCCCCTAGCAAGAAGCTGATGAAATGTGCCTTCTGTATACATAATTTGTATTTATTGCAGCCATTTCACATTCTCTGTTGCAGCATGTCTTGTAGAAAGTGGATGAATGTTTTTTTTTGAGCTGTTGGTTTTACTGCCGGTATTTAATCTTGGTTGAATAATAACAAAAGTAATTCAGGTGAGATTCATGTGCCTAGTTTTTGGCTGAGACATAACACTCGGTCCTGTGTTTGAGTTGTCTTATTTCACTGCCTCGACTTGCTTTTCTTTTAGAAAATCTGAAAAGCATTAAGGCTTTGTTTAATGATGGGAATGTTTTTGTGAAGTTTGACAGGAACAATCATTTTTCTGGAGTCGGTAGCTTTTGTATCTTATTTTCCAGCTAACCTCAATGGACCAGTATTTAATGGAGTTTAGGTTTTTTATTTGTAACAAAGCAGCAGTTACAAATTCTTCTTTGCAAATTATTTCAGGCTGACATCCCCAACCGATTTGAGATGAAGCTACATCGGAATAACATCTTTGAAGAGTCCTACCGCCGAATCATGTCCGTAAAGAGGCCAGATGCCTTGAAGGCACGACTATGGATTGAGTTTGAATCAGAGAAAGGATTGGACTACGGTGGTGTGGCCAGAGAGTGGTTCTTCCTCTTATCGAAGGAGATGTTTAATCCCTACTATGGCCTGTTTGAGTACTCTGCCACGTAAGTCTCTGCTTATTTGTTTGTGTCTGATTGCTTTAGATTTATAGGACAGAGATTTAATCCCTGGACTTTTAACAGGATATGACACAGCACACAGGACAAAGTGTTACTGAAAAGTCAAAGCGGTAAAAGGGACGTGTGTTTTGATGGAAACATCCTTCTCTGTTCATGCATTTGATTGGCTTTGTTGACAAGCTGTAGTAAGAAGCATTTTTTGCTGGGTTGTGTCCCCATGAGACTTGTAAATATTTCCTTTCACTTTGATTAACTTTTCCTCTGATTCAAACAGCCATCCTGAAACAAACATTTCCCACATACACGATAATGAAAGTGTCATTTGCTTTGTTCCTTTTCTTGGACACAGCTCGCTCGTGCTATTGAAAAACAAAGGTTGAAAAATGAGGAATTAATTCATTAAAACTTCTTTCCTTTTTTGATTAAAACCGTTCACAGGTGCTTTTTTTATTACATTTTTTCATATACTTTTAACATCCTCACGAAGCCGCAGGTAAATGAAAAAGCTAATGATGATTCGCAATCACCTAGAAGTTTTGTGCTTGTACTTACGTGTTTATTTTCCCCCCATTGGGTGCAGCAGAAAAAGATGAACACAAAAAAAATCTTACACATAGCTTTGCTTTTTTGTAAAGTCAGCCAAAACTCGGTTGGTTGTGCACACTGTTGGTTGTCTGGTCAGGACCCAGAGAGTTGACTTGGTCAGAGGAGACGTTACGCTGACCTTCTGTAACCAAAGAGAGAAGAAGACAGTGATAAATAACCACAGGTCATTGGTGCATTTCGGCGGTCTGCGGATGACTGAACAAACTGGAAATTAATGTCTGCTTCTCTGTGTCTTTCCAGGGACAACTACACTCTCCAAATCAATCCCAACTCTGGCCTGTGTAATGAGGACCACCTCTCCTATTTCAAGTTCATCGGGCGTGTGGCGGGGATGGCCGTGTATCATGGAAAACTGCTGGATGGTGAGCTACTCAAAGCTGGAGGCTGTCTTTGATATTGTTGAAGTCCAAAAAATGCCTTTTCCTGTTTAGTGTCATGCATGTAAAGATCACTGAGGTTTTCCAAGCTTTTTTTCTATACACATGCCGTTACATTTGAGTGTTTTCTTCCTTTTTCCAGGTTTTTTCATTCGACCGTTCTACAAGATGATGCTGGGGAAACAGATTTCTCTTAAGGACATGGAATCTGTGGTACGGTGTCGCTCCTGCTCATTTATTTAACCGATTTTGGGGAAGAAAAGAAAAAGTACATTTCAGAGCCTCGAGTTTGGCTCGTTGAAATGGATGTGTTGATGTCTACCCTGATTGCAGTTAACACAAAGCAGATGATTAATCATTTGCTTGGAATGACAAAGCCAAGAATTAAGCCATTGTTAAGGGTTTTTTTTGTGTGTGTGTGTGTGTGTGTCTGTTCCTGCAGGACAGTGAATACTACAACTCTCTTAAGTGGATTCTGGAGAATGATCCCACTGAGCTTGACCTCCGGTTTTGTATTGATGAGGACAACTTTGGACAGGTGTGCAGGCCTCAGATCACTCCTTTTGCTTTTGTAATTTGAGGAGAGTCGGGGGGCCTTCAACCTAAATGTTTTTTTCCCTCCCTCAGACGTACCAGGTAGATCTGAAGCCCAGCGGCTCAGACATGGTGGTCACCAATGAGAACAAGCAGGAATACATAGAGTAAGATTTTTATTTTTTTTCTGAATATTTTTAGTGTGTTTAAGCAAAAACACTCCAGAAGGTTTTCTTGTCCCCCCCCCCTAACAAATCTCATTAATCTGCCCTCAGCCTGGTCATACAGTGGAGGTTTGTCAACCGGGTCCAGAAGCAAATGAACGCCTTCTTGGAGGTATTTATGTGCTGTACTAATAGTTACCACTGGGTGGCAGTGTAGCTATATATTTTGCGTTTGTATAACAGATAAATGCCTGTTTCTAAACTGAACCGCAGCTTGTTGAGCTTGTTTTTGAAAGCTTATTAACATGTTTAATTGAACTGTTTTCTCTTCATGTTGCTTGAGTTGTTATTTAATGACGATTATGGTTGAAATAACTGATTTTGTTTCAATTTCAGGGCTTCACCGAGCTCATTCTCATAGATCTGATCAAGATCTTTGACGAAAACGAACTGGAGGTATGCAGACATTGCTAGAAGAAACTATAACAGGTTTTAAGACAGACTAGTCAACAAGAAAATCTAAAGATTTCTTTTAAGTTATTTTTGAGCAGTAAAAAAGTTCCTGCTCCCGTCAACTTTTTTCTTTTGATCATTCAATGATAGTCAACTGAATATCTTTGAGTTCTGGAGAGCTGGAAAATAATTGATGGATTAATATTATAGTTTACAGATTCCGTTAAAATGAAAGTAATTAGCACTGGTAATATTTCTGGTATTTAATGTTTGAAATCGCTGCGATGAAACGTGTTCCTGGCTGTAAAAGCTTTCTCTCTCCTCTTCCTCCCCCCTCTGCTTCCTCGTAGCTACTCATGTGTGGTTTAGGTGACGTTGATGTCAACGACTGGAGACAACACACTGTTTACAAGAACGGCTACTGTCCCAACCATCCGGTTATCCAGTGGTTCTGGAAGGTCTGTCACACATCGGATCGGATCTACAAACACCGACTGTGTTTTCTTCTGAAAGACTCGGCTGCTCTGAGCTGCTGTTTTATTATCAAATCATTTTCTGCTACAGCTCTCACAGTCTTTCGTTGTTCTTTTCCCAGTGTTTTAAAACTTGTTGCTGGCTTAAATGAAGAACAAAAATATTTAAAGAATCCTATGACATAATATAATATAATTTTTTTTACTTCTCACTATTTTAATTGATATATATATATGTGTGTGTGTGTGTGTGTCACTATGTCCCAACATCTTCAGAAGCAGGGTTTTTTAGCAGGAAGTTTTATGATTAAAAACTGGTTCCAGTCATGTTTCTGTCCATCCAAACTCTGACGGGTTTACTGGCCTCACTCCTGAAGATCAAAGTCTGCTTGAAATAACAAGCTCTTGTTTGCTGTGATGAAAGAGCTTAACGTATCACCTACACTGGTTATTCTCTTTGCTTAAGCATTAACAAAATAATCAAATACAATTCTGTTTGAATTTGTTCCATGACTTTTTAAGAAAATTAAAAAAGGACATGGTGACACGGGCATATTTAAGCTCTTTTAATCATCGCAACTAAACAACTTAAAACTGACCCGACAGAAATTTGAACCTCGCTCTGTCTTTAAAACTAGAGCCAGAGTCTGAACCCTTAAACAGAAATTTAAAGCTCCGTCACGAAACTTGTCGACTAGCCTTTATGTCCTCAATGCCACAGTCCAAAACTGGGTCCTAACAGAAATCGCATTCTAAGTACGCTCATGTAGGTCGTGTTGCTGAAATGTCTGTATTGGTGTTCGAATGGAAAAACATTAACTTCGGGTGTTTCTTTATTAATGCTTCAAAGTAGTTCTTTAAGCTGAAAGAGTATTTAGTCCTTGTGAAATGCCATTAAGAGAGTTCCCCTTTCTTCTCTCATTAGGTCGTCCTGTTTATGGACGCTGAGAAGAGGATCCGACTCCTCCAGTTTGTTACCGGAACATCACGAGTGCCAATGAATGGCTTTGCTGAGCTTTATGGTATGTGACCTTTATCAGATAAATTCAGGCTCCTTTATTTTCTGCTTTTTACTGCAATATTTGTGATGTCTTGGCCTGAACTTTATGTACCGATGACAGAAGAATAGTTCTCTGGGGAAAGCACTGCTGGCGCTCTAAGAACTGAATTACAATCATTATACATCACATTTTTAAATGTCTACAAATGAAAAGGTATTGCATACTTATGTCAAACTAACTAGACTCTGTTTCAACTAATACAGAAAGTAATGGTTGGCCAAAAGCCTGAATTTGTGTTCTAATACACGTCTTAAAATCTGAGAATGTCATCTCAATGCCCTTATATACCAAGCCAACTATCAGCCATTAGGGAAGTCACAAGTGTCGGTGAATGTCTCTCTTCCATGTTTTTGTTTTTGGCGTATACTCGTCTATACTGTCAGACCCTCAACTGATTCAGCATGTGTTCACCTCTTCCTCCACAACCCACAGAAGGATTTACTACAAAGCCCACAGCCAGCTTTCTTTTTGTCCGCAAGCTCCATTTAAAATCCCAAACCTCCTCTCAGAGATTAACAGCTACTACAACACTGCTTATAATCTTTCTCTGTTTACTAAGGCTGTTTTGCAGGTGTTTTTCTTTCTTTTCTTTTATTTCTGAACCAATTCCTGACATGTTGTTCGAATGAGGAATATAAATAGATAATAGAATAATAGAAATCCATCCATCCATTATCTACCGCTTCTCCGGGGGTCGGGTCGCGGGGGCAGCAGCTTTAACAGAGAAACCCAGACGTCACTGTACCCGGCCACTTCCTCCAGCTCTTTCGGGGGGACCCATTTCATCCGCTTGTATTCCGCTTGTATTCGTTCTTTCGGTCACTACCCACAGCTCATGACCATAGGTGAGGGTAGGAACGTAGATTGACCAGTAAATCGAGAGCTTCGCCTTCTGGCTCAGCTCCTTCTTCCCAACGACGGGTCGGTGCAGAGCCCGCTACACTGCGGACGCCGCACCGATTCTCCCGTTCCATTCGTCCGTCACTCGTGAACAAGACCCCGAGGTACTTGAACTCTTCCACTTGGGGAAGGATCTCATTCCCGACCTGGAGAGAGCATTCCACCCTTTTCCGGCTGAGGACCATGGCCTCGGTGCTGATTTTCATCCCAGCCGCTTCACACTCGGCTGCGAATCGCTCCAGTGAGAGCTGAAGGTCACGGCCCGACGACGCTAACAGAACCACATCATCCGCAAAAAGCAGAGGCCCGATTCTGAGGTCGCCAAATCGGACCTCCTCAACACCCTGGCTGCGCCGAGAAATTCTGTCCATAAAAATTATGAACAGAATCGGTGACAAAGGGCAAATGTGAAGATCATAGTATGAAATTGGAACAGAAGAGGAATGATGCCAGAGATTTGTTAGTCATGCTAATGAGTAACTGTGACTGTTGAGTGACAGTTTCTGTCATGACAACTGCACATAAACTAGATGCTGTAACTGGATGAGAAGCACTTTTAGCGCTGACAGTGAAAGTCGTTTACCAAATACAGGCAGGTTCATCGATTAAATATTCTCTATAAATTTGGAGAAGATGAAAAAGTATTGCTATAACTGCAAAGCTTCTTTGGGGGAATAATGCCAGGTTTGGATATTCAGCTGAGAATCTATACCACCAGTTGTTCATTCAAAATTGGGTTTGGTTCAAAAGGGCTGATTTATGCTAAAGATTGAACTTGATGGTGGATCAAATGTTTTTACAGTTCAAATGCGGAGAAGATGTCACTAAATCAAAACTGTGGTCAAATTTGGCAATTAAAAAAGCCAACATATAAGGCTACGTAGACTAGCTATGAAGTGATTGATTTTATGTCAGTTGTTTAACGATCACTCAACATCAATGAAGAGCTTCCAATTTTGCTATGAATGCAACTTCTTTCCTGGTGATTTAATCTGCAACCTCGAAGTGCTCTGGAGATGGTTGTGTGTTCAGTCTCAGTTACCATGGTGATCTAGCCAGTTTAAAAGAAAGCCACCCCTCCAAACCCTGACTTTCAGCTCATCATAGCTTTTTTTTAAGCTAACTCTGCTTTGCAGTACCCCCCCTTGATCAAGCATCAGCGACACTCGAACTGTAATGGTGAGCGAATGACAAAAATTGTATAATAAACAAAGACTGCTTTGTTGTTGTTTTCCCCTATTGAATATTGTAAATATACTACCACCCCCACTGCGCTGTTATGTTCTGTTCATGGTGTGTTTTTTTTGGGAGGGATTTTAAAATTTTTTTTTCCTCCTCAGATGCTAGTGACTCGAGGATACCCAGCGGGGGGGCTTTTGTCACACACCATTCTTTGATGTTGATGTAGTGAAAAATAGCCCCTAATTATTTCTTGCTCCCTTTTTTTCCAGGTTCTAATGGACCTCAGCTTTTCACAATCGAGCAGTGGGGAACCCCAGATAAGTTGCCAAGAGCTCACACATGGTATGAAACTATTGCACACGGACCTGGAAAGAAGTCCAGCTGCTCTCCTGTTTTGTATATTTATTATCATGTCTTCAGTTGTAAATTCCCTGGTTTTTTTTTTTGTGTTTTTTTTCCCTCACAGTTTCAACCGCTTGGATCTGCCCGCCTACGAATCATTCGAGGACCTGAGAGAGAAACTCCTCATGGCTGTAGAGAATGCTCAGGGGTTCGAAGGGGTCGACTAAAGCGGCATCCTCTGACTGCGTCTGACAGTAAAAGCGAAAGGAAAAGCCACAGAGACGTCGAACCAGCTGCTGTAGCAGTTTTGTGTGAGCATGTTGTACTGTTATGCCTGACTATGAGCCACCTTCACAGCGCGGTGGTTTGAGACTGTACAGTGACTTTTCGAGCCAATATGCCTACGTCTTTATATCTCTTCAGTGCGGTTAGCTCACTCCTTTAAGGTGCTGGGGAAAGAAAGGGAGTGTTGCACAGTTTGAGTGCTGAAATCCTTTATCCACAGGCATGAGCGATGAATGATGGGAGCTGGCCCCTGATCCACCATTTCTTTCCCCTCTGCACTCTTCCTGTGAAAATCTACAGTGCTGGAAAACAATAATGCATTTCAATAGCTCCTTTATGTACACTATAGCACAGTGTTTGATCACCCTTCAGTGGGGGGGGGGGGTATTAGCATGGCCTTAATCTGGCTCCTACATGCACTATTTCTCTTAGAAACCGCAGTGGCGCTCTGATCAGAATTCTTTCAAATATTTAGACCAACACCAGATTACCTTAGGAATGCTAGCCAATCACATTTCAGGAAATCGACCACACTCCTCCGTAGAGCCTTGTCTGTGTCATGTGATCAGATATTGCCGCTGCAGCCTTTGTAAAATGTTTTTTTTTTTTTTTTTAATTTTTGCCAGTGATAAAGATTAAGAAATACAAAATTTTGTTTCTCTTTCCTTTTATTTTTTCTTAGTACATATAATTTTGTTGTCATAGACCATTTTTTATTTTTTTTTTTGGTAATAATCATTTGTAGAACTTACAGGAAAGTGTATTTGTACCGATGAACAACATTCTTTACTGTTTTGACAACTATATATGAAATGGTCATGTGAAGTACAAATCTGGCTAGTCTGGGAACTGATTAATGCATATCATTTGTTACTGTGATAGCAAATGTCTTGAGTACAATGGTTTTTATTGTAGTGCTTTACAAGCAGCATGAACCTGTGTCTTGTGTTTGCTTAGACTACATACTAATTGGAAGTGTAATCAGTCTCGAGGTCGTGAAAGGAAAAGGAAAACCGGGGACAGTTTCTCTGATTGCATTATTATTCTCATGCCTGTCGCTGTTCATAATGCTGTAAATTGTTTCTTGGGGAAAAAAAAAACAACAAACATTTTAAGTTTCTTTCATGACCTATAAATATATGTATGTATTACATTTAACAGAAGTATTACTGATCAACACTAAAAATGAAGCTGTATGCGTGTGTGAGTGTCTGAGAGAAAAGCTGTGATTGCCACTGAATATAAAGCAGCACGTTTCTTACAGAGAAAAAACAAGCATTCTTTTTTTTTTTTTTTAATCTTCTTTCTCTCCTTTTTCTAACACCATTGAACCTAAAGGGCACTTTATAGATCACTCTGAGGTCATGTCGCCTGATGTATGTCTTGTCATTTACTTGAATGTGATTCTTTATTTTATTTTTTTTTCCATTCAGAGCACTTACTTGGTGCAATATAAATAGTCTGTAAATCTGGGCTGCTGCTAAGGTTGAAAAAGAAGTGAAGCTGAGACTTCATGTCCTGTAGTTTACTCTGTTTCAACTCTTTTGACCTCTTTCTCTGTATTTATCTCCCTCATGTCTCTTCTCCTCTGTACTCTCACCATTTGAACTGACTGCAAATTAGTCATTATTTTTTAGCTGTTTTTTCTTTTCTTTTTTTTTTTAAAAATGAATAAGCGGAGATATGATTTTTGTTAACGATTCCACTTCTTTCTGCAACTCTTTGTGGTTCATTAACTTCGGCCGAATAAAATGAAACTTCTCAGACTGTGTTGTTTGCTTTTCTCACGTGCAAAGATGGATTATTAGAAGATCCAAGCGGGCATCTCGCACCTCTAATCCTTAAACAGATAAGGAGACTGGAGATTGTCAGTCTAAGCAACATATTCAGTTCTACCATTTACTTTACTTCTATAATTACAACTCACCTAACTCTCTCAGGTTTTCTTGGAAAACAGAGAAAAAGTTGACACAATGCTCCGTACTGCTGCCAAACATTGTGACCTCAGTAATGACACAAAGATTGTAATTGTTTTGATGGCAATCGAAAATATAGCTTCAAATGAGTAGAAGAGATTAGATTTACAAGATGGATCAAATAAAGACATGATATGAATGAATAAAGAGATATGAATACTAAAAACCATAAAATGCAGTAATACAGCCAGCGGAAAAGTTTTAAATGACCAGTCGATACAGCTGATATCTTCTAATAGCTGAAATTAATTCTACAACTTTATCATAAAGGGATTTGATTTAGTTTAAATGAGTGTCAAATAAACTTCTGGAAATACACTAAAAATACTCCCCAAGAAGTGTTTTAAATTGGATACGTAGCTGGAAATGTGGCAGTTTGTTTTGTAGGATGAAATGATTTCTGGATATGACGACTATGCTGAGTTTAAATTTGGTCACAGAAAAACTGTAAAACTAGTCAATGCATTTGGTTTTTTCTAAACTTATGAAAAAAAAAAAATGCTGAAATTATTCAATTTAGTTTCCGTGGACCCAACCTTGAAAATTCATGACCAAACAATATTTGAAAAGAGGGTTAGGTGAGTGGGCAAGGAACGATGCAGTCTTACAACTCCTTTACAACTGTAACACTTTATCTCTAAGGAAAAAAAAAAGACTTATTTACGTTTATCTCATCTGGACTTTAAATGCAAATAATACCTCTAAAGCATCCTCCTGATAATAACTATATGTATGTATGTATCTATATATGTGTGTGTGTTTATATATTGGAAAAGTTCCCTGTAATTCATCCACATTACAAATATCCTGATATTTTTTGTTTGAGTTTTTGTTGGGACATCAGTGACATTTCCAACCCTCTCTGTCTGTCTTTCATGTAAGTGTATGTGCACATAGTGTGGTGTGGTGAAGGGACCTCAGTTCATTCACACAGGCAATCTAAGAGTTATCAGCTCCAAGGACGAGCAAATAAAAGCCACCCAGCCTGTCCGGGGACATTTTATCAAGCCGTCGTACCCTCCATCTGGTCACAAACAAACCAAGAGCCAACTCCTCTTTAGATCTAAAATATTCCAACTGCTCACCTGCTCAAGAAAAATAATTAACCACATAAATGAAATCTCAAATAGATTG
Organism: Leuresthes tenuis; assembly: GCF_036924035.1. Lineage (NCBI taxonomy): Eukaryota > Metazoa > Chordata > Actinopteri > Atheriniformes > Atherinopsidae > Leuresthes > Leuresthes tenuis. Next base: position 15,077,763 of record NW_027325373.1, read on the forward strand.
GTAAAAGATGGTGCTTGTCCTTGGGTCTTTCTGTCTCTCACCGGCCTCTGATTCTGTTATGTCACAGCTGTGACCTTAATACACCGATGAGAGGTTCCAAGGATGAGCCCAAACAAAGGAGAATGATGATGTCGTTTCAGATTTCATAGATTTAATAGATTTAATTTTCTATATTAATAATCCCTCACAATGAATTTTAAAGGCTCTTTATGAATTTCAATTTCACTCCTTGATAATGTTTCAGGGCTTGATGAGGTGGCCGGTAGAAGTACAGGGAGCTTCTTAATTTGATAGCAAAGCCTTGCTTGGCAGCATCACTGCATGAGTATGAATGATTCTAACTCTTTTAATTACTGAATTAGAATGTAGAAAAAACCCTACAATACTAAAATGACAGAAACGACTTTAGCAGACTGTGACGAAGATTCAAAAATACATTTTTAACATTTGGCATGTAGTGTTAAGGTTTCGTGCAGCTATACTCCACTGACAGCCACTGACATTTGTGTCAATGTTTGGTCTGTTGCGTGAGGTTTTCATCTCATCAAAACTCTAGATAGTTGAATCCATCGATCTGAGCAGTTGTGAAATGTTTTGGGTGAATGTCTGAGGCTCGTTTCTTGATTTCGTTGCATGTCCCACTGCAGGGATTTCCCTGCACCTTTCTTATGAGAATTCTACACTGCGACAGCTGTAACGTCTCAAAAGCATGTGACAAAACGCGCAACTTTTACTTCATTTGGGTCTAATTTCAGACTCTGCCTGTCAGAAGGCTACTTGCTGAATTTCTGTGTCTTCCACTCCATCAAACCAGAGCATACAGAAACATTTTATGTTCTGTCTGGAACCATCGCCAACATTGTTGACTCTCAGTGACACCTCAGTTTTAAGGCCCTGACCAGGGCAGCTTTTTGGTCTCCCCCTCCTCCACCCTTCACCCTCTACCTCTGGTCAGGGTCGATCAATACTTCCCCTGTAGCTTATCACTAATGTGCAACTGGCTGTTTGTCCAAACTCTGCTCTGTCTACATAAAGACGTAGATGGGACAGTGTCTAACCCAAATGCACCACGTATCACCTCATGAACCTTGCGACTGCGGACTCACTACTGGACTTAAACTGACATTTACAAAGACATAAGGAGCAGAGAACCGGAGGCTGACTGCTGAGCATGAATGCATGGCCGGGAAGACCTTTGAAACATAAGGTGAGTTGGTATCGTTCTGCAAGAGGACTGAAGATTTTCACAATATTTTTAACAAACAATTTTACCTGTAAACGTAGGATTTATGTTCGGTTGAACGATCTGAGGAATCCTTTTAGGACTTTTTTTTTGGCACAGATGCGTTATGTATGTTACTGAAAAGTAGACGCATCAAAAAGTAACCAAGACTGTGTGACACATACTCTGAAGCAGCTTTATTTATCAGTTACATTTTAGAAAACTTCAGCAACATTTGTTTTGGAGGATCCCGCAGTTGCTCTTTTACTTCTTTTTTTTGTGTCACACGCTCCTACTTTCACACACAGAGACAAGTTCACACAGCTGCAGTCATCCCCACAATCAGTAAAAAAAGAAAAAAGCACCATGACTGGACTTTGGACAATCCGGATAAGCCTCGAGTATTTACTTGGCACGTTTTTTTTCTGGGGTTATCTACATTTTCTTACTCCTTTTTTTCCATTTTAGCTTGATATAACCTGCAAAAAAAGAGCAGTTTTGTTTTTCACTGGAAAACACCACAAACACACACAGATACACACACATCATGTTACACTATAATTTTTTTCCTGTTTTGCTTTCTGTCAGTTTTACCCTTCTCTTTACTGACTCCACACATCCAACTGCTCTTTTCCCACCCCCCCACCCCCCAGGCAATCCGTGTGTCCACCAGCTTGCATGAACAACCCACGCCATCTCCACATCTGCAGCAAACCTTGTCCTCCAGAGCTGTGGAGTGTGACAATGGTGTTTGTTTCCTGTCTATCAAACGCCATTATCACACTAAATAGCTACAGTGTGAAAAGGACCTCAGCGCATTCCTTCACTTCCCGGGTTGTGCGGTTGATTTTCTTCATTTCGTCTCTCATTTGTTTTGTAGCTTCTGTATAGTCCTTACTTCCCCTCATTCACACTGTAAAGCATGGACATGTGTCCCCATGTGTCAAAGGTGGCGACAGCGCGGGATACGTTACACCAGTTCCGCAGAAGCAGAGATGGAAATAGACATAAAGTGTGTTGAAACATGATGTCGCGCCTCTGATTGCAACCCGCTTATTTTTGCATTTGAGGTGCTAATTTGCTGCTGGAGACCTTCACCTGTAAGAATAGATTGTGGAAAACAAACAAACAAAAAAAGGCTGCAGCCATGTCATATGAGTATTTTCAGCATATAAACAGTTATTTATTCTTACAGTGCTGTATTTTATGATTGTACATTTGTCATAAATAAATGGTTTGCGTGTGTCTGCTGCTTTAGAGTGGACCTTCATTTCGCCATTCCTCAGAATGAAATAACATGAAATGTTCACGCTCCACAAGTGCACTCAGTCCCAAACAGGCAGTTACACGAACAGAATATGTGACCTGGTCTAACTTTATGCGACAAAAATCCAAAACGAGCATTTGAGAGCAATAACACCCCTTTAGGAACAAAGAACTACTGTTTGCAGACATGTTGGGCACAGCCCCAGCCTCGGCCTCATGTCAGCAGTTTGGCTCAGGGATTTAAAAGGCAATGGAAAGAGTAGGACAGTAGAGAGGCTGTATTTGAATGGCTGGAATACTTCAGAGATCATATTGATGTCAGGTCAGTGTGCGATTACTTTGACATGCCTTTCACTTCACATTCACTGATTGCCAAAAGCCTAAACCAGTGTACATATTTGAAATCATGCCAGACGTTAGAAATAAATGTTACCGGAGGAAACAACCCAGATAATTATACATCAGCTAATTTTTAGATTCTTTGAAAACAACGTGTTTCCACGAGCTTCAACTTTATAGTGTCCTTGTGTTGTTTCCAAAATATAAAAGTCAGCTTACCCTGAGCTCCACAAAAAGAAGAACTCTAATAATACAACATTACTCTTTATACACTGTATCTCAGCTTTACCACTGAGCAAAACAACACAAAAAAGCACCCACTCATACAAACTACTTCAGAGACATTTCCTCCAATCAATTAATTAACAGGTCCATTAATTTAATGAACTAATAGTTTGAAAACATCACAGAAGTAGAAAAACAATTAACCATTCATAAAGAAAATATATTGCACTCCATCAGTCAAGCAATCTAAGACGTCCCAGTTCATCGCTGCGGATAAACTCATAAACTCAAAGTATTCCATAAAGTTATCACAGGTTTTTGGCAAACTTGTGAAATAGAGACACAAATGCTTCGGAGATCTTCATGAAAATAACTACATTTTCTCTCAAGTGTTCATCTCAGATCAAACAACAGCTGCTGGTTATATGACAGTCTCTTCTTCCAGTGTCACGCTGCAACCCAAAACTCTTTGACTTTCTCTTTGACGTCCTGGTGAAGAGGGTCACCAAAAACACAGCCATTTCAAACAATGAAGAATAACTTAGTCCAAGATTCTCCTCCTGTTACGACTTGCCCTTCACTGTCGGCCCAAATGTTTTCTTCTTGGATGCAGCAGAGGGTTGGGGTTTAGGTTTTGGAGGAGCTGCCTTTTTGGCTTTGGGCTGCATGGATTTGAGCCCCAGGATCTCACAGTACTTGTTGCACAGATGCAAGACTTTGAACTGGTCAATGAAGGAGGTGGCACAGTTTCCCTTGAATCCCTTATAACTGCAAAGTAAAGTGATATTAATTGAAACAATTTGTGTGAATATATTCGGACATTATTCTGGTCCCAAAGTACGAATACTCACCCTTTCTTACAAGTGGCTATTCCCACATCAGTAAGCCTCATTCCAACTCCTGAGAATGAAACAGACAGTTAGCACTTTAAATTATAAAACCCAAAAGAAATCGGTTCAAACAGATGTTTTCCTGACCTTGCATATCAGTAACCAGTAGGTTGCCCTCTGTCTTTTGGAAGACCCAGTGCTGGAAAGCACAGCATTTCTGTCCCGCCTCTGAGTCGCGTCTCATCAGGTTGATCTCTTTGCCGTCCTTAACCGAATATTTGACAAAGTCACCAATCAGCTCCTCTTCCAGTGTGGCATAGGGGATGTCATTGGATGGACGATGAACCAGGTAGATGGGAATGATCCTGGTGGATGCGTGCACATGGTAGTGTTAGATAAAAGAACATAAATTCTGTGGAGCGTTGACAGGGTATTAAACATGTCACTCACTCTGGGATGTCCCCGAAGGCTTCAATGGCCTGCGCTGCAGCGGTGTATGCTTTGATGTACTCCCTCGCTGTGTTCTGGACATGACACTCCTGCAGAGCAAAAAGCCACTCGCACTTAGTTTCTATAACACAGCATGTCTGTATATGATTGTAGTCCATCAACAGGAGGGTAGTCCAGCTTTAATGAAACATTATTTGGTTTTATTCATCAATTATTGGCATTTCTTTTTGTTGGAAGATTCACAGGTGTACTGTTTATCAAAAAAAGTTAAAGTTAAAAAAAAACAATGAAAAATATATAGAGGAATCGATAAAAGAATTAAAGAATGAATAATTATAGAAATTAAGTAAATAGAACATTTTTAAATTTTTTGGAAACATATGAGCAAATGTAATGGGAAGAAAATTGATAAAATACATCACATGAAAATAAAAGAAACATGCAGAAAATACTAATTTTCAAGCATTAAATAGACGTGTAAATATATTACTTAAAAAGTAAATGAATATATACAGTTTGATAAGTACATGCAGAAATAAATTAAAGAATACATGAATTTTTTTAATGAAAGTCTTTCATGTTTGTTTTGTTACAATGATTTGCATGATATATATCCCTAATTTTTTATTTTGGTATTCATGTATTTGTCTTTGTATTTCCGTATTTTCATTTAACAATTTATTATCTTATTCAGTACTGTTTACTGTTTTTTTTTGTTCATTAGTTGTTCATTAGTCTATTAATCTTTTATTCCTACATTAATTTTCTTACTCTGGTAGGCATATCTACCACCTAATTTTGAGTCCAAATCATTTCTCAAAACATAATAGGCATCCCTGTTGATACCATGCGGTACATATGCTTTGGGACATAAATGATTATACTTGTTTAATAAAATGTGTAGATAAGGAACTTGATGGGGGTTTTCCTCCACATATATTTGAATCACTGTATTTGATGCAAAATATTGTACATTTCTCAAAAGTTAAATTCAGATGAATAAAGTAACTACTGTATATTTTAATTGTCTGACAACGTATTCCGATTCCATCATGTTGTATAAAAAGTATGTTTTACCAACCATACCATCTAACTATACCGATGACATTATTACCTCCACAGCCAAATTGAAGTTCTTCTGAACAAGCTCGTCGTTGTTGTTGGTCCCGTAGCTGATAGCGTTGTGCACCTTTAGCACACAGGAGTGTCCTGGCACCAACAGGTGTATCTGACCTGTCTGCAGCTTGGTCCGGAAAGCCCGCCGATGCATCCCCTCCCCAAAGTGGACCTTTTCAGTGACAATGCTGACGGGACGTTTCTCTCCAAAATGTTGGTCTGAAAGGAAATCCTCCTTGAACAAGAGCCCAGAACAGTGGACATCCTCCTCTTCACTGCACACTTCCACAGGGGCAGCTGTGAGAAGATGCAAACAAAGATCATGTACCATCTGCAGTCAGCTGTGTGAAGCGACAGAACACACTTCTAGATTAATACTCACCTGAAACTGTCTTTGGAGGCGGAGGGATGACAATCTCACTGAGAACTGAAACACAGTCGTGACAGGAAAAGAAAACAATGCATTTTGCTTCTCTTGTTCAGTCAATTTTACAGCTGATGTTTTTCTTTTACCTTCATATGTGAGCAGGTAGTCCAAGGTGACTGATCCATGTAAGCTGCTGATCCGACACTGGTACTTCCCCAGGTCTTTGTGAGAAGCATTGGTGATGGTCAGCGACACTCGACTCTCATCCCCTGCGCTTTAGAGGAAGGAAAATTTCTCACAAAGTGGATCACACAAATCTTGGTACTACAGTCATCACTTTGGGTGCTAAATATTAAAGGTTAGGTCTGGTGTCTTCATTTAATTTATTGAAGTTTCCTATTCCACAAATTGAAGTGACCTTGGGTAAGATACTGAACCCTGTGTTGCCATAAACATGTTCCTCACATGCTCATCGCTTTGCATTTGCATTAAAGCCTGTATTTAATGATAAATGTAACTGGAATGTAAAAAAGAATGTGGTGGAAAAGCTACAGTTCTCTGTCAGAAAAGACTGTCTGTGACTTAAAGCTTTTAAAATCACTTACAGTATATATAGCAAGCACTTGAACTAATATTGATTTTTTTAAGTTAAATTTTTTTCCCTGGCTAAACTGTGTTTAGAGTCCCACTTCAGCAGTTATTAATCCCTTAGACTTATCTGTTCTTACACACCTTCTGATAAGTGTCTTGCATGAAGTGTCATGCTTGCGGTTATATAACGTGTCATTTATGAGAATGGTGTCAATAAAAAGTTGATTGCAAAAAAAAAAACAAGACTTATCTGTGTTCCTCAAAATTGTACATCAAGCTGTAAGCTGTTGCAATGTTAAAACATTTCATGTTTCTGGAATTGCTTTGTTAGGACTTTAAACCTTTTCCCCTCCTCTTCGAATAGAGATTTAAAAACAGTAGCTAATCTGACTCCTCCAACATTTCTGTCCTTTAGCAGCAGCTTGTGCCCACTCCCACTTGCACCTGGCTAACTTCTCCTAGCCTGTGCTTGCTTCTAATTTCATAGGTTCTTCTCAGTGCATGCTATAAACCCAACTGTGCAGCCCCACCTCGATGGTGGTCAGGCTGGCTGAATGTGCATTTCTGAGACTTTAGGGGGTGCTTTGCAGGTTCAAAGCTGAAATCCACAGCTATCTTGATGACGGATTTTGCCCATGATATATTTTGTAGGACATACAAAACATCTTGTGGGTATGTTCACAAAGGTCAAATACTTGCTTTGTAATGGACGGGAGCTTTAACGACTGACCCAGTTGGCAGCAGCACATTGTTTAGCTTCCATGCATGTACTCCTATCTGCTTCTCGAAACTCAGGGGAAGATACCTGCAATCTACTGAACACCACCTACAGCCCCATTTCAAAGAAACTATGCTACTCATTTAAAGAAAGCAAAATGTGATGCCATATATAATCCCACCAAAGCACTGCATGACTAATTTGATGTTTTCTTTACTGATAATTGTACTCATATCTAAACTGCATGTTAAACCACTGATCAATTACTGATAGTGGCATGAACGCTGGAATAGTTGGCTGAAGGAAAAAGAACAGGTAGTGGGCTGTGTGGATGCATGACATGATTTATGACAGGCAGAAAAGACTGGCACCTGCCTCTGGAGATTATTGCTTCGCTGTTGCCAGAGAGCATTTTATTTTGAATGATTTAAATGTGTTCGGTATATGTCAACTAAAAGGGAATTTAAGGACATTGAATGGGGCTTTCTATAGACCTGAGTTTTGTGACAGTATCATGTTATACAAAGATAGCATCTGACAATATGTTTAAATGAAAAACATGTAAAATGAAAGAAAATACCTTCTCTTGATCTCAGCCAGGACTTTTCCCTCTCTGGTCCAGCTCACAGTGTTGTCAGAGAGGGCTGCAGAAAACTGACACCACAGACGCAGACTCTGAGTGTCCCCAATCACTGACACTGCCTGGATAGGCTGCACCACCTTGAGATCTGCAGAGGTTATGATTTTATTATGATGAATGAATTGTGTATTTACTCAGCGTGAATCAGTGTTAAAAACTGGCCATGGTTCACAGAAGAAAAGGTGTTGATGAGTCCCCTCACCTTCTGTTGGTATGATATTCTGTTTGACCACCTCACTGTATGCCTTCTTACGAACTGCTCCGACATCTGCCTGGGTCTCTTCTCCCTTTGCTTTTAGGGAAGATTCTGCCTTTGGTAGTTTAGACTCCAAAACACTGACAATCTTTCCAAACTTATCTCCTGACACGCGTCGTCTTTTAATGACATCATCCTTCAGAGGACTGGAGAAGGTTTTGGACTTGTGGTCTTTATGATCTTTGTGATGCTGAGGTTGTTCTCCCGGAGGTGGTTTAGTCTCTGGTTGTTGGGGTTTGTTCTCAGCACTAACTGGCTGATCAGGATCCTTCTGAGCTTTTCCAACTTTAGGGCCGAGCTTGGCCTCAAACATATCTATCCTTCCCTTTGCAGTCTTTGGTTTCGCTCTATTCTCCACATCATTTGAAGGCTCCCCTGCACTCTTTACTGTTGCGTTCTGACCATGTTTCTTTTTTTTCTTGCCATGTGGCTTGCTTGTACCCTTCTCAGTGGCCTCAACAGTCTCAATCACCAGTTTAGCCTCTATGGCCTCAAGCTCAGCTGCACTGTTCTCAGTGGTTTGATTTTCTCCTGTACTGGAGCGACTTTCTTGCTGTTTGAAGGTCTGCTGGGTGGAAACATGGTGAGATAAACTTTCCGTTTTTTTCAAAGCATGCTCACCATGATGATGACCAGATGATTTCTCCTTTTTGGAGCGTGTTTTACCCTCTGAGGGATTCTTGTGAGTTTTGTGCGGCATTTTCAGTTCAGACTTCTCAGAGACTGTAACTGTGGATACGGGTTCTGCAGCCCCAGAGAAAAATGGGTCATTCAAATCTAAAGTGACGTATGCAACACGGCTTTCCTCTGAGATGATGAAATGATCTGAAGGAAAAAACGTGAAGTTTGCATGTTCTCTTCTGAGATCGATAATCTCCTCAGTTTTTCTTGCAGAGAGGAAACACTCTGCAGTGTCATTAGCGTGCAACTCCTGTAGTTCTCCCAGGGAAATTTTCTCAGCAGGGTTTATTGTGTTCTGCTTTTTACAAATCAGCTTATCATCACCTTCCACAGATAGTTTGTCAGTAATTCCATCTGGCGTTGGGCAGAGTGTGCAGTGTTGTACGTGATCACAACAGATGCTGTCATTGAGAGACCTTTTGGCACAAGTCTGATCTCCTTCCAAACTCTTTGTCCGACAAACGAGGGAGGAGCCACCACTGAGAGGAGCTAAGGGCATAATAAACTCCGGACTACCCAACTGTGGTGCCTCTTGATGGGCCCCATTAAGATCTGGCGTGTTAAGTGACTCAGGTGCATGCAGGTCAGGTTGTGTGTCCACACCTGGCACGTCTGAGATTGTCAGAGTGTGTGTGGTGAGGAAATTGAGATCTGTTATGCTCTTATTTCCCTCACAATCAACGTGCTGTTTGCCCACTGAGCCCAGCTGCGGGAAACTGTGTCCATCTGTCACTTGACACAGTCCATCTCCATGGGGCTGGAAATTAAAAAAAGATAACATCAGCGGTATTATTTGAGTTCAAACAACAGCGTTTCTGTGGAAAAAAAGTTTATTTAAGTTCTCACATATTCCACAGAGATAAAGGCAAATAATAGATAGAGAACATAACTCTATTAAGACGCTAACTTAAAGTCAAAAGCCAGCTGTGATTTTAAATGTTGATTCTTTCCTTTTCAATTTTTCTGTTCAACACATACCTTTCTATAGAGCAAGGCAGATTATGAAACCCCATGCCTCTACATCCAGTCCTAAAATCCATACGTCCTGCCTGCAGCCAAAACCTTAACTGTTACAGTCAAAGCCCAGATATGCTTTGCACACCAACCTAAGCCAGTAAGAAGGAGTCTTCGCGACCTGAGGACCTGTCAGCCTCCTGATCTTAGATTTTTTAAGGGAGATGGGGCTGGAACGGGTGTGTTAAAGGGCGCAAAAGAGAGATAGAGCAAAGCAGGGTCGTGTTTCATTCCTCAGCTGTGCTCTCCTTTCACCCCTCCACCCTGACACGCCACGGATGCATGCTATTATCATTCAACTCTCAGCTATTATTAGATGCCATTTCTGTCTGTCTGAAGTCTTCCTATTAGGTACTCCTGTTTCCTCCAGCACCAACCCTCTGCCAGTCTTGAGCCTCTGGATAGGAGATAAAGCCAAAGGACTTTTCCAATAATGCCGAATCAACACTGGGTGTAAGTCCTGATTGACTCCCACAAGAAAAGCGACTCGACAATACGTGTGAGTCTCACATGAATTGACATAAATGGATTTTGAATTTGTCACTGATGGTATGCCAGTTTTAAATAACAGAGATGACAATCAATAAAATCTACAACATAAGAAAGCTTACCTCTTCAAATACCAGCTCGGTAGGGGTGATCAAATCTGTGTACTCTGTTATATTCAGTATGATTGGATAATCCTTATCACTCATAAAAAAGTCTGCCTCCAAAAACTTAGAATATCCATCAAACTGAGAAAGATCCAAATCATCAGAAGATGATGGCGCAGCAGTCAGTGTATCCTCGGTTTCATCTACACTCTGTCCTTCAGTAGAAGCCACAGTCGTGCAGGATGAACCCATGGATGAATGCTGGGCAGTGGGGTGTGGGGAGCATTCTGTCTGACAGCTCTGGAGCTCCTCTGGCTCCTTTTCTTCTTGTGTGGTGGTTGCTGGATCACATAAGGATTCGTAACTTTGGGGGCCTCCTTTGTCACGGAGTGCAGGCCCTGCAGCTTCAAGGCAAAAAGAGAGACAACTTTGCCCAGATTGAATGGAGCTCTCTGGGATATTTTGTGTCTTCAGAGGCTGATCCTGGACACCCATTGTTTCCTTCAGTTGCTCCTGAACTGCTGTTTCTTGATCTTCTTGCAGTGTGTCTGACTCTGTGTGAGTTTTCACCTCCTCTAGAGCCTGAGTCAAAGCATCTATCTCAGCCCCTATCTCTGCAAAGGCAGCTGTGATGTCTTCTGGCGGAGCCTCGAGGATCCCTGTCCAGTCTGAGAGTGCAGTCGCCCAGCTGTCCACTGATGACCACCTCTCAACCGGTGGCCCCCAACCTCGAGTGTCATCACAAGACCAGCCAATCCCCATGCTTCCATCAAGGTTGCAATCTGACACTTTTGTCTCTTCTGGGGGAGAACAGGACTCAGTTGAAGCTGAGTGACCTCCCTGCATCACAGAGTGACCTGCTTTGTCCAAAACTTCCCTATCTTCTGCATCCTCACCAGTCAAATACTGGCATGCGTCCAGCCAGAGCTCAATGGGGCTGTCACTTTGCTGCAGTTGGTGGGTTAAACCAGTGACCTCTGCTTTCTCTAATCTCACGTTATTTACCGACATCAAGTCCACCTCCCAGGCATCCACAGCAGGTGCTCGTAACTCTTCTTGGCTTACCTCTGACACACCGCCCTCAATAGCTAGTTTCTCACTAGAGCCGTGATGACATTGTGTCACGATGCCTGCTGAGTCACATACCACAACATGCGTATCACAGTCATGGTTTGCCTTCCCCACTCCTGTCTCTGATGGCTGGTATTTAGGACATGTAATATTATGCGGATCTATAGATTGGCTCAAAATGAAGTCATGTGTGTCACTTTCAAAAATATAAAGGTCTGACATTGGTGCTACAACTGTATCACTATCTAAACTATCTGACTGAAGTGATAACGATCTATACAAAGGAGTGGGCTGACTGTGTTTGGAGCTGAAATTGCAGCTGGCGAAGGGCTCAGTGGCAAACGGCTCTGTCAAACCCTCAGCTGCCTCAGACCCCTCAGCCACAGAGGATTTAGGTGTACTAATTTCCTGTCTGACAGAGAAGGGCAGTAATGAGTCTTGTTTTACACAAAACTCTGTGAAGGAGGACTGAGGTGGAAAAAAGTCATGAGAGAACTGGGGCAAAATGGGTAATATAGGTTCTGATTTGCCCAAACAACAACAAACCCTGAGATCATCATTGTTTGGTGAAGGCTCTGAGCAGTGTGAAAAACCCTGTGATGCGTTGCAACTGGGCAATGAAGACTTCAAACTGTCTGAGTCTGGGATTTTTTCCTGCGTGGAAACGTTGAGTGTGGATATGTCAGTGGTGACTGAAAACTCACACACAGACTCTGTCACTGTCTCATGATCAGACAACAAAAAACAAACAGAATCTGAATCCTTAGTTTGACTGTCTTCGGGAGCCGGTGCTGACCGCCTTTGGTCATCTGTGCAAATGAGCGGCAGATCCATTGGGAATCCTGTTATTCCGTCTTGAGGACACTGTCAAAGTCACTTCAGCCTTGGTGACAAAGTGTGAGGACTGTTCCTCTTATTTCTGCCATCACTCAACCACTGATCGCAGCTTGTATTTTGAGATTCCGTTCCTGAAAGGTAAAACATGAGGTCATCAGTAAATATAAAGCTTGCACAACCAACCAGCACAATAAACTCTAAGACTTGAAGTTCATGTGTGAATTTACCTCTGTGCGGTATCTGAAGTAAGGCCTACTATCTCCCTCTAGCTGTCACTTTGTGTGACGTGTTTATCTGAGCTGCAGGAGATGGCCCCTTCAGTGGCAAGTTGCATCTATTTTAAAGATTTTCAAGTGACCCTTGGCACACCTTATCACAGGAAACCTTCTTTTTGTAGTTACTTTGTTGCTGATAAAAGCATGTGTGGTGGCTGTCAGCTGATGATTACACTTTCCGGTTTCTATTGTATTACATCGCAGAGACATAGTAAAACATACATAGCCTACAATTTTCAAGAGATACATATCCAATTCTTGGATCTGCACAAATAAAACTGTTGGTAAAGTGCCTACATTCCAACATTCACAGTTACTCTTATCAGAAAATTTCAGCTTATTTAGGGACATAAGGTGGCTGTAAAATGACAGATGTCAGTAAGACTACATTACCGGCAGTCAGCACATAAAAATGTAATTCACTGACGAAAATGTTCTTGTCTTTTGAAAAATAAATGCTCATTTTGAATATGACATCTTCAACACAGATCACAGAAGTCAGGCAATGTTGTGTAATGTCAGTGACATCAAAAACATATGAGGAGTGGGTTTCACAACGCCATCAAAGACTGATGGAACAGGCTCGTGTTTACCAATCTATTGCTTCATCTCCTTTTCATTACCATTTAAAGCCTTTGAGAACCGAAGAGACCAATTCTTGTCATTTTAAAAGAAAACTGTTTTCCATTCTCTCTACAACAGAATTTGATTTGCTCAACAATTTTGGCCTTCTTTGTTGTTTTTTTCATGATAGATTATTTCTGGATAGGTGGGCGACAGATCTGGGTGGCAAGCAGGGTAGTTTAGGTCCTTGGCATTGGCTTGCTGAAATGAATAAGACCTTCCTTGAAACTGGTGTCATCTTGGTAGCTCCAGTGATTCGTAGCATGCAGCAATAATGAAGCCTTTACAGATAAGCAACTTGCACACCCACGTCATCAAATATGCTGGCTTTTGAACAAGTCTTCTTTGGCTTGTTGGTTTAGATTAGTAAAATCACAGGTCAGTTTTCCACTTCCAATGCCAGCTGGGGCCAACGGAGGCTCTTGTTTATAACAATGTTATGTTATGTTGCTACCATAAAAAAGTACATTTGTATTTAATGCAGTGCTGGAAAAGGACCTGAGAATCAGCCATGGTCCTTCTTTCAAAGTCCCTAAACATTTAATTGTACTGTGTATTGAAGATAAAGAAAAAAAAAAAAAAAACTCAAATTCTTCCTAAATTGTCAATTTTTTTACATTCATCACAGAATAATTAAGTCCTCCCCATGAGGATAGTAATAAAACCTATGTCACTTTTTCCTAGTTTGTTTAAATGACTTCAGAATTATTGCCTTCTGTTTTTATTTACATTTTCCACGGCGTTCAAACTTTTATGGAAATGGGGTCACATGTGTGGAGGGCTGATATGAAGTGTTGAAGGGGGAGGCTTCAAAACATGCACTCTGATATGTAAGATGGAAGCCGGTGGCACCGACACTGGAAAAATACCAGCACATCTTGCCCCATGACCTGCATTTGTCAAATTCCTACTTTATGAAGGACACCTAGCCTAGCGCTCCCGCCTCTGATGTTTTCTATGACAAATGCATCCTAACCCATCGATAGATTTTAGACATATAGCTTTATCTACTCTAATCTACAACGTACACTGCCAAGTTTTAATCTAACTCACGTAGGTCTTGCTGGGGTTGCTTATTGGTTTGCTAAAAAGGACGTGATCTGTATTGACATAATAAAAAAAACAATAAAGCTGTCAGCACCTGAGAGCGTTGAAGTGTAATTTGATTTCATCTTGACCATTTGTGCCAAAATAGATTAATCTTCAGTCATACAAACACTCTCAAAGCTTCTTCATGAAGCTTAAAAGGCAAAAGCTCAAGAAGTGATTTTCAACTGTTTTATATATATCAGGGATAATCTGAACAAATGTGTGTTAGAATTTCTTCTACTGGTAAATAAGTTATTTTAAGGAATAGATTCTGATGTTTGATAGGGTGTGTGATGTGATTCATGCAGCACAGCAGAATGTATGTTTCAACATATCAGCAGCACAGACAGCATTAGCCATTCCCACAAACAAATGACAAAGTACCTCACAGATGAATCACAGATGATTAAAGTATTATAATTACTTCAGGCATTAAAACAGTTGTCTACTCTGTGAGGGGGGATTTCCAGCCATGCAAACAGTACGTACCCTTTTCATGGCCGTGTGGTTGAGTATAAAGACATGATGTAGGACTTCAGTATGAGCTCAGGCAGAGCTGGCGGTCTCGGGGTGTGAGTCTATTTTTAGTTGTTGTCCCCCGTAAGGCCAAAGTTAGTTACCTGATATTGTGAACATGTGCCGATCTTGAACATCTAAAATATGATATCTATATTTCAGGTCTGCTTTACTGAGGGGAAAAAGTAATTAAATGTTTATTTCACCCGTTTTTTGTTTTTGTTGGGCTTTCCTTTCACATTGGCCAATATATATATAGTTTAATTAAGTTACAGAAAAAAAGGGATTAATGCATGAAAAACATGCCAAGGTTTCAGCTTGGAAACAATTACAAGACCAGGCTGTATATTTTTGCATTTTCTTAATTCGCAACGATACTTTGTGCCAAAATTTCTTGTGTGACATTATAGTGTTTGACTTGAGGGTCATATTTCTGGCAACATTGGCACCCCTCTAATTACGCTAACAAAACAACAATGTGTTGTTGTTGTTGTTGTTGGTATCCAAAGCAACTTAATGAGGTCAGACATCACGCTGAAGCAGTTCCAATTAGTTCACAGCGCTGTGACTATGATCACATGAAATTTTGCATCTCTTTTAGCCAGTTTATTTTTCTCATGAGTAACAAACGAAAGGAAATCCCATATGGGATCAATCGGTTTCCAGAGATGTGAATCACTGAATAATTCTTATTTATACTTTTCTCATTTGAACTTTATTTACAAAAATGTTGAATGTTGGAGTTTTAAGGTGTGTTGCAATAGTTTTGGGGTAAAAAAAACCCACGTGATTAACTGAACTGGGAGATATGGTGTGTAACATTTACAAATAGGCAGTCTCTAATCTTTTTTCATCCCCTGTTTTAAAGTCATCACAGTTTCATTTTATATTTGCATAGAACTTCACAGTGAGATATTTAGATTATCTAAAGGAATCTTCTGAAGACAAAACAGTGTTTCCCTCATGGTCCCTTCACTCTTTTCTCTAAGATTTAAGTGCATAGCAGGTTAAGACTGAATGAAATATGACTGTAACACGATTGTTCATGACGGGTGAGAGGAGCTCATCATTTTACTGCTTTAAAGTCAGCACATTGTAAATAGCAGTTTAACAATTGGGACCCTCTAGTAAAACAGCAATGCCTCAACTCTTTTCCTTTTTAAATAAATGAATATTAACTGACTATTTTTAGCTGCAACCTGTCTGGGAAGGCCAATGGGAAGGCAATGTGTGAAGTCATTATTGTAAGTGTGTGTGTGGTCTCAGTTTAACATAACAGGAGCCCACATTATAGTTTCTAACAGCTTTGTGGTTTATCAAAAGTTGTTTTCATGGTTAAGGTTAGACTTTTACTATTGTTAAGGTTAGGATAAGAAGCTATGGAATGCTTTGTGTCAGTGGAAGGACCTTGTAAGAATGAAAATATTGATGTTTTGCAGGTATATACAACTAATCAGAGAATTGTTTTATAAATGTACAGCTGAAGACACAAAGCATCAGAATTTTGTCATGTCCCACGACTCCATTTGTACAATTATGTAACCCTTATGTTGCAAATCTACCAGGTAACAGATGGAATATAACTGGAGGTACATAGTATGTCACGTCAACCCTGAGCTTTACATTAACTGAGTCACCAAACAGCAAATGGATTTCATAATTCCATTGCTGAGGTACAAGTTATTGGCACAGACAACAACACCAGTTTCTCTGTACGTGCAGTACATTCATTCCATGTCGTTCCAGCCAAAAATGTAGCTGACACGATGTTGTGGAACATTTGAAAGAACTCTGACAGTCTCAGACATCTTGAGCATGTTAATGGGAGGTTTTGGAGTGGATGTGGCCTCATGGAGTCATGTAGTCATGGAGAGAGAAGTTTCATCTTACCAAAGCAGGCTATATTTTTACCCCATGTTGTTACACAGACTGCCTCAGCCTGCCATCTGCAGTCCTTTCCAAAGCTTTCAGGGCCAGGTGGAGAATGGTGGTGCACATGAAATGAATGTGTTCACATTTTGTCTGTGTGAGTGCGTGAGCAAAACAGCCAAATGATGCTCGAGTGCTACATCAGGTAACTAAAAGATATGAAGCAAAAGCGTCTCAGTTTGTCATTAATCTAAACCCCGCTGAACACTCTGCTTAAGTTATAAAATGAATAGGGGACTCACGTAAACACGGCAAAGGCTGAACCTGGAGAATAAAATGTTTGAGATATTTTGTCTTTATCATGGTGACAAACAGGACATTCAGGTATTAAAAACTTCCTCAAAGTACTTTACTGAAATATTGTCCCATCATGCTAATTTAATCACATTATTACTCAGATGATAATAACAAAACAAGGAGTGTGTTTTTGAGTATGCGGCAGAGACAAACAGCAGCAGGGAGATGGAGGTATTTACCAAGGATTTGCCAGCTTAATGCAACACACAACAAAGATCATGACGTGCATAACTGAGGTGCTAGGATGAAAGAGTGGCATGCTCTTTGCGTCATAAGAAACTGAGAACCTTTGCTATGATCTCATCAGATGAGTCAAATGTCGCGTGTTGAAAGCGTAGTCCAAGTCATTTGCATTGTCTGACATCAGAACCGTTAATATTGGAGGAAGGATGTTAGGGAGTGAGATTAGATATGACTCAGACTCAAGAAAGGCACTCGCTTTAGTGAAGCAGTAT
Organism: Leuresthes tenuis; assembly: GCF_036924035.1. Classification (NCBI taxonomy): domain Eukaryota; kingdom Metazoa; phylum Chordata; class Actinopteri; order Atheriniformes; family Atherinopsidae; genus Leuresthes; species Leuresthes tenuis. The sequence goes on from NW_027325373.1 coordinate 15,095,164, forward strand.
TTCAAGAGCTGTACTTTCAGCCTTTTCCTGCCCAAATTTCAGAATGAAACAGTGTAGATAAACAATAAACACATGAAAGAAACCCTTAGCTAATTGTAGATGATTAATTTTTTGCATTTTGACAATTGAGATGAGAAAATAGTTTAAACTGAGTCCTCTACTTAAATAAAATGCATGTGTGAAGTCAGGAAAATGCTCAGCTGGATGTGTAACCACAACAACACTGCACTGCAATTGTGTTAGGAATGTGAGACATTTTCTTCATTTTTGAACCAGTGGTAAAATTGTCAAAAAATACTGATAAATATATGAAATTGTAACATCAGCAAACGGTAAAAATACAAAACAAAAAACTGGAAAGTCTGAAAACAAAGTTTTATTATCTCCAAAAGCAGATTTGAAAGTAATGGCAGTGGAATAAATCACAAACTGCATAAAGAATTAAGGACATTCGAAGCTTGATAGGGGCTTTCGTTTCTCTAGATGCTGCTCTGTTTAAGGAGCATGTAGGGCTTCTCAACTAGCACAGTGAGCACGTAGCTCACCACCACTGTCAGCACCAGGTGGCCAAAGAACAGGTACATCTAAAGAAGACAGAAAAACAGTGGTCCGACAATATGAAGAACTGTATAAAACAGGCAAGCGTTGGGGGTTTTAAATGGATGAAAGTGGATGAAATGCTCACTTACAAAATTGATGTCTGTGTAGTGGATTGGGGTCTCTTGCAAGCCATTGTAGAGGATGATGAAGACAGGGTGTACCAGATAACAGGCAAAGCTAATGTTGGAAAGAGGAACCCAGAAACTTAGAGATAAGAATTTCTTGATGAAACCTGGAGAAACGCAGACATACAGAAGAAAAGGTAGATGTCTTTAAATGTACAGCATTTTTTTTTTTTTGCTTTCACACAATGTTAATAGAACTTGAAAAGAGAAATGCCCAAAGATTAAATAAGCCTCCTCTAGCTTGTGGGTTGTTTAGAGTCTAATTGATATCAATGTGTATTCAGTCACTGATAAACATAATCCGGATATTTGAAAGCAGAATGATGAACTTCTTTTGCTTTTTTTAAAATGTATTTTGTTACAATGAAGAGGGGGGCTTGTAACTCCTAACCTACCGCCGTAGCCCTCCTCACAGGCCAGAATGATCCAACTCACAGCCAGCGCCCAGAGTGGTCTATGCAGCCCCTGATACAGAGCATGTGGCAGAGATAGGTAGGCTGGGGTCTCCCTGAGGACGTAGGCAACTCCAACCAACACTGCCATCAGTGACAGACAGCAGAACCAGCCAATTGCTGCATGCGTCTGCACCATTAGCAAGACAGGAGAATCATTAGTGTGATGGCAACTTTTGGCTAGATTATAAACCAAGACGTAAATGGCATGAAGTGGTGTTTGAAAGTTTGTGCACCGTGTAGAATTTTCAATACATTTCTGCAAATAATTGCCTAAAACATAATCAGATATTCAAGATATAAAAATATATTAAGAGCCTGCACTCAAGTGAGAGAAAATAAGTTACACTTGCTGATGTATTATTAGTATACTAGCTGTACATTGTGAGCAACTAAAGGCTTCTTTCAGGTTAAAACCACCAACAGGGTTGCATTGAGAAAGGCACTGCTGTCCAACAAGAGCATTACTGCCTCCCTCAAGACCTTTGTTAGAGATCACATGAAGAAGCCAGGAGGCTGTTGAGAAAGGAAAAAACTGCAATAAGATTAAGTCATCTGTGAAACAAGAAGGTGGTATTATCATTGTTTGGGACAATTTAGCTACATCAATGCCAGGACTGATTACCATAATTGATGGAACAATTCATTTTGAATCATATCAGCAAATTCTCACAGAAAATATCAGGACAATATGTTTCTTTACTGAATCTCAACACTACGCAGTGTTGTGTAGCAAGACAATGACAGACACACGCATGTCATTCTAACAAAGAATACATGAAACGTTTTTTTTGGAAGACCAAGTCAATATCCTAACCTTAAAATAGCGGAATGGGGAAGGTCATTAGGTGAGTAATTTATATGAAGAAACCCAGAAACATCCCAACGTGGAAGATGTTCTATACAAAACAATGTCTAAAACTGCATCATGCTCAAATGTAGGAGTGATCAACAGAATAATTTAGTTACAGTTATTGCTGCACAAGACGGTCTCACCAGATGCTAAATGCCACGGTTCACCTACGTTTTGCTGCTAGCAAATATAGTATTTTTGTCTGCTTTCTTTAATTGTGCGCTCCTTTTCTGCTCCAAAGATTTGTGATGATGTTTTAGGTGAGGTTCATCCAGAAATCGAGAAAATTCTGAAGCCTTTAAAAACTTTTAAGCACCATTGTAAGGAATATTTTGGCATAGGTGACTGTCAAAAATATCACAAGATCTCACCTTTTGCTTTAATAGCTGGGTTTTCTTGGTTGTCAGGTATATTCCAGTCAAGATCCCGATTAGAAATGGTCCATATCTGGTGTAGGGTTTCACATAGTAGTACAAAACATAGTTCTCAGATGTCCTGTGGAAATAAACATCTTAAGGGAACCACTTGGATAGCAAAACAGGAGATGTCATGTTGGTCTATTCCAAATTATTTTCACTTAATCGGTCATTTGCACTACAGTGCTGTGCAAAGTCGAGAGCAAGCCTTCTGGTCACCTGTAACTTCAACACAGCCTGAACCCTCTGAGACAAGATTTTTTTTGTAATTTTTAAAGAAGTTTCAGGAATATCAAGTTCTTGTGTCATTTGGCATACATCAGCCTTTCCTCCCTGTTTCACTTCCTTAAAAATGGCCTCTTAGCAGCCACCCTTCAATGGAGACCATTTCTGATGAGGCTTTAGTGAACAGTAGATGGATCAGCTGAAGGACTGGATGCATCTCTCAGGTCCAGTGTCAAGTCTTTGTTGGATTTTTCTCTATTTTTTGGCTAATTGCCAAAATCACCTTGTCGGTGAAAAAATATCATGTCTGTCAAACTAGTAGCAAATACATTCTATATTTGATTATCAACTAAATTATTGGTTATTTGTGGGCATAAGAGTCATTCATCCCTTGAGTTAGGTCTTTGTTAAGCCTTTAAAAATAGTTTAGGAGAAGGACTGTGCTAAAATTTAGTCAAAAGGCAGAAAATGTCCAAAGAAAAACTTTGAAAGACCTTCTGAAAGCCTGGAAACTATCGCTCAAGCCACTTTAAAATATTACAAGAAAGTCTGGCTCCTTAGAAGCAAATCATACCAAAATAATGGGCGCTTAAATACTTTTGCACAATACTTTAGTTCATCAACATTGAATCTTACATTGTTGATGGCTGAAAAACTGGTAGCTGCAGGAGTGCAGTTATAACAGCACTGGCCACAGTGGTCGTCAGTAGAAGGCCTCCTGCCACGACTGCAAAGATACTCCTGTTGCTGATAAGGAGAAGACAGAATGAATAACATTACAACACTTGAGTTAAAATAGTGTTCAGAATCATACTGCGGGGTGTGGACATACAGTCTGTAAAAATAGATCAACAGAGGAGTGGTGGTATAACACTGGAAGTCTAAAGACAGGTACCATGTCCAAGGAATACACTGAGGAGAGATAAAAAGTTATCAAACAGACATGCAATCACTGCTAAATTAAAGACTGAACAATATGTCTCAAGCACTGGTTAAACTTACTATCTCATGGACTGGGAGGAGATTGCTAATAAGCAGCACATTAGCCCACCAGTACGCCTTACAATCCATCATTGTGTCTATAAATGGGAACCAATAGGGTCCCCACTGGACCAAAGAGATGAGGCTGATGGTGAGACACATAATGAACAGATGCAGTGGCTGAACCCTGCAGTAAAGAAAGACAAATGATGAGAATTCACTCTTTTTTTTCCAGATTTTACATGTTCAGATTTATGCTCATGAAAAAAAACAGGCAACCATCCTGGATTATTTTGACCAATCAATCAAGATTTGATACCTTTTAATCCTCTTGAGTAGATAATTTACAACCAAACTGGTGCTCAGTTTGTCTTCAGCCTTGTCGATGGAGCTCAGCAGGGACCTGGCACTAAGCAGACCCCTTAAACCCCAACCCAAATGTACAATTTAGACCTCACAATATACACCAGTGTTAATCTATAACTGTTCTCGTCTCACCCCAGCAATAAGAAGGTGTCAACAGCCAGAAAAACAGGCCCACTAATTGTGAGTACATACACCGGGCTGCTTTCAACTGTTTTCTTCCAGATTTTGTAGTTATCTACAAGAGCAACACAGACATATTATTAGCAGTAGAAGTAGCAATAAGCAAGAGCTTTACTGACTTTCTACGACCTTGCATACCCAGGTTGTTAATTACTGGAAACTGTGCAGAGTGGCCACATATGATCCACAAGAGGCTGAGAACACGGATGCCGTTTAATGAGGAATAGCCTCCACCTGGGATGGATGAGGAGCTGCTGAAGATGCCCTGACTGGTAGTCTGCAGACTGAAGGCCTGAAGGCAGCCATTCACACAGCTTTGAGAAATACACAGTTGCACAGGACTGGTGCTGTCTGTAAAAGAAAATGCTCAGTAAGGCTCACGCTTGATATAAACACAGTCTACAGTAAAATGCACATTTCACCTACTATTTTCCTCCAAAGTGCTGCTTGTCTTTTCACTGCAAAATGAACCATTGGTTTTCAGGGTCCCATAAATGTTCAGGCCACTATTTAAATGGGAAAATTCTAACGTGGGGCTGACTGCTCCACTGTGTTCTGACCTCATTATGGATGTAAACAGGGTGGCTGCCAGAGGAATTGCTATCATGACACAACAAACAAACCTGCAGGTGAAAAGAAAACCACTTTAAGTCAAGGGTAGTTGTTTAAATGACGAAGACAGTGTAATAGGAATTCAATGAAATTATGACTCCTTACAAGCAGGCAACCTCAGATGCATGAGGGTGAATTGTGTCGGACAAACAGTGAGTCATGATCATCTCCTGAGTAGACTGATTGATAAGGATAGGAGGTAAAGGAGGAATGAGGGACATCTGATTAAACTGAAGTCTGCCTGTTAAAAGATGAATGCAAGGTCCATGTAAAACACTCAAGAAAAAGAAAAATATTAGAATGACTAAATGGCATGAGAATAAATCTAAAGAACATAGATTTAAGATAACTTACTGTACTGCACCAATGTTCTCACATCTTGTTCTTCACATGAGTCAGGAACACAAATACCTATAAAGTACTGGACTGCTCCCTATGTAAATACAACAGCAAAGATCAAGCACAAAACCCTATTTCTGTCACCTGACAGATGGCATTTTAAAGTTTGCTTTTTTTTTGTATTTACCTGCTTTAGGAACACCTGGCAGTACTGTCCAGAGAAGCTGGGGCCGACGGTAGAGCGGCACTGCTGCAGCAAACCAGGCTGGTTGATATTACCTCCTTCAACATTGCTACCCATCTTTCCAAATGCATCATACACTGTCAATACACACAGAAACACTCACTGATTAATTAACAATCCAGATCCAAACCTGGACCAAACATCCAAGTTTAACTTAGTGTAGAATTCAAAGAGAATAAGAATCATTGTGTTCTTTAGAACAATAATTTTACATCCAAAGATGCCACAAGTCCCCTTCTTGCACCTTTGCCATTTTTATCCTGCAATTTTCACGCGTGTAAATGTTTGCCATGACCTCAGCAGCTCCCAAATAAGTATTCCAGTATTCAAGCTTTTGCAAATAAAGCCATGACACACCTGCACTAGTAAAAATGGGCTTAATAACTATAAACTCGCATATTCAGAACAGGAAATTATGTATTTCCTGCCGTAGCAATATTTTCTACACTTACCAGTGTACTTTTTAGTACATTTTATATTCTTATAATATACATTTCAAGTGTTTTTTTTTTCTTTTGCTTGTCTTGTATTATTATACCACAAAGAATTAGAACAAACAAAAAAAGATGTTTTCTTTCAAATGACATGATCATTTTGTAGCCATTTACTCGTGAGATGAGCTCTTAGTTCTGACCCATCTCAATCTGGCCCCTGCAGCTGAAATCTGACAAAACTGTCCCCCCACGGGGCTATTTTTCAAAAAAAGTTTTGCAAAAGGCAGCAACACTTACTGAGAACCGCATATTCCTTTGGCTTGTCCTGGTTAATTTCCCAGAGGAAAGTGTTCGTGTCATTCATACATCTTTGTGACACATTGAAGACCTGCGAGCTTTCCAGTGCTTCACTACCCCCAACTAGCAGAAGGAACACAACCCAACCAAGGGCCATCTCAGGTCCAACTACACCTTTTTAGTGAGGAAGGTGCTTAAATAACAGAGAGCGTCACATCGTCAGGCAAAGAGTAGCATGAAATTCATCCTCTTCAGCTGGATTGAAAAACTGCTTTGGTAACTGTGACCTGTCCCCAGCTGCAGGTCTGCATCAGGTGTGAACAGGATTAAGTTACCTGAAAGAGCAAAGAGATCAGGGTGAAAACGTCACTACAGAAGCAGCATAATGGAAGTGGAAGCCTAATAATGACTTGAAAAGCAAGCCAGTATTCTTCTGTGCTTGCTTAACATGAATTTACATGAGTTTATTTTAACTTAGCTTTAGTCGAGGCATTTGAAAAAGCTTTAGATTGCCCAGAGATATAAAGGATAGGGCTTTTGCTGTGCTGTACATTACTTGCGTTCATTTGTTTTTTACTCAAACTGTAAGTCTCAAATTTAACTGTTATAGAAGAAACTTCACACACTTTGTAGTAATCAATAATGTTTTTCTATGGCATTAATTCATAAGAGAATCCTAATCGCCGGACTCTGTGTCAGCTTCGGCTTTGCAAAGCTGTGCATGATTTGCATGAAGTGTGCAATACCTCTTTAGAATGAATCACTGCAGAAGACTGGTCACTAGAGGGGGAAGTTGTTCTAAAAACCTACTTGGATAGCCATGATTTTACCTGGCAACAGTGTAATATACACACCCACATAGGGCGAAGTAACGTGTACTTAATCCTGTTTTGTGTAATGCTGAGGATAAACGACCGGGTTATAAGATATATTACTCCATAGCATTTTGTTAAATCTACATCTTAAAGAGCAGCATGTTTAATAAACTAACCCTCAGTTAAGAAACTTCAGCCTTTTGTTGCCCTATAACCAGTTTTTTGTGATGTGTTGCTACTGATTTCAAAACACCCTTCATCAAAATCCATCATTTGGACATCAGAGTGAACAACATCAATAGTCTATGCGACCAGCAGCACCAGACAGCCAAAAGTGGGATTGATCATGACAAGATTAAAGATTTATGTCCACAGAGAAGAACTGATGTCTCATGTGCGGTCGACATCAGGTTGCTCCTGGCTGGTTTCATCATTTATTGACAAAAAGAACAACTTGGTACACAAGCATCAGAAATGCTAGAAATGGCAGCATTAACAGCAGCAAGACACATTCTAATAAACACACAATTCACAGACAGATTCTGACATGCAGTTTTACAGCGCCAGACGTCAAAGTCTTATTGTCATTGTGGTGAAACAAAAGTCCAAAACTGAGTTTCTGGAAATACTTAAAGAAATGGAGAAGAAATCGAGAGAATATTGAGAGAGTTTTTAAGTGAACTGGCTGTTCCCTTTGACAAATTCAATTTCACAGCCAGGTTTTACATTCAAGGAAGTTTTCTTTTAGTTTTCCCCACTTTTATTCATGTCAGTGAACATTCATGACGTTTCCGTACTACTCCAAAACTGAGAAAGCATAGAAAAAAAGGATTGTTACAGTAATTTTATCACTGTTGTGCTATAATGAAACATTTATAGTAATATGCTGTAAAGTAGACTGCTGTTCAAAGAAAGGCAAGTGCTTTGTCTTATATTTTAAATATTGGCATCAATAAAAGTTCTGTTAAGTGAATTATAATCTCAAAGAGCTGCCATTTAGAGTATATTAAGACGAAAATGAAACATCAACTTTTTGAGACAATCTTTTACGAAATACTTTTCAAGAAGAAGATTTGGCCCACATTTGTCTTCAAAAGATATAACAAGGTTGGACATATTCGTCCATAAACTGCTGTATTTGCATTTGATATGTAAATTGGAATAATTTGATAAGTTGCCATGAAGATGCTGCTTTGTTTTCAGCTGATTGTCCAGAAATCATCTGAATTTTTATTTGCTCTTACTCAGAGAAACTAGAGGAATTGATAGGCGTACCAGAACACAATCAGGGTCTCTTGAGGCATAACCTAAGCCTCAGAGAAAAAGTCATTTGTAAAATGTAAAATCACAATTTGAAAGAGAGGACCTCAGTCAGGGTGATGTGAAGATCCCCCAGTTTTAAATATTTTTCCTTGCAGACATTCATTGGACATGAAACAGCACTGAACCTTCAGAGCTGCTGCTGACTATATGAAGATTAATCACATTACAATAGTTCTGTACATCATCTAGTCTTGGATGGATGGTGGAAACAGTTTAAAATAAAGGGCTCATCCAAAAAAAGGCCTATAGAAACATCTCTATCTGTACAAAAACGATTTTGTTACATTTACTGAAAAACTTAAAGTGACTTTTGTAGGCTATATTACATATTCTTGTGTGTATATTGTACTATATAAATATTGTCATACACTACAACATCATGTACTTACAGCATAATCACAGCCATAAGAGGTACCATAGGTTGAAAGAATGGATGGAATGATTATAAACTGTTTCTCTGTCACTTTTCGACAGTGCTTAGTCTTTTTGACTTTATAAATGCCATCCCATGTGTCCTCATGTGTGCGTTTAGGGTTCCCTCCGTTTCAAACATCTTCCCACACACTTTGCATTTTGTATTTGGAGTTCCATCGTCATTCTCATCTGCAACATCCAACTGGTTCTCTCTTTGACTCTCTTCATCTTCTTTACCTCGTCCACTGTATCGGCCAAGACCCTGCGGCTCCTTCAGCCGATGGACAATAAAGAGGTGTCGGGACAGTGAGCGGTGGGAGGTATAGCACAGGCCACACTCCTGACACTGATAGGACGATCCATCAGACTTGTGCTGGGGAATGTGCTTGTGGAAGGCAGCGATATCCTCGGTGGTGAAGCTGCAGACAGCACACTTGTGAACTTTGAGGATGTTCACCTTGAGCCTCTTCAAAGGCTTCAAGTCGGAGCCCCTGGAGTTCAAACCAGGAGACCCTTCATCTTCGTCTGGCTTCCTCTTGGGGCTTTGCCTCTAAAGAGGAGTTAACATTTAAGTGGGGTAAGATTGTAGAACACGTTCTGATGTGTTTTGCAGAGAAATTATTATTTTAATATATTTTATTTTAATAAAAATTATTTTTTGCAAAAACACAAATTTGATTCTTTAAAACTTATGTTTTCTGTTTAGTGCAGTGTTGCGTTATGAAAGAGATGTGACTTATTTCTTATGTTGCTTTTTCTATAACTTTGTTGTGTTTTTTGGAATTTTTCTTTTATTTTTTGCACTGGAGGGACACCACAAATATTCAAAAACAATACTTTCACCCTAATTGTTGAAGTTTAGAAAATTTTTGCCTCTGTACCATTTGCTTGTCAGGTGTCGTCTCCACATTATCAGTCTTTCCTCCAGGGTGTTTAACTCTATGCATCAGCTGAATGTGCTGTTCCAGCAGCACTCTTTTAGTGAAGGGTTGACTGGGAGCTGGACAGTGTCTGTCAAAGAACAATAAGATACAGTGACAATTATAACAGTGACATTGTCTATTTGTTATTTGGATAGATACAACATACTTACATGTAATTTATTAGTATTAAAGAGTTTTTTTCATCTTTTTATAAGAGTCATTGCATACTTTGTGAAAATATCAGGCCACAACCCATAGCTCTTAAAATCTGCGTTTGTAAGACTATGTGTTGCTCTCAGTTTATGACATTAGAGATTTTGAGATTTTTTGAATGTGGATGACCACTGTGAAAGTCTAGTTCAAACATCTACATTTATTCACTGTCATATGGTTTCAGACCTGTTCATTAAACGTTGACAGTGTGCACAGTCTCATAAATGTGTTGCATGGTCATGTGTTGGGACCAAGCCATTTAATCAGTATATGTACTCACGGGCAAGTGTAGACCTTCCGCAGTCCCTTGTGTTTGAGACGGTTGTGTCGGCAAAGACTGTGAGAGGAGCTAAAAGACTTGTCACACTGTCGACACGGATGTTTCTTCAGTATCTGCAGTTCAAAAGGTATCTTAATGGTTCTCTTTGTTGAAAAAAAGATGTTTAAAACATGAAAAACATCAACTGTAGCTATCAACAGAATTTGATGAAATAATACCTATGATAATGCTGATGTACTAGGCAGCTGAGATACAACTGAGAAACTTTAGGGGCGGACCAGACAGCCCTGTCATACCACTCTGTGCCCCTACAGGGGACAGGAGTCACCACAAAGTCTCGTCAGCTCCGGAGCCAACAGAAGAAGAAGGGACAGCAGTAGTTTGCACTGCTTTAGAGCATACAGACTAGTAATAGTTTTTTTTAAAAACACAATAATTACAACAATAGAAGAAGTTCCTGACGAAGATTATCTTTACCATCATCCCAACTCAACCACAGTCACAACCTCAAAACACATTTAGCAGCAAAAATAATTAAATCACAGAAGTAGAGCCAAAATAAGAGTATAAATATATATAAATTGCTTTTCTTCACTGAAGACAGCTTTTAGGCAGTAGAGGACTGAAATCAGAACTTGCAGCCCTTCTTCTGGACTGACAAGTGAAAAGCGTGTGTTGCTACCATTGTGGATGCAGCTTATGTTGTAGCCCCAACCTTTTTCAGCTGATCCCACTATGTTAGCTTGCTGTATGTATTAATGTAGCACTGATATGTAAGAAGTGCTACAGTATTGAAATAAATGTAAAAAGGTGTCAGCAATAAGAATTGTGATGGCTGTTAGTCGACTATTTTTCTTGATGAATTTTTTTCAGTTAAAATTAAAGAAGCGGGTGGCAAAAGGCATCAGAGCAATTGAAGAAAAATCAAATCAAATTCAATCAAAGATTTAATCTCAGGGTGTTTTCAAACATTTACCTTGCCATGTTCTCGCCTCATGTGTGTCACAAAGAGCTCCCTGGAACTTAGGAGGCTATGGCAGTCTCCACATGAGTATCCTGAGCTGGAAGGGCTCTTGAAGTCAGCTGAGCAGTTACTGTTGGTTTTCTTCAGTAGGGAAGGTGAAGGCTTCTTTTCTCCCTTGTCTTGACTATTGAAGTTTCCTCCGTCTTTGTTGTTGTCATTAAGGGGACTGTTGCTGTTGGAATTTGTGGGCTTTGTGCTGAGTGGAAGGTTAATGCCCAAGTTTGGTGGACCCTCAATGGTCTTCAAGGTTCCATGGATAGCCTGAAAGAAGCCACATGAGCACAATTATAATTTAACCTTCTGATGTGTCGGGAAACACTGAGCGATATTATTACAGATGTGACTGGCTTTAGATATCACACGAAGTGGTCCGATTTAATGTTAATTTGAAGTTAAAACAGGCTAATTAGAAAACTACTTCAGGACACATAAAAAGCAGAGTGATTTTTTATGCCTACCTTGATGTGATCCAACATGAGCTGTTTCTGTGCGTAGTGCATGGAGCAGTCGGGGCATTTAAACACTGAAACTTTATAATTGACGACGTGCTGATCAAAGTGTGAGTAAAGCAGGGACTGCAGAGTGAACACCGTATCGCACATGGAACATTTATAGATCACCCTGAAAGACAAAACAGCATTCTCTAAAAAGCCTGTCAGTCATTTCAAGATGTAAAAGACGTAAAGCCTCTTGCCTGTTACTGTGAGTATTACCTTTTGTTTCTTATCAACCTGCTCAATATTCAGTTACAGCTGAATTCCTCATATCTAATGTTGGAATCATGTTAGTTTTGTTTTTAATTTGCATAGTTGAATGAAAATACTGTGCTTGTGTTCAGCACATGTTGAAACCTAGGTTTTTGAGGCACGTCGTGGAGAGACCAGACATCTGTGCGAAGACAGCTGCTCCTTATCAAGTGTATCATCAGCACTGCCAATAGTGGATGATGTGTCAGGTGGTAAAAGGTTGCCGTGTGGAAAAAAAACAAACCCAAGCTAAGCCACCACATCTAAAATCTACTAATCCTGCTGCAGATGAGACAGCAAGGATGATTTTCCCCACAAAAAGAAATTAGACATGGGTATTAGGGTACACTAGTGTGGATCTTGCTTGCAACTGGCTTTGCTTTGCGGTAATACGTATTGCATCACTTCCTGTTGCTTTGTGTGTGCACTGTGATATTTCTTGCTCCTCTCGAACTACTAATAATCACCTTATTTCTCCATATAATTTACATATCTTGCATAGTTAACTCTATCGCATACTTGTTATATTCTAACGCTCACTCTTGCAGATCTTTAGTCTTTATTTTTCACTTTTTAGCGGTGTGTCGGGTTCTCTAGCTTAGCATGGCTACCAGTTCTCTTCCCCCATCTGCTTTCACCTGCTCCGTGTGTCAGATGTTTAGTTACTCCTCTGCCTCCTTTAGTGGTAATGGTACATGTAACAAATGTAGTCTTTTTGTAGTTTTGGAGGCAAGGTTATCTGAATTGGAAGCTCGGCTCTGCACTGTTGAAAACCACCCGATAGCGAGCCAGGCCACTTTAGCCAGTGTGGAGCCAACTAGCCTAGTTAGCTCTGTTAGTCGTCCCCTAGCAGATCCCGAGCAGCCGAGACTTAAGAGTGGCTGGGTGACTGTCAGGAAGAGGAGTCATAGTCCTGAAATCAAGCCCGTGGTTCACCATCAACCTGTACATGGATTTGATCAATCGGTCTTTGTTGACAGGATATGTACCTCAGACTTTTAAGGTTGCTGTAATTAAACCTTTACTTCAAAAACCTACTCTTGATTCAGAAGTGTTGGCTAATTATCGACCTATATCCAATCTCCATTTTTTGTCTAAAGTTCTTGAAAAAATAGTTGCAGTTCAACTTTGTGATCATTTACATAGAAATAATCTGTCATAGAATCATCATATATATATATAATAATCATCAGAGTACGTCATGGAGTTCCTCAGGGTTCTGTGCTTGGACCAATTCGTTTTACTTTATACATGCTTCCATTAGGTAACATTATTAGACAGCATGGCTTACATTTCCATTGTTATGCTGATGATACTCGGCTGTACTTATCTATGACACCAGATGAAACCAGTAGGTTGGTCAGACTACAAGCCTGTCTTAAAGACATAAAGACCTGGATGACTCAGAACTGTCTGCTTTTAAATTCAGACAAAACTGAAGTTGTTCTCTTTGGAGCTGAGTGCTTCAGGGAGAAATTGTCTAGTTATATAGTTACTCTAGATACTCTAGGTATTTCCTTGGCTTCTAGTTCTACAGTGAGGAACCTTGGAGTTATTTTTGACCAGAATTCATCATTTGATGCACATATAAAACAGGTTTCTAGGACTGCCTTCTTTCACCTTCGTAATATTGCTAAAATCAGGAACATCCTGTCTCAGGGTGATGCAGAGAAACTAGTTCATGCATTTGTTACTTCAAGATTGGACTACTGTAATTCCTTATTATTGGGCTGTACCACATATTCTCTGAAAAGCCTCCAGCTGATCCAAAATGCTGCAGCCAGAGTTCTGATGAGAACTAACAGGAGAGATCATGTTTCTCCAGTTTTAGCTTCTCTTCATTAGCTCCCTGTTAAATTCAGAATAGAATTTAAGATTCTTCTCCTCACATATACAGCTCTTAATGACCGAGCTCCATCATATCTTAAAGATTTAATTGTAAGGTATTTTCCTAACAGAGCACTTCGCTCCCAAACTGCAGGTTTACTTGTTGTTCCCAGAGTTTCTAAAAGTAGAATGGGAGGCAGAGCTTTCAGTTATCAGGCCCCTCTCTTGTGGAATAAGCTGCCAGTAAATGTCCGGGAAGCAGACACCCTTTCCACTTTTAAGATTAGGCTTAAAACTTTCCTTTTTGATAAAGCTTATAGTTAGGGATGGCTCAGGTAATCCTGAAACATCCCATAGCTGCTATAGGCTTAGACTGCTGGGGGGCCTCATCTGTCACACCTTTCCTCACTTTGCTCTTTTTTCCCCCTGTTTAATTTCTCAAATGATATTGTGTACATGTGACATTATTGTGGTTATTAACTTGTGTTTCCCTGTTCCAACAGGTATCCTTTGAATGGTGTTATGGTGTTTTCCCCCCCTCTTTTCCCTCTTTTCTGTCTTCTCAAACCCCAGCTGGGCGAGGCGGATGACCACTCTTCCTGATTCTGGTTCTGCCAGAGGTTTCTTCCTGTTAAAAGGGAGTCGTTCCTTTCCACAGGCGCCACAGGCATGCTCAGGACAGGAGATTGGACTGAAGACAAGTTTCGGTACAAACTGTTGGTTTCCTTAGCTAGGATATTATTTTTTGAATTGGCTCTATATGAATGAATTGGATTATGATTACAATGAATTGAATAAGTGCCTTGAGATGACAGTTGTTGTAATTTGGCGCTATATAAATAAAATTGAATTGAACTTAATTTAATCTGTGAAAGAAAGAGTATGTGATTGTGTGTTGGTGTATAAGCAAATATGCATAGAAAAAAAACTTTTTAGATATACAGCTGTCTTAATTAATTTAATTCTATTTGTTCATAAAACTAGAATTATCTGTGTCAGATTATCTTTTTTTTTTGTAAGTAAGAGCAGCAGTAACTTTGTAAGTTACAGCAGGTATATAGTAGCTAAAAAGACTTACTTGGGCTCTGCAGCCTTCACTCCTGGATGCTGTGTGTGTGCATGTGAGTGTGTTCCAGGTGCAGACTTGAAAGCCATGGGGCACAGAGGACATTTGTAGAAGATCTCACAGTGAGTGCTCTGGATGTGGGACTTGAGAGTCGCGACATCAGCAAGGATCACGCTACAGTGGACACAGCTGGAGGGAGAAAGGATTAAGAGAGGGAGAAGAAAAATTACTACATTAGTTGGACTTACATAATTGAACTGAGTAAAAGTCGATTTAACTTGTTCCTCTGACGGAGGCACTTGTTTAAGAGTATCTCTTTTTCCATTTACTAGATTGGTGCCTGGAGTGTTGATGAGAAGAAAATAGAAAAGGAAGGTAATGTCATGGACTTAATCCTCTCTTAAATATATGGAGATACATATTAGAACAGCTAGTCTGTTAGATGTAAATACAGTCCCTCAGCATTGTAAGGCTTACCATAAAAAAGTAACTACAGACAAAGACTGTTTCCATATTACTCAGAGAAACTCATAAAAGGATGTGAGACAATCTACACCCCTTTATGAGATAATAATGACATACTCCCTGAAAAGCCAAAGTGATTTGACTATAATTTACCATGATAAGGAGTATTGTTTGCAGGGATTACCATCCATGTTGAGGACGGAGTATGACAACATTATGGAAGGAAAGTGTTTATTTGTTCAGCTTATAAGAAAGATATTAATCCAGGTGGGACATTTTTGTAAATGGGGAGAAAGACCAACTGAGTTGTACGATGCTGTTTTAGATTTTAACTAATTGAAAATGGAGCAATAAAAATTGTGATGGTAG
Source organism: Leuresthes tenuis (assembly GCF_036924035.1). Classification (NCBI taxonomy): domain Eukaryota; kingdom Metazoa; phylum Chordata; class Actinopteri; order Atheriniformes; family Atherinopsidae; genus Leuresthes; species Leuresthes tenuis. The sequence continues at coordinate 15,110,753 of NW_027325373.1, forward strand.
ATGGTTGAAGAAAAAAAAGAATCAAAAAATTTATGTAATCACTGTTACTGTTGCCAGTTGCAGACTCAATCAATCTAAAGCCAGTGCAGTTATTCATCTGTGAGTGGTACATTGTGCAATCAGCATGTACTGCTTAAGGATTTGCCACAATTTGCAACTTCCATATATGTGATCTTACTTATTTGGTGGGTGGGTATAAAACAAAGCTAACCTCACACACAGATGTTATTCCTCCTAAGACAAACCAGGGTTTTGTATTTGCAACCAAAGTTTTGTACATTTATCTACATTTACATTTATATTTGTGCACAGGATCATAGTTTTGCGAACTTGCGCCTCTAAGTCTGTATTTTCTGGTTGCTGTGCTGCAAAAATGTTCACGTGTCCCGAAGCTCACACATTTGTTGCAGGGTTACTGCATTAAAAAGAGGCAGGTGGCAAGGGATGTTAAGTCAGTGTCTTTAGAATTGCGATGCACAATACAGTGCACCACTGATATTGTGCAAACAACCCTGGATTCCACCACGTCACCATGACCACGAATAACTCATCAAACACATAAACTTCCACCCAAGATAGCTATACAATAAACAGAGACTGGTTTACTAGAGACAGCATTACTAACCTGGCAGGCTAACATTAACCACATTTGCTCATTTTTACAGTTCTTTATTGAAGAAGTATTTCAATACATTTGTGGTTTTACCATTTGAAAAGAAAAAAGTTCAATTATTAAGATAATATATTGATAGACCAGGGTAATAATTTGGCCATTTTCTCAAGAAATTAAATTGTGAATTTGAGTAATATTACACTGAGGGATACAGGATTGTCATGTTGAGGCAAACACAATATAAAAGTCAAATAACTGCAATTAAATATGACAATTTAAGTGTCACTTTGAAAGAAGCAAGAGCAGACACTTCACTAAAGCAAAACACTTACAGAGATACATTGGTCATTTTCAATACTTGGATAGCTTGGAGCTTTGGAAACTATATCTCAGCACCGTCGCAACACAAATTTAAATCTTTCTAGTTTTGAGAGGAGAGGCAAACTCACCAGTAGCCGACTCTGCGGGTATAATGCAAGCAGTTCTTGGTGACATGTGACTGGAAGTGAACAGAGCGACAACTGGCACCGCACTCAGGACAGATGTAAGGGGACTTGTGTTGGTGGATTCGCTGGTGTGACATAAAGCTGCACAGGTTTGGGAGAAGCATTTGGCAAATGGTGCATGTTTTCTATGGGACAAAAAAAGAAGAGATAGAAACATTCAGTAAATGTTCGTCTACTTTTTGTGAAGATGCTGGAACCATTACGTACAGAATCTTAAGCATTTACTCTACATAAAAGATTGGGCCATTGATAATAGTTTCTTAGTTAGTAAACTATTTTCTTCACAGCAGCTTCAAAACAGCAAAATGAGAAATTTGAGCGAGACATTTTCTTTTTTCTTTTTTTGCTACAATATTTTCAACTACAGTTGTTAAACCTGTCTTTCTCCAAATAATATTTCTCTCCATTACAACATAGCAGCTCAAACATCACATACACACACCTGGCCACTGGTATCTGGCGACTGTTGATAGTGCATGGCAAGCGAGCTGTCATCCTGGAACATTTCATTACACTCCAAGCATTTTAAACTGTGCCGGCAGAGTTTTGATGCGTCATCCTCCAGGGGCATGGCTGCCACAAGAGGAGCACTGCATGGAGCTGAAATGACAACAGTTTGGTTTCCACCACCTGCAACTTTTCCTTGGGTTTGATTTGTAGGTGCCTGTGCTGGAGAGGTAGAGGTGGTGCAAGTGATAGCAGGTGTTCCCGATGAATTTAATGTACTAATCATCTGATCTGCAGGGATGGGTTTAAGGATTAGGTGTGAGCACTGCATTACCACCCCTTTGTCCTTGTGGCCTCTTGCATGAGACAAGAGGCTACATTTGTTATAGAACACCAGACCTTTGGCACAGTGGTTGCAGGTGACCTCGATTCGCACACTTCGTCGTTCGTAGTGCTGTGTCAGGCTTTTCTCAAGAGCAAATGAATCTCCACACTCCAGGCACTTGTAGCCCCGCGAGGGTAGAGAGATACAAGCTGAGGTTGGTGGAGAAAGATTTGGAACATACACTGGAACAGGATTCATGCTACTCAGGACTTTATTGAAGGCGTCCACAACAGAACTTTGAGAGCTAGTGAACACTTGAACTCTGGAGACTTTTTTTGAGGCCGTCTGTTGTTTGACTTGCTTTGATTGCTGATGCTTGGATGGTTTAGAGGAGGGTTTGGCCTGTTTGAGATCACAAGCAGCAGAGGATACTGTCTGAGGCAAAAGACTGAGGTTACTAAGATGGACTGTTTTTGGCACAAGTTTGGCATTTGCCAGGCTGGAGGCAGTTACCATGACAGTCTGTTTCTGGATTGCATTAGCGGCTTTCAAAATGGCACTGCTGGCACTTTGCATGGAAGCTGCAGGGATGACTGTTGCCTTTACTGTGGTGTTGTTAGCCAGCTTAAGGTTAATAACTTGTGAACCAGCTGTCTTGACTGCTGAGACTGGCAAGAAAGCTGTCGCTACAGGCTTAATAGTCACCTGCTTAGTTATTTCAATTGAAGGCCCCCCGCTAGTCGCTACTACTGTGGTTGGCAGAGAGGGCCGAGTGGGCGATGACAAAATTGCACCAGTGGTTGCAATGACACATGGGTTACCATCTCCTTTTTTCAGACCTTCAAGATCAAACTCTGAGAGGACTCTGGTGACAGTACGCTTGATCTGTCCAGATGAGGTTTTGATAGTTTTGATCCGGACCTTTGGAATGACTGGGGTGGTATCTGTGTTTGAGGTAGGAGAGCCCTTGCTGCTGCTCTCACTGGTGACACTAGAGGGGCTATCTGGTTGTCTTGCGAGCAATTTCTTTGCAAACTCCAGGGCTGACTCCTGCTCCTGTGCTCTCTCTGAAGCTCTTGGCTTTTCTTTAACCTGGACAGATTCTTTTTGTGTTTTAGGCGATTCCAAAGCACCCAAATCTTCAGCACTAGCCTTTTTGGCACTAAGTGCTGCTATGGCTGCTATACAAGATGACAGTTTTGTGGAGGACTTGCCTTTGCCCTGTGAGATAATGGATACATCAGTAAGCCCTGATGACTCTCCAGCATCTTTGCACTCTTGACTTTGAGACTTGATGATTTTGTCCTTGATGTTTTCTTCAGGTAAAGTGGATGGAGAGGGACTGTTAGACTTATTACCTCTGACAGCGCCATTGTTGTTTTGATCAAGTTTGTCATCTCTGTTTGCGCTGGGTTTTGATGCACTGTCCACAGTGGGAGATTTTGGGTCTTCTGTATTAGCAGTAGGCCTGAAGAAAGTCTGAGCTCTCTGCTTGTCCATGGGGTCATCTACCTCAATTTTATCATCATCATCAAATTCTTCAGCACTAGAGATTGGGCTGAACTGATTAAAGGTAGATGACTGGTTGTTAACTTTATGGCCATCCTCTTTGGGAGCTTTCCATCCATTCTTGGTGTAATGAGCACCAGTGGGTACTTTGGGCAAACAGCCATTATGAAGTCCATTGCCAACAGAATGTGGTCTGGAATGGGAGCTTGAATGTCCATCTTTCTCTAGTGCAGTTCCACCATGTTCACTTGTGTTCATCTTTCGAATGTTCTTCACAATGACACTAACACCAACATCGTGTGTATTTGAGGAGTTGTGGGCCTCTTCTTCTCTGGCGGTCACCCCACTGGGTTGCTTGAGCTGTCCGTCATGTTCGTCTTGGTGGCCAGATTCAATAGCAGCTTTTGGATCCACCATGTCAGGGATGTCGAAGGCTGCCAGCAGGTCGTCGAAGTCTGGCGTCTTCATATCGCCCATGTTCTTTCTCCCGCTCTGATGAGGAGATCACCTAGAAATCACAGATGAAATTAAAAAAAAGGATTTAGCAATGTGGCTATTGCTAAAAGCATGCACTGTAGCTCTGACATGCTTACAACACATTTTGATTGACATAACTTTTTTTTATAACAAATTAGGGTCTCCATACAGTATTTGTGTTAACGTTTATCTAAATTTAAATGTAATCCAGCAGAGTTTAATTTAACAACATTGTTATTATTTTTGTTGCAACACGCCAATGAAAAATAGTTTTACTTAATAAACTGAGTGTATCAGATCAAGACAATTTACTAACTAAAATTTAGATGCCTTGATAACTAGTGCTGGTGTTCATCTCATGCACACCGAAGTGGGCCTATATGGTGTTCAGTAGGATTAATATGCAAAGATTATTTGTAGTTTCCATAATGGAAAGGTTGATATTCTTTAGGACATGAATGCTATAAATAAACTTGACAGCAGATTTTTGTATTTATAGTGCAAGAAGAAATTTTAACCAGTTTGTCAAACTCTAAAAGAAACAGATGGATATCAACCTTCTTAAAACCTGGTGACAGAAATTAGGCTCCTTTGTAGAGTATATAAATGTGCACCATGTTCAAATATAAGTCACAAAATTACTTCTAAATGAGACCTATTCACTTGAGAGTGAATCTTCTGTTTAACCTGTATATGCTCCCATTGGGTCAGATATTGCAGAACTTTAACATCAATGATCAGTTATGCAGACGATACACAACTTTATGTGTCTCTGTCACCAGACGACTGCAGCCCAGCAGGCATACTCTGTCAGTGTCTGGAGGAAATAAACTCCTGGATGAGAGAGAATTTTCTACAATTAAATGAAGACAAAACTGAGATCATTCTGTTTGGTAGCAAAGAGAAGAGGCTCAGCATGATCTGAACACATCACACCAGTTTTAAGATCTTTACACTGGCTCCCAGTCAGTCACAGACTAGATTTTAAAAGCCTACTGATGGTTTACAAATCCCAGGAGGGTTTAGGCCCCAAATACATATAATATGTTCAGAGAATATAAACATCCAAGGACCCTTAGATCCAAGGTCTCAGGTCAGCTGGTCCAGTCCAGAGTCAAGATTAAACATGAAGAAGCAGCATTTACCAAATGTAGACATTTTCAAATCCAGGTTAAAACATTTCTTTTCTCATGTGTCTATGCATGAAATCTGCACGGTGTCTTTTAACTTATCAAGACTGTTGCTTGTTTTTAATCATTTTAATTCATTTTAATTATTGTATTTCTTTCTCTTTATATTCTTTTATGTATTTTCAATGCTTCTTCCACTCCCTGTTGTAATGCTTTTATTTTATGTAAAGCACTTCGAATTGTTTTGTACATGAAATGTGCTATACAAATAAATTTGACTTGACTTGACTTAACTTGATGATCTGTGACAATTTGAAAGGAAATTACATGTAATGATCTCCAAACCGAAAGACACATGGTTCAATATTTACTATCAAGAGGTGCCTATTGAACATTATAACACTGATCTATGTCTCTGCCACGGATTCTGTTCGTGTGTTGGAGTTTGATGGTGGTACTTTGAGGATGCGGTTTTAAAAAAAAAAAAGTAATTTCTTTGAGAAAATCAGCCATTTAAGATCATTAAAGTATGAGTCATTTAACCATTTCTTTTTAAATATTGGGAAGGATGTATATTCTTGTCATAGATTATTAAATTTATAATTTGTGCCCTTTTCATTTTTAAACTGCAGACTGTAATGGAAAAGGCTGTTCAAAACATGTCTCAGCTTTGGATCAATCAGACACTGATTGGCTGGAGCTAATCATAAAGAAATAATTACAGTATTCAGCACCGTTGACTTTTAAAAGAGAGAAGACTTTACCAGAAGCTATGTGATTTTGCTTCTTGGGAAGCAGCCATGAGGTTTTCAAGTTTTTTAGTTTCTAAACATTTAATGTGTATACTTTGGGGATTAAAAACATTATTTGTGTTAGATTTGGGGCTGAGCATACAACCACTCAGTAAAGCTTTAATGTGTAGTTTTTCTTTGCCTCCACATGGTGTGCCATTGTACACAGAGGATAAATCTTATAAAAAACGACTGCACTGTGCTTGATGTTACATTTCATGCTCTTTTCTCCAGAGAACTTGTATCAGTGCAAGCTTTGCTGTGTTAGATCTCGCTGCATCCAGTCATCCAGCATTCAGATCAACAAAGATCAAAGGAATTTTGTTTCATGACCACCTCACAGTTTGACCAATTTGACCAAGCTATAATATCATGGCATCCTATGTATCACGGTGCTTCTCTTTTTTAATGCCTATTTTAGTATCTAACCAGGTCATTGATGGGCTTGTTCTTTGAACGTATAGGCACTCCTCTGCTGAATGTAAGGTACACATAACAAATATTTGGCTGAATTGAGAGGGCAATATTGCATTTATTTTGAATTTTTTAAGAAATCCTTTTTAATAGAACATGTAAGCATGTTCTGTAATCAAGATGCTTAAAAAGTAAACATCAGAAACAACATCGGAATCAATTTATCACAGGCCATTCTTTATTTTTGTTGCATTTATGATATAGATAATCTTCGACAGTGCTGTCTGTATGCTTTTTTTACTTGTTTGAGACAACAAGCACATCAATGGAGCTGCTCTGTTTATATGTTACACTAAACCAGTGTTGCTGTTTGATGCAAATGTATGGCAACCACATCCGTACACACTCACAGCTTACAGCAGTTAGCAACTGCTTTGGTTTTGAAATACCAGATATCTCAATTTAGTCCAGATGATTAGTTAGCCACAATCATGAGGTTGGCATAAATAAAATGACAGACGAATTAGACTTGTTATGAAGGCAGAGTGCAGGCGACAATTGCAGTGAAGGAAAAAAATGGCTGCTGAGCTGTGTGAAGCTGCAGCAGGGAGAGGAAAAGGCCTGATGGAAAAAAACAGCTAGTCTCAGCCATGACAGTCAGAGTAACTGGACGTAGGAAGTAGATTAAGCTTTAAAATACAGACAAAATACACAACACAGAATGCCTGTCAACAACAACAGTTTAATACACATGCACTGTTACCACCTGTAATCTATACTTTGTGCTAAAGACAGCTAAAATCTAAGAAAAGTGAATGTAAAATAATGGTGGAGACATGCAAGTGAATCAGCAGCTCCTCACCCTCTTGCTTCCGTCCCTGTCCAGCCACTAGCAAAACCTTCTTTCCTTCCTTCCTTCCATCCTGCAACAAACAGAGTCACAACACTACTAACCCACAAAAGCCATCCACCCCACCCTGTCTGAAAAAAAAAGTCTTCCCAACCAGGCAAAGGCCCAGATTACAGGGTCAGGTTACATCCAAAGATCTGGTGAGTGGTGGTGGTCCTGGTAAAGATCATCTTCAGTCATTGTCAAGTACACAGACTTATAAACAGACACATAGATCATGCTCCTGTGTGTGAGTGTGTGAATGTGTGAGGCAGGCTCTCGGCTACAGATTCACAGACTCCCAGCCAGCCACGTCCCCCTGCCCTCGCCCCGTCCCAGATCTCCCTGCTCCTCTCGCAGTGAGCCATATTGCGTGGCACTCCGACATTCAGCCAGCAGTGAGCGGCAGTAGCGTCTGTGCCATGATAGCAAGTGTCTGAGCTGTGAAGGGCTGCCATGGAGCAGCCTGGGCTATCTCTATCCCCATGGAGCACAGAGACGGCATTGTTCCTGTCAGCCCTCCAGTCTGCCTCAAACCGGTTTCAGCTGGTTCCGGTCACCGTACATAAAGCCTTATGCTGCAGCACGGCCTCAGAACCACACAGGAAGAAGCAGTGTGTCTACCTCCCAGCAAGCACTGCAACATTTTCACTGGTGGGTATTTTTGATGTGTTTTGTAAAATGTGAAATATGTTATGGATTACCTTGGAATTAGACCGCAAAAACACAAACAACAAGGCAGAAGATTGTGACGTGTGGCAAGACATAAATAATATGGCACAAATATAAAAAAAAAAACAGGGCAACACAAAATAAACAGACAGAATTACATAATGGGAAAAAAAGAACATGTTACCTACAACTGGAATGAATAAGGTGAAATGATCTGCAAATGTATTCCTGATGATTAGAGAAAGGAAACATTTAAAACACTGTAAAAAAGTGGTTTAGGCGGTAGTGAACGCTCAGTATGGTACCTTGGCCTGTTTCTCAACCCTTTTCCTCAGTGCTCCCACCTCGAACATGATAGTAATTGCTTTGGAAACTAAAAAGCTTCATGTAGCCCACAGCAGCATTAGGCTCATCGCTGTGGTATCAAGATAAGAATGAAAGCAGAAGACAAGAATCTAACATGTTCAAAATCAAACCATCCATGCATCTCCCTTCCCATATTTCTATCAACCACATGCCAACCTGCCCCACTAACACCCCCACAGAGACACAAATAAACATAAACATGCACTCTCATGCATATATAGAGGTAAATGTGGCATACCCTTGTCAGGTTTTTTTTCCACTCTGTGAGATAAGGGGGGAAAATTCTTCCTGAAGAGGCCTCAGCACCTGCCTTTAACAGCACCAACCATTCCAGCCTCCATCCTCCTCCTCCCCCTACCTCCCCTTGTTCCCTTTCTCCTTCACTGGGTGAGTCCTAGGTTTTAGTCCCAGGCCAGGCCTTGTTTTCTCTCGAAGCCCCTGCCACCACCACCACCACCACCATGGCCGTGCATGAAGGGACGGCTGGAGAAAGAGGGCAGTGTTCAGCAGGCGAATCAGGCCTTTTGTCTCTGTCTGTCTGTGCAGTGGGGTGAGGGGACTCTCCACTCTGGCTCGGGAGCAGCAGCAGCTGGTGCAGAGAAAGAGGAGAGAGAGGGAGGGAGACAGAGACGGGGGAGGTGGAGGAGATAGAGAGGAAATGGAGGAAAAGGAAATGAGCAGGAGAAGTGTTTAATATGGGCTTGAATCTGTACACACTCTTCCATTTTAGGCCTTTGCCCTGGAAACTCATTGAGAAATTAGTGTTTGAAGAGGATTGATAATGATCAGAAACATTAAGCAGCTTGTCACTTACGTTACCCATAAATAGTCCCATAAAATGTGCCTTTGTTTAAGCTCAACTATATGCCAACAACACTGAGTGTTGTGCCCACTTTTCTGTCATGAAGGAAGTAGTAAATAGATGGAAACCCAGCTGCTCACAAGAAATATTCCCGATTATATAAAACAAACAGAACAAATGGAAAGCATGAAAGGACTGACATAACAAGGACACAATTTACACCCACATTGGATGGCTTAACTCATGCCGTCAGCAATTTACACCTGCAAACATGAGCCGCATTGTCTTGTCTTGACTGTTCTGTACTGACAGAAAAATAACAAATGAGTTCCAAAAACTGCGACGTGATGCATAAAAACTTTGGACTCAAAATGACTTGTTTCATGACCTACCTGGTATATTGCAGAGAGAAGCTTTCAGCAGAATAGGACTGACTCTCTTAGGCCTGCAACCAGTACTTGATTCATCTTGGAGACCAACCAAAGGCAGCCAGCTATGCTGCAGCATGCGCTAATTCTTCTTCATTACTGTAAATGACCGTGCCAGATTTATTCACCTTACCACACAAATGCATTTCATACACTGTGAGGGCAGCTGAAGTTTAGCATATATGTATTTGTAATAAAAGGCCCTTGTGGTGCCTCCTGCTTCCATACACTGTGACAAATTCAGTGTATGAGAGGAAGCTGAGGTTGCTCCCCTCCCCTTACAGAGTTACATGACGTCAGGGTGCTTCCATTCATGCTGGATATAAGAGGGCTGCTAAGAGCTAGTCAATTCCTTTTTCTCATTCCAGCATTTTCTGCCACACAAAAGCTTAAACTAGATCTTCAAGGGGGGCAGAACAATGTTTTCTTACGTTGTATTTTTCTCGCTTATTTTATACATTTACAAAATATATTTGTATCAGTGGCATTTTTTTAATTATAATTTAAAATGCTTAATATTTTGCAGCTCTAAAAGATCACCACCACATTGCCAAATGTAATTGAAGGGTACAAATTAAGAAATTGCACAGATAGGCTTTTTTCCCTTCTCGCTTGCACTTTGTCTCAATTGAAACCAGCTGTACCCAGCCTCTCACTACAGATCAGGAATGAGGGGAAAAAATTCGACTATGTTTATAAACAGAAGACATTCTTCCCTTTTTATTGTTTTTATCATTTGAGCCCTGATTTATCCTCAGATCCCTCAGGGTGCTCCAGATTCCTAAGTTAACTCTCGCACTGCCAGTACTTAACCAGAAAGCCAAGCTGTTCAAACGCTGTTGAAAAAGGCAGTTTTGCTTCAAATTCAAGTGAAGAAAATAGAGTTGAAAGATAGTAAATGTATGTTTTTTGCAGAAATGTGCATAAGATGAGGCACACGACAGGTTTGAATATTTCTAACAATAGCACCTGTACCTGTAATTCATATAGTTTCAATTGAGAACAAATTTGCTTAGAATAGGTGTGTGTGTAACATGTGCAAAAAAAATATTTTTCCTAAGCTAAATGGCAGATAAATGAAACAAGTTAAGGGTTAAACCTGTCCTTTAAAAAAACTTTTCAGTGGAGTTGCCTTTTATAGTTAAATGATGCAATGCTTGCATGACAATTTGAGGGAAATAATTGTTTGAAATATCTGTGCTGCCTTTGAGGACTGTCAGGAGAACTGTTAAGTAATGTCAGAATCAAAACAGTCACGAACAATAAAAACCTCACAATGGCAAACTGTCAGTTTTAATTGACACTTTCCCTGCTGACAGGCCTCCCTTAAATTGATAATTTCTACTTTTTTTACAAAGCTCTTATTTCTGAAGATATGACACCACCATCAGACACTCAATATATTGCATGACACTGAAAAGAATGATGGAAATGACTAGAGAATAGGAAGATTGTTATTATCCCAGCTTGAAAATAGAAAATGATTTTAATTTGTGCGTGAAATCTATCAAATTAGACTGAAGAAATCTGTCATATCGCAATGATATTGTAATGTACTAAACAAAAACTAATTATTGTCATATAAGGATAGTAATAGATCTTAAATAAATTGTAAAGCTAAATCTTTATGTCTGTACTTCCCATAGTTTTTTTGATGCTTCAAGGTAATGAATATTTCACATCATGAAATATATTTACACTTTAAACTTCAGCACAAGACATGAATAATTTTTAAGAACCGCATCCGGCTTGAATTCACCCCACAGTGCCATCTGCTGTTTCAATTCCAGCCAAAGTGTCAAGCAGAAATAGAGCTGCTCTTGCAGTTTGAATAGGTGTTTTATTCAATGCACTGCAGGTAATACCAACTTCTGGTGAATGATTTTTAATGCCTTTTCATAGTTATAAAGTTCAGTGAAAACCTATAATTTAAGCCTCGCACATGGTGAATGGTGAATGACGCACCCTTTCAACGTAATTTGATTGGGTTTGATTGTGCAGCCTCAATATGAATATGAAAAAACGATTTTTTTTTTTTTTGAGAGCCAATCAGGCATGACTGAGCGTTACTTAATCTATTCGTTACTTAGTGAGTTACTTATTAGTTAGTGAGCTAATTAAAAACCTTCTCAGCTTCTCAGTGTGTGGTCTTTCCAAATTTATACCTACACAATGTAGTATGTTTTATCTTGCCCCCCCCCCCCCCCCCCCTCTTTTCATGAGTATCCACCATAATGTCTTTTAGGATTAAACTATATCTGAAACATAAAATGAATAGCCTCTGTATCTGTGATTTTAGGAATTTTCTATTTCGGTTTTGTACACACGCACATCATTCCTGGTTTCAACATTTTTTTTGTTTCATGACATTTTCCTGAGGTCTCCAATGAAAAGTAAACAAACAAATATTTCAGATGGCACTGTGCCGCGTGTCCTACCTGTTGCTGCCCTTTGAACATAGGTGACTCATCCTGTTTTGTTAAGGTCATCCTTGGATGAGGATGGGATATGTTTCGAGCCATATATACTCGCTAATATCTTGCGGGGATGTGTGTGGGGTTGTGACCTGACAATACCCAGAGGAAACCCTCAACCTTTTCAACACAAAATGTTACTTACCTGTGTGGACTCCTTATCTGTCCTCATCTATTCTCTTTATCTTTGGCTATCTGTATGTCAGTACTGTCGTGAAAGGGATCAGTCAAGTATGAGAATTTGACACACGCTCACGCTTGGGTGCCTTGCTGTGAATGAAGACTGCTTAAGTCACATTGTTGACCTCTCCAGGGGCACAAATACTCTGTAATAAACTGTTCTCGTAAATGATGTAGACGGTGGATCACAAGCTGCTATATGCTCCTTTGTTAGACTCTTTAAACTAAGCATACAAGTAACAAACAGCAGATATTCTCATCATTGTTGTCAGTGACATCTCGTTTGACAGTTTTCCTTGTTTTCTTTTTGTGTGTGTAATTTGATCACAAGGCTGCAAGTGGGCAGTTGTTGAGCATTTTGTAAAAATTAATGAAAAGAAAAAAGAAATTGACTTAAATAGGAGAGTTTTGTGTAGAAAAATGCGATAAAGCACTACAAGAAGTTGTAAACAAACTTCTTCCTGAGGCATCTTAGTGTCTTAAACTAATTTGCATTATTACAGCGCTCCTCTGTTCTATTCTACTAGCCTCCGGTCTGCATGTTTACTGAAAAAAACATTAACGTTTTAAATCTAACCTGTAGCAATGGTCTGAAAATCAGCTTATGGCACGTATGGAAGTACTGTGATTAAGTCAATTAGTCCTCAAAGGGAAACAGTCATATAACTTGTTCATACCCTTTAATACGACTTATAAGGATGTCCTGTAAAGTACAGCCCCGATAAGAGGCAGAAGGAAAAGATGATTCATTTGAGCATTTTCACATCAGAGCAGACATCATTCTTAAATCTTTTGTTTAGGAAGACACAAAAACGTCATAAGTACAAAGAAGGGAAGTGAATGGAATGCTTTCAGCCAAGGGCCTTTGTGTAACATGAGATCAAAACCAGTATACATTCTGTCAAAGATTAACTTCATTTCAGTTTTATTTTTAAACAGCACCAATACACAACAATTATTATTAGTCCAATTCATTGTAATCTAGTTATAATCCAATGAAAACAAATTTATTTAAATCTAAATTAGGCCATGTCATTTTATGTGAATTCACAAAAAGTTGTCTATCTTAGAAAACCATCATATTGCATTAAATCTTCTCCTCTATCCAATCCCCTATCCAGAGCATGTATGATGTGATAGTGAAAAAAAGAAAATGTCCTTTTAACAGGAAGAAACCTCCAGCAGAACCAGACTCGAGAAGGGTGGCCATCTTCCTTGACTAGTTGTGGGTTCAAAGAACAGGAAAGAGGGGTCAACAAGCCCCATAACACCAGGCCAGGGATATCTGCAGAGAAAGAGAAACTCAAGTTAATGACAACAGTAATGTCATATAAAGTATACATATGTAGAGACTAAAGTGTTGGTCCCCAGCAGCGTAGACCTATAGAAGCATAGCTAAGGGCACAACACAACATGGCTGTGTTTAACATTACTTTGATAGTGATAGAAAATGATCATGGCTCAGGTGACCCTGAAACATCCCATAGTTAAGCTGCAATAGACCTAGATTGCTGGGGGGCCTCTTATGTCATGCTTTTTCCTCTTCTCCACTTTACTCTTTTTTTTCCCTTGCTTAATTTCTCATAGGAAACTATGTACATTTGGGATTATTGTTGTCATTAACTTGTGTTTTCCGGTCTCAACAGGTATCCTTTGAATGGTGTTATGGTGTTTTTTCCCCCTCTTTTCTGTCTTCTCAAACCCCAGCTGGTTGAAGCGGATGGCCCCCCTTCCTGAGCCTGGTTCTGCCAGAGGTTTCTTCCTGTTAAAAGGGAGTCGTTCCTCTCCACAGTCGCCTCAGGCATTCTCAGGACGGGAGGTTGAAGTTTCGGTACAATCTGCTGGTTTCGTTAGCAAGGAAAATGTTTTTGAATTGGCTCTGTGTTAGAATTTAATTAATTAGTTTTGATTGGATTATGATTATACATTAATTGGACTGTAACTGGCTAGAATTGAACTGTATTATTGAAGTGCCTTGAGATGACATTTGTTATATAAATAAGAGTAAAACTGAATTGAACTGAACTGAATCAGAGTTGAGAACTTTCTCTCTGAAAAGCTAGCAGATGCGATACAACAGCCGGTGGCCTAAGTCTATTTAATCATTTTTCTTAGTCAGAAAACAACATATCACAACACAAAGCAAAAGCATATCATATAACAGAATGATACAACATTTCACAGCATCTGTTTTGTGGAATGGGCTGCACAGTGGTGTATTGGTTACCACTGTCACTTCACAGCTTGGGGGTTCCCAGTTTGAATTTTGACTGGGGCCCTTTTATGTGGAGCTTGCATGTTCTCCCCAGCTATGTGTGGGTTGTCTCAGGGTACTCTGGCTTCCTCCCCCCATGTCAGGTTAATTGATGATCCTAAATTGACCCAAGGAGTGAGTGTGGGCTTGCATGGTTAATTGTCTTGTTTGTCTCTGTGATGGATGACTCGTTCAAGGAGTACACTGCCTCTCACCCAATAGCAATTTGGATAGGCCGTATGACCCTGAATTGAATTGAGTGGGTCTAGAAAATGGATGGATGTTTTGTATAATTCTTGGAGTTTTCTTAAAAGTTATTGCATGTTTGGTTTTGTTGTTGTGTATTCTGAAATGTTGTTGGGTTTTCTGGGATACCGTAACTTTTACTGGCCACAAGCTATACATTGAATTACCAGTGGTGGGTGTGATCAACGGGACAGTCCAGAGATGAAGAAGGACACAGAGTCCTACATTCTCCACAATGCAACAAAATGCTCTGATTCAGGTAGTTACACACTCAGTGGTAAGTAACACTGTCTTTAAATAAAACTTTTGGTTGTGACTTTTGGATACAACTAGTTTCTTCTGACGTTTGAGGTTATTTTCACTTCTGAGGTGCTGAATTCCTGATGGGTGTTTGCACTTTCCTTGTTGACAAGGTAAACACAGCCTTTTTAAGACACCAATTGTAGACATGAAAGTTGAATGGAATCATTTAAATTTCACCCAATAGTCCCTGCACTATTGCTCTTAAGCTTTGAGTTTGCCATTTTTGATCATCACTGTCTTGGTTATCTAAAATTGGACATGATAGGGTGAATCTGACAGAATTGTTAATAAGGTAGCTTGCCCTGCTTTATCATCTTATTTCCTGATTTATATGATGAACATCAAGCTGTATTGAGAAATATTTAAAACTAGTGGCTCTGACTATAAACTTGTGAATAAAATAAAAAAAAGCTTATCAGATGCACAATCATTTTCTCAAATCATATAAAAATATGTTTTTGGTTTTTATTTTGCTATAAGATGAGTCACCCCTTGCTAGGCTTTGGATTCTGTGTTAGTAACATGAATAAACCCTAAATGCTCTAACCCTGTACTGTACCATGACAAATTAATCATATGTAGGTTCAAACCATGCATAACTTAAACTAAAGTGGTTCTTAAGCATCCTGGTTTCAAAGCAACATGTAAGAATTGTAGCAAAGCAAGTTGATGTCAATTCTGTTTGTTTTTTTCGCCACCCAACCGAGTTTCAATCTGATGGATTTCATCACAAGGATTACAACGTGTGGCCAATACATTTTGTGAGTTACTGGCTGAATGGGTGGTAGTTATCAACCAGTAATCCAGGAAATTAAGATTCTGATGCAGTATATTATTAACAAAATTTGCAATGAAGCACAGCATATTAAACCAAATGAGATGTTTAGGAAAAAAAATTATTGGGTCTGAGGTTGGGTCTCTAGTTATGGTGCCATCGCCAAAGTATACTAATGCCTTCCATACACTAGAAGACTTTGAAAAGATTGAAACCAGAAATTCACATTTAAATGCAGTTTGTCATAAGTCGCTCAGTTTTTATTGGTAGGCTATACCAAGACTGGGGACGTAGAAGGCGAGACTACATTCAGATGGTGGAAAAGGAAATTAACAAGAAGAGAAACAGTTAAACAATACATCTGAAAAAGATGCAGCTTTTGACCAAAGTTGCATTTATGTGTGTTTTTTGTAAAGGAGTTATAGCTTAGAAAAAAGGGGAAAAAAACAAGAGTGAATACACTGTAGGAAATGAACAGGACCATGTTTGATGGAATGGGAACACGCGAGCTTTCCCTCCTTAAAGTCCCAGAAAACGGACGCTTACTACCACTCTTGTGCCACTCCAAAGTCTGCTCCACATTTACTGTCCACCTGACTTGCTGATTAATTTCACGAACTGTAAACATATGTCGGATAAAGTCGCAGCGATGTAACCCACTGGTTTGGGTTGGGTTTGTGGAGCCAGAAGTAGGCGGAGCTGTAGGATGGACAAAAAAATAGGGACTCGTATTCAGTATTTCTGTTCGGTGCTGGATGTTGCGCCCTTCTTGGTTTGAAGTCCCCCCCTACTGGTGCTTTGTTGATACGGAAACCAACAAGTTCCATCAGTGTGCAATGACGTCGACACCCCCTGCAGCCGCTCTAAAATATCAGGGCAAACAACAGCGTCCACTAATTACAGACCTTAAATGATCGTTTGTCATCATCGCTTTCTCATTTTGTCGCCGGCTCGTGACACTTTTAGAATATGAGCCGCTGACGTACAGCTGTGTCAGGGGGGGCATTTAACTTCGATCATTAGTCATTTCTATCAAAGGCATCGGGAGCGTAACTTCAGCAAGTCTGTAGCTGGACGCCTGTTTCTCCACGTCATCGATCAGCATAAGAATCGACCTGTGCTGGAAATGTTTTGAGTTCAGTTTTTCCAATCAAGCCGATTAACTGCAAGTTAAGGATTAATACACGAGCTTTAGAGCTGAAATTTTCTTGTACAATGGGCGGTGTGTGCTTATGTTATTCATGGACTTGCAGACGGCTGTGGCCAGTTTTTATTATTCTGGCTGCAATACCTTGTTTCTCTCAATGTTCAGAGAGTCCTGCAGCAGTTGTTGGAAAAATGTATCCACGCGGCAATCACTGGGCAGTAGGTAAGGAAAATCATTTCAATTCAAACAATCATGCATTTGTTTCATTATCTGAAGATGATATTCAGAGCAAATCCTACAAGGGTGATATTCTATGTAAAAAGGAACTAATTGCAATTCTACATCCTGTTTTCTGCATTATAGGACCGTCTAATCTGACTGATGATAATGATGTTAATTTGTCCGTCAGCTCAGACAGAAAAGTATAGTTTAGTTTTTATTCCAGTCTTGACAGCACATCGAAAGAAACATTTGTTCTAATAAAGTGAATCAAAGCGGTTCTTTGATATGGAAGTTGTTTTGTTAGAGTCTATATGAAATGATTTTTCGGAGAATCCTGCCATGAAAATTGGATGAAAAGTTATTATTATTGTACAGCAGTTCACAAATCCCGTTATGTCTTACTTCTCAGGTCATTTAATGGGGAAGAAGAGCATTAAGAGCCGGCCTGCACTGCAGGAGAAGAACTTTGACAGGGACTACCTCACACCCTCAGAACCAGTCCGGATCTCTAAACTAGACCGACATGGGCGACCTATGGCGGCTCTGCAACCAGAGAACCGAAAACAGACAGCGCCTCAGAGGCTGCCTCAGCTCCACAGCGACTGGAGAGAAGAGGACGGGGAGGTGTCTCTCCGAGAGGTCAGTCTGTAGATTTAACCTCCCTCGCTAATGAGTGATCCCTGCAAGTGTTCAAAATATGGTGACATTTCTCCATCTCACCACTGTTTTATAGCTGTCACACCTGCTTCACCTGGCTTCGAAACTGAAGGACAAGGACTTCTCATGAATGCAAGACAAGGTGTGTCTCAAAAACAGCCATTGGTATTTACTCAACCTGCTCTGTATTCACATATGAACACTGTGTATATTTTCTGCTGTAAGAAAATGCTGGAAACTTGACAGATGTTTAATTTTCCGTTCTTTTAAATTTCTACATGTACATCACTAAGTGTTTAGATGACTGACTGATGTGACAAGGCTGTACTACAGAAGCTGAGGAACTGAAATAAATTTACCATTGTGATAACTGCATGGTGGGTGTCAAGTCATGATTTACACACCATAAATTACGTTCAGTTTTTTTATTTTTTTTTTTAATCACACGTTTATTGTTTTGTAGAATGAAAGGAAAATACGGAACATTTTAGGCCGACAGTGGAGGGATTCGGTGGCTCTGTTATGCTGTGGGGAGATTTTCTCTCTTTTTTTTTTACATTGTTTGTGTCCACTTGTACCTCAGAAGAAAGACTGTTTGCAAATGAGCGTAAAGATATTGTCGGGAACATTCATATTATGATGGGAGATGCAAACTCCTGACTGTGACGCCTCACGCTCCTCTCCCCCTCATTTGTCCCCTATTTGAAATTAAAGCTCATGTTCTCTCCACCTGTGCAGTACCTAGTTTCTACCACTAGATGGTGCATAGTGTCAATTTAAAGAGCATCTGTTCCTTCTGTATTCAATTTCGAGTAACTTTCCAGTGAGCTGGAGTACAAAAAATAAAAAATACCACGCTTGTATATGAAAATGGGTCGTGAGAGCAGTTTATAGCTTTGCTTTCACATCAGATAAAAAGTATCAGACAAACGCACCCAAGTGTTTTTCCTTATCAGGAGAGTTGGGTGGATGATGTTCTGTCTTTTTTTTGGGGGGGGGGGGGGGGGGGGACACTAGCAGACAATAGGACATGCTAATTGAAACAGTTTGGTTAAACATATCTTTCCCTAAAAGCCAAAAGAAAAATTTTCACGCTACTTCTCTTTACTCATTTGTCACGGATGATTGGTGAACAACAACAGAACAATCCACTTTCACCCCCCATTATGAGTCTAATCCCTGGAGCGAATAGGATACAGTTTACAGGAGTTAATGAGGAGGAAACAAGTGGGCTGAGAGACTCTCTAAAACAGACAGAGGAAGTCCGGGAGCTCAAACCCCTTCTGTAAAACACACCCCACTTTTACTTTTTGGCAGTTCAGTTTATTTTTAAAAGAAAATAGTGATTATCATAAAACTACAGCTTAAAATCAACCACTTTTTTGAAAACACTTTCATTTCAGAAGTAATTTCTCTTCCTGAATATTTTTGTTCCTCACTTGACAGTCATCCACCACTAAGGGGTGCTACATTCAATATTTCCCATTATTAAACGCACTGAGTTTGTGCTGTAACTCTTATCGACAAAAAGAAAAAAAAAGGATCACTTGTGAAGTAAATATCTTTTTTATAAATCTGATCTTATTAGATGTACAGCAGGTGACTGATGTCATGCTGCAATAGATTTCCCTCACACTGCATTCAGTCCTGATGTAAACGTACACATTTGTGTTCTATTTTAATTCTGTCAGGTATCACAGACAAATATCCTCGTCCCAAAAGTGCCAAATTTTTTAGGAAAATTAGAGAAGCCAAACATTTGTAAATATGAAGTTTATTCTTTGGAGAAAAAAAATAACAATTGTTACATTGTCTATGAAAATGACCATGAATATGGTCCAGAATTAATGCTGCTCCATTACAACGAGCAGAATAAACAGATATCGATGGAATGTATTTGTTATATTGGCAACACAGGAATGTATAAGAATGGCATCGGACCGACTGACTGTACAAGTTAAAAGTAAAAACGATTTACAAAGATAATAAAAGGAGAAGAAGAACACCAGAGGACAATGAATTGTAAGTGTTTAGTAGTTACTTCACAGTCTGTGCCACAGCTTTTCAGGAAATCTGGTGTAATTGATGAGGAAGTCTAGAATCCTGGAGGGAAAGTGGAGCTCTGGCACTTTAGAAATTCCAACATCCCATCAGCGGGAGGATAAAGTTTTTCCAAAAATTCTACATGGTGCATTCTGGGTCCTCATGTCCACTTAGAACTTCCACCCAGTATCACCACGTCTTCCCAATTGAATGAATGTGTTCCTTGGCCTTCATCCTCAGTGAGGCAATACTGGAGTTCCTGGGGTCAGCTGAGCACTGGTATGCTGGGGGCGGGGGGCACATAGAGCCAATGTGGTGCAGGTGAGGGCCGTGTCCCAGGGCTTGGGAGCTGAATAAAGAGGCTGACAAGTTAGAGGGCATGGAAGGGGGTGGCGAAGGAGTGTAGGTGCCCGGGAGACTCTGCGAGCTGCTGATGAAGCCTGGCAGCGACTGCAGGGAGGTGGAGGTGGTGATCGGGCAGGAGAGCCAGGGGTCGAGTTGGAGCCCGGAGCCAAGGGAGCTGGTGGAGGAGCGGCTGAAGGAGAGCAGAGAAGAGGAGGGGGTGTCTTGCAGCTTGATGGAGCTCACCTCCAGCTTCTCTTGACGACGCCACTTGGCCCGCCGGTTTTGGAACCACACCTAAAAAGAAAGAGGAGAACTCTTTGAGCATTTTTAAAATAAATCACTATCTTCACTGCTTTTTCTTTCTTTTTTTAATGTGGGCCTTAAATGTAAGACCGAACATAGTATGGCAGCATTTGAATAATTTCAAATGCCAAAGAAGAAAGTACTCAAGATTTTATTTAAGTTGTATCATTTTAGTAAATAAAGAATGACTCTTGTAACCTTTACATTTCAAGAGACTAACTAGACGTTTTTTGTCACTTAAAGATTTAACTGTGATTAAAGCTATTTATATAAAAATACAGATAGATAAATATAGATAGAAAAGATGCAACAAACTCTAAATACAGAACGATACAGAAAGATATTCTTTTTCCACCCTGCAAGTAAAATTTGCCCCGTCTTCACCGATTCAATAAGTGTATGTGAATAATGGATGAAACCGGGAGCATTTTTTAAAACGTTTATATCCAGAATACAACAGCAAAATATCCTCACATATAAAAGACAATAGAGTACATTTTTATAACTGACGCATGTTGGATTTAAAATGCGAACGAATAAAATGAAAATTATAAAGCAAACTTTGAATTTAGATGAATCGCGTTGTACTTATAGTTTGAGTTCTGCAAGTAAAAGAAAACAATGCAGATATGGCCTTATTTACAGCCTACATAAGCGGCCATCATTATTGCTGTGGCCTACAAGCCGAACGAATGATCCAGAATGCCATTAACTGAGAGACATACCTGCACTCGGACCTCCGGTAGGTTGACCTTAAGGGCCAGCTCCTCTCTGCTGTAAACGTCCGGGTAGTGGGACTTCTCGAAAGCTCGTTCCAGTTCGTGGAGCTGGAAGGTGGTGAAGGTGGTTCTGTTCCGCCGATGCTTCTTCTTTTGGTTTTCATCGTCGGACAGTTTGCCGTCTCCGTCGGGCGAGTCCGGACACACTGAGGCTTCACCTGTGCTGCCACAACACACACCTGTCGGGAGGAGACAGCGTGAAAAAAAAAATGCTTTGGCCCTTAAAGTCAAATTCTGCTAGTTTCTCGTAAGCCAGCTCCCCTTTATATATAAAAAAATATGTACTTATTTTTCCTCACTTGACGAACGTTTACAAAATTCGGCGCTATATGCAAAAATAAAATGTAACAATTTTCTTGAGAAATAGTAAAAGTGACGGGTTATCTGTGGATTTAAAACGGTGCAAAACTGTGTAAGTCTTAAAACAGATGATACCGCATGCAATAAACAGCCTGCATTTTAGACTTTAATCTAAAACTTACCGTCACAGCTGTCTGAGTAATGACCTTTCTTCACTTGGGTCACCACCACATTCCCGCTGCGCTCTACATCTTTGACCTGGACTTTTTCTGTCACGCCGTAGGACGCTGATTTGTGGAAGATGGTGTCCTCTTTAAATCCCAGTATGGCCTCTATGCTGTGGACTGTGGACGGAATGTTCCCCGGACTCTGGACGGAGCGCGCGGAGGGGGACAAGCGCTCATCCGTCATCATCACTTGGGAACTTGAGCCAAGAAGCCACATTTGTTTGTAAAGTCCAGACAAAAAAACTGTCAAAAATAAACTCGCTCCGGCTTCTTCTCGGTGTGTTTCTTGCTCTTGCTTTTCGTTGGAATCTAAAGAGGTTGGAAAACTTGCGCGCAGGATACGAACTCGCGTCTCGGTCAGTGTTTGAGGAGCATCTTCGGTGTCGGCTTTTAAAGTAGTTCCTTCTGTAAGACCCCCTGCTCGTGCGGCACCCCCCGCCCCACGTCACAGAGGGGACGTCCTGTTGGATTCAGTCCTGCTGGATTTAGGGTAACTGTGCGCCCTTGCAGGCACCAACCTCCACACCCTCCCTTGCTCCTCCCCATCCCAAGTGCACCAGGACCAGTGCTGGCTCTAAACCCACTTACATAAATCTTAAAACCGTCTTTCCACTCCTCCAGATGTCATGTTCATGTCAGTCTGTGAAAAAGGGGAAGATTAGGCCCACAGATTAAGGTACAACAAAATCATAATTACAAGATTTCTGGTAAGGACAAGGATTGCAAGATGACAGCTTAATATTTAATCAAGTCATCAAGATATTGTTGCCAAAAATGAATGGACTTTATATCTGAAGAACTATTTGTTTTATTGATCTAAAGAAGGATCATGCCCCCCCTGACACATGTTGAATAAAAGACACTTGAACACTTGAATGGCTTCATTAAGTGAAATCAAATCATGTTTCTGGCATTTTTACACAGACTTTTTTTCTTTTTCTTTTTCTTTTAAAAATAAAAGGTCTTATAGGTGCTGAGTCAAACAAAGTGACAAAGCACAAACAATAACAATTTGAAGCTATAGCCACTTAACAGCAAACAAAGATTGACAGCAGTGTGGTAATCCTGCTTAAGGGGATTACATTATTTTACTGAAAAGAGTTAAAACCCCTAAAACTATTTAGCTTTTCCTAATTAAAGAAGTTGACCTCCGCTCGCCCAAAAGAGGAGGTGGGCCTCGGAAAGACAGTGAGATGCTAAATGAACACCGTCTTAAGAAACACCAATTAGTACTGCAAAGCATTTTAGAGATTCCCTCTTATTTTCTTGTGTCCACTATGACAGCGTTTAATATCGTGGGCAAACAGGAAGTAAAAAGCTACAGCTTGCGACACCTCATGTACCGTTGAACAGTTTTAACAAAAAAAACCTAAAAAACAAGCAGTGCATGGGCATGGCAGGTGACAACGGAATTAACGCAGTTACTACATAAATTT
Organism: Leuresthes tenuis; assembly: GCF_036924035.1. NCBI lineage: Eukaryota > Metazoa > Chordata > Actinopteri > Atheriniformes > Atherinopsidae > Leuresthes > Leuresthes tenuis. The sequence goes on from NW_027325373.1 coordinate 15,133,813, forward strand.
GAAAAACAATCAGTTGTGAAAGGGTTACTGGCACAACTTGCCATCTGTGTCCGAGAGCCATGTCTCAGTTTAGTGACACAGGGTTCTTATGTGAAAAAGTTCTTTGAGTTTGAAGTCACTGGCAGTTATGTCGTGACTTTGGCAAACTGTTTCTCATCAGCTTGTTTGCGCGCACAGGCTGAATTAAACTTCTAGTTCAGCATGATAGTAGAAGTCTGTAGCATGACAGAAGTAGGACACTCCAGTGTCGCCATTAATGCACAGACAATTACTGGTTTGTCAATGCAATTTGAAACTGTTCTTCAAACCTTCTCTTTTCCAGCCTAAAAAGTATCTCCAGGACATTATTGTAGGGGATTATATAGACAAACTTCTACTTGAACCTTGGATAGTGCAACCAGAGCCCAATCATGCATTGGGAATGAAAACAGCTTGACACTTTTATCTTTGAGAGTTAAAAAAAATGTCTTAAGTTCAACAAATACATCCAAAAAAACTAAGACCAAAGTCTAAATTAGGCTCTTCAGTATTTGGGAATTTTGTTTTCTTGCTGAGAGGCAATGAATTATATGTGTCAGGAAGCCATGACTGGTTATTTAAGGAGTAGAAAGAGAAGCCAACAGCTACACTGTTCAGTCCAAAGGTAAAACTTAAATCTCAGTTGGGTAAATGTAAGAACAACAGGTTACGATTCTTGTCAGGGATGGTGCTTTTTTTGGTGTGTAGCCCAAACAGTCAAGATGATAACAGATCAACTTTTTAACACTTTTTAACTTTAGATGGAAATGCAGTTATATACGTTTGCTGCATTGCCCTTTACCTCTGAGGTCAGATCCCAGAGCTGGGAATGACATCACACTGAAGTTCCACTGAGTCAGAAAACCAGTATTAGTTGATTATTGTGCTCGCTGAATCGATTAGTTATCATTAGCAGACATCACAGCAATATGGAGGTTGGGCAGTATTGTGCATACAATTGATGTAATGAGACACAAACTAAAAGATGTTTAAGCGGTTTGTTAAAGCCACTAATGCTTTAATGATTGTTCCATATCTGACCTACTGTGTTGAAATATGGGGGAATGCATGCAAAATCATTTTCTCGTTCAGTTTTTATTTTACAAAAAATAACCATAAGGATAATTAGTTGAAAGGATTATAGAGAGCATACAAATCCATTATTCTTTCAGTTAAAGTTGATGAAATTTCAGAAAGTGGTTGACTAACAGTCGTCTTCAAATAATGTTTAAAGCTCATAAAAACGTATTGCCAATTAACATCCAGAAAAGAATAGAAAAAAGAGTAAGTCGTTATAACTTAAAAGGAACAGAGATATTTAATAAACCGAGATTCAGAACTAAACTGAAGGAACATTGCATCATCAAACCAAAGAGGATCAAACATTATATTATAAAACTATGTGTGTATTCACATGCATGTGCACATGTGACTGTGTGGGTACATGTATGTGTGAAAGTATGTATGTTTGAATGGGTTCATATGTGTCTACAGATATGCGTGTGCGTTTGTTTGATGTTGAGTAGATGGCTGCTCAGCAGCCATCACTTAAACTTATTTCATGCTATTTTGTGGTTGTTGTTGTTGACGTTATTATTGTTGTTGTTCTTTTTCCATTTTTTTCTTTTGGACACATATTATAATTTAATCTGTGAAGTGATCATTGAAAAAGGGGTAGACAGCATAAGTTTGCTTCTTTCTGCCCCCTTTCATTCAGCATTTGCATTGTTGTTGTTTTTTTGTTTGTTGTTGTTTTAACTTTTGATGAATGAAATACAATTAACAAACAAAGGAGCCACTAATGCCACTTTTCATGCACAGGGCAGCCATACTGGGCACTGAAGGCAGGTCTAGTGAGGTTCCTTTGTTTTTCCAAGTTGGAAATCTGACTTTGGGAAACGTTCCATTTTTTTTCCCTACTGGCAAATAAAACTTCTGAGTTTAAATGGAATCCACTCATACAATGAGAGGTGTGTGACAGTGTTAGTATTTGTCTGTTTTGTAAAAAAGATTTGTTGGAGTAAGAGCACGAGCAAAAGAAGAACCTGTCGAATCTTTGATGTACTGCCATTAAAACATTTGACCACAGCACATCTGAAATTTGTAGGCAGGTGTGTATCTATTCCAACAAAGACATCAAGAGATGGAATGCAGGCTGGTTTTCAACTATTTCTGCCAGACAAAATTCACAAACTACAACTTACCTTTAGCTAACTATCTATACATCATCTTAATTGCTGTAATTAATTGCTTAATTGCTTCAACCATTTATTCAACATAGTGAACAATTTCATCTTTTCTCCAGCATATTTCATGTCAGCCAGTTTATGTTCATCAACGATTTTATTACATAAAGTTATTTCAGTTCATTTTGACAAGCTATTGAATTATTACTTATAAATATCAACCTTTGAAGCATAACCTTCTGTTCTATTTGACAGCATTTAACATTTTAAACCTTTATATTGTAGGTATTCCCAAAACGTTTTTCAGTGTCCCGTCAAGAAAATGTCTAAATATTTGTTGGAATCACTCGCTTTAACTTAACTTTAGCAGCTATGTATGTGCAGGCATCCTGAAATGCTAAGAGTTTTGTTGTTTCCTACTTGAATATGAATGTAACAGCGTTTGGCATTTTTGCACTGTGTCTTGTACTGTATTTTAAAGTAAAATGAAATATCTAACACTTAAAGATTATGAGGAGAAAGACGGAGACAGAGGGAGAGACAGAGGGCACAGGCTGACAACCTTGGCTGTGCTGATCCTATTAGAAGTAATCTCCAGACTTCACAAATCCACAGCCGTTCAAACTTGGTCTCGTGTAAAACTCTGAACATTGACGCTTCTCAGCAACCCCTGCATCATTACTAACTGTTTGGATAATGCCCAATTAAATTAAGACCCATTCCTTTTTCACTGCATTATCCCAGATTCTTGTAAATAGGATTACTTGTAGCAACCTGATGTTAAATATTTAAGGCCTGTGCAGCTAAACTGAAAATCTGAAAAGTCAAAGAGGACTTGAAATAAAAACTTTGAACATAAAACTTTATGCATCAACTTAAATATTTTTGACCATGGATTATTGATAGTTTTGATTATTTATAACTGGTTTCCACACATGGAGCTCAGTATATGTGTAAAAGCTGTATATGTCTGACAAATGAGGAAATTGAACCTTTTAGGAGGTCTTTTTCAGCTTTGCAACACAAACTGACCCATTGTTTTATTCAATATACATCTTTATTTGACCGATACATTTGTTTTCTCAGTGTGAAGTACCTCCATGCATTTTCATAAATGCTCATGTACGATGTATTTTGATTTGTGCAAAATTGCAAATATCTCTGCAGACATTTCAAGCTCAGCAGTTCTTAATACACTTGAGATATATATGTCAAAACTTGTGATGGTTAGTTGCTTTTGTAGTAACACCAAAAGAGAGAAACTACGTAACATATTTAAGTCAAACACCACATACAAAAGGAAAGTAGTGATACTCAGATGGGATTGGTTTTCTATCAGCAAGTCATGATATATCTTTATTGATTTGACTGAAAAACACACTTTTAGAGACTAAACTGTCTCATTTTATAACAAACAAAGAAAAAAAGTGTACATTACATCACACAATATTTGGGGAGAAGTGTATTTTCATTTAGTGGGGAACTCATCGCCCTTTCAATAATGAGGCAATAGGGAAACTTTTACATTATATGTCTTTGTAAATGCAGATTGGTTGTTCTAATATAACACAATTTTGTTGCTTTTTTTATGATATAAAGACGAAATTCTTTCTGTCAAAGTGAATACTTAGCTGGCCTTTTTATAGTGTGACTGAATCACAGACTTGTTAACATGGCTGTAGCTTCCCAAAAGGTGGTGAAATTATTGTTATTACTTATCATCCTGTCGCTTCTCTCTTCTTCCTCAGCATGATTCAAACACACACACCCTCCTTGGCTATTCACATGACAGAGCACTTCTCCTCTGCTTTGCTCTTGAGCTCGGTAACCGTGGCTGAGGCCTTCTCCTTCAGCTGGTCCATGTCCATGTTCTGCAAGTTTTGAAACTGGCCCATGATGGACTCCTTGCCCTCCTCCTCAGTGGCATCCTCGTCCACCATCTTGAGCAGCTCCTCGGGCACATCCACATCGTCCCCGGCCATCTCAAGCATGTTGTCGTCCTGCTCGCTCTGCACGTGTCAACAATAGGATAGAGAACACTGTAGAGAGCCAGTCCAAGTGTGCAAATCTGATTTCTGATATCAACAGGAACAAATATGCCAGTCAAGTCTCTTTTTTTTTAACATTCATGTAAAATTCATGTAAAATTTAAGAGAAAAAATGTTCTCTTAAATTTTGTTTTCAACATCATTTCTCTTTATGGAAATCAGTTTATTTAGTAGTCTGTTTGTAAGATATAATAACATAAAATATACCTTTTCATAGGTAGAACAAGATCATAGTCTGAAATAGACTTTCATCTTATTACTGCTATTGGTCAAGTTAATTTAGAAGTTGCTTTGAATGGCATCGCAACCGTGTGGTATGTTGTTATTTTGTGTGTTCAACAAAGACTGCACGGTTTTGTACATTTGCATAGAACAGAGAGAGTAAACAACCTACAGGCTGATGTAAAGGCTGTTTACAGGATTAACATGTAGCCTGGCTGCCTGGCTTCCATGACTGGCCTCCAGTCGAACAAACATTGCATAAAAGGACTTTGGCTTATCAGAAAACATCACTGAATTTTTTGAAAAAAGGAGATATTTTGGATTCATAAAATTTTCTTATTTGATTTTTATGCTTAAATAGCTTTTAAATTGAATAAATTGGCTGGTTTTGGTATTAAATCATTAGCAAATAACGATGCAAATAAGGCAACAAACAACCAGATGAACTGTCGGATCTGTGTTAATCCTCATTCAAGTAACTGCACTCGAGGATATCCTTGTTGTAAGTGTTTGCTATGTTTTTGTGAAGTCGACACGTTTTCCCTCAGTAATAGCCATACTGCAACGCTTTATGTTGTGTCACATTAGTGTTTTGATGACATTTGAAAGCCTTTTCACAAATCTAAATCTCATCACTTAATATCTGGAATAGTCTTGCAGTCGTCACTGTACTGTGTCTACTTTAAACTTCAATCTGTAGGATTATCTCAGACCTGGTTTAGCCTTTCTTCTCAGAGTCCCAACCATAATCTAAAGATAGATCTTCTGTAGAGTTGCACGAGACCCTAATTCCATTAGATGAACATCGATGACTTCCTTCTACTGCTGCTGTATTCTTGCTTCATTAAATGTACTTTTTCTTTTCTGATTCACGTTGATAGCAGGTTTGTACGCTCTCAACCACATACCTACAGAAGAAGCACCATGATAGAGTTCTTTTTACTGTCTTATCCTTGCTGAAAATCCAATTAAAGTGCAGATTTCAGCTCCAACAAATACACTTTCACTATTGTCATTTGTTCCATTTCAGAGTGATGAGCAATGTAAGCATCTTTTAGAGAATACAATCGGATTTCTACGTATTGGCTCCAACTCAGCATATTCTTGTAGTGTCAGCTCAGAAAAAGAATTAGTGAAAGGAAATACACCAACTGATATCAACAGAAAACTGAACAACAGCTTGTCAATTAGAGAGGACTATTCAAAATTCATCTAGCAGACTTTTTTAAAGCTGCCTTTTAGTCCTTTCATAGACAACTCCATAGGTTTTTATGTTCAAATGTCTATAGTTAAATCCCTACATACCTTATTGGCTCCTTCCATTACAGTTTCCTTTTTCCAGTCAAGTGACCTTTGAAATCCTGGAAATGCTCAGTTTAGATCCCCTTTAGTAAATGTTTTAGTGTCTTGAATCCAGTTCACTCTGCCTGGTTCTGCCTAATGAGCCTGGAACACCTGCTCATCTGGCATTTGGCTTTCTAAGTCTCAAGGTGCAACATGGGACATAGAGGCTGTCTTGCAGATCTTGGCTGAATGTCTCTCTCACTAATCTCCGACATGGTCGTCACCTCCTGTTTTCCAAGCTGCAGCTGGCAAATGCTGCTGTTAGATTAAGGTAACCTCAGCTAACCGTGGAACAGCTACTTCCGCCTGCGCAGGCAGGCCTCTAAGCTCAAATTGAGCCTCTTTCTGTCACTGGGAGTAAAAACGTTCCATGAAATAATCTCTTTTATAATCACTCTTAATACATTTGCTCTATGATATGGTATGATTAAAAATCTCTTCGCAAATCAACAAAAAATAAACATAAGAACATTGACATAAATGTTTCACAAGGTACTAATGTTGTATGCAGATGTTCATTAATGCATTTGTCAACAAGTGTATCACCTCTAGTGAGCACCTGCGAGGGATGCTAGTGTATAAACACTGGAATGACAATATATATATATAAAGAAGCATTGAATAGTTGTTTTAAATGAGAAGGATTTTTAATAAAACATATTTTAATAAGCACCATGAATGAGTCTTATATTTGTTTACAGCTGTGGTGAGTGTTATAAACATTCATTCATCAAATGTATACTGTTTATGAATACTGAATATAGGGTAAAAACTTAAATGCTATATTGGTAGGGATCAACTTGGAATTAACCATTATGTCTTATTATTATGGTGTTTAGAATGCAGAATCACATGCTCTTTTAAAGTATACGTTTCTGTGCAGCTGCAGGGATTAAAACTTTGAAGTGTTTACCTTTGGCAGTCTGTATTTATCCCTGAGGCACACCCTGAGTGTTGCCCTCTCTGCCTTTTTGTGTAGGAAATCTGCATCTCTCTCCATTCTGGATAGACAAAAAAAAAAATCATCATTAGTACAGGGACCATTAGTGCAGGATGCAACAACATTCAAGATTAGTTGCTATTAAAGATCGCTGCTTTACATCTGCTTCCTTTGCTTGGGTCCATGTGTGAGATTGTGTTTGCCATTACAGCAAAACTATTTTTCGGTGTTTGGATTTTCATATAAATTTGTTTTTTTTTTACTTGAGATTCATAACATTGTGCTTTAATTTAACACTCATCCAAAATGATACGATCTATATGATGTATAGAGAGTCATCCGTGTCATATGGGCTAATGATGTTGATGCCTGAAAAGGGTTTCATTACAGTATTTTCTGTTTACATCATGTAATTTAAAGCCAGATTTTGAACATGCACGCTTATGTTGTTGCTCGTACATTTTAAAGCTGAATTCAAGAAGTTTTACTGCTTTGAGTCACTGATACACTTTCTGCTGTAAAGTCTTTAGCTTAATTCACAAAACATGTCTTTTCACATGGTTATTTTGCGCCTTCTGAAAGAGAACTGCTGTCCTCAGAAATACAATATGCAGCCAAGAAGCCTAAGAATGTCTCATTTTCGTTACAACAGAATCATAGACATGGCTCAAGAGGCTGCAGTTCAGAGGGTAGAATTGTTGTCCCTCTGCCAAAAGATTGCTGGTTTGATCCCCAACTTCCTCAGTCTACATGTCGAAGTATCCTTATGCCAGATACTGAGCTCACATTGTCTCTCAGTGTGTTCCTCACTTTTGATAGAACCATGTAATTACACCTTGCAGCTCCAGCTGCATAAAACAGAAAATAACTACTTCGAAATAGTAAATGGCTTCAGAATATTACATCACCATTTTTGGATCATGATTCCATTTTATAAAAGTTGATTTGCTGATATAAATCTTATCGCTGTTTTATAACCACCAATAATTAGTAAGACCCTATGGATATACCCCCATGCATTTTCAGTACTGCCCTTGTGCACTTTCCCCGCAGCCAATTAAAGATGGGATTATTAGCTCAGACTGAGTCAAGTAGATTTGAAATTAAGCTAAGACGACACAACTTGAACTGTAGTGAAACAACAACACCAGGGATCCAACAGGCCTTCTCACCGTTTTTGGGGCTTGGGCCAAAATACAAAGTGGTTTCACACAAACAATGATTTGTAACAATATCCTTATGTCAAGATTTTACAGATGTTCAGCTTTTCAGAGGAACATACTCTTATGTCTTATCTTTCATGGCCATCTTATTGAATAACATTGAATACTTGTGCAGAACATCATTTCTCGTTTTAGAACTGAATAGAATTGCGCAGGTAAAACAAATGCTTTGATTTTACGTCATTCTCTAAAACAAACAAATTAAGTCACAATACGTGGGATTGGAGAGGCTGCATTAATCTGGTTACGTAATACAGACTGAATGAATCTGCCTTTTGCCAAAGAATCTGCTGTTTCAAAAAAGGTAGATACAGGTTTATCACATTTGGAAAACAAATATCAATTCAGGTGAATTTCTGGCTGATAAGTCAGTATGAAACAGCTGTATTACTTAGATATTAACTTTAATAAATAGAAGAGAAAACATACTGCCCATTTATATGGCCCCTTTCAAAGCAGCTAAAGAATATGAGGATTTTTTTTTATCAAAGTGTCAATTATTCAAAGGCAGCATTATTTACTGATGCTTATAACATTTATTCTATGTTTTCTATTCAGAACAGAGCGTCTCAAAAGATATTGTCAGTAATTGTTCTTTGTGTAGACAGAGATGACAGATTATGAGAGATTATTGCTTGTGGATGAGCACTACATTTAGCCTCAGTGGAGTATTATGTGGAAAAGTGAAGAAAAGATGCACTCTGGGGATGCCTCTGCTGTGACCTTCAGAAACAAATGCTTCTCTCGAAAAACCCAGTTTGCTTATTGTAACCTCATGAACACTGCAAACGCGTGGGTAACTACAAAAGTGAAAAAAAAAAAGTTACTTGTAAAGTTACATGTTGGGATAGAGAGGGGAAAGTAAACAGTGACGGGATGTGCTGAAACAGCACGTCAAGGTCAGATTGTACACTCTGCAGCCATACTGCCTCCTTGGGCCAATGGCATCAATTCATTATGGAGTTCTGTCCTTGTTGTTACTTACTTTTCCTCCACCAACTGTTTTTGGTACTCTTCATACTCCTCACGCGTCATCCCTGCTGCTTTGGCTGGATCTGTAGGGGTGGCCTCCTCTTCTTTGTCACCTCCACCACCAATACCCATTCCTGACAGGGGGTTCCCAATCATGCTCTTGATCAAGAAAGCCATCTCGAGTTGTGTGAGCGTTAGATCTGAGAGGATGAGGATGTTTTTGTGGATAAAAAAAAACGATACCGCTCCCTTTTTGGTTCCCCTTGCTTTGGCTTCCTGTAGCTGTCAAATCCAGGGATAGCTCTCTAGCTAACCTGCTGCTTGTCTATGCAGTCAAGGACACACTGACGACAAGCAACAGACACACACACACACACGTTTTGCCTCGGGCATAATCTGGATTTAATCCCCCCTGCTTCAGTTTACTAAGAGGCAGATGGCCTGCTTTTTTCCATCTATTTTTAAATCATGCAGATCTTTCTGAATGTATCTTTTTGAAAATGGTTTCAACACTTTGAGCATTCTTTGGCAAAACTTGATGCAAAACACATGAAAAGCTTTTTGGGGACGGTCATCCGCACTTTTTACCAACACACAGGCTGTTTTGTTTCCGCCCACTGGTGCTTAATCATATTAGTGAAGTACAGGCCGGCCCATGTGCGGCTAACACAGCTGAGACCAAGCAGAGAGGAGAGAGAGGAGTGGGATTATGGTCCTGTTTATCCTTCATGCAGTGCTATTGTTCAGTGGGGGCATGAGTGACTGAAGGGTGACACACAGGGAGGAGACACCTCTCAATCACTGCACCACTTTCCCTTCATTGTGCCATTAAAACCAATGAGGATGCTGGAGTTTATTTTGAAATATTCAGACATTTAAGAAATACTTCTTTGCAACAAAGTCTATCATAAAACCTAAAGATGTTTTTGTTATTATCATTCAGTAATGCATCTTTGAGTTATTTTTCAGATTAGAAGATTGTATAAAGCAGCAGATAGTTACATAGTAGTACTAAACTCCAAGGTATGTCATATTCTCTTATTTTATTACACGTGGCTGTCAAACGGATCTGTTTTTGAGACTCTTCATACTCCTGTGTGACCCAGTGCTTTCTAAACTTTTGTTTTAAGTTGCCTGTAGAGTAGGTTTAGGATTTGAGATTTGAAAAACTCAGAGCTAACATTAGGCCTCTTCAACAGTTTGAAGAGTAGTCTAATTACTATGAGCAAATAAAACTGATCTTACTTTAAGTATTCTTTCAAATTTAAAGCTCCACTGTGAAAAAAACAGCCAATCATTTTTCAGTAGATTTGGAAAGGATGCAGCAAAGTTTCAGTGGATTCATAATATATTCACTGTATATTTTTATCAGTTAGGGTACAACATCTTATAACGCTCTCCAGAATTATCCATCACATCCTGTAATATATGCTGCAAAGCTCTGTATGAATTTGTTTATGTGTAATTATAGAATAACATAATGCTGTGTCATGCCAATTCATGTCATGTCATCCCTTGTATATATTCATATCTACATAATGTGCTATGAACTATTAAACACTTACATTCAGCTAATAAATAAAGAGTGTTGGAATAAAGCACAGGTTTAATAGTCCAAACTCTGACAGTTCCTCTGGCAGATGGCTTGGCGAGCAGAGCATTCTTCACAAAAATCCCTACAATAGCATTAAAAATGCACACTGGTGAGTCCACCAGACACTGGTATAAAGGGGGCTTGGAGTAAAAGAAACAGAACATAAAGACGTGTAAATATCAAACTTGATTTTATGAGGAGTCATGTAGGAAACTTCAAAAACTCATAATGGTGAAAGTCTTCTTTTCAGCTAGTTGAACAGGTCATAACCTATAACCATCACAAAAATGCACTTTATATTAACACTGCAATTTCTCTAATGTATGTGTAATAAATAAAATATGCAAATATGCAATTCAAAACATATCTACTCAACTGCTGATGAGAGACAAGTTGTCATTCAATGTTATATGCATCGAATGTGTCGACTCCAAGTGCTTCTGTCATTATATAGATAAATAAATGAAGAGAGGTCACAGAGTATTTTGTGTCAACGGTTTATGTAAATTGTTCAGGCAGCGGACATGTCAGATGCTGACACAGACAATAGTTCTGTAGCATTTTATACAAAATTGCATGTTTCAAAACACAGGTTCGTTTTATTGTTGGTGTCATTTTGTGTAATGGGACGGTGGCAGATTCAAGCTTCTGAAAAACAAAATCTCAGGTTCTGACCAACTAGAAATACTGCGAAGGAACATGTTACATCGTGTTGGAAATCCAGAACAGCAGGTCTCACACACTGGCATTCACACACATCTTACTGATCAAATTAAAAATCTGCTATCAATTAAAACAAACTTATTCAACAAAACCAGTATTTTTCAAGTACAATAACTTACAATCTGAAAACAATTGGAAAAGAAACAAAAGATTTACGAAAAAAAAAAAAAAAAAAAGAAGAAGAACATTTCCTTGAGTACACACTTATTTTATCAAAAGAACTTCTTGGCCGCTGCTTCTTGTTGACTTCTACAAAAAGAAGAAACAAAGACTTAGAAAGTTGTAAATTTTTATCAAATTTGTATCAATAAAAATGAAAAAGATGGCTTACTTGTACATGATGTAGCAGAAGAACAGCACGGACTGGATGACAACAAATATTGCGAAATGAACGGTGGATAAGCAGGAGGGCATGGGAGGGACCTCGGGGCACTTCATAACCTTCTCAGCAGGATTCTGAAAGGGGCGACAAACAAGAGAGTGAGAGTTCAGTCACTCATTCAAATGGACTGCATTGATCTTTTCTAGTTTTATAGACCGCTCAAAGCACTTCACAGAACAAGACAAATTCGCCTTTTTACAGATTGACAGAGCTACACCTAAACACCTCAACTTCAGGGGCAATGTGGGTTTCAGAATTTTGCTCGACAACAATTTAATATCTGTAAACAGGAAGGAAGGGATCAAATATACCAACGTTCCAACTGGCGGATGACCGTTCTAACTTCTGAGCCAAAGCTGTCAAGGAATATCTAATCCATATTAAAAATTGCAACTGAGACTCGAAACTCTGATTTATACCTGAGCATTACGCTGGACCAGGTGCTCAACATCCCTTTTCACCAAGTGCAGATGTTCCTTGATGTCGTTGAAGTGCTGAATAGTCTCATATGTCCCGATACCGACTGCATTGCCCTGGTTCTGGGCAGAGCCGATCTGTTTCAGTGACTCGGAGAAGGAGCTTCTGAAGAGACAGAGAGAGGACACAGTTACCGAGACACTGTATTGTAAGCATTAATACAGAAGGGCCTCCCAAAGCACTGTAATAAATGAGTGTTAAGTCAAACCATGTTGGGTGACTTGGTGCACAGCAAATATGCTGTATGGTACTATTTCCGGTAATAGCAATTGTCCATTATTAATCTTTTAATCCCTATTCACTGGAGGCTACGTTCTCACAAAGTTTAAAAAACAGAACATTTCCATCTGATAAAAGAGGTCATGTTTGCTAAATTAATCCCTTAAAAATCCCATTATTACAACAGATTACAAGTACAGTAGGTTAAGAAAAAACTGTCTGGATCTAATATCTCTTAGAGGGAAACCATGATACTGAAGAATAATCAAAATGTTGATTTAAAAAAGAAAAAAAATCACAAGTGAAAACCCATCCGTTTGCTCTGAATAAACACATTACAGAAGAAGTTACAAACTTAATCATCAACTATGACAATTTGACTTTCGTTTAGTCTGTTTCTGAAGTGTATTTAAAAGCATATTTAAAAGTTATTGTATCTCTACTGTGTTTCCATGCTGAGTCAGAGGGGCGGGTGAAAGACAAGTAGGGATTTTTTTGGCCAAAAAAAACACTAATATTAATTAATTAATTATTAATTATTTAATTAATTATTAACTACTAACTACTTCTAACTTTCCAGATACCCACTTGATTTGACAAACTCAACAGAAATATAGAAAGTTTCTGGGAGGACGGTAGGATTTGTTCATCATTTAAACCAGTATTGTGCTGTGGAGAGATTCTTTACGCCTAGCATAAAGAGAAAAACTAAAACTGTATGTACTGCACCAGTTCAAGATTCAATAAAGCCCTCACAGACCAGATAGGTGCCTTCATTTAAATGATTAAGGTCAGTATACTGCATGTGCTGGACGGGATGTTTGAAGCCACCGAAGATTTTTCCTTTAACCCCGTTTCTACTTCTCAGCTAACATGCACACTGATGCTAATGCATCTAAAATAAGCTAAGCATTAAGTTCAACATTTACCTTCCTTGAGAAGAGAAAACAACCAAGAGTCTGAATTTGAGAAGAATAGAGCTTATCATTGAGGGAGGAAGAAGGAGGAAGAACCTTCTAATGAAGTAAACCATTTTACTGTCATGATATTCCTGCTCTTAAAGAAATGCAACAGCATCTGGAGAAAGGTCATGAATCATAATTCGTGTTCCTCAGTTCACCATCAACAAGATTTCTATCAGACTGCTGGGTCGGTAATGAAATCTCTATATATCCTTCTGCTTCCTAAAAAAATGTACAATTCCTCGCAGCTACAACCTTGGCTCGCCAGTGGCTCAACATAAGGTCTATAAACCTGCCCATTCACTTTCAGTTTCTTACATATATGAAGTTAAAATACAATGTCAGGCATCTAAGCCTGGATCACATTTCTCCACTAAATTAAATTTCTTAAAGTTGATTATTACAGCGAGGAAGCAATAAGTTTCCCTTATCGTCTTAAAGACATCTAAGGCGATTACAAATGAAAAAGAGAGTTGACAAATGAACAGAACACCAGCAGAGTAAATATGAAAGGCCCAGGGGAGGACTGTGATGAGAAATCAATTGGAGGGAAACCATGTTTTGCTTGTGTATGACAGATGTATTTAAAGACCACTAATCTGACAAGGACAAAATGGTGCTAAGATGCGGCCTTTTCTTGCTTTGCCACATGGCCAAGGTCTGAGACAGGGATGACATATAAACAAAATCTAATTTGTTTCACCGTGAAAGAAAAAAAAAAAAAAATCTCCCTTGAGAAAGTAAGTGAGCATTTAATAAACCCTACATCTAATCTTCATCTCCTACAAGTGACCCATTTAGGAGCAGAAAGCCCTCTCTGTGTGTTTAGAGAGTCTGAGATGATGTCCTATCATAAACTCTGTTTAAAAGACGGGTCAGGATAAACAGAGAACTTAATCTACAAAGTAATACAGATCAGTCGCTCACATTAGCACATTAGAGGGGGCGGCTGTGTCCTTTTGCCAGTGTCTGAACTTATTTACTGTGTCAATCAGCTTACTCCTGTGGACTACTTTATCTTAAAATTGCCTCTTTGCTAATATGCTTTGTTCAAATTGATTCCTTACAGACACTCTTTGGATGGTCACTGCGCTTACAAAACTTAACAAATAAACGAGTCAAACAGTGTGAGAAGAAAATCATGTATGCAAAATCATTTATGAATGGATGTCCTGTTGGATTTAGGGCATACAAACAGTCTGGTTCTCTTACGATACATGAGACTTAGAGATTAATGTTACATAAAATAAAGTCTTTAATATCTTGCGATTCTGATTAAGTCTTTATGCAGATGGTGTATTAAAATTAAGACACAATCAAAAACCAGCCACGAGTCAGTTGTCATTATTGAGAAGATTAAATTAACAGTTTCTCTCATCAGAGAGCTAATTTTTTATTTTTTTTAAACTGTGGAGTTATAAATTAAATGAGACTCACGTTTCTACATTAAGTGAATGAGTCCCAAGACTAGTTAAGACAATTCATAACTCGACTACTTGTAAGGCTGAGGACAATCCACGTGTTAATCTAACAGCGAGGTTCTGAAGATTTCTTCTTTTAAATCTGTTGCGTGCCCACTGCGAGTCCTAAGTCCTAAGGCAAGAAAGCCAAAAGCGCAAATATTCCTGTCAATATACAGGCTCTAAACCGTCAAAATGACTTTATATACACTCAATCAGGCTTACTTACTGTAAGCACTCAAATCAGCCAGTCATTTGAGACTTTGCCTCGGAAGGCACACCACAATGAAATCTCTTAAGCTGTATTATCTTAGCATCAAATATCTGTGCATTCTCTCCTTTGCGAGTGAATGGGGAAACCATTTTAATGTTAAAGAAGAAGGAGATTACAGCTCAGTATTACTATATCCATCACGCAGTAATTGCAGTTTGCAACAGCAAATCTTGTTCATGACAAAAAATAAATAAAAAAATAAAAAAATCTTAAATTGACTCTTGTTTTTGGGTGTCCGAATCATTTGTCTGCTTGTATCCAGAGATTTGTACGCCGATTATAAAAAGAAAGCAAGTGTTCGCAGACCTTAAAAAATTTCCTGCTCATTAAGCGTGTTGACGTCTGAGGCAGAAATATTCTTTTACTCGGTCATCCTTTTGACTGATGCCATAATCAGTACTAAAGAACTATTAATCAGCAGCCTCATTACCACCTGTCAACATTCATGAAGTGTACACATTTTGCATTGAACATTTATGGCTGAATGTGCTATTTTCCAGGCAAACTATGATTTCCTGAAGCTGTTTTCCCCGTGTTCTAAATAAATGTATTTATTCACTCATTTGTTTTTAAAATGGATGATGTTTTAAGTATGAGACCTAAGACCTCAAGTCCTTGACATCATCTGATGCTGCTGACCAGGTGAAGAGACAAAATGGAAGTGCATTAAGAGGGGACACAAATAACAATTAGTTTTCTAGATGTAATCAATCTTTCCTGTTCTTCTGGTATCCACACAGCAAGCAGGGACAACAAAGTAGTAAACGGGGTTTATGGTATTAGCAAGTCAGTGTGATTATCTCTTGTAAAGTAGGAAGTATTTTAGCCTGTGTGTGCACGTGCCTGCGAGACAGGCAAGGAGTCATTAGGCTGGGGACTGACTTTAAAGGAAGCTGTCACAGCAGCTGGATTATCAGGCTGACAGACACCTGGGATGTTACAGCCTTGACATCCCGAGATTAAATATGATTTAAGAGATTTATCGGCAGGATTTCCCTTGTTTTTCTCGAGTATCAGGGCTGTCTCTTTATGTTTGTTGCAAAAACAACTCGTTTGTAAGAATAAGCAGACATGTCCAGTAGCACTGCTGTTACTTACCTCAACTCATTGAGGTTTCTGAGGACCTCCTGCTGCGTGGCTACGATGGAGCCCAGCTGCTGGCTGGTTGCTTGGTCCACCTAAGAGAGTAATACGGTTTAAAAGTCGGAGATGAAATACTTCAGCGTTGAAGCTGACAAAGTGATCGTAAAGAATGTTTCATATCTTTTGATAACCTGTCATATAAACAGCTTATCGCAGCAGGAGTGAAGAGAAAGATTTTTCAAAGCTTCACAATATGTTGTTAATATGCTTGATCAGTTATCCATTGGCATATATTCTTAAACCAGGATGCGTCCAGTTCAAACATTCACAATATGAAATTATTTATGACTAAAAAAAAATCAACGTTTGTTTGCATTTGGTGCATTTCTGACACGCTCACCTGTCCTGACCCTGCATTTGCTCCCTTCTTGGCAACCTCCTCCGTGATAACCGAGACATATCGGCGCTGCTCATCCAGGATCATAGCGAGCTGCCGGTTCAGCTGTTTTATTTCCAGGTGGATTCGGTTCTGGCCTTCAAACACCTGACGGATCTCCCGGTCATTCACGCTTTCATACAAATCCTCAACTGAGGAGGACACAAATGATCGAGAGAAGTCTAAGTGAAATATGGAAAAGTTCTGTGCCTGTGCCACAAAAGTAATGCATTTTTTTTTTCTTTTTAAATACATTTTATTTTAGATAGTTGAAATTCGGGTAATTTGCGACAGAGAAGGAAAAGCAAACATTTAAAAAAAATACTTTCAGAATTTAAATTTTTAGATAAATCTTTCAGATGATTTGACAGAAAAAAGAAAGAGAGAAAAAAAAACACTAACTTGGCTCTCCTTGGACATTTGGGTGCTCCTTCTGAAACTCCTCTTTCTTTTTATCGAGCTCTTGCTGGAAGTTTTGAAATTCTTCCTGGTACTTGTCCTTCTCCTCTTTAGGAATCTCAGATTCAACTGGGGGCTTCAATGGGAATGACAAACATGAAGAAGAAGAAAAAAAAAAGCCTCAGTGAACTCAATAGAGGCTGTGCTTGGGTTACGTAGTGCTCACACAGACGCACCAATACAGAGAAATAAAGAATCAGATGGCACAAAGGGGAATGGAGGTATTAGAAATTCAAGAGAGAAATGTAGTTACCGGTTGCTGGCCTGGCTCAGTGAGTCTGAATAACAAGAAGGACAAAACATCGTGGTCATCTGATGGAGGCAAGGAATTGTCAATTAGAAATCACCGACAAGAAAAACACAAACTGAAAAAAAAAAACACCCTTAAAAGGTCCCAGGGTGTCAAGAAAACACCTAACTGTCAAGGGTAATATATCTGAATATAGACTAATAACCTGGTAATATAATAAAGATAATTATGAAAATATATGTGTAAGACAATAGCTAAATGTTATACAAGAAAAATGACTCTCTGTAAAATCTTCAGTGTCATGTTAAGGTGGGAAAAAGTCTTGACGCAAGGAGCAGTTAGGTTATAACAGACAAGTAAAAACACAAGAAAACACAACAGTCTTCACTCTATAAAATAACCACCAAATCGTCCAATTATCACATAAAAAAAATACTAAACTAAAATACCGAAATGCTTCATCTGTATCAGTTGTAAGAATTGGGGTTGCGTCCAACATTTGATAATGTTGCCCCTCTGAAAGGGAAGGTAATCAGTCAGAAGAGCTTGGCTCTTTGGTGTGAATCGCAGCTGCGTGCTTTAAAGCAGACTGCAAGGAAGCTGGAGAGACAATAGCATTCCTCTAATTTAGAAGAGTCTCAATTTGTCTGGAAAGATAGTTTAATAACGTATAAGAAAGCCCTTCGTAAAGCTAGAACTGCCTATTATTCATCATTAATTGAAAAGAATAAGAACAATCCCAGGCTTTTTTTCAGCACTGTAGCCAGGCTGACAAAGAGTCCAAGCTCTGTTGAGCCATGTATTCCTTTACCTCTCAGTAGTGACGGCTTTTTTTAAATCAGAAAAAATGTTTCTACCAGAGAGAAGATTAATGGAATCCTTCCCGCTAATGTCACAAATGTATCATCAATTACAGCAGCTTTTAAGTATCTTTAGAACCTGATTTGTATTTAGACTGTTTCTGCCCAGTTGATCTTTCTGAGCTAACAACAGCAATAGTCTCTTCTAAACCATTAACTTGTATTTTAGACCCAATCCCAACCAGACTGTTCAAGGAGGTTTTCCCCTTAATTGACACTTCCATATTGGATTTGATCAATCGGTCTTAGTTGACAGGATATGTACCTCAGACTTTTAAGGTTGCTGTAATTAAACCTTTACTTAAAAATACTCTTGATTCAGAAGTGTTGGCTAATTATCAACCTATTTCCAATCTCCCTTTTTTGTCTAAAGTTCTTGAAAAAATAGTTGCAGCTCAACTTTGTTATCATTTACACAGAAATAATCTGTTTGAAGAGTTTCAGTCAGGATTTATATCACAGAAACAGCACTAGTGAAAGTTACCAATGATCTCCTCTTAGCCTCTGATAGCGGACTTGTGTTGGATCTCAGTGCTGCATTTGATACAATCAATCACAGCATTCTGTTACAGAGACTTGAACATGTTATTGGGATTAAAGGAACTGCATTAGCCGGGTTTAAGTCATATTTATCTGATAGATTCCAGTTTGTTCCTGTAAATGAAGAAGCTTCCTCACACATCAGAGTAAGTCATGGAGTTCCTCAGCTTGGACCGATTCTTTTTACTTTATACATGCATCCATTAGTTAACATTATTAGACAGCATGGCATACATTTCCATTGCTATGCTGATGATACTCTGTTGTACTCATCTATGAAACCAGATGAAACCAGTAGGTTGGTCAGACTACAAGCCTGTCTTAAAGACAAAGACCTGGATGACTCAGAACTGTCTGCTTCTAAATTAAGACAAACTGAAGTTGTTCTCTTTGGACCTGAGCACTTCAGGGAGAAATTGTATAGTTACTCTAGATGGTATTTCCTTGGCTTATAGTACTACAGTGATGAACCTTGGAGTTATTTTTGACCAGACTTTATCATTTGACGCACATATAAAACAGATTTCTAGGACTGCCTTCTTTCACCTTCGTAGTATTGTTAAAATCAGGAACATCCTGTCTCAGGGTGATGCAGAGAAACTAGTCCATGCATTTGTTACTTCAAGATTGGACTACTTTAATTCTTTATTATTGGGCTGTCCAGCTGTTCTAAAATACTGCAGCCAGAGTTCTGATGAGAACTAACAGGAGATCATATTGCTCCAGTTTTAGCGTCTCTTCATTAAAGAATTTAAGATTCTTCTTCTCACATATAAAGCTCTTAATGACCGAGCTCTATCATATCTTAAATACCTCATTGAAAGATATTTTCCTAACAGAGCACTTCGCTTCCAAACTGCAGGTTTACTTGTTGTTCCCAGAGTTTCTAAAAGTAGAATGGGAGGTAGAGCCTTCAGTTTTCAGGCCCCTCTCTTGTGGAACCAGCTGCCAGTAAATGTCCAGGCAGCAGAAACCCTCTCTAACTTTAAGGTTAGGCTTAAAACTTTCCTTTTTGATAAAGCTTATAGTTAGGGATGGCTCAGGTAATCCTGAAACATCCCATAGTTAAGCTGCAATAGGCCTAGACTGCTCTTATGTCACATCTTTGCTCACTTTGCTCTCTTTTTTTTCCCTCTGTTCAATTTCTCATATGACATTATGTACATTTGGTATTACTGTTGTCATTAACTTGTGTTTCTCTGTCTAAACAGGTATCCTTTGAATGGTGTTATGGTGTTTTTCTCCTCTCTTTTCTGTCTTCTCAAACCCCAGCTGGTTGACACGGATGGCCACCCTTCCTGAGTCTGGTTCTGCCAGAGGTTTCTTCCTGTTAAAAGGGAGTCGTTCCTCTCCACAGCGCCTCAGGCATGCTCAGGACGGGAGATTGAACTGAAGAGAAGTTTCAGGGCAATCTGGTTTTCTTAGCTAGGATATTGTTTTTCAATTGGCTCTGTGTGTAGAAATCGGACTAATCTTTTAATCTAATTAATTGGATGCGATGGGTTTATTATTACAATGAATTGGACTCTAATTGGTTTGAATTGGACTGTATGATTGCAGTACCTTGAGATGACATTTGTTGTGATTTGGAGCTATACAAATAAAACTGAATAGATTGTGAAGGTGTTTAAAGGAAAAAAACTAAACAATACCTGCCAAACCACCAGTGGCAGCTGAAATGCCAAAGAAGCCCTCAGAAGGAATGACCATGTTGTCCACTTTTGTGCAGAACTCATAGTCCTCTTTGTCTGGAGTGAAACCGTTGTTGATCAAGACCTGATGAGGAAGAAAAACAAACACCGTTTAAATTGCGTCATATATAATAATATATAAATACCATATACGGATTTGACGCTCAGTTTTAAGAGTGTTTTCTCCTACCGTCAGTGTCTTTTTGTAGTAGATTATTTTGGCTCTGACGGGATACGGTTTATTGCGGAAGTCCCGTAAACATGTACCGAGGGCCTGCGTGGAGCCGTCACTGGATCAAAACATAGTTTTAAGAGAAAAATATAACCATAACATGACAGCACTCCACATCAATATCGTTCAAGAGAAGGGAAAGTTTATTAGATAAGTGAACAACATAAATGTTTTCATAAAACCCTTATTTAGTGGCAGCGTAAACACTATCAACTCTAAGACAAACCCCGAATGGCACAGGAAAAGTGATTTAAAGCTTTCACTCACCCGGGGGAGCTTAGGAAAGATAAAGGATTATTTACTTTCCAAGCAAATATAATCATATATTCTAATCTTCTTTAAATTGCTGAGATACGAGTTGGTGACAACATTAGAGAAAAGCAAAAGAAATGTTTACTTACTTTTGATGGTCATAAACAAGGTTTCCATTGTTCCCCACAACAATTATGGCTGGATTATTTTTCTAGAATGACAATGTGAAAACATGGAAAACACATTAATCCTATTGCCATCTGAAGATGTGAAGTGGCTTTGCTTTTACGTAATCTCATTCAAAATATCAATCCAATACCTATGCGCAAATATATAAACATCAAAGTGTCTAATAAACTAAGTTGAAAAACACTTTTGAAAAACAAGAGATGAGCAGCTATATTTTCTATGTAAACATGTTTCCGATACAACCGCCACAGCAGCTGATAGCAACCCAAACGGAAGCATTGTCTGCGCTTCCACCACAGAAGAACACTCCGAATGAGTCAGAACGGCTCCAAGAACTACACACTCAGTGCTTGGGAATAATTATTGAAAATGTCAAGCTGACACAAACCTTTCCGTCATTGTCAAAGGAGTCAAAGAAGATTCCAATGCCATTCCACTTATCAGCTGCACCATACACTGGACCATCAAGGCCTTGCTCAGCGGTGAACCACACAGCCTGTTAGAAGAACAGAAACAAAAAGAAGAAAAAAGGTGGAACACAGGTCTTTATTTTATCACATAAAAGAGCAGGCAGTGAACAACAGAAAGTAAATAACCTCACTAAACACATTATAGCCATTATAGTTTTAGCCACTTCAATATGGATTCAAAGGGTGAAGTGTGCTGCCAGTCATGAGATGAGCTGCCCCTGGGAAAACGTCCTTTCATCAGGTGACAAAGTGCTTGTTGCTGTGATGGTGGTGCACACAGATGTGGCAACTGGTCTGTAATGATTTTATTATACAATTTTCTTCTGACTTTGATAAAAACATACCTCAACATTTTTTTTTTTTTACAAAAATGTTTGCTTTCTTTTCAGATCAAGAACAGGAAGAAATATGGAATCAACTTGTAATTTACATTTTAAAAATACCTGCACAGGTCTAAATATTCAAATGAGTAAAAAAAATTCAGCCTGGAGTGCTGCAAAATATGTTGGTGGTTCCCAGTCAGCTGCGTCTAAAATTTGGAGCAAGTGCAAAGGAAACGGGAAGGTTGTGAAAGGGAAACATGTAGGTCGACTAAGGAAGACGTCAAAGCGTCGAGACATGAAAGCTCATAGCAGTACAACTTGGAAAGTAAAAAAAGTGGTTTGGTGCAGCTCCAATGAAACATTTAAAGACGACTGAATGAAGAAAACAAACAAATTTCCAGTCATTGATGTTATGGGGTTGATGGCGGGTAAAGGACCAGAGGAGATGGCAGTCATCGCCTCTGCAGTAAACGTGCGGGTGCACATTGAAATCTTGGACACTTTTCTCATTCTGTCAGTCAAAAAAGAGGTTTGGTGAAGATTAAGTCATTTTTTTCGGCCTTCCTTCAGGAAAGATCAACTCACTGACATGGCCAGCAAAAAGTTTGGATTTCAAGTGGGTAGAAAATTTATGGCGGCGACTGAGAGAATGGTCCACGGCAGGGTTCCATCCTGCAAGGCTGATCTGTCAGCTGCTGTACAAGAGAACTGGAAGGTGACTGAGGAAGAATCAAGCTGTCAGATAAGCCAGAGGAGCTGCTACAAAGTACAAACTGTAAACATATACTTTTTTAAGGTATGTTTAACAAAGCCAGAATGTTCAGCTATTAAACATAATTGCTTTGTAAGGCATTTGTGTTTTGTTTATTTTTCTTGCAAAGAAAAAAAGCTGAATGAACATCTTTCAAGTGCGTTGATTCCATTGTTACCTAACGTGTTGTTTTGTTGTACAGGTAGAGACCAGAGCACTTGAAGGACACCCGTCCTCTACACAGAAATGTCTCAGCTGACCGGTTTCAACCTTCAAGAGTCTTGCTGTGAGGCAACACCATACTACGGTGATATCCTGGTGGAAACGCCCTACATGATGTTCCCAAAAAATGGAAAGCCTATTCTCACGGTTGCATAACTCACGTACACCAAGGTTTCAAGACTCCTTACCAAACCATCTGCTCCCATCCTGCCCCTTCCAGATACTCTGAAGGTCACCTCAGCCTCCCAGTGTTCAAAGTTGACTTTGTTTTTTGTCCATACGGTACCCTTCTGACTCCTGAGGGATGGAGTAATGCGCACCTGATCTGCGCTTGGAATGGCATCTAAAATGGAGAGAAGAGATAGTAAGTGTCTTAACTAATTAACCACCAAAACCAGGAGATAAAATACTTCTTTATATAAACTAACTTGTACAAAAGTATTTGACGTGACATAAACTCTGTAGGGCTAATTCTTCCCTCAGGTGAGAACTTCTGGTGTTGTTGTTATCATGGTTAAGCATTATCAGGGTGTAGCCTGCTCTTTAACCTCTTTACAGCCTAGTGACTGATATATAAACTGAGCCTTCTTAGATTTATTTGTTTGTGTCTGCTGTCATTGTAACTTGACTCTTCAGAGAGCTGCTTGTGAAATGATCTATTTGAAGATGTCCCAGTGGGCTTTGTTAATCTGTGAGGAGCAGGTTGTACTACTTATGCACACTAATGCTTGCAACTATCAATGTAAGATGGAGTGAATGATTCAGGAATGTTCATTTTTGTCTCCTCTGTCAGAAATGCCAAATACCAACTAGTTATCTTCAAGGTCTTTTAAATTTAAGACGGTTAAGTTAGACAAAGACATATTCTATCGCAGTGTCTGAGGTTTGAGTCCAGGATTCTCATTCCTTGAATCTGTACCATATGTTTCCTGACAGTTTCCCATTTCACCAACTCTACCTTGCTTATTGTGTAATAAAAAAAAAGGAAAACAGAAAATACTCATCGATGTCCCTATTAGCATTTTCAAGTAAGCGGTAACTTGAGAAAATATTCTGTAGACTGATTGCAAATGGCCATTCCCGCAATTTGTGCACCTTAATTTATGCTGACTTTTGAGGGAAGCAGTGTAATCTCATGCAGCTCATGACAGCAGCTAGACTGTATGATGCAAGAATCCAAAGGCCTATTCTTACAAGGGGACAGTTCAATATTGCAGCTACAGTATATTGCACATACTATGGAATCAGACTGGCCCTTCAAATCTCATTAATGCACCGGTGAGACTGTCGCTGGGACTCAGATGAAGGCTGGGGTTGTCAAATCAAAGCACTTCCGAGAGAAATGCATATGCACGAAGCAGAACCAGCGTCGCTTCTGAATATCCGTTTTAAACCGTATAAATGTTCGACCTCAGCCGTACCCGTGTCCATGCCATCCGCAAGCTCGAACATAAAATATTTTAAAGGCCAGCGGTTTTGTGATGTTGACAGCTGGATATAAACTTACTTCCAGTGTGGATCCAAAACGGGATACTGCCGTCGTTCTGAGACAGGTGTGGACCTTTGAAGCTATATTTGTACTCAAACCGGCGGTGAGGAAGCTCCTCCGGGGTCGAGGCACCAACGGCGACGTCGGCAACGCTGCGGTGAAATATTAACGCTGTGAGGAAACTTAATATCAACATTCGAGCGTTGGCAGCCGGGTACCGTGCAACGGACACCGCCATGTTTCTGTATCACTGCTGACGTAGCGCTCAGTCCGCGAGCATGACGGGATGCCTGTTGGGCCAACAGGGCGTTTTCTCATTGGACAGTTTTCGGGTCCTATCTTTTCTTCCCTCCCCCGTCTGTGTGTGCAGCTGATTCTGACCTGGGTGCCCTCAAGTCACGTCGACAGCAACGCAACTGAATTTAATACGATATTAACAACATATAAATAGTTTTTACTGAGATAAAAAGCATAGAGTAAAGAGTCGCTGGTTGTCAAGGCGTAAAATACCAGCGTTAAATGAAAATACCACATTAATGTGGCAGAAGGCAGGATTTTGTTGTTAAAAAAAGAGAGGCGCAATTTTAATGCTAAAAAAAAGTTGGTACATAGGCAAAAGAAGACTGAGAAAGAAGAACTGGTGGAACACCTCACAACTATTAAGATGAATGCAACAGGTCGTTATCAGGTCTGGGTGTATAAAAACAGCAGCCATGTCCTCCATAGAAGGACAATATGGTCTAATTTATTGAGCATGTCCCTGTGCTGCACAAGTAAGGAACGAACTCAAGACTGACTTAAAAAGGTGTGTGTATTATGTGAAGTAATACTCACAGACATTTGATCCACTCTGCTTTCAAATTTCTAATTTGAGCTTTTTGGATCCCTTTTTTGCTGCTTTTCTCTGTGCTTGAGTTTGCTTTTAATTTTTCCAGGATGATTTCTTTTTTTTTCCTCTGGATACAACCATCCCCACCCCTATTGGCTTTTATTTAGCAAATTGTAACAGCATGATCATTGGCAGTTTTAAAATGAGCGGTTTCAATTTAAAAGTATCACTGCTAAACACATTATGAACTTAATTTGAAACTATCTGCATAATTATTCTGCATTGTTCTTATATGGCTTTATAATTCAAGCGTGACATAAATCTGTCATCATCCCTGCTGTGGACACTGAAACAGATTTAAATATCCCAGGTATTTCTCCTAGAATTGTACTAAGGTGCAAATGTGTAAAATTATTTTCAGCATCGACACTGCTGACCACCATGCAGAAAAATCCAAATAGTCTCAGTTTACAAAAGACGAACAAAGCCAACAAATTGTTACAAATGAGAGATCAGAAAAATGTTTAGCATTTTTAATCAATAATGACTAAGTTGATTAACAGCTGCTAAAGCAATTTTTTCTGTCAATCTAATGTGGCTCAAATATCTCCATTTTTATATGTTAAAGTTTACACAAATCTAAAATTGAAATTGTTCAGTGAAAGTTAAAATTAGCAATCAGAGAAACATGGATGAGCAAAACTGCCAAACTTAACTTCAGTAATCACGTGTGGTTCATTGTCAGTCTATTGCAGCTCAACATCCAACCATTTTCTATACCCACTTAATCAGGTCTTGGGGGGGCTGGAGCCTATCCCAGCGGTCATTAGGCAAGAGGCAGTCCATCACAGGGCCACACAGAGACAAATGAGACAAACAGCCACACACTCACTCCTAAGGAGTGTCAATTAACCTAACATGCATGTTTTTGGGGAGAAGCTGGAGTTGACACAGAGTACACAGAAAACCCACACATACACAGAGATAACATACTCCACACAGAAAGGCCCCTGCCAGGAGGTGAACCTGGAACATTCTTGCTGTGAGGTGATGGTGCTAACCACCACACCACCGTGCAGCTCGCAGCTCAACATGTCAATTCCAAATCCAGCAAAACCAGTTGACCAGTACGGACCCATAGCTCACCCAAGCAGTGCACCCAGCCTCAATGGGCCCTATCCAGCACGCAGCCTGGGGAAGAACGATTAACAGTAATACATAGCTTAAAGTCAAATATAATAATTATTATTGTTTTTAATGTAATTTAGAAGCACAGTAATTACTACAATGCTTAATCCAACACAGAGATGAGTACAAAGTTTTACCACTGCAAAACACATTTTATGTTGTTCCATGTCTGGTCACAAAAAGATCTTCCATGAATTTTCTTTGACATTTTTTTGTTATCATTTAATGTTTATACTCCAATTGATCTCAACAAACTAGTGGATAGTTCATGGGCGACCAACACAAAACAGATATAAAAGGGTCGGTGAAAGGTGACGCAGTTGTGCTGGCCAGCAGCAAGAGCTTTCACTGCAGTCTGAAAGCCTCAGTGGGAGATGAAGGAGGAGACAATTATGTGCTGTTCGTTCCATTTACTCTGGCCAGCGTCCTCCTGTTGCTCCTGGAGGAGCAGCATCACTGTGACATCCTGTGATTACGGGTTCAGGAGCAAACTGTAGAACAAAACAAGCCATTGTGGTGACACTAATCTGGGGAGTTTGACTTTTCTGGCAAATGATCAGTAAAAAACAAGGACGGGGCTGCACGTGTGATAAGGTCTGCTCGATAAGTATGGAGTTATGCGATGCATTGTTTTCCACATTGGCATTTCCCCAGTATGAACATGATTATTTTAATGCGGAAGAATTAGGATAGAGCTTCAACAACTAAATGCAGAAAAAAATAACAAATAAATAACAGAATGAAAAAAGGAAGAACAAGCTTTAAAATACCACGAAAAACCTCTGATAAACAGATAAGTAATATATACCTGTAATTCACAATTCAACTTTACCCACTCATGAAATTTAACAGGTTTCAAATGGATTTAGGGAGCAGAAAAAATAGAGGCCTCATCCTTTGTCTGGGGAACCCCTCATTAGAGAGTTTAACCACATTCTTTGTTAGGAAACGTAAGATTTGAATAAATAGCAATGCTAATAGATCCATTTAGACATGAACAATGGGAACCTGCAGGAAGTTAATGGGTCACTGAAACTGTCAATGGCTCATCACATGAGTCAGTACAAATATTTGGCCAGTGAATTATACAGTGCTGTGATAAATGTAATCCTGTATCTGACAGCAAGTTGATGTGAATTTTGGCAGTTTGCTGGAACCTCTAGTGTTGAATTGTTTTTAGTTGGTCATTTCTGGTTATTTCTGCTCTTGGCTGTGACGGATGGTCAGTGCATCCAAGTAATTTCTTCTTCCTCTCCAGTTGCTCTGTGTATTGTAGGCCATCATTTGGATTAGCTGAGATTTATGGATCCTAAACTGGCCTTAACAGATAAAACAAATACCTGTTGTGTTGTGGATGGGGCTTTTTGTCCCTGGGGGATCTCGGCATCTAAAGATGTTTGTATTACCCTTGTCACATTAGGCGGAAAGGGAGAGTGGCTGGTCACCTCCTGGTGTGATACTATGGCTTAGTTAAATGAAGCCTGTTGCATCATGGTGTTTATTCATACCTGAAAAGCCCAAAGTAAACCATTATCATATGAACAAAATGTCCGCTGAGATGACAGCATGGTAAGGAAATGTCCTGCAGGTGAACCCACTGTGCTCTTACATTTACCTCCACAATGTAAATCTCTAAGATAATCAGAGTTCAGTGCATGATTCTTATGATTAAATTACCACAGAGTGAGCCTCATTTTCCTACAGTATGCCTGTGACCATATATTTAAAACAGATTTGAATTTGATTCATGGTTATTCTAGCCAGTAATCTATAGAGATTAATGATTATTTCACATAGGGGCTGCATAGACCTTTGCTGGTGTATATTATTTGTTGGCTCAGTTCTGTGCACATAGGCCACATACTCACCCTGAACAATGCAGAAGGGCTAAACCTTTATTTCGGATTGCTTCAACACAGTCCAGTGTGGTCCAGGCAAGAGAGGGCACTTATTGTCCACTAAGGACTTTGCCACATTCATTTGAGGAGCACCCCTTTCTCATTATTAACAGACACACTAAACGATGGGCCCCAAACAATGCAAAACAGATCCCTTTATGCACACAAGTGCTCAACGTTTCAGCAGCCACTGTGTGCCCTCCACCACTCCGTCTTCTTTTTAGATACCTCCACATAAGTGAAAGATGTGGTGGACACAAAAGATATCCTCAACTTTCCTTTTCTCCCGTTCTGAGAGACAGGCCCATTTTAAAGCTTTTATTTGTGCAAAGCCTCTCATTAACTCTGCTCATGCTGCCTCCCTCGGCTTGCCATCACTTAAGTACTGGGTGTTGTAAAAAAGCTACCAATTAGTCACTCATCAGCTCCAATTAGAGGAGACAAAGCCTGAGTAAAGATAACTCAATGAGAGGGACAGTTGAAGGGGTGAGAGCTGTCTCTGTGTGTTTTGTGTGTCTGTCCATGCATAGGTGCATGTTTGTGTATATGTGTGGTGCCCCGGTCGGCACAACATAGTTTTTAATCATTGAAGAACTTGCGATCATTCAGTGTGGCCCACTGCGGCACAGGTCCATTCACTCTCCAGGCTCCTCAGCGGACCCTTTTCTCAGGGCCAAGTGTTGTTGTGCTGGGAAGACAGCCCCCCCAGGAGTCCCAGAAAGAGAGCCATTCAATCCTCTCTACCTGTTTGCAGCATGTAAAGCACTCAGGCCTGGGCCGATCTCTCATTATTGTCTCCTTCACTCTCAATACTTCCTTAAACTTAGGCCTCAACAAGAGCAGGTCCTTTCAGAGGGGGGAAATAGGGGATGTATGTTAAGGGGGTGCCTTTCGCCTCATTAGAATTGAATTTGCACTGTCATGTAATTACGTTGAAGGGCAACAATGTATTTCTTCATCATAATCTTCCCTGAATAGAAGATTTTTTGGGGCAGTTAATTTGCTGTGCACACTAATGCATTAATTAATGAATTGGGTAACACTAATTTTCTCTATCTGACTCTCCCTGTTTGTTTCCTCCATCTGTTTCCAACAGTTCTGGGCAGCCGCTTCTAATAAAATTACCTCATTAAGGCCTTTATCACAGCACAGTAACTCACTCATTCATTTGCTATTAAACATTTTCTGTGGATGGCTGTGTATGTGTGTGAGTGCGTTCCCATTCAGTGCTGCATCTTTTTGTGGGTAGTTCTAAATAATGAAGGGGACAAGCAGGGAGATATAATTAGGGACAAGGAGGCACTTCAGCAAATATTTGAATTCTTTTAAGGCTCGTCTTTGTTTGATGGTGATTAATTACTTCCAGAGGGGATTTTGGAGAAATATATGGCTAACTTTTTGTTTTTCCACTCGTTATCAGAGACAAGATGAACATGGCTTGTTTAAAAGATGTGAACAGGCCTTTACTATCAATCCTTCTTTAATCAAAAGACAATCATGACGCATACTGGAACCATTGAGAGCCAACATTTAAACAAAGAATACACTTTTTTTTTTAAGTGTAAATGTGCATGTGTTTAATAAAGGAAAAAAAATACATTTTGTTGCACTCAGTTCACGATTGTTGGGGAACACTGTGGTTAAGTGCCTGTCTGTGTGTGGCTGCTGGTATTCACACAAAGAGAATTTTCAAACAGATGACGTGATGAAATGAAGCTGAAGTAAAAATCACAAATCTATTTTTGAGTTTTGTCCCTGTTACAATAGCAATACATTTATTTACAATAAATGTAAATTACTGCAGGGATTTTGGATATTATTTGACTGCAATTTAACAGGATGTCAAACTTGGGTTTAACAACAAGATTTGCTTTCAGAAACAAAATCATTAAAATACTGAATGAAAGGTATTGATGAGCTGTTGTTGTACAAGAACATCTAATGTGAAAGAGTCCTAAAATAAACAAGAAAACGCACATTACACAGACTGAATGAACATTCCCACAAAACTTGACTCATATTGTGATTAACATATTGCGCCTCTGTGAACTTCACATTATGTTGAATGGGTTCACTGAGCACCATGTGCATCACTCATAGGGCTGCAATTACTCAGTGGAAACTCTGTATGACTGAGAGTCTCCTGCCTCCTAGTGGACTTAGTTGGGTACTAGCCATTTACTGCAGCTGCAAGCTTTCTTTCCTTTCTTTTTATTCAAAAGATTAGCTAATTTTCTGAAAATCATGTATCAATATCTAAAAACCCAGACATCATTAACTTTTTTGAGTTAAGAAGTTAGTTTTCTGATAAATTGGAACGCCCATCAACCTGCAGGTTCAGCGTTGCCCAGCTTAAAAAATTAAAGTAAGTATATCATACGATAAACATCAATGTAAAAAAAGTATAGAAACAAGTAAAGTATATTGATAACATTTACTGAGGAAGGCTTTCCTTAAACTATGTTAAACTACGACTGTGTTGTTTGGTCAAGTTAATGTTTATGATGGTGAACACAAAATCTTGGGAAATCTATGCAGACACATTAAGTTAGTCATAGCCTAAATGGCAGTCTGTCGCTGTCAATGTGAAACAGGTTGGCTCTTTTTCCTTTTTAAACAACAAACCTAGAAAAAACAACCAGTCACAGTCTAATAATAAACAAGCTTCTTAATATGAAATGATAAAACATTGTCAAGTTCCCATACACACAGATGCGATGAGAACCTCCCTCTGCTGTGGTTGCTGATGGATTGTGTTATTCGTGAAAATAAAGATGAGATCACCTCGTTCTGAATGAGCTCCAACGATCTTTATCTAACACTTCTTTTCTTCCAAATAAAGACAGTGAGGTACGCATAAGTTATGAGTATGAGACAAAGGCCAATGAAAAAGGCTAAAACAACAAAGTTTATGAGTTTAGTAAAAGCGAAACCACATTCAAAACCCTGCTGGAAGCCCAATGCCAAAATCTTTTACTCACTTCATGCAGGCCAAGCTCAGTGACTCCAGCAGTGACGTCATAAACACTTTATGTACAAGAGGGGCAAGACTGCTGTGAATTACAATAGTACAATGTACAGTCTTACTGATGTTGGATGAGATGTAGTCAGACATTTTTTTAAAATTGTGTTTACTTTACCCAAAAGTTTTTCTCTGCATGTTTCTATCATATAAAGATAATTCTCGCACTCAGTGGCTAAAATCTATCTAAAATCTAATTTTCTCATATTATGAATATGGTGACTGTCATAAATTGACCCTCCAGCCTTGAAAAACTGTACTGTATACATGTAAAAAATTCCTGGTATGGTCATGGGTTACGATTTCATTTTTAAATTTTTTTTTTGTCCCTAAATTATTTAATTATTTTACAATAATCATTAAGACTCCATCCATGCTGTCATGTTCTCTGTCAGGTATCAAATACATTTTTCTTTGATATCTAACCAAGCCAGCATTTGACATGTGACACCACAAAGTGTAGATCTCAGGTTTTTGGGTTTTTGTCTATGATAAGGTCTCCCTCTGGTGGAAAAGTCTACTGGCCGACTCCTCCTGCATGCAGAACCAAAGTGTTGTAATTCTAACGGGATGTTAAATCAAACATGCAATATTCATTCAAAGCCTCTGTTACTTTTTAAATACTCTAGCTTTATCATTTCCAGTTGCCATTTTTCAAAATGACAGATTTAGATCCATAAAATACTACTGGTTTAACAAGAACTGCATCTCACTTTTTGCAGAAAAGCTGTAGCTCTTGTACACAAATGACTTGTCTCGAGTGAGCAGAAAAGTTATTAATGTTCTTTGTTCTTCATTTGACATAATTCAAAATAAGTGCTGTATCTTCATAAAGTGCGTCAACTGCTCACATTAGCTGGCATGATTGGTTGTGGAATTAAGAAAAAAAACTATTTTAGATTTGCAAACATAATGAAAAAAAGCTGTCCATTCTGTGGTTCCAATTTTCATTTTCAGTTTGTCACACATAAATGTAAATATGTTTGTAAACCGAGCATCTTTCGGGGGATTTGGACATGTGCTCAGACATCACGTTGCAGAAAACTAATGTATACTGCATTTTTCATGGTTTTTCTGGCATTTCAGATGATTAATCAATAAACAAAAGCACTTTACATAATACAAAATGACAGTCTAATTTACCGCTCTACCAACAAATGTTAATGATCAATATCTGTGCATCAGTAATTACAAAAAAGATAAGAAAATATAGGGAGCAATACAAATATAACTCTTTGAGTTATTTATCTGCTGCCATGACAATGAAAACTGCAATAATGTGCTTTATAGATGAAGACTGCACACAGACTCACAGCAATGCAACAATAATGCTGCTTTAATAACTCTTCTGAATTTATGTATAAATGTCAACTGATGCCACGCTGACATATCGAGTGGCTCGCTTTGTTATACAATTCATTTGAAATAAATAATGAAGTGTCAATAAAAGAAAGGAGGAAAAGAAAACTTTGAGAAACATATTTAATGTGCCAAGGAGGAACAACGTGTTTCTGAATATATACAATTAAAAAAAAAAACATGCACTATGAAATTCTACTCACATTTGTTCAAATACATACACACTATTCCTTTTCTATCATACAAAAATAAACATCTATGATAAAACAGCATACAGTTCATCATTTTCAAATATCAGTTAAATAGAAAAAGGAAAAACACTTCAATATTTACACCTGACATAAAGTATGTAAAACCAGCCCTCTCACTCAGTCTGTTCTCTCTCTTGCTGGTTTCCTCTTCCTGCTCCTCTTGGATCCTCTGCCTGTTTGAGGTGGAGGTTCCTTGAAGTCCTCCCCCGAGCCTGTGTCCAAGCTGTCCTGGGTGTCTTTCCAGCTGTCTGGAGCCAGAGGAAAGTCCTCCTCTGGAGAGTTCACCGGTCGACCGTACACCTTGCTTTGCAGGTCAGCGATGTCGTTGCGAATGTCTGCCATCAGAAGTAGCAGGAAATCAAAGGAGCCTGGGGGGCCCTAGGAGTCAAGTACGAACAAAAAAATAAAAGTTATAATTTATAATTTACAGAATTTTACTCTCCCTTTAAAGAAATAAATCCCTGCACCTAACAATAAGATTACATTCCCCCACATCTCTGTATTTACTTAATCACAACAAAATTCAGGCTGATGAAGACTGGCCACTGGCTACTGAGCATTTTCTCATGATTTGTTAATGTTAACACCATTAGTGTTTATTTAGGGGTTTTACTCTGTAAGCGTGCACATCATCTGCTAAATTGTTTAATTTCCACAGTTCCCTGTAGCGTGTTTTAAGCCCTGCTTTAGTTTAACTGTACTGTTCTGGATAATAGTAACATAACAATAGTGTGGCATCAGTATAGATAGCCTTAGTATAGATAGATAGTCTTACTGGTGGTCCGACAGGCCCAGGAGCTCCTCTGTCCCCCTGAGGAAACAAAGCAAATATTTAGTTTAGATGAATTACAGTGGAGAGGAAAGACATGAGAAGAATTCATAATAATCTGCTCAGGGAACGTTTCACGGAGCCAGAGCAACAGCGAGAGAGAAGGAAGTTCAGGATGTACCCAACCACCAAAGCCTCAAGGATTAAAAATAGGAGAAAGCAAGCATATCATTTTGCCACAGTGTGCCACAGTTTTCTGGGGAAGAATGGTTTTACAGCATTAATCTTCAATAACAGAAAGAAAAAAAAAAT
The DNA here is from genome assembly GCF_036924035.1 of Leuresthes tenuis. Lineage (NCBI taxonomy): Eukaryota > Metazoa > Chordata > Actinopteri > Atheriniformes > Atherinopsidae > Leuresthes > Leuresthes tenuis. Next base: position 15,167,732 of record NW_027325373.1, read on the forward strand.
CCCTCAAGAATTTGATGCAGAAGTTTTAATCTATATTGTGGATTTTCTAAAATCGAGACAGGCTAAACATTAAACATACAACACATACGTTGAATTAGCAAATTGCACGTTGACCAAATGATATGTTCAACAAACAAAGCTGGCAGAATTCTGGTCTGATATGTGACCACTCTCCTCGGCAGCATTGGTTCAATTTGCAACTATCTCGACACAGAACTGAGTTTCAAGCATGGTCCACATATTTTTGACAGAATAAGGTTAAGACTTTAAGCAGTTCTTGTCCAGTGGAAGACCCGACTGATTGCAACTTTTGAAGGTGGATTTTGAAACTTTGCTCAGCAAATATTTTCTCCACAAGGGGGCAGAGTTTTACCAGACAAAGTGTACATTTCCATTCCTATTTAAGATTATTCGATTCATTTATATGGCTTCTTTTTTCTAAAAAGAGCACCTTTCACCATCTTTCTGAGTGTTTTGGGTTAAGCTGAGTGTCATGAGTCCTGAGGAAGTCCTCTCTCTTCGTTATTCAGTCTACAAGTTCCACTGGCAGCTAAACAGCCACAAAGCATGATGCTACCACCACCACCATGATTAAGAATTAAATACAGTGCATTGCCCGTGGTGTTAAATGATCCACCTTTTACTCCTCCAAACCAACTGTCCATACCTACTCAGTCTGTGTCTCAACTGTTGTTTCTGATCATCTGAACTGAGGTCATTTTTGAGACCAAAGTGGCAAAGGACGTTTTGGAATTTTCAGGGTGAGTTAATGATGTATTCAGGTGTGTGTATATGCGTTAATTTCAGAAGGTCCATAACATTGTTTTTAAATTCAAGAAAAATAATTCTATTCATGCCAATGGTGAGTGTATGAAAACCTCTAATTAGAGCAATAGAGTCATTGGATAGTTTACTTTGTATTGATCTTCTAATGTGATTCCAATAAGGCAGCAAATAGGTTTAAGTCCTAAAGAGTAGAAATATGCCTGAGTAACCACATCCTGTATTTGACACTTCTTTGGTATAAGATTAGCATGTTAACTTACAGTAGCCCCAACCAATCTGGCTGCTGTGGTTGTTCGACAGGCTCAAGGTCACATTGAGGCTGTGAGTGTTTTGGCAGCTGGTTTGGATTTGTTACTCAGTAAGAGAGATTACCATCACCCTCTGATCTATCCACACAAACATCCCACTTGAACAAAAAGTCAATAAGGAAGATGCACCTAAGTCTTTCCATACGTTCAATTAAAAAACTATGCAAACAATGTTCTGAGCACGAGATTCAACAGTCGATGCAAGATGAGAATCTTTTGAGCTTTTACACCTCGTGCTTTCTTATCAGAAGTTTAAAAAGGAGTGTCTTCACGATTTCTAGATTAGTACTTACCATCCAAACCACACTCCATCTTTTCCAGGTCACTTTCAGGTCTGATTATGTTTGAAAGGTTGCTGTGGATTAGCTGCCTGAAGTGGCTGATCTCAGTCTAAACTGATTCTGACATGTTGCAGGATCGGGAAGGTTCAGCTTTCCATTCAAAGTAAAGAAACCAAACCTTACTCACTGCAACACTGACCTGCTGTTCTTAACACAAACAAAGGTCAAATAAAGAAACTGACAAGACGTAGACTATCAACTGTCATAGTCACAAATGACGTACATACATTTGCTTAATTTAAACCTTAACACCTCGTTCATTTGGTTAAAGTCTTTACTCCCCATCTGAAGGAGAGCAGATCATTGTCAAACTCAGCAGCAACTGTGAGCAAACACAATGCAGGAACCTGACAAGGCCAAAATCGCCATCTGCAAGCCACAGAGATGCCTAATCTTTTAAATTATTATTTTTTTTACCTTAGCTGCTTTGTGATTTTCTTTCTATGGATATCACAAGGACGAAAGAGCAGGTACCAACAAATTTGGTCGAATGAAAAAAAAAGTGAAAATTGAAGAACAGCTGTCATTGCAACAGGAATTGAATCACCAGTGTGTCTCCCTAATCTTCGACTTAACGATCTGCTGGAACCTTTTTTTCCCCAACACTTTGCCTCAGGCGTCTCTAGGAGGAAAAGCAGAGAAAATGTATTCTTTGAAAAACTTGTTTCTGCCTCCTTTCAGCTTCAAGTCTTCAACCTGGAGGTCGGGAAGAAGTTAATGGCTTGCCACTTATTACTATCTGCCATATTTCTGTCATAATTTTGCTACTGACAAGCAGCTGATGTTTCAAAGTAGGCCAGTGCCAACTCATGTCACTGAAGACATCTTTGCAGGTGAGAAAAACAAAGTTTTGCTTCATTATCTTGTTATATCTTGCTGTTAAGTAATCCTATCACTGGGAATAAACTCTGCTTGTGCAGCATTCTAATGAGAATTCATTCATACTGGCACCTGCCTTGTGTTTTACACCCAGTAGCATTCTGGAGAAGCTGAGAAACAATGACGCTATAGAGAATTTCCATCCATCCATTTTCTATACCCGCTTAATCCGTCGGTCGGGCCGCGGGGGGGGGGCTGGAGCCTATTTTAAAATTTCTATTATAATTAGAATTTTTTTGACTGACATGGTCAGTCTAACGGCTAATCTAGTTGACATTGAAATATGAAGCACCAAGCCAAGAGTAAATCATCTCCTGCCTCATGCTGCCTTAGGAGGGGGGGGTTGTTGGACAGCTTTACTTAGTAGAATTGCTACTTGTTACAGGAAAGTTAGATTTTGAAATACACAGAAATGACAATATCAGATGACAAAATAACATCAGATCTCACCTTCAGACCATCCTTTCCTGGTGATCCAGGAGGTCCCTGTTAAGTAAAAAAAAAACAAAAAAAACATGTGGTTCACATATATTTAATTTTTCAAGCATATCCGAGGAGTTTTTCTGGTTTCTAGTTGTTACTGTGGCTCAGACATGTAGCTTGCCAATACACAAAGAATAATGCATTCTTGTATATTGTCAATTTTCCACAAAAAAATGACTCAAACTCTGTCTGAATACAAAATTGTTATCTTAATCATGTTCCATTATGAGATTAAGTAAGATGTGCCAGGATCCAGGTCTTTCCTGGGGGACTTTAGATCAATGGCGGAGGCTGCTTTGATCTCAGTCATGGGATAATCATCTTCAAAGACACGTAAACACATTGCATAGGGAGTAGTGCCAATATTCAGATCAGTACAAAGCCTCTGAGTCACAGGTTCAGGATTTCTAAAACACAGACAAGCAGTCAAACACGTGACCTCATAACCAAACTGTGAACCTAGAATTTTTTTTATGTCAAGTTTTTATGTGAAGAGAGGACAAGATTCCCTCCTTACATCATTAGTTCAACCACTCTTGCATATGCATTGATTAACTGTATTAACAAACTGTGAGTATGAAAGTAGACATGCATTCAAACTTGCAAAACAACAGATGCCCTTCTTCTGTGAAAACACTGTCACATTGTTCCTAACTTTATGGTTTGGCTTCCTGCAGCATGTGATATGACCGATTACAGGTGTTGATGGTCTGATTAATCAATAATGAGACTGCATAAATAGAAGAGCTTTAAAAAGCAGATCTATGGCTCAATGGCCACATCTTGCACATTCTTGATTCAGATCCCATACCTCAACACAGAGGGTTTACATTCGCAGGCAAGACTGAGTATTGCATAAAACCTCATCAAGCCAAAGAAAACAACTAAAGCTGCGAATGGATTCAGTCCTCTCTGCTGTTTTTACTATTACCATGTGTCATCCCTTTTCACCTAGCAAAAATGAGGGGCTTTAAGAGTGTGTATTTTCTTTCTCTCCTGGGACCTCTCTTACGACGCAGCAATACTAAATTATTTGAATTATTTTGGTGAGCAAATCCCAGAACCTCATAAAAATCTGCCACATAGACTTAAGCAAAAGAAGAATTTCCAAGTCTTGCTTCTTTTCTTATCTAATCTAGCCATTTGACCCACTGACTCAAATCAGAACTGTGCAGCTTAACCAACCAGAAACAGAGGCTAAGATAGATGTGTAAGAGAAAAGTATTTAAAGATCACAGTCCAACTCGCATAATCCTGCTTGATTTACAGTTACAGATCTAAACTCATCATGGACATGAAGGTCATGGCAATGTTAGGTTTTATTATAGTATTGTACAACTGATTTTTCATAGTTACTGGACAGCTGCCATGCAAGAAAGAATCTCCTGGAACGAAACACCTTCAAGCTTGACTAAAGTTTCTAGCTGAGCACATGAGGTGATGTTTTGTTGTCAGAGCAGACAAACATTAAGTCAGCGCCAATAACACTCTACCTACTGTTAATCATGGTGGTGGTAGCATCATCTGGGGCAGTTTTGCTGCCAGTGGAAATGGCAGATTGCCAAAGGGGATGGAGTAAATAAGAAGCAGGAGGGAGTTCTTCAGTAAAAATATCAAATATCCAATCAGAGTTCTGCGAGAAGCTACAAAAACTACCAGAAACTACAACTTGTACGTCTTATTCACGGGCTTTGTCTATTAAAGATTTAATGTATGATATGTCAAACCTTAATGCAGCAGCAGATAATGTTGAGTCTCATGTATTCTGTAAGTGGCAGTATGGATCAAGTGAACTTCAAATTAATAAACAATTTCTTTTGGAACGAGATTCTTCAGCTCTTGTGCAACACCCAGTGGTTTCTTAAAGGTTGTACTGTAAATTGGGCCTTCAAAGACTCATGTTCTACAATCCTGCCTCAGAAAAAGAACCAAATAGGAGCGACATATTGCCACGACAACCATGCCCGTGATGAGTGTATGCAAATTTCTGACACCACTTCAAGAAAGCTACGCAAACACAGCAAGAGATGAAAATATCAAATTGGATTCTTTATAAAAGCTCAGGAAAGACATTTGTTTCATTTAAGGTGGACATATGACCAGAGTAATAATGTTCAAAAGGTGGGTTTAAAACATAGTGATTTACTGTAACAGATATAACTTAACTGACCACAGGTCCTCGAGGGCCACGTTTTATGTGGTATAGGTCTGGTGTGGGTCCAATGGGTCCCATCAAGCCCCTGGGACCAGGTGCACCAGGGGGCCCTAAGAGTCCAGGAGGGCCCTCTGAACCTGGATCTCCTAAATTAATGAATGCCTGATATTAGAAACAACTAAAGTAAAAGTAAAACACACAAAAGACCACTGTTTATGGATTGACCCATAGAAAATGGTGGCATAATCTCATCAACTTCTCAAGGGGCAGCAGCATGATGAACACATTACAAACGCAGCTCAGATACCCGTGTGATGACCTTTGTGCTGCCTTAAAATTTCCATCTTGTACCATCATCATATCATGAGTTATAATGATTGCATAATACTTTGATTTATGATCAAATACATATCAGCAAAACCAGCAGCCTTGGCTATATTTTAATGCAGACTATCATCACAACAAAATGCTAAAATAAGAAGGTGAACATTGTGTCTGCTGAATATTACTATGTTAGCTTAATGACTGTCACCTTATTAGCATGTTAAGATTAGCGTTCACAGTACAGCTGCGAATAAGGACAGCTCTGTGCGGCATTAACATAAAGGCTGAATGCAGGTCCCTTTATTATTATTTCTTACTTTCTGTGTCTTACCTGGAGGTCCAGGAGAACCTGGGGGCCCTGGTAAATATATAGGTGATGTCAGGATTTTCTCGCTTGTCATCTGCATAGGGACATCAGCACTATTTGACAGCAAGGCCATCTTAGAAAAAGTGTGAAAAAAACCCCCAAAAGACAGGAAGAAGACTGCTGAGAAAAATGATTGAATGAATAGACGGATAAATAGAAAACTAAGAAGCCACAACATTTCATCATCAGTATGGTTCCTAAATGTTTTTACATAAAATCATTCATGAAGTAGGCACCGTCAAACAGGACAGGAAAATTACACACCAGAGAGCCAATATCAAGAAAAACTATTCTTAAAATCATACACCCTTCCAAAGATGAAAGCTTATATTCAGTCTGCACCACATGAACTGTAACCAAACCAGATAGAGGCCAGCCTCCATTATTCAGCATGACCAAGAGAGTTCCCGCTCTGTATGGTGTGTGGTATCCTTGGGTTAAGTCATCTTTGATCTGGGTAACTTCACGTGGTTTTGGCAATGCCCGCAGGAAACATGTGGATTTGGCTTGCTGTGCTACAAGAACCTAATTCGTGATTCAGCATTCATGCATATTTCTACACACAAACACGCTAAACGAGGCTGTGGTTCACCTGCTGATTAGTAAGAATTATACAAGACTGCATCCTGCGACCTTTGGAACAAGCATTTGAACTAGAGGGTCTAAAAACTTTTTATATTTGAACATTTCAATGATAGAAATATTTGAGCATATATAGAGTTTAAACCTTAAAGTTAAGAGGGAGCAAGAAAAATATTTTCAGGTTGTTTTCCTAATATATGCTGCATCATATTGTATATATAGAGTATAGGTCTGGGAGCACCTCGACCACACAGCTTGAAGTTCTAGATCATGTGTTGCAGTCGAGGGGCGATAAGCGCCACTGCTGACGGACTCGTGCTCCTGCAATTTTCACTAAGGTCAATGGAGCTCCACTGCAGAGTTTTACATAAACTTCACACCAATTCTTATGTATGGGCAAAGAAATCGACCGGCTCTACACAGGAAACATTTTCATTAGTTTCTTTTTTATTAGGGAAATAAAACGCATTAATATATCTCATGAGAGTTGTAAAAAAATTGACCTGCTCACGTATAGACTCCTTAGAGATAAAGCAAGGGTACTAGGCAGTTATTAAGGAAAAGAATAGTTCTGGGAATATTGACATTTAGCTGAATAAAGTGTGTTTAATGAGCAACAATATTTTCCTGCATGGCCCATTTGAAGTAAACTAGAAGACAGAAATGTATGCGTTTTCTGTTTTACCTTCTGTTTAAGCTGCAGGACAGACATCTTGATCTGAAGGAAATCCTCACAAGTCGCTGAGCAAGTTCCAGCGTTCATGACATTATCACACTTTTCAAAGAGATGAACTGCTGGGAAATGGGAAAATATTAACATCACGTGAGTTACTGGAAAAAGTTCAGAAAACTCAAATTTTCACTGCTTTTCTCAAAATTCAAATGTTTGATGAGTTTGTGGTAACTGTGTGGCCCCAAAAAGTGACTCATCAAGTTCATTAGCTAGGTTTCCATTTACTAGCAAGGAAAAAAAAAAATGCTCAAAAATGGGCTGACACATTTCAATCAGCCAAAATGAATAAAGGCTGGATAGTGGTGCCAAATGGTGCCGCTGTAGGCTCTGTTGTTAGTGCTTAGGTAGTCAGTAGAAGAAATAGCTGTCCTAACTGGAAACAAACCTTGAGAAGGACAAAAAAAAAAAACAATCTCTGGAGTTATACATCTCATCTGGACAGATGCCAGTCAGTCATGTGAGTTCACAGTTTGATGGGTCAGATTAGAAACAGTTGGCGAGTCTTGTCATTTTAATCAGAGGCTATGTCCAAAGTTTAAAATCTTGGATACAAGCGTGAAGTTTTCTTTTAAACAATTATTTTTTTGCACCTTAGTGGAAGTTTTCTTTGAAATAATTATTTTTTTTGCACATTAGTGGAAGTTTTCTTTTTCTGCAGTGCATCTTTTTACAGTTTTTATTCACCTTTTCTTATCCATATCCTCTGGATTTGAATGAAAAACAAAAATGGATAACCTTCTACTGTAATTTGCAGGGATCCAGTGGTTGGTGACTTACTAAGCATGACTTAAGCGGGTGGTCTCAGAAATGAATCAGTCTTTCGGGAATTTAAGAAATAAAAGCAAACCACTATCCCCGATAGCTAGAACATGAAACTTTTTTTCAGATTATTCACCCTTTTTCCCTTCATTGGTCTTTTGCTACCAACACAAACCAGTTAAAAAAAACACTGATTTAGTCACTAAACTTAGGCTAGCACCTCTGGCTTTTTTTTTTTCTTTCTTTTTTTTTTAAACCAGGCCTGCCTGTAGGAGAGTGGGCCCTGCTCTACATGTACATAGTTTTAATGGATGGGTGAAAATGTCTGGACACTATTTTCCTTTCTATATTACAAAGCAGCAGGCCACAGGGGAGAAGCATGATCATATGCACCACAGTCTTTCACTCTCCTGCCTCTACTGAAATGTTATAGTAGGTAACAGAAGATATCCTCATGGGAGGAAGTAGCAAATCTGCAGCCCCTCACTGCTTCACTGGCAACTGAATCTGGGGCAAAAGAAAAGATGTTTTTATCGACTCGACCATTTATGTTTTCTTCACGTGTAACCAGCAAATCAGAGAAGACCAGGAGTCATAGGGGCAGCAGTACGTTCGGGTGCCTGAACTGTTCTGACATACACAACAGGCAGAGATGTCTAATGACTTCCAGGTGTCTGTGTTTGTAGTGCAGCTTACCCCCCCATCCCCTTCTTTTTCAATCTCTTTGTCTCTAACACACACACACACACACATGCACGCACACACAAACACAACAATAACAATGTGCAGTCAGCTCCACATCACTTTAAGATGTTCCCTTGAATAAAGAGAAAATGTCTACGCTCACCTCTCTCTCCCTTGGTGCATGTTTTCCCATCTTCTTCCAGGAAATAGCCTTTCTCACAGTCACACCTGTAGCTCCCCACAGAGTTGATGCAGATCTGAGAGCATGCGCTCCTGTTTTTGTCTGCACATTCATCAATGTCTTCATGTTGCAGTGAAAAAGTAGATAGCAAACAAATAAAAAACGAAGTTTAAGATCAAAACATGTGAGGTACACAAAAGGTACGCATACTGCAAATTTAATCGCATTTAAAAATAACGGAAAATAGAGATCATGTTAAAATATTTTCAAATTGTAGTTTACATTTCTTTTCTAAATCTACAGAATAAGTGCATCTTTAAGAGATTAAAAAAGATCTTAATTCTTTAAGTAAACAATTTCCAAGCCCAGTGAATGACTTGAGAAACTTCCTGTCGATAAGCTTTCCTATCATGAAAAAGTATTTCTTTTAGTTTATTAAACATATTGTCATAGTTTCATTGGCTGAAGGAAATTTCACTTTGCAACACAAATGTAGGTCCATACTGCAAAAATAAAGAGAACTGTTGGATAGAAAAAGTTCTACTTCCATACGGTGCCTATAAACTCTTTTATCAACACACGGTGAACCAAAGTCACTGATGAACGTTCAAAGGGTAAAAACAGTCGGAGAACTCGCACAGCAAAACAGAAATGAGAATCAAAATAAAGGTCAACCTCAAATTAAACACACAGTAATTGTGAACATGCATTAAAAGTTAGACTTACACCAGAAGGTGTACAATCACCTAAATGTATCTACTGCAGCATGCAAGTATTATTTAAAAAGAAAAGAAATTGAATTAATTGATCTGGGTCCACCATTACGCTGTGGATGTATCCATCTGACTGCAGCAGTTAAAAGCTTTTGCCAAACTCTGTTGTTGGAATAATAAAAAAAAAAAACAAGCCAATATAGACTGTAAAATAGTTGATCTAGCGCAATTTCTACCTTTTTTTCCTAAATAAAACAAATAGAACAGGTCTCTTCTAAAAAAAAAAAAAAAAAAAAAAAAGGAAATACTAAACTGCAATCTGGTACAACTCAGATTGACACTATAGCCCAATATAAATCTTGGATTGTTAGGCATGTCCTCATTTTAATTATTGCACTTTTGTGTTGTGCCCGGTCTCACCCAGGCAGTAGGGCTTCTCTCGGTTTCTGTGACGCTCACGGTCGTAGCGATAGCCAGGGTAACAGGTGCATACCACTCGACCAAAATGGTCCGTACACTGCTGCTCACAGGGGGCGCCACTGCACACATCATAGTCTGCAAAAGAAAAAAAATATATATGTCAGTGAGTAAAAAGAAAACACATTCTTAAAATGCCAACAAAAAGAAAGTTACATTTGATCTTATATTAATGAAATAGAAACCTTTGAAACACTTAGGGCAGGACATCCAAAACAATCACAAACAATTAGAATAAGTGACATCCAAAACTATTTTTTTTCTACCTTCAGGAATGCACTGGCCCAACACAAACTTGAAGCCATTGCAACATTTCTTTCTGTAAAAAATGAAAAGACAAATTCACAATCCTTTTAACATTCACAAGCTGATGTTTGACACGTTAGAAAAAGTGTGTTACATTCTTACTATTTCTAAAGTTGTGTTTTTTTGTAAACAAGACTTGAAGACCAGACTGCAAATGCACAGATACAAGCTGCTGTCTGTAAGTATCTTTGCTGGCTCTGCCCGTTCATTCATGTCTGATGACACTATGAATTACAGTTAGAACCCCCCCACTGAGCTGAATCTGTTTTGTGTATTGCATTTAGTCTAAAAATCTCCCTTCAGAATCCATCTGTTCTGATCCAACATTTAACTTAATTTATCATCTACTCCTTGTACCAAAAGCTTTCTTTCTCTCTTGAATGCTTTCAATTCATTTTCAAATTCCTTTTCTATAAAATTGAATATTTCAGTGTTTTTAAAATGGGGGTAAATAAGTGAAAACAACTTTGGGAGAAAAAACTGAAGCAACATAATGACTCCCCATGTATCTTACATTCATTATTTCATTCCATATTTCATTTACTGTATTCCACCCCAAATGGAAATATTTCCATGAGTCATGTCATCATGAGATATTCATTACTTACTCACATTTAGCTCTTTTCTAGGGAAAAGTGCTACCAGGTGTTGATTTCAAACAGGAGATGACAACACAATCCACCATGAAGTCATGGCAATTCAGACACACACCCTTTGATTACACTTTAATGCTATACAGCTTTTATTCAGCATCAGTTTAAATAATGGGCCCTTTCAATGTGTTGTTTTGTCTGTCCTGCTTATTGGCATTCAGAAACGATGGCGAAATATATCTACTGGCACATTAGCATACTGAAGACAAAAGTCTTCGGTATGCTAATGGAATTGTGAGTCTAAATGCTAACAATGTCAACAAGTGACCTCATAGGTTTATTTGATTTAGCTTTTTAACATTTGTGCATTAGCCCTGAACATACCATAGGGCTAATGGGAACGTCAGTGTTTGATTATGCATTTTGTTGGAAAAAAAAAAAGTTACTTTTTCAATTTAAGGGGGGAAACACATGTTAGCCACATGGTGGGTCTAAAGGAAGAGTCAGGGTACTAACAACTACATCTCCGTAGAAACAGATGGACATGAGGATATTTGAAAGGAAATAATTGGATAATGAGTGTAATTTAATGGAATGACTGTTTAGGAAAAATAAGAGAAGCAATATATGTTATCTGTGGGCACTTAAGCTGACAAACCACAGATAGATCTCTAAGCTCTCTCCTTTAAAAGACCATTACAGAGTTGGAACGGAATGACTCAATATTAAAGTCATTTTGACAAGAAGAATGTCTTCACTTCTGCTTTTCATCTCATTACAGAGAGATTTTCCACTTGTAATTCCCCAATCTTATTTATGAAGCAAATGACCCATTCAAAAATGGAAATGGGTTTCACAATCATGTATATATAATCCCAGTAAAACAAAGTAAATCACATTCTAATTCCATAGTGTCCATATCTTACAGTCAACTGTTTTTACAGTCATTTTGATGAGTACAGGATATACCGAAACCACATACTTATTCACACACACTGCAGAATATTTACTACCTAAAACGGAGCCACAAGGACTTTCCTCGTGGCTCTTGCGGCTTTCCCAGAAGGCAACTAACCTCCCAACAATCACATTTCAATGTTTTTGCTGACATCAAAACAGTAGTTATTATGTAGAGAGAAAAATGATCTCTCAAGAGACCTTCAATGAGTATGTTTGCGCAATCAGGTTATTTCTGAGCAAATATGTTGGGATGTTGTGTGATTTCATTTGAGTAACTCAGCACATTAAGAGAGCATCTTAGCAAATAGCCGAGTAACTTTGTCATTACTATTAAAATAGGCAATTTTTCTGCCATTGCTGACTTACAATGATTAACTCTAATAATGTGTTAGTCCAAATTGCATGTTTACATGAAGTGCCTGTGTGTCCACAAGCTCTTTGAGTAGGATTACTTTAAAGGGGACCTAATTTAATTCTTCTCTTATTTCAAGTCATCAACTGAAATGAACGAAAGTTATCTAAAGACTAAACTGACAATTACGTCTTACTATAAGTAGGCAATGAGTATAATATTTATCAAAAAGAGACTTCAGATCTACTAGTATCAGCACATCAGAGATGTATAAGCTACTATAATAGAGCTCACAATGCCACACAGAAGGTGCTGCAATGGTAGAGAGTAGCAGGAAGCAGTCATGTCTGACTCAGTGGACTGTTGTCAGAAACCTAACATCTAACATTCTAACCTAATTTGCATTTTCTTTCCATGATTACTATTGGCATTTTGGACAGTGTTTAGTCGAATTTTTTATTGTTTGTGAAATCTATATTAAGTGCGTTGGATTGCTAAGCTATTTATATCCAACAATGCTTTATATGCCGTCTGAAGAAAGTGGTTTATTGAAAGTTTCCGTGTCTCAGCCACATGGCCTGTGTGACAAAAATTTCATGTCATCTCATCTGTCTGCAAGGGTCCAATAATGAGCGATAATGTAGACCAATTAAATAACCATGCATGGGAAGCTTAGGGGTCACTGACTCCAAATGTAGTATGTGTACGACATGTAGTATGCAGATACAGAAAACCATGTACCATGTTAGTCTTTGGGTGAGTAGCAGGTACACCCTGGATAGGTCGTCAGTGCCTCACAGGGCCACATAGAGACAGACAGCCACGCTCACACTCACCCCTATGATCAATTAAGACACCAATTAACCTAACATGCATGTTTTTGGACAGTGGGAGGAAGCTGGAACACCCGCAGAGAACCCACGCATACATGGCAAGAATAAGCAAACAAAACCACGCAGATAGGCAGAACACACTCTCACTATTCTAAATATATTCTTCAATAGGTTTGACTTTGTACTGTGCGGTAGTTTGTAAAAGCTATATCACGCATGAAATATTACAAAATTTCATTTAAATTTAGCAGACATTACTTAGAAGCAAATGAAAATAAGAATTATTGCAAGGGAGAAAACCACGGGCTTTGTGCTTTTTCGTGGCCAAAGAAAAGTGGAGAGTGAGTTAGGTGGTACCAATAGACTGCATTCTACACACTGGACCTTTATGATGACTGATACAGAAGAAATTTTACATGCATAAACAATGCATGTCTAGGCTGTAACTTGAACACCAAGAAAACGAGTCGATTTGAGATGGTTTCCTGTGTGACACAATCTTCATTTCGCAAAAACAACCCAAAGAGGACAGAATGCACTTATAGCAAATAACCTCTTAGCTAAATAAACAGGGTTAGTTGGGAGATGAACAGAAAATAAACATCTTTGTCCATCTCCAAAAGATCATGAAAGAGGCAAGAGCATCCCATGGAAATTGGATCCAAATCTGTTCGCTTTCGCTGGACTGTTTCTTTATTAAATTAGCACTTTGGGAAATGTTCATTAGCTCTATGATCTTCTGCTTTACTGTGATATTCCACATTATATCATTACACAAACAAGTCTAAATGTATCTGTTACATTGCAGATTAAAGGAGTTTTTAAATACAATAACATTATCTTGCATTTTCCATTTATACTAACTGATTTAATTTCAAATAGCTGATTTCTTTTATTGTCCCTTTGTCAACCTTTTATACAGTATTTTGACATGCATGTATATGAAGATTAAGGGAGAAATTAGATGGAAATTACATCAGTTGGTGACGAATAACTGAGTGAAGGTCAGTGCATTAAAGCAATTCAATTAATTAATTTCTATCAGGATTTATGTTCTGGAGGTGGAAAATTGGTCGATTAAAGGTCAGAGAAATTAACTGTTGATATATGAAAATAACATTACTGGGCTGACAGTATAATGTGTGATTTGGCGCTTTCAATATATTAAAATGCTGAACAAATAGCACATTAGAGTCTGCAGTACAAAAACAGATGGAATTTGAACTGTTGAAGTCAGCTGGGATAGAATTATATATTTTTTCTAATAATAATAATAATAATAATGATGGTTTAAGAACTTCCATTAAGTGTATATAATGAATGCGCATGGACTCACTAATGCTGAAATAGAAGAGAGTGCGCTTCTCTTCAAACAGCTATGTTTACATTTAAACAGCTGTCCAAATCAATATCTGCTATTGATTGAAGAAAAGCTATTTAACAGACCAAATCAGCTCCTCTCAGTATTCGAGCAGCAGAAACTGCTCAGATCGACATCACTCTTCGTAGCGACCCGCTCAGATAGATCACGGTCAAAGATTAGGCTTGGGCAATAACAGAAAAATCCCTTCATGATAGTATACAAAACAAAATCCCACTGAGATATGATGCACAGAGCCTCAAAAACCTTACACAAGAACAGCTCAGAATACAATCCTCTGCAAGCTGGTTGTTTGCTCATGTACTTGATGCAAATCGGAAAACAAATTCAAAACACATGTGGATTCCATTCATATTCATGAGTGAAAAAACAAGGGGTGAAAGATTTCCCAAATGCATTCATGACACTTTTTCAACAAGAATACCAATGAGCAGAGTTTGCTGGGTCACATACCCGCACACAAAACACCGGCATGTTGTGATTGACATCTACTTTCAGACACAGAGCACTGCACTTGTTCAGCGATCAAGACATCACAGACAATCTGTTTGTTTTGCCACCTGTGCCTTTTTTCACCTAAAGGTCATTTCATTTAGCCAGTGACACGTATCATTTTACAAGGGCCCCTTGAAATCTAGACATAAACTAGTCTGACCTTAGTCACCCGGGTTGAAGCATAAGCACTCTAATCACCTTATAAACAGAGGCTCTCCTCTGAACCAACATGGTGCTCCAGCTTAGTCTTGTATTAAAATGCACTAATTCACACTGACACATGAGTTAAAGCTGAAAAATGAAAATGAATTTAAAGCAAAGAATACACAAGGATGAAGAAGACCCACATTCTGTGTAAACACCTTCACCCTGGCCATGCTCTTCATCACAACCAAGCATGCTGCGCTCTCTAACAAATACAAAACTGAAGAGTAGTAACACGCAGCTGTGAGACAAAACATGCAGTCTGCGTGGAGGCTTATTTGTCTAGCATTGCTGCCAGTGATATACAATAACATGCCTGCATTCCATACGAGCACATGGTTTACAAAGTGGAGAGGACACAACTTCATTATACTGAAAAGAGTGGGACATAAAATAAACATTTAAGTTTGTAATGCTGGATTTCTATGTTTTGTGTTCAAATTAACAAGTATATTTGTGTGCTGCAGAGCTGGCTGAACAAATCAAGCAATCTGAGGAGTTCAATGGGATCTGCTTACTTCATATTTTTGCATAAAAATCAATATACATTCACAGTGCTAGAATGCCTACATAGGTTTCAAAATAAGCAGTTTTACCTGATTCAATACACACAAAGAAGCAAAATGACATCTAGTCTGACAAAGAAAGTGTGAACATTTGAGAAATGTTTTTCTGAAAAACATCCGAAATTAGGATTAGTTTGGAAAAGCTCATCGTATGTTTGAGGGTTTGTTGGTCTTTCCCTCCTTTATATTTCATATAAACGAGTATGTGGAAACACTATGGCAAGTGCAGTGGTCACGTGATAATATCCAGCTCAGTACCAGTCAAAAGTTTGGAAACATCTACCCATTCATTTCAAAGAAGTTCTAAGTCAAAACCTTTGACTGACAGCAATTAATTTTCGACTCCAAAGCCAGTGTCAGTGGCTCACAACCTGGAGTCCATGCCTCCCTCCCTAAGGGAGGGTGCCGAAGATCACATGGAGTTCCTAAGGCTTTTACTCCACAGGATGCAAAAAATCATAACACATATTTAGTGGATAATCAAAAGCCTGTAGAAAGATGAAGTGCTGCTGTTACACAAGAGGGTTGTGTGATTTATCGAGGATGAAGATTGGTTGTGTGTTTTATTGAGCTACAGGATATAAAATAATTCCCTAACAAGAGCATCTAAAACACTGTACTAGCAGCTGACTGATGGACTTTGATTGAATCTGAATTCCTAAAAGATACATTTACTCTATTAATAAGACATACAAGCTGATTCAAGGTCTTGAATCAAGTATAACCAAGTTATTATCACATTCAGCATCGGGTACCTTTCAGCGCCATAAACAATGGAAAACAAATGAATAAATATGAGAATTTCCGACTTTAAATCTCATCACTGGCCATAGGTATTCCAGCTCAAGATGGTTGTTAGTTGGGTTTTTTTTTCAGTATTTTTTTTTTTTAATGAAAGTCAAAATGTGACTTATTGTTCTGGAAAGGTATGCCAATAATTTTTGAGATACTTCTTTTGGTGTGCGTGGGTGTGTTAGTGCCTTTACAGGCTTGGCAGCAAGTTGATACCAGTGGAAGCTTCCAGGAAAAATGCTAGGAAACCATCGTTGAAGAGCTTAGACTGTGGCCCTTTCTCTCCTTTAAAAATCAGTCTCGTCTCACCAGAAAGCATGAAATAGATAGGTTTGTACACATGTTCAAAATATAGGAGGCTGTGGTTTACTATCAGGAAGTGTTTCTCAGAAATTACAGGAATTGAGACCTAAAAATTTTCTTTTGTAAATATCTAACCATGTAGCTGTTTAGCATGTAGATTTATCCATGCACTTTTAACCCCAACCAATCATGGGTGACAGCACATTTGAAAACAGTTCAAGGGAAGGAGAAAAGCCCAATGACAACTGAGAACATTCAGGACGAGTCCAGAAAAAATAATCTGTTGCATGGTCTGCGGATTATTCAACCATCCACAAAGTGTTTGTGGCCAAATGAACATGAGATGAGATGTGAAAAGTGGAAGCCATCACATAGGAACACAAAAGAAGACATATGTAGCTTGTCGACATGCTGACTGATCAAAACTTAGGCTGCAACTGTGTAGGAGATGGTGTAAAGAAAACATAGCTACTGTACAATTTTTGTATAAAGAAACTAACGTTTATGGCTGGCACTAATGTAGCTTTTTATGTTCCATCAGCTCTGTTTTGGGCCTTTTATTACATTCCACAGCTTCCTTACAAAGACGTTCAACAGTTCATACTCACTTTTCACTTCTAGCTTCATTCTACAAAATTGTACTTAAAAGATGGCACAGCGTGTTCCACGAATTCTCTGGACGTCTCTATTGTAAAGACAACATAGACTCCTATTTACATTTACACAAGATTCTGGTATGATCTTTACATAACTATTGAGCAAAACCTGAAAGGTCGTCACAACCTGTAAAGTATGTTTGCACAAGACCATCTGTTAAATCAGACATTTTCTCATCAGACGCAACTCTGCCCAAAAAAAAAGTTTTTTTTCTTAAATCTTCAGTCTCTTTTCTGGACCGTAGCCCTCTCCAGTTCCTCCAGCTTGTCCAGATGTGCTCTCCATCTAATTTTAAATCCAAAACCCTAGAGCTTATATCCAAAACAAAACAATTCATAAAACTACACAACACAGCTCAAACTTATCTGTTAATACAGCCTACTCAGTCTGTTTGCAGTACTTTCTACTTGCAAGAAAAATGCTCAAACTCAGTCTGACCCTGAACCGCCTCAGCTGCAGGCTCCAATTTTCAAGCGCCACCTTCAAATATCACCAGAAATGAATCAAAGCTCATCCTGCTGTTTAAAAGCAATGCATTCCAAGTGTTTATATGATAAATTGAACTTAATAATAAACAACTGGTAAACTCTTACTGTGTAGAAAATCCAAGCGCGTCACGGATACACAGATAGATTTATGATGTCGTGCAGCTGACACTGATGTGCCATTAACATGTGCAACACTTATCTTGACGAAAACCAGAGAAAAGAGAAATTTCCTGCGGTGTCACGAGGAGAGTTAGAATTCTGGCAAGTTAGTGGTCAGGTGAAAAAAGACATGAAAGATTACAGCAGGCATTGTGAATATCAATGTTGCTGATGCAAACTATTGCAGACTGTGGTCCTAAGGAATGCCTTAGTGTCAGTCTTTGGACCACATTGTTACTACATTGAACTTTCTCTAATAAGCTACATGATCATTACAGACATAAAAAAAATTCTTAGACGTTTTTGGTCGTGCCTGTATAAAAATCCTTTAGGTCTCTGCTCTGTTTTGACAGATCTAAAGAGAGTGATTTCTTGTATTATTTTTTTTCTAGTATTCTAGACCAGAAACACAGTGTGCTTGACCTTTTCACTTGAGCTCTATTTTGATGGCAAAGTAACAGATTAGCAGCTGCTCTGGCCTTTCTGTACTGCTGATACTTTCTGGATAGAATATCGCAGAACACAGTTAGAGAGAGAATGGAAATATGTACTCATCTGCAAACTGTGGTCATTCACCCAGAGGAGGGAATATCTCCTTCTCCTAAACAAAACCTCCATGGGGGGGTTGGTCAAACTAAATAAGACATTTAAAATATTTTTAAAGGCCCAAACAAGTAATTGAATAACCATTAATATAATCAGTAGATTTTCTAAAAAAAAAACACAATAATCAATGATTGCAGTGGTTTATTATGTCTTGCATTCCAAATGAGTATTGTGTAGCCCATATGTTGTTTAAAGCTCACAATTTAACCCCTTCGTACCAAAATATATCAGGATAGCCGATGAATACCATCACTGCAAATAAATCCGAAGGGCACAAGGAAGTCAGTTTTGAAAACAGGAAGTGAGATTGCAGGTTAAACAAAGAGAAGCATCTCTCCTGTCTATAATCATCACAGATTCTTGACTCGAATGCAAAGAAACGAGTGCAGGCAAACTTTGTAAGCCATGCTCACACACAGACACAGATAAAAAACATCAGACCCCCCCCCCTGCAGCTTTGGGGTCACGATGGTGTAATATAAACAAATGAACAGCAGTGCACCGCAGTTTGTAAAGCCTTGTGGTTTGTTCAAGGGATTCATATAATGGCATTTAGAAAAAAATTCCAGCATGTCCGAATGACTCGCATTTCTGTTTGCACACATTGGTTGTCAAGACAAACAAGAGCCAAAGTTAAGCAACACATTAGTGATTCCAAAGTTAGACATAACTACAGTGCATGAAGAGGGAAAGTTATGTCTGTTGGTGCTGCATCCAAAGAAACAATCTCCTGACATTACAAAAAAAAAGTACAGTGAGTATCTGAATGCCTGGATACCCATCTGTTTTTCCAAACCTCCGGACTCTAAGTAGTTTTGGAAAGATAATCAATTCAGCTAAATATACATTGAAAACAAGCAAATCAGATAGCTGGAGCCATTATTTTTGTTCAGTGGCAGACTTTCATTGAACACACTCAACATTCATCTATTAAATGTGCTGCTGTTACTTCAGCTATTCCACATTTTGTTTAATTATTGTCAGTAATTCCAAAGCAATTCCAGACAATTTTTTTTGTAGATGACAAAAAAAGTTCAAGAATTGATAACTGTTTGGTGGTGGCTCGCTATTAAAGACAATAGCTGTTATGTTAAGTTATGTTAAGGTCAAACAAATCTGGAGACCAAAGAAACATTTAATGGAAAAAAATAACTGCTGTTCGACAGCTTCTGACTACTAAATAAACTAAATAAATTAATTGTAATACGACTCTTTCTAAGTTTACAGAAGTGCAAAAAAGATTACTGCAGATCAGTTTATCTTACATAGACCAATATAACCTCTAAAGTATATATACTTCTACAGGTCATGTGTTCCCTAAAGCTTCTCCATTAGTTTTAAATGCTTGCATTGATAAAATTTAGATCTAAACTCACTGGAATCCAGAACACAGAAACAGTGAGTTTATAAAGCTGAAAGGTCCATTAGAGATGTAACAATTATCTTTGGCCTCTTCATTGCAAATAGAATCTTTTAAATTACATGTAGCCCTCTGATTGAAAATGTGCTAAAAACAACTTGAACTGCCTGATGACACCCAGAAAAGTCAACATATTACACTCTGCCTCCAGCATCAGTCTGACATCACTCCACTGATTTAAGACTACATCTGGAAGGGAACATATGTTGCTTTAAAACCTGTATACACATCTAAGCATTGATGTTGCCTTTCCAGATGTGAAAATGACCAGTTTCATCAACACTAATGCACCCTCATACCATCAGAGACGCAGGCTTTTGAACTGGGCGCTGATAACTAAATGATCCCTTGCCGCGTTAATCCAGACGAAACAGTGTACGTGATTTAAAAATAAATTAATTAATTATCTGACCACAGAACAGTTTTTTAAATTGATCTAATCTTTTTTAAATGAGCTTTGGCCCGGAGAAGACAGCAGCGCTTTTGAATCATGTTCACATATAGCTTTTTCTTTGCATGAGCTTCAACCTACATTTGTGGATGGAACACTGTGCAGTGAGTGAACAGTGAACAGAAGATTTCTGGAAGTGTTCCTGAAATCCAGCTGTTTCTTTTTAGTACCACATACTCTTCTAGCACTTTGCTGCCCCTGTCCTAACATTTTATAAACATTTGCCATTAAATTCAAGATGAGGTGATATCTTTCATGAAATGGTAAAATATTTCAGTTTTATCATTTTATATATGTTTCTATGTTTGACTATGAGATTCTGTTTTCATTCACATTTTACATCAAAAGTCACAACTTTTTTGGAAATGGGGTTGTACGTCACAGACCAAAAGTAAATAGGTAAATTAAAGAAACGCATAGATTAATATATACAAATAAAATTGATAGAAAAACTATTTAATTGACAGAAACAATCAGTTTTCTAAGCACTGCTTAACATGTTGCTGCGATCCAGATGATTGTTAATCCACCAATTACTGAATCTCTTTCTATGCCCCGAGCAACTACGGTGATGGAGTTAAAACTAAAGCATCAAAAAGCAATAATTCTGAAAAATCCTCATTGAGATGATAGTGGTCAGCAAGTAAAAAAAAAAAAAAAAAAAAAAAAAAAAAAAAAAAAAAAAAAAAAAAGAGAAAGTGGAAGAAAAAGTCAGGTCAGACTGGGATATCTTCTTTTTGAGTAAAGTCCATGCTCTTCAATTAAAAATAAACTGTTCTCTCTGATGCTGTACATGTCTACATCAAGGGTGACTACATACGCTACAGTTCTCAAAAATAATGGTGCCCCATTTGATTACCAACATGGTACATTAAACTATTGGATAATGGCCTTTTGAACTCAGAACACATAGCATGTGACAGATATACAGATCTGGAAAAACCCATAGCAAAGCACTTCATTTAAAACAAAAAAAGCAGCCTGGTTTTAAGTTGTGTGAATTTGTCGCTCAATTTAATGTCACTAATTTAAAACTCTGCATTTTATTCTTGCCCTTTTGTTTTCATTTTGTCTCTTGTGACACAATGGAAACAGACAGGCCTGGCAAATGGAAACAAAAGTAGAAAAATGTGCTGTCTGACTGTGGAGCAACACAATTTATTGCTGCTAGTTCTATGAAACCCTGTCATTGTGGTTACTCATCTGTTAGAGCTAAAGTTCAACACTCTGAGAAGTACTCTCATTTGCTTTCTGTCTGGAAGTACAGTGAGAAGATTGGTACCACTTTTATGTATTTATGAAAGGGGCATCAATCTTCAACTTTTTAGTTTACAGACGTGGAAAGTAAAATGGAAACAACTTTCATGGCATGTTTAGTCAACACACAGACAAAATATAAAAAAACTCATACATCCACACAACCAGACTGTTTGCCAAAATGTTCAATGTTCATACCAAGCACTATAAATGCAAACTGATCTTCTTGTCTAACTCTCTGCAATAAAGCAAAAT
This sequence comes from Leuresthes tenuis, assembly GCF_036924035.1. Taxonomy (NCBI): domain Eukaryota; kingdom Metazoa; phylum Chordata; class Actinopteri; order Atheriniformes; family Atherinopsidae; genus Leuresthes; species Leuresthes tenuis. The sequence goes on from NW_027325373.1 coordinate 15,189,582, forward strand.
GCACATTTTCCAAAAGCTGGACCTTTACTCTTTTAAAACAACTCTTCCCCCGACCCCCCTAGAACATTCCCAGAATCTATGTTCTTCTCCTCTGTAGGACTCTTTAATAATGACTGAATTTACCAGCAAGTTTACAACAGTAAGCTTATATTAACAGACCAAATTAAAAGTAGTGTTTAGCCGGCCTTAACTGTATTCAGCCACAGGGAATAAGATAAAATGGCAACTGAACAATGGCTGCTGTTTGTGTGGCTAGAAAGTAGAGCTTGAAAAATATATTTTCTCCATATAAGCTCTGAAATCTATCTGCTGTCAGTAGCTACACTGGTTATGTGCAGCACTCCTGCTGTGCTGGCATCTGTAACAGAATCCAAACTGTTTTTTTAAGTGAGACTCCAGAGCCAAAATACTACAAGCAGTCTATAACAGAAGCCTTTAACTGTTTGTGTTTCTTTTCCACAGTTGGGGTCCCCATTTCAAACAAATCTGATTTGACTCTGATCCCATCTACTAAACCATTAAATATCCTAAATCTTGTCGTATTCAAATTTACCTCCTTTTGTGCCACATTCTAAGTTGAGAAACTCTCATCATCATTTATATCGATGCGTACTTTAAAAGCTAAGGACAAGTGCAAGCTGCGTCAGATGTGTTTGAAACCGACACCTCAGGAAATCATTCAGAACAACGATGTCAGTGGGCTGTTACAGTAAGCCATCATCTGCTCTTCCATGTGCTTGTAATTCAAACCATTCTTTTGGACAAAGGCCGGGTATTACCATTCCCTGTCCAAAAAGGAGGTTACTGTAAAAGCATGCAACTTCCACTTCAAAGAATCTTGAGGGGATTATCAGTAATTAGATTCCTTTGCTATTATTCACAGGTTTTACAGCCAATCACGGTAATGGTGTGGAAAAAACCGCAGGGAAAAATAAACACCGCAAGCCATTCTAAGTAAATTATGTAAAAAAAACAAGATGAAAACATGCATAAAAAAGGTCCCCCTGAAGAACTGGCCACGTGAAATGTGAACTAAAATCAACAGAAGTTTATGATAGATTATTTGCCACAAAAAGGGAATGTCTTTCAACTCACCCGGTTGACAATACTCCTTTAAAGATTTTGATGGAAAAAGCAGATGTGCTTTTCTTCTTAGCAGAGTTGGTCAAATGTGTCACAAATTTTATTTAAAAAAAAAAAAAAAAAACTATAAAGAAATAAAACTAAAAAGAGATTTAAATGTAGTCCCCAATCACTCTATATTTCAAATGTCAAGCCAGGACTGAGTATTGTTATTTTACACAAGGACTAGAATTGTCTTGTAAGCAATCTCACTTTGGATAATCAAATAAAGTGTTAGAAAGGTAGGAGTGGTGACTGGTGCTTCATAAAAGGTGAGGAAAACTGTGAAAACCTTTCCAAGTGTAATATTCTGTAATAGGTGAGATAATCCTTGATCTCAACCTGATCAAAGAATCCCCTGAAGGCAGCTGCAGCAATGCATCAGAAAGTATTAACAATATATTTGTAGTTTTGTTGTTCTGCTAAATAACATTTGAGGCCCCCAGAAAAAGAGAGGTGTGCAGATTAAAAAGCTTTAATAATTACACCCTTCCTAAAATTCATATAAGAAGCTGCATGTGATGGAATCCTGCCTCTACGTTTCCTGCTTTCAGCCATGCCTGTGGCAGTGTTCCACATATCTTCTTGTTTTGTCCACGATCATTCTGTTCTACGGTGAAATGTCCAATTATTGAATGGCTACAAACGTTTGGGCCATTATTTTCCAGAGACTAAATCTGAGCAGCATTAGGAATTTGAGCAGCACATTCTGACCTAATACCTGTACAAATAATGACATTTCTGTTGGCCTCAATTTTATTTTGTTATGAAACTTTGATCATAATTGGTGTGTCAGTATTTCAAGATGCTGCACCAATATGACAAACATCATACCAGCGACATATCATCATATTGGCATTTTTTTGATAACGCAACATCAAGTCGGTATTAAATTTACCGAAGAACGGCCGTGACAAAATACAATCTTGGCACTTCTGACCGTTTTGCTTTGGTTTGCGTTTTAAGAAACACAATGTCCCTTTTGTTAGTTACTCATTATGCAAAATGATGCCAGACTGTCACTGAGTGATCAAATATGGTTTAAATGTGGTTTATGTAATACATGCTTTGTCTTCAGGCAGTGCAATCGACCATTACATGCAGAGTTTCTGCTTTTATATATTTCATATGTTCTCATGTGGTGTAAGTGAGTGATCTAACTGTGCGGTATGTTTGTCCAATTGAGGCTTTGCGGTTTTACTTAAATGCAGTAGTGAAATCTTATATTGTGTCATAGGGCCTGCGCATAAAAATTTGTCAACAGTAGTTAACTCATAATTTAGAGTAACACTTCTTAATTTGCACATTTCCTTACAAATAGATTGTGCAAATTTCCTTGAATGCAGACAGGAGGGTGAAGATATATGTCAAGAGTGATTTAAGCAGACTGGCACAAAGTAGCTCCATGACTACAACATAATAGACTTGACAGGTGGACTAACATACTGATGGTAGCGGTGAATATCATTAGACTGAATTTTAACTCACAAATATTGAAATTCAGCGGCCAATGAGCAGAATTCTCAAAGGAGGGGGAAACATCTGCTCGGCAGGAAAACCACCAAACATGAATCCCTCTTCCACAATGTGCTAGGACCATTGAATGCTACATCTGTTTACAATTTCTAATAACTGGTATATAAATGAGCGTACGTGGTGCAGGCAGAACTTCTCCTTCGGCTATAACTGCTGTCCTTCAGAACTTATAAATCAGCTGCTAATTATTTTCACTAATGGGAGAATAAATTAAGGCTTTAAGTGGCTCAACGTTAGCAGTGTAAAAACGATTAGGTAATGAACTTGTCATGAAGTTCCTGTTTTGCTGAAATGGGTGCAGAAATATTGTTTTAACCCAAATATTGTTATACTTTAATTCTTAATGTCAATACACCTTTTTTCTAGGTAGATACAAATAAAAAACATCTTCAATGTAACTAGAGCACAGTCTTGGATAAACTGAGAAGAGGCATGAAGGGGAAAAAGAGAAAAACACAGCCTGTAGAACACTTATCACTGCATCGCTTAACCACTGCAAAACCACAGCATGACCAAAACGTGACCACACAACAGTTCTCCACGGAAAGAACTTGATGGCTGAATGAACATCTGCCAACAGAAACAAGAGCGGTCTTTCAAGAAACCAAAGAATAGAAAAAAAAAACAAAAAAAAAACTTGTTGAGTCATGGTTTACAGAAGGAAAAGTGCCTGTGACATTAAACAGTTAGGTTGAATGTGAAACAGGCCACATATGGCCTTAAAATGATCAGACCGATCTGACAAATCATTTAATGTATGACATACTACCATTTCATGTTTTTATAACATATTAAAGGCGGATCATTCGTCAATGAAAACAGTGACAAATTGTCTCACTAATGTTACTATATATGCAATAGGTGTGAAAAGCAATTGAGGGCATATCCTGAAAAATATATTCAGCTGGCACTCATAAACTGTACATAGAGCACAAAAACTATGAAGATGTTTGTGCCTCCGCTGCTGGATAACATGTAGAGTATTTTAAACATGTCCTCTACATGCTTTAAACCCAATGTTGGACAGTATAATGTTGAAGTACGTGTACATTTTACAACAGGCAGGTCAAAGTCAGCCTAGCAATAGAACAACTCCAGGTTTTAGGAGACAAAATAAAGCAAGAGAGAACTTTTAAGGTCATAGTGTCTGTGGTGAAGGCATGTTTTATATCACAGCCTTCCTTTAAATGGAAACAGAACACAGATTACACTGCGTAGTGATGCTGAAATCAGTCTGATCAGAATCTGGAAGTCTGAGAAAAAAGAAAAATATGTTTCAAATTATTCAACAAAAATAAAAGAAAGAACAATGGCAAGGAAAGAAAAAAAGAAGCTTGTCATGCCACATTTTATGGGAGCACTTAGTGAACCATTATGTGAGTTCAATGGATGTTGTTGTTAAAGACATTAAGAATGAAATATATGACTTGGTAAATTTATTAACACCTATGTTTCTGGCATAACACTTAAATACATGAAATGCAATGAATCAAAGAGATAGGAAATAGAAGAGAGAGGGTGTTTACTTGTGCTCCACATCTGTCACAAAAGAATGTTCCTTAATGCTAACATGTCCTCCCCTGCTTTGATCATGATAATTTATACTCCACTTTATCTAACTCAGTGCTATCTAAACAGTTTGTTCCCATCGAATCGGAAATACAATCAAGTACATAAAGATAAAAATAAGTTTTGTAAAATAACCCCCTTTGGAAAAAAACAAAAAAACAATGGGTGTAAATTAAACTAGAGAACAGCCTCCACCTCCCATGGAAACATACTCCCATCACTACTTTTAGAATATTGATAAGAAAAGACAGGACCTCCTGGACCTGTGGCACAGGATGTATGAGCTATGAATTCTGCTCTATTGAATAAGTCAAATCCTTTTTACTTTCCACAAGTGTTTGGGGTATATAAAAAAATACAGGCGTTCATGAGGCCTGTGAACTTTCATTTTACATGTTAAAGTACTTTGGAAGAGCTTTGCAGCATCATTTAGGACCAAAAACACAACAGGAAGTTCATTGTTTGCTTAATCATTCGTTAAATATTTAAAAAAAAAAAAAAAACTGTTAGTCACAACACAAATAATGACCATATTTAGTACAGACATTTCAAAGGGATCCTGTATAAATTGCTCATGCAGGTGTGAGTAATCCCATCTGTGCGAGTGGATGTATAAAAGTGAGACATGCACAGGGGCAGAAAAAGAGAAATCATGAGCAAAAGTAACCAGAAAAGAGAACAAAGCACCTAATGGCCTCAATGTTACTATTTGCTCTTTAGAGGACAAATGGCACAGTTATAAGAAAACAAGCATTCAATGGCATCAAAAATCCAATCCATAGCTCAACTCCCTACAACTGATCTACCATTAGTGGCACATACAGGTGATAAAATACAATAAACATAACAAATTTAACATTGTTTTAAGGTGTTCAAGATTCCCCATATACAAAAAGTGAAAGCATCAAGCTCTCTTCTTTAATCACATGCACAGAGGAAGATGAATGTTTTCTATGAAATGACTCAAAGAAGAAAAATAGCAAGAGCATTTGATCTTTGTGGAAGAAGCTACAGAAATAAAGTTGGCGGTAACAAGGGTCAGTTATTGGGCTCTCATACAGTCTATGTGTGCACTGAGAGGAATGCACAGGTTGGGGAGACTGTCCTTTCAACAAATACAACAGTATCAGTTCTTTCGGTGAATGTTGGAGTGATAAAGCTTGTGAGAAGGGGTTAAAAAAATGTAAGATTGCCACAGAAAGCAACAGTTTGATCACAGTTTCCCCATTGAGAGTCAACAGTGGTTTCTTTTAACTATAACCATGATCAGTCCCTGCCTTTAACCAAGCTGATAACCCATGTGGTTAAAGTCAAGGACCTTTGAAATTGATACTTTGTCACTACAAATTAAAGTAATCATTTAAACCCAAACCAAGATGCCTCTCTACATACTCACACAAACCCAGCCTGTGCTGAGCCATTTTAAAAGATAAAACTGTCTTAAACAACATAGACAAACAATCATCATGATCCATTTGGAGGAACTGATCACAAAATAAAATACAAGTAGGTAAACGCATCAGAATATCGAAAGTAAAGTTGATGGCAAATTTAGTCAACCAAAGAAGAAAACCAAATCAAATATATAAAAAAAAATATACAGCATTTCACGGGGCATCTTCATTCTTGCCACTACACAGCAGGATTTAAATCAGACAGGTCTAGGATCGCTTAGCATGGCAGTTGACCTCTGCCTCTCAGCATTTACATCCTTTTAATGTTTAACTGTGTGGGAGCTGTCACTGAAGAGCAAAACCAAATGTTCATGTCAACTCCTTGAATCCACAGCACGCTCTGTGCAGCCACATTCTACTTCAGTTAACAGGCTTCATATCCTCTTTCTGATGGAATTGATGGAAAGCAGATGTCGATGTCCAGTTCTTGACAGGACACTGCATCACTTCATGAATGTGGTCTGTGATTATTAGATATGTCTGACCATGGTGATAGAGTTGTGCCTCTCCCTGAACACATGAACTGCACACTCAGGGAAGGTAAAAGTTTACTGCATTTTAACATAAAAGTTGTTGGTATGGTTATGCAATTAACACCAGCAACTCTTTTTACTCAATACCATCACAATGCTGGGAAACTGCAACAGGTGTTGTAAATGATTTAAGGCATTTTTGATGGCGTAGTTCTCAGCAGATATCTCATTCTGCATCTATTAGATTAATTCCAGTAAACTCTGTTTCACTCGAAAGGGCTGTTGAGAAACAGCTTGGACTTATTTCATGCTCTTTCCCCAGACAACTTATTTACTTTATCATGATACATTCTTGCCTTTCAAATACTACACCGCAACAGTTCATAATGCTGTCATTCCTGAACACAAATGGTGTTTTAAACAAATGTAAATGCTTATTTTCAAATACCGCCTGTACTTTTGGAAATCCCGAGTGGAACCAATCGAACAGCAGCACAAGCACATGCATCAGTGTGTTGTAGCGCTCCATTACTTAGAGGAGGGGGTGGATGTAGACAAGACTTAACAAGTACACTGACCAAGTCTACAAACTTGCCCTCCTTAATGACTGAGTTTGTAAGTAATAAAAGCATATATATATATATATATAGAGAGAGAACATTAAAAATTATGAAAGAAATGTGAAATCAACTTAAAGGACTCAACCTTTTGAATAACTAGCTCACAACAGTGGATTCTTTGTGCACGGCCAGCCTGATCTCGTCATATCAAAGAGTTACATTGGTCCATAACGCGGCATAGGAGTCTCACACAAAAACGTACGAGAATCGTATGATGTTGATGCTGCCCTACATAAAACAAATGCCATAGCGTCCATTACCATAATCGCCATTTTTAACACTGGATTTCGACACTACTGCATTTCAAGAATACTGAGACTGGACTGACAGGGCAAGTCATGGCATGAACTGCAATTTCTTTCCCCAACAAGAAATTCTCCTGTAAGGTACCACACATGGTGTCCATAAATCTGACCCGCTCCAGCTCTCAGTCCAGAACATTTATGGTAGCATCAGAGATGTAGTAGCCCAAAAGAGCAAAAACACGATCTAAGTGGAGTCTGCTCAACTCCCTAAAAAGTACCACAATATATCTTTCATGGAGTTGTGATCACTGGAGGGATGACAAAATAGCAACAAAGAACTCCCATGTGTATTTCCTTGTGCTGAAAGATATTTGAATTGGGGCAACAAACAGAAGTCTGACAGGATTACTCCGAAGGTGCAGAATAAATTTAAATCTAATGTGAAAAACAGATTTGAAAACACAAGAAGCAAGGGAGCCTTTAGTCCTCATAGACGAGTTGAAAAATCACACTGGAGTGATCATTTCACTGGAACTGAGCAACAAGTTGTCTGTTTGAATGCATGAGGGAGCTAAAACATAAATCTACTACTATTTCTGCAGTAAATGTAAAATATTTCTAAAGTACGTCATGTCAATAGAAAACGTAAAAAAGAAGACTTGTAGGAAACACTACTGAAAACATTTCATGGCATTTTATTACAATGGATTGGTACAAACAAAACTGGTTCGATCAGCAGAGAACATGTGTCATGATTATCACGTCTCACTGGGGGCCAATGAAATGTTATCCTAAGTGTTTACTGTGTAAACCAGTTTCCCCTGAGTGGAAGAGTGCAAAGAAGAAGAGAGAGTGGAGGGCAAAACAAAAATGCTTAGTACCTCCAGAATTGTTTGGAAAAATAACAAAGAAACAATTACACAGGCCACACATCAATTATATGTAACTGTTACAGCTGCAGTGCGGCAAGACTCAACGCTGCCTGTGTTCTGGTTCTTCTCCAGAAATGCATTTCCTTTACAGGGTAGGTAAGGGCAACATAGTATACACAATAAATCAAGCCAAATGTAATCGCCGTTTCACCCAAGAAAAGTTATAAACAAAGATTATTAATGTGTCTCGATCCTATGATGGTTAGCACATTGGATCTGGCTCTCATCTTGGAAATTTCAGAGACCTGAGATCCAGCCTAAAACTGAGCATGAAATACAAAAGATTTGCTCTCATACAACAGCTAGTATGAGATATATTTTCCTCAAGGGTTTTTTCCTACAAAAACAATGGTTATCAAGTTAAGTGGATAAATGCTAAGCTAAGTGCAGATGGCCATAAAATCTGAGATTTACTTATTCTTCCAGCTTGCTCAGTAATCCACAGACCAATAAGAGAAGGGTCTGAACATAGAAGGTGACAGGTTCATGGAGCAGGAGCGTGGTTTGGGAAAAAAAAATATTCTATAAGGAAAAAGGATATATCTACCATGGCCAGCAATTACCAGCAGACCAAAATAAAATCAAAAATCTTTACACAGATAAGCTGTAACACCAGCAACACTGATCATAACCTGATCTCTAGACGAATCATTGCAAAAACCTCAGCACTGAAGCGATTGCCAAAGAGGGACCAACGACTCATCATTTTAATCAAACCAGTCTCTGGTTTAAGCAAAGCATTATGTTGCAATCCCAGGCATTTGTGATTTAAGTAAAAGTTTTGGAAGAAAAAAAATATTGCATAGTTTTTCACATCCTCCTAAGAGCCAAGCACATTTAACTGTATAAAACTTCAAATATAGGGAACAAGCCTGAAGCCTGCAGAATCTTGATACAGCAGGCCTTTAAAACAGAAGAAACCACACATGACAGTCTCTGCTTAAAACAACACAGACAGAAAGTGAGAGAAGACAGCGCGTGTGTTGGCACTGAGAGATATATGGGCATATGACAAATGCTGTCCAGGGTTCTTGTACCTCCTCTGCTTCCTTTCACAACATGATAAATACTTCCAGAATGAGTATTGAGCTGAGCACATAGATGCACAACACAACACTCACAACGTGGCCGTTTTGCTGTCTGGTAAAAACCAAAGCCACCAAACACAAACATTCTGGGAGATAATCTCATTAAATAAACTGCTCATTGATTGCTTCACCAAAAGCTGATAACAAACCTTTGTCCTGTTGTCATTCTTTGGAGGAACTTCTCACATCATGTTTATGGTGAACTACTGCCCATTGAGCAACTTTTTTTTTTTTAAATCATGTTGCAGGAACAATTTGTAAAAAAAAAAAAAAAATCTGTTTACTACTGTAACAACAACATGTTCCAAGATGTGCTCTGATATTCCCCAGAGCAACTAACGAATGCCATAAGCCTATATTTTGCTCTGGCAGCTGAATCTTGCCAACTTAAATTACACTTGGTTCCCTTTTTAACCATGCCAAGGCAAAATGGCAGTGGTATGTGCTTTAAGAGAAAAGTGCAGGGTGCAAAATTCACAATCATACTATCAAAGTCAAGGCATCTTTAACAGTGTTTGGTGCCTCTGCTGACCAGTCAGGACTGATGGGAAGTCACCAGCAGCTTACACTGTGCAGGTGAACTGAAATGCACCCAGGACACATTATCTTGGCTCTTAGCTGAAGCAGTTTTTCTTCTTTAAATAAACATTGTGGGAAAAAAAAAAAAAAAGACTGCGGCAGCAGCCAAAAACCATAAACCAACATCATTATGTTAAGAGAGTGTTTGAGATTTGAAGATCAAAAGGGATGTCACTGAACCATGGCCAGAAGTTTGTTAGGCAATGCAAAAACAAAACTTTTCAAAGTCTACACTTGGAAGACTTCTCAGAGGAGATTTCCAACAATCTGTCATTTATTTAGATCTCAATAATATCTTTTTTAGCCTCAATACAACATAGAGATTTTAATTTATACCAAATCTTTTTCTTTGACAACTTGTTTGAAATAAGTTCACTAAATAAGTTGTACAATTCAACTTTCCAGAGCTACAGCGCACATGACATCAGTATGAAACACAGCATTCCTGTAAATGAAGCATTGCATTCTAGAACAGTTTATCAGCTGCCCAAAACAAAATTAGACAAATTATTCTCAAGGGCATATAATCAAAGAGCACTGCGAGGAATGGCCATGTTGCAGTAGCTCTTGTTTTAGTTAAAACATTCGACTTTCTAGAAGATTTATTTCCAGCCATGTAGACTAGATTAATTTGTTTAACTATGTCCATGTTTACAAAGTCATATCATTTCTGTAAAATGTTTCTTATTTGTAAACCAGGAACTTCTCAATAAGAATGACTGAAAAACTGACAGGTCCAGCTTGACATGATGTGCTATTTTCATGCGCAAACTGACTAAATGCAGCTTCACCGCTTGACAAAATTACAAACGTTTTACTCTCACAGAGATACAACTTGAACATCATCTACGCACATAAATCACTCTGTACCTGTAACACGTCGTAACTTCTCCGGTCGACTTCACGCAGGGGTACTTTGTGGTGGAAATGTTATTTTCAGAGCACTTCTCACTGCAGAAAGGCAGATTTTTTTTAAGCATGTTCAGTATTTGATCAACGGTCAATTCAATTGTTAGTAGTGTTCACACGTGTTATAATTTTACCCTTCACTGGCATCCTCCTCCTGGTAGGACCACAGCAAACCTCCTGAGAAGCACATGCAGGTGACGGTGAGCAGAAGAGGACTCCTGTTGGGTTTCAGCAGCATGACGTCGGTCCAGTCACCTGGCTCCAGTCGACAGTCCACACTTGAGGCGAATACCTCCTCTCTGCTCCAGCCTCAGTGCGTAAAGTGGTGAAGCGCACAGACAGACCCTCCCATTCACCAACTTCTGGTGACTAACTACCGACAAACAACGTATGTTACTTCATTCTTGTGCTGTCACCATGAAACGTTGCTTAACATTAACTTACACTGCCTTTAACCCCCCGCAACCTCAGTCATTAAATGGATTTATGAGGTGAAAAGTTTGCAAACACCCAAACAAACATCCAGCTTTACGATCGATTCTCGGTGAGATGTTAAAAATTAATAGGAAATACTACCACGTGCACGCGTGCACAAACGCGCTCGTCGTGGTAACACGCCATTAGCGTCATAATCTTTGCTGCCGCCGCGCGACTTTCAATAAAATTACACCTAGGCTATATGTGTTAACAGTAAGTACATTACCTAAAATACTCTAAAAAGAATGCAGATTAAAGGAAGGAGAAAAGTCAGAACCTGCTGTTTGTGAAGCTAATAAACTGCAATTTAATAGGTGTAGCTAGAATTGTAATAATTTATATTTAAGAAGCTAAAGCACTTCCCTATACATCTCTGTTCAAATCAGCAGCACTCCAAAACGGCCAATAACGTGAATCATCACTATATCCTCCTTGAAGATGAGACTTGTTACACAGCCATTCATGGACAGTTTACTGAATAGACTTTTTGAGCACAAGCCCAGGGTTTTTTTGTTTTTTATCCAAAAAGGATATAAAAAAAATTCACAAAGTGAGATGCAAAATTCAAAAAGCAACAAGAAAGAGATGCAAAGGAACCACAGAGAGACACAAAACAACCATGGGATGTAAAATGTAAAATAGATGTGAAATGAAGAGACCTACAGTAGCCCACATGAGACATAAGGTGACCGAATTGTGACACAAAACAATTACTATTTGAGTTGCAACATTGCCATAAAGGCACAGTAAACAAGCTTAATAAGATGGATATGACCACAATGACACACAGAACACCCTTGATAAGACACAAAATGTAGCAAATTGATGACAGAATTAGATGTGAGAAGATCAAAATAGGACAAAAAAAAAAAAGATCAAAATGGTCTTGAATAAGGCATGGTGATATTTTTGTCCAAGGGCCTTTTGATTTTTTTAATAATCCACACAACTATTGCATTAGACTTAATTCATTTTAAGAAGGGACATTTAACAAGTTCATTTTCAAATTCCTCCCACTTTATGAAATCTAGCATAAACAGCCTGCAGAATCAGTGAACAGGTTTTGTTAAACTTTACAGAACTTTTTCTTATGTTCTTGTAACCTGTTTGTATCTTTTGCGCATGTTCTTGTCATTGTTTTGAAGAGTGAGGCTCTACAGCAGCACTTGACTTTACCCATGCTGTGGGGCCACAGTCCATTGAATGCAATCAAATCGTGCTCACACTCTTGATTAAAAAGAGACCAGCTTAGATTTCGTAAGTCAGAACATTAAGAATGTCCTCTTCACTTTAGATTTGATTGCCGCATGTTAAATGTTACATACTGGCGGAAGAGATAGTGCAAGAAAAGATGTAGAGCCGCATCTTCAGGCTCTTTAAAAGAAATCTGATATTTTCGGTGAATGTTTTTAGAAACAACATTTGAAGTTAGGTATATATTCATTATTCATGCACTGATTTGATTTCCAAAAACCTTTCGAGGTTAAGTAATGAAAATGATGTTTGTTGTGATTTGTTTAAACCATAAACAGTCCAGAATAATCTTCCTTGCATTTGCATTCAGCTTGTGATGTCTGATCAGGTTTATGTCAACTAAACAAACTTAAAAGAGCATTTTGAATACACTGGCAGACTATTTAGTGAAACAAGATGATAGTATTTGATTAGATCAACTAAATCTAAAACTAATAGTCAATCAACATTATCAGATGCAGTAATTGCAGAAACCAGGAGGCAGTCATTTAAATAGAGGTGGTTTTTGAAATGTTTCAAAGTATGAAGCTAATTATTGCCTTAATTTACTGTGTCAGGCCACCAGGGATTTTCATCAGCTAAGCCATCACAAACAAAGCCAAGCAGCATGCTGAAACAGAATGGCAGAGTTTGTGAATTAACTGAGCTTCTAAGAAAAAAAAATCCGCCCTGCAGGACAAATATGATCTATTTATAGCCTGAATCCTAGAAGCACACCATGCATTTCATTATAAAATGTCCAAATGTAACTGCTTATTTGGTCAGCTTGTGAATTAAAGCACTGCTCATTAGTACATTTATCTAAGGGCTGCCTGGTAGAATAGCCTCACTCATTTGGACAGGTCATTATAAGGCATCAAGGAACGTAATGATCAGCAGGAGCCAAGTTGTAGCTTTCATGCTCTGCTAACTCACCTTTCTAGTCTATTCTTTGGGTCAAGTGGTCTAAGAGAGTGGCTGAGAAACCCTACACGAGAATACTACTGACCTTATTTCAGAATTACCTTGACCTCAGTGTGGCCTGCAGGTCTGATTAGAACACCAGCAGTGTTCACCAGCAGAACTCCAGAGTTCTTGGGTTTCTCAGGGTACCCGTGTGTCATTACAAGGTGTTGGATAGCACTGGAATCTGGAAAGAATATCCACATGAAACTAGAAGACTGTGATATCACTTACATCTACTGTGGCCGCTTTTCTCTCTGGTGACGTATGATTAGATTTAATTCAGAACATTACTGACACTACATTAACCAGAGTGTCTATTCAGGTAATAGAATATTTCAAATTACAATGATTCTTTTTCCTTCTTATTGAAGACTGGGAATTGAACTTATTCTAGTATCATTTAGCAGAAAATGACACCTTGAGCCTGCCTCAAAAAGCCTACTCAAGTGTGACCATTTCAGTTCAAGGGAAAGCAGTGTTTCACCGGTCTGCTGCCTTCATTAAGACAGGACTTCTTCTACCTGTTCCTGTGCTGGTTTGAGGGTGCAGTTCAGTTTCTGACCACTTGATGGCCCTTTTAGTCAAGAGATCTCACCCCCACCTCCCCCTTTAGCCACTATCGTCATCATTGCCCACAAAATGGATGACAGCTTTTAGAAATACCAGGGTGCGTCACGACTCTGAGGTGCACACGCTGTGCCATTTACGTTCCACCTGTTTTGATGCCTCAGCAGCCCGAGAGGCAGAGAAAAATCATGCCTGCAACGGCACAAGTACCCAATTAATGTTGCAGCCTGATACTGCATCAAAGCCACAGGGCTAACAAACTAACTTACATCTTCTACCTCAGAGAATAAATTAATTATCTGTGACTCATTGGCCATGTCATGAGTTTAAAAAAAAACAAAAACATCAGAGAACAACAAAGGAGGCCTTTACTCTGCACTACTTCTAAGTTATCATTGTTACTGTTGTTTACTCTTGCTTTTGAGCAAGTGTTTTACCTTGTAGTTTCCCGTTGTTGATTTAAAAAAAACCTGTTTACCATTGCTGTTATAATTTATTTAATGATTCCAAACTCTATTTGACTGTGTGTCAATCGGGCTGCCAACCTATGAACTGACTAACAGTTAGTGGACTAACTCAGTGCCCCTACTATTTATTTCTTGTTGTCAATTTAAGACTAATTCGGGTGGTGTTGTTGATCTGAGTCAGCTGTTTCTTGACCTTAATGGATTGTTTGGACCATTACTCTCTTGCTAAAAAAGGAAAAGTCCTTTAATGTCTTTGCAAGGGAAATAATCTACACGATTGGAGGGCAAATGGATCCCAAATTAAATAAGACAGAAAAACAATTAAAGGGAAAGGATGCTGTAGGCAGAGTTTTCCAATGGGAAGAAACCAGGGCTGTTGGAAAGACTAATACTGTCCTTGAGTGGACTTGATTTGTTTCTCTTGATTAAGGTGCTACCACTGAGATCTCTGCAAGAGAGCTGAGTTGGACTGGCAAAAAGTAGAAATGATTTCATCAGATGTGGTCATTCAGGGGTTGCATGACACCAAATAGACCCAGTTCATTGGCCAAATATACTCTTAAAACCACACATTGGCAAGCTGTGTAATCCAACATGTGCCATGAAAAGTGATTCAGTATCTTGTGAGTTGCTCACATTGACACGAACCTCTCCATGCTTAATGGGTTTTTCACCATGCAGTGGACTATACACAAATGTAGTCTTTTATCCCCTAAATGCTTTCGCACACATGGGATTACAATGAGAATGTTGCAGGAAATGAGCGCCCCACTGTCAAAACTCCTCTCTCTCTTGTCTTTCTCTGCCTTCAGAGTGCAGCACTGCAGTGCTTCTCTGCACATGCCCAGAGAGACGGAGGGAGAGCCACAGCAAGTTTGAGCTCACTAGAAATATTAACAACCTGCATCACACAGACACATTCATGTCGTCATGCAGACAGGCTTTGCATTAGGAACAAATGTCTTAATTAAAATGAAAATGCTAAAAAGCTGTTGATACAGATGCACATACACATCTTTTATATAAAACACTCTTTTCAGAGGAATGATTGTTGTCTCAAGGTCACTTTGCCTCTCACATTCTCAAACTGTTCAGCACAGAATGACACGTTGTCAGGTATGGTGACACAGCATTATATCAGCTACTCATTTGTCATCACTATAGTTTTAGTTGTATTTAACACTCCATGTAAGTTCATGTTCTTAATATAATTGTCTTTCTACTTTGCACAGAGAATATCAATTTTTTGGCTACATTTTACAAAAGGATACCATGTTGCTTGCTATGACAAAGTGTTTTCTCTGAGTATAAATCCTCTCAGGCAGTACTGGATACAATGGTTTAGTAATACTCTTTAAAATATCAAAAAACGAAGATAAAACTCTAAATCCTCCCATCAATTCAATGGTTCCGTGACGGTAACAGACATGGATAAAAGGTCAGATGGAGTGTACAAGACAGATGGGTAATGGCTATACGTTTTCCATTTTGGGATATGTTGATGGTTGCATGTTGCTCCTGCTTTTCTCACGGGGCAAAAGTCTATTTAGTTTTATTTTTTACTGTGGTTGAAACAGAAATTGACTTGAGACCAGTGATGACAAAAGGGATTTAGTTGGACAATCTCTAACCAAAAGACAAAACATTGACTGATGGAAATGTAAAAATGAAGGAGGCGCATTTTTGTTTTGGTTAAGCTGGAAAATCAGCACTACTGCTGGAGAGTGTTTCTTTTCTGAACTTTTTCTAATGTTTTACATGGTTGAAAAGGGTGCTGCAAACAAAACTGGTGTGGTAAGAGTTTTCCCCCTTGTATAATGCTTCAGTAAAGACAAAGTAAAGGTACAGGAAAATACATGGTCCCTCTTATAAAAAATTGCACAAAAGGCATTCAACTTGCTGATACACTATTCAAACAGCCTGGTAAATCAAGTAATTACAAATTAAGGGAAAAGCACATGCCTTTAACTTTGCAGTGAGAGGATCCAGTGGCTCTGGTATGTTTTGGGGAGTATTTTGTTGACATGGTTTGCCTCCACTTATGCTACTGGAAATCAATACAAATTTGTTCTGTGAAATGAAAAATATCAAGGGACATGTTCTTGATGTCCATGTCTCCTTCCAGAAGGCAATAGGGGATCACTGAATTATTTGATGAGTATAGAGATCATGTTAATCTAATGCCATGGCCCTCAGAGTTCTTAAATTATAACCATGTGGAACACCTATTGGAGATATTGGACCAACATGCTGGACAGCGCTCACCAACAAATTATGGAGCATTATTTGGAGGAATGGTGATCCATCATTCACATTATTCATAATACATTAAAACCTTTCTAGTGCCACATGGGATTTTTGGTTTAATTTGTCACTAATCTGCAATATGTACAATGAAAAGAGGTCATTCATGAAACAAAGCATCTGTTTATTACCAGAATATGTTCTCATTTATGTCCTGCATTTTCTCCTTTTTGGAGGATGCTCCTGTGTGGAGAAGTGCAGTTACCTGAGGCGAGGCAAAGGCAAAGTGGCTCAGTGGTGCACAGCGGTCATAGTTGTGCTATCCACTGTTGTGGCAGCAGGTTTATATGGTTTTCATCCTGCCAGCTCATGAGAACAATTCCCCCTCAACATGTTATTGTGACTTCAGCTCTCTGCTTGCACCAGCTGTTCACTGGTGAGTCACATTAGGTGAAAGAGACATGCTATGCAAGAAATTCTTGGTTTTTAGATGCTGCAAACATCCAGATAGAGACTTCGGGAAAAGCAGTCTCATGATGGATGTAAAAAGAAATAGGTTTGTTATCTTAAGCCAACAGGGCATAACTTAATAGAAAACACCTCAAAACCACAGTTTCATAGTGAAACATAATATATATATTTTGATTTGCTGTGTTCAGTCTTACAGAGTCTCTGTGAAAACAATCAAAATCTGGATTGCCATAAACAGATTTAAAGCCTGTCAAAAGCATACTAAAAAACAACTTACAATTACACAAAGAGTAGATTTACTTTAAGCACAGTCCATATCACTGCACATGTCCCCTAGATGGAGCTGCAATCAGTAAATATAACCTCAGTATAGTGTCCTTGAAATGGCTACATTTCACTGACTCTCCCTGCTATTATGGCCCCCACCCCCTCCTCTGGTTCTCCTGGCTCAATTTTACCACTCAGGCACGCATGCACACAAACACATGTACAGTCCACATCCATCCTTTAATATTTCATCTTTATCCTCCCATCAGATTCAATCACTTGTAGATAGATCACCGTATATGCCTCTGTAACAAACTAGTATGTGTGTGTGTTTGTGTGAGATATAGAGATAGATAAATAGACACAGAGAGAGAGAGAGAGAGAGAGAGAGAGAGGTGAAATGTCAAAAACAGTAAACTCAAATTATCATTTTAATTATAAGCAAAGCTGGTAAAGTTGATTTACTTAACCTTCAAGGAAATACTGACAGGGCTATTGGCAGATGCAGCTTTAAATATGCACTAAAATGTGGAGGGATGAACAGATGGCCGGACTGTTTCAACGCATGCAGGAAAACAAGAACAAGAAAGATTAGTTTTCTTCAGCACGCACTCAATACTTAGAACAATAAGAAAAAAATGAATTTTTCTACTAGATAATAATTTTGAGCAAATTGTGCTGTTATGCATACTGTTCTAAGGCATCTGATCCCAACATCTCTTATATAACAGGCTGAATAAAAAAAACATTTTACACCCCTCATTAAAAAAAGTTTAGATTCCATGTAAAATGTAATTAAAAACTAAATGCAATGATTTGCATATCTCATTTGACCAACACTGTCTTCACAGAAGAAAATAAATAACACAGCAGATGGTGAATGTCAGACATTGACTTCATCTTGAATTTGATGGCAGCAACACGTCATGAAAAAGTTGGGGCAAAAAGGCTGGAAATGTAAGTGTTACTAAAAAGAAAAAGCTGCAAGAACACGTTGCAAAAAATAGATGACATGGGAAAAGGTCAATAACATGAGAAAGCCATTTAGAGAGTCCCTCACCAGGAAAGATGAATGAGGTGCAGCGATCTGTAAAAAAACTACAAATTCTAGAGCAATATCAGAATATTGTTCCTCTACATTAAATTAAAAAGACTTTGAATGTTACACCACCCACAGTATATCATATCATAAAAATATTCAAGGAATTTGGTGACATTTCTGTGTCGAAGGGATACAAGTGAAAATCAATACTGGATGGGCATCCAAAAGGCATTCAGAAATCATTGTCTGAACATGGTTCACCTGGTTCACTATCTACAAATCCACAAATGCAGCTTAAAGCTCTTTCATGCGAAGAAGTCACAACAATCCAGAATTGCCACCATCTTCTCTTTAAAATATACTGAAGCAAAGTAGAAAACTGTTCTGTGGTCAGACAAATTAAATGTTTTTTATTTTTTTTTAATTATTGATGTCACATCGCCCAGACTAAAGAGGACAGGGACCACCCAGCAATTATGAATGCTCAGTTCAAAAGTCTGCATCTCTGATAGTTGCAGTAGTGCCTGGGGCTGGAATGGCACCATCAATGCTCAAAGATATTTAGAGCAACATATGCTCCCATCCAGATGATGTCTTCTTCAGAGAAGACCTTGCATACCTAAGCCAGACAATGCATCTACTGCTGCATCTTATATTGGGAATCCATGTAATGGCCACGTCATGGCATCATAGAAGAGTCCAAGGTCTTGACTGGCCTACCGGCAGTCCGGCCTTTTGCTGATTGAAACAATTTGGCGCAACATTAAACACAAGATATGATTCATGATTATATAAGAAGGGATGCCACACAGTTGCAAACATGGTGCTGTCACAAAATTTGAGATGTGTTGCTGCCATCAAATTCAAGAAAATTGAAAAAATGTCTCACTTTGAACATTTGATGTGTTTTCTATGAATAAAAAAAAAAGGTTAATAAAATTTCCAAACCATTGCATTCTGTTTTAATTTCCATTTAACTCGGCATCCCAACTCTTTTGGAAATGGGGCCACTTGAGCTACTTGAGCTTTTACTTTGGAAGGTGAAATGAGCCTACCTATTGGATACATTGCCACTTGCATTTGAAAATTAGGTGCCAAAAGATAGTGAAATCACAAAATCAGAAAAGAACACATTTACACTCAAAAGTGAGTACATAGAGACAGTGGAGAAGATGGATTAATCAGTGAAAATTGTTTAATTAATTAACAAATCAAGTTGATTAATTAGCCCAAGAATCAGAAAAAAACTAAATATAAAAAATGCTTATGAAAACAAATACTGCATTAAAGTCTATGAGCTATAAATGTCCAAAAAAGCTCTTGGGGATTGTGGTGATCATGACCAACAGAGGTCTCATAATATGACTTATCATTTAAATGAGTTCTGTAATGAGACATCATCCCTGCAGTGAATTTATGGCCCAGTTTTGGCAACATGCACCAGTACACAGAGCAATGCTGTTTTGCGGTGAAGCTATCAACATCCCCTGTAATTTACTTGTCATTGCCTCGGGATATATGAATTTCCAGAGCTGTAGCAGTCATCGATTTTTAATACCCCACCAGATGTTCCTTTAAGAAAACTGGGTATTTTTCCTGTACGACCTGAACTGTTTTAATATGTGTGTGTGTGGGGGCTTTAAGGTTGACCTGCATGTACAGTTTGGTATCAACACAATGCAGAGGTGCACCTCTCACACTGATCATTCTTGGCAAGCTGTAAACACAAAAGTGAGGATGTTGCCTCCGGATGGGTTACTTCCCCCTCTGTCTTGTCCAGTCTATGTCAAGTAAAAGCAGAGGCTGTTTTTAGGAGATGGGGATTTTGTAGAAAATCATTAATTCTCTTGCTTACTACACTATTGGAGAGATTGTTAGTATGTTCATATTTTCTTTATGTTTGCAGGCAAATTCTTTTCCATAGCATATTGTATGATTGGGCTGTTGATGTGTTTTTTGAGTCTTGGATGATTTGTGTACATAATTATCAAGCATAGTCAGTTTGAGCCAATAGTTTACTGTGCACGATCACACATCGGATTATAATAATGGGAACTGATTAATTGATATTAGATTTGTGTTGCACACCTTGAGTCTTTGTTGAAATGATTGCCCCCCCACCAGTGTCAAGGGAAATGCATTGCCACTTCAAAGGCATTTGCACACTGTCGACATTTCTTGTTTGCTAGCAACTTAGCTGGCATTAAACGCTACCAAGGAGATGTCCAAGTTGAAAAATAAAACCTTTGGAGAGGAACAGTCTCCTGTTGGAGTCAAACAAGTGTCTGTCAGCTGAGAGCTTTTGTTAGAGTCGTCCACAATCCCAGCAAATAAGGCCCCTATTTGTTAGAGTGAAATACCCATTAGCTTTGAGGCAAAACAACCTGACCCACATGTCCAGCTGCACAAGACGATAGCTGAAAAGAAAAATATGGGCTGTTTTCAACTTGTTGGCAATGAGTCCTGAACTAAATTACATTGAAAATGCCGCATTAGGAGAGAGTTGAAATCTGCCGTGGCAAATATTTGTAGCTTTCAGCAAACTAAAAACAGTTTGAATGCATAACAGTGGAATAATAAAGGACACTACCAGGGGACAGGTGCAAGAAGCCTGTAAAGAACTACCAGGAACATTTAGAGCATACCACTGTCGAAAAGGTTCTGAAAACAAACACATTTTCTTGTAAAGTGAGAGGGTTAAACCTGTTGATATTTATTTAGCATAAATTTTAACATGTCTGAAATATTAAAAATTCAACTGCAAATATCAACGGAAAAAAGTAATACCCATGATGTTATATAGAAACACATCTATGTACTACACAGCTAGATTTACAGTTCAGATCCTTTGAGGATAGACTGCATTTTACTGTAGTATCACATTGAAAACACTAAACTGGAAATGAGTCATCGTAGTGTCTAGTCTCCCAAGAACCGACAGAATAAGAAGAGGAAGCAATAACTGATGAAGCAAAAGCATGCTGTGGTGGTAAACAGCATAGAGACCAGCAGAAGTTAGTGAAAACACAGTAATCAACAATGGCTGGCATCCAGGCAGGCAAACATTACCTTTGCCTCCAATCCCTCCCACAAAGAAACCGTGTTCAGAAGCAAATAATTTTTTCAGCTTCAGGACTCAAATTTGATGCTGAACTCGCAACTTTCATCAAGGCTTAAAAAGCCAAAGCTTGTCTTGTAATTATTATAATTGATGTTGTAGCTAGAACTTTTCTCAACCGATTCCACGATGCCCTCTTGCTGCATGTCAGCACACTTTGACGCAGTGCTATGCCTCCTCTGTTTG
Source organism: Leuresthes tenuis (assembly GCF_036924035.1). Lineage (NCBI taxonomy): Eukaryota > Metazoa > Chordata > Actinopteri > Atheriniformes > Atherinopsidae > Leuresthes > Leuresthes tenuis. The sequence goes on from NW_027325373.1 coordinate 15,211,147, forward strand.
GAATGAGTGAAATACCAAAGAAGAACGGTGGCGTGTTTATGAGAAGATCTTTTTGCGCCAGTTGTGGCGCAGTTGCCAGTTGTAGCTCATAAATGAAGAAATTCATCTTGAATTGGAGCAGAAACACCTTAAAGCTGCCCCCTTATGGCAATGATTTCTAAGAACCAAAGCTTCAAAATTCACCCTCTACATATTTGAAACGATCAACTTGACATTCAAGTGTGCCATTAATTTAGTCCATAATATTATTGACGGTCAGGTTTATTTTTTGTCAAAAATAAAACTTATTTTTTTATTTTTTTACAAGCATCTTATTTGTCAAAATCTTGCTTTAACATCAACCAAAGCTACTGATTTGAGAGTCTAGGAAGCTCACTTTTTCCAAACCCAGATTTATTTTTCATTTGCAGGCTTGTAGTCTTTAGCACTCTGGGGGCACAAAGGGATTGCACTTTTTTTTACTCCCCAGTACCTCAAAACAAACTTTGTTTTGCACAATAAATGCATAACCATTTTAAATCTGAGTGAGTGAAAGAAATGTCTTTAGGAATTAATGCAATCCTATCTGTGATGGTATGAGATAAACATAACTATGTCTCAGCAGGTCTTACTTTTACATTGTTTCAGTTTATCTGCCTACTTTTTGGATGGTGTAATATAGTCTGTTAGCGTACAATAGTAAGGACACAAGTCATGTTTGCAAACTCCTTTGGGTGTAAACAAGTCAAACAACTATCACAGCAACTTTCCATTAGTCTGGATTTTCTAAGTGCTAAGCTCTCCCTTCTATCAAACGGCACGCTGATGGGAGTGCATGTCTATTCTAGCTTTCCCTTTAGGCTATTAGCTCATGAAACACATAACTATTTTGGCTGGTTCTTTCTTCTTCTGTCATCAAATGTTTGTGTGAGAAACATTCATAAAAGAAAAAGACCTCACTGAACTGCTGAAAGCCTGGAGCTTGTGGAAACCTTGGCAGCTACAGCACAGTGACTGACAGCTTTCATCAATAACACTCACAAACACTCGATAATATAATTACCTGCAAAATCTTTTGACAGGGTTGCACTTAACAGCATCTACTGAATTACATCTTTCCTTATCAGGTATTTGGCAGCAGCCTAATAATTCGCCACTCAGTCCGACATCTCATGCAGATCACTATTACCCTGCTCAGCTGACCTGTCTGAGAGATTGTTCGCTGATTGTGTTTCATGGGCACCCGCCAAGTTGTCAATCATAGTTCGCAGCCAGCCCAAGCCTTCACAGTTTTCTTGTTTTTATTGATTTGGCCTTGAGAAATGTCACTGATTGGTTAGTCATGAATTTTAAATGTCAGTATGGTGGCAACAGTTGGTGGAGCAGTAAACAGAAAGTCCTGCTGACTGTGTAGGTGGTGACCATAGCTCAGACTTGCTGTGGATCTTACAGTGAATGGTTCTATCCAGCTGTGTTACAGCCTTCAGATGCTCATAATCAGAAGTAGGGACCACTTTCAAGTGCACAACCTCAGATTTTTACCAAATGCAATTACGTGTATCCTGTGTGATATCAATATAGGCCTATATGTACAAATCAGCGTCCAGATATATTTGCTCCAATGGAAATGTTTGATCTGCTCTCCTTATATTACCCTAATACATAGAAGCCTGCCTCTGATATGGTTTCCCAGGGGCCAAAGGGCTCACTTATGTGTAGGATTTTGGATAAATTTTGAGGGCAACTTACAGGTAGCCTAAACTGTACCTCATTTCATCCACAAACCAAACTGATATTTTAGTACTGGTTCAAAGTTTTTTTTTTTTTTTTGGAAAGTCATGAGATAAGTAAGATTACCTTGAGGAGACAAGATGTTGACACTGAAATGTTATTTTCTGTTGTGATATCAAAGATGCTCTCTGTTTTTTCAAAAGAAAGACAAATGCGAAAATGATAGAAATTAATAGGCTATACTGACCAAAATTCACTGCTATAGCAACTGAAAATCAAAAAATGTTTGTGGTTAATGTCAAGTCAGAGTTGTGTGATTGTTACAGATTGTTACCTCACCTGAGGGAATAGTTATGTAATGTAATGTAATGTATACACGTTAGCTGTCAGGTGTGCATTGCAGCTGCAAAAACTTTGTTGCATTTCCGTACTGTGTGCAGTACGTTATGGGTTAAGGATGTTTTTGTGCTGGGTCCTGATTTGCATCCAAGTTTTACACATATGGCACTGAATCTAACAGGACACAGACGAGGAAAAATGATTAGTCTGAAAGTAGTTATCACAGAGACTATTCAGTCCATGAAATTAATTGGACTTGATAAAAAAAAACTAAAATGATCTGTATGTATTTGTCAATTCTCTCTTGCCATATTCTCCAGCCACAGTGTTGTTGTTTGCCATAATAGCCTTTATACAATTTAATACCAAGATTTTCCCTTTGGCTGAAGAAGACGGCACAACATAATTGGATTTTGTACTGAAGAAGCTCCAAATGTTGTGACACACAGCTTCTTTTTCTTTTTCCTACTCCTACCTAAATCATTAATTTATATTACATTGCTTTTGATGAGATGATGAGATCTGATGAAGGGAGCATTAACTCATCCTAATGAACCATCAAGTTAACATGCATTATGTACATTTTAAAAGGTGGACTAAAGCACTAGAGTCCAAAAGCTTTCAAATGAGCTTTCCTTTTTGACAAACCTCTGGCGATTGAATAGTTTTTTTTGTTTGTTTTTTGTGTGTGTGGTGTAATGACAAGAAACAATTTGGAGCAAAATCAGTTGGAGGCAAATTAATCTGGATCTGTGTATTGCCAGCGTAAAATCCTCTGGATTACACACATTATTTGTCAATTCTTCCTCTGCAATAGGCAAACACTTACATCTCATGTGGCTTTTACCATTCCAACAACAAAGGCACTCATTTTACTGCAGGCCACAAAGCTAATCATTACTTTAATCATGAAAAAGGTACACAGCATGACACAACTAACCCGCTGCTTACTCGATGCTCATAAACAACTATGTGAAACTATTTTCACACTTCACACATGGTTCTCCATCGATGTTTTATGCATTACATGATGTTTTTTTTTTGTTTTGTGTTACACCCACTTTCTTTCTTTTTGCTGTTTGAGAATGCTCAAAAGTACCAGTGTTATGTATGTAAAATATGGATTTCCTGCCACTGAATTGAAACATTGAATATCAAACTCTTCTCACACTCCTGGTACTGTTCAGAGCACCTGAGGACCTCAAGCCTTTATAAAGATGCATTAAACATTAACTTTCAGGTCACTGCTGGAAGACAGAGATGGTAAATATCTCATAAATATGGATGAGTCTTATTCATCCTCATCACTGTAGTCGTGGCCACTTTGCTCTTTCTCTCCCTCTCCAGCCACCCCCCCCTCTCACACATATATGTTGTCCACAAACACATATACACACACACACATTCTCATACATTTGATAGGGCAACAGTGACCCTCAGAGCTGCTTTTTTATGTGGCATAATGTTCTGTATTGGACAGTAATTGTTCAGGTGATGAACTGCATAATGCAAAAAACGATGGCTGTCAGATATACAGAGAAGTTCATCGTCAACACAATTAACGGAGGTGCCCAGTTCCTGTGACTGCAAAACTGCAGGTGCAAATAATCACCTCTCCACCACCGTGCTTGACAGTTGGTATGAGGTGTTTGTGCTGATATGTTGTGTTTAGTTTTCACCACAGGTGGTGCTGTGCATTGTGGCCAAACATCTCTGCTCAAGTCTTATCTGCTCATAAGGCACTGTTACAGATGTCTTTCAGTTATTTTTAAATGCCGTGTTCTTTTTAGAGAGAAATGTCTTTCTGCTGGTAGCCCTTTCAAAAAGCCACTCTTGCTCATGCTTTTTCAAATTGTACTGTCATGAACTTTAACATTTTCCATGCTAACTGAGTCCTGTAAAGTCTGAGATAGTCTAGGTTCTTTTGCAATTTCTGAGCATTGTCTGACCTTGGAATGAACTTACTGGGATGACCACTCCTGGGAAGACTTTCTTACTTTCTTTAATGTCTTCCACATGTGAATAACCCTTCTCACTGTAGAATGATGGACTTCAAATGGTTTGGTCTTGTAACCCTTTTCAGATTGATGGACAGCAATAATTGCTTCTCTAAGATCCTTGCTGATGTTTTCCCTCCTCGGCATTGTACAAACACCTGAATCCTCAAGTGGAGCAAGCTGCCACAACTGTTTATATAAAGGTACTCAGACTTTCTTTGGACACCTCAATCAAGTGCATTCAATTAGGAGCACCTGACTGCTACCTATCCCCTAATTCCTATGGATGCACTTAGTTTTTCATAAAATGCTTCTGCATTTTCTCATAGTTTTTGACAAATAAATAATGACGTTGTGTGAAATGTTATGTACCGTTTCAGTTCATAGGTTGCATTTACCTAATTTTAAGACCTGGTTTAGAACTGATATTTATTTTTTATCTTTTTAATATACTGATATGTAAAACCTATGAACTGAAACATATATCTGACTGATTTCTGGAAGGGGTTTCCTTCCCTCTCTAATTAGCAAAGGCAGCATTTTATTACACAACAGCATCAATACAAAGTGAAATAAGATCAGTTGATTAATATCTCACTCTATTGTCTTGTTCTGAATGCACTCTTCAGTAGCCCTGACACAGAAAAGTTGATTAGCAAATAGTGTTGGTCAACCACAGGACTGATACCATATGAATTATATGAAGTGGTTGAAGTAGCTTACCTGCTGTCACTCAGTTTGTTTAATTTACGGGGAGACAGTCTCAAGGACAGGGGATGGTAGTGACAAACTTGAAATTCAGAACGTGATGGAAAGAGACAGAGAGAAGAAAGAGAGGGGAGTGGAGCATACCAGGAGGTGACAGGATGAGAAATGATTTGCTCAGTCTTTCACAGCATTTGCTAAACCACAACTAATACAGGATAGATAATACAACAGCAAATATTGACTAGTCCAAGAAAACTATAGAGGTGATTTACTTTCATACTGCATCCTGAACCTCACAAAGTCTAGATGCAGCATATTGTTCAAAGGGCAAGTATGAGAGCAGTAGAGAGAAAGTTGCAGTAAATCAGTAGCCGGGAGAATAATGCAGGAAGGACTTTCTGTGGGTCAGCAAAAAAAATTCCTTTTATCAAAATTCAATTATAGTTTGACTTGTGACACAGATGGAGTAAGGGTGCAAGGGTGTTTCTCTTACAGCATTATCTTCTAAATTGTGATCTGTGGAATATAAACGATTATCTTTACCCAATGTGCAAAAAAAAAATGATCAAGATAAAAAAAACTCATTGTAAGATTAATTATACATTCAGATTTACTTGCTTTAGTTCAAATCACTGGGTTAAGTGATTTTTAATGTTGACAGTAAAGAACATAATTTCTGTAAAGACTGTCATCAAAAGATTTTACACAGTCTCATTATAGATCTAATGGACTTGTGGACAGTAAGAGTGTTGTTTCTGAAGACTTGCTGCACAAGATCCCACACGTTTGACATTCAAGAAGCTGCCTGCTCTTTGCAGCTTAGTCTTCATTTCTGCATTTCTCAGGAGGCAACAGTACCCACTTCAAGCATGACGTCCTGACTCTATCACCAGACTGTTGTTGGTTGGGTTTCACTGTGTGTGGTGCAACAGCCAGGTTCTGACAAGAAGTACATGATTGCCAAATAAACTGAATTTATGCCCATGTTATGCACAAGCTAACACAATTTCCTATGATCTTACTGACATTTCTGACCTGCTTTGGTCAAAATAACAGACACGGCAGCTTCTTTTTCATCTATTAACCTACACCTCAATTCCAACTACCGGTAATCATTTTAGGACATGCAGTGACCCATTCAATTCCATTCCACCCCTCTCCTCCTCAGGGTCTGCGGTGAGATCTGTAGCACTCAATAACCCCTGTAGCACTTTATTACAGTACCAGAGAGTGTACCTTAAATAGCCCGAGAACTCATACACTAAATCTGCAGTTTGACCATGTACGGCTGGTATACTACAAATCCCCCTTTTAGACACAGCCTTATTGTAAGTCATGTGTTCAACTATTCACCGAAGTTGTTTTAAAACATGCACCCCTAAAATGCAGACTACACTGTCGTTATATATTTACACAGTTGATCTCTTTTGTTACTTTTTTCTCATTGAGCAACCTTTTAGACCTTCAAATACCATTTACAACCTATTTTACAACCCATTTCACTGATGGATGTCTTCCTGACTGTTATATTTATTTAATTGTGGTGCAAACCAAATATACTGGGCAAATAAGGGAGTGGAGGGAGTATCTAATTTGTATGATTGCTGCATTACTGCATGTAGAATTTCTCGTGATAAAGATCTGAAACTGAGAAAGAGTTAAAGCAGACAAAGACGTATGTCTCAATGTTAATGACTGGAGGGGTTTAATTTCGAAATGTGCAGAATCCACAGAAAGGTCAGCTTGCAGTAGAGTCGGCTCAGAGAAAAACTAGACAGACATCTGTCTGTGTCACTGGGATAATGTCAACTGACAACTGCTGAGTAACAATCACTATTAAACTCTCAAGACCAAAGAGCTGACAAAGTGAAAAACCAGCAGAGTGGAGGCTTTTTTTTATATGACAAAAACATTTATTTGATGTAATTTATAGATAGGTTAAGAAAGTACTTGAAATATAATGGAATTACTTGAGTTGATTTACTGTATGTAAAAAGAAGGATTATAAACCACTGCGATGCTACAGGGTAGAAATTAGATGGTGGAACACTGATCATGAAATATATCTCCTCCTTGAATGTCTGGATGCTGAGAGAAACCTTTTGGAGCAACCTCTGGGAACAGAATGGACACAAGACACTCAAACCAGGAGAGATTAAAGAGCTCACTTTGAATTAATTCAAGACTCAATTGGTCTTACCACAAACACCAACCTTGAGCACAAAGCTGATCAATGATTACCATGTGTCAGGTCCATAATTCATCATGGCATGCTTGGATGCATAATGTATAGAGTGTGTATTAGATAGTGGTACACTGAGCTGAGGTCAGAGCTGAAACTTTTGAACCAACAGAAGCTCCAGAGCAAAATCCCAGCTAATAAATGTACAATAGTTTTTTTCTTTTAAGAATTTCTGTTTGTTGGTTATCCCCTGGTATTTGAATGATGAACTCATCACAAACCACCTCTGGCTTCAGTTGGATATCAACTGATTCGATCCATCAGCATGGGAGGATATGTTAATTTCCCCCAAACAATCACTAAACAACAAAGTACACTCAAGAATTTAATGTAGCTCTTTTACCACCTAGATGCCTCACGCAAATATACCTGTTTTGCTAAAGTTCAAGGAGTTCAGCGAAGCAAAGTAAAAACAGTTTAAAACTTTATTAAACAAACTAAGTTGAAATCCTAAACTGAACAAAAAGCAAATACAACCAGAGGGAAGAGACGACTACAGAATGGCAGATGACAGAGGAAACCGGAGAGCTATAAATACTGGCAAGTTTGTTAAGTAAAGTAACAGGTGAGCGATTGAGGTGAAACAGGTGTGAATACAGCCCAAGGAATGAGACCAAGACAACTGAGCACATCAAGGAGTAATGACAAGAAAAGAGTAATCAAAACTAAACCGAGGACTATAGGTAACTAGAGACTAAACATAATATACAAACTCAAGTAAAACATGAACATGAATACCAACACATGATGAAACTAAACTAAGGACAAAAGCAAGAAACAAAACAAGACACAGACAGAATATAAACTCTCATGACAGAAACTAAGAACACAATCTAAAACAGGGGACAGAATACTTACAGCGATATACAAATAACAAAACCCAAACAAAATACCAGAACTGAACCAAAACACAGACTAAACCAAGGCACCAAGAATAACTAAACCAGAGGAAAGAACAAAAACCAAAGCAATGATGATAATTATTTATGGTAATAAATGCATGATAATCACCACACTTAAGTTAGCTAACTGAAGGGTACGTAACATGGAAAACCAAAAGGGAAATAATGAACTTCAATACCAAAAACTCATGAATTAAAACCCAATGAACATGAAAACCCACAAACCTTAACTGTAATAGATTCCAATAGAAATCAGTGCAGCTCTTTACTGGATTTGCAAATCTCTGACCTGCAGGCTACAGCAGACAATAATCAGGAGATCCATCAGTTACAACGACATCAAGTGCCAAACATGTCTTATCAGACATCATTTTTTAATGTATCTTTATGGTTAAATGAAGCAAACAGATATATAGACATTTCCCAGAATAGAAATATAGTGAAAATACACAGTGAGTGCTGATGAGCTTTGTGTATTAACTAAAGCACCTTTGAGCTTCTACTTATACGTATTTAAAATTTGCATTCATGACTTGGCTTTGCTGATGTGGTTTGATGGACTGCGTAACAGCCACATGGCCAGTAAGTGTGCCTACCACATTATTACTTCAGGCTGATTATGAGCGTCTGGTTGGCCACTTTATACCACATCTGTACATATTCATTCTGTGATGTAATGCTTCTTCATGATGAAACGGTAAACCATTTAATAATCACACAGCTTCTGTCAGGGCAACAAGGGCAAGCCCTGCTACACAAGAGTGATATCAGGTCACACAGATGGCTTTATGAACATATTGTTTTGACATGCCCATATTTTGCGCTTAGAGGCTTTCCCGAGTGCAGCTTTCATGAAATTTCACCACAATGTTTCTTTCCTTTGTTTTCTATTTTGGAGATTTATTTTCTGTTATAGACACCATTTGAAATATATCACGAATACATTAAAAGTCAACAATTCAGTATACTCAATAGATCTGTTAAAGATCTCCCATAGAACTCAAGTTTTTAACACTATCCACATGTCCATAAGATGTTTTCATGTGATACAAGGAGTGCAAAGGTGAACTGATGTGATTTGGAATCTGAATTTAACATTAAAGGATGCACATACATTGGTAGGTGAAATTCTGGTATTTCACTGACAATTGTGGGCTAGACTTGTAATAAAATAAAAAAAAATGAAGTGAAAACATATTACCCCAGGTATCCACATATGTATCAATTGTTTTATAAGGGAGGGATACACATGCCCAGTTACTATTAACAGACATCGACACTACCTGGAAATTTCAGCTTTGAATCTGTAGAGTACCGCCTATGTTCTCTTTAAAGTGAGGTCAGGCAGCTCATATGTTCCATGTTGAGGAATGCAAGACCCACCGTCACCACTTGTTGGATGGGACTTAACAGCTAAGTCCTATACCCTCTAATAAAGGAGAGAAATTAAATAAAATAAGTGGGTCTGCAGTTCTGGGGTGGCTGACTGGCAAGGAGTTCATATCCACATATGGTTGAAAATGAAAGAAAGTAATAGAAAGCGAATACATTAGCATTCTACTTTCACTTGAATGCAAACTTGTATAATTTAGCTTCATCTTCTTACGAATTGCTCTCCGATTCAAACAAGAAAAGCTGAATTACCTCAGTATTAGTCTTGACCATTGTATATCATAATGGAGACGGGGTCATCTGCTGGTACCGTTCTGCAGCTCAGTGAAGATGTGAACAGTGCCAGATTAACATATTCATAGATCCCCATCCACTGATTGACGAAAGAGATGTAGTCTCATCTATTTTAGGGGCACTTTGAAATATACAATTTCTGGGAAAACATATTTTTCTTTAGGGAATTAATAACTGCGGGAGTAGGACTTTAAATTTCAATTTTGGCTGTCTGGCTCAGAGAGTTCCTGGAACATAGGAATAAAAGCACCTCTAAGAACCTAGTGCTTACTTATGAAATAATCCTCAATAATATATTATTTAAAACAGTAATGACATCACTAACCTCATACAATAGAAAGAAAGAAACATAAGAAGTATTTTGCTCAAAATCTAAAGCCAGTTTAGGTTTGGATTTCATCTGACATCCGTCATGCAAGGTACTGACTAAACTGTGCGATATGTGAATGAAGACAAATGTAATCTGTCTCTAAGAAGTGAAGCATGACAGTTTAAGACATTTTTGACATGTAATAATGAATGTGAATACCGAGGGTTTCTCAAAATGAAAATCGAAACTGTTTCTGTTTACTCTTTATTACTTTATTTATTTACGTATTTTTTGTTTTTTTAATTTACAGACAATCAAGCTTCATGCTCCCGAAAAGAATGGTACAGCTTCTTGACTCTCTTTCTTTCCCTCTGTGATGACCTCAGTGTGAGGTCTGACCTCTCCAGGACACGGGTGTGGGAAAATTACTTTAGTTTTAATAAAATCTCACAGTGTGACATCACATCGTCATACGCAACTCATTATCTCTGTATCCTTACACATCTTTCTTTTGACACTGCTTTAATCTACAGATTCCAGTGCAACTGGAAGATAATGGGAAGATATTATTGAATGATCTCACATAAACCAAAAACATCCCAAAATAGTAATGTTAAAGTAGAAAAAATATCAATAATAATGTTTTTTAAATTAAATTAAAAAAAGAAACAGATGCATCAACAGTGGTCCTAGCAGGACCACGTCAGGATAACTAATTCCTTTCAAATTATATTTAGTAAAAAAAAAGCTTATTTTGTCTAACAGACGGTTCAGGATTCTGCAGCTTAGATTTAACAGGCTGCAGAGATCGCCTGCTCCTTAATCCATTAAATTACAAATACATATTTTGTACATCTGTGCATGCCCCATCAATCTATCAGATTTCCGGTGATTTCAACCCAGAATATCACCTCCTCCCCCCCCCCCCCCCCCTCAGTGTTATGTACTCCTGACTCTGCTCTGTATGTTGTGGCCTCAGCATAATTACAGTCTGTTGCCATTCTTGTGCTGATAATAAAGAGAAAAGAGAAAATGATGGGAGAGTCATAACATTGCCATTAGTTAGGTTATGGAAACTATAGCAAAAAGTCAATTCATAAGGGATTTGCTCTAATCTGTCTGGCTTTAACGACGGGAGGATTATTTACTGTCAGGCAGGAGGCTTTAGGTGTCACATGTCCATGGACAGGGACATGGCTCCACATCAGAGGGGAACCTTTAATGTCCCTTTGCCCTCCAATAGACTAGATTAGTTCTCTGAATTACCAGGATTTGTGCCCAAAATGCATAAACACTGTGTTCCTTCACTCACAGTCATTCACACACAGTAGCCAGTGTGAAATATGACTGGCAGGTACAAAGTGCTCACATCCCCATTTCACGCTTTCTTATTAGGCGTCATGAATATAATTTTGCATACATAATGTCACTGCTATCTGCATGACAATAAGTAGCTCATTATGCTTATAGTGAACAAAACTAGAAATAATATTTACTATTTCCAGCCATTATAATTACAAGAGAGCCGTGCATGGAATGTTGCACATAAAGTTTTTGGTCTCTGAGCACTACAACACACCTGCCATTAAACACATGTAGTGTATCGGATCAAGAAAGAGGTGTAAAACATATTCAACAGACAAGACTTACCAGTCAAAGTCAACATAGGTGCAAATATTTGACTTAGTGGATTATCAAAATGAATGTGACCTTTCATTAGCATATGAGGTTAAATTTGCATTCCCTTCACATGTGATGGATTGCCAGAGCAGATTCTGTTCATTCATGCCTGAAAAACGATGCAGACGTCAGTTCCTCAGATCAAATGTAATCCACCACTATTCTGCTGTTGTTATTAAATGTTGCCAGCAGCTCTCTGATGCAGTAGAAAAACAGCAGCCCAAAACGACTGGCTGCTCTTTATCTTTGTATTCTGATGATATAACTTACCCAGTTTCATGATATGTGGTGCATTTATGAATGCAAATGTAATTTTCTGTCACTACATGAGAACATAACAAGAAATATAAATATCACATTTAAAAAAAACAACTTTTTTTAAAATTAAGAATTGCACAAGTATTTTAATCTGTTTATAGCATACTTTAAACTTTATTTTAAAGCAGGACTATACTCCTTAGAGGCATTTCTCAGCTCCCCCTTCTCCTACATCTCACAGCTAAAGTTGCTGTGCAAATGACGTGCAAATTGTCAGCTATTATATAATTGTCTTATAAGATATGATAAAATCAAAACCCCATTGACCTCACATTTGTTTAATCATCAGTAATTTAATTCTGTAAGCCGGGTTTCTGCTTTTGGTACTCAAGTAAATTTGTTGATTAAAGTGTCTTTTACTGTGATGTGATGTTGTTACCATAGCAACACTTTCAGTGCAAATATGTTCCATGCATTATCATTTTTACTTTTGTAGATTATTTGAATACTTATTTTAGCACTGAGTGGGGCAAGTCAATTTCTTGTCAACAGTGTGATGTAGTTTGAACTTAGGGGGAAATAACTTTATTTACTAACTTTATGTAATTAAAATGATTTAAATGTTGTGTTGAATGAAATAGTGATGATGTGACCGCATATAAACATCATTGTGCAATAATGTAAAACTACGTCAATACATAGAATGGTGTGATTTAAACAGGTGGCAAGTTTTCAACATAAAATGTTTGCCATCATTTAATTGGTAAAATCTCTTTTGATAATGCTACTTCGTAAGGGAAATTCTAAATTAGTCTTCTTTATAAACTGTTATATCCTACACTAACAACTGAATTCTGAACTAAATGTGTTTAAAGTGACATCTAATTGAATGCACGCTACAGCTGCTGCCATCAGCTAACAATGATTACTGCCTGTTCCTGCAGACTGAGCTCTGCCGTCACTGCTGATGACGTCAGTCTCAATGCACTGTTTCATCCAGACAGAAAGGCTGTGTGTTGAGACTTCGTGTGTGACAGAGAATTTATATTTTTTTTGCAATCCAAGCGGGGAGATGCTTTTATTTTTAGCTTCTGAGTCAGTTTTCAAAAGCTCAAACTCAGAAAAGCTTTGTTTCCAGATCATTTTCTCAGAGTACAGCTTTTTTTTTCTTTCACACAGTTCAAAGACATGCAGCTTTGACTTATTGGTGACGTTATATTGGTAGGTGTGAGTGTGCTTGTGAATAATTGCGTGTCTCTCTGTGGCAGCCTTGTGATGGACTGGCAACCTGTCCAGGGTGTACTTTGCTTTCAGCCCAATGTCAGCTGAGAGAGGCTCTACATAAATCCATTTATTAGCTGGATGGATGTTTTAACATACGCACACACTGTGGTTCTAGTCTCTCAGTGTGATAATATTTATATACAATGCAATATTTGCACCTATTTTCAAATCTTCTTTTCTCTAACTGCTGATTGGGAGCACCAGATTTGATCTTTAACATTGTGTTCCACTTTATCTTCATCACCTTCTTACAGAGTTAGTTGGTAGTTAGTTGGTAAATGTGATGTAATTATCTTTAAAGTAGTGGGATAGTTACATAGAAATAAAATGATCAATGTTTGAAAAGACTGCAAAGCGTTCAAACAAGAAAACCTACAAACATACGGCATCTTTGGGCTCTGAAAAAATACATTCAATGTTTTTACGTCACATTAGTGATGTAATTACAGACAAGTGTTCTGTGACTTAAAAAAAAGTGTTAAAGGAAAGAAGTAGTAACAAACCATTCTCCATCTTAATACAGAATAAAACAGTAAAAAACATCAGTTGGTTGTTGTAGTCATTGTGTATATATCACGTTATATTCAGTGAATTTGAAAAATAAAATGTGCTAGCAAATGCAGACTGTCCTCTGCATCTTAAGTGGAACACTTGCTGATAAATTGGAGAGTTGTCTGCCAGTGCAGTTTATCCTTTAAACTAGGCTTGGAGACCAGCAGGCTATAAAAGCCACCCTGTGTGCTCACTGTGCGTCTCCCATCCATCTTGAGTCAGTTCAGCATCATCACATTCTGGTTTGGACATTCAGTGTCTCCAGAGCACAAATAACTCTCATTTATGGATAGCTTGGAGTTGTGACTTTTGCACTCCACACAGCTGAACCGACACCTTTCTAAAAAAGTTTGAACAAAAACACATTTATTTCGATGAAGTCTTGAAACATCCAGCTGCACTTCTTTTTTGTACGGCGTCAATAAATTGTGTGAATTGATTTCAGTCACTCGTGGTAGCAGTCAGTTCTACATAGGTAGCATTTCAGCATATATATGCTGATACTTTATTCTTTATGTGACACGTTTCCTAATTATTAATTGTTGAACTCCTTTTTCTGTTCATTAACTTGGCTGCAGTCATTGTCAATATTAGACTAATATTGATTTACTGATGTCTAGCTATGCCCAAAGCACTACATCTAAAAAAAAGTACTTAGTATGATAGCCTGGAATGTCCATGGCCATCTGAGGTGAGGCACTTCTTTGATATTTGATCTGAATTTAATATGTCTTGACTAGATATATTTGAAAAAAAGTGACACACAAGAAAAATTTTAATTTGTTTGCAGCACTTTTGTTAATTTTTTTTATTTTTTTTAATTTAAATTTGAATGGAATTGAATTAAAATGCCTCCCGGAAGGGCCTCCAAAGCTTGGGGCTAATTCACCTTCCTAACATTCCAAACCACAACAAAGCACACATTAGCCATATCAAGACCCAGCGCCCATGGGTACACCCGAGCAGCCCCCAACAGGGAAGAGCAATCCCCCCATCCCGCTGCACCACCCACCCGTGAAGCAGAGGCTCCTGGTACCTTGTAGTTTAATCACAAGCTAATCAGAAAAAAAGCTAAAAGAAATCTTTTACGAATGAGACGATTATAGAAACTTTCCTTCAGTCGGTCAAGTTGGGAACAGTCCCCACCGGCTGGATCAGTAGCTATAGCTTTTAAATGCTGAGCACTAATGTATTTGGTGATGTTATATTGCACTTTCAGGCCATTCAGAGAAGAGCTCTGAAGTTAAAGGAAAAAAAGAAAAAAGACAAATAGATGGCATGCAGAGATTTGTATGTCATTACAATAACAGCTTTGTAGCATTGCTTGTGGCATATGGCCTCGTATTCATTCAGTGCATGTCATGTTCTGTAAAAACTGATCCATTAATGCTAATTAGCGAGCTGGGCTTTTATTCATTACAGTAATTACATTAGGCTGTTTATGATAAATTACTAACTGATGTAGAAAACTAAATTGTTATTGTAGGTGTCCACATTGCAACTGACATTCTATCATCTGTATAAGTGGGGGTGGTAAAATAAGAGGAAATGGTTTTTTTCTTATCATGATTTCAGTAAACCAGCTAACTATATTTAAAAAATACCATACTGAGCTTTCTTCATTTCTGATAAAGAAAACTCTGTAGTATCTAGGAATATTTATTGTAACTGGGTAGCATGTATTTCTTTACATAAATGCAATGTGTTCGCTATTTTGATGAACATACAAAGTAAAGATGGTTGTGAATATAGTTAACTAAAAGAAGCACAAGATTAAAGGAAAAAGTAGACCTGACTTGCTTTGGTTAAGGTGATAAAGCACATATGAAAAAGAAAAGAGTTGAGGAATGAACATGGTCATAGACTGGGCTGTATGTCTGTGTTTGCATGTTTTTTTATTACAAACTAACCTCATGCACAGGTTTGAATTGACCCTTTTTCACACATTTCACACATTTTTCACACTTTTTGATGAGTGTTACTCGTTGATTTTTGGACACTAATAGGCAGCAGCTACTACCAGTTAAAAAGGGAAAATGGAAATGTTTTGCTTGTTTAAACGCTTAAAACATATTGATCATCATTTTAATACTTTTCATAAATATGCAAAAAAAAAATATTATTGCAAATTCATGGAGATAAATTAATATGTGTGTGTATGTGTATGTGTGTGTGTGTGTGTGTGTGCGTACATATTCATGCTCGGACATGATATTGTTTTCCAATTATTTACTGTGCGAAGCACGTATCAAAGTTCTCTAATATAAAGAAGTTCAGATAATCCACACAGTATGAATTGATTACCTCTTTGGCAATCTAATCAGAATGACTATTAATCTTTTGAAACTGTCAGTAACCTTCTATGTGCTTGGTGCTCCATCACTTTAATGGGACATCTAGAAATGAATCATTTCACATATCCTCTCTACAGTTAAGTGGGAGCTCATTACTCTGTAAAATGACTGACGATAAGGACAATTCTGACAACTGTGTATCACATAAGTTGCGCCACATGTTGCATGTGGCCTGGCAGGGGATGTATTTGCATTTTGATTCTGTCTGGTGTGAAGGACAAATTCTTAGACTCTGACAGTGTTTAACTGCTTTAGATATTTGGAATTTACTATACACATTTATGTATATATTCTTCACTGTAGTTTAATGTAAACTTTTTGACTTGACATTGAACATTTAACATGGTTTAACCTGCAGTGATTTTGGTCAAATTCAAACTAAAACTAACCTTTTTCTTTTTTTTTTCTTTTACTAAATCTTACATTTGACTAACGTATGCATGGTTTAAGATCAGTGGATATTTGTCTGCTGGATCTGTTGCGTAGAGGGCCTTGAACACAGGTGGATCAGCTGGTCAGGTTTACCTTTATTCTTTTCCTCATTTATCTTACATCCTGCTATTTCTGGGAAAGTATTACTGCTAGGTTTTTCAGAGAGATTAATGTCAGAGTCAGGGAGCGCATGGGTCTGTTGAAGGGATATTGGATGTTGTCTTGTACGCAGTTATAATCCGCTGATTGAGATCGTTTTAGAGAATCCCTTCTCCTCGTGGCATGATGTACTCATCTTTTGAGTGTGTCATATTAAGATGAAGCATGATAAAGTTATATTTGCATGAGATCTAAACACATTTTGGTGTTTTCCCACAGTGACAAACTGATCACTGTGGATGCCTGAGAGAAAATGATTAAGATGAATTGCTTCAGTGCTGGCAAATGAAGACAAATGTTTTTCTGCAAAGTCCACAGAGAAAAGTTTTTCAATTGAATTTAATAACATCTCTCTCTTCCCTGATATGATTTTGCCTGCAGTCAGTCAACAGTTTATGTAGCCGTTATCTGTAAATTGTGAAGCTGAATTACATTGAGGAAACCCTGTGGTATTCTGTGTCTTTTTAATGATTTCAGTCCTCTGATGGGCACATATTGACAATTTAATTTGTGCAGAAGTTGGGAAGATTGAATTTTGTAGTATATTTTGTGAAAGAAAAGTAAACGAGGATAGTAAAATATTTTGAAAAGTATTCTATTCATTCAACTACTTACACATAGGTTAAGATACCGTTATTATTCCTTATAAATTGGAACATGCAGACCACTGCAGACAGCGGTGACGTTACTTGTTATGAATGGTGGGGCAGTGTCATCGATAAACTCAATCCAAGTTATTAATTCCTCCTGACTAGGAATGCATTCTTAGTATTCACTGTTTGAGACTCAGCACTGGCAGCAGATTTAGGGCTGAAGAGAAGTCAAGGGAGGAAAATTAAGATGCACGAATGGGCTTCAGAGCAGAAAATCCTCCAGGTGTGATTGATGGAAAGAAGAGTTGCATGAAGGAGATGGCAAACGCTGTGTGCTGACAGTTCATCAATATGTCTTTGAGTGGTGAAAGCAAAACTGCATCAGCTACATGGAGGGCCTGTACACGGCAAACATAATAATATCTACTTGTAATTTTACTTTATGTCTCCCTCATGCTGTCAATGAATCTTTTGTTTCTTTGTTTATGAACCTCATTCCTGGGTTAAGTGCTCCTTACAGCATACTTGTTCATTATCAGGATTGTATTAATGCTGTAGATATTAAGGCATTCTCTCAGTGGATAAACAAATTATGCAGGTGTTTGTGTGCTCTACTTGTGTGTGTGAGAAAGGACTCTCACACACACAAGGTGAACAAGGAGAATTTACAGGACTTACAGGATGACAGGAAGCCTCTGGCCTCCACTATGAGGTCAGTGCAGAAGTCCAGCAATCACATCTGAGGTTAAACGCTACGCGGAAGCAAGGTTCTTTGGAAAGGTTATAGTGAGTGACTGCACACCTGGCTATCGCACAGAAGTAAAAAAAGAAGAAAAAAAAAGGTATACTGCTAGACGGAGGAAATGTCTCTTGTCTACAGTGTGGATGACAATAAAAAGTTGAAAGAAGCCTGCTTTAATGCAGGTTAATACAAGGATGCTAAGAGGATTCACTGATTTTAAATAATTTCAGTAGATGGTTATTGTATATTTATGTAAATATAAGTGTATTTTGCTTTTTTGTATAATTACTGTGCATTAGTCCAGGCTCCAGATTAAGTTCAGGAGAATCGCCTCAATCACCATTCAGTGCAGAATGCTTCGAAGTTAAGATAACTTAAGTGCAACACTGATAAGATCTTTGGTGGAGCATATGCCACCTTCAAAAGCATCAAGGTGTTGTTTAATTATAAAAAAAATTCCTTCTTTGATAGTAGAATGTGGTAATTTCAAGAAATTATGAATATTCATTATCTAGATGCTTGTGGTCTAAAAGAGCCCAATTTCACAAAAAAAAACATGCCGTGATGTTTTATGGCAAATGTGCAGGGTTTTGAAAGGTTACATTTTAACTCAGACATTTGTGGTAGTGTACTAGTAGTATCTGGAAAGTTTATGTGGTTCACTTGAACATAGATTTCATTCTGGAGAGTGGATTGTGTGATCTGCTGAACTTGTCTAATTGCAGACAAAAAACAGGAGATATCTGACCTTTACATTTTTACTTTGTATATTTAATTACAGGCTTTCTTTTACCTCGGAATTGAAAATGTCATAGTGTGTGAAAAAGTGTCCATAGGTACTAGTGCGTGGGCTACATGTAATCCTATGCTTACAGTTAACGTTGATACACAGCAGTTAGGCTGAAATGTTCTAAACATAAAGTGTAAGCTTCCTGATCCAACACTCTCCAAGTTTCTGTGTGGCTGCTCATATTGAAAAAGGCCTCCCATGAAGGACAGACAGGCACCTCACAGGGCTAATCTTGATTGACTTTTCACTTGTTACAGACTTCAATATTGAGCAGATCCTCCTCCTGCTGTGTCTTCTCTGAGGAGGATTTCTATCATGATGACTCAAATTCCACTGCAGGGCAAACAGCCTTTATATTTCCGTTGTCCATATTGGTTTATGTAAACAAACTGATATTTAGTCTTTTATTGAGTGTCAGAATTATCCAACTGTTATTATTTATTAAAGTGATCATTTCCTGTAATTTAATTCTTATTCTTGGGTACCTCCAGATTAGGTTTGTACATTTCATAACTCCAAATAGTTTGTAATGAGTTCAGAATGAAGGAGAGCTTTATCTTAGGGGAAGCTCTTGTTCTCAAGATATCTGTCTAAAGTGTCTTCTGATTGGTTGAAATTCCTGGATTTCTGAGGAATCGAGGAAGGGGATGACAGTGACTGATGACAGGGCTACTACAGTTGCCAGCTTGGAAGTTACGATAAACGCATAAACAATGGCACACTTTGAGAAACATGCAAAGTTTTCAAGCATGCCAACACAGTGTTGGAATAGACTTTTAGCTTCAGTCTCCCTGCAAAGCCAGCATCATACTAGGTGTTGTCATTAAAAAAAAATCCTTACAAAACTTTTTCCTGGCTGTGATGCTGGCCAGGAAGAACAAATCACATCCACTAGTGTTAGGTAGCTGGGTCATTGGGGAAGCTAAAAGGGTCAACTTGCCCTCACAACCAAAAACACATTTTCTTAAAGACGTCTCTGAAACAAAAACAAAGTACCGATTAAATATTGAAAAAGAAACAGCAGATCACTTCTTCAGCACTTCTTCAACACTTTAAATATGCCTGCGGTGGATAACTTTAACACTGAAGATAACCCAGTAAATATGGACAAGAATGCCATTGGGACCTTTAAGCTATAATCATGGAGCTTCATCTATGGAAAGCATGTTTTATCATCACTGGCAGTTGATGAGATGACAAGATTTTTTTCTTCTTTAGTGGTCAAAGGTGAACTGAATTTGGGGACAGGTTATAATCACATAGTGGTGTTCTTGCTTTTCAATGCAAGTACAGATGCACACAGAATAGTAGCAGAGGAGGCCAAACAGCAGCAGGGAAGCTCTTGCATTCTAATCACACTTCTCTATTTTGGCTCCAGAACGCTTCACCCAGCAGGCTGGGACATTGTGCATCTCAGTGCTTGCACAGATACTGAGTAAACACACACACTGGCCAAGCAAACTGAGTCTGGCTCAGATAGATGGGAAATACTGGTTGTGAAAGAAGGCAAATGACTGTAGGACAAACGGAAAATTAGGTGACTCTCATATACGAGTCCTAAATGAATATTAAATCAGTACTCCTAGAATCTTGGTGGATACGACATTGCGTGATCAGTTTAATACAGTCACTCAGTTGTTCATGTCACCAATATCTAAAGGTTATTGTTGAGAATGAAATACAACTGAGGAAAGGAATTAAGTGCACATTGATTTCCACTGCCTAAAGAAGTTAATTCACAGGGACATGCAATCTGAAAGGGCTAACTATTTGACAAATGTTGAAGAGAATTCAATGTAATTCATGTCAAGAGAACAGTTCATGGATAAATTAATAGCAAGGAGTTGCCTAGAACATTATATTAACTAAGACCAAAATCACAACAAACCAGATGTACAACATTAAAGTTGTGACTACCCTATAAAAGATTACACTCATGCATGGGTATGGGTGGGTATGTTTTCAGCAGTAAATATTCTTTTGCTGCCAACAAAATGTTAATTTCAGAGTCCAGAAAACAAGCACGAGCCAACATCTATAAACCTCAACTTATCACACCATTAGAATTGTTCTCTCCCAATCTTATCTGTTCTGGATTTCACTATTCCCTGAGTGATAGATTAGAGAGTAAGAGATTACTAATCAGGTCTTCCTCTGTGGTCTTTTCAACTGTATCATACTGCCCTTGGAACATGTTTGTTTATGCCAGTGCTATAGGCTGGATAAAACACTTTGACCTTCTCAAAATAATTTATAGGGCTATCATCACTCTAAAGGACAAATATATTTGTTTTTAAGTTACAAGTAATTTGATGGTCATATGAAGGTTAAAGCACATGTTTTCTCAATTAAAGGTCAAGGAAACGTGTTAGCTCAGTGTAATACTTAAAACTACAAGATCACCAAATGGTGGCACAGATGGGTGTTATGCAGTGACCTCAAACTTGGCTTAGATGAATAAATTTTGCAAGTCAGTTTAGCTAACAAGGAAACATAGTAGACATAGTTTTGTTTAAAGGACTAGGATTTTTGATGATACCGCAGAGTAAATTAGCATTGATGCTGGCTAACACATTTGTCAACCTTGAGTAACAACTGGATCAGTAGAGGTCAAGTCTGAGCCTGTAACCTTATTCTAGCTGTGTTTCAAAGAAGATAAATCCCACTAATCCGAATAATATAGGCATTCATACCAGACGGAGAAGGGAAATCAGTGTGGGTGGGTGGGAGGTGGTGACACAGGTTTTATTTCTGAACCGTTGAGAGGCATAACCTGGCAGTTAGATTGACTTACTGCTTGACACCACAGTTCTGTATAAGAAAACTGAGCCATGTACTGACTGTACACAGACTTAGTTGCAATGGCCTCTTTTTGGTGAACAATTCCACACTTTCTATAAAAAAAGAAAATACATTTATATCTTACAATACTTAAAATGTGATAGATTCTAACCTAATATTACATATAACAGTGCTTATACATTAGAAAGCTTTGGCATGCAAGAGCTGATGTATTGTGAGGATAACTTACAATTACTTTGACAATTGGCTCCTTTTCCAGGCATAGAACCAATGACACCTCTTCTTTTAACTTAAAATTGAAGGGCACAGGTTCACAGAGGAAGCATCTGTCAGTAACATGGACATCACTCCCTGGCTTGCTCCTCTTTCTCTCCCTCTGCTCTGTTGATGAGCTTGACAAGCTCATGTTATTCATGAATCATTCACAGCACCTGCCAACTCCCCACACTGCCTAAATTTCAGAATGAGTGGGCCTACTCAGAATTTCTATCACTGAGAATGTCAGTATTTAAGCAGTTTAAAAGTGTTCACCCTGGAACCAGGAGTGTTTGACAAGATTAAAAACAATGTTCATATGACGTTATTACAGTATTTCAATGTAACGGTTTAAAACAGTATTTAGATAATCAGCCAAGTAGTAAATATATTGTAAAATCCTGCAGCTTGTATGATTTCATGTAAGCAAAAAGAATATTGTTGCTCCAAATTATGCCGTGTTTTACAGATTTTTCCTAAGCTTATCTTAAAAAGTCATGCTGCATTACCTTATTGCACTTTCAGTTTAAACTGTTGAAGAAAAAGATGAGACAGGATTTATTCAGGAATGATTCGAAGTTATGGGCCATTCTTGGATCTCCGAAATTATTTCTGAATTTGAATCATGGCTGTAATGAGGTTCATAGAGTTCATGATTAAATATTTCAAGTCACACTTGGTTCTTAGGTAGTGATTACTATTAGTGATACTGTTTACAGAGATCTTGACATGTGGACTGAGGAGTCATTCAGCTCAGTCCATTGCACAAAACCAGGGACGTCAAACAACTACTTTTAGTTCCAGTGCTCCTAAACTTCAGGATAGCCAGCTAACTGGACTCATCAATCCACCAATCACAGGATCCTAAGAGAAAAATATCATGTGAACAGGATAAAAGCAGAATTTATAAAGAGATATAATTTTACATAACAGACATAATTATTCTTATGCACATTGTGCAGTATATTGAATCAAATGGCAAACGAGCTTCCTGATTCTTGGCCTTTGTAGCATGCAATGGCACAATCCAATTAAAATTTAATGAAAAATAAATATCTAATTTAAGGCTGTGTTGGAGTAATGACTACAAATCAACTGAAGGATGTCACATCCTTCCACTAAATTCCTATGACCCATCTTTCCAAAGACAACCACAAACCACCTCTACAAATGAAGCTGAGCATTCTACATTGTGATCATATGAACTAAAAACCTAGCTGGGTAAAGTATACTGATGTAATTCATCAAGAATGTTTCAGCTGAAACAGCTCTCTTGATTTATCTACCAGACTTTTTGCATTCACATCTAAATTTTTACGACGTTAGAACCAGCAAATGTTTTGCTGTTAAAATAGTTGCAGATCAGTTTTTGTTGCAGCTCTAATGGAATTGCTCCAAAAACACTTGATTTAATATGCTCGAGGTTACTTTAGTCATAAAACTTCAACTTAACCACCTTCATTTTCCACTTTGTCTCTCATGAGCATAACTCAAAAATCTGTCTTTTTTTCTGATCACTTAAAGAACAATAGCTGGATAACCTGAGTCTACAGACTGATCCGGAAAGTTGTCCTTTGGAAACCGGCAGGCACTTTCACAAAAATACTTTGCAGGAGTTGATCCGTCTGTAAGGGTGAAGCCAGCTGGCAAAATCAATCTGAAAAAAAAAACTGACATAAGTGAAAACCAAGAAAATGTATTATCCTTTTTTTCCTTCCAATGAAGAAAAACTCTCCAGAACTAATTCAAATTATGTGAAAGCATGATCTCTTCTAATCATCTATAGATATCAGCACAGGATGCTGACCAGTTCAAAACATCTGTGCTCTAGTTTGGAGCCTAGTTTGATCGGCATCTATGAAATCCACAGAATACAGCTGCCTCTCAAGGTATGGATTAGGAGGTAATGAATATAAGGTGGCAACAAGGGCCAAATTTTTCCCCACCTTGTCTGTAACTGCTTCTAGACACTATTTCCAAATGCTCTCTGAACCTCACTGTCACTACTTCATCTTGGACAGAGATTCTTCACTTTCTTCCTTAGTCAAAATGTAAATAAGTAAGGTCAGCCTCCATGGAAACACACTGACAACAGAATGACACACGGTGATTTTAAATGACAATATGTCGTTTATTTTCTATATGTTCAAGGTTTATTATTTACAAACAAAATAAACAAAAGAAATCAAAAGGTTTTTGACAAACACTGTTTGTCTGCATAATATTGTAAGAAAGTTTACATTAATCTTTCTTTCATCCTTATTAAGCAACCAACTGACAGTCTGTTTTCTCTAAGCCTTGGAATAAAATGAATGAGCTAAACAATGACCATGTGAGTTGGGTTTAAGAGGACCGAGCAGTCACCTCATTGTCACCACCGCCCCTTTCTCCACTACGCATATCATATCATCAGTAAACATATGAAACCTGTGATAATCAAAACCAAATAAACATTTGGTTTGTCCTCTCTGGGCATTATTAGTTCTTTTTGCACCCCCCCCCCCCAAACTAACAAAACAACAAACGAAAAGAAACAACATACAAATATATGTGCTGGTTTGTTGACAGTCTCTAAACTGCTAATGTGTAAGCTTGTTAGTTTGTGTTATACATCACCATTAATGCCCATTCCAGTATGCTAGTTGCGATTGGTATTGTGAAAAAAAGCACATAGTTGGGAAGCTCTCCCTCCAAAGGCAAGTATCAAAAACAGCACAAACCAACAGTGCTGCAATCCACCTTGACTGTGTACTAGTTGCTATTCACTATGGCATATTCACGATTAAGCGCTCTCTGTTGTAAATAGAACATATCCCCCTCATTTAGAACCCCAAACAGGATCAGGGCAGCACAAATTCTTTGGGAAATTGCTCCCTTTCTAGCTCATCCAACATCTAACCAAGCAGAAAGAACCTCTACCTTTTCATTAGTAAGTCAGAAAGTGCAATTCAAAACAAAGACAATGACTTCGAATGTTTCGCTTTGGCCAGTTTCTTTCTATACATCAGTATTCAACCCCTAACATCAGTGGCTAGCTACAAAGAATGGTATAAAGGTGCTCCAAATTTGTACAATGTCTCATTGAGCGTGATATTACTGCAAGTCTAAAAATTGCACTTTTTTTTTTCTTTAACTGTACACAAACTCATTTTATATTCTATTTAGCTCCATCAAGAGTGTTGTAAAAAAACTGCCACTTGAAGTTCACATTGTGAGTGAAGATACCAATTATAAGCTTAGACATTTGGCCATTGTCATTGCTAACTCCTTTCTTGTCTAAAAACACTGAGACATAGAACACAGAGAGTATAGTAAGAATGAATGTGCAGTTGTGTGCAGAAGTGACCCTCGTATGCACTGAGCTCACACTCATAACAAAGGATGAAACATGGCGATAGTTTAGGCACAAATACTTCATAATGTTCATGTAAAGTCAATGCTTCTGTTCACACACAGATAACATCTAGGCAGACAGACGATGAACAAAACATAATCTAACATTACATTTAACGTCAACATTTTTTTGAGATAGCATCTTTTTAAGTATTTGTGACAGCGCATGCTTTCATGACATTGGTGGGTTGACTGTATTGGTACACTATCGACACAATCTGTGGTGAAGACTTGTAATCTTTTAAAACAGTATCTCAAAGGGCTTAGTCACTGTGAACTGATGGGATATTTGATGCCATGAAAACTGTGCCTCTAAATAAATATTCTGCATGACCGATAGCTTGTCACATTTGATCAAAAAGACTGCGTTAAGGCCTTGAGCACAACGTACAACCGACTGTATGTGCAAGGAAAAAACCGGCAAGCCATAATGGTCGGCTTATTTCAGTTGAGTCATCAGATAATGTTCGACGATTAAAAAATTCAAAATCCCTCTTATCCTTTTTAGAGTCACAATATTCTTGCTTGACCTTATACTTCCATGCCTCAATGTCCAGGTCAGTTTAGAGTACCTAAGCCCACATTAATGGATTTACATGAGACAGAAACCTTAATGCAAACCAGCATTTCCTTTCCCCTCACTTGGTGCAGCACAAAAACACTGAACCGATGTCTGTGAGCGGAAACGTGCAACAAAATATGGCGTGCCAGACTCTTTAGCAACAGCAATAATGATATGAAAATATACATTACAGTTTTAAACAGGGGGCAATTGTGCAAGCAAAGACGTTTAAACGATGTTTGAAAAAACAAAAGAGATTATGACTAAAAAGGAAATTTCTATTTCTTGCCTCTACATGTAAGCTGTACAGTTAAGAATAAAATATATATTCATAAAATGTTCTTCGGTTGTTTCGGCAAGACACATTAATTTTGAATAGAATGACAATAAAATCAAGCTGTATAAATGTTGTACAATGTGGGTTCAAGTGATGTGTAATCAGAAACTATTGTAGAATTGAGACAAGCAAAAAGACAGGGAGGAAATGGGATCATAAATGTCCTTCAGTCAGAGAGTTCTCTGCTTGAAGTGTGCTAGCTATTGCATTAAGGTTTTCTTTATCTCCTATAAAACATATGTAGTTTGTCATTTAACCTTTGTCGTATACAGATGATAACCAGGTTCCTGATAGAAGTAAGACATTGTTATGATAGAGAATGCACAACACAGTATTTGTAAATTCTAGATCTACAAAACTATTTACAGCACACATATAGGTAATCTTTATATCACAGTCTATTGCATAATGGTGATAATCTTTAGTTTATAAATATTATAAATATACACAGACTTTTTTAAGCAACATTACATAACATATCGGCCATCTGAAATCAGAAATAGAAAAAAACCAGCATCCATCCATATCCGTCTGCACACTCTGTCTTTCTCAAAAATGAACAAAGAAAGCAGCATTTCTATAATCTTTTCCCTTTGGACCCATAACACTGTCATGGTTTGAATGTGAGCCTCAATGGGGATATAGTGGCTCAGCAGACTGTATTCTCGTTGCTGAGTGCAACTCAATACGTGGTTACAGTGTCTATGTTGATTTCTGAAACAAGGTTTCAGTAAAATATTGTGAGATTAATTTTATGAGGATGTGCTTTTTGAGTGTCTTTGTCAGAGTTACTTGCATCTAAAATTCCACAGTGGTGCCTAAAGCTGCTTCATAGGAAAAGACAGTTTTCCTCTTCATTCGGTTAAAAAGAAACAACAAGAAATCCACAATGCATTCCAGTTAAAAAAAAGGAAAGCAGAAATGAAATGAAATCAAAAAGAAAAACTTCATACATGATATATAATTCCTTATATTTCTCAGAAAGGAAGACTCATATTTACTGTATAATACGGCTTTAAATTGCCATTGCCAATATTGTAGTTGGATATTACACGTGATCACATTCACGCTCACATTCGTAAACACACTCTCACAAACCCATCCATCATTCTCATATATGTGTGTGCTGAAAGAAAAGGAGATGCATGTGGTATATTATACATTCTTAAGTTTAGGGAGACAAAATTGTCTAAAATATAATACAAGGGCTTATATATACACAGGATTTCTATGAGGTTACTTGAGAGGAAAATTAGAGACAAATAACAATGCTGAAATTCCTCATTTTTACCTCTTTTGTTCTATCTCCATTTAAAAAATGAATTGAAACATATTTAAGTTTAAAAAAAGAGAGGGAAGGGAAACATGGGATCATAAATTTGACGCAAAACGCATTTTGTCTTGCTCAGTCTCTGTACTGCTCAGGACAGAATCTCTCCTAGATCCAGGCGATTCCCGGTGCTGGGTTGAGGACGAAGATGCTGCTGCCGCTGCTGCAGCTGCAGCCGCAGCCGAGCGCACAGGCGGCAAGGCTCCCGACGACATCTGGCGGAACAAATTCACCCGCTGGGGCACTGTAGTGCGGATGCCACTTTGCAGATTCATTCCCTGGATGGCCGCCGCTGTCGGTGGCACGATGGAGGCCAGAGAATCTCCTGAGGTTGGATGAGCTCTGGGCCCCAGAGATGTGTCATGTGGCAGTGATGGTTGGGAGGCCGATAAGTGTCGGACATCTCTACTCAAGCTGCCTGACTGAAGAGCCTGTGTGCTCTTGTGGATATCTCCCCGTTGAGGTGAAGGGACCTGCTGCTGCTGAGGTGCGGGCTGCTGCTGTGCTGCTGAGGCTGCAGCAGCAATTGAGACAGTAGGCTGCTGACCAAGCTGTTGCTGTGTGGGTAGCGATGGCTGCTGGATAAGTGACAGCTGCGATGCTGTGGGTGAGCCATACTGGAAGCTCCGGCTGGCCAAGGGGGTCTGCACAGGTGGACTACACATGGCAGCTGTGAAGGAGCAGGGGGACATGATCGCTCCTTGCTGTTGTAATGGTGTCTGTGGATTGGTTGAGGAAGAATTCAGGTTGCCATGGGAAACGCTGGGAGCTGGGAAAACTCCCTGCACTGCTGCAGCGGCAGCGGCTGGCAACATGCGGGCAACAGAAGCATTGGCAATAGCTGAAGC
The DNA here is from genome assembly GCF_036924035.1 of Leuresthes tenuis. Taxonomy (NCBI): domain Eukaryota; kingdom Metazoa; phylum Chordata; class Actinopteri; order Atheriniformes; family Atherinopsidae; genus Leuresthes; species Leuresthes tenuis. The sequence continues at coordinate 15,239,412 of NW_027325373.1, forward strand.
ACTATAGGTCATGGGTACAGAGGACTGTTGCAGCTGAGTGGTGCCAAAGGCAGTGGAGTAGGGCGGTTGGGCTGGTGAATTAATGATGGAGTTTCCTGACAGAGGTGTTGAGTTCATCCCAGTGACCGATTGCTTGCGGTCCACCATCATCACCATCTCCCTGTCCTGGCGGATAATCTGCTTCAATATCTCGTTCTCCTGTGTGTTGAAAACGCCGGCGTTCAGATCCTTCTGGAACTTCTGCAGCAGCAAGGAGTTCTTCTTCCCTGTTGGGATGCAATTAGGAGAGATGAAAACATGCAGCCATGGAAAAACTTGGTTAGAAAACACAGGAGAGGTGCTGGATTCAGGGTGACAAAGAGGCAGCTTGTAATATTCAAACGGGACTGAAGCACATGCAAACTTTTGTACATGTGATGAAATCATTTAGTTACCTTATGAGGTTCTTCATCGTCTTGATTCTTATAAATTTATAAATGATTTAATTGATTTCAGTCTTACAAGCTGCATCTTTTCTGACCCACTTAGAAGTGTTGTCTTGAATAAAAAGTGTGAAGAACATTTAATGATCATGACTATGGGAAATACACAGTTTGAGAGGAGTGAAGGACACATAAGGAGACACAGATTACTGAAGGAGTGACATGATAGCACAAGACTGTGAATGTGCTAATGGTGAAACACAGAAAAATACTGAGAAATTGTACCCACACATCACAATATTGGACAGTTTTTTTTTTCGTTGTTTAGTGTTCTTCTTAGAAAGACTAATCGCAAAGAATTAAGTTAAACTTACAATCTATGAAATCACCTTGACAACTCAGCTATATAGCACATCACAAGGACATCTATGATAAAACTTTTACATGTAATAACGTAAGAACAAGCAAATATCTTTATCTAACACACTAATAAAATAAATAGAAATATATGTGAGTAGAACTAAAGTTGACTAATCCATACAAAGAACGTCATGTTGTCTTCACTAACAACATTTTGTCTTTCTGTTGCAATAAACTGGATTTAGAAATGTTTCTAATATGAAATCATTCTTAATTTATTGACACAAATTTCCTTTGATACAGTTACAAATTGATTTGGAAAATAATTCCTTTTATGCTCCATAAAGGACACTTGGTGCCCGAAGGCAAATCTGCCACAAGTCATGGGTGGTGATAATAAAGGTGTGACAGATGGCTCTCCAAACACCAAACCCTTTTGTGCCATTGTGAGAAAAATTGTGGTTAAATCCTATAAGGCACTAAAGTCAAGGAGGATGTCATGAAACTGGTCTTTTATAGAAAGAACAACCACATCTTACAGTAGTAATGAATATCTCTTTAACATATTTACTTTGAGTGACTATGTCCGGCTGGCTTTGGAGGACATGTTTCCTGTAATTACTGTTGACCTTGCGTATTGACAAGCTGTGAAGCATTGTCAGTAAAGAAGATAAAGTGGACTTTTAATGTGCTGAAGGCTTTAGCCACAGTCAATCAATCATCAAGCCCTGTCCTTCAGGTTAGAAATTTTCTCCTAACAGTTTACCATTTGCTCCTCTCAAGGCTTCCAGTAAGCCATGCATTCAACTATAAGAAAGAACTTTGCTGCAGTGGCTTCTGAAAATGGATTGACGTCAAGTTTTGCAACATTTTTTTTTTCTCAGAAGCAAGCTCCCTGTTTGGCGTCGATCACTCTGACTGTAACAGTTTCTACAGGGAAGGGTTTTAAAGAGCTAAAACAAGCACCACAGACTAACTATCAGACAGCCGTTAACTTACAAGCCTGCTTCCATTGTAATTGAATAGGTGTTAGGATCGAGGTCTGTAGATTGGAGGGAACACACATTCATTTAAAGAATACTATATAGAGATTGCAGAATTAGTGGCAACTTCTGAGCGTGCCAGCAATGGAGTTGGACAGATATGAGGATATTGGTAGAATTTCGAGGGAACAAGTATGAATCTTTGTGTAAGAATGACTCAATTTTAACACAGAAAAAGTGTCATCACGGCATGTAATTAGCGTAAAAGTGATTTGATTCGAGAACTGTTTTTAACTTTGACACTTTTACGATACTATACATTATATCTACATAATGTCATAGGTGCTAGTTTTCAGACATATCACAGTGTGCCTTTTGTCTTATGTTCATTTGAAAAAGTAAGTAAACCCCCTTTCAGTTCAGTAAGGTTTTAAGTAGAGCATAATAACTAATCACATAGTATTTACCAAATATTGATTATATGTAAATTCAAACTCAGATGAACAAGACATGACGTGTTATATCATGTCATCACTGACTGAACAACAGTTTAGCCAAAATCCAGAAGCAGTGTTTGAAAAACTAAGTAAACCCCATGATGTAAACTCTTGTAAAACCATCTACTAATCATTGTCGGTACGGCGTTACTTACTCTCACATTGTTTTGGAGGATATTTACCTGACTCTTTACAACGTTTCTCCGGTTCTTTGAGGTTTACGAGTATCCATTTATTCACATCTCTCTTAGGCTATGTTCAGACAAATATGTCAACTGTGGCCTAAATCTGTTTTTTTGCTCATATATGACTCGGATCCGATTTTTTCAGCATGGCAGCATGAACAGGACAAGTCATACAGGATCCAATTTTTTTCCAATTCCAATATGGGCCACTTCTGCATGAGGTCAAAAATTGGATACAGATCTGATTTTTTGCAACGCAACCTCAGTCTGAATGGTTACATCGGAATTCATGTGACTTCTACATCACTCTTGATCGACGTTTGTTACAATTCTGCTCAGGCAGAAGTGACCACATGTCTGTCTATCTTTTCTAAAAATGACAGAAGAAAGCACAGATGTTAGCCAGTGGAAGACCAGAGAAGTGCTGGACTTTACATATAACATAGAAGTTTGAGCGTGTCGATATACACTAGCATCTCCGTGTCTGATTTTGACATCCTGTATGTAGTAAAGTCTTTTTTTTTTTGCATATGGGTCAGTTCAATATGGCGAACCGTTCACAATGATATATCATATTGGCCATATTAAAAAGAGTAATTTAAAAAATCAGATCTGAGCAGCAAATAGGAATCGAGCTTTAAGGCCTGTGGTGGAAACATAGTCTTAAGGCCCTACCACAAAATTTTGATCAGGTTGAGGTCTGGACTTTAACTGGATTATTGCAAGACCTTGCAACTTCTTTTCTTGTTCAGTAATGCTTTTGTAGATTTGCTGCTGTGCTTAGCAACATTGTCCTATTTCATGACCCAATTTGGGCCAAGCTTTATCTGTCGGACAGATGGCTTCACATTTGACTCAAGAGAACATTGTTATACAGAGGAGTTCATGGTCAACTCAATTACTGCAAGGTGCCCAGGTCCCGAGGCTACAAAACAAACCTAAATCATCTCCCTTCCACCACTGTGATTGAAAGCTTATATGAGCTGTTTGTGCCGATATGCCGTGTTTGGTTTAATCTAAGCTGTACATTAAGGCCAAACTGTCCAAGTGGGTCTCTTCTGCCCAAAGGACATTGCTTTAGAAGTTTTGTGGTTTGCACAGCTGTGCTGCCATGTTCTTTTTAGTAAGATGAGCCTTTCTCCTGGCAATCCAGCCTTACAAGCTTTACTTGTTCGGTCTTTTTTCTAATTGCATTGTCATGAAGTTTAGCATTTAACATGCTAACTGAGGCCTGTAGGGTCTGAGATATACTGTAGCTCTTGGGTTTTTGGCAGTTTCCCTGAGCATTTCACAGTCTGACCTTGTGAGGAACTTGCTGGGATGTCCACTCCTGGAAAGATTGGCGGCCATCTTTAATCTTTTCCACACGTGAATAATCTCTCTCACTGTAGAATTATGGCCTTCAAATAATTTAGAAATGGGCTCATAACCCTTCTCTGACTGATGGGTATCAACAGTTGTTTCTCTAAGATAATTGCTGATGCAATTCTTCCTTGGCACACTGGCAAAACATCTGGTTTTAAAGAGGGGATCCCACTTTCTGACGATCATTCAATCAAGTGCATTTGATTAGCAGCACATAGCTGCTACTTAAACCTCTTGGTGAAGTTTTAGTTTTTCACACACTGCTTCAGCATTTTGGCTTAATTTTTGTTTAAAAAGGAGTAAAAAAGGTGTAAGAGATTAGCAGACACCTGTCAAATACAATTTGTTTGTCCACATACAGAATATACTTACTTTTACATTTAACCGACTTTGAGAAGCAAATCATTCTCTTAAATCAACTTACAAAAAACTGGTATTTTCCCCTGCTGCATCATGACTACAACAGGAGAAATATTCATCATCCAGATTAATCTAAGTGGCTGTCAAGATGTAGAGAGATAAGCTAATGCTGTAAACTGTTAACATATGACTTTAATTATGTATTCGAAACCACATTAAATGTAGATGAAGAGCTAAACTAATAAATGCCAAGCTTAAAACAGTTTGCCACTAAATAATTTATGACACGTGGAGACCTTCTTGTATCTGCTTTGAGCTTTATCTTTATCTTTCATATGTAGTGTCTCTGTTTAGCTCTGACTACGAAGTTGAACCACACTCCATATTATACAAACCAAGTCTCCAGGCAGGAGTCATTATGAACTCAAGGACAAATACACTTTATGTACAAAGCAAAACGTGTCATATTGGATATATCTTAGGCAAAAACTCTCAGCTTCCTAAATTAAGGTCACTGCAAAAGTATTTTTGAATGCATATATTAAGGATGTGTTACTATTACTTCTGTAAATTAATCTAAGCATTTTAATGAAAAAAAAACATTTGATTTCCTTAAAAATTAAATTGAACAAAACTTAATGTTGTTTTTAGAAAAACATTTTAAACTGTTCGTCTGAATCTGAACGTTAACATCATCAAACAGTGTGAAAGCCAACCAACACATCAACCAAACAAATGAAACACAGAATGTTTACAAACATCATAGAATTCATGAAAGTATATATTTGAAAGACAAGGCTAGATGTTTCCATGGCTTTAAAGAAAAATGACACATTCTGCATTTAATACTGACAACATATTACCCCTGAATAGTACAAAGACAATATGTCGAATGCTGAAAGTGGGACATTTTGAAAGCAATATGCTGACATTTAATGGCAATCTGTTTTTACAAAAAGTTGGAGAGGGGCAACAAATGACTATAGAGTCAAAAACACACACAGGGATATTATCATCTACGTTTCATATGAAAAGATTCAGAGAATCCAGTTTATTGCATGCAAAAGACAATGCTGAGAACCAGGATCTTTGAGCTTAAAACCAATACTGCATTAAAGATGGACACGATTCTTAAGTCAAGCTCATTACATGGGATTAGAAATACCCCTAAAATGTTTGCCTGAGAACAAACCTTGTTCTACATTCACAAACTCAAGTTAAGATTCTATCCTGCAAAAAACAAAAAAAACAACAAAAAAAAACCCTTTATACCGTTTAACCTTATAACCTTTATGTAAACAAGATCCAGAACATCTGCTACCATTTTGCGGCCCTCACTCAGTTAAGAGGGACTACATGAAAAATTTTGACCTTACCGAATGATTATTAGATTTTCTTCCCCTCCAGGTCGTAGAGAAGAGAGTCCATCAGGCTTACTTTCAGCACAAAATTTAAGAGCCACTATCTTTGATTATACGAGGAAGCGCTTTGCTCAGATAAACTGCACATCTGCGAAGGCATCATTTATGCTCATTTATGATCTTGGAGTAACATCAAGTATCATACTAAGTGCTCATGTGCTAAACTGGTCACCAGTTCCAGATCTGTAAGCTGCTTAAAACACCTTCATCCATTATAAAATATAGAACAGGGCAGGTGAAGGACTGAGCAACTAAAATCTCATTTCACACAAAAACTGGAAAACATTCTATTTTCAAAACTATAGCAGCTTAGTTCCCAAACACTTGTAGAGTTGTGCGATGTAACAACATTTGCTATATTGTCTTTGTACTATTCAAACAAATATAGGACTTAACTGATTTGCATTGCAATATGTTTTTCTTAACATTTTACACAGCTTCCCAACTTTTTTGGAAACAGATTTCTTTTAACCTCTAATTTCCAACATGCTGCAGCATGTTGACAACAGTTAAGAAAGGATTGTTGATACAAATTTATTTAAAAGTATTACCATAATGGACCGTTGCCCTCTGAAGTCCATTAACATGACACATCTATGTGTTCATATAATTCGAAATGGTAAAAGTGAAAATTTAGGGGGTAAAAAAGGCTCAGATTATCATGAGTGGTGTCAGTTTACAATTTGTATCACAAGACAGAATTTTTATTGCAGGTCAGACAATCAGAAACAAACTTTTGTAATCGGTGAAAATAAGGGAAAATAATGAAATGGGACCTGGCATGTAACAGAAACTGAATGTGTCATTGCATTAGTAAAGGTTTTACTAATTTGCAAATGTGGTTTTATTTGTGAATGCACTTTCAGCAAAGGACTCATACACTGAATTAAAACGTGACACAAATAGAGGTGAGTATGTGCTCATAATCCAGCTGATTGGTCAGTGAAGATACTGTAACAAAGTAAAGATGGTAAAAAAAACAAAATACTTATTCTTTGTTTCCTTGATTGTCTTAGTTGTTTACATTTTGTCCATCAAAATATGTGCAGGCCTTGCATGGGTGACTTGATTTATGTGTTACTGATGCAGAAATAAAACAGGCAATGTGACCTTCAGTAAAAAGTCAAACTGTTGGGGATGAATTTGAGACCTGATCCAATAGGAAGCCTCAACAGGTCAATTTCCCCTGTTTGAATATTGGAATTGGAATAAAGTGTTTACCTTGTGCCTACTCGTCGGCCAGGACACTCTTGAAAACGAGATGTGCTCGTCTCAAGATGGACTCCTGGTCAAATAATTTTTAGATAGATAAAAGATAATGTCAAATGTGCAACAGGTTACTGTTTTCAAAGCATGGTTACTTTTTTCTTTCCTTTTTTTAGAGCAAGACAAGCACGTAACCAAATGCAGTCCATATGTAGAAACGATACAACCAGAACGGATCATGACAAAATATCTTCCATCGTATGAGACAAACCCCTTTCATGTTTAGTCTGAAAGGACAACACATTCTTATTCCCAGCTTGTCACATACTGATGCACGATCAGGGGCCCTTCTTGTAAATTTTCAAAACACGGGGGAACTCCTTTACCATCACTTTCTGATGCAAAGGGAACTGCTGCATATTGACAGTTTTCCTACCACAGCAGTGACAGAAAAACTGCATTCAGTAGTGCCGGCCTATCAGCAGATGACAGACACTGCATGAAGAGGTTGGGGAAGCGGGGAGTAGACCCCCAGCTCCCAAAGAAGGGACTAATATTTGAGTCCAATCTTTGCTTTGCTTTTTTTTCTGTCTTTATTTTTACTTCCTGCTCGCTACTCGTAATTGTTTAAGGTTAGGAAAGGATTGATGCGCATTAAATTCCCAATAAAAGCACAGCATTGTGGAAGCTTCAATAATATTTTCAACACTGCATGGGGACACGCTGCATGACTGACTCGGAATACCATGCGTGTCTTAAAGGGATGCTTTGTGGGTACCCCTTTGCATTCAGAAATAATGCTGCTGACCAGGCGTCAGTATGTGATAAGCTGGAAGTGAGAACGGGCTGGAAAGGATGGATCTAATCCTGAGAGGTGTCAGTCAGAGTGCACAGCTTTCCTTTTCCAATGCTTACTGTAAAAAAATCTAACTCAGCTGGTACTGCAGCTGTCATAAAAAGGGCAAATGTACATTGAAAATGTGGATTTAAAATGGTTTACAATTCCTTGTGAAGGGCACAGTCAAACAAGAACCCTACTCTTTTCTAAAGGGCATTTTTTTTCTTTTAATCTCCCAAAATTGTGCAACCTTGTCTCCTGCGGATTATGTTCATATGCAACTGAAATACAATTATTTGTTAGTGCTGCAATACAGAAAGTAGGGTAACATAAAAGTGTGCATGTTGATGTCTGGTTAGATGACAGTATAGCACAAAGCCAGAAGTGAATTTATCATCTATATCAAGAAGAAATGTTTATCGTAAAAATCTTTTTCCATGAAGTATTTAGAATTTTTTTTTTTAAATGAGAAAATTTTTGTTGAAATTAGGAGATGTTGAAATTGAAAATCCATTAAAAATCAGCAGATTTGCTTTGCATTAACTTTTGCACAGATGGCAACGTTTTGCAGGTATGTGTTGAGTTTTCGCAGCTATTTCAGTATAATCCAGCCATCCAGGCAACACTTTGACCCCCACTCAAGATCTAGGTGTATATGAACACAATTCTAAGGAGAACCTCTCAACTGTGACACACATCTGTAATGGGATTCTGATTGATTTCAACACTGCAGTATTTCAGCTTTGCGTCAACCTTGTGGTACACAGTGACACTTATGGATCTATCTGAGGCAAAGTAAAACACAAATACTAAGCCACAACAAAGAAAGAAAAACAATAACTGACAGAGAAGTAGCAGCCCAGTTTCACAAGAAAACATATAATAGGTACAATTTGTCCATATCAAAAACAGTATTTCTAAAATAAAGGTCCAGAAATTGTAAGACAACTATATATTTATTAATATCTAACTAATATATATATATTATTTATCAATGTATGTATTTATTAATTCTAATAATTATTAACTTTGTTATTTGTTTAGCCATTTGTTTATTTTTCTCTACCCTAACCAACCACCGCTGGCAGGAAAGTGGAAAGTTGAAAACTCCTAGGACAATATTGGCTCAGATGGGATTTGAACTTGGCTCTTGGCGTGACAGCCCACTGTGTCGTGCCACTGATCTCATTACAAGTTTATGAACATGTTATGGTTTTGGAATATCATTTTTATTACAGTTTTTATGTGAAAGATATGTGCAGTTTGCAGATTAAAAGATGTTTTAATGTCAATTTGACGTTTTAGGAGCCTTGAAAATGTAGCTAATTCTAGTGGATGCACAAATGTTTTATGTAATGCAAAACACAGTCTTGACGTTTTAAAAGGCAGGTGTACAATTTTGAGCCAGTAAGTGTTATAATCTTACAATTTTTGAACCTTTATTGTAAAGATTGTATGTTTCTTGCTGTGGATCAACATTTTAGAGTAAGACTGCTTTGGATGAACATACTGGCTGCGAGCTGAACCACTGATTCAGGACCACATTCACATAATGCCATTATAAAAGTCTAACAATAGTTTTTAAATCTTGTAATCTTATTGTTCTGGTTAGTGGATGAAAACAAATCACCAAGCCTTAGAGCCTCTTTGTGGACACGAAGGTGGCTTTATTGATAAAGTCAGAAATAATGAAGCGAGAAGGTGAGGCTTAATTATGATGATGAGCTGCTTGGGTTGGCAGTGTATCAGTCACGTAAGTGACAATATAAACTACAAATCCCTTCAGGAGAAAAATAATTCTTCCCCTCTGAAATAAACGAGATTCAGCCATGAAATTGATTGTAGAATTTTCTATTTTTGTGTCACAGTGTGAGGAAGCAATAGTTAAACAGCAATAGTTTGAAAATCCACTCACCAACAGGAAGATAATAGTCAACAACTAAATCAAGATATGAGTTTCTTTTTAAATATAATAGAAAAAGAGAAGCTATATTTATTCAGTTACCTCTCTGAATTTGTGTGTGAGTCATGTGTTAAAAAGGAATTCATGTGTTAAAAAAACTAAAAGTATTCTTGGGAACTAATTTTACTTCATAATTTGCACACTCGGTAATCCTATAACGTTACAATTGTTAGTCTTTAGGGATTTTACATTAACATTGATATGTGTTTCAAATTCTGCTATCTAGATAGACACAGCATGCAGACATAATATTTCTTGGAGTAAGAAATGAGATCACCCAAATCAAGTGTAATCTCATTTGTTAGTTCCTGTGATACCAGATCTTAAAAGATGCACAGTAGTGTCTGTGACATCAACTGCTCAAAGTAATCCTCATTAAACGCTTACACCCTAGTCACTAAATGTTTTTTCCAACTTGAATGTAACTTGGCTGTAGAATAGAGAAACAGCGCGCCAAAGTTTTACTCTAGAATTAGAGTGAATTCATCACATTCACAAAAGGAAGTGTGAGTGTGCAACATCAGGGTCAGTATATGCATTTATTCCAGTTTGTTACATACATGTGCCCCTTTTTCAACTGAAAAAAAGTCTGTGTATCTTTGTCAGCTTTTATTCTAACAATTTTCTGTCAATGCTGCTCTAAACATTTATTCTCTATTGGACAATAAAAATAGAATTTTTGATGATCGGATCAGAAATAGCTGATGTTACTGATCAGGGTGGTACCTTGCTTGTGGGAACCTTACTTCTGGCCCTGCTCTTTGTTTCTCTTGTGTTGGTTTGATTTTGAAATAGTCTGATATGGGGCGGGGTGCTGCTCATACCCAGGAGTGCAGATGAGTGGAAATAGGGCCAGACACACATGCATGTGAGGTTAGCTTCCATCCACTTGCTGGCCTCCAGTGGAGGGGTCAACACCAAACCAACTAGGGGGCGACCTGACTCCCTCCTGGTCAGCGACATGCACTGCCTTCCAATTAATCCAATCACAAAATGCTACTTTGGTTCTTTTGAAGGATTAATGCTGGTTACAACAAAATGGTCTTTAATGTTATTTAAGACAAAGAGACAAAAGTAAACAAAAAAAATAAAAAAATAAAACAAGAAGCATACTGGTCATGCAGCACAAGATGGCACACACAATGCTTTTATGATAAAAGACGGCAAACAAATAATGATTAAGACAAGACACACAAGGCACGATGTCAGGCAAGAGATACGACCAATCAGAGAGGAGGGAGATGAAAGTCTTACCAATACGGTCCAATCGATCAATGGCAACGGTTTCAAAAGCACGACGCATCATGGGGTACTCTTCTAGCACCTCATTAAAATGGTCAACCGAGAGGGAGAAGAGTCGACAATAGGTGTCTGCACGCACACTCGCTGTTCGTCTGCCTTTGGTGAGCAGACAGATCTCTGTATGGAAGGGACACAGAGAGACAAAAGGAAACACATCAAGAAACAGCAGTAGCAGTGGCGAGCACAGAAGGCCATAATGAAAATCATCCCAGTAATTACTCTAACTATTATCATATAGATGAACTGTAAGTACAAAGGATCTGGAAGTAGGAGAGCTAATGTGAATGTGAATAAAATGAGAGGCCCATAAGCAGTGTTGTCACATCCATCAGAGAATTCATCATTCTAGATGGCTAATAGTCATAATATGATACAGTGCTTGGGTTTACCGTCAGGCATCACTGCACTGCTGCATCAATGCAGTTCAGCAGTTCTAATATGTAATGTGTAATCAAACAGGGGTATGGTTTCACAGCATCCCTGTATTACTGTTCCAGACATGAAGAGATGCAAAGACAAAAGTGGAACAATACTTCAGCATTGTCTAAATTAACTCTGTACTCCCTATCATTGAACTGAATTAGATTACAGATGATGCCTTACTGCAATAAACACTCATGAGGCACAACACTAAAACACCTAAGCTTCCCCACTCTCCCAGCTTTCTATAACCTGTCTGCCAGATGCCTTTTGGCAGAAGCCCTAAAGGCAGTCTTCTCTTCAAATTGTGGCTTGATGATAGCCTGCTGCATCACAAGAAGCTTGCCTTGACAGAGTGCTTTGAAAAAAAATAAAAATCCCTGCTCGACCCTGCCTTGCTTAGCTCACTCAATATTCTCTCTTATTTTGAATAACCTGAAGTGTTTTCTTTTAGAATAAAAAAAACCCAAACTACTGTATGTTGAATACATACAGTAGTTTTTTTACATTGAGTGCTCAAATACCTCTTTACCAAAAGTCCTGCGTCTAAAATCCCACTGCTGTAAAATTACAGAGATATTAGAGGCATTAGAAGTATCACCCTGCAGGCCTGACAACAGCTCCATGTGAGTGATGGACCATTGGTCATGCACACCAAGTTGAAATATATGTCTTATTGAACTACCAGTGAAGAAAAGAATGTGGGCTCTGTGGTATATCTACATCCAACTTTCATAGAGCCTGCTCATCGAGAGTCAAGTTCTATCCAACCCCTGCTTATTTCATCGATCACTTGATATCTCCTCCCCTTTTTCCTCTCTTTATCTTAACGCTGCTTAACCTCCAACTACATTTGTACTTGTGTGCAGTCTTCTGCATAACTTCCCTCTACACGGTTAAATGTTAACTTGTTATGGTGCGATCTTTCTGGGCCCTGCCATGAGCTGTCATGAAAATAGAGCACAGAGTGTGCAAGATGTGCGAGCAACACTCTCAAGCTGTGGGTGTGAAGAACGTGTTAGTGTTGCTGTAATAGAAAAGCACCCTTTACAGTGAGCGGTACCTCTGCTAACACAAAGAGATGCACAGAAAAGAGAGAGCGACAGAAAAATGCCTCAGGTTGCTTGTTATTTCAGAAATGGGGGAGAATTAGGACCAATAAAAAGACAGAGAGTCCGTGGTTGGTCTGTATTAATATCAACATGCTATTCTGCCAATAAGCCTGGATAACACACCCTGTGGCAACATCCAGAGGTAAATGTGGTACTCATCTAGAAAGGTGGGGCAAGCAGCAGTTGGTGAGCTGAAAATAACATACTGATGACATACATACAATTTAAAAAGGTGTAAATCTTCATAAGTATTGGTTATTTTTACAGCCGTTACCCGCACTTCCAGTTTTAATGCAATAATCACACCCCTGTATGCCCATTGCTTCATATTTAGGAAGGTATCAGTCTTCTTACTGAGTCCTTTACAAGAAAACAAATAAGTATATCACTCAAATTTGACTATTTTTTCTACTTTTAATAACTTTTAGAGGGAAAACTGGGTCATTTCATATTAACTCAACCGGTTCCTTACTCAAATATCTGATTTTCTTCTTTTTTCTGATGGAGGATGAATCTATCTGACCCAGAAATTCCTAAAATTAGATCCATAGTAGAATTATTAATAATGTTATAGCAGCTTTTGAAGGGGTGCATCAGATTTGCACCTCTATCTCAGCAACTAAGAAAAATGTATTCACTTTGGAATAAGAAAGAGTTTAGTGAATTAAATGTGTGTATCTATGAAGAGAGATGAGAATTTATTTAAGAGATTCCGCTTTTGCTGCCTTACTTGTTTTTTTTTTTTATCTCACAGAAACTGGACTATAAAGATGATTCCAGAGTTGAAACGTCACATTTTGCACATTTTTGAACATGTGAAAAAAATGCAAATAAATACATAAAAAAGTATTTATTAAAATTTAAAAAATCATCATTTTATTAATGACATTGCTTAAAGAAGTTTACTTTTGCAGCTACAATAATAGGCTTACGAAAAGCTGGATCATCTTAAAATGAACCTTTAGGAATCTACAAAAGCTGTTGTCTCAAAAAAATTGAGACACATAAAAGTGAGACTCTAGCAAGAAAAAAAGTATTTTACGTGACAGAACAACAGTTTCTCTGAGGAAACAAACACTACTGTCCATTCTCTGCTGAGGTCGGAGAACAGCCTGTAGTTGACACCTAAGCGATGCAAAACATGACACTGACATGCTATCCGTTTGTGGACCTGCAGATCGATTACACTCCTTGGGATCACTCTGGGGTGACTTATGTCCACAGTTCTAACACTGTGTACTGTATGCATACATGTTCAACTGCCTGTTCATGTGTTGCCTTGGCTTTAATATTCATGCTAAGATACAGGGAAGAGTACCACATTAAAGTCCCAAACAAAACCTAAGAAAATAGTTCATAGTTTTGACAATATCAACCTATTGTTTGACATAATTTTTTTTTCAAACCTTCAGCAAACCATCTATTAACCACACCAGGAATAGACCCTTAAACTATTCAAAATTATCAGCTCCGCCAAGTGGAAAACCTTGGTGCATCTCAAGGTGTGTTTGTGCGTATGTGTATGTCAGGGCCTTGTTATCACTTCGCATGATGCGCTTTGACACTTGTCTGTTGCCTTGTCACAAAGCATCAACGTTGACCCCTGGAGCATTGTGGATAATTTGCCATCACGTCATGTGTCACACACTCTCATGGCAACCACTTCCCCTCCCTCCCGAGACGACAGGGACTGAGGAGAGTTAGTCTCATATGACTAAGACATCCAAGCCCAAAAGGTATTCTCCTCCGCTGTCTGTCATTGTCTTAGCATTATATTCTAATAGTCCTCAAGCCAAACACTGACTTCAGCGCAGAGCTGTGTAATACTAATATGTAATCCTATCCTCTCAAGCCCAGGAGTGATATCACTTTAGTATGCAGGTGTGGTACTGACCATGGCTGACGGTGCTTTATGCCCTACTGTCCTCATAGGTGTCCTACTAATTACTATGCTAATAGTTTCTCACCGTATGGCTTAGCTCAGTTGTGTTACTGCCCTCCCTCTACCCGTTTCTTTCTCAGCCCTCGTGTGATTTTCAATCTAGCCACAGATTGCCGTGGTTGTAAGGCGACAGAGCATCATCTGAGTAAAGAGGTGGGGCAGTGATCATCATGCAAGTTTTACCTTTACATTTAAATGATGTCATAGCATCTGTTGTTATTGAACTCCTCCTATGAATTCCTTTTGTGCTGCGGAAGAATTATAAACACAGAGCTGATGTATTATAAATCTCTGCACAGAATCAGACCTATCAGAGAGAATATACAAAAAGTCTAAAGTTTGTTTAAAGTTGCTGTCCTTTCCTAGATTCCAACATTGTGATCTTCATTTTTCAGGGGAACAGTGAGCTGAGACGCCTGTTAGTAAAAATGGTTGAGTGCCTTATCTCATTAATCCCCCTTTCAAAACATGTTTCCATTACACTCCAGGTTCGAGCTGAAGTAATTACTCAGTTAATTGGCTTTTTGTTTATCAGTTGGTCCAGTTTTCCAGCATAAACTAAACACAGTATCACAGTATCAAGCTTCTTAAGAAAATATTCAATTGTTTTAACTGAGTTTATGAGTTATGCTTATGCTTATGAGTTGTCAGTGTCTAACTTGCAGCAGACATCGGTTCAAGAGCTTTCTGGTTGGAATATCAGAAACAAATCGAGCCAAGGGCGAGCCAAGATAAGAGCTACAATGAGGGGACCAGCAATTTTCTTGCTATCTAAAATAACTCAAACCTAAAAAATGTCATTGCACGTTTGGAGTTTTACATTGCATCATTTCTGCATTGAGTAGTTTTTATTTCGTCCTACGCTTTCTCATCAGAAGAATATCTGTATAGCAATACATCCCCCTGCGATACAGTCCGATTTACAACAATGTCACAACTTGTGTCGGGTTGCACAGACCCAGTCCATGTAACTTTTACTACACAAAAGGGGATGCAGAGTAAAAATCCCCAATAGAATGTTCATTAAAATTAAACTCAACAACATTTTTGTGGAAATCTTTTTAGATCTCGTCACTTGTTTAACGGCTTCTTTCTGAATAGCTTTTAGCTCAGCTCTATCACCAAGATTTGTGCCTGATTTTCCAAACAGAGAGCACTCTGACTGCTGTCATTTATAGATGAGACACTGTGCAGTCATTAGCACGAGCTAAACCTGATTTTAAAAAATGAATAAATGAAAATAAAAAAAATAAATAAAAATGGGAGGATCCTTGCTCCTGATGATAACCTAATTTCTATATATTTTTTTTGTTTTGGTATGGCTAAAACTATTTATATTGTCAAGTAGCCCTACACCACTTGAAAATATGTGAAAAGACCTCAAATTGTCTAGAATTTTTTAATCTGAAGAATTGTAAAGGCTGTTAATTAGCTCCAAAAATTGTTTACAAGCTGTGATACTTTTCTGAGTAGTGGCAATGTAAGGTACATAAACTTTTGCTTTTGGCTGCTTTTTTACTGTTTTTTTTTTGTTACTTTACATCTGTAAAAAGATTCAAAGATATTATGTACTTTAAATTTTGACCGAGTGTGGAAATATTTGCAGCAGTTGTGTGGGGGAAAGTCGACTCTTTCCTTTTTGATTCACTGTCTGGCTCGCCTGTGAGACACACTGCATTCAACAGACACACCAATGTGAAGGTATTCTTAGACTCCAAACCCTCCTCCCATTGTGGGGATGAACTCAAGAGATAAAATATGCAAGAAGACCTAAAATAGGAAACTTTGCTCTGCTTTCATATAGACACGACAATGTCTGGCTGTGGATTTTGTTATAGTAAACAATGTGGAATGAAATTACATTTGACATTTTAAAAATTAATGGTATCTGTAATGTCTTGGAGAAGGGATGGGAACTGTGCCGAAAGGAAAAGAAAGAATGAAAGCACAGCCAAGAAACAGAACGAGGAAATTGCTTTTGACAATACACAGAAGAAACATCCACAGAGGCTGTCCGTGGTCAGTGCCAAGTAAATTCAGCAAGAATGTATAGAGGAGAAGAGTTCATGCATGTGTATATGTTTATGAGACTGAGAGTGGGGGAGGGACCTCTGTGTGTCCTAAGGGATGCCTGATCTGTGCCTTGGCCCAATCCAGCAACCAGATGAGACGTTATGTAACCACAGAAGCTGACTAACGTCCAACACTGGTTAATGAGAATTTACAATACCTTAACTTGCAACAGCATCAAACCGGGGGCCTCAGGCTGCCCCTATTTATGGCTATATTACTGTGTAAGCATATATGCATGACTGTGAGTATCATGTTTTTTCGGCTGGGCGTATCATCAGATATTATTTATGTTAGCATTTTCATATAAAAACTATGAAAGGTCAATAAAAGCAGTTATTTACCAGTGATTTTTGTTCTCACCTCCAAAGTAAGATCCATCGGTCAGCTTCATCTCTTTGTTGAACTTAGTGATGACACTTGCAACACCATGCTGAATAAAGTACATCTTCTTCCCCACTGTGCCTTCCCTGATAATGTAGTCATTGGGCTGAAAAACCTCAAACTTCAACTTGCTCAGCATCCCGGTCACAAAGTTGGGGTCCGCATTGGCAAACAGAGGCATGGTGGCCACAAGCTTACGGCAGTTAAAGTTGACAATTTCCTGGTGGAGGAAAAAGGAAAGTGTTTAATGGAACTGATAAAACCATGCCATAAATAATTCACAGAAAAGATGAGCAATGGTTAGGTGGTCTGATGAAAACACCCTTACAAATCTTTCTTCTCTGCTGCAGTTATCTGCAAACATAAATGAATTGGATGCATACTGCTGATTTAGCCCTAGTGCTTCTGAAGCACTTCCCATTTATATCCTGAGAGGAAACTTTTTGGCACATGAATCAGATCCTGATGAGTTTGATCACTGGTGCCGGCTGCAGGCCATCGCTCTTGTCTCATCCTGTCCCCTCAGACGCAGCAGGAGATTAGGAGCTTGTTGTCTGTTTGTCCACGCATCTCTGTTGCTGTGCAGATGGAAAGCTGAGGCACTTGGCATCTGCAGTGGTGTGTTGTTGACCCCATATGAGATAACTCTCTTCCAGTGACAAGAGGACATAACCAGAAAGATAACCAATCTCTGCAATGTTTGCAGGCTACATGAGGGCAACGCTAAGAAT
Source organism: Leuresthes tenuis (assembly GCF_036924035.1). Classification (NCBI taxonomy): domain Eukaryota; kingdom Metazoa; phylum Chordata; class Actinopteri; order Atheriniformes; family Atherinopsidae; genus Leuresthes; species Leuresthes tenuis. Next base: position 15,256,973 of record NW_027325373.1, read on the forward strand.
GTTAGCTTAACTTCAGATGTGTTTGTCAGCTAGTGCCATGGGGCTCTGCCCTCAATCATGCACCAGAAATAATTAATTAGATGGTAAGCATTTTTCATACTCAGTTCGGATTCCTCTCGGGAGAACAATCTTTGGCTATGCCTATTTAAAGATTTGTCATATGGCAGAGAATAAAAGGCAGGGAGACAGAGGCATTGAAAGGGGTTGCAGAGGACAGAGTGCAGCAAAACAGTCTGGCTGTTAGGCTATATGGTGTCAGCTGTTAACGTATTTTATCAGCAAAAAAAAGAGCATAATATAATACATATATTTATGTACATTTATATTCATTTTCATATAATTATATATATAAAATTACATGAACTTCTTTACAGGCTAAAAGACAGCATCAACATGCAATTTATCACAATGTGTCTTTTTAATCTGTTTTTTTTCAAAGCCACTTTGGCCTCTCTTGCAAGCAGGCACAGTTTGGTAAATTCCCTTTTAGCCCTTTGGAACATTAGGTGCTCTTTTAAAAAGAAATCATTGCAAAACAGAGTTTGAAAACAAACTCCTCCAGAACTTTCAGGACACACTAAAGCCTTCATTTCTGTTAACACGCAATCTTTTATGGCGTGTCTTGAAAATGATGGCATCATAATCGCATTAGGCTTAAAAGGGAGATGAACAAAACATAACATCCGCTCTGGAAGGGATATGTGCGCATATGGTGCACCCTGCCTTAAAAGGTCAGCGGTTGGTCTGAGGACTGACATCCACAAACAACATGGCAGCTGAAGTGCAGATTTAATATATCAAACAACAATGATATCTCCCTTTAAATGTGTTTGCCTGTGAGTGTGCCAGCTTTCCAGTAAACAAGCAGCAAACATAAAGCACAATGGTAATCGAGAAAACACCTACAAACATATAAAACATTTCAGAAAACAACACATCAGCACAGAAAAACCATTTTAGAAACACAAAGACATCTTATCAACATGACAACATTTCACAGAACAAGACTTTTGAACCTTGTGTTTTGTTAGATGTTGAATTTGATTAAATGATGTGTTCTCCTTTGACGTTTTCTGAAATGTCCTGTATTTCTATTTGCCTGTTCTGTCAGGTTTTTCCATTTCATTGCTTTCCTTTGCTCCTCAGAGTCGCTATAATGTCATGGCTTCTAGTAGCTAACAATCAGTCCTTGGCGCTTGTGTTGCATTATCCTTGAATGTAACACTTAAGGTTATTTTTTTCAAGTATCTTGTGCCAGCAGCTGCATAACAACAACAAACTGTTCACTGTGATAGATTGCTTGTCTTAAACAACCAACTGACTTTCATAGTGTGTCAAAATAAAGACAAAGCATAGGAATCTACTGAAGACTCGACTATCAGATAATATATCTAAAAATATGTACTATAAAAAGCCTTTTAACCTTTTTAATGTTAACTTTTATATAAGATGTGAAGGTTGACATGAATATCATAAAAGATATTGTATTCTATATTAATCCTGCCTTTAAAACCTCAAAAGTTAGGAGAGGACAGAACAGGGATCCATTTAAATCCCATTTTCATTCACTAAAAGAGGGTTTTTATATAAATTCCGTGTAGTCTTGATAGCTCAAGCTCACAACAAACAAATTTCTTGCATTTTTCTGAGGCAAAATTTAAAAGGACTTGTAATAAATCACATGCGAGAATTTGTAATTTTGCTTCGACTAATTATACAGCAATGAATACCTGGGTTTTGCAAAGTGGAGCTGATTATTCAGTGTAATTTCCCTCTTGGATAAATACATTTTTCCATTTCATTCAATTTCATTAATCTGATTCCAGATTAGTCTGCACCTCATGTGCCGCATCACAAGGAGTAAACTCTTAGTGGCAATCAGGTCAACGCAGGTAACTCAGTTGCAGTCAGCTTACCTGATATAGATCTGATTTTAGTGATGATGGTTTAATTTAGCTGCATCAGCTCATTTCTGAATGCCAAATGAGTGATATGTCTTCATTAACTTCTTGACACAAAACACATGGCCATCTTATTTAAAATGCCAATGCGAAGTTCACACTAGATAAAATATGTTCCCTGACAACAGACAGAGCCATTAGTTATGATATGGTGACAAATTTAGCTGCATCTAATTGATTAAGCCACAATTTATTAGTTTTTCTAAGGTGCATAATTGCTTTTAGCCTAATAGGATTCAATTAAAGGTTGGCAAAGGTAAGTTCATGCACAGAGGTGCTTAAAGGAGAAATTAACAAGCTAGTCTTAGTGGTAACGATACCCAGAAAACCAGCAGATCATATGTGAAGGGGACAAACTGTTTGGTCACTTTCTGCTTTTAAAAACTACTTTTATCATAGTAATCTGGACATTTTACACAGTCGTCTCTAAAAGGCCTTAATTCAGGCAGACACCATTATATCCCCTTATAGTTATTAGTTCAAAATCAAGAGCAACTGGATACCTCCACTGTCCATACAGTCACAATGGCTGCAAAAAGGGCAAGTTTGGTTTGTCTTCTGGGCTTCTGTAATAAAATCCAACATGGGGGAAGGGTGCTGAAGGAAGCCTGTTGAATCTTTGAATATAGCTGCTTATTCTAAGTTAGAAACATGACAATTCTATTTCTCACATAATTAAAAACTAATTAAAATATGGTTCTGCATATTAAACTGCACGCTGGAATAGATCACTCTAAATACTCAAAAGTAGAAATTCAAAAAGTCTGAAGAAGATATACAGTATATTCAAGTTTAGAGGTAGTGTTTTTCTTTGAGAATGATGCACTAAACTGCAACTGACACATTGTAACTCGAGTTTTTCACTGAAATGACAGTGTGAACTTGTTTTGCTTTGCTGTGACAAAGTTTGTTTTTACCCGTCAGCTTTTGTTACAGCGTGTGATAGATTTGAACTTTGCTAGCTAGACAAACTGAACTGAGGCTGTAGAAGTTTCTGTGTTAACGCTGTGCTTAAACCCCTACATGCTTTATGAGCGTCTGGAGCTGTGCAGCACATTTGACTCTGCCAGGTGACTTAATGGGGCTATGTGAGAGATGGTTGTGAGCTCTTATGCTTGCATTGCTGTTTATTCCTCTCCTCTCCAGTATCCCTTTGCATAATTATCTATGTAATAGGCTGATACGTGGCGCTACACCATGAAGTGATCCTTACTTCTGTAAAAAGAAAAGCGATGAGAAGTTTATCTGGAGCCTGTGTGGCTGTTTATCTGTGTAACACTTCAGAATGGCAAATATTATAAATAAATCAGCAATTATAAAGCTTTTCTAAAAAAAAATTAATATGAATCTAATTTAACAGATGCTAAGTCTGGGTTTTGGATGTTGAAAGAAAAAAAAATCAGATTTGCTGTTTTTCTACTTGACCGTATAAAATGAGACGAGAGGTGTTGGTGTTTCAGTTTCACCAACTTCACATTTAAGAGTGCTAAATGATGATTCACCACTTCATCCTCGAGGGAATAAAAAGTCAGTCATGTGTTTAAAAACTAAAATGTTTCAAACTGTGTAACCTGTCAGGAACTTTTTTTTTACCTGTTCTAAAATTGAAATCAAAGCCTTCAAATAGAAACTCTTAAGTGTGAATGCTTGAATTCCCTTTATGGTCTGAAGACAGAAGCTGTCTCACCTCTTTGAGTGGGTCATTGAGTTCACTGAGGATGTTGTCTTCATCAAAGATTTTGCCTTGGTAGCGGTGTTCATAGTAGTCGTGGATTTTCTGCCGCAAGTCTGCAGGAAGTTTGTGGAAGGACATGTATTGCTCCACTTGCTTATACTGGAAGAGACATAGAAAGCACATGCATCAGTTCAAATTGATTTGTAATCACTTTTGCAGTTATTTGTGTATTGATATGTATACGTCCCATGATCGATATACATGTGTAAAAAAAACAAAATCTGTTGTTTATAAATTAGAGATCCCAACTAAACAGCAAATCTGCACAAAAACTGTGTTCTTCACAGAGCATACATTTGTGTCTCTGTATTGAGGACAAGCTGTGCTCTCACAGTCACAGTGCTATGTCCTGGTTCTGTGTGTGGGGAGGGAGAGGCAGGTGGTAAAGGAAAGTAGAAACAAGAACAGGCCCGGAGCTATGTCAGACTAAGGTAGCAGTTGTGATTATCTCACCCATGCAGGAAGTCCAGTCCTAATGTGAACCAGCAAGGTATACCTGACATCCTGTAGAGATACAGGAGCTGAGCAGAATAATTAACCAAACTGAGAGCTACAGTGAAAATCATTTTTATTAATCAATTCGCATATTTGGTCATATTTGGGATTCATTTTAGTTTGAAAATGTATTATCAGTGTCTGCAAAGACATTTTTAATGTTCAAGTTAAAATATATATCAAGCACTTTGAAACCACTTTATTAAAAATCAGCTTCCCTTGCCTACAAACTAATGTGGGCAAAAAAGTGAAACCTCTCCAACCATAAACTCAAGAGAAGAGCAATGAAGCTCTGGTCTTGTGTTGCAGCCTGTGGCATAGGGGACATTTTACTGTTAGAAGAAGAATGGATTCAATTAAATACCACCAAATTCCAGAGGAAAACATGAAACCACCTTTAAAAATGCTGTAGACCATGAGGATGACCTGTACAATAGAACGATGATCCCCAATTGAAACATTTATTGTGTTCAGACCTCAGTAAAGAAGCATGTACAAGACAGCCACCAAATCTCACAGAACTTTATGCCTTTTTGCCTAAAGAATAATAGACTTATTTAGCAAACAAGGACAATGCGCAGTGTCAAAACTTTTACTTTGGGTGGATTTCCTTTCTGTCATTTTGAAATTGTCAGATATTGTTTTGTTTTGCTTTGAATATGAAAAACAAATGTGCCATCTATAACTTAATGCCTTTCAGAAATGGGTTCATGTTTTTTGTGCTTTGCTGTTCATTGTAATACCACTGTAGGTGCCCTTCTGATGCAGCTTTTATAGACTACAAATTATTTAACATATTTGTCTTTTGCCTGTATTTGCAACACTACCGTGAACAGAAATGTAAGAGTTGTCCTATTTCTGGTATTCAATCGAATCTTTACAGGAGTTGAGACTCTGGCCACACTAACCAGTATTGATATAAAGGAGAAGGGAAGTGAAAAGATACTTGAGTTCATCTATTCTGATCAGTCTCAGTTTCCTCACAGATTTGCCATATTCTAGATGATGAACACAATCTTCCCATGCAGTTCACAGCCCTAATGCTTATTTTCAGGTGAAAATAAATGGTGGCTCTCACACTCCTTCTGGTAATCATAGTGGAGCAGTAGGGGAGGCCAGCAGCAGCTGTTAGGTTTGGTGGCTTCGGCCAGTGGCGCACTCTTTGACCAGTGTGATGCAACCAGCCCCACAAAATGAAATTTGTCAGCAGAGACAAGACACTTGAGGCACAATGCCCCCCTCATTGATTCCTCTCTCGGCTGCAGAAAGGTGATAAGGGACCAGGGTTTTGTTTGCGGGAAATTGATTTATTTTGAGTTCACACAGCTGAAGCTGAAGAGTGTCCGCAGTGGCTCAACCAGGCCATTTTGACTTGGTAGTCAAGGTGGGGCAGAGAGGGGCACATTTAGGTTTGATATGTTATCTTCTGCTTCAATAGGATTTCATAATGACTAATTTCCATTCTCACATAATTCTCTAAATTACATAAATTTCATATCAATCCTAACTTGTATTTTTTGTCTTGGTTGATTAGTTAATGTCTAATGGAGTAATTTAAATCATTGCCAACTATCCTCCTCACCCCCCCTTCCTCATCCATTTTTCAAAATGTCCATCTCTTTCTATTACTAAAAATAGGACCAAATCAGACCAACATTTGAGCTTGAAAGTTTGACAATCCTTTGTATTTTTTTTAATATTTCTACTTAAACACAACTTAAAACATCAAGGGATGTTAATGCAAGTGCTAAAAGTGGATAACAAGAACCAGTATTTGTGCAGAAATTCAGAATCTGCTGAATGACACCACAGCTGTCCTCTGACTCGCAGTGATTCAGTACCATGGCATCACAGCAGGATGTCTTGATATCATGCATACTTTACTCCCTCATTTCCTTCTCTCCCCTCCAAATTTTCCTGACTCCTCTCCACTCTGTAGTTCACTCTTTTTCTTCAACCTTTTAAGATGATAACATTTCTCTCTCAAGCCATATTCCTGTTTATCTCCTCTGCTTGCTAATATTTAACAAAAATGTTTAAAAGATGTTAATTTAAGAAAAAAGTTTTTGTATCGTGACTTGAACTTGGCAAGAATGATTACCTGCACCAATTTTTCCTATCACACAAACACGCTTTGTCCTCAAATAACTTGCAAGCACACCCCCACATCCATCTTTCCATCCATGTTTCCAACCCCCCAGCTGTGGCAGAGATAGATGTAATGACTAGAGGCTCAGCACCCTGAACTCATCCCTGCTGCTCCTCATCCTGCTCCAGCGATATGCACAGCCATGCAGCAAATCAGCCCTGGATGAACCTGGCTACACACTGAGGCTCTGTTACCATAAACACGAGCATTCACAGCCTCAAAGATGTCACTTTGGTGCCTGGGGGGGGGTTGTTAAAGAAAAAAATAAAAAGCGATGTAGATTAGGCATATTTCCTGTGAAGCAGATGTACATCCCACACTGAACATTAAGATGTCACTAATTCAAACAGCTACTTCAGACTGTTCGCTTGCTTGGTCTGGGCGACTGGTTGTCATTAATTTGTGATGGAACATAGTGGAAAATGGCTCTTGCTGTTTATGACCAGTCACATAACTATTTTCAAGTACAATAAATTATAGATTGAAGAATATTCATTGCACTGATAGCACATTTTTCAACTAGCCTTTCACTTTGTGTTGCTCTGTTCCAATACGTGTCTGTTTCTTTTTTTCTAGGTTTTTGGGAGAAAACTCTCCTTATCCAATCTGCCATCAGTTCATGTGTTAACTAGCACCTTGGCTAATGAGTGAACCTGATGTTAATTGGTATGAAATGAAGTTCACTTTTTCAGATAATTATTCAATTTAATAATCATCACACTATTGCAATTAAGCTAACCCCTTTAGCAAAAATGTGAACTTGATCATACGAGTTTATTTTTAATCTGCAATTTACCCATTTTATGATTAAGCCGTTTCTTGAATTGTGAATTCTGGGTGGCTTTGAATAGTAATGGTGCTCTGCTTAAAGCTTTTGCAAATACACATAAGTTAGTGACTGCAATTACCCAGTAATACCACTTTTCAGTGTTGAACAGCTTTGTAAAGCTGTGCCAAAAGCACTGAGGAGTGGGTTCTCTAGATTGCATCGACCGTGAAGGCAGCTCGCAAGGTCGGGCCATCATACTTGAATAAATTGAAACCATCTAAATGCTTTTATAAGCAAGGTGTAAATTAATGAACTGGTATTTTAGCATGTCCTGTTATAGTCACAGCCAAGGTGACTCTGCTGATAATGTGATAAGAATTATGGAAACAAACTGTCACAGGATAAATAACGTGTACTTTATGTATCTGTCCTGCTTTTGTCCATTTGTTTGTGTATATGCAAGCATGAACACATCAGGGCGGCAACCAGCTGATTGTCTCTTAATTTGCTGTTTTCTAGAAAAAAGGCTATAAACTTGATAAACATTGATCTGTCCCAATGACTCAAATGTGAGGACCTGCTGGTTGTCACACATCATAGTTATGAGAATTAGTTGAGAATGAGGTTAATATTATAACTATTGTTTTCTTGATAATTGAATCTGTTTGTGGCTTTTTGTATTTAGAATAGATTGTTTGTAACGAGTATGAGCAATGAGGCTGAGCACTGTTGGATCTTTCCTTATATCTGATGCACTGATATTTTCCAACACATTTCGGCTGATGCTGGTGCTGATTGATGCTTATTTTTTTTCAAACTAAGAGAAGAGAACAAAACTCTTCCCTGAATTTGACAAAATCCACGGCAAAGTGTATAAATAGCATGCTAGTTGGGCATATAAAAGTTTTTGGATGTTTTTTAAGTAACATAATTAAATAACATGCCACATGGTTGGGTTTTGGTAAAAGTACGTGGCAGGGTGTCCTGCTGTCACTGAATGCACAGTGACAGCATGACAACATGAGATGAAAAACAAGAAAAGGATGTGCAGTAATATCCCACTACATGGCCCGGCCTGTTAAAACTACACAATTGAATGAGACCAGGCTGGTACACTGGCAAATGCACAGCAAGATTATATTTTCTTAGAATTCTCTAGATTCACCAGAGAGAAATTTCAGTTCAAATAAAATATGCCATGATTATTTTCATGTAACAATTGGAAAAAGAAGCAAATTAAAATTGGGCAAATAAAAACTAGAATTAAGGAGATGTGAACTTTGCCTGTTATATGTTTGCTGTTGCATGAGACTAGCACTCAGAGGATGTTGCATGAAATTTCTGAAAGATCATTTAACCTCGTCCTTTCTGGTACCCCCTGTACTGGGTTTGGTTACATTTGTTATATTAAAGCATGGTACATGCAGATGTGTTACTATGACAAGTAATAAGGTTGCAGTACTTGTTGCAACACATTAAATGGACATTTAACTGTTTCAATAACATCAGCATTACCGATTCAGATGCAGCTGTTATTGTCTTACTAATTCACAGTTTTGACTGGGTTTCAATAGAGTTTTCCAAATCTCACCCTGGCCTGCTTTTTAGGTTAAGGAGGCGTCCCGTGTTTCATAACTCTTATAAGTGACTATTACGCAGAGAGCCCAAGGCTGCTTAGTCATCCATTACAGAGCTGAGTGAATTTGAAGAAGTTTTTGATGTGGAACTAAAGAAAGTTCTTCAAGGGTTGAATAGTTTATCCATTTATTGATATTGCTGCAATTTCTAAAACCTGAACAATTCTTTCAGCTCCATCATGTTTTGTATAATTGCTCTTCAATTTAACTCATTGCTTTCTGAAAAAACAACATCCGTTGAAAAGTGGCTTACATAAAATATTCAAACTGTACACTATCTGAGAAAATTTCTGTTTAAGATAGCGTCAATGCTGTTACAGCATAAGTTAAAGTCCAAGTCTTCAGCTCTTTGTTTTAATCGTAAGAGTGATCTGACATGACATGCCGTAGATGACTTCAATCACCTGCACTGCGGTGTTGTATTTACAACACATGAAATTCAGCAACATAAAGCAAAGTGTGGGATCTGAATTTGGCTTCTTGCGTGCAAACACAAAGCACATCAGTCATGGCTGGCTGTTCAGGGAAATGCCCAGGCCCCCCCAGCGGGATCACAGATGGTGGCCAGGTGAAATGCTGCGTAATCGCTCTCCACGTGAAGAAATAAATTAATTAAATAACTGTAATGATGTAATAGGCACTGAAATAAAAGGAAAGAAAATAAAGTGTTCACTGGTGACTGGTTGTGTCATGGACCTCTTTACCCCATTGACCTATGTGATCTGGTTGGGAGGGGGAGAAAACCCTTTTTATAAGTCATCGTCCCAGCTGTTGTGATCTGTGAGAGCTCAACTCATTGGTCCGCAGAGAAACTGAGAGAACAGCTAAGTTAAGTACAGGATTGTATGCAGTCCCAACAAACTAATCGCTCAGGTTGATATGTTCTAAATAGCTTTACTTACCTTGAATCAACATCAAAACATTAATGATCTGGACAATATACTGTGCACTTTCTTTTGAAAAGGGTAACTGAGTTTATATGATTTACATGATACTTGTTTTCAATCTCCTTTGAAACTTGAGTATCTTGAGTGTCGCTGCATGGTTCTTACCTTTTCTTGGTACTGCCTTCGAGAAGAGTCCAGTGACTGGATGAGAGCTGTAGCATGGCCCACAAACATAGCGTAGCACGTGGCACCTACAATCATACTCAGCATGGTGATCCACAGGTCAGACATGCTGACGGGTGCCCGGGCACCATACCCAATGCACAGCATGTGGCTCATGGCTTTGAAGAGGGCATAAGAGTACTGCTTACCCCAGGAAACATTCTGCGAGTACACAGTGAGAGAGAGAAAGATGGAGAGAGGGGTTTGGGGGGAGTTACTTTGATCACTGAACCTCAGTCAAAAATTGTACCAACATACTTTCCATGTCTCAGATTTTAATTCTAATGTTTTACAGATCTCACTTTGCCTGTACTACCACGCCTACCAGGGCAATTTGTTCATGGCATTCATTCCCTTGCCATGATAGGTTTTGTGCACCTGCTCTTAACTAGCGTTACTCGACCACTCGACCAGAGCAACGCTCAACCATGTTCAGCACAAAGTGTTGGCATTAACCTGCAAGGACCCAGTATTTCAAGACACCTCAACTAGTCTAAATTAAAATTTTAGATCACTTTCTATAGTGTCCACAATTTGTTTTAGGCAATATGCAAGGTAAGTTTATGTTTAATGAAGGATAGGTAAGTGCCTGGTTGTTGATACAGTTAAGACCTTTCTTTGAATCTTAGCTGATCTAGGCAGCTTGCTTATGCTCAGAAATGATGGAACAGCTTTAAGTGCCTGCGAAAACTCTGCCTATTTCATGTAGAGACTGGCTAAGAATGCTCAGGTGGAAAACTTTCAGGATTTGAACCTCTTTGTCAGGCATTTGTTTTATTTATCCTTTTTTACCAAGTATTTATATCAACAGAAAAGACCCATACGGGAAATGCATTTGTCTGGACTTTATTTGAACATGCCTCTCTGTGATGTCAGGCGTTTGTTCTCATCATTGATTGTTACTGCTTATAACAGCTTTGGCGTCATGCCTTGGCCTTTAAGCATTTCTTTCCATTTAAAGAAAACATTTTGCCCTTTTACCACGAGAAATTTCATTAGGAGTAATCTCTTGCAGAGACTCAGATGTATAACTGTACATTATGCCATTTAAATGTAGCAACACATCTACGTTGCCAGGTAATATCTTGGTACTTGGCTTGAAAGGGTTTTTAGTTGCATTTCAGATTTCAGCTACCCCTCCCGACTTGTATTGGCTTCAGCCTTGACATCCATGTGTGGAAGTGAGAACAGAAGAATTTAGACTCCTCATTAAAGGGCACACGTCAAATGTGAGGACAAAGAACATCTCTTGAGGGGAGCCAAACAAGTCCTTTGAGGCTGTCAAACCCAGTAGTTTCTAAAAAGAAATGTGACAGCTCTCCAGTACAGACTGTACTTGTAGCCACAGTCAAACAGCTGACTCCTCCAATATGTTTACCTTCTTCACAGAGAATGTGCTGTAGATCTTCTCCATACAGAATACTTATTTCACCCACAAATGTGTGAGGATGCACATGGCTCAGTAAGTTCATAGCTCAGTAAGTACTTCAGCATTAGGGCCACTAGTCAGTGGCAGACTAGTGCTGCCACTTTTTCTTTGACAGTCAAACATAGGGAAACTTCAAGTGTCAGAAACCTGTTCAAATTAAGAAATAAAAAAAAGTTTTTTAAATGCTTCAGACCATAAATTGTATATTTGGATGCATCACACTATTAGAAATAGTTTGCTTTGTAATCCAGTCGAATGCACTCTCGCATCAGCTTGGCCAAAGGTTTTTAAAAAAAGCTTAGTTTTTTTGCAACATTTCTACAAAGATAAAGGACACTATGAAGCAAAGCTGTCTTAAGAGGACAGTTATGACACCAGATCAGCTGAGAAGTGGTGTTTAGAAGTATTATGGAGTTTACAACATTAGTGGTAAAGTACCAGAAAAAAATAGGCTGTTGTTGACATTGTACAAAACAGCGTTCTTACTGCACGTCAACAAATCTGTGGACTTAACTCCAAGCTACAAAGCCAAGTGAGGTAGTGAAGCCACCACATATAAGTCAGTTGAGGTCGTCTGACAACCTGCTGTTGGACATAGACAGATGAACATCAGTGCCCAGACATGCTTACATGACATCACAGCTCAATGCATTTCAGGCTCATGGAAACTGTTTAACTCATGTACTATGGAGGTGAGAGGAAGCCACAAAGCTGTTCTTGTTGCTAAAAACATCAGCAGCACATTGGACAAAACAACTGTTGAATAATGAATAATGAATGGGAATAATATTCATGTTGTATGCTTGAATAAATGAATGTTTATTTCAAATTTGTTTCAAACTTGGTTTTTCTTGCAGAAGAGAAATTACAAATAAAATATGTCACAACATCAGCTTTACACTGCTCTAACACTGGATGATTAAGTCCATATTTTATATACAATATATGGCCAGTCTTCCAAATGTCTCATCTGGTAACTTAAAAGCTACTTTCGTACTTGACTATGAACAATGATTATGATACATTTAAAGGTGCTGTGAGGGTAATTAGATGGAAAGTTGGACTGAATATTCCCAGAAATGACAAAACTAGAGATAAGACAGCCAGAGATTAACGAGTCAATGAGTTGGTGAGACTCCGATAAGGTACCTATCACTCATTCATCAATGAGACCTCAGTTGCATGACTTGTAAGAGATAACAAACCATATTCACAAAACCAGGAAGTGAATAGGCGTTTGAACAAATCTGACCAACCTTTGTCACAATACAGGATGTTTCCCATTACAAATAATTTGATTTGATGTGCTTAACCTTACAAACATACATGCCACATGATTATGCAAAGCAGTCTCACTACATGTCCTGCTATAGCTACGTTGGTCCACAGCGCAAAATGTAGAAGGCTCAAAATTGCCAGACAGTTACAATTTCAAGGTTCCCAAAGCTTTACATATCTGTTCGTCTTCACAATATGCCTTGCTTTGCATTTTGGGAAACTGTTACAACATTCAGAATAGTCACATCCACAAAATGCATTGAAATATGATGTAATGTTTAGAAATGTGGAAATACATGATTAGGAGAGGTATATAAGAACTGCATGGTCAGATTTAGGAGTTGGTTTGGCCTCCCCATGAAATTAATATTAAGTGAAAGCTCCCCTATGCAAATAATAGGGAACAAAAAACATTGCCATCTTACACTTCATCGCGACACTATCACAACAAAAGTACTTAATATTACTTACTCTGTTACAATTACAGGCTCTGGAGTGAGATTGGGCTATAGATTATCATTATGAGCCACCTTTTTTTCCCCACTCTGCTTGACTCCACTTTGCTCATCAAACAAAATTCGGCAAATAAGTTAATTGACAGCTAATAATTTTCCCTGAACGGTACAGCAACTTTCATTACCATGCTGATTGTTGTCATGGGAAGTTTCTTTTTTCCAAAAAGCCAACAAAACACTGCCTTCATGTACACATAACCACATTTATTCATACCATACACAACTGGAAATACCACTAGATATTCTAACTGCAGATACAGAATGATGCCCTCAAAACATACACTCAATAATCTCTTTCCACAAAGATAACAAACACACCTATCCACGTAGCTGGAGAATAATCTATTTATGAGGCCATAGCTCTAAGATGGTTGTTAATATATGTAAATTTAGTATGTGTGGTGGATGACTTTTCACTGTTCAATATTTTCACTCACATTTTTCATGCATGAAAAAGACATCCATGACACCTTCACCAGACAATATCAGATGGGCTAGAATGACTCACTGCACCCTTTGTTATTTATTTGTCCTTGTATGTGTTTCGTGCGCTTACTTACTGGAGCCACAATCTTTGTATGCCCGCATACTTGGGTAGTGAAATAGATTTTGATATCAACAAGGAATGTCTGCAGTGGTTCATGGTATGTATGGGTCATAAGTGGATTGAGGAATGATATCACATTGTTCTGTCATTTCAATTTTCTAGATTTGTTTAAACTCAGTACATATGATGCAGCTGCTATTTGATAGAAGATTTAATTACAGGCTTATGAATAAAATCAATTATGACGTCAACAAGGATCAGGGAAAATAAGAAAATCTAATTAATTCATGCTAATATAAATATTAAGCTAAAACTAATGTTAAATTTGAAATATTACTGTGTAAAATAATGTGGCTTGCAGTTGTTGTTGTTTTATTTAAAAAATCCACATAAAATTAATTTAATTAATATCAACATCAAAAATAGCATGGCTTCCTTAACTTATTATCAAAAATGCAGTTTGAAGAATGGCCAACTTTTATAACGTGGAGCTTTGAATTGTCACTATAATTTTGCTATTCTTTAATTACCAATGCATCATACATGTACTTTAAAACCTATTATTTTGAAGCAAAAAGAAATATTTAATTTAGAATAACCTTGAATATATATATATATATATAATATATAAATGCTGCAAACACTTTGTTACTGAGGTCTGCTCAGCTCCGGTTTCATGAAATAAACGTGTTCTGAAAAATTGACCAAGGTCAGTCACATTTATCATTTTATAATATCAATGTTAAAATAACCCTCCATTCAGACATGTTGAAGTTATTGCAACACTGCATTGTTGGTTGCAGGGTTGGGGGAGCAATCTGTTTAAGTACAACTCACAATAAACATCCATCCATCCATTTTCCATACTTGCTTCATCCTATACTATTCCAAAGTTTTGGAATTAGACTTAATCTCTGATTTTCTAAAGACTTCCCAGTTGATGAGACAAATAAGCAGCACTGATGAAAAAAAAAGAAAAGGGAAGCCTGGGTTAATGCAGCCTGTTGTTGAGGATTATAATAAGATCTTTGAATACTGAAGGAGGGAAAGGAAACTCCATTACAGCTGAACGGTTTACATCATATCCCCGACCATGTGGTAGAGACAGTTGTGTCTGGGATTTCACATGGGAGATGCAACCCTCTTAATATAATTTCCATGTCAGATGTGGAATATTATATGCTGTTTATGAAGATTGTGGTAATGACCACAAATAAGCCAATACATCTATGTCTTTCTCTATTTATTTATTTATCTGTTTATGTATGCATTTATTTATTTATTCATTCATTCATTTGTATATCTATCTTTTTTATTGCTGTTCTTCACTTGCTCTCCATTTATTTGCTGAAATTTACATTTTGATGCACATCTGAGTAGTGAGTACAGTAGCTATCATAGGACAGATGTTACCGTGTCTATTTAAGAATACAATATCTCACAGGATGACAGTTTTAAATACCGCTTGTTGCATAAAGCCTTCCTAAGGAAGGTGTGAGTCATTGCACGATTAATGCATCGTTCCTTTTAAAATTTCTACTGATTTCCTGAACTCTACAATGTCCTTGATTCCAATTAATCTCCCAAATTAAATTTCAGCAGCTTTATTCTAAATAAAATAAGATTCTACAAGCAGTGAAACAAGTAACTTCAGGTACACAGTTGTATTTTAACGCTCCACAGAACTATACAGACATCACTACCAAAACAAAGTCCATTCCACACTAATATTCAATTATCAGCTGCCTCAAAGTTTCTAAAATTTGATGGAGCCAAGTGTTTAGCAGTGAGCTTGTGCATGCAAGTTTCCAAGCATTTTATTTAATTAGTCACAATCTTACCCTCCAATGGTTCTCTCACAACACACAAATGGTTATGTGACCGGGAAGCAGTGGCTGATTCATCACTGTCCCAAAGCTGAGCGTCACCCAGAGGCGTTGCTCGTTGTTGATACTGCTGGATAACTGAGCCCAACAAGATGTAATGCTTTGCTGCAATGAACACGATCTGACCACTCAACAACATTCTGCTCGCAGGGCAAATACAATTCTAGTTTTACTGCAACATCATTATTAAATGTTTGAGTTTACATATGTAGATTTTATTTTTGTCTTGGTTGCCATCTTAGATCTATATGTACAGAAAATGTAACTGGATGAAGACAAAAAAAACAATATTTTGTTTTCAATTCCATAATATAACTATGAGCTGTTTGGATTTCAATCATTTAGTGAAGAGCAGTTTACAACCTAAAAATATTCACTTCACCCTCTCATTCGTAAAATATGCAAATTGTTACATTTAAGAGGTTTGAGTCTGGAAGTATTTGGCCATGAACATGATAACTGTATCTATAATCAAAATATAATGGTTCCTTATCAATTTCCACCTCCTCAATGTTTAGTATAAGTGGCTAATTGTACCAGCTTTTGTTTCCTGATAAATTTGTATTCCTGCAGATTTACTGAATGTCAAGAACAGAAATGGCAAGGTTGACCAAGGTTACAAGGTTCGTTACTGTTGGTTTGGAACGTTCTTACTGTTCTCAAGAGTGCAACAGCTGAGGGTCCTAAAGGAGCTGTCCACACAGGGACAAAAGCAATGATATACTTTACTAATATGAAACCGGTGTGTATTACAGCTGATGGAAGTGAGAGAAAAGAGGGTGAAAAGTTTGATTCATTCATAAACTCTGGATTGAGTTGGAAGTGTCATTGGTGGAAGTGACTCATTCAGAGGGTTTGGAAATAAAAGACTGAAATCAAGTGGGTGGTCCAGGAAT
Source organism: Leuresthes tenuis (assembly GCF_036924035.1). Classification (NCBI taxonomy): domain Eukaryota; kingdom Metazoa; phylum Chordata; class Actinopteri; order Atheriniformes; family Atherinopsidae; genus Leuresthes; species Leuresthes tenuis. Next base: position 15,273,379 of record NW_027325373.1, read on the forward strand.
AACAGAAGCCTGTATGGGTGACTGATGGGTGGTTAAGCAACAGTAGTCAGGCCACTATGGGTTTCTGTGTCTACCTCCTGTAACCACCTGTCTGCCTGCCTCTGAGACATGAATATTCAGCCGTCCACTGCTGAGCTGTCAGTATCTTAATATGAGCACATATACATTCACAAAACACACATGCTCCTAAACATATGTCCTTACACTGTTCGTGCAAACAAATGCAACAACCCATCACCTTCCAAACCAGAGCCAGCACAGTGACAGCAGCATTATCTTGTCTGGTGATTAAGTAAATGCAGCCTCTAAAGAGTAAGAAGGTACTCTCAGGCCATTAGTCAACAAGATAACAGCCCTACACCATGTACTGCACCACTCAGCAGTATCTCCAGTCATTGCTGGCCTCACTCTTAGGGTCCAAGTTGGAAAAAACACCAGTCAACAACAGAATGAAAAATATTCTGAACTTTAAGTCATCAATCTTGAGCAGATGGAGGTCAAAGATGCGAGGTTTTAAGAAAACACTCAAGTGACACTCAGAAGATTCCCTCAAGGTAACAGGATGAAAAATCATAAAATAGATGAAGACATGTAGACATTTAGCTCATGAGCACTAACTCTTTGTGGCAGTATGAGAGGAAGGGTCCCATACGTGGGCGGGGCTTATCATTTTAGATTTGCCTGGCCGCAGTCAGATCACAGGCCATTACTTGTGCATAGATCCACAGGGAAGAAATTCCACAACCTGCTCACATCACTGTCAGTGACACTACACCAGCTGGTCTCTAGCAGAGACGTCACCATGCCACTTGACTTATAGAGAACCTCTCCAACCCGCCAACATTTTCTAGGTTAATTGTATGATTTTAGAGATGAAGGGTAAGCATGATTCGATTAACAAGTAACATAGAGGAGGAGAAATGAGTAAACTGTAAAAACACAATAGCGCTATTTTGAAATTAAATTTGAATTCACCTCCATGATTTTGAATTTATGATTGTCTTCTGTCTCTGAACCTAAATGTGAGGTAGCTCCTTTCTGAGCTAGTGGTAACAGAAAAACACCTCTCATGATTTGCAAATGAAAGATTCATGGATGTTACTGAAGATGTGTCATTAGAAAGTATAAAGCCACTATAAATACAACAGTTCATTTTTATTTCCGGTTCAATAATCCACTTAAAAGTACATTTTAAATACTTCCTATTTACATCAAGTATTTTTCTGTGTGTGTCTGTGTGTGTGTGCCCCAACTTGTGTGGTTTTTGGACGCAATCCAAAAAGGCATGTTGCATTTAAATCCGGGACTTATTTTGCTTAAGAGGATTTTATTAAAGTGAATGCAATTAGATGAATCAACTTCAATTGGAAACACATTCAGCTTGAATATAAACAGTTATTCAAGGTTTTCGATATCTTGAAATAGTTTTTTGTCTTGCTCAAGTGAAAACCAACTGGCACGGACATGCAGTGGCACGCCACAGCTTGGGGACTCCTTGCCAAAACTTTCTGGTACAGTTAGTATTTGAGTAAGAAGAACTGATCTCATAAAGGCGTAAAATTGAAAATTAAAGTCTGTTTCAAACATTTCCCACATGGCTCTCTTTTGTTTTTGTTTTGTACATTTGAAGATATGTACATTTGTACAAATGAAGAAAAGAGTATATGAGCACCACGCAAAAGTTTGGCTATCTCAGGTAACACGATCCGTCATATTTAACATTATAACATATATTTACCTAGTACCTAGGCCGTAATCAGCTTGTTAGCACCACAGCTTGTTCACAGTTGAGAAAGGTAAAGTAAGTGAAGTGATTTAAGCTGTTTTGTATTTTGGGAATTTGATTTAGAAATGGCAGGTAACAAGAATTTAGGAGGTTCAAGTTCAGGTTTCATATTCAAAGACACTTTCTGAGAGAAGTGCTTGCTGAATTGCTATAAAGGCAAGAGGAAACCTGACAGAGGAATGACTGAACAGCCTCTCAAGAGATGGTGTGTTTTTCTGCTGTGCAACAAACAACTGCTCAATTGTAAAATTCATGAAAGAGTCATGAGAGAAAAATATTTCCTGCATCCCCACAATAGAATTCAGCATCAGTAGAGCAACATCTAAACAAACCTTGAACCATAAAACCATAAAACAAATTATATGGATTGATGAATTCTCTACATGGTTCTTTGAATGCAGTGAGCAATGGTTCAATGAAAGAAATCGGGTGTAGAATTTCAAATAAAGATCAATTTTTGTTAAGCACGTAGGTACGTTTGACATGCTATTAGTCTTTGTTGCAACCAGTGACATGTAGCTCATTTCACTGGTTGAGGGATGGATGGGTTCAATGAAACACCAGCAAATTCTGGAAGTAAACATGACACCATCAGTAAAAATGTTGAAGAAGTGGAGGATAGATTCTACAAAGACACGCTAATTCACGATACACCTTTAAATCCACAGTGGACCACTTAAAAAGGTTAAACTTTTGCTCCAAAGTCTTTTTCCTTAGTTGTCATTTTTCAAATGCTGTGGTCTTGTCGAAAATATTGATCTACTTCCTTTCAGATGTGAAAACTGACCACACTTGAACTCTGAAGTAAGATTTGAAACAGTCCCTAATGTCTTATACAAATTAACTGTGTGATGTCAGTGTGTTGGTACTACTCTTGAGTCAGCTGAGACGCAGCTAAAGTCAGAACCTGTCCTTGGAAACTTGATACTTCAGTAATCAAAATACATCTTTGTTATGTTCTCTCTACATACAAATTATTCTACACTTTCACATTATCAAGAACAAAACAAGTTAGGCTGATTAGCCATCCAGCACACATTCTGTACTCTTGCAGTCTGCTGCTTTGGCCACAGCTTTCCACAGAGCAAATGATCTTGCCACACAGGGGGCAGCAAATTAGCCATTTACAAGAGCTCCATTATTGATTTGCATATAAGAGGGGGAATGTATCAGATTCATTCCCGAGCAAGCAAAACAGCATGCAGTACAAATTCAGGAGCTGTTATGTTTCAGGGTAACAAGTAAATATGATTCGAGTGTTGAGTATGAGATGGAAATTAATTTTTCTGGGTTACTGAGAAAGCTGTTTGCCTCTTTTTGTGTGCATAACAATTAGGATGGATGAATTGTAGCATTTATGTGGGAAATTAGATTAATGCAAAATGTTTTGGTGCATAGTGAGTTGGATAATGTCTGTTTGCATGAATAACACATGTTTACTGGTATTGAACTTACTTGGGCAACTTGAGGCCCTCAAAGTAAAGATAAGAGTGGGAAATGAGTTGTGATGTTGAGGAAAGCTGACATTTGCACCTCCAGTCAGATGCCTCTGAGCAGTCAACGTGCATGTGGAGCACAAAAATGTTTGTCGCACAGGGGGAAATGGGAAGTCAGTGGAGTTCCACAGGCAAGCATTTACAATCAGTGATGCCGAATAGGCCTGCACACACTTCTGCACAATCACATTGCTCAGGGAGGAGCAGCCATGCTTGAACCCCAACTGAAGATGGAGAGAAAGCGAGGGTGAAAGATGAAGAATACTGCGAAAGCGAAAGCAAAAGCGCAGATTAAAGGAACAGACCCCAGAGAGCTCAAATAAAAGCTGCGTTGACGTAGAAAGATGCACTTTTCTGTATTACATCTTACATGTGTAACAGAGACGTTACACAGCAAACCTGATCCCTACACAGGAGTCCAACAGCTCACTTGAGTGTACACAGTTAGTTTGATTTACATAAGATCTTTACAAATATGTGCAACAACACCCATTCTATGATCACTACAGTGAAGGAAGATAATAAAACATTTCTGTTATTTAGTTAATCGGTTATTTAGTCTGTATACCTCGTCTTTAATTGAATGGCATTATGGAAATCCAAAAGTCCTTAAAGGTGTTGAGTTCTAAATAAAGAAACAAATTAACAAATCAATCAACCAAAGAGGAAATGTTTTTTTTACATTATTATCTTTTTATTTTATGTCTCCAAAAATACTTGACAATTTAACACTAAAATAACTGTATTGTGTTTAATTATAAAATAAAATACAATATTTCCCATTGTCTCAGGTACTACAGTGTAGCTCACTCTGGGAAATAACAACCAACCAGAGTGAACACCTACAATTTCCAGCATGTCAGATTTAATCTTCTACAAGACTCCAGTCCAGTAACAAACTACTTCAGGTAATAGACCTGGTGATTCACACTAGGATCTTGTGTATGTTGTATCACGTGTCATATTGTGACAATAGTGTTTCATTTTTTAACTGGATAAAGCCAGCAACGTTAATGTAAAATATGGCAAAGGTCTATTTTAAAATAAACATCAATCTAGCATCTAACCAAGAAGGTTTAATGTCATGATTTAACCAAACAGCCTCTGAAAATAACAAGTGTAAAGTGCAAGTTGGATAAAAATCAACAACAATTCCAATCAAAGTCAGGTATCAGACACATGTAGCAAACATTTAAGCCATTTTCTGCTCTCGAGAGGAGACATGGCCAGCAGAGGCTGGTGTGAAAGAAAAATGACAACATTCCTCATCTGAAAAAAAAAAGAAGCCCTCCTAAAGAGCTCTGTCCATTTTTGTTCTGAATTTGGCCAAAGTGACTAGTTTGGTTTGTTCCTTGTTCTCTGAGAGTATGTTCCCAGTTTGCAATCATCACACCTTCTGCTTTATTTATTACAGCCATATTTAAGACACTGTGATGCCATCTTCTGGTAATACACGGGCTGGTTTCTTCACCAATAATTACCCTTTCAGATTTTTGAAAACTTTACTACAAATATGTTCTCTGGCAGTGGACCAGTGAGTGCATGACTCAATTTGCCATTAAACAGACTGAAGTGTTAGATTTTACTGTATTTACTTGCATCTGTTATGATCACTAATTGTGCTGTAATGGTAGTTAACAGAGTGGCGTCGTCACAGCATGAAAATTATGTCAACATGATGTCATTATTCACGACATCCTGAACCAATGGCTGTGCCATCCATCTATCCATCCATTATCTACACCCACTTTATTCAACACAGGGCCACAGCGAAGCTGGAACCTGTCCCTCCACTGGATGTTGCACTAGAGAACAAACATCTTAGACCAAAGCAAACAAAACCAAGATAACTTGGAGTCCTTCACTGGTTTTTAGGATTCTTCATGTAAGGTATGCCAGGCAGGTATTCCATGTTGACTCTGACTTAATGTTTTCTGCCATCTCGCATAAACAATAGGGCGTGGGAGGTCAGGTCAAAACATATCGCCAAGGAACAGCTCGCGCATGAACAGCACTGCCTATTATCATCTTCAACTCCCACACCGACAGCTGGGTATGTGTCAGCACCTGGTGGTGTGCCACCTGTTGACACTTTATGCTACAGTCCTATTTCCAGTCTTGACACACCTGAAAAACATATTTTTACAGACTTGTTCCCCGCTTGTCCTAACTCCCATAGCAGATTCCTCTCCTCACCTCTACCTGTTGCTGTCTCTAAGATGTAGATCAGTAGAGCCTCGATGTTTAGGTGAAGAAACATTCAGAGCTATTCAACTCCAAGTTACAAAGATGATGGGATGAAAAATCCTAATGGGGCATAGCTCTGAAGATTGGCTCTTTGAGGTTTATGTCCACATGTGATTTTAGGCAAATGTTTTAAAACAGTAAATGTAGTGCCTGTTGTTGTCGGAGTGGACATTTTGTTAGTAGTAAATGTTCAATTTTATCATCCAACCTGCCAAATGATGGATGCTTCCAAATGGTGCCAAAGGGTGGAATCTGATGCACTGATCTTATAACTCTTTTGCCACTGTGTGTTTGCAGCTTTGCAAAGTATAAACACTGGCAGGGCCAACCGTTTAAATGAAGAGACTCACATGCACAAACAGGCAGCTGGACAGGCTCCCAGCCCATTCAGCTGGGAAGGTTTGATTACAACAAACACATGGTGTGTGCTTGATGTTCAGAAATCCCATATGCAGAACTTATGACCTGGCTTCACTGGTATTTGACGCTTGAATATACCGATACAAGAGCAAGATTTTTTTTATTCTTTTTTTTGTTTTCTGCTTCAATCATTGACAGGGGAGGATACTGACATTTTTCTGGGACATGTAGCCTCATTATTAGCATGATGTAATCATCAAACACATTTTAAAACAAGCGTCTGGGAGCTACAGACAACATTTTTTAAGAGCCCAGCCTTAATTTGGCTGCTCTGAGTGCCTCCAGTTGAATGTCTCGGCACCTTCTGGAAACACACTGGCGTTGTCACCATTGCTTCTTTTCAGGCATCCAATCTTATGAGAATTTTTTACGACAGAGCAGAGGTAGTTCTGACGGTATGTGTCTGTCCAGATTTCCACACATATATAACATGGCAGACAGAAATGATTGATGTTAAACTTATCATCATACATTGCAAACTTGTTGTGAGCATGGGTCAATATTAATGTTGGGGAGTACTATTAGACTATTTCAATGTTATTTTTTGCTTTTCTTTAATCTAATTTGTCTCTCCTTGTTGAGTTATTGACATTTTAATTGATTATGATTAAGCCCCTCAATGCCTTGCCAGTTCTTTTTCATGTAACTATAAAGCGCTATGTAAACGCACTAGAAATATTAAAAGTTGAGTCAAACTGAGCATTTTCAAGAAACTCCTTTAGTAAACTAGAGCTAAAACTAACAAAATCTGCCAATCACAGTTTTCAGCAGACAAATTTGGCAGTTGCTTGTTCGAAACAACCCATTAGCTTTTTCCGCCTCTGTCTAAGACTAAAACGTCACTACCTGTAAAACTGCTTGACACGTTTAGGAAGCTATGGCAGCAAAGGGAAGTGAGACCTCATGTACCAAATTCCAAAAACAACAAACAAAAGAGAAGAGTGTGTAATACTTACAACCATACCATTTAGGGACACCCAGCAGTCAGGGGGGAAGTCTTGGAGGAGAGGCACCAGATACTGCAGACAGCCATCCCAGTGACACAGAAGCAGCATCATCCCTATCAAATTAAATATTCTTACCACTGCACTAGCCAGGTCATACGTCATATGGAAAATCTGCCAAAGAGAGACAGAAGGAGGGAGAGAGAAACACCTCAGTTAGAGCTTATTCCAAAATCTGACATTTATACAATGAACGCCACATGTCCAGATTTAAGTGTGTTACATGAAGTGTCTCTGAAACGCCCACATATATCAATAATCTGACATAAAAGAGATTTTAAAACACATTTTTGAAACTGAGGACACAGGGTGCCTGTTTAGTTATCAAATAATTTGTCTTTGTTAGTTTAAATACGTGTGTGTTTCTGCACTCCCAGTTGTTGAGATTTTCATAATTCAATATGGCTGCTTTCCAAAACAAACACACCGGTGGAGAAAACACACATCCACATCAGAGCAGGTAATGAAGAGCAAGTGGGTTGAATGATGAAGAGAGTGCAGACCTCTAGATTAATTAGCCAATAAGTGTATTTAAATGCCATGAGCCGGGACCAGTGTTACTGCTGGTGTGGCCGTTTTAATCAGGAAAGTTTCAGAATAGAAAGTCATCAGCGGCTGAGTAAGCGCATCTGCAGTGAGAAGCTGTTTCATTTAAATCAGATCGAATTGACTCACGCCTGGATGGCTAAGGCTCTCATTCAGAGTCTTTAATTTGCATTAAAAACTATCATTAGCATGAGAAACCCATTACTTATTTCCAAGTTAGTTATTCCACAATCTTCCTCACATTGAAGCTCAATTTGTCCTTTCTAAAAAAAAAAACTTAAATAAGGAGAAATATCACTGCTGATTGGTCCGTTTTGCATAATAAACCAGCCCCATTTTCCCAGTTTGTTAAATTGAAAGAATATGATTTGCAGGTAATTATCATCTATTTTAAGTTGATGGCTTTCCATTCCACATAAATGATCTATTCTACCTATAATAAATGTAACTGCAATTCAATTGGTTTGCATAATTCTCAAAAGTTTGAAAAATCTAGGACACGATTAACTGTTTCAAAGGTAGTATTCTATAAAAGTCCTACAACTACAGTTAGAGTACTTAAAGAGCTGATCTATAGTAATATGGTCAAGGGAGTCTTTACATGGACAGCAAGCAAGTAGTGACCTATCAGTCTAAAAGAAGAATGAGTGAATCATGGTTTCAATATTTTCTACTAATCTTTTCCTCTGTTTCACTTCACCTTTTATCGTTGTGTCAGTCTTGTGACCTTTTGTTTTTTCCCCCATAGTTATATTTTGTGTTTGCTAGTAGTGTGCCTGAGATTTTGGAAAAATGAGGATCACTCAAAAACCACATTTCTCCCCCTTTGTTCAATACAGTGATGTAGAAAAATAAAAACAGCTCAAACGTGGACTTCAGATGGTGATTATATGCATTCTGGGATGGTCCTGAACCAATTATTCCATATGTAGTAAAAATGTACCTGACCAAACCCTGGGTGCTTTAAATGCTCTTTGAACCTACATCTCTCCACCTCAGTCTATTGTGAATGTCCTGTAACCGTCCTCCACAAAGGACTCCACACACTAGAGTAGAGGAAAGAACAAGAGCCTGAGCTGATGCTCAGATCTCTCTACGGTTCAAGTCATCCACAGGGAGATACAGAGCACTGCCCTGAAATGCTAAAATTAGCCTCTAGCTTACAGGATGGCTGTCTCAATGCTCCCTATCCTCTCTGCTGTCTACCTCTGTACTCTTCTTATGTGTATGTTTACATTAATTACAGTTTGATGACAGATTAAAGAACAATAGATGAAGAGAGACAGGTAGAGACAAAACATAGACACAAAAGACATAAAGATAACAAAATCCCAAGGTACATATTTCTTGGGGATTGCAGCAATACTGGAAAACAGGAAATAGCACTCTGGTCCCTCTTTGAATTGCAAATAATTTGTAGCAGGCAGAAATAGAAAGTGGTTGGTTGCTTGTCTGCTCTTCTCTCCTTCGGCATAGTTAAAAAAAAAATAAAATAAAAAAAACAACAAAAGAGACTGGAAACCGGGGGTAGAGGTTATTGGGGAAAGTAGCTGATAGGGTAATGTGTATGAAGGTTACACAGAGGTTTTCCAAATTCCCAGGGACTGTTTCACTTTGCTGGGAAGCTTCTGTGACCTTTGGGTCAAGCTGAGTAAAAGAGGCCAGAGGGGAAGGATGTAGAAACTTATTAACAGAGTGAGAGTTTGTTTGGGTTTGTACTTCACGGACATCACTTTGAGAAATCTTGCTCGTGGCAGCAGGTAGCCAAAGGGTTGTAGTTTATTATTAGAGTCGAGTTCTTAGCTGAAGAGGCCCTGGTGTATGCAGATAAATAGCCACATGATTTTACAGAATAACCTTCACTGTATATGCAAATCTATGAAGATGTGTTTGATCATACACAGATATGATAAAGAAGTTCTTCTTTGAGCATGTTCCAATTAAAATATTAGATATTCAGGAAGGAAGGACTTTTAGGTCCCAAGGTGTTGTGTTCAAGTATTGTTAAACCGACATTTTATAATTTTAAGATGCTCAGGTTGCTGTGACTTCAATTAAATAAGAAGCAGCTTGTATCCCTTGGCCCTCCTCAATGGCCTGTGTGGTTAGAAAGTGTATATTGGTATGTGTAACCCAACACAATGTCTGCGAAATATCTATGGCATTACTTGATGGTGTTTTAGAGAATGTCCAAAGCCATTTCAAGGCAATTTGGGATACACTTATTTAATATGAATATTTCATTCATGTTGGTGCAAACATAATGAACCAAAAATCCATTTGCTCAGATAGAATTGTACATTTTTGCATCAATGACCTACAATTTTATTTCTGTCTCATTAAGCAACAAAAGACTTTTAAATCATATCACACCAAGACATTTCAACATGTTTTAATGCTTTTGGTTGTCATTTCACAGCCTTTTGTTCCTTTTGTGAAAAGATAGCTCCAAACCCCCTCCCTTGGCAGCGATTTAATCCCCCAGAGGTTTCTATGTTAGAATTACAATTTTTTGATGCCTTATTACTGAATGGAAACAAATCAGTAGTGTTTGCAGCAATTTAAGAAAATAATTACTCAAATTACTTTTACGTTGTAACCAAGATTCTCTCTTATTACTTTAGCAATTGAAGTAATCAGTTATTTAATAACTCTTTTTAGATAAATAAGCTTTTTGTTGCCATAAAATAAAATGAAACAAACAACTAAAAAGGAGATTCCATGATGTATTCAAAAAGTCACTGCTTCTAGTCAACTCTTTGGCAGGAAGCTGCATGCTTGTGGAAGATATTCAGTCGTGCGATTTAGATCGTGTTCCTCAACTAGCAAAGTAGCAAAATAGCCATTATGTTGTGTATTTGAATTTGTGGCGCCTCTCGACCTAATGACAGCTAGGATGGGCTTCAGCCCCCTGAGACCCTGAGTTAGAATAAGCAGGTATAGAAAATTGACAGATGGATGGATGAATTTGTGGGGAAAACGGCCTGAACAACATAACAGTTGTCACATAAAGATGATGCCTTGGTCATATCATAAAGTGTCTGTCAGCTGTCAAGAGCACCTGCAAGCTAAGCACTGATCCAAAACCCTGGAGGAAAATTATGTCAGTGCCACCAACTAATCACACCTTCCATCGCAGACGTCACCACAGCATCCCAGCATGCAACAAAATTGCTCAGTGTCAGTTTACGTTAATTAAAAAGGAAAACTTAACTGGGCCTCTGAACTCCTCATTTCCAAAATCTGATAGAGCATTTTAGGATGCAACAGAGCAAGCCTGATCCTCAGAGGCCCCATCCCAGAGGACGCCCAAAAAACCCTTAACCCAATGTCCTAGTGCCAGACACCACAAGATACCAGCAGAAGCCTCATGTCCAGGCCCAAACAGGTGGCACTAAACAGAGATTTAAGAAATAAAGAATGGAAAAATACTGGCTTTATCTTAAAGAGAAAATATATTGTTGCAATACAGAGGTGGTTTTAGTAAGCAGTCGCTGACCAGTTTATGAGCAACTCTAATGGACATATCAGTAGATTATAAAATTGGGATCTTTGAACAACCAACACGGAAGCTAGTTACATCTTGGCTTCATCTTGAGTTCTCATTCCCTCACGGTGGTTTGAGCACTAGTCTCTTAAAATGGCACTGTGGCCCCAGCACACACAGATCCCTTTGAATCAACAAATTGTCCTGAATAATGTGACCCTGCTCGAGATGTAATAGCTACATTGGTCCAAAATATTGTAGTTTCACAATGTCCAACTTAAAAGGGATTTCATGGTTTTGTTTTGTGAGAGATAGTGAGAGAAGAGCAAAATTTGGGCAAAGGGATGGGGATGAAACTCAGTAAAAAGCTACAGGTCAGGAATTGACAAAAAAAAGTATTTCTTCACTGTTTGTCAGAGAAGACTGAACACTATTTACATTATTTCAAGACACAGGCTGAGTTGGCAACCAGTAAAGCAAAGATTTAAATTTGAAATCTGTGCAAACGAGTTCTTGGCTCATTACATTTGCATCAAAATGAATTGTAGATTGTTATTATGTAACTGTTTCCCAGTTTGCTGTAGGACTGAGTTTTCATGTGTGTATCTTTGTGCCTTGATGTGTAAAGAGATAAGCCCTGGATACATTTTGAACCACTTGCCATAAATACAAATACATGGTCAAGTAAGATAGCGATATTATACTAAAAGAATGGATCAACATCACTAATGTTAGACACAAAGAGCTGTCAGCCACACTCTGAAGTTTACATCCACAGAAAAGGTGACACTGACTGAGAGCCAAAACCACCATTGATGCCCCTGGCACTGGCAAAGTATTGGCTTAGAATTAAGTGCATCAAGCTTAAATTTGACCCGGGACCGGGTCAGCTTAATCCTCTAATGCTGTAGAGAAAACAGCCAAGATGTGATATGATAGTGACACAAAGTCACACGCCGGTTGTGTTATGCCAACAAGATGCTCATTCACATCTGTCCATATATACTAAACAATATGTTACAATGGAGGATATGAAAATTAAAATGTGAAAGTTTCATGCCCGGTAATTATATTTGCATACACAACCACACTCCTTTATACAGGATTCATTATGCCATCCATAATTAATGCCTTCCATAATGAATGACAAGGAGAGTCCCTGCATATCAATGGGAAAATGATATATATGGTCCAGCATGTTTAACTTAAAAAGTCGAAGTATTTGCACAATTGCACTCTGTCCATTCGTCTATTGAAATGTAGGCTGACCTTTTGAATTTGATGTGCAGAGAAAAGAACATACAGAATAATTACTCACCATCAAGCTGTGGACCTTGAAAACGCAATTACAAAGTGGTCTTTATGCATCTTTAAATTGGAGATGAGTGACCTCTGTCTGAGGTTAGTGAGGATTAGCATGGGACTAATTTGAAGGGATTAAATCCACCATTGACTATTACATTGAGGGATAACAACACTGCTTCCAGGAAAATCTGGAATTCTCCTACTTAACATCATCTTCTAAATCTCCCTTTAGAACTCTCTTAGTTTTCCTTAATCGCAAAATTACAGTTTAACTTGGATTTGTTTAAAAAATATATAATGAAAATACATTGGAATTTAGCAAGTCTTGGCTTTCTATTTTGCTTTTCCTCTGCTGTGTTTCCTCTCCATGCACCAAACAAGTTGTTCAGTTTGATCAGTTTGTGAAAAGGCAACGGCAAAAGGCAAATATATTTTGCAAAGGCAACATATATTCAGACACAGAAGCATTTTTAATGCCATTCTCTTCTTCAAGGAAAAGCAGCTTGCTGGAAGTAATTATTATTCACGTGACTGTTCTGTGCAATGTGTAATCATGTTGATGTAAGTATAGTTCAGCAATAAATAGACATAAATGGAGTTAGCATTACTTCAGACCTTCAGGCAATATACTGTATACTCTGAGAACCTCATCTGTGTGCAGATCTTTTATAATAGAGTTTAGAACAGAGTAGACAACAAGAAGGAGGAGAGAAGAAGACTTTCCAGTGATGACAGTAATAGAGCAATGGAATATTTACGTAAGAAAGAGAGTACAGTATTGATCCATAAATTGACAAAAAGCACACTTTAAAGAAAAGATTATCTTAATTACATGCACTGGGGCATTCAATACAAAACATTCTTAAGTAATAATGACTCTGCTGCAAGTATGTTCTGCATTCAAGAAAGTATAGAGTAAAGATTTTTTTTTAAGTAGTAAGAATTAAAAAATTGCACAAAACAGAAATACTTCCATGAAATATCAATACTTCAAAATTGTATTGAAGAAAAGTGTTAAAATGTACCTGCTGCATTAAGACAGTAGACAAAGGACGAATAAAAAACAGGCTGAGCATCAGCTGTTTATTCTAATGCTGCTTTATCTTTCATTTTAAAAAGGCTAAACGCTGGACTCAGCTTAGCTGAACTATTTCACTCAAAAAGCTATGTATATTTGTTTGTGACACAGCTCTAAAATATCATGTCCAACACTAATGAGCAACTAAGAGTGAAATAATAGCAATAAGAGGCATTTTCAGCTCAAACACACAGGGATGAATCTTGGACTGTATTGTTACCCACTTGCTTTTCTTTTTAAGTCTGTCATTTAATATCCAGTTTACAAGACAAAAAATGGAGCAGAGGCTTATTTATGTGTTTGGACATGACAAAATGTTTTCTCTTTTTCAAATTCAGAAATACTGTATTTCCCCAAATAAAAACCAGGATTCAATTAAAAGCTAACATCCTTATAATGGCCAGGGGTGGGGCTGACACAACAAAATATAGGATAGTCCCTAATACAGTTAGGGCAGGGAAATAAAAAGGTTTTTTACCTCCTCTGTCTAATTATTTTAATGATAAAAACATGCTTGTAAAAACATTTTGTTGTAGTGGATTTGGCATTTGCCAGTTTGATTACTTCATTTTGAAACACTTTGGATCAGTCTTTTAAGTTTTTGTATTCAGTATGTACGCAGATCATTAATAATAAAAATTATTACTACTAAGAACAAGAGTGTTTCCATCCATCCACCCTTTCCTTCATCCATTCACTGCTGCTTATCTGGGATCGGGTAGTGGGGTAAAAGTCTAAGCTGAGATTCCTAAACCTCCCTCTTCCCAGTCACCTCCTCAAGCTCTTCCAGAAGGATATATAATCTCACCAGACTCTACCCTGAGGCCTCCCCTAACTAGGACATGTCTGAAACACCTCTCTTGGGAGGCATTTGGAAGGCATCCTGACCAGATGAACCAACTCAACTAGCTCCTTCTGATACGGAGGAGCAGCGACTCTACTCCGTGTTTCTTCTGGATGACTGTGCTCCTGACCATATCTTTAAGGGTGAGCACAGCCAATCCTTAGAAGTAGCCCATATTGGCTGCTTGCATTCATGATCCCACTCCTTCGGTCACTACCCACAGCTCATGACTACATGTTAGGGATGGAATGTAGATCGACTTGCAAGTCCACAGCTTCATCTTTTGGCTCAGCTCCCTTTCCTCGCCACAACAGAATGGTATAACATCTGCATCACCGTCTTTACTCATATTCACTCTGCTCTACCCAAACTCATGAACAAGACCCTAAGTTTCTTAAATTCCTTCACTTAAAGCAGCAGCTCAACCCCATCCCAACTGCTTAACATTTGGCTGACACTGTGCAGGAATTCAAAAGTGTGTGATCACACTAATCATGCTAATACTTTGTTAGGCCGTTGGCTACTTAATTTTTCCAACTTCCTGGCACAGAGTGCCATCTCTCTCCGGAATCCACAGCAAAACTTTAGCCTTTTTCCTCCAGTATGTTGGAAAAGAAAACGATGTCAGAGTTGTGTACACCTACCATAGATTGTCAATGGGACACCCATCGGGATAAATGTGACTTATCACATATGAACACAGAATGTGGAAGCGAGGAACAAGTGTTTATGTTACCAGTTCCAGATGACATTTCAAGGTATTAAAATAAGGCATTGTAGAAAGATTTAACAAGTCTTACTAATAATGAGAATGACAAATAAAGGCCTCTCTCAAATAGTGGCCTGACGCTATACGTTTGTAGTGTGTCAATAACGTGACGAGATACACTTTCTACTCATGAAGTTTTTTCCTGTGGGAACACCATCACTCCTCTTCTCTGTTCTCCATCATGTCTTTGTCAGCATTATTCTCTTGTTCTTAAACTAAGCACATCACACTGTACCACAAACCTGGCTGCTGTGCCCGCTGTTTCACCCGTTCCGCATCTATTTTGGTCGTGTAACCGTGATAACCTCAACACTTCTATTCTGCCTTAATCTCCGCTCTCCCATTCAAAGCCGTATTGGCAGAGGAAGCATCCTCTGGGAAACAAGCTCACACAGTCATGGGGATCACATTTATGATGATGTGCATGTTCTTGGTGAACTTGATGGGTGAAGCTTAGGGGAAAAACCAGGTTTGGGACAGAAGACATTTATTTTAAATTATATTCAAGTATACTGTACTTTCTGTAGAAGTAAATAATACATTGTGACCTTGATAGTGTCCTAAGCCTTTTTTTAAGGATTAATGTAAGGGGTTAATGTATGTTGTTCATTCCTCTGATATTTCTGTAGTGGCTTATAAAAGCTTGCTCTGTGTAATGAAGGCTCAGTGCATCAGGGGAACAAGTCACTGTCTTCATGGATGAATGTTATATTGATTTGTACCTGCAACCCGAGTGGTGACAGCAAAAAAAACATCAGCTCGACGACAATAAATCATATACATGCATCTCTCCATAAGTCGTTATAGTTCACACAGCAGCATCTGCAAACTCAGTGCACTCAGCACAACACAGAAAAAGGCTGAGATACAACATGTGCAGACATATTGTCCAAAAATATGCTAGTACCCGCAAGAATAACAGTGTTCCCATATGACCCAGTTTTCCTCCATTTGTCTAGTTACGCAAGTCTGTTGACAGATCTGAGGTATTAAATTACTGTCCTCAGTCAGTCTTTCTATGATAAGAGAAAACAAGGGCAGAGACAATGAGCTGCAAAGATGAAAGAGAGCTAAAGAAGAGGCATTCAACGTTCACGGGAACATACGAGTGAAGCATTTTACAGAATTGATCTGTTTCTGGGTAATGATGCTCTGTTACATACATACATATATATATATATAAATATACATATAAAATGTATGAAATGATAAGTTTTTTTCATCTAAAGAGAGAACAAATAGAAGAAGGAGAGGAAAATATAGGAAAGCAAACTGATGGAAGGATAGCAGAAATGAAAGAAAGACAGAGGTAAAAACAAAGAGAAGAGGAGGAGTGTCAGACACGGAAGAGTGAAAGAGAGGGAGGAGTTGTGCAGCCTTGTAGGCTGAATTGTAGTTGTGCTAAGAAGGCAGTCATGGAAGATTAGTGTCCATGTGAGAGCAAGAGGGATTTGACTGGATTGCACAGGGTGACCTGCAGTGCTCATGTAAACATCAGCAAGATGGACCATTCCTACCGGACAATGCAAAGGGAAGATGCATCTTTCTCCACAGGCTGCAATTGATCCTTTCAGTTCAGCTCAAAACAACTTGTGACAGCTCTTGTGTCGTCTTCGTGTGATGTGTACTGCTGTGCAAAGAGCAACATGCTACACAAAAAGAAATTGCAACAGTAAATACTCACACCTCCGAGAGTTAGCTGACATGAGTCACAGAGGAGCTTCAGCACATTATTCAGGCTCACATATCTCTTACAATCCAAGCTGTTGTGCCATGACTACTGCTGATACGCAGCATAATCCCATCTGAAATGTAGCCTCACTTCTATAATCATTCATCTCTACAGTGTTATAACAGGTTACTGCTCTAATAGTGTCTCTTTAAGAGACACTGTGCAGTGTTGTGTTTAGAGTCCCAGAAGCAGCTGAGTTTCAGTAGATGAGAACAGCTGTCGTCATGACAGATGGACAATGGGTGTTTCACTAAATTTATCCAACGCAACATTAACTCTTGGGAAGTGAAATAAGAAGAACCCTAAATGCTTCACTAGTTACTAATTAATTGATTTGCAAAAGGCATCATTACAGAATGCCTGTGATGAGTGGTAGTACTCCACTCTAAGAATTTAAAGGATCATTACTGTATGCGCCTCACGCAGAATCAGTCAATCATGCCTGCAGTGACTGGTCCATTATTCAATTAGCTAATGGACAAAATAATAGCCTGCAAAAATTTTAATAATAAACCAACTGTTTCAATTATATCTAAAGCAAAATAGTCTAGATAATTCCAGCTGAATGAAAAAAAATGTACCCTAGCAGACTTATTATCTAATTTATAAAGTATGATATATGGCGTGACTGGCATGACTCTGGGAAGATGCAATTCTCCTTTTTCACTTTTTTTTGTGTTTCATCACCCAAATCAAACAAATTACTTGTAGCCCTACATGTGGAGAGATATTACATGTAAACATGATTATAAGAGCTTATCCCATCTAAGTACCAGGTATCTCCTCTCTCAGTGTGACTGCTGCACTTACCCCCAACATACCTCCTATATGCCCAAAGCAACCGGCAACAACAGCCCAGCCAACAAAAATAACTAAAGATAAGCCCAATCTCCACACTTATCACCTCACCCGCCTCCCAAGACTATGTCTGTTATCTGTCCTCTGTCTGCTTACTGTACTGTGCACAACGTGCAGAAGGAAACTTGTCTTCACAGGGGGATATCCCATAGGGCTGGACAGAAAATCAAAGCTGCTTTAACTCACTGTTTTCCTTTACTCAGAAATCTGCAGGGGGGGTAATGAACATCAAGGAAAAAATATTGTTGCTAAATATGGCATGGATTCAAAAACACAATTAAGTAAAATACAGAAGCTGATTTGATTTTCATGCTGTGAAGCTGCTGCAAATTTCCACACCCCAGGCTCAATAAAATAAGCTAGTTGTAGCTTCTTGGCACCACCTGAATGTATTCATTTATAATTCAGCATATATGTTAAGAACATGTATAGATATTCATTTATTCAAATCCCCTTTTAAATATATTTTACATTTAATAAAAGCATTTAATTCAAGTTTATTCAATACTGTGAAGCCGTTAAGATTGAGATTCCTGCACAAACAAACTCTCCACTCTGTTCTTCCTCAATCTCCCCCACTCAATGTCACTACCTTTCTCATTCTCTGTCTGTCTTACTGTCTTTACTGTGCAGAAATGTCTCTTTATATCTTATATCAAACAAAAGAGCTGAACTGAGAGGTGGACTGACAATGACAGAAAGAGACAGAGAGAGCAATAAATAGAGGTACCCCCAGTGGAGAATTACACAACATCAGCTTACAGCAACAGTATGATACAAAGTGACCCGTACAGCTGACCAGCAGCTGTTAGTAGGCAGACTTAACAGGAATTTAAGCTCAATTTATATAATAATGTGTCTTTGCATTTCAACTCAGGCAACAGCAGAGTTTACCACAACAGGATAAGCAGAACACCATCTGTCAATTTCTATTTACAATCAGTTATATTCTGTCAGTCCCATCAATGATAAAATTAAATGAGCCCTTTAACGGTTGTTTTTTTTCATTCATTCTCATTCAACCTTTGTTCAGATGTTGTCCTTATTCATAATATAGCTGAAAGTGAAAATAAACAATGTTTTATCACTCAAATAGGGAAAATAAGGTTTAAGACCAAGAGTGATGATAAGAAAAAAGCTAATAATAAAACCCATTACCAGCTGTAAGGAAAACCTCTTAGAAAAAAATAGAAAAAGGACTAAAAATCATTATCCCATGCTCAACAAAAAAGTTGCCTCTATAAGGTTTCATCTACAGTGAAGTACTTTACCCCCATCTTTTTTTTGTCTTTATACGCTCACCCATTTCGCTGCATTAAAAGTCTCTCATTAATCGAAACTCTAACATATTTAGAGATGGCAAGGTCATTGATACGTTTGGCTCTTCTTTTAAGCCAAGTATTTAGTTTTATCTGAACCTAGTGCTAATCTATAGTAATCTCAGCTATTTTTGTTAGCATTAGTGATGTAATTTAGAGCCATTCTCCCATTTAGTAAGACATTAAAACAGACCAAAAAAGCAATAAATCTAATTTTACTTTAACATTATGCATATGGAATTCAACTTTATACTCCAACCATATGATCAAGCAATTAGCACTCTCTACTGCAGTTAACCAGACCAAGTAGCAACAGAAGGAACACTGAGTGACTTGGCAAGGGAAAAATAGTCGAATCAGCTTGGAACATGGAAAATAACTTGTTCTTTCAGGCAGTGGAGCTTGGGATTTTCCTCCCCTTGGGCCAATAGTGAGCTTCCCTCAGTGAGCTGAGCAGGAACACAATTCATGCCACATTATGCTCATCGTCAGGGGGCTTTGTCTCAATAAAAAGAGAAGACAAGAAGACAGCATTAAAAGGCAAAAGGCAATGTCTTTCATTTTGTTAGCTAGACAAATAAGACTGAAGGGGTTTGTGAGATTATTTGTGTGATTTGACTGGCTTGTTTGTGGGAAGATTTCTGAGTGAGAGGAAACAGATAACGAGAGAAGGTAATTTGTGTTTTGAACGTGATTGAGTGCCAATTGCTGTACCAAAGGAAAGAGCTTCACCACTTAAAAGTTAATGTATTGTAAAAGTAATTATTTCTGAGTGGCAAAAAAGTTTAGGTTTATAATTCTAAATAAATTTAAAATAAATCAGGTCTACAGCTATAGTAACAGCAACAGTGTCTCTGATTTAAACAGGGAAAGGCCTGTCCCCTCACAAAATGTCAAATGTGTGACAGTCAGATTGTCTCACATAAAGACACGTGATCAAGCTCTTTATCAGCCTGGAGACTGCAACTCCCACACACAAGACAAGAAATGTCTGAATTGCCTCCAACAAACCACTCGGCTATGCTCAGCAGTGTTACTGCCCTGTTCCACATACAGGGTGGAGTTTCTAAATCTTTTCATGCCAGGGTCACAAAGGTGCTGCAGTTCTTTGTTGGAACATCCACTCACATACAGTGAACACAGGGGGATGTAGAATAAGAAACTAAAAAAAAAAATGTTTTTTTTTATTCGCAATGTTAAATCTATATAAGAATTTTTATGACCATGCAAATCTGTTAGTTTTTTCCATAAAAGAAGGGATGATCCTGTAGGACTTGCTGAATTCATGCACAAAATCTGCTGAGGAGCCTAAAGACAGTTGAAAAAATGCAAGAGTAAAAAGATGCAACAATTAATTTACTGTTCTGTAGCCAAAGGCTTAGTAACAGAAAAAGAGATTTTTTTTTGTCTACATGAGCATTTGAAAAATTGTTGTGTATTGCTGAGAAAGTATGCAATTGTTAGTCTATATCAAAACATCACTTGTATCTCCCGATGACAGGATCTAGCTTAATTTGTTTTGTTGCTTTTGTTCATCCGTGTCTCTACTAGTTATTCCTCATTTAATACTCAAAATCACATGTATGGTCCTTTTAATGCTGCAGCTTTCATTTAATTGGAATTGAATTCACTCAAGAGTAAGTAGACGTAAGCAATTATAATTCTACAACTATGTTGGGGTTGCAGTATGTCTGCACAGTCTCACAACAGTATGTTAAACTGGCACAAAAGGCAACCCTTTGATGAATGTTCTTGGTCAAAAATTATTTTTTATATGTATGTAGACATGAAAATAACATCATAAGAGTCTTACAACATTTAGTGAAAGTGTTTGCCTGTTTTTATGGGATGCAAATTCAATATTTAAAGGTTTAAGGGTTTGTCGGTGGAGTCACATGTCTGTTCTGTGTGAGACCTGATTGTGGTTTTAAATTTGACTTCTGTTTAGCCTTTCTGATTTGATAGGTTTAAGCATCAAGAAGTTATTGGTCTGAATTAGTGAAACATCCTGGCTTGCCTTAAAATACATGCTTTCCCGTCTGCTAAATGGTAGAAATGATTTTTTTCGAGCTCACTGGGTGGCAAATCCCATCCCATTTGCAAAAGACATAAATGTAGTACAGGCATGAAAGATATATTCAGCGGGAATTCATTACGTTGAAAGTCTTACTGGATGTTAGAAAGAGAATAAAATCCCATCCATTTGCACAAACGATGATTTTCATTGGATGACTTTTTCAAGTTTTAGAACATGAGACGGGGCTGACTGAGGTTTACAAAAAAATGTAGCAGCCGAACTTGAGCCACAAAATAATCCGCAAATCACATGGACCTGCAAAATCCACTGGTCACTTTACCCCCTCTTTTAATACAGATTCATACACAGATATATAAAATGAGAAATTCTTCAACAGTAGAGAGGCATAAAAGTAGAGACGGGTGACACAGACAGACCAAATGCTCCAGTAAAAGCAAGGGGGGGGGTCTCAGACAGCACCAGTGGAATTGATATCCCCCTCGACTCCCATGTAAATGTGTCCAAGTGCACACTGAAATGTCCCATCAAAAAGTCATGGGGCAATCCCATGGGGCGTTGGACATCTACTTTATCACTGCTGCAGCATTTGATCCTCTTTCGAAGGGGTGAAACTTGCACATCCGTCTCACTTTTTTTCACCATTTTGTGATAAAGCACTGAATCAACCTGACTTATATCTCCTCCTTTACTTCATTTCTGACACATGTGCTGCCTCCAGGCTGTCTCTGTATGATAAATAACAAAGACATCACCAGGCATCTGAATTTGTGGTGCCCAAGGATTGTTGTACCTATATAAATAAGGGAAATTACATCAATGTGTGCTTGAAAAACAGGTCAACTGTTCTTCTGGATAGGACATTAAGTATAAACAAGCAGCTGTGTGGCCTCAGAGGGGTTTTGTTGCAGCATAATAAAAGTCGGGACCGTATGGTATATTTTGGATCTAGTTTTACATGCAACTCCTAAGATGATCAAATTCAATTCAAGTAATTTGCCAACACATTTTTTGTTTCGGTTCTAATTAGCAGTCTTTAACTCTGAGCAACATTTCCCTTATGTATCTTTGTTGCAGTAAATACAAGCCAGACATGGTACTGTTGGATCAGCATATTTCCCACTGAGCTGTAATGAAAAAGTTAAATTGTACCATCAACCTTCCATACATCACAGGATGTGAAATCCCCAGATGCACACATAAACACATAAACATGACAACAATTCTCAGCCTCTCACATTAAATCACAGCACATAACAGGAAACAGTTGAACAACCATTAGCCAACGGCTCGCCTCCAATGCAGCTTTTTCACTGATGGAGTCCTGCAGCTGCACACATTCCTGCTACTCACTTCTGTTTGTGTGACCTACAACTAAATGCCATAGTGAGAGAACATGGTAATGAAGCGAGGCCCCTTTTAATTATCCTCCTATAAAAGCCACTTGCTGCTTTCTGAGATAATTAATGGATAAATGGATTGTATATTAGCTTTGTGGATTCATGTTGGGTAAGGTAGCGCCACAACCTTTGATGAATTGAAGCTCGACAAAAAAAAAAAAAGCCAATCTTCTTTGTATGCACTCAGACACAAACAGCTTACTTCATCTAGCATCATCTTAAAAGCTGCACGGAGCTAAATATGGTCTTCAGAATACTGTGGATGAGCATAGTGCAGGCACTTCTGATGTATAACACACAGATAAAATGAAAGAGTTGAACACAGTCTGCCTTCATCCCTTTGTTTTGTCTGGGTTTTTTTTTTTTTTTTGTCTGCTTCTCCTCTCTCTTTCAACTTAACACATGAATCATTGTGTCATGAGTCAGCACAACTTCTGTGTGTTTGTGTTTGTCTGTGATTATGCACCTGTGTCCCTGCATGACTCAGGGGCGGTGGCCTCATGGCTCCCAGCTCTTGGCATAGCCTTTTCTGAGACAGGTGAATAAAGACCACAGGACACTTTAAGGCTCACTAATCTGGTTTGGCACCTGACTATCTGTTGCTGAGAAGCCACCGGCTTTATCGTGATGCCCTTTATCACCTTACAACGCATGCCCCTCGCTTTAGTTTATCTATCAAATAAAAGCCAATACATTTAATATCAAGTAGTATTGTAATAATTTGCTGATTAATAGTTTGATACATAAATAAATTCATATACATTTCTTATACAGAAAATAGCCATAATGCTAACCAGGGTGTTAGTTGTATTTTTTAGGTATCTAATTATATTTTTAAAATATAGCATCTAATCAGACAATATGCAATATGTTGATAAAAATGGCCTATGTCAGAGCCACCATGGTATTGCTTTAAGGGTTATCTGAGTTTGAATAATCTAATGATGTCACATACGTTAATATAACAGTCAAAAGGGCTATTTCAAAACTTATTTTATTATCATTATTATACATTTCACAGCTAATAACTCTTTAGTTCTACTTAGGTAGAAATATCAATGCTGGAGCAGTCTCACATTCCTGTATTCATACTTTTACTTTTCTTACACTTTATTCTTAAAATTAGATTTGAAATGCCTGTTTCCTTTGAATATCATTAGTGCTTTACTTTATTAGATCCATGCTACAGATCGATAAAGCATATTTCTGAGCCTGTAAACCTGATCTTGGGAAGTTCTGCCCTATACTGATTTAGCAAAACAGTGAAGTCCTTAAAACAGATAAAGGAAAAAAATTAACTTTTTTTTTACCTCCGTTATCAATCTATTAAGAAAATGTGTCGATTAAAATGAAAAGTTCTGCTGTCAGCCTGTAATGCAATAGGAGTTATTCCATTGGGGACCAAATTTAGCCAGTATAATATAGTTAAAGTCTCCTCTTCTGCTCCAACAAACTGAACTGGATAACCAGGTCAGTTATCTAACATTTTCCACCTTTCCAGATCAATTTACCAACTGTGAATAGAGCACCTTTGCTTTGGATGACTGATAAGTATCGAAAGACTCTAATTAAGAGATCACTTGCTTAATGTTCAGCAGTCAGCTGTAGCAAACAATGGAGAGACAGAACAGCTTTTCAGCAGAGGGGCTTGCAATTCAACTGTAACAATATCAATCACAGTTTCAGGTGATTCTTAATAGTGTGGAAGTAAAACAGCAACCTGATCCTGAGAAGTGACTCAGTATGTCACACTGATGTTCACAGCTCTATGACTCTGTTGCTGACAAAGTGGAGTTGCATGTCGTTGGCTTCATAGTTGTCACTTCCTACAAGCAGCTGCTGACTGTCCTACAAGCATTCAGTTTCTTTACATCCAATAGCTGAACATAGCTCCTGTGCCATGTCAGTTTTCATAAAATAAATCAACATCATTGATTCAGTGTATGATGTGCATGCGACTGGCAGAGGTCTGATGCTTCGGGGCGTCTTAAGGCCACAAACTCAACTGTGAACTAGAAATATGATGACAGGTTCATCAGGAAATAACAACTGAGGGCTGCTGGACTGTTGCATGGATAGATCAAGCACAAATATATATTAAGTGTGGTCCATTTATATTTATTTAGAAAATGTAAAGGTGACAGCAAAAGTAGTAATGTAGATGTGTTAAAGCAGCCATATAGCAACATTACCACATTCCATGTTGATGTTTGTCATAAAAGAATTCCACTGTGTTACAACACAAGGTCTAAAACAATCTGTGTGAAAATGTACGAGGAATGTCTACTCAATGTATTATGAAGTGCTTATTGGATCGTTGGGTTTAAAGCTGTGTAACACAGCAGAGTCTGCAGTTGTAATACACACTCACACATAAGCACACAATGAGCAGTAAAAAGGAAAAAATAGCTTTCTGCTACAGTTTAACATTTAATAAAATTTATCAAACAATCTCCTTAAGTATAATTTGAGTGGGATCATTTATTTACATTTAAATCTAGTTTCCTTTTGGTCTCATTTTGATCAATCTGACCTTTGATTATATTATGGAGCTTGTTTTCATAAGTTAAACATCTTTATCTTCTTATCTCTTGTTATTTATTTACACTTTTATTGTTCTTCATTTTGATCATCATAACTGCTTATTTTGACTTAAAAAGTACTTCATAAATGAAACTTCACTTTAGTTTACTAATTAAAGAAATAGTGTTTTTTTTGTTCTTTCTATTACCGGATGTACTAAAGTTAGCTTTGTAGTTATGCAACTAGACTAAATTAGCCTGCAAGATGTTATACTAATGTATTCACTGAAAAATGTAATGCAGCATCACAGTCAGAAGCAATAATTGCATCCTAACATATGCTCCATCTGTGATCACGGATGATTCATTTGCAGTGGAAAGGCTTTAAAGGAAACAAGAAACAATGAAGTAACTAATCAAAATGCATGTTTTTCCCCAATCAAATTACAACTAAATCTCAAGAGTCTTTAGATGTCGCTGAATTGCTTACTGAATTGCCCGTTTCTTTTGTAAACCACAGGACAGCAGCCAAATTAATACTTATGTGTCCACAAAATCCAATAACACCACATGTGTATATAGAAGCCTTAACCTGAAGTCAAGGTGTTTCTCCCTTCAGTGTAAAGTAAATGAGTTCATGATGACAATCAGTTCTCAGTGGTCAGTATTGGATCTGGATCGTATATCATTATTTACAGTAAGCAAATTCAAGATTGTATCAAATATTATTAACATATTCCAGTCTTATGAATTTATTTACAGAATACAATTTTTACTCATGATTCCATAGAAGACAGACTCAGCCTGACGCCTCAGATTGTGTAAGGCCACCCCTGAGGGCTGGTATCCTGCCACAAGCCCAACCTGAGCCCTCCAGCTTGAGCTGGGGTCTGGCGGGACGCCTGCTGGCCATGATGAGCCAGATGTGGCACTGGGAGCTCTGGGGATTTTCTACAGCAGTTTAAAAATGTTATCCCCTTAGTCTGCTTTTGCATTTTTTATTAAATACAATGAACCAAAATCAGCACTGAACGAGCTGGTGTATTAATCTAATCCTGCAAATCTATTCATGGTAACACGAATCATTAGGATGTCTCCAACTTCAGTGCATATCCAAAGGTAACAGCATAAGTTGGAGAGAAACAAAAAAAAAAAGGTATCATTACTCTCAGGTCATTGGGATAATTAGCTCTGTTTCTGTGAGGGCATGAAATAATAAGAGAAACAAACGGTCAGAAAGGATAGAAATGAGTAGGAGCAAGGGGCAATAATGCCCTTGAAAGTTAAAGAAATAAAAGGGTCAGAAATGCCCTCAATAAACACTCATTATTTCAGTGAATCATTAAATACTCGGTCATTACATAAGATTCCCTGTTGGGCCATTACAGGTAAGAGAAAGGAAGCTATCACAAGAGGCTTTTTTCCAGTGTCCTCTGTGCGAAAAAAATGAAGCTGTTGAATTTATCTTTAATATGATTGATGCATGAGTTACAGCAGTATTAGGTCACAAGAAATAATTAAAGCCACAAAAACAAGCTGGAAACATAATAACGTAATAAATTCCCACTCATTTCAGCTTTCTTGTAATTTCCAGTGTGGAAAATTTTTTAAACTGGATTGAGGACATGTCTGAAATCACTCCCTGTTTTGATACTCACTGTACAGACTGCCATCATTTTATTCACTCTTACTGAGTCTTATTTCACATTGAGTCTGTAAATCTACCACATAATTTAAGAAAATTAACATTTGCTGACAATTCTTCATAAGAGTTAAACTTGGCGACCTTTAGAAATATAAAACGGCTGACTTGAGCATCTCATACATGGATTAACAAGACCTGGATTCCAGGCTCAAACATGGAAACTACTTATTTGAATGAAAAGAGCTTGCCTGGTGGATTCATCAAAGAACTATTCTCCGTTGCATACTACATATATTGTGTAAAATCAGCAGCAAAAATGTCTGGCAGAGCTGTGTCACTATATCTGCAGACATGAAATGAAAGTGAAATAAAAGTTGAACACTTAATCTGTGATTAAATTTTGTGACTGAGTGATAGCTGTGAGCAATGAGTGCTACACCTGTAGCTGCCCCATGTCGTTTGCATTCAGAGCTTCATGTGTGGAGTTATTTTTTTTATGAAGCTCAGACTTTGGCAAGTGTTCACATTGTCAGCTTAGTATACTCTTATGTCTTTTTCATTTGGTGAACCAAAACAACTCCCTATAATTGGACTTAGCTCTGATAAGAACAGTGGCGTGAACCAACATTATCTACTTATCTACTTCTTTTCATTATGCAAACAATAATTTGATGTATTGTTTATCAAAGAATATTAACTGTGCCCAGCAATCAAAAATAAATGAATAAATCACACGAAAATATTATTGCACTGCTTGATGAGTTTTAAAAAGGAAAAAAGGAAACTAGATTTTCTTTTAGAAATTATTCAAATATCATTATATCAAGGAGCGCATACAGTGAAAACATGTTGGTGTCAGTGAGAGCAAAATTTAGCCTGTTTACATATTCACAGGAATATCAGAAAAGGAGTTACTTTCAGACGTGTAAACAGTGCACCAGCTTCCATTTGGTTGGTGCTTGTTTAAATTGTCGTGTTTGAGTACACATCACATTTACCTTTCTGTGTGACCTTCACACTGTATGCCATAATTTCCCAAAGCTCTGCCCATTGCAATAATTATGTGAGGACAAACATGTGGATGAATGGTTGAATAAATATACTGAGAAGTGTACAGAAACAACAGCATCCAGTAGCACGCACACCAAGTAAGGTAAAGTTTGAGTGTTTACCACTAACTCAACTATACAACCAGCTATGGCATATTTCTAAATGTATTCAACCAAGGGTTTACTGCACAAGCCCTTTCTTGCTAGCATTATTTTTCTGACTAATATTGTGTCCATTTCTAATGAGTGACATTTAAGTAAACTGATTTGATAATATCTGTCACTTGATCTCTGAGTCCTAACACTGAAGCCACTCAGCTGTTTTATTTAAAACCCAGAATACACTTCCCAGCAGCACTGGCTGTGAGACATTCCTATTTTGGCTCAAGCACATTCAACAAATGAAAGATGAGGATTTACTAAGACATGACAGGTAATCACTTCTAGACACTCGCAGCTGATGATCAACTTGTTTTAGCATACATCTTCAGCATCTAACATGCCAAGAAAGGGAATTCTATGCCTTTGGGTAAAAATGAGGGAGTGTAAGACATGTGAGAAGAAAATACTTAGTATAAGAGTATGGCCAACATATGTACTGCTCTTCTCAAACACACATGTTTGACTGGTATGAGGTTTGGATTTATGAAAATCTAAAGAGACCGTTGACAAAACAACAGATCTGACTTTGCCCTGTTCTGACTGTCCAGCCTCCGATGATGAAACAACAGCCTCCATGGCTTTGCAAATGAAGGAGAAAGATGTGGCAAAGTGAAGAGGAAGCACACGACAGATGAAGGAATGACAGACAAACATACAGGCTGAAGGGTGACTTATTGTAGAAACCCAGTAACTAACTGAGCTCATCGCCAAGCTAATGTAATGACGGTTCACTGCTTAAAACCCATTATGATGGCGGGGACTGCATTTGTCCCTCCATTAAATCTCTAATCCTGCATCCTACACCAAACATGTTACGACAGCTTGGGATTTTTCCATTTTGTGTCTTTTCTTTCCATTTGCATCTCCTGTGGATGTGTCTGATCATCTGTTGTTTGATTATTCAGTGTATTACAAAACAAACTATAGTCAATTTAAATTTTTATCAGCAGTTTAGGCACAATAACATCTAAAGAGAGACAAAGTGCCAAAAGGGGATGACATAGCACAAAGGTGAGAGGGTGAAGGAAAGGATGTACAGGAAGAGAGAAGGGAACAAAGGAGCAGAAAAACAAATAGGAATGACGTGACAAAGATGAAGCGAGAGCAGTGCAGCGCGGTAAGCTCTGCTGTTGCATCCAAGCATTATGACACATCCCTACACTATATATACTGCACCGCCGGGCTGCATGCTCACTGCAGATTTCCATTAACCTTGCCGCACTGTATATTAAAGCTGCTAACCTGGTCTATACTATCTTCACATTACTTGCAGCCTTCCAGTGCAATTAGACAACACGAAGGGAAAAACACCAAGCAGCAACTGTCTATATTCTGCTCAAGAATATGGTTTGCAATGGGTGACGGCTTGTGTGTGAATCCTAAAGAGAAAGCCATGTTTGGCAAAGCTTGAGTAATGTTTACTGAAGCATAGATAATGCTTTTGTTTTTCAAATGCCACATTATGCAGGAACGCCACCATAAAACTGATTAAAATATACAATGACATAATAAATTTAAGTGACTGAAAGCACTACAAAAGTCAACTGCCTCATTGGTTAAATGCATAGATTATGGTTTTTTGGTTATGATTATGGTTAAATGTTGTCAAATGTTTTTACTGAATCATAAAAGCGAGGCTAGGAACTGGACTAGTGAGGTACTTCTACTATAACTCTTTTTCTCAAAGAGTTGGCATGCCGTGTGAAATGTAAATAAAAATAAGATACACTATTTTTACAATCATGTTACTTATGAAACACAATTAAAAAACACGTGTATGTGCTCCCCAAAGACTCAAAGCTAAGGTTGTATTTAGACACCGCAACAGTTTGCTTCACAGTGTGGATAACAAAATGAGGGACATGAGCTGTGGTGCAAAGATGCTTGAGACAAGAGAGAAAAGTTCAACAAAAATTAAGGTACAGTGTTCACTTATTTACACCTCACATCTTACATCTAGCTTCCATATCTGACAGTCATGTAAGTGCTTTGGTCATAAAATCTGAAATGTATCCATTAGTTGGAACACTTTAGTTGCAATAAAGAACGTTGCAATCCTTCAGCCAGTGTAATGAAAGCAGGAGAAGAACATTGGAGCTTGGTTAACAAGTCTGAGTCAGGAAGTGCAATGACTCAGTTGTGGGTAATAGTGTATCAGTCTTGGTTGTGTCTACAGAGATAAAGCCTTGTGATATTTACACAAATTCCTCTGGAACAACCACACCACCAAAATATGAGGAATTTGATTTGCCTCCTATTCATTCTCCCCTCATAAACATACGCAGTTTAGAATTTTAAAAACAGTAAACAAAATTATGCCAGAAGGCATAATTAAGAAGGAATAAGGCCTTTTTTTCCTGAAAATATTGTTTCAGATTCTGAATAAACATCACCTGACATTATCATAGGTATCGTCAGATAAATATTTCCAGTACTGATTATTTGCACCTCTAAGATTATTATTATATTTTCATAATTATAGCCGTGCAAAAACTCTTTAGAGGTTGTTACTGTTCTGCTGGGAAAAGCATTAAGCCAGAAAGATCCAGCACACAGCACAAAAGAATAAACTAAATATTCAGTGAAACTCTCTATGCCTTCTCCTGTACATTTTTTTCTGTTTTACTGAGTCAGTTGTGTGCAAAGCGAAATATATACACACCTCCTCCCACTGATGAATGTATCTGATGAGCCGGGACAATCTCAACAGACGTAGAAGACTGAGGATCTTGGTGAAGCGGACAATTCGCAGAGCACGGGCCGTTTTATATACTTCAGAGTCAAAGCCTTTCTCCACTATTAAAAAGATATAATCCACTGGAATGGAGGAGAGGAAGTCCACAACAAACCAGCTCTTCAGGTAATTCATCTTGATGACCTTTGGATCGAGGATGATCTCGGAGCTCTCCTCATTGACAATCCCCGTCCTGAAGTTCATGACCAGGTCCACCAGGAAGATGGTGTCTGAAGCCACATTGAAGACCAGCCAGGTGGTGGTAGTCTGCTCTGAGAAGAAGGTTATTCCCACAGGAATGATGATTAGATTCCCCATCATCATGATGAGCATTATCAAGTCCCAGTAGAACCTAGAACCCAGTAGAAGGAAGAAAACATAGTGTAACTACTTCATTATACAGGAGATACTAAATAAAAAAGGAACATATATCATCATAGGACTAAGCTAAACACGTCAAACTCAGTTTCCAAGGAAAAACCAGATGGCAACCATAGATAGTAGGAGTTCTCTTCAGAAGACCGAAAATGTGGCTCAGCAGCAAAGTTTCCAGCTGCAGAGGTTCAGCTATCAGTAAGTCATGTAAAACGTTGACTCTTAACAACTGACAAAAAATTTTAAAGATTGATGTGCAGAGGCACTTACGCTGAAGTGTACAAAGACACAAGGAAGCATGAAGGTCAGATCTCCTGGGCTAAAAGTTAACTACGATTCAAGGACAGCTGTTAGAAGTTATCTACTGCTTCCACTTACTGTATGTGTTCAAGGCCTTCTAGACTAAGACCCTTTCATCCTTCACAGCTGCGTTAATGTCCCTGTCCTCTGCCTTGCCATGAACAGAGGCAGAGGTGATTCATCAGCTCCATGCTCCTTTCACCAAGCGTCCCAGGCCCCAGCAAAGGCCACGCAACCACGAATGAAAATAGATGCTTTCAGGAATCCTATCTCATTCTAAAAACTATCCACTGACGCCATCACTGCTGTCTCTGCCCTGCCTGTCCATCCATTGATGTTACTGAAGGTGGAAATGGACTGGCTGGCTGCTTGGCAGGCTGCCTGTCTGGATGGAAGACTGGCCACTCAGTAATGGATCTGTGTGAATAAATTAAGCCGAGGCCTTGGCTTTATAAATATCCACAGATCATGTGTCCGATAATTGTCTTCACTTCACCTAAACAGCAGTCTTCTGGGTGGCTCATAAAACCCACTGAAGGTATTTTTACACCAACAGGCATTGAACTGTGAAGTGAATGCTTAAACACAGAAGATGACGCACTTGTTTTTTTTCTTTTTAATGGTTGTCATTCCTCTTAGGGTGATATTTCAATATATTAATACAACAATGACATTTTGCATCAGCTGATGATGCCACATACTTTCTAAATCATTACAGATTATACAAGTATCGTTTTTGGTTGTTTTACTGTCAACCCTTCAGCTGACCAACCAGAATAAAAAAGCATGCAGTGTGTGTCTGTGTATGTGTCTGTGTGGCCTGAGTTATTTTTTTCCTGTTATCTATATTTAAATGCTTAATAAAAAAGCTCAAGTGATGTCATCTGCTATGATTCATCTTTTTAGTTGCTAAAGATTGACAGAAAAAAACAATTCATATCTGGAGGCAAAGAGAATGAAAATAAAGCCGAAACCATGAGTATGAAGATATTCTGTGCCTGTGGTTAAAGCAGCAAGCCTTATTAGAACCAAATGACATTTAAACACAAACAACTTACAAAAGTTAAGTGTTAAATCAAGGAAATGTTGGAAGTCTTCTCCCCTCATATTCATCACGACTGTGTTGAAATTGGAGTCTCACAGAGTGCCTAAACTTCTTTTCTATTACAATAATGACTCCGGTAGGCGGTATTCATACTGTACATGACCTTCAGACACCCACTTAGATGATGAATAAAACATAATTTTTCTAATATTGAATTTAAATAGTATGAAGCAGCTGATCTCCAATATTCTAAACCAAAATGAAGATTATTGCAAACTTCAATACATCAAGAAACTTTTTTCAGAAAGGTGTCCAAAAGTTTACCCATTCGGTGACATTCATCAGTGTGGGCTCTATCTAAACTAGGTATCTCAGTTTGCTTCAAGGAGCCAGTCATAAAGCCCAGAGAAAGCTCTGACACTAAGTCCATCACATTAGTGTATTAAGCTCCAGTTCTAATAAACTTTTTAAGGTTGGGGCACCCAGCCCCTGTTAAACTAGCGGCAGGATGCTGTGTACGTCCGGCCCCAGCAGTGCATTCACACCTCAGTTCAGCTCCTGCTTTAGGTTCAATATGCCGAGCAGTAGATTAAGCAGCACACCAACCGTTCAGTCAGTGACATCCAAAGGAGCCGTGTACCCTTCTGATCATTTACCATCCACACCATCAATTTGTAAACTTACCCTGAACACCCAAACAAGCTGCTGGTCTCATTGATTTAAGTGAGAGACTACAGCCAAACAGAGACTTCACAAACTCTGCAGACGCAGAAGATTTGTTCTTCTGCCAAATGAATGCACCCTGCATGAATAATGATTAAAAAAATATATAAAAATAATGTGCTACCAAAGCATATATCAGAAAACAAAAAAAGAAAGAAAGAAAAAAGAAAAAATTTAAAAACATTTCATTCCTACTAAAACAGAAGCTGCAAGTTAAGGAAATAATAAAAAAAGATGAGCAGTTCTAAGTACTCAAGGCAGAAGAATTGCAAGTGGAACAAATCCTACTTTAAATCAAGCCAGCACATTTGTTCTTGTAGGTTTCCTCTTTACAACAAGCGATCCATCATAATCAGTGCCAGACCAGTCCTGCCAAGCAAAAGAGGGAACCCCACATGATGTTTCTCAGCACAGTCTGACCCAATCCAATCTGCAATGTAACAGGTACACCGCACTGAGAGCCTTCACGGTAAACTTGTATACAGTGTAAAAATAATAGAGACCCTTAAATTAAGACAGAGAAGTTAAAGTAATCCATGACTGGTTTAGATCATTTAGAATATGTATACAAAGAAAATTGACCACACAGTGCTGATCTATCTTCATCTATTCACTTGTATCTAAAATGCCCTAAACTTGCTTCAATTCATCATTTATTGATCTTTCAAAAGATATCGTTCCTAAAGGAAGACTAAAGGGGAAGTAAAGTCGCATCTTAAATTTTTCTGGACAGTCATTGAAGAAACGTCATCTATATACTCAAAGTGAGCAATTATTTGAATATTTTGAGGAAAGTCATAATAGGGGGGGGGGGGGGGGGGGGGGGGCATTTTTATCAACAGCTAAGAAAAAGACCTGTGTCTGTCTTGACAAACAACATCTTTAACACAGACTGACAGAAAATATGACAGAATCTTCCAGAATTCGACAAAAGCCTCATCTTCGCATAACTAGAGGTGCACGATCCCACACATGAGGCCTCTCTAAAGATCAATGAATAATGAATATTACTAACCTGACATTAATCTTTAAGCAGCCACTGTGTACAAAGAATATGTTGGATATTGAGTTTCAAACACTCCAACAAAGCAGTATAAAGCCCGTGTGAATAGTGGTGTCACTCATGTGCTGTACTTACGTAAGACTTTTTATGAAAAGACCATACAGTTTCTTTCCCTCTCTTAGTTTCTCTTAATGGCCACACCATGATTCACAAAAGTTAGCAACACCATAAATATTTGATATGTTTATTTATCAGTTATTACCATGAAAGGAGAGCTTGAAAACCTGGAATACTTTCCGCCTCATCTGCCACTATTAAGCCAAAAGGTAATCTCAGTGACACAGTGATGTTGTGTCTTGACTTTGGCTGGAGGAAACAGACTCCTTCTGAAAAATCACCCTTTGGAAAATGTTACGAGGACATAACCTGGGGGTGGAGGTTATCCTGGTCCTGCTCTTTGGTCATCTTTAAAAGGGGTCAATCTTCTTACATAATTATTTTAGGAGTCAACTAAGCTCATTGACTTGTTCTGTTATGCTAATCCTTGCCTGGCATCAGTGTACATCTGTCTGTGCACCTTTGCATCACGATGATGGTGGTGGTGGGGCATAAAAAAAAGCAATTCCACCATAAACCTGTATACAGTTTAACAGTATCATCTGCATAGTGTGTTAGTGTTGGGCTATAATCAGTATAAAGTTATCTATCAATAACAGCAAAGTAAAACTACAGAGTCGTGAAGACAACTTGAAGTTGTACATTCCTGTAAAAAGCAGCCCTTTAGCTGAAAATTAGGAGCTCTGAAATCAGCAGCAGGATAAATTGAGGGCTGCAGTGACAGACCCTTCCTTAAGTTCAGGACCAGGGACAGAATTTCTGTTCAGAACCATGGACAGCTCTCTGGTAGAAGCAAAAGGGGCCCATGGGGTGATTGTCACTGTCAAGCCATGGTAGTAGACACTGGTGCAAACGACTGAGCCACATGTGATGCC
This sequence comes from Leuresthes tenuis, assembly GCF_036924035.1. Classification (NCBI taxonomy): domain Eukaryota; kingdom Metazoa; phylum Chordata; class Actinopteri; order Atheriniformes; family Atherinopsidae; genus Leuresthes; species Leuresthes tenuis. The sequence continues at coordinate 15,308,255 of NW_027325373.1, forward strand.
TAATTGATCAAGTAGTAAACTGTCCTTCCTGTACATGGCCACAATTGTTTATTATTTCAAAATTAAGTTTTTGTTTTCACATTACACCCCCACTATTTGAGGCAACATGCTTGTGCAACTGGGAGCATAACAAGCCAAAGACTACTAAATATAAATTATTTTCTCGTAATGACTGAATGCCAAGGAGTAAAGTGTGGCATGCTCCATCTGCAGCTCCTTTGAAACCAACACATTCCAACACAATTCCTCCTCAGAGCAGCTTCAAATATACATATTCCATGCATTTCTCCGATGAGGTGTTCCAAAGACTATGATTGGATTCGGATATCAGTTTTTACTTATTAATTCAAAACACGGCCATTTTTTTCCTTATTCTTTCCCCTGCATGATTTTTACCGCATACTCTGCATTTTCTCACACAGGCCCGTCGTCTCACCAACGCCTACAACGAAATGTTTACTACCGTGATGGTGCAATGGCATTGTCACGTTGTGACCAGGTACTGTCGACCCTACACGAGAGGAATATGTCGCAATGAGAGCCTGACACTGTGTTGTTTGTGTGAGGCTGAGCTCTGTGTGTCTTTTTAAATCATGACATTCACCATCCTTTTTCCAAGGACATTCCACCGATACACCTTTAGCCTTAACGCCGCATTTTTATTTTCTCTTATTCTGATTTTTTAAAAATGCCGCAATGAAACACGGCAATTTGAACAGAGAGGCTCTTCAGCCAGCTCAAGCCTGATTGCCTAAATACAGAGGTGGATTGGCATATGCGCTTTTGGGGCAGGCTGTGTGTGTGTGCGTGTGTGTGCTGTGTGTGAAAGTGCAGGCTATAGCTTGCAGACCCTAGGGTGACAGGAGGGGTGTATCAAAAGGGAGGGGTGAGCAGGTGTCAGTTCCAGCCCTTACCTAAAATCGCTATATGGGTGAATGATCCAGTATCCGGCCGTCTGGACCCTTTCTTGCTCTTTCTCCACGGCTTTCTGACTCCCGAACATACGCAAGGAGAACTTATTGACTCCGGGCTGCATCATGGCCCCAAATTGCCTCTGCATAAAACCATGTTGCCTGGACGCCCCCTCCAGATCGTCAAAACCGACCATGGCCTCTTCCCGCTCCCCCTTGAAGCCCACTGAGTTGCCATGGTCCTTCATGTTCTGGCTCCCCGTGTTATTTTTCTGTATCGAGTCTTGCCTCTGAAAAACATTATTCCCATCCGCCTTCTCCTCCTTGTTGCTGGAGAACGAATTTGATTTGTCTTCCATGGTGTTCTTCTTTTTCCCGTTTTTCTCTGTGACAAAGCGTTCCGTCTCCGGCTCGCGAGAGCTGCGCGCAAAACTGGAGAGGACCCGCCGTGAGCTCTCTTGTTTCTTTTGATGTCCTTCAAACTGTTCAGCTCCTCTGCCTTCAACGCGAGTGCTGCAAACTGAGACAGAGTGCACGAGCGCTCCGGTGGATCAGGTTTCTTGGGTTACCGCCATCTACCGACGGCCCCGGCTTCTACTGTGCAGAGCTTGTGTCTCGCCTCACTTCGCACGGCACTGCGGTTCAAACTGGCACAAGCTTCCGAACCTTATTTACATAATATGAATGTGGACCGTGACCCCCCTCATTTTCCTATGTCCTCCTTTGTCAACAGTTTCGCACATGGCCGGGGAAGCCAATAAATCCAGGCCAAATTTAAGTTAATGAAGACTTTTCTTTTTTTTTTTTCTTCTTTTTTTTAACCATAAGCACGTGTGCTCCCTGTGGCTCGGCTGGCAGCAGGTTTATATCCTGCCGGGGAGTTCTAAGCGAAGCCAACGTGGTAAAACAGATTGCAGATTCGGTGCGATCATATTTTCTGCTAATGGTCATGTGAGAAAATAAGCGAAGCATCTTGTGGAAATCACACATTCTAATATATATGGTCCAACATTCATTCTGTATTCTGTTTTGATTGCAAAAAAAAAGAGACGCACTTTTTTAAAACAGCAACCATGAACTGTATATTGTGTTTTACGAGAAACAGGATACAGTGATCTAATCGCGAAACAGAACAGAATGACGTGGTAGGGAATTTTTGGGGATTGAAAAAGGAGGTGGTGGAGGAAACAAATGGGAATTGACATTTAATAGCAAGACCTTTTGAACCTACCACGCCCTTAAACTGGCCCCACTCCGTAACCCACGGGACGCATATAATCCGCTAAGTGACACCTCTGAAGACAACCTTGTCTGTCAGTTTTAAATCATACCATCCAAAACTGAATATCTTTTGGTTTTGTGTATGGGCTAGCTTAGCAAAGTCATGGAGTGTGGAAATTGGGCAAATCATTTTTAATTTCCTTAATCACTCGTAAACTGGTTAAGAAAAAAATACTTTGAGATTAAGATTATGAGGAAACAAAAAGTAGCCATACGATTTTGAAAGTAATATGCATTTGTCAATAGCAGTGATTGGTCACTGGGATGGTAGATGGGAAAAAGCAGAAAGAAGCAGGAAATTCAAAGAGCTGTTTGCTCCGCGATGCCACCAGTGAAGTACAACAGGTCGCACAACCCCATCAGCTAAGAACATGCTGTACATTACTGCTCAGATACAGAGTAGGACTAACATTTGCATAGGACAGAGCCGTGCCCTCTGCAGGGAAAATCCACCGCTGCCACCTCCATGTCACACATTTACTACATATAAACAAACTGTGGTTAATTTTCCTACAAGCGAAATGAAAAGGCTTATGTGCAATAGGGCTTTATTTGTGTATTCATTAATTCAAAACCAGGTACCAGACTTTAACATTAGGGTAGTGATAAATCCATTTTTAATGGTTCTTTTTTCAGCCCCCAATGTCTTTATTTGATCGTGCACCATGAAATTTAAGTGGCCCACACTCGTGCACTATAGCTGCCAGAAAAGGACATATTTGTGAATTTGTGGGTTGAATGACATTTACATTGTACATCACACACAGCTGGTATTTTTTCAGCTGGTTCCAGTATTTACAATAGCCTGCATAAGCTCAAAATACTGTTGAAAGCTTTAGCATTCTCTTGCAGAATTTAAAGTGGATAAGCTGCATTTTGACATTATTGTGTGGAAAATCATTTGTCTTCTTCAATTAATAAAAAAGTAATAAGATAAAGAAATAGCCCTTTATTGCTCCTACATGCTCTCTTATACACTGGCATGGTTATGGCTTCTTAGGACATGTAAAGTGCTCAGTGAGGGTAAATAAAAACATTATATATATGTAAATCAAGTAAAAAAGTACCTGCCGTATAGATAGGGTCAAACAGCTTGTGGTCAGTTCATGCGGTTTTGAAGATCCAAATACATTAGTTATTTGTCATTTGTAGTCATGATGATAACTTGACAACAACACTGATGGTAACTGAGAAGAAACTGTGTCCTGGGAAAACCTTCTGAAAATAAAATCCAAGATGGCGGTTTAGTCAGTAATGTCCATATGGCAAGCTGTCATGTCTCAGCCTTGAAACCTGTTATCGATCAAACACAATAATTTTGATTATGTAAAAAAGGAAATCAACTGATCATTAAACGGTCATAAATTTTATTAAAAACAAGCAACATTCAGAAGCATGTTACACTGTATTACCATTTATTTAACAAAAACTAAGCCAAATTGCAGACATATTGTGTGAAGAAGCGCTGCTAATAAAATTAATTTGCTGACGTGTTCATCAGCAATCACCTCTATGAAAGCAGATGTCTTTCCTGTCTACTGGTGTGGAGCATTAAGGTGTGTTTGAACACAATGGCAGAAAGGAAAGAGGTCAACAATGATCTTAGAGAAGAAACTGTTGGGAAACAGTGGGAAAGATTGTTCACAACAGGAAAACATCCAAGACAGTTGCAAACCTTCCGAGCAGGGGATATCCCAGAAAGTTCGCCCCACTGTCAGAGAAACTGCATGGACTGATGGGGGTCCATCATATCAATGGAACGTATCAAAATAATAGGTCTATATTACAGTAAAAATGATGGATATAGCCTTTTCATTTAAAAAGTGAGGTATTTTAGAGTAGAAAAGATAAAAAAAAAAAAAAATTGTCCATCTTCTCGTTTATTTAATCTAGTTTAAAAAACAATCGCTTAGAAACAGTAGACCACAGATGAATAGGTGACACTGAAGCACCTACATCCATCTTTAATAAACAGTCATTTTCCTTGGATTGATCAGATCAGATTGATGAGTCTTCACTTTGCCTCATCTTTAACAGCTTCACCACAAATTCTGATAGGATGGTTCTGATCATTAAAACAATACAACAACTTTTGTATAGGTCTGAAGATAGTCTGAGCCAGTTCTGGTGAAGACTAGCAAAAGATATTTAGTGTCTGAAAATGTTTATATTCAAGCAACAATAGCTAAAAGAAGACGTTGATACACTGTCACTGATTATAAAGTTTTGACACTTGGTGATATTACGCTCATTATTCTCAGCTTTACACTGCTTGTCTTAGTGCCTTAAAGGGTCTAAAAATGTCTTTCAACACTGCAGCAAGCAGACTTTTTATTGTGTGTTTGATTGGATAAAAAGGTTATTGGACCATTTAGAGTCAACTTTAAAATAAATCTGGGTGGCAAAAATGAATAATGTCAATATCCTGGCCTACCTATTCTGTTCAGTCATAGCATCACTGCCACAGCTGCTTTTTCCACTATGCGGCACGACACACCATCACCGAACCAGTGCTATCAGCTTCTTCATGTCCACACAACCACACAGCTGCCTGCATACATCACTAGAGAGGGCATTAGCTCAGATATTCTGCATGTTCGGATGTGGATTATGATGCAATGATCCAAATCTTATCGTAATTTAAACAGCCATCCTTTATTTTTATTTATTTTTTTCTCTCTCAGCTTGTTTGGGGTGAAGTTGGATTAGTTGGTGTGCCAACTGTTTCCTCTACACAAAGCTTGTGTAGCTTATATTACACAGTTAATGTGGCTGCGAGGGGTAGTGGGAGAAAAAAAGTGTTGCATAATTACAATAGTTTAAAGTAATGCTGGTATTAATCGAGAATGAATCCCAGACGACTAATTTCAGAATCATCTCACGTAATCATTGTTCCAACTTTTTCGACATATTTTCATATTTAATGCCATGATACCTTACGGCTATGGTGATTTTTCCTCACTTTTTGTCATATCAGTTGTATAAAATGTAAAAACATATACTGGGATCTCAGGATTTTATATTTCTAAAGAGGCTTTATAGTGTTTGGAAATTATTATTTAATAGTTTAAATGTTGCTGTTTGAATTATACATTTAAGATGATCATATTGGGATTTAATGCCACTTTATGAAATAATCCAGAAAATAGATAAAATGGTTGACCTAATATCCTGTTCCCTCTATGTTAAGATATGCCCCTGATTCATCTGATGATCTTATTGGCCCTTCTGAAATTGCATTGTGTGTCTAAGATTGCATCCAGTCATCTCTGTTTACAGTCAATATCTCATCTGGACATGAAACATTTCATACCCCTATACTGCCAGCCATCACGTATGCCACAAATAGCCTCAGCTAGTTACAGGATGGCAGCATTGTGTTACAATGCCCCCCTTGGAACCTCTTAGTTTTCTGCAAGTCATTCAATGTATAGCTTGTGTACCTTGTTGTTCCTACTCAAACCATCTGGAGAAAGGTGTTTCAGTACAACTTTAAACAAAAATTCCTTCTCTTTTTTGAGAATACACTTGAACACTTTATCTTTTGTGTAATGAAGTTAATTGGATTTAAATCTATGGGAACTTTAGTGCAAATTTTGGATGCAACGGCTGTAAATGACCCATTGCACTCACACTGAAACATTTGAAAGTTTCAAGCTCAATTTTGAACACTAATTCAAAAAGACAAATCTTTCCCCTCTTGAGCCAAACATGGCTGCCGATTCATTTGTCCTATTTAGACTCTTGTCCAGCGACAGACTACTTTGATTAAACCATGATTGGGGTTAGGAAGATGGTAATGTTGTAATAGGATTGCCGGATTCTGGATTTTCTCCAGTTGAGTCTATCATGGTATCATGGACTAGAGGGATAAGACTGAGGCATTGGACAAGGACACGCTGAGGGAAGTGGTCACTTAATCAGCAAACATACTCGAGTAAACAAAGAGCATTATCAATCAACAAGATGATTACGATAAAATGGTTTAAAGTTTGTGAGCATTAAGATGAGCAACTTAATTAGGGGACAGCAAAAAAGCACACTGTCAGATTTCACTTTACTTATATATCTAATGCTCAAAAGAATCCCCATTTTTGTTTATTCTGCTATAAATCAACTTGTAAACCGTATCCCAACACCGTGTTAAAGCACATTAAGCATGGAACAAAGCAACTATAAAGTATTGTTATTTCATTTGCTTGACATGCTGTATGCTGCAGCAGTATGGGGAAAGTAGGATGAGACTACATCAATCAAATAAACCAGTTTCGTGCCAGTGGGGTTAATGTGACAGTTGGCATTACTATACCATAATTACAGCAGATCCACATAGCAGAGCTGATTTTTAACCTTTACAGATTATGCATCTCTTAACCTTTAAGCTGATATCAAGAATTAATAGTTATCTGCTGCTTATCAACACAGAGAAGAAAGAGGTTCCATGAATCCCGAAGCTAATGAGATCTTGTGACACTCCCTGGAGTTGTGGGGAAATATATGCACAGCAACAGGTTTCTGACTCATATATATGTTTAGAGGCTGCAATAATTGTCAGTGTTTACTTTCTTGCATTAGTTTCTTGATGTAAAGGTAAATAATCTAAACTATTAAATACGTTTAAATAGTGAAAAAGTGTAAATAATCACATTTTTTTCAGATTTTTAAACATAAATTTAGGAAAATGTAATTGAATTGATGATTATCATTATCATAATTATTATTATTATCATTATTATAGCAGAAAGAGAAAAAAACAGTTATTTGTCATTAGATGTAAAAAATGTTGTAATTGCTGTGGACAAGAATAACCTTCTGAAATGTTCTCTGTTGCACCAGAGCTGAAGAAGCCTCTGACTGAACACATGTTATTGTTTGATCACTATTTTATGTAGCGGGTGTGCAGATTGGCAATTAACCTGAACAGCTTTTGCAACATTTTCTTTACATGGTCAGGTCTAGGGGCTCAAGAGCTATCCTCAGCACAAAGCCAGTCTTCTCTATCATTTTTAAAAAAATTGTTTTTAGTTTGTTTTTACTCAAAGGCTCTGATGCTGCTGCCCCAACCGATAGCTGCAAATATAAATTGTACTCTCCAATCAAACAATAGATATACAAAGCTAAAATCACGTAATATGTTTTTAAGTTATGTCAATAAGGACAGATCATTTTAAGCAAATTAGTACATTTTGCGAGATGCTCTGACGAAAAATATTTTGCTATGACATCGGGCTACAAATGACCAATGTAAATGAAGGTAGGAAGAGTTTAGTTTTGATGCTGGTAGTGGAGTTAGGAGATAGCTGGAAGAGATGAAATGGCTGAGATGGATAACAACCCAGATGAGGAAGAGATGGGAAGGAAGAGGGTTGAACAAAAGATGATCTAAAAGGCAGAGGGACAGAATAACTAAGGTATCCCTGTAAATGCAAAGCCATCATAGGATGAGAGCAGTGGCATACAAAGTAGAACGGTTTTGACAGCATTGGAAACAGGAAGTGATTGAGAAAATAGACCCACAGGAATATCCTATACTGACCTCTCCAGAATAGAGACTGGACATGAGAGAACATACCCTTCTTTCTAAACTTGTTCTTAAGGTTAAAGGGTTTTAAAAATTTCATTTTTAAAAATCATGCCTTTGATTTATATTACTCATCCTCAAATGTTGTAGTGGTGGGATGACTCTTTGCACATGCACCTGTAGTTCAGTGAATGTGTTCAATCATGTTGAATGTTTTGGGTGTTTTATCTCCTCTGTATGAATAGTTGTGATATATTTTCAAATGGCACAGATCTTATATCACTTTGCTATGTAATTTGTCACCTTTCAGTGGATTGTATTTTTTCACTCCGTTATATCCTTCTTTGTCATATTGATATCATACCACACTTACAGTTATGGCAGCAATGTGCAGATCATACAATTGCTGGGAAATAACAATGTTGCCTTGATAAAAAATATGTAGCAATTAGAAAACCCCATAAACCAATATTTTCTGCACAACAGAAGATGGAAAACATATCACATGTTGTAAAAACTGAGCTTATCTTGACTTTGATTGCACCACTACAGAAGGCAGTCAGATCAGAGGCATAAAAAAATGCAGTTCATACACATGCAAAAATCAGATCGCAACCATTAATTTAGCTCATTTGTTTGATTATTTGCTTTCAGTCAGATCCCCAACATAACAAGCAAAGCCAAAGGAAAAAACAAACGAACAATCGCCTACAGATATTGATTTGTTATTTTCAGTTCAAAGTGGTAGTGTGTGTATGGGACATTTCAGGTCGGCTCAGCTGATGTGTGTGTTCTGTCAGTTCTGTTCTGTTCTTGAAAGAGGGGAGATCGTGAGTGAATGGTTTCAGTGTCAGTGAAGAATGACATGAGATGTCTGAAATGTCAGGAGGTGTAGGACTACCTGAGGAGCTCAAACAGAAGAAGCCTGGAGAGTTGAACAAAGGAGACTTATCTTAATCATTGTTGATCCAACCAAGCCACAGGAATCTTGTCCAGGGATTAGTTTCATTCCAGGATAGCCTTTTTAAATCGAGTAGGTTTCTTGATAAATTGTTATTCTTATTTCCATTCACAGGGAACAAGGTTTTCTTTTTAGAAAAAATAAATATTCAGAAACTGGACAGACTACACTGCTTTTGTTCACTCCACTCACTCCTGCATGTGGGCCTGTTCAGGTTGTTGTTATTAGGATGCCGTCCCTCTATTGCAGCTCACAGGTGTAACTGATTTCTTTCCCTCCCCCTTTCCACTGTATTCCAGGTTTTAAGGGGCTATTTTGGGCATTTTTTGTCTAATCTTCTGCTATAATGGAATACTTTAAGTCTTCACAATTTGGAAATGGCTCCACAATTTGTAGATGCAGTTTTTGTAGTTTGAAGAACATCTGCCTACCTTTACTTCTGAGAGAATTTACCCCACTATAAAGTGCTCTTTTTTTTGTACTCAGTTATGTCACTGATCTCTTGCTAATTAAGCTAATTAGTCGCTACATCCAGCTGTTTCTTTTTAACACCAGTTACTTTTCCAGTCTTTTGTTACCATCATCAAAATTCTTTGGAGATGCGTTGCTGCCATCAAGTCTTTTTTTCATGAAATTGAAACATTTCAACACTTGATATGTATTCTATATTCTATTGTGGGGAAAAAAGAGGTGTAAGATAATTACAAATCATTGCATATACATTCTACACTGTTGTAGAAACAATGTTTGTTTTTTAATTTAATCTATATTAAGGGTACACAATTTTATCAGCCAAACATCGGTAAATTCACCCAATATTTGCTGGGTGTGTCCCAGTTGTGTTGCAGTCGAGTATCCCCTGAAACTGATTAGATTCATTAACCAACAGTATAAGTTTGCTGCACACAAAAACGTTTCATTGGGCCATGTAAATACTGAAAAGTCATTGAGCAGATAGAGGTTTTATAGGCTAGAAAGTAATTGCAAAACATTTTTCTCTTACAAAACTGATCTTTTGATGTGAAAGGTTATGATAAAGGTTTTTGATACATTTGTAGAAAAGAAATTCATCAGAGATAGATGGATGAAGGGCTGGGATATATAAAATTGTCCACTTATTTTTCATTATGCATGATTATTTGATTTCCTGGAACAGAATGGAAAATAAATAATAAAAAACTATTGGCATTGGCCAAAATTATATATTTAACATCGATATCAGAATCGTCCAAGAATTTCAGTCTGTTTCTCCTCACTTTTAAAGTGGGACATCATGTATGGAGCTGAAATGTATCAATGTAACAAATCAGTTCTGCTCTTAGAACGTTCAGGTCTTACCGATGAATTTGGCATTGGTGTGCGCACAGTTTAATGTTTGTGCTTGACTCTGGTTAAGTATCAAATGTCATGAACATAACATAAGCATTGTTCTGTTCTTTTTGATCATCATTGATAGATTGCAAGTACAGTGCAGTGTCCCACTTTCACACTGCATTTTAAGCAGGGCTTGTTACAAATTTGCAACGGTAAAATGAATAAATATAGAAAAAAGAAACAAGTCAGTGTGATACATTTTAATTTACAAATGAATAGAGTTGGTGTTAACAACAGTTCAAATAGTTATCTCTAACGGTAGGTCAGTGTAAGAAAGGGATAAACATATATTTATAGATTTTTGATAAAGTTTGATTGATAGCAAGAAAACACAAAATAAGTCACCAGCTGACGAGATTCCAAAAATATCAGTTTCTTATTGTAAAACAGTATATTATCAACATTTACAAATACAGTATTTGCATCATGTACTGTGGAACTAAGACACAGCAGGACAGTGTCTATCCTAATACCACACTGGTCTACAGGCATAAGCTGGATGCCCCCAGTGAGTGACACAACACCTGATTGTGATTAGCTTGGAGACTAATTTCAGGGCTGCTCTTTTCTTCAATGAAACATTTTCTGCACCTCCACGGATGCATCTCACTGCACAAGATACCTTCCAGACTGCTCATTGAGAAAAATCACTGCCACTGCTGTTCCAGGAAGAGACCAAAGTACCAAACCAAAAATAATCTCCCGATTTTATTCATCACGCTGAAAAAGAAATCCTACATTGGCTTACACAGCACTTACACAAACAGAATTCTCTGAGTCACCGGACCCAAATCTACTGATATTAGCCAAACACTGCAGATTGCTATTGCCAGCTGAGTTTAACACAAACAATACATTCATGCAATTAATGCTGGGGTTCACTTTATGCGGGTCTATCTGGTTCAATTATACCACATAATGGATCTGAATGAAAGTGAAATAAAAATTTTCAGCAACTGTGTTCCTGTTACTTAATTTCTTTTTGAAGAAACGTGGACAAAAAGTTCACATGGTGCAGGTCAGATGAAACAGTATAGTTACAGACACCTTTGGACTGAGCAAACATATGCCTAAACAGTGGATCAGGTGTTGATGGACCATTGACAGCCTTTCACTGCCTAATTCCAGATTTGCGGTATGCACAGTGTCCACTTGCTAAGCGTAGTAATCCCAAAGGATTGGCAAGTATTTTTAGTAATGGATTTACTGGCGTCCGTTGATCCCTTGATGGGTAGCGTCTTTCAGAGCAGTCATGGAGGAATGAGCCACCCAAACCTTGCTGAGCAAAGTGTTTGCATGTTTGTGTGTTTAGACCTGTTAGATATCTGCTTACTGGTCCAGCCATGGGGCCCAAAAACATTGGAGAAATCCTGATTAACCTGAGAAAAGTTGCAAAGATTATCTGTTAGCTTTCCTATCCGAAACTTATCTAACTGAATCGGATCAAGTTCTTCACACATTCGCCACACATTATTCATTCACAAAAAAAAAATTGAATCAGTAAAAGATAAAGATAGAGTATTAGAAATCTGGTTCTATTTTAGGAATAATCCAAATCATCCTTTAATACTGTAGATTGTTAACACTGACCCACACATGCCCATTTTATGACAGATATTTTCCCAAAGTGCTTTTAATGCACTAGTAATTGCTGCTCTAAGTGTTAGTGTTCCAATTCCAAGTTGAGTGTTTTTACCTCTCTGAAGCTTTGAAAACAACTTTGCCTGGTAATTGTGGAATCGGAAAAGAAAAGGAAAAAAAGACTAAATGTTATCGGTATCATTTTGATAACTCTTAAAGTGAGAAGTTTAGGACTGAGTAAAATCAATTATGTAAGAAACATTTGAAAAGCCAAAACTTACCATTTTCTATCTCTAAATCTGTGCTTTTGACATAAGTGGAATCAATTTGGGTGAGTACTGTGTGTCCATCTCATTCTCATGCTAAATTGTAATTTTGTCATATCATATTTTTGTTATATCTGCCTGCAGTATGTTTTGTTTTGTTTGTAGATGGAGAGGGACTTGTGTATCCGGTAAACTAAAACAGAGAGATTTTTGACATGAGGTTAATGGTGTGAAATGTTCCATTTTTGGTGAACCACAGAGTTTTACTAACTCAACCAAATTGATGTTAATGGCTGAACCGAAACAGGTTTTGTCAATATATTCATGGTGTCATCGCATATAGTCCTTTTTCATGACGTTTCTATGCCGTAGTTGTGCTCTAATAAAATCCTTATTTCAGCACCGTGTCAGCATCATCAGACAAAATCTCTTTTGCTGCTTTTCTCTGCTACTGACTGAGCAGAATGAAAGCTTAGAGACATTCTCTTGCTGCTGGAGATAGACCTGTTATCAAAGACAAGTTTAGGCCTAAAGTTGCAAGATTTGTCACTGGTCGTGGTTTTGAAAAATGTAAATTATAAATCTTGGACATTTCTGACTCTTTGATGGCTCCTAATTCCCACATTTTGTAACCTTGCTGTCCTTCATTATTTCATAACTATGTACAAAAACAGAAGGAAAAGTTATACCTGGAGCACAATTCAGTAGATTCAGTTTTACGCTATTTGACAAACTGTAGTAACAATGTGTTGACATGTGACCTCCAAGTTAGCGTGACACCTGTTATGCACAGTGATTCTATGTCACCGCACACAGAGCTACTGTTGCTTTTTAAAGCTGTTTAGTTTAAGAGCTAGATTTTGTTTTTACTTGCAAAGTACGTGTGGAGACACAGATGCACAGCAACTACTTGTAACAATGTAAAAGATGGACTGTATTCTAATAGTGTGAATTATTTTGAATAAATGAATTAATTTGCATCAGCATTTACACCTCATTATGTCTGCGATTTATGTCATGCAACAAACAAGAAATCCTCGAGTTAAACAACGTCTCCATCCTGGCTTAGCATGTGAGGAGTCTGAGTGTTAATTAAGACTCCAAACGTTGAATATAGTCAGAGATTTTATTGGCTGTTGAGAAGATCCCATAGTAATCGATAGTGATTGGAAGTATTCCAGCAACCGGGCAGCATAGACCACAGTCAGCTGCAGAGAAACAGACGTGTGCATGCGTGCATGTAAACAGTTGTATGTCTGTCTGTGTGCAGTTGGAACGCGGAACAAGAGGAGGAAATTTCTTTCTATCAATTCTGAATGTTTTTGGTTGAACAGATAAAATTTGTTTCCGGTCAAAAGTTGGGCAAATGAAGAAAATAGAGGGCAATACATAACATGTGATGTCATCTCTCCTCACCCTCAAAACACTGCCTTTCGACTAGTATTTTAACAGTGACACTGCAGCCCTCCCTTATTCTAGTTTTTCATCTGCTTTAGTTAAGCTTTCAATATTTCCCCCTTCAATCATGGCAGTAAGGTTTCCTGGTGTTTTGATCTGCTGCCTCAGCAGAACAGAAAGGTTAAATCTCCTGAGCATAAAAAAGCCTTCCTGCAGCTTTGCCCATTACTTCATACAGCACTCTTACCTTGGAAGAGTGACAGCATTCAGGCTTATACATTTCACATATGAGGGTGAGCAGAGATGAAGCATGGAAAAAGCATGCATCGCTGCAAATGACCTTGCAGGATGAGAGTTTTAATATACATTCAGCACAGATCCTTTCGAGTTCATTAAGTCAACACATGTCTCATGATTGCAATTAAAGATTAAACATTGATTAGCATGTCAAAATTGTGCAATCAGGCTGAAGGGTTGTATTTTAGAGGGGATCAAGGAGGAGTCACGGTCAGTTCACAGTGATGTCTCTTAATCTCTGAACTTTCATGTTTTCAGTTCAGCCTGTGAGGCAGCGTTTAATCCCAAGGTGTCCCCAGAAAGCTCCATCATTCAAATGAACGTGTTTGCATTGAGTTTGGCTTGTTACAAATGAAAGATGTGTGTCTGTGTAAATATTTACACAGTATTTGAGTGAATCATTAACTTCTCTTTTCGATTAATTGCCTATGCTTTTTGTACCCCCTGCAATTTCTGATTGAAGTTTCCAGCAGCCAAAATGATTGACAGTTTAAAGAGAGAGCTTTATGAAAACTGATGAAAACTGTAATACATTGGAAAACTGTTGTACTGAATATGTGTTTTTAGATTAACAAATACATTTACAGACTGTTACAGTATTGTTTCACATGCAAATTACTGTATCTTTGTGCAAAGCAAAAACAAGACACAGGGATTTCCTGTGTTGACAAGGTGTTGTAGTCTCTGTGACTGAAATATTTTGTCAAACAGGCTGTCACGCCTTTAAAATTTCAAATCGGGATTAATCATATGACTTTTATCAATCATGATTAACTACAAAAAAATGCTCCATATGTACATAATATTACTCCCCATGCTTTCCTCTTTCAGAGGATTGTGACCTGGTTTTTGATGCAATTATGCTGAGAACTGAATAAGTGAGTTTATGGATGGCGCGGCCATCCATGCAGAGTTTATTGTGGCATGAATTTCATCATCCGCATTAGTCCATATGCTTGCAACCCGGGTTGAAAAAGGTATCAAAATCTCAGAGCTTTGTGTGCTATCCAACAAAAATACATCAAAACCAGTTGATAAGTGGAAATTATACTTACACAGCTGACATGTTTTCCACATTTTGGACTAAACTGATCTGAAGTATAAATCTTTTAGCTGTTGTTTTGATTTCTTTTTTCTTTTTTTCAGAAAGCGTATGAGATTTGATTAAAACAAGATTAACCTTTTCAAAAATTGAACATCAACTGATATCATTAGCAACTATAGAAAAGCATCTGTGCAATGTCATCAAAGCATGCGCAAATGCACAAATAAGGGGCAAAAAGTACCATCCGTGCACTTTTTTCTTGGCAGAGCTGAACTCCTTAGGAGAGGTGACTTGGCAGTAAACCAATTGTCTACAAAGATGACTGACAAGCAAGCCCTTTGCAAAGAGCAGTGGAAGTTTGTGGGTCCAGTCTTGTGAAAAAGTTAACTGTGTCCAGTGACTCCCAAAGGCAACTCACTTTGAGTCTCAAAATGCGAACCCTGATCCACGTATCATGAGAAAAATTTCTTAAACAACAATGACGATTTGATGTATGCAGAGTTTTTGTAAAAACACTTAATGACACACTGAATGATGTGATGTGTATCAGGCCATGCAATTACACACAAATATTATACTACCTTAGTCTGAGACAATGGCTGGGACTGATTGTATTGTTGGCTTGGCCTGTGCCATCAATATCATGAAAGCCGTCATCATGGAATGTTTTGAAATTTCGCCAAACTTTTGCTAAACAGAAACATAGCTAAAAAGCTGGTAAGAGCATATAAGAATACTGTCAGTTTACATTTTACATGATTGTACATTACAACTGAACTATGGAGTAATCCCCGAGTCAACAAGAATGAACACATGATGAGAATGTATGTTTATCAAAGAAGTTAATACAACCCTATGACTTTCAGCCATGATTTTGCCTTGTCGATGAGCACGATCATATCCTGTGATGTTTGTGTACAGGAAACCCATCAATGCCTGATCCAGTTCCAGGCCCCTGCTGCTCTGTATGCTGGCTGCTTGTCAAGGTTTAATAAGGCTGTTGAGTGGATCATTACTGTTAGGCACACCTGTGATTTTCCTGCTCTGACATGTCAAAATGTCCACTGCGGGAAAGGCCTATTAAACACATGTAATATTAGCAGCCACTGACAGGAAGAGAGCAGAGACATGTTTCCAGATTTGTGAGAATAACCTCTGAATTGTCAGGCTCTATCCCTAGTACTTTGAGAGCTATTGAGTTAAGAGTCTCATCATGTTAATCTTAATTGCTTTATTGTGTGTCATTGTTTAGAATTGGCTCAATAAAAAGTGGTATTGATAAGATGATCTGTTATCAAAGGCTCATTATAACATTACTGATAGCGTTTTTATAAAAAATGTTCCTTTAATTGCCAATTCATCACTATACACACAGCACGGCAATTTTACAAATAAAGGCAGTCATGCTCTTCATCATGAATAATTTAGAAAGGAAAGTTCACACATGTTGTTGTACTTGACAATTGAGTTGGAAACTGACTGGGCAGACTTGAATTAGTGAGTGTGATATGTCTGGGTTTTCACTTTGCAAAAAACGTCCCTTCTGGTCTTTTCTTTCTGAGGAGCTGTGGCAAAAAATTGAGCAAAAACAAGATTATTTGATTTCTCTCCTATCCCAGATTACATAAAGAAACATGTGGACTGTCATTGCTGCAAATGTGTGCTTTGCAACTGACATCATCTTTGGATCACCATGATAGAAAATCTGGTGCATTGATTTGTGCCTGACAAATGTCTCAAATTAGCTATTAGCTAATTAGCTATCTAAACCAATGTAAAATTTATCGTGCTCTCTGTCACTCAGAAGGTTAGGTAAGAAGCTCCTAGTCACAGTCATTCTGTCAGGATCACTTAATTTTTAATTGACTGTTGAAAATCAAGTTTTTAAAGTTTTATGTGTCACTTCAGCCAGACACCCCTAATTAAACATGTAATTTCTTTATTAGTTTCCTTTTTCTGGTTTTCAAACAAATAGGTTGTGATGATGAATTTTCTCTTAGAAATAAGAGGATGTGGTCATTAGGTAGTAGTTTTGAACTGCTGTAACAACAAGAAAATTAAGAAAAAACTTTATTTGAATACTCAAAGCTAAAGTTCATTTGATCCTGACACTCATCCCTGTGTAATGTGTGAATTTGTGGCAGAAAAACTCCAAGGTTGTGTCAGTAAAGGCAGGGGAGAGAAAAACTTTTGACAACCAAGAAAAATCAAATCAAAAACATAATGATAGAAAATAATTACAACTCGTGGAATACGTTCTTTTAATGGTGATATGAAAGCAGCAGTGGTTCACACTGATCCTTCATTATTCTATGTTCATTAGGGAAAAAAGAAGCACATGACAAAGCTTTAAATCCAGGTTTAAGTCTTGTGGCTCATCCTCATGAATAATTAAGGAGCTCACAATGGCGAGGTGCCCCAGTTAGATTTCAAGCTAATGAATCCATCACTACGGATTCACTTACCTCATCATGCTTGGCATCAGTAGACCCAACATTTAACCAACAACACCTCAGCACATCTCTGCTAGTCTGAGGTGCCAAAGTTCCTCTTGTCTTCTCTTGTCTCCAGTATCTCTTATTTCCCCAGGATGTGACAGTGAAAGAACTCCTGATAATCTGTGGTATTAATCCAGAATTTGTGTTTTACAGGCCAGAGATTAGAGTAAGAATTGCATTTTAATCATAGTTCTCTTTGTGTGGAATTAAAAATATTTTCACATCACCCCTACAAACCACAGAGCCCTGCTATCAGGAGCTGAGGCCTGTTCTCTGTTACCCGGATTAACAGTTAAACAGGATTAAATCGTTAACAGTTTGGCATGATCCAAGAAATTTTCTGCCCTTTGAAACACTTGTTGGATTGATCATCACAGGAACATTTCCATAAATTCAAGCTTATTCCGGAGCAGTTTAGTGTAAACAAGATTAGGTGAAGGACTTCAAAAGAGTCGTTTGATGGCTGACCAAACAATTATTATAGTATAGATACTGTCTTCTTAACTGGACTGTATCAAACTGAACTGGAATTAACTGGATTGAATTTGAATTAATATGATGTAATTGGATTACAAACTGGGTTTATTGGTGTTTAACTTGCTTATTTTCTCTTTAGACTGCCTTTTGATGACTTCTGTTGTAAAGTGACTCTGTGTAAATAACTGAATTAAGTTGAAGCTGAATAGATGGGCACATTAGTGTTAATGAACCACATATCAAAATTAGTTTATCAAAGAAAGAGGATCCTCATTCTGTGCCACTATCATACTTTTTCCAATACACCAATAAGATAATTTGTCACAGCAACACCAGAGCTGATTGTACAGTTGCCTATTCAGATTGAAAATCTCTTAAATTCTAATCCTGAAAACACCAAAAGTATATTATCATGCTTAATAGCATGCTGATCTTTAGTAGGTATGATGTTTAAAGTGTTTTCATCATCTTAGGTTTTCCATAAAGAGAATTATTATTATATTCACAGCCATGTGGTCATAACAGACTATAGATAACAGAAATAGATTGGACATTTTGAACTGAAAACATCTCTTGAGTAGAAGCCATGGTATCAGAGTCAACATCCGACATCCGAAGAATAAGAATGAAACTGAAATCACAAAAACATTGCACTCAGACCTTTTAATCCTCATAAATTAATTGCTTTGTGTTTTAATAAAAACTTTAAATTAAGCACTGTGCCAGCAAGCTTTTTGATTGGTGTATTTCTATTCTAGTTCAATCTTTCTTTTGTTTTTACAGCCATGTTGATCAATTATGCAAATAACAGACGTGCTCATATGGAAGTCTGAGCGGAATAGTTAAATATCATGATGTTGATTAAATGTTTACTCCTGTATGCATATCATTATTTTCTTTGCTCTAATTTACAATCTTTATTTATTGTCTAGCTATTTTCAGATATTTTACTCTCTCTGTTATCCTCTCTGATGCTGCTGCAAAGCAGATTGCACTCTCCACCACAGACTTATCGAAGAAAACATTTTGGAGAAGATTTTGAAGGATTTTAGCTTCTTAGAAGTACGCTCTGTTATGTCCCTTCTTGTAGAACAGCTTCAGTGTCTCAGTTCCAGTCCAGTCTGCTGTCCAGGTAAACCCCCGGGTATCTGTATTCCTCAACCACCTCCACCTCTTCACCTTGGATGAACCTCCTGATCCACCTAAAATCCACGATAATTCATTTTGTTTTGTTTGCGTTTAAGATGATGTGATTGTTCGCACAACGTTGAAAAGTGATCAGCTAGTTTCCTTACTTCAGCCTCTTGTCCATCACTGATGCACCCACCATTTGCAGAGTTATCAGTATATGATATCAGTATACTGTATGTGTCTGTAGAGGACGGTTGTAATAATGTAATAACAAAAAAAAAAAACTAATTCAATAGAATGATACCTCACCAAGGCAAGATAATATATAAAGTGTGTTAAACTAGAAATATTACTTAATTAAATGCAGGACTGAAGCAGGGTTTAAAATTAGGAAATCAGTCAGGGAAGCAGAGTTCACAGATAAGTATTTCACAATGCAGAATCCACGAACAAAGCAATAGTCCAATACCTAGGAGCATACATCAATAACATGAGTGAGGCAAAAGACAAAAACTGGCAACAAACTAAGTCAGCAGAAGTAATGATGCAAGATCAAGGGTGGAAAGCTTGTCACAAAGAACCTAACACAATAGAAACTGAGAAGAACAGAGTGATGACTGCATACAACAAGGTGTGGATGAAAGGAAAAGAACACTGTGGTAATTAACATGAAACAAAAAAGTTGTGACACACACCCAGCAAACAAAGGTAACAGCCATTTTTTCAGTGATTAAATCCTAAAAGAAAAAATGAAAAGCTGACTAAAATTAAACAGAACTGAAACTATGATTAGTACTCCACAGTTGTTCAGCAAAACATGATTCTTCCTTGGTTTCACTCAAAAAGATTGTATGTAAAAATAACCATGTACCCATATTATAGATAACTATCTCTGTAGCTATTGATGTGGCAGAAAAATATCCAAGTTCAAAGAAAGTAAAAAATGACTACTGAGAAAGGTAATAATCCAAGCTGCTTCTAATGATGATAGCTATCGATGTTGGTCAGCTATGAGCAGTAACTCTAGCCCCTCAAGCTCATTCAAGCTGATAACACCTGGACAGCACAAGATGGTATAAAGTCAATGGAAGCCAAAGACAGAAGATTCCCATAAAATCTTCAATTGCTGCTGTGAATTTTAAGAGCTCTTTTTGGGGTTTATCAGCAGCTAAGTATGCCATTGTAAATTGTCCAGATAAACAACTTACCAGCTTTGTTCTGGAGTACAGTGTGTGAGCGACTACTTGCTGTTGAGAAAACCTGTTTGTCTGTCCTGAACTTTTAAAGATGCATGTTTTTTTTTGTCAAATTTACCGGCAAAACAATCATTTTCAACCAGAGTTCTGTTTCACAAGGATGTAGAAGATATTTAGCTTAAGAAAAACTGCTTCTCTAAAAAATAAACAACTAAATTGAAAAGTTTAATAGCATTGTGGTATGGTGCAGATCTGATTTGAATGAAAAATGTAATATCGGTTCAAACCTTTCTCTGGCAATGACAACAAAGCTGTCATTCCATGTTTACAGCATTGAAGGGGTTATGGCAATTGCTCTAATCTGTTCACTTGTATAAAGCAACTGCCATTTTGATAATTAATCTTCCTGGCTTTGGAGGGGGAGCCGAGGCCTAAACTCACTCATGAGTTCCTGTTATCTGGAGACACAGTCATTGTCAGATCTGCAGCTGCATAAACCATCCAAAACTTCCAGAATTGAGATAAAATTGCTCGTTAACCTAGACACATACCTAAAATTTGCTTTAATGTGACACCAGAAAAAAATGGCCTATGTTGTAACAGCAGTTTGGAGGCGAAAAAACTGTATTTTGACCAGTATTACTATATATTTGCGGAGGTTTGTTTGTTGAGGACAGCGTATAACATCTTGGATGGTGGATGATCCTACAAATCATACAAACTTGTGATAAATCTGATACAGGGGGTCAGATTTTGCGCCCAGATCAAATTCACCTGCTTACATCACACTGTCATGCATCACATGTGAAAAACTTTTGGCTCTGCAGTTATAACCCAACTGGCAGAATGCTATCATTTGATACCGATAGGCTCCTGCTCCACTGGATGCAAACTATCGCTGTATATCAGAGTCAGCTTTTGCGGGAAGCTGACAGCGTCCAGCCGCTGACTGATGGTACAACCATGAAGAGGCTTTCAAGAAAATGAGATTTCAAAGCCAGAACAGACACTCACTGATGGATTGCTCCTCAGCTTACTTTTATGATCCTCTGTTACTCAGTGGACGCGATGGATCAATAGAGGGTAAGTCAAAAGTCTCACTAATCAAAAATGGAGAAAGTGAATCGTGCAATTTTTGTTTATATTCTGCTCTCTATGATGTCTACAGCTATGTGTATTTTCAGCCACATATTTTGAATATAAAAAAAAAAATGAATAAATCCTCACTCTGATTCAAAGTGATGATGAGATTTCACTATAAAAGCAACACAATGTTCTGAAAAGTGCCATAGCAACAGCTGGTAAAGTAAGCAACAGCTGGATGGGACATGTGACTGAACGGCTGCCACACAGGGAATGAGCTATATTATGATTGATAATCCCAAACATTGCCTCAATTAAAGACACTATGCCAGGCAAGCATATCAGCTTGCCACAAACGCACATGCGTGACACAAGCCTTACACAAGAGGCAGCAACAGGACACGCACATTTTTCGGAAGTTCTCTGCTTTATTTGAGCCCTATCTGCTTTGACTTATGCTCACTTTTTATCTGCTGGTTATAAAAATGTCCTCCCTTTTGTAACAAGCTAAAGTCCCTTACACAACAACCACCTGTCACAAAATACTGATGACTTCATCAGCGTGATAATAATACAGGCAGTGTAACACGTGGTGAACAGCTGGTAATGCTACCAGTCTATCTGTCTGCCAGCATCCTTGCCCCAAGGGGGCAGCTGAGTGCCAGTCGCCTTATTTAATCTTATTACGCAATGCAACTTTTTCTTGATTTATTTTTTTGGCTCAAAAATGTTTCCCTATAAATAGTATTCCTGGTGATCCCAGATTTTTCCAAGAGAGGTGTGAACTTGGTATTTATTAAGCCAGCCAATGCTGGTAATTGGTGCTATTTTCGAATGCAGTTTTGAAAAGACTGATTCAGTGGATGTACCTACAGTTGGCCATGATGCTTTCTTCATTTTGTGACCTTATTAAGAAACTGTGTCTATCTAAACACAATAACGCAGATATAGACATTGAATCATCTTACTCCATTACGATGGCAAAACCATCTCGCAAAGACCATGATAACAAGGTTATATTGTTTGTATATTGCTTTTTCTGTAATTTATGAGCTTGCATAGTGAACTGTACACCAACACACATTTCGGAAGGTCAACTTGAGGCTAAGATGTTTATACAATGCAGCTCCTTATCCGATAAAAGATTTATGTTCATTAGTAAGGTGTCCTTCCTTCTAAGAGATTGTAAGTCCACTTGAAGCCTTCAAATGAACAAGTGGACATAATGGGTCAATATATATATATACATATATATATATATCATAAACCTATGATCAATTACATTTAACTATTTGTTATTATTAAGAAATTGTAGATTAAAAAGTACATGTAAGTAGCCTGGATTGTGACGTTTGTAGGCAGCTCCAGCTAATTTGCAACAGATCCTTATCTGTTAACCCAGTAACTGCTCTTGTCATATATCATAATAAAATGAACATATATGTCCCTCAGATTCTTCAGAAACAAGGATTTATATAATATGTAAGGGTAGTCTTTCTGTGCACACACTAGCTTCTTGTGTATAAACTGGTTAGGGTTTGTTAAGTGAGCCCTATCTCAAGTCTCTGCATCCATTATGAGCTGGAACTCACAATTCTCCTGTGAAGGTGGGCAGAAGTTCTTGGGTTACACAGTGCAACTTCTCTCTGCCTGCGCATTGGAGTGTGTTTACAAGTGCACCCAGTACATCTGACACTTGTGGGTAAACCTAGAACACAACACTCACACTACCGCTGCAGCAGGATAAGATTTGATCACAGACTTGTCAAGAGCAAATAAAGGACAATCCATCTGAGCTGAGACTAAATCTCTGGGATTATGATCTTTACAGTAATTAATAAATGCTTACATGTGTAATTCAATGATTGATAGTTCCACAAATTTAATGTCTTGATGTGCACTAGAGAAATATAGCATATTACACCATCTTAAAAGCCTTTGGTCAGTTCTAACTATATAGCTGTATGTAATCAAGAAGCCAAAATGCTCCAAAGAACAATTCACTATTCCTAACATCAACAGCTGAACTAAAAACAAGGTTATCCGTCATGCAATGTGAGAATACTTAATTGTATTTGTTCTCTACCTTGCAGGTTGAAAAAAACAGGGACAGTACAAATATGGGGGGAGTTGGTTGCATTTGCAGATTTTAGATGATACAGCAGGCACAGTTTGGCACATGATTAATAGTGCAGTTAGCCAAGTAACTGTAGATAAATCACAGATCCTGCTTAAAGCATAATCTTCACAGCTTTGATGTCAGCACAACTGTATACAAAGACTTTTATGTAGGTCAGGTTAATAAATTGTATTTCCACGGATATCCAGTGATTTGGAGTTATCTGGAGTGATAAAATGGAATTGTTTAGCCGTGAGTTAACGGTGTCACTGATCCAAAGTCCTCACAGGGATATTCTCACTAGATAATATTTTCCAAAGCCAAAGTTAGTTTCTCACTGGTATTCAATATTCCAACCCACCTACTGTGCCTCACTATAAGTAAAGATACAGGATTAAAAAAGCTTCCATCTGACTGCGGTGAGGACACATATGAAAGAATTTGTAACACATCTAAAGCCATTTCTTTCCATAAACATCTTCTCCTTTGGCCAATGGCCTCACTCATCATGCAGCACTGAGCACAGCACAGCACAGCATTAGAATCCCCTTTCATCTGCTTCAGATGTTTGC
The DNA here is from genome assembly GCF_036924035.1 of Leuresthes tenuis. Classification (NCBI taxonomy): domain Eukaryota; kingdom Metazoa; phylum Chordata; class Actinopteri; order Atheriniformes; family Atherinopsidae; genus Leuresthes; species Leuresthes tenuis. The sequence goes on from NW_027325373.1 coordinate 15,331,966, forward strand.
AAGGTACAGTTTTTTTCCCCCTATGTGAATAGTGAAAACATTAATCTTATCATCATATTTAAAAGTGCTTCAGGTATAATCCTGCATGTGCGCTTCTACCCTTTCAGTTTTCAGATCACTAGATGCAGTAGTCTTTTATTTCTTCCTTAATTTTAGGTGTTAAACCAGTTTTTATTCACTTGCAAATTTGTGTCCCTCTTTTTCTGTCATAGTTACAGTTTTGAGCTCAGGCAATATGATAGGCAGTGTGTGTACAAAGACAGAAGAGGCAAAGCATTTTTGGTAGTGAAGATTAAAAAAAAGAACATAAATTATTACGGTTGACACACAGCTATTTCAGTCTGTGTGATTACCCCGCAGACACTGCCTGGCAGTGGGTGAAGACTGCTTGGCAGCTGACTGTGTTTATGTGTCATGCCTGTAAATGTCCAACATACCGTTTGTGGGTCCGCTATACTTGCATCCCAGGTGTCTGGTTTACACTGTATGATACAGGCCTACTTTGTTTGGTATTTTAAGCTCCTGGGGAGCTTAACTAGGTCTCTTTCTCCTGTGTCATCAACTCTCTGTTTCAGTGTTTATGTTTGAGATTTATGGGGTTGTGTTGTCCCAGAAAATATATACTTGGGGGCCTTAAAGCTAACACCAGATAATATCCTGAGACTCATCAGGGCGTTGCAGAATTTATTTATTTCAGATAAGTGAGACGCTGAAAGAAGTTTTTTTTTTCTTACTCTCCGAACTGAAATATAAAAAGTGTTTACATTTCACCCTACCTCCTGTGTTTGGAAAAATGTTCATGTTAAGGTTGCAAACATAACTCAGCTTATATACCAGCATGCATATTTATACATCTCTTTATTTTTTAACAAGTAATCACGGTCAAACCCATCTGACAGCAGCATGGCCAGATGGTACCTAACAGATGTTCATGTGTACTAGGAATACAAAATGATTCCCAATTTCAACATCATTAACAACTACAAAGGTAGCAGGGGTGAGATGTTGCTATGTAATAAGTCACTGAACTGAAAGCTCTGTTGTTTAGAACTGGCTTCCAACTTCTGGAAGCTGCCAGTTTTGGCTGTTGGAGGCTGTGCAGATGCCCTTTTCCAGCCACTGGAGGTACAGTCCCAGCCATTGATGAGGAACTGACTGTGAGCCAAATAATGGATGGACAGTCTGCTATGCAACGTTTGTAAGCCAGAGATATTAGGCACCCATACAGTTTATTCAACTCCACAGACATTTAGCTGTTAGGACATATGTTGACATGGAAATCAATGTAAATGGAAACATTTGTTTTTTGGTGACAGTTACACGGGATTTTATTGACTCTACTAATGAGATATGGATGGGGATAACTGTTCACTCCCACTAAGAGAAGCAAGATGTCTTTAGGTGTTATATGACAATGGCTTAGCTTTAGAGTTTACACTCTGTTTTATTATGTGGCCAAATACAAGGTGGGTATCCTTAGTTAGAAGAACTTGATCAAATAAGAAACATTGTAGTCACATTCACCTCATACTGAATATGTCCTTCTCGGCGTACACAGTGGGTCACGTCCTGCTCTACTTTAACCTCTGACGGTCAATTGTTAGTAAAAAATCTGATGGTTTTGCATCTGTCTTTGCTTGCAAAATGAGAACCAGATGGGAGAGAAAATCACTCTTCAGTTGAGATTATTTGTCTGATGACCCACATGCGGAAATCAGACTGCCGCTGAGGTAATGGTATTGGGCAATGTCGGAAATGTTGCAACGAAGCAGTTGATTCATTGAAATTTAACAGAGAAAATCTGAGAAAAAGATCAAAGAACTGTGAAGCCTTCGTTTCCAAGTAATGAGCTGTCATATACCAGTTCTGCTGTTTGACTGTGCTGTATGTGACACATGGGTGGATGGATCACCATGGCCATGAAAATGTGCATAGATTATGGAGGTTAAAATGTATTATTACAGTGACATTGCCATCATAATCATGTTAATCAGGTATACTATTCACAAAGTTTACCTTCAATTGTATTTAGCTAGATGTTGTAGGATGTTGCAGGAATTATTATTTTGCTCCTATATCAAGCATAGAATTTGTGAAAATCTATCTTGAGAGTATTAAAAACATCTTTGCCTAAATTCATCCACCCAATGCTTTATAGTCAATACTCAGTTTATCTGTTATTAAGATATTTCAGTCTGGACCAAAGCGGTGGACAGGCAGACCAGCATTGAGCCAAACTAAACAAAACATCTAAGTAGAAAATAATTTAAAACTGACCTAACCTGATAAATTAAGTCTTTTTTTTTTAATTCATTTCAGAAATATTGTGTTGTCCCCACAGACACTTTTGCACTATTTATCAGAACAGTGTAGGTCTCCACCTTGGGCCACTTAAATCCTCTTTAAGTCCCGTAACACATCTCATCGTTTTACGCCACAATCTGTTTGAGGAGAACTGCAGTCTGATAGAACACTCATCAAAGGTTGCTATCATGACATCACATTGATTTATCATACCTGTCTAAAACAAATTTACAAATTACACACCACCATTTACTGGTTTGGGACGGCTATGTCTTACATGCCACAATGTCCCAATAATACAACTAGAAATGTATAAAAAATGCCAATAAAACTATTGAAAACTGGCTATAGCGTACTTACCCAAATCAGAAAATACTGTAAAAGTTTGATAAATCAGCTTGTCAGTTATAAGGAATTAACCTTATTTTTTTAGTTTATATAAAAGCTAATGAGGTGGAGAAATGTGGAGAATAACAAATAGATTTTTTAAAAATCTATACATATATATAATATATATATACATATATATGTATATATATATGTATATGTACATATACAGTACATATACACGGACTGTGTGATTCAATACAATTTTATTGGAAACTACTATTTAGGTTACTTTAATAACTCCAATGAACACAATTATGTTCTGTTTTAATCATTTTCTGGTAGTTTACAAGTAATGCGTTAATTTAAAGATATCACAAAGCACTAAAGTACCAGTAGTTATTACCAGAAAAAAAAAAGAAAAGCAAAATGGCAAAGTTTAGAATTATCTCCGTCTATCTTGCCAAGAAAACTTGTAATAGATGTTAAGTATTTGCCAAAATGTTGAACTAGGGGGGTGTCCTCTGAGTAGGCTGATACTGCAGATTTAAGTATTTCCAGCAACTCAGCTTTTGTCAGCTTATAAATCAGATACACAACCTTTGACCGATGTTGCATGCCCTCAAGTCTGTCCAGTCTTCCATCTGGCACACATCACAACAGCCGCTCGGTCATTTGGCAAGCAGGTGAAAACATCCACATGACATCACTGACTGAAACTGTACCAGAGTCTTAAGTGTCTCTATGGTACATGGGTCACACACTGCCTGTCCTGTCCTGTAATAAGAGACGAGAGGGTGCCAGCCAGTGTACTCAAACAAGGCCTTTGCATCCCAGGCACACATCACAGCAATTCAATGACCCGCAACCAAGTGCCCTTGTTTTCACAGCAGCACTCATCCATTCACTGTCTGGATGAAATGAGCTTCTCTGATTTTGGAGGTAAGAGGGAGGCGGCGGTGGTGTGTGAAGGGGATCGGGTGACCAGTCACATTCCTGTTTTGCCTCAATGAGACTATGTAGGTCACAGCCTCTTTTGACTAATTAAAAATTCAGGAAGGAGAGACCTGCTTCACTCCTCCAGAGGTGTGAAAAATATTGCACTACAAAGAAAAATAAAATCTCAAGTGTTCTGTAGAAAGTAATTGGAGTAAAACAGAAACTATTTAGACTTGTTTTTCAGCTCAGGGCCTTTCCATATATACAATAAACAAACAAATAACAAACTACAAAGAGGTGACATAATAGAATGTGGTTTTTTTTTCAGTTTTATTTGAATTTCTTTTTGAGGCCAACACTGAGATGGTCGGTGCACGGCGCTGGACGCAAGAGTCACCATGGTGATAAAAAAAAGGAATCAAATATTCTAAATGAATTATTGCAATTACGGAAGACAATTAAAAGAGCACAAAACCAGTTTTTCTTTGACCACGCCTTGACTGGTCAGAGCTCTTTTGGCAGGATGAGGGGAGCACAGTCTATATTAGGCAGATGGTCATAATGTTATGGCTGGTCGTTGAGTATACGACCCTGCAGTGTTGATTCCATACATTGTATTGAATTACTATGTCCACCCAGGTGCATTATCAATGCAGGGCATGGGCTGATGAAAATCAACTGCCCGTTGCTCTTGCTAAAGCCACATCTATGCGAATTTTGATGGTGGAGGAAATGTTGATCATTTTGCTGATATCCATTAGTTTCTTTGAAACTTTGCAATTGCACTTGGGTTCAAAGAAACTGAGCTGAACCAACAAGGCTAATACTTCTATCAGAGCCCATAGGGAAATGATGTTGTTGCACTGTATATTAGAACACAGTCATTGTAGCGGGTCGTTATGTAAGACTATTGCAGCTGGTAGGAATGCCCTCTTGAACCAGTGCATATTGCTCAAATCTAAGCATAATTGGTCTAATTAAAATGTGCCATACAAGCAGATTTTTTAAGGGATCTCATGGTTTAAAGCAGGGCCAGCTGCTGTTGTGGCTGTGGTAGAAAGCTTTTGTGTGACCATAACAATACTGGCACCAGTTAGAGAGATGAAAGTGTCAGTTCCGCTCAAGTCTAAATAGGTGTATTAGTGGAGTGATTTGACCAGACACTGTTTAACATCAGTATGTTGTCATCCATTTGCTCTGATCAATGAGCTGACAAAAAGATACATCATCAGCTATACAGGTGTGTCTGTGTGTGTCAGGGGGGGATGACGTCTGCTCATTCTCAGTGATCTCTTGAATTTGGTTTGATGCAACAATCAGACTGCCCTCCTCTGGGAATAGAAAATATTGCAAGGGTATAATGTTTGACCAAAATGGTTTTACACTGGTCAAAAATACTGATTAACTCCAACAATGCTTTATCTCTCTCTTTAAAATTGGTTCAGATTATCAGTTGTTGCTTTTGGTCCTTCTTTCCATTAGAAAATCGTCCAGAAACAAAGTGTAGATAAACCTTTCATTTAGGGAGGGTTCAGTCACAAAGCATGTCAAAAGTTAGCCCAGAATGATTATTAGTCACTGCACCGCCTTCTTTTTCTTTTGTTTCTTCAGTCCACTTAATTCTGTAGATACAGAAGACATGGTGAATTAAATTTTACATATCGGGTCCAGATCATCTCTTTGTGGTAGAGATCTAAATCAGATTTAAAACGCTGTACTGTTTAGGCCTGTAATTCCATCTGAAATCTTTCTGTGGCTGTGTTTGTGAGGGATGATCCGCACTACATCTTAGTGATCTCAGTGTACACTTATGTCCCCTTGTGTTTGCCTGAATGACAACTATGTATACAAATAGGATTTCATACACTATACCCGAGTTCACACCTGCTTCCCATCCTGTAGAATCAAGGCAGTCTAATAAAGCTGCACCAGATATCCGAAACAAATCACTGGCAACTTTTTTTTTTTTTTTTTCTTTCCTTGGCCTTTCCAAATTTGTGCACTTGCTATGTTGATAGATGGATGTTATATTTATACTCGGCAAAGCTTCTCATGAGAAACACTCGTGCTTTCAGCTGCAGGGCTGCTGACGGCAGGCTGAATTTTGCCTTTCTGGCCACACAGCTCACAGGGAAACAGATGGGTAATAAGGTCACAGCAGACGTCTCACTAGCGCGGACAAATTGCAGACACACCAGCTGTGCTGACTCAGGACAACATTAAACTCAGGGGAATGGAATTAAGAACCATTTTTGTGAAATAGAGAAGTCGCTGCTATCTGTTTTATTCCCTTTTCATCTGGAGACCCTCATGGATATGTTCAAAAAAAAAAAAAAGGCCTCAAAATCTATATTCTCGGTCAACAATTCAAAGCTGAGCATGTGTGGAGCGCATTGTTTGATCAACAATAAATGTGTCTATTATTTACTCAAGGTTTTCTCTGCTCTAGCTGCTTGGTCTGAATAATAGCAGGCGATGGTGATCAGTGTTTCCCAAAGTCCAATGTGACATTTTCTGGTGTTTTTCCAAGAAGGTATTCAGTTTATTCTCATGGAGATCTAAACAGAATAGAAAACATTCAAATTCTTAACACATTTATATCAAATACCATTTATACTTAAAACATTATACCAAAGTTCTTATTCAAACACTCTTTATTTTACAGTGACTACAGTATGTGAGATAGGTCATTAAATTATTACATATTTTCAAACAAACAGGCACATAAAGTCCATTATTGTGGTTTACTCACCTATGACTTTAAAAATCGTTTTCTTTTCCCCAGTAATACCACTGCAATAATTTCAACACCATGCACGGTTGGAAAATAAAAAAAAAACACATTTTTGCTTTAAATCAACCAACTCAAACAGTACGCTACTATACAAGTTTGGCGAATAAAAATCTGTGTTCAGTGCAATGTGCATGGCATCGGAGAAGATACATTCATGGCCAGCTTTAGTCCTCGGTGTCTGAGCTGTCTGCTGGCTCTGTGTTGTGGGTCAGCATGTAGTTGTCCATGTCGATGGAGGGGCAGTTGTGAATGGAATAACGCAGACGTTCAGCGAGGACGGCCTGGCTTGTGTACGGCGGCAAGCGAAGCAGGAAGAAGCAGGTCTGAGCAGTAGGGAGTCCATTGATGGGCTAATAGTGAGTTGTAGTAAAAAAAAATTAAAATTAACAAAAGCTCTGTTATTTTACCAATATTTTTTCTCAATGTCATGTCACTAACAATTTGTTCGTTTGAATGACCTTACCCTATCCACCTTGATGATTTGGAACTTCTGTGAGATATCAGCTGGATTGGAAGGCAGCCTGGACCTGCCAGAGACGAAACGTAGGAAAAGCACCCGCTCCTCATTGGTGAATTCCTCCAAGCTCTGCCAAAACCAGCCAATTTGCTGGTGGTTGTCGGTGATATCACGGTAACGCACCAGCTTCTTCAGCATCTCAACAGAGACCTCCGGCAGGCCACAGACAAGCTGCTCCAGCTGCTGTGCTGTCAGCAGGGAGAGGAGGGGCACAGGGATGATGGTGGACATGCCCTCTCTGACTGCAGCCACCTGGACAGAACAGAACAAAATGAGCTTTGATGCTTCTGAGGATGAGACGACAACAACAATTAGGCTGTCCAATGAGCGCCAACGGAAACCGATCGGTGTTTAAAACAGATTCATTTTGCACAGTAGAAGTAGTAGAAAAGCATATTTGTAACCTTAAATTATTGCTGCTTAGGTGTGCCGGGCATTAGCTCAATGTCAGTAGAAAATTTGTGTGCTGTTTTCATTGCTTTATGCATGCTAGTAGTTTTACTAATACTAACACTGTTAATAAATACAAACAACAAGTAACACTTCAGCCCTCAAACCTGTGAATCCATCTCATGCAGTCTGTAGTCCATGGCTCTCTCCACATATTCAGTTCGGTTGGCATAGGTTAGGGAAATGTTTTGACCTCCAGGTACCACAGGTACAAGCCTTCCATCTGCACTGTGAGCCATGAACGCATCCAGGGGGATCATCTGCCGAGGGAATTATGATAAAGGGATAATACAGAAAAGAAAGTGAAGGCTTGAAAACAGAAGAATCTGCGCATTATTCAGGTTGACAATCTAAAAGGAATATTATGATGAATTAACTCTGAAAGGAGCCAGTTTTAACAGCATCTTACCACGTGGAAATTATCTTCGGTGATTCCGCTGTTTTCTAAGTGAAGGATGCCTTGAAGGGTGCGGTAGGTGAGCAGGTCTACCTCCTCCAGGTCAGATCCCCCCAATGGCATCGAGCAAAGCTGTTTCCACACCCAAGGAGCCAAATGTAAGTCAAGAGGCTTTTTAGTGCGAATGGCTACTGCCATGAGGATACCCAGGAAGCGAAACTGGACCATGTGCTCTTCTGAGTGTGCCGCTGGACTGAGCAAGAACCTAGAAGGGTATGCAGCAATTTCCAGAGGTATAGATCATTTTTGATGATTGGATATTCTGTTATATTGTCTAAAAGACTACAAATGTGCACCTGTCTGTGTTGCTGCCCACATCTGCAAAGCTGTTGGGAGTATGAATCAGAAGCTCCACCACACCAGACTGCAGCTCCTGGTGCAAACACACATATTTCAGATTGCATGATAATGGTAATGATAATGGTGTAGCCAAAAGGATTTGCCATCTATGATGCTTTTTAGACCTGCTTAGTTTTCATTCTACCTGGCACATCTCAGTGATTGTATCATCAAACACTCCCCCAGCATCGTCAGCTCCCTCCCCCACCAATTTGACCTTCCAGGCTCGTGATGGCAGTCGCAGTTCAAGAGGATTCAGGCTCACTACCTGCTTAGCAATCTGCACAAAGATGGGCTTGCTCGAACGCCCTCTGTAGGAGTGAATTGGACAGTTATATTCTGATGGGCACAAACTGCAAAAGCAGACATAAAACCAAAAGAAAGTTGCATATACTTTTAAAAAAAATCTTGAAAGCAAAACGATCAACGTGCCAACTATAAGTCCTGACATTTTGCGGTTGGCCAGTTGGAAACACAGCAAGCTGTTCTGGCCACCTCCTGTTTTTTCCACCAGCTGAACCCTGAAGACATTCAGTTCCTGCCAACGGACTAAACATCATGGTCATTCTTACCTTGTGGATATCCGCTTGACAGTGATCTGTGGCCCATATGTTTTACCCTGGGTCATTGTCCTGCCGATTGAGCGCACAAGAGGCAGAGTGTTGACCTTGGGTGATAGAAGGCCTCTGAGTTCACCCCGAATGATGGCTGCCGTCCCTGAACTGTAGCGTGAAGTAGACGTCTGAACACAGAGAAGAAAAGGGATGCAAAGGGCAGACTATCGAGCAATACATGCAACGTATTTGCTTTAACAGATTTAAAAGGACAGCAGTGGGGCTAAAGATACCGGGTTCTTTGTGTCCAGATTGAGCAGCCTCCAGGATCTGTACATGAGATCAGAGAAATGGTAGAGCACCCTCAGGCGCATGCTGAGGACATCAGGGCTGCAGTCTTTCAGAGTGTTGTACTGTGGAGGGACTGACTGGGGAAGACCAAGCTGGAAATGTCCAGCACCACCTGCCAATGAAGGTAACACATGGAGTCCCAAGTACGTCCCTCTCTTGGATCGTAGTTCATTTGTGTGCATGGGTACTTTAAGACTGTGTTTTACCTGAAGTTTTCATAGAGGTAGAAGGAGTTGTCCATGCTGCACTGTGACAGCGCCCAGCAGAGATCTGTCTGATCTGTTTACCCTGGAGGGCAGTTATGAGTGTCGGCTCCTTCACTGGATTGCAGTGTCCAAGGCCAAGCTGGAGTGAATGCAAAAAAAAAAAAAAAAGAAGCAGTTTTTAGAGTGCCACTGAAAGAAAGTGCAACATTATCTCTATATGGAGCCTTCTGGTTACCTGTCCCTCACTGTTGCAGCCCCACGCATAAACATCTCCAGTGGAGGAAAGGGCGAGTACATGTTCACAACCCACAGCAATGTCCTCTATAAACAGCCCCTCCAGGGACGGCACCACCTGAGGGGTGGATTTATTCTTCAACATGGAATCTGGCAGACCAATCAGACGGTCTGAAGGAAGGGCAAAAGAAAGCACAAATAATGGCAAAAAAAAATATACATACAGGCTTTTTTCTTCTTTTTGCAGTTATTAATTTTGGCCACCTAATGTTCTCAATTTACACGCCACCATTATTATGTTACTCCTTGCAGGAGTAACAGGGAAGGACGGCTGCACAAATTAGTCCAAACTATTTCATCCGCTTTAGATGTATACAAAAAACTAAACTTTTGTTTATGGCCTCGTCTTTTGGATTTCACAATTTAACAATTTCCAAATAATTCAATGCTTCTCAGTTATGAAATTCCTGCAAGATGAATTGCCTTTTACAATAAAATGTACCTTGTCCAAATGTGTAAACATGTCCATCACAAGCCAGGACCACAGAGAACTGAGTCCCACCACTGACTTTCTTAATTCCCTTGTTGCAAAGCTGCTCCACTTTCTAAAAATAAGAACAACCAAAGACAATATTTAATCTACAGTAAAATATATCTGTAAGGGAGGTAATGGTGAGCATCTCTCTTGTACTCTTACAGTAATTACATTCTCAGTTAAAGCAATCAGATGCAGAGTAACATAAACATACTGTATTTGGTGATTCCTAAATATGAAGTTTGCTTAGTGTTAACATACCTGAGGGTAGAATTTTGCTGTGGAGGAGCCGGTTCCTAATTTGCCATAATCCCCGTCTCCAAATGCCCACACGACCATGCCATCCAGAGACACCACTAATGTGTGGTTGAGGCCACATGACACCTGAGAAATGTAAGTTAGGCTTTCAATAATGATTTCACCTTCGTGGAATCTATATTGTTGTGTGAATTTTAAAAAGCAGCCGTCCATTTCTCACCTGTCCTACATGATATGCCTCTAGTGCAGCCACCCTTTCAGGCAGCATCTTGTTGGACGTTGACCTTTGACCCAGACGCCCAGATTCACCACTGCCGAACGTGAACAGTTTCCCATCTGCTGTAACTACGGCGGAGTGTCGGAATCCACAAGCAAGCTGGGTAGACCAAGCAGAGAGTTTTCAAAACTGTGTTAAATGAATGTGTCTATAGGAGGATTTCAAGCTAAGGCACCAGGAATTGAAATGCCCCAGAGCTTTTCCTCATGATGATTATTTCAGCACTAGGCCTTCTGCATTTCTGCCGGTGATCTGTACCTGGATGACTTCTTCTCCTTGTAAGGCCTCGATCTGTTTGGGTCTCCTTTGTCTTTCACTGTTGCCGTGGCCCAGTTTTCCAAAATCGCCATCTCCCCAACTGAAAACCTCACCAGTTTCAGTCAGGGCCATCGAGTGTCCATCTGAACCGCAAGATGTCACCAGCTGTGTCACCACATACCCTGCCCACAGATTTGATAGCTAGTTAATCTCACTTTAGAAAGAAAAGGATTGAGATAAAATAGCGCTTGGATACTGGAAGAACTAAAATGAACATAGTTACACCTCCTTTCTGTTGTGGACAAAAACATAGAGACAGGAGTAAAACAATAATGAAGGTAGCACCTTGAAATGCAGAGATAATAGTGGGAACATAGAGATCATCAGAGTTCCCCTGGCCCAGTCGACCATATTGTCCTTCTCCAATGGCCAAAACTGTCCCATTGGATTGGAGCAGAAACGTACAGTTCTGACCACAAACCACCTGAAAAGACCCACAAAATACACACTTTTTTTTTTTAAAGTGGCAACCACAAACAAAGACTATGTATTGGGTGAAAAAGTGGTTACCTGTTGTGTCTGTAACAAAGAGGGTGCAAGTGTAGGCATTGTGAGGTTGGTTCCCATTCCTGCCAACTGCCCATAGCGCCCATTCCCCCACAGATACACCTCAGTTTTGCCTCCTTGTTGCCAGTCCTGAAGAACACATTTAAGACTATTTCAACAATCTAAAATTACTGATGGCTTCTTTTGAGTTTAGCTGGTTGGACACCTTTTGCTTTAATATTGCTCTTAAATAGACGAAGACAGCTAAGATACTACCTCTGGTCTGTTGGTGGCCCATGACATCAGCTGTTCATCCATACTGAAACTCCACTTACTATTGTCCTAGAAGACAAGTTACCGGATAAGTCACTGTAGAAGATGGTGTCTCACTACGTACTCTATTGACAACAATAGCCTTAATACTTACCAGTGCTTTGGTAATGTTAGTGTCTTGCTCCTCTTGAAAATCAGAAACAATGAAGGACTCAGGAAAGGCAGTACCGCTGGCAATAGCCTCAGCGCTGCGAACAGTAGTGGCATAAGAGAGCAGCCAGCTCCAGTCTGTTAAGCAGGAATGAGCATCGGGATAGGTGTGGTGAGGTGGCCGTGGGTAAGAGCACAGGTGTTTTTCTAAGGACAAACCAACAGCCAAGGATGCCAGACTCTGCAGGAAGGTACTGTGGACAAGCTGGTCACCAGCTGCCACGTGGGTCTGCATTAGGAAAAGAAATTGAAATCCATGTGTCATCTGACATCACCAAAAAACGCTCCAAAGCAAATTTAACACATAGTTTCAGTAATGACCCGCTCATAGCTGTACTGCTCCTGCAGTAACAAGGGCAGTCTCTCCAAGAAGACAGCCAAACAAGGTGCTCGATTCAGCCCCAAGATGTTCTGGCTTTTGAGGACCATGCGACAGGATGCCAGGACGTGGTTTTGACTGATCCAGTCAGGAGTGCAACAAATCAACAAAACATCCTGGAAATTACGACAAGAGCTATTAATAAAGCAGCACTGTGAAAACAAATGGTCATAGAAATGAACACACATAAACTTAAGAAATGAAGCCTAAGAATTATGCAAATTACCTTTGACCTCCCAAAGCAGGCAGCTACACCTAAGTTTGGTATCCAGGTAGTGCTAACAACTGAACCCAGTCCTGTCACAGTCTGTAACACTGAGCCATCCTGCAAGAGGCCGAAAGAGGGAGGATTCAACTTCTGAAATTATACAGTTTTATGCAACAGTGGAATACCAGAAGCAATTGCTTGATTATAACATGTTGATTCTTCAGATTGAGATAAAGGGATTTTTACTCCAAATTTATGTCAAGAAGTGGTAGCCACAGAGAAGCTCATTTTCTTACAGTACCTGCAGAGACCAGATGTTGAGCAGCCCGCCTATCCCTCCAGAAACCAGTGCCAAGCCACTGGAGCAAAACGACAAGGACTTGACTGCTGTAATGTGACCATGAAGTACGAATGCACATTTTGCACCATCCTGCTGTATGAAACGAAGAGGAGGCAAATACCCCATAAGCCCATTTTAATTCTATAAACAACTGGCATATACAGTAGATCACAACTGAAAGTGTTAAAAGCAAAGTTTTGTGACACCTACACTGCAAAAAGAAAAAGGCTCCATCAGAAAATCCAAACTAACCTTGACCTCAGTGCTTTTATCCTGGCACTGGGAGTTGTTAAGTATGTTTGGCAAAGATACAATGGTGCCCCCTTGTGGTAGTGTCCAGACATACACCGAGCCATTCTGACAACCTCTACAGAAGCATGAAGAGAAAAGTATGAATCTATAACAAGCTTGAATTAAAAAAAGGGGGAAAAAATTGCTGAAGATAATTCAAACAAAGGCTGGCTATTCAGAAAAATAATCAAAAGTGACTCTATTGAACTCACACAGCCATCATGAGCCTGGGATCAGGTGATCTGCCAGCAAGTGGGCACCATTCTGCAATGTTAACATTTCCAGTGTGGAAGAGAGTGTGCAGGGTCACCCAGGCGCCACCAGAGCGTCCTAATATTTTCACAACCTCTGACCTCCCCAAACAGAGTAGCAAGTGTCCAGTGGGGTCCCATTTTAGGGAACTTACACTGTCCTGTAGAGAGAAGGAAAAGAACGCAGTCAGAATAACAGCATACAATTAGAGGATAGATATGTGTGGCACAGAAGGGGGATGGAACACGTTAAAAGGCACTTCAGAAGGAAAAATTGTCCCAACATGTAGATTTATTGGGTGTAAAGTCAATGCAGAGAGATACCAATTAGATTAGATACCAGATTAGGTTATAACGCGTGTCATCCCAAATTGAATCTTTTCCAATTTAATACTTCAGTCACCATTAACTACGAATCAAAATTTGATTCGGAGTTAATGATCAAGTAATAGTTAACTAGCAGTTAGTCCCTCATTTGTGTTAATTAGCTTGCAAGAAAAAAGCTAAAATATCGTCCCTTCTTGTAAATCTTTGCCAAGTATTTTGTTGATGCACAGATCAAGGAAAGGACACAGAATGACATGAGTATTTAAAGTGCCCAAAGCAGATTAGACTCCACTAAAGTAAAATGGAGGGAGGGAGAGATCTAGCTGCTCGGCCCAAACTAGCAACAAGGTACAAAGAACCATGGTCTGACAGGAAACCAATCTCATTATTAATGAGAGTTCAGCCTTACAGAAACATTATCATTGATCATGAGGGGCAAAATATACGGACACAAACCCTGAACTCAGCCTGAAAACTGTCAGTACACCACGACTATTTGATGTTTTGTCCTACTTTCTGATATGCTATACAGTACAGTACTTATGATGAATCTGAAGTGCATGACAAACCTGGAAGAGTGACAGCATTACAGGCTGCATGTTCCCACAGCTCTCAGTTGTGGCCAAAAGGATCTTCCCACTGGGATAGCCCACAGCAAAAGGCTTGTCCTCAGTGTGCCAGGCTATGCACTGGGGGGCTAGGCAACATCAGAGAAGTTAATAGTATGTTTTTGTTTCTTTTTATGAGTTGTCTTAGAAGATAAAAACCTTTCTTGTGTTTTGACAATAGATCTCTTGATCTAATATGACTCAAATAAGTCTATGAATCACATTATTTAACTATTTTTATCAAGTTTATTCATACTCAAAATGGTGTGATCCCAGAAATGTCCATTTAAACACACGATATAATCACACCAAAAGCGTCTCATAAATTCTTTGGGAGTCTTCAGTAAACACATATCATGATTGATTTGAAATATTTTATGCAAATTGAGTAAATATTTTTACAAAGTGTGTTCTCACCTTCTTTCTTGTGGCAGTGGGTTAATTCAGTGCTCTTCACAAACAGCTCTGTGTCCTGCATTATGACTTGCAGCCAGCAGAGGGAGCCATCCAACCGTCCCACCAACAGGCTCTCAGCGGGTCTGTTCTTGCTGGCTGCTGACTGGTCGAGCACCCACAAGCTGAAGCTCTGGGCCCAGCAAAGAGCTGTGACTCGAGAACCCTGAGCCTCCACATGACAGAGAGATCCTGAAATGTGGAAAAAAAAACAGGGCATACAATAGGAGCTACTGTTCTCACTAGTTAGCATCTCATGCGATCAATTATGGGCGGATGTGTCACAGAATCTTTTATGTGCATGAAACTGTCACCAAATTGTTCAAAGAGGAATTTTCTCTGTGTTACCCTTTAAGCCGAGTCGTAGATGTTGTAAATTCTAAAAATTCTTGGATTATTCAACTTGGATCCTTTTTTGTTTTGTTTATGGCATGAATTATTGACAGGCACAAAGGTCTTTGCCATGACTGGAAAAAAAAACTGCAGTGTTTTAACACAAGGCAGAGGTACAGGGCATTCCCATTAGAGTAGAAGGGATTTTTTCAGTGCATCGTTTTATGGTTTTATAGGAAAATAAAAATCATAGGGAGCCTGACATCTCACAAATCAACTGGGCTACTGGGCAGCATGAGGAGGACCTATCCAATATTAGGCAGGTGGTTATTATGTTATGGCTGGTGTATCTTGACAGTGCTAAGAGACGAATAGACTGACCTCTGATGTTCATGATATTAATGTGTTTGTTCTCAGGAGCAGCCAAAAATTTCCCTCCAGGACTCCAGTGCACAGGAGACATAGGTTGACATCTCCCAGCTCTCTCGCTACTTGATCTGTCTGTCTTACTGTAAAGCGTCAATGGGAGAAAATGTACCTGTTAGTCTATAGTAACTCTTGTGTCGAACACAAAAAGGTTTCGAAATCAAAATGAACACATCAAACTGATCCTTTCAAAATACACACCACACAATGAAGCCATCTTTGTACAAAACAATGTGTTTCCAAGCAGAAATAACCTGGTAATGCAGGAGAAGGTGGTCTGTAAGTCCACAGTGTTTTGGCTGATAGTCCATAGTTGCACCACCTTGTCCTGAGAGCATGTAGCCAGCAGACTCTGCTCGCTGCTCCAGGAACAGCTGGCCACCTTTACAGAAAGTAAAACAAACCAACAAAAAGCTCTATCCATTATATTCCTCACAGCTGACTTGGAAAAGTCAAATTTGTCCACTCTACCATTAAAAGTGCCAATGAGCAAATGCTCAGTTGAAGGAGTAAATAGAAACTGTACACAAAACTCACCTTGTTGTAATGTCCTTCAAGTCTCTTGAGAGAACATTTGCGCAAGTCACCAGCCAGGTCACTGTATGTTTGGGGTCGATGCGGACTGTCCCTCCCTGCAGCTGCCAAGGCTTGCACCAGCTGCTGAGCTGCCCATTGCCGGTGTTTACTGGTCAGCCTTGCAGACAACACACATGCTGCCAAAGCGTTTGCCAACTCCAGAGGGCTCACTCTGCCACTCAGATGTGGCAGAGGGGATGGAGGCAAAGATGAAGAGGACACCCCTTGGTTTCCTGCATCTAGGCCAAATGGATATATTAACACAGACGATCTACCACGGATGACCCTGTAATAATCATTTTGTCTCTTTCTCTCACCATTAGCTTCATGTTCAGCTCTATCTGGACTGTGACAGTGAGCGCTCTTTTCAGTGAGCAGTGACACCAGACTTTGTGTGACCAGGAACGTTGGGGGTGTCTGGTCATTGTGGTCTCGCTGCTGCTGCTGGGCTCCCTGGGTGGCAATCGTTAGAGGGGTTCTCTGCTGTGGGTCAGTGATGGCTCCAATGTTCACCCCGGTAGCTGCTGCCATTAGGTCCTTAAGGCAGTAACATTGCACAGAGTGACATTTTAGAGCTTTGCCATTTCCTGTATTATCAACATCTCAGCAGGTCACAACTGGACCACTGCTTTAATGCTTAAATAATTCCTTACTGTTGCAGCTGTGCAGTTGCATTTGAAGGTTTATGAGCCCTAAAGTATTTTTAAACCTCAAACTTCATACATGTTTTTAAAAAAGGCAGACAAAGAGAACCCAATTTAGTCCATGAGCAAACCACACTATACATGGCAGTTTGTTATCATTATCCAACATAACTTATCTGTGGGAGGAAAAGTCAGTACTCAGGCAGGTGGCCACTCAGTGCTGCCAAGTGCTCAAAGGGGGGAATATACGTATGAATATATTATATGAAATGAATTGATAGTAATGTTTTGTTTCAGGATTTGCTCAGACAGTCATACCAGATACTGAAACCACAACTTTACATACTTTTGCAAAACTTTGCATACTTTTTTCATGTATATTCTTACAAAAGTTTGTTACACAAAAAGTAAAAAAAAAAGCTTCTGTTGTTGGGTTCTCTTTATCTATTTTCAGTTATTTTCAACCTTCAATGTGACTTAAAAAAAACTGACCTGAGTGCATATCTCCACAAGCTGCCTGTAAGCAGTGGGGCTGTGGGACACCACGCTGCCAATGGCTGAGGTAAGAAAGCTGAGGCAGATGGAGTTGTTGCATTCTGTTGCCAGTCCCTTCACACCTGACTGATTGTCCACACAGGTGTGAGCCCTGCCTCCTGCCGCTAAAGTCATCAGACGCACAAGTATACGGATATCTGCCAGACCCAAGGACTCTAGTCCATTAGACTGGCTGCACACTGATGCACTGCAAAAGAAGGCAGAAAAGAACTGCGTAAAACACTTATTGGAAATCACCCATTATGACGTTCTCATCATGCTTACCTTGAGGCAGTCTGAGACAGCGCTCTCATCACCATGCTGTACGCCAGCAGAATCTGAGCTGTGGATGTGACTCTTCGTAAGGCTTTTAGTCTGTCATGTGAGTCCCTCAGAGATACTGCCTGCTGCCCGAGGCTCAGAGATGTCTTCTGCTCAACAAGGGTGTTACCTAGTGAGGAACGCACACTATTTAATGGATTTTTTAATGGAAAATGCATCAAGGTCCAAATACAAGACTCTATGAGACAGCAGTAGTGTGTTCGTCCCTCAGATGGCCAGCTTTGAGAAATGAATGATGAGTCACTATGCTACAGTTGCTTGGATATTAATGCAGGCAACAAGCACAGAAGAAATGTGGGCGAGTGTTACAAATGTGCTAAATTATCAGAGGAAGAAATCACAGAACCATTTAATGCAACGAGCAGGGAGATAATTGGTTTTTGAAAAATGATTACCTAATCCCAGGTACATGGCAAGAAAGTTGTTCTTTACAAGTTAATAGGAGTTGCGGGTGGCTGGAATGATGTCACCCTGCAGGCTTAATTTGATTTCTTTTTTTTAAATGACTTCAGTGGTCGGGACCTGGAGCAGCATATTATTACATCTGCACCTATTTTTAAACGATGTCTGCATTCTTTGGTTAAAACACTAAATTTTCACCCAAAAAAATGTCTATATATGATTATATTATAGGTTTCCTAATGTATAGTGCAGGTTTGCATGGGCATAAATATAATTTATGATGTACAAAATGTAAAATAAAACAATAAAAAAACATACTTTTCAAATGTCTGATCCCCTGGAATTTGGTTTTACCTACAAAAACATTAAACTTAATGAATGTCATTCATAAAAAAAAATTAATCTTGATTTACCAAAACAAAAAACAATATTTATACCTTTGGCAGCCGTCCTTGTAGGACATCCTGAGCTGTAAACCAGAGCTCCGAGTGGATCTGGTTCAGTAAAGACAATTGGATCTGGTACCAGCTTCTTCTCAGTCAGACCCAGTGGTCTCAGCAGGAGCCCAAAATCTTCCAGTCCTGTCAATTTGTCTGAGTCAAACTCATCTTGGTGGCTCATTTCCCAGTCATCTGAGCAAACAGAAGCACCATTCATACTTTAAAAGAACCATTAAGACTAATCATTGCAATGATTGTATCCTTTTAGTGTATGGCTCTTAAGAATGAATGTGATCTACCATCTGAAGTGCTGTCCACTTGACCGATTAAATCTGATGTCAGACCTTTAATCCTGCAGCAAAAAAACGACACAACACTGAGTAATACAAGTGTGAAAAGAAGAAACAGCCTCGCCACCAGCTTTTCTCCCACATGTAGAATGTGCAGTATTTCCCACATGCTGTATATTTGCTTTACCTTTCATATTTGGAATTTGGATCGCTTATGTTTGCAGTCAAATACTTTTCTCTGCAGGAGCTGCACAGAAGGTAGAAGGGGAAGTTGGAGCCACACTCCCCTTTGAACCAGACATCCACATAAGCACCAGTACTGTCATAGCCCTTGCGGGCAGCACTCTGCCCACACCCTGGATGTCTGCGCTTTATGTGATTGTTGAACTGCAGAGTGAAGGTGTTGCACAGCTCGCATTTCACCATCTGACTGTGTTCTTCTCCAATCTGAAAGAAGGGTAGTACAGAGGATGATAACACATCGCAATACAAGCACAACAGGAGAATATTACAGGGAAAGAATACACACTGTGATCAAAGCACGCCCATACATGAAGCAACATATAAGGCCTGCAAGCAGCTCTGCATCTTTAATGGTTTCCATGAGAAATCTAACTCCAAAATGAGTGTCTGAATACTGAGACTGAAAGAGGTCATTACAGAATCATGAGTGGACATTGTTTCATTCAAGTTAAGTAATAGTAATATGTGTACATCACCTCCACTATCTGTAGAGTGTCTCTCTCCAAACTGAAGAATGAAGGGGTGAGCAGGTCCTCATAAGTTTCTTCGTGGTAGGGGTCATCCATGTATCCCAACTCTGACTCCACAGTAGAGTACGGATGGAACTCCACCTGCTCCGGCCAATCACTGACTGCTGTGTGCTGCTGGTACAGCTGTGGGAGGGGACTCGGCGATGGCAAGTCTGAAAATATGATGGAAAATGCAGATAACTTTATTCATTTCCACCAACAATAGAGCCTTGAACTAAAACGTGCACTTCGTTGCCACGTCTGTGCTTTTGACTCTGACCTGCCCTTCGAAAGGAAGTTCTCTGAGTGGGCCCTGAGCGTTGCCGCCGTGCTGGAGGAGGTCTGTTCCTAGTGAGGTGCACATCCAAAAAGTTTTCTCTCTCTATCCAGTCTAGCCCTGTCAACAGGCTGGAAAACAAACAATAAAGTACAGCAGATTACGTTTTGCGTTTTTAACAATGTTAAAACCACCTGTACACTATCTTCTAAAATCCCCTACCTCTCGGTGGTCTGGCTGGTGGGGCGTTCAGGACACTGCACTGTCTCTGGCCCATCTGGGGACGGGGTGTCAGGAGCACCCTCAGGTCTTGGTGATTCAGGTGCCTGCTGGTCCTCGGTCAAAGGGTGCTCTAGCATCCAGCTGGCCAACACCTCAATGGTTTGAGAGTCCAAGTCACCTGCAACATCTATGAGGGACCACAGGGAAGTTGAACTGTCAAGAGTTCAAAAGGAAAATATAGATCATGTGGTGCTACGTGGCTAACTATTTACGGAAATCACCATCAGTGGACGGTGCTACCGTGTATGGTCTGAGCTCAGACTGAAACGTCTGTTCACAGGAATGAAGTGTGACAAAGCTTGTTGTAAAAATGAAGAAGTGGATTAAAGGAGAACCTAAAATTTGGTTTGAGAAAGGTAGTGTCCATCTGAATTGATGCGATGTGGAAATGTAGTGGGAAAAAAATATACATTTTCACTAATTTACATGCACAAAATACATTGTCTGTGACATAAATGTTGTCTTTTAGCATGCTTTACAATTAAGATTGTGAGATTCTGTGATTCAAACAGCAAAGAAAAAAACTTCAAAAATGAGCTGGCAAAAGAATCTGTAAAAGGGTTTACTAATCATATCGATCTGTGGGTTAGCCGCTAGGGTACATATCATTTTGAGGTGGGAAAACATTTTCAAAACAACACATGATGTCGTCTACATTTGGTTAGTCTGCCTTGATATCCACCCTAATGAAAAGAACCCTGTTACCTCCAAAAACTAATTCAATTAGTTGTTCATTTTTATCCACACAAATAACCCGTAGTCTACTTGGATTTAGCAACCCACAGTGAAGACAAATGTAGTAAAAAAAAAAATAACACAAGCACATGAAGCTAAAGCTAAGTGTCCTCAGATACACCACACAAAGCAGTACCTGCTGCCTCCATGGCCCAGTAGATATGTCTCATTGAGAATCCCATTTCTAGCAAGCGACTGGTGACAAACATTTGTGTCCGTTCTGGTGGTTGAGGAGAAAAGGAAAAGTAGACAAAAAACAGGAAACAAAAACAAGGCCACGGTGCCATTTTGAAATGTGCACTATATTATGGAATTTAGAAGCTGAATAGAGTGTCACATATGGTTTATTTCTTTCTCTCGGTTTACACTACCTCTTAGTAGTTCATATGAAATCAACAACAAAAAAAAAGCCTCTCCAAAACGATATTTCATTTGTTTTTTATCTGTTTATTATTTAATCCACAACATATGATCAAACTACACCTCAACTAGCCTGCTATTCCTATTTTATCTTAAGAGATTTTTAGCTCAATTTTTCTTCCAAAAATTGCTTCAAATAAAACCAACAAAACTGACAATGAAACAAAGAAGGTGCCATTCAAGCATGTAAGTGTTTGCATGCATTATATGCATCCAATAGCAGAGCAACACGCATGCTGTTTTGAGCAACAAGTTCACTTTGGCCAGTGGCCAAACATTTAGACCATGCAGAGGACATTTCCCAGTGAGTTACTGCTTGTTTAATTTTTCTTTACTATGATGCAGATCACAATTAATTCAATTTTTCAAATTGCATTATGACAAGTTTTAGTTTGAAGCCAGCATGGGGTAAAAGGCTGTTTAAAGCTGAACTTATTAGTAGAACTTAAATGACTAGAAAAGCTGTTGTCTTCAATACACTAGACTGATTGTTATCATTTAAATCGGAATATTTTCATGTTGAAAGAACCCCCCCCCCTCTTTCTCTCTAAGAACAACTCTGCACTTGATCTTACCCAGGCTGCTTCTGGCCTGCGTGCTGCAGGGACCAGGTTCCATGAAGCTGGTCTGCTGTTCTGTGAAGGCATCACAAGAAGCAGAGCTGGCCAAGCTGAAGCAAGGGTGCAGCACGGGGGGGGCACTAACCAGGCCCGTAAGTGTAGGGAACCGAGTTAGCACCATGTGCCTAGAGGAGGTGAAGATACAGTATATACAGTAATAACACAGTGGAAGCAGGGCTATTGAGCAGTTTTCAATCCTGACCATATGTTTGATGTGTCAAATATCTAAAGGCTGATTCAACTTTCTTTATTGCTCTGAGATGCCTAAAAAGTGGCGTAATTACAGCTGGTGTTACAATAAATGTAATCAATCTCCCATTATATAATTGTTGTGGTATCGATCCACATTTAGAAAAAGTGAAGGGGTTTAGTCTTTGGTGAAGGAACTGTTCATGCTGAAATGATCTCCTCTCTGGAGGACATTTGTTTTATTGACAGTTTTAAGGTATAGCACTGATTAATTGCCTCGTGAAAAGAAGAATGACACTACTCTATGGCCAGTGACTCTATGGTCAGTTTGCTGGGTTAGACAAAGAACAAGCAGGCAGAGCTGCAGCCTTGGTTAAGGACAGAGCAGGCAAATTGTCTCACTCTCTTTTTTAATTACTTTTTTATGTATTTATACATATATATATATATGGCACATCCTAACTCACCCATTCCCTGGACTTCAGAATAGTTGCTGCTGCCAAAAGACACAGGTCTTTAGCAATCAGTAAGAATGAGAACTCTAATTATTGTGTGTGTGTCCAATGTGTTCAATAGTTTCTGACGTGTCGTGGATCACCTGTTTTATATAAACTCCTCACCCAAACATGTAATCAAATTAGTAATCTTTACTCACTGGAGGAGACTGATGGGGAGGAAAGGGTTGAAATTATCAAGACCATCCGTCTGCAGGTTTGTGGGGAGAGAAGATGCCAAGTCGGTATTAGAGGATGAGGCTGAGGCTCTGTTTGATTGGCCAAAAATGGCAGTTCCTTCTGAGCCTGCACTGTACAGAGACACCGAGCTGGAGGACTTGGAAATGGGCTGAGAGGACAAACGGTGCCCTGACTCTGCAACAGAAAGGTGTTGATGAGAAACAGATGAGACTTTAAGTTCAATGAGAAAAGTACAGGCAAAGTATTGAATTTGTCAAAACAACTACTCCAAGTCAAATCACTGGACTAAAGTAAAATGAAATCCAAGACTCTTTAAGCTCTTACTGTTTTATTTTTACATTTTAAAGCTGTAATGGTAATTTTTTTTTTTACATGCAAGCTAAGAGCTCTAACTAAGGTTGAATAATTCATATGGAAGCATATGGAAGTCCAACAAAAGTCAAAATAATCAAAACAATGTCAAAACAATGACAGAGCTCAATAACAGAATTCTAGTAAACGCATCCATCTAGATACCTTTGCGTTCTTTGTCCTGCAGTCGGTTCAGGGCTCCTTTGTATATCATGACTTGAGCTCTCTCCAAATCAGCAAGCGACACAGTCTGTTTGATAGGACATGGCCTGACTGCCCACTTCACCATACTCTGCACTACATACTGCAGCACTGATCTCAGCTCAGCACTTTCATCCCACTGCTTACTGCAGGCCTTAGCCTGGTCAAGTGGAGGGCTGGAGAGGACACTTATTGAGGGATTTGTAGGGTCATTCTTAGGCACTAGGAGCAAATCCGATAGCTTCTCACAGCTAAAAATGACTGTCAAGGATTTTAAGCCTCCAATAAGGAGATATGAAACTCTAACAGCTCTCAGTTCCAGTGCGAAGGCGTCCATTTTGGAGCTCTGCGATGTTTGGGAAGGTTGAGCTAAACAGGTCAACTCCTGAGGATCAGCAATCTTTGTGGTATCCTTGGTTGATGATGGTGATGAGAATGGGTCTGTCTCCCCCTTCTGCTCCTTCAGCTTCTTCATCTCATCTTCTGACAGGCATCTCCTATCATCTGATATGTCGTCATCCGGGCAGCGCTCTGTCTCATCCACTTTCAGAATCTCCTCAGAGTGTTTCCTTCTGGGGGGTAGATGAGCTCCCAGCCACCCCTGTTCCTCCAGCAGCCCCATTAAATATATCAGATCTAACAACACTGTCGGCTTGAGGCCTCCAAGGCGGGTGACATCGCAGCAGGATATGTCACATGGATCCAGTGAGATGATCGGCGAGTCGCTGGGTGACCAAGAATTCATGGAGCTTAGTTATTGGGAAGGATGAGAAGAACCCACAGATACAGCATGGAGTGACACCAGGACGGATTCAACACGATTAATGGATTTAAGAATGAAGAGGAAGAAGCAAGAAAAAAGTAAGATCAGGAGGGTAAATGATGAAAACAAATGAAAATGTTAGACAAACTACAAAGAGAATGAAAAATAAACACTAACAGAAAGGAATTAGAGTAATAAACATGCTGAAAGGACCAAGACAAGAAAAATATAAGAATTGTTTAATGGAAGTTAATGAGAATAATTATTTTAGAAACATATGCAAAGAGATTCTGATCATGATCACGTTAGTAGGCATGTAAATGTATTTTTGTAATACCTGACAGAGATATCTGGCTCCTCCCACTGAAGCTTGGCCAGAGAACTTCCTTCTTTAAGGACCCCAAGCAGAACGGCCCGGCGCCCGCTGGGCTTATGCCGACACAGACCTCCGGCACGGAGACCGCTGTCGACCCCTCCGATCATGGCAAGTACCGGCCACACTTCAGTGCAAAGAGCAGCTAGCTTCGCCTCCGACAGAGACTGACAATGTGCCTGAAATTCCCTGCCGTCTTCACCAGCCAGGTCTGGGTCTCTCTTATCGTCTTCCTTTTCATTGTGTGTGAAACCAAAGCCTGTCGGAGAATAAAAAGATTCAAAGAGAATCGAAGAGTAATACTCAGTTTAAAGATGAGCTTTACTGGTTGCCTTTAATATTGCTTTTTAAATAATACCTCTAGACTCAGTATACTAAATAAAAAAATAAATAACTTCCATTCACCATCTGTGTCCTCCATCTGTTCTTTGTCCAAACTGTTTATACAGCAGAATGCAGCTGTACTGTGACTGAAAGGGGAGTGTCAAGGGACTCCTTGTGTAACTTAATTTCAGACTGTCGCTGTATCTTTTTTAATAAGGGAGTCTGGTAGAAGACACAGGGTTTAACAAAGAGGGCTTATATCCATGGGGATAGAGCAACACAAATCAGAGGATAGCTTGCCTGATTAATTAATTGAATACTGTGTGGGCAGTACAGTAGTTTACCACATCTATCAGGCGGTGCAGTTTCAAAGACAATTAATCATTTCAATGTTCAAATACAGTGAAAATGTGTTTTTTTAAATATTGTACTGCAAAACCGAGCAACCCATAGCAGTAAGGCCTTCATTGACTCAGTCTTGCAGTAGCTGTTCTAATGTCAGAACGAGATCAGAGCTTCTATTTGCATCACAAGCATGGGAACTAAAAAAAAAAGGCTGAGATGCCTGCCAAGTTTGAGCAACAACCATCTTAAGTGAGTTTTTTTCTGACTTAAGATTCTATCTTTGCCGCATATCTCTCCCTTTGTTTCCCCGTTGCCTCTTTTTGGCAAACAGAGTTTGCAAAATATTTCTGATAAGAAAAAAAAAATTCTCATAAAGATTACATGTTTAAAAATCTGTGACGGACAGGCAGTCTCTCCCGGGTGTACCCCGCATCTTGCCCAATGAGAGCTGGGACAGGCTCCGGCTCCAAAAATTTGTTGGCAATTAAAACATTGACAAACATATTACTGATGGCACGATCTTTTCTTAAAGCATGGATAACAGTTCTTGACCTAAACTGAAAACAAATGAAGATCCTTTTCCTTTTCCATCAAAAAGTAGGCTAAACATGCTGCTAGGATCACTTACCAGAGTCCTTAAAGCTTCCCAAGTCCTCCTCTCTCAGTAGAGGTCCAATGAGCTCCAGGTGGGTATGGATGTGCTGGTTAATGTGCGAGGACCACTGGTCACACTGATGGAGTCTATGCAGGAGATGAACTGTTGACTCCAACAGCACGGTTGTCCGAGGGCTGCACAGAGGCTCCCCAGGAAGGAGATTACTGGGCATGCCTCTGATCTGCAGGTCACGCAGTGCCACCTGTGTTAGAGTGTTTTCTGCGTTACAAATGGTTAGGAGGAGTAGACACATTTGTTTATAATACTTTAGAATGACATCATTCTACTGTGTAGGTAGCTGTAACTGAGATGGGTGTGCAAAGTTTCTGGTGCCGCTATTATTGTTATCTACAGGGATTTTCTAGTCATACTATGGTAGTTTTATGTGTTTGAAGAATAACCGCAGCTCCATTTTTGACAAAAAGGACCATCTGATGATCATTTGAAGGTAGGTGTATCAGGTACCTTCTCTCCAGGATTACTGCTGTAGAACAGCACACAGGGGTACAGTTCAGAGGCAACCACACCTTCAAATGCCAACTTTGGCTCCTGAAAAAGAGATAAACAAATATCAAGCAAATGAAACGCACCAGTCAATCAGAGGAAAGCCCTTGAGTACTGACTGAGTACATTTGGTCGGACCTTGTCATTCTTGCCAAATGAGATTGTATGAGCCTCCATGTCCAGAATGCAGGTGATGGTGTCACCCTGGGTAAAAGAGGGAAGTGTACGGACCAGTTCGCCTCCGTGGTACAGGTTGCCACTGTAAGCTCGATACAGCCACATGTCAGTGGTGGTATGGTGGTTGTGATCTCTAAGGGGCCAGCGTGAAACCCCGATACACGTGCCCTCGTTGCCTCTGTTCTCTTTGGCAATGTAGAACTGCAGATAGAAGATGAATGAGATTACTCAGGATGCGTCTTAGCACAGAGCAGTAAAATCTGGTCAGTCGTTAAGAAAGACTTTTTGCTTGTTTGCGATTGGTTTCTGTCTGTAAAGCAAACACTTGTACCTTCCAAATGAAACACCCAGAGGTAATGGCTGTGGTCGCCAGGCCATAGCCTTTTCCTCCTGAACCATGGGAGAGGATGTTTCCACTCTCAAGTGAGCAGCAAACCAGCTTGTGTGGATCAAAGGAGAAATCTCCAATGGGGATACATTCGTCGTAGTTACAAAGATTCTGCCAAGAAATGCGTGGGATAGAAGTGTGAGCGCCGCATCCAGCAATAATAACACCTTGCAACGAATTAGCAGCAGAATGAGACACAGTGAATTTTTGATATTCAAATGACCAGCAATATTTCTTTTACTAGAAATACAGCAACTAATAACGAATATTGCACTACTGTTAACAGCAGGTTGTTATATGTAAAGAAAAACGCCAGCATGGAGTGGAAGAAAACCACATCATATGATGGAACTTTGCAGTCTTCTGTAAAATACGGAGGACAGTAACTGCTGAACAATCTGTTCCCTCAAGCTGTTTACAGCTTCATCATGCCAGGAGTGCGCGTCACTTTGTCATAAACACAGCCTTTTCTCTTGGGTTATCATTTTTTTATTTCAAACCAGAAATAAAAATAGCTTTTTCCTCATAAAAAAAAAGATTTTAGGCTGGCTGGTCGATTCTTGACAGAATTGTGAAACGCTTTTCTTTTCCATTTATGATTCACTTGAATTATAATGCTGATATGGTGTAGTATGTGGTACATTCTGTTATTGAGCTCTACGGAGGTACAGATCTTTAACCTCTGAAGTCCAGAGCAAAACAAATGCAATACATAGTATTATCAAAGCAATAACACAGTATAGCATTACCACTGTGTCCTTTTCATTTGTCTCTTCATAGTTTCTCTCAGCAAGTGGTTCCTCCCACATATAAACAGACAACAGCTGAAAGAGGTGTTTAACAATCTGCAGGAAAACAAAAAGAAGGGGAAGAAGAATGAACAAACAATTCCTTCGCTATCACACACTTATAGTCAATATACAAATGTTCAAACTCACAAATTTTTCCCGTTTTAATTGTCTTCTCAAGCTAAGTTATGTGCATGCAGCATTTCTGTTTTTTTCCATCATACCTGCTGAATTTGAACAGGCTCAGAGCAAGCAGGTAACAATCTTTCTAAAACATGGAAGGCCAAAAGTTTTGTGCGAAGATTCTGGAAGCGTGGAGGTCCTAAAAAAAAAGAGGAGTGTGGTGGTATGAAGAGAAACGAGCTCTGCGCTCTAAGAAATACACTGTCAACACTTATCAATAGTCTCAGTGTATTCCTAAGTCTTACCTGAAGAGCACTTGTGTGAAATGATGGCCATAAGTGGCTCGATCCATTTTACAAACGTGGAAAGCCTTCTCATTACTCTTAATGACAGTACTCGCCTCAGAAACACCAGGAAATCTGCCAGCTGGGATTCAACCACATTGCTGCTTTCTAGTCCTAAAGCAACAGGACAGAAGGAGGAACATGCTCAAAACGGCAAGAATGCTATTTTTTATAAAAGATATAACTATACTCTATCAAAACTAAGTTTATTGTATACACTAAGTAGATTTGTGCTCCTACTGTTGGTGTCCGGATCAGCTTTCTCAGACGTTTCTCTCTCGGCGATCTGTTGTTGGTGGAATTTGTGCAGGATGTTTTGCAGTTGATCACACATCACCTCCATCAGAGCAACAGATACATCCAAAGGCAGCAAATCCTCACAGGAGCTGTGACAAGTTGTGTAAATGTAACAATAAATCACAACAGGTAAATAAGTGTGGCATATTTGTAACTGTTAACAGTCTCTTTACAATCACCTTGCTGCTACAGTCAGTATCTGAAGCAGGCGGGCACAAGCCAGTCTGACTGCCCCACTGAGTAGCATTGATCCAGATGTTGAGGCTGCAAACCAGCCCTGGTTCATCAATGCACAGCTGTTGTTGGTCAGAATGGAAAGGATGTCCAGGATCCCACATTTGATGACCAGCACCAGATCCATAGGTTGGTAACAGAAATTCAGTGCAAACATCGTGGCTAGGAGAAGGTGCTGGCAGGAACCTGGGTGCAACAGAAACAAATAAACTAATATTATTAAACTATATTGTGACTTGTAGGATAGTTCTGTGCAAATGAAAGCAAAGTTTGTGTGTGATTCTTGCTTTTGTAGAGCTTTTTTTTTTAAGGTTGTTTTGGGCACTAGTGGCCTTTGACAGTAGGTGGACAGGAAAGGGAGAAGAGAGAGTGGGAAAAGACATTTAAGCAAAGGGCCTCAGGCCATGATGTGGGACTGCTGCCACTATGAGCTACATCCTCTGTTCATGTGGAACCAGCTCAACCAGTTCAGCACCCCCTGTGAAGCATTTATTTTAAATTTTTTGCTTCTTATTATCATCATTATCTTTATGTACCATACTACTGTTCTTCAGAACAAACTTTAACATACATTTCAGCCATAACATTAAAACCACTGACAGGTAAATTGAGCATCACTGCTCATCTTCTTGAATTAAAAAAAAAACAACCTACATCATGCAATTCACATGGATGTTACTTTGACACTAAACGTTTTACCCTCAGCAGAACAGCAGTGGGCTCTGTTAAAACTGCTTAAGTGCTCAAATAACACCACAAAGTGTCTTGAGATGTTCATCTGACCTCCAAAATCCTCATATATCAATCTGATCTCTGAACAAACATGGCCCAAAGGATCTAAGTACAACACTTTGGTACTGAAACTTCAGGACACCCTCATATGTTCTTTGTCCACACCCAAACTAGTTGGAGAGCATGAAGAGGACCTATTCAATACATGATCATAAAGTTATGGCTGATTGGTGAATGTTATATGTAGCATACTGATATTCTTCGTTGTTTTGTAAAGCACTTTATGCATACCTGGATGTTCTTTTTCTAACTGGACCCTCTGTTTGAGGACACGCACCACTTGCTGGTAGAAGGTCTGAGCTGCGGATTGTAGCTCCCTTTGCGTCTCTACAGAAGCTGCGTTCGTGCCACACTGAAGGACAAGGATGAAGAAGAAAAAAACAGATGTATGTAATGTTGAGTGTTTTTACTCTCCTTCTGTGTGGCTCAAGTACACATTCCTTAAATTCTTCCTACGCATATCACAAATATCTGCGCAAACACTGCAGCAGTATGTTTATTTAATGTACCATGTAATGCTGAGTCTCATAATTAGCTCCAGAGTAAGAGCCAATGATTTGTGTTCCCAAGGCAAAGCATCCGGAGAGGAACTGGAGCTGCACAGACTGCAACAAAGCAGGAAACTGAGGGGAAACTGAGGATCCACCGCTCTTCTCCTCCATCTTAGACAGGAAGGCTGACATCTGACACAAGGCCTCCAGACGCATCTGATCACAGCAATGACAGAGTTAGCAGTTAGTAAAAGTCTCATCTTTTACTCTTAGTCCGGTAACCACTATGTGTGTATTTTGATTGCACAAGTTAGAGCAACATTTGCAAAATGGATGCACAGATTGCACAAATGCTATCATTTTCTCCTCCTGTGCTCATGGGAATCTGTGTTGCTGAGTATGTGTCAGTATCACATGTAAAAACACCCCAAACACAACTTTACGTTTCTAAATAGCAGTAGCAGCTTGGACTGTCACATAAAAAAAAAAAAAAATCGCAGTTACCTCAGCCCGTTGTTGCTGCTGCAGTATGGCAAAAGCAATGGCCTTTGGATCTGCCTGACTACAGCTCTGTCCAGGCGCCAGAGTTGGTGAAGAAGGTGACAAGTGCATCAGGCTTCCACATATGAAGTGAAACACCTGGTTTAGAATCGGCAAAGTGTTGCTGCCACAGTTGGACAAGGGGGAAGTTGGGCTTATACACTGCCGCAAGCGATCCCATGCATCTTTCATGATGCCCAAAGAACATAGAGGT
Organism: Leuresthes tenuis; assembly: GCF_036924035.1. NCBI lineage: Eukaryota > Metazoa > Chordata > Actinopteri > Atheriniformes > Atherinopsidae > Leuresthes > Leuresthes tenuis. The sequence continues at coordinate 15,362,513 of NW_027325373.1, forward strand.
AAGCCTGGAGCAGGTAAACAAATAGAATAAAGGCCGTTATTGTTTCAGTCTCTGGTTTTGATTCATCAACAAATACAATAATCCAGTGTTACTTTTTCTATAAACATCTAATAGATAAAGAGGCTGTGCAAAGAGTAGGAAATTTCCACTGGTAATAAAACATTTAGACGGTATAAACTCTTTTTTCGGGTTATTTTCCAGAGATTAAAGCAGACTTGACTGGCAGGAAACTGCGCTGACCCGAAGCAAAAACTAAAAAAATAGTTTCACTATCACTGAAGTCTGTCCTAAAACAACAGTCCAGTGCACATGCTAATTTTTAAACTGGTTGTAATCATTTCCCCTGCTCATTCTGTTTGTTAAAACATCCCTTTCTAATGTAATTTCTTCATTGGTGGAATAAATATACATATATTAGGCTTATTAGTAAGAGTTAGTGCTTTTAATATGAATTCCATGTTAGAACCACGGCACTTCCTCCAGCAGAGCTCACCATAGAAACACTATCTGGGTTTTTGTGCTCAAAATGAGAATACGCTTTGACTGAAAATATACTCAGGACAAAACCTTTTACACTTACCCACTTTAGTCTTGGATGATCCAGTGGAGTTTTTGGACTGTTCAAACTAAATAAAACAAACACAAAATATCAATACAAATTAGGAGTTGAGTGTTAACAATTTTGTATGACACAAAGCTTACCTGCTTTCGGCCATTAACGGACACTGTGAAATACTCTTTGGAGGGTTTCCTGAAAGTGAGATGATGCAAATAGTTTATGACCTCATAAAACATTCAAACAAACACTAAAAGTAATTGACCAACTACATGCTGCATAAAACACACTCTACCTTGCTGCAGTCATAGGCGGACTATTTTCTTCTTCGATGGACTCTACCCAAGCGGGCCTGACCCCCAGTAGGAGGAACAGACATCGGGACACTACCAGATGACAGGCAGCGGGAAAAGTCAAGTTTTCCTCACACTCCCAGTGATTCTTCATTTGTTGTTTGGGATCTGACTCTCTTTCTGGGGTAACAGGGCTCTCCATGCTGCTTAGGAGAGTGGAAGTACCGAATGACTCATAGACTGTCACGTTCTGCTGTACTTGCATGGCTTCCCGTGTGGCCATGAATGATTCAAGGACTTCTGCAGAGACAGAAAAGATGGTGGAGATTTAGATGTGACGGAGTTACGAGTGTGTGTAAATCTGACAAACTCTAAGTATTAAGATACCAAGGAAAAAAGCTATACATTTTTAATATTGCTGGGCAAAAACAGAAACCACTAACCTGACAGGTACAAATGACTATTGCTAACTCCATCCTCATCTGCGACCTCTTCCTGGTTGTGGTTTGCTGTGGGAGGTGGAGGCACCTGCACCTCCCGGTTACAGTGACTTCCAGATTGCTGCTCGTGATCCTTTCTGACCTGCTCCACTGACACACATGGCTCTTGCCTGTCTACATCTGGACTTTGGGGAGACTGGCAATTCTGCAATTTAAAGTAACATTCTAAATACAATTTTTTTTTTGCTTCTAGTCAGATTTATCCAATTATATTCTTTAAGTCTAGTTAAAAAGCTATCTAAAAACAATGGAATCATTTTTAATAGTAATACAATAAAGCACACATATTATGCTTTGTGTAAATCACTCCTGTTAAAAGTAGCCAGCATTAAAAATACTTGATTTTGTTGTTCAGTGGAGAAATGATAGCATTGGTACCTGCTTAGAAGCTGTTTGCACCTGTGACATCTTTGGAGAGTTCTTAAGGGCCAACAGAGTGCATCTGATTTTATAAACTGCTTCATAGACATCGGACAGCATCTCACAGGGCTCATATCTGTCTCAATAAGAGTGGATAAAGTGAAATGTTAGCATTGTTTCACACTAAATCCCATTCCAATCATTCCACAAATGACAATTTATACAGAAGAACTTTAGTAGCTATTAGTAGCCCTTCAATAAAATGATAAGTAAATATTAATTTGCGTTACTGACCTGTCATGCCTGTGGGCCTCATTCTGTAGACCAGTGTGTTTAAGAAGGGCAGCCAGACTGCAGCGACAGACAATCTGCAGCAGACAATCCCCTGAAGAGCCTCCACTCTCCCACTCTGCTGACACAGCAAAAAGTGCAGCTGAATTACAACAAAGTGACAAACAGGAAAAAATGCAGACTGTTGACCAGAACTGCTAAAGGAAAGTATGATGTGCAAGAATTTTTAGAATCAGCAGTTAAGTCCACTGTCATAATAAAATAAGCTGCCAAACACAGACATACACTGATACAGATAAACAGGCATACGAATTTGAGTACCTTTACTGTGAGCATACTCCTCCATTTTCCACCACAGTACACCTGCAAGTCCTCTACTGGATCCCAGGGACAGTTCCAGTAAAGTCCTGGTGTCCTCAGTCACACTGAGCTCTGCTAGTTTGGCATCACTGCTGCCAAGCAGCACCATCTCAGTCATCCATGTCATGCTGGAGTCTAAAAGAGGATGCATCACTTAGGACATCACTAAAAACATCAAATTACAACAGCTTAGAGGATCTCTATGACCTGGTTTTTCCTGTACTGTCAACTGCCACTACTAGGCTCAGCAGTGTTCTCTGTGTCATGCTGTTTGTCTATTTTCTCACAAAATAACTAAGATACTTGCTTCTGTTGTAAGTGTTACAAACAGATGACGGGAGCATTGGCACAAAACAAATCCCAGGATGAAACTGGCTCCCTGCTGAGAAGACGGTATGTTTTCCTACCCAGCTGTTCAAAGTCCATCTCAAGCCCATTCCTGAGGAGGACATTTGATAGCCAGATCTCTGACGTTTTCTCCTGGAGTGAAGGCGCTGGACCTTGCAGCATACCACCGAGGCAGCGGCCGACTGCCAACGCCACAGACCGCTCCAGGTCCAACAGCCAAACCCATCTGCACTCCTCCTCCTGTTGCTGCTGCTGTCCGAGGTTTGTATTTTCTTCACTTTTATCTATAAGACAGACCCCTTGCCATTGGTAAACTTAATTTTTGCTGTAACTGCAATAATGCAGGGAGCAATATTAAAAAAAAAAAGAAAAGAAAAAATCCTGAGTAAATCTGAGGGTCACTGAACTGACCTGAGCAAGTTTTCTGAGCCTGTATTCCCAGTTCTTGTTCCTCCAGCAGGACTGTCTCTGGCAGAAGACTGTTGAAATCATTGAGGTGCTCCAACAAGGACAGTAAATGGCTCAGGAGAGGTTGAACTGTACCCAGAGGCAGCAGCAGCAAGGAGTACATTACCTGGCACAGCAGGTTCCCCGCGACTGAATTAAACAAAACCACTGAGACAAATGGTGAGACAAGTACGTGGGATTAAAGAAAGATAAAAATAACTAAACAGAGAATAGACAAAAACAGCAGATATCATAATTAAACAAATAAAGTAAATTATTTTTTTATGTTGTCGCTTGGAAACTGAACTATTTTCTATGCTTCTAAATGTTAAACATTTAGTTCCAATGAAAAGTGTCTTAATCGTATTTGTGAACAAAAGCCCGTTTACTTGCATAATGAGAAATGTGCGACACAGCAGTATCAAGGCTAAAGTAGCACAGTTGTTCGGAGCCTTACCTTGCAGCTTTTTAATGATCTGTTTGTCTGGGGAGCTTCTCTTTAACAGCTTGGTTGATCTCCTGAGTGTCTCTGCAGCACAGGGAAGCAGCAGGTAAAGATGCTCACGAAGCAGAGCTACGCTGCTGTCATCCTACCGGGCGGCGGAAAGAATGCAAACATGAACACAACTTTAACATCAACAAAATTAAAGGTTTAAGGTTTAAACAAACAGCTTGTCAGCCTTGTTGTTGCACAAAGACATTTACAAATGTGCAGTTATTTCTGTAAACCAGTTTATTGTTGATATCATACATATTTTTCATTGTGAACGGTTGATTCTCTTGTTACCTCGGGGCTGGAATGAATGTAGCAGTGAGCAAGCAGGTGTTTGTGAAGTCCGGACAGCAGCTGGTGGAAGTGAGAGGGCGGATCAGTTTGTCCCCGACTGTCACTGGATAGCTGTTTATCGCTGTTTTTCTCCAATTCTCCAAACTGCTGCTCCTGTGTAAACACGCACAAAGAAAAGGAAGCTGAGGAACACCCATCTAACAGAATAGTTGGAAAGTTCACAAACGCATCCAGACGTAATGGAACAAAAAGCTAAACTAAACCATTTTTCATGCAAAAGAGAGCAAGGACAGCTCGAACTCCAAAGTTTATCGATACAACAGCTTTTAAATTTAGACACTTGAGCTTCTAGATAAAAAGAATCTCAGTTAACACCAAGTTAATGGTCAAAACAAACCAAGACCAAACAGAATTGGTGCAATGAGGCTCTAAAATGTATCGCACCTTTTGAAATATGAGGACAAAATGTATCAATCTATATCAATTGCATTGACATTGGCACCATCCTACGGTGCCTCGTGATATTTAGTTAGCATTGCATTGTGTTGTTCGATATGTTTTTCAATTGAGTAATTGCGATCTCTAATTTAACTGAGTTTTGTCTCATCTTTAATCCCGAATTGCCACATTATAGATCAAAATAATTTTTAAAATTCTGAAACAAACGAGATTTGACAGAGGAAGGAACAAGTTGTCCTTAAGCTTGACTGTAAACCTCTCAGTCACTCAACACACATCAAGGTCATACACACACGTGGTCCTCTGTGTCGTACCGTGTAAAAGCCTATGCTAAGCAGCAGGGTTTTCATCAGCACCTCCGCTAAATGCAAAGGGTCACAGGCCTCGACAGCGCTTGATGAGGAAGGTGGCCGGACTGACATAGCAGGAGTCAGAGGAGGTCCCAGGGCTGTCACCTCGCCAAAATTGCTGTAGCCTAGTAGAGAAGCTATATGGCTCTGGTCGTGAAGGCTGCTGAGGACCATGTCCAACTGCAGACGCTTTGAAGGAGGAAAAAAATCATTTTTCACAGTTAGATGTTTTCACAACATCCACGCAGCCTTCAACACATATTGCCAAGCAACACTGCAAGTCAGCGCTATGATTTGAAGTTATTTTTCTCTACCCATCCATCTTAAAGCCAACTAAGCAGCTGACAGAATCTGCATTTAAAGCAGTTTAAACAGTTTAGCTGTGTTCTGCAGAAAGAAAAAAAATGAATAATAATAATATTTGGTCATTATTTGGTCGACCTCCATACCTGTCCTTTGGAGAGTACATTTAAACTTTGGGGACCCTGAGGAAGGAGAGAGAGGAGCAGTTCTGTTCTTTCCCTGAGTGGCGGCAACAAAAGGGACGCACCAATGGACAGCGTGTTCAAAACTGCCTGAGGGTTGCCAAAAAATGTCAACACAACAAGCAAACACAAACATTAGTATTTCCTGCAAGTTATACACAGAATTAAATAGCACTCGTGGGCTTTAACTAACTATATCAATCTTTGATTAAGACAAATTACAAAGCTGACACTGATTAACTGAACTATTAGGTTCTCTCCTTTGCTCTTTTTGATGACCAGTAGTACCACAAAAGTCTCTGGTTTCTCAAGTTTTTACAGATGTTAATTTTTCTTATTCACTCTGAGAACTATCCATTCAATTAAGAGCTAATGTATCCCTGACTTTGGCATACACCATTGTTAAAAAGACATCGATGGTCACAACGATTTTAGCTGATCTTGTATGCTATAAAATCAATATAGTTTACTTGTTGTATGGAGTCTGGCATGTTGGTGTCTATGAGCCTGAAGAGCAGGTTTCTCAGGGGCCTGCCCTGAGCACCCAGAACCATGGCACCGGTGCCCCCTGCATGGGCCAAGGACAAGTGGATGGACAGCAGCTTCATGCACAGCAAAAGGAAATGATGGTGGTCCCTGAGAAACCAATACAGAGAACAATAGGAGTGTGAATTAGGTGGAGAGAAGGGAAAGAGGACATGATTCAGCGTGTCCTCTTTCCAGTGGCATGTTCCAGCAGCATGTTAGAGGAACAGAATGTAGTTATAAGTTCATGTCGTACCTTTTAGATAAAAATGGAGCAGGGGGTGTTTCTGTGCTAATGCCATCACAGTAACCTTCGAGGAAGTTGCGTAAGTAGGTGAATGTGCTCTCCTCCAAGTCGACACAAAAGGGCCGGTGCCATGCTACTAGTTGTCTTAAAAGAAAAAGAGGCACAAATATGTCAAAATAAGGAAGAAATCTTACATATGTGTACAATATAGAACAGTATATATATGTTCCACAATACCAAAGAAACATTCCAAAAAAAAGCAGGCATTAAAAGCGGAGTTATGTGTCATAAAAGTTCACCTGTCAGTCGGAACTGCAGTCCACGCTAAACTGTGAGAAGTGCCAGCGGTGATTTGTTGTATCGAGACCCCCTCCAAGCCAAGCACTTTCTTGGGTTTGGTGATGGGAGTTGAAGTGTGGCCTTGTCCACACTGACCCATTGTGTTGTTACCCCATGCATAAACTTCATTCTCTGATGACAGGAAAACATCATGTGTTGCAGTCAAAGCACATTTTAAAACTGGTTTCTCCAAATATTAACTAAACATCTGTTGTTATAGACTGTTATGTACTGAAGATATCTCACCATGAGACAGAGCCAGACAGTGGCTGTCCCCACATGAGATATCAATAATCTTGGTGATACTCAGGTCCTCGATGAACCTGGGCCTCAGTGAGGTTGTTTCAGAGGAGCCACATCCTAAACATGAACCACAGCCCCATGCAAACACCTGAAGATACAAGTAGATAAAAATGTAAATATGTAAAATAACATAGTACTTTTTAGATCTTAATTTACTTTGTATCCAGGCCAATAAGTGTGGGCTTTTTTTTTTTTTTAGATTGATGTTAGTATGCTCCTTCATAAAACCTTTAACCAACTAGATTTTCCAAAGATCTACAGTAAATTGAAGGCATTATTCCACATTCCCCAGTACTTTTCTTATGAAAACAGATCTGTTTGCAAAAGTAAATCATTTTGTCTGATAGTATAAATACAACAGGCATAATCTCTGTCTAAAATGCACCAAGTTGTGACATTGACAACCTACATCTAATTTAAACATCTGAATCTCACCTGTCCTGCAGAGGTTAGGGCGAGAGATGACTGACTGCCAGCACACACTTTCCTGATGATGAATCCATGCAGACCCTCTACGACCTTGGGCCGATACACACGATTGGTGTCTCCATGACCCAGTTTACCTGCAGAGATGAGTCATATCCCACATTTGCTCACCCTAGCTCAAGACACTTCTATCATGAGGACAATGATGATATACAAAGAAACTGTTAATTAGATGTTTTTCTCAGACTGCTTGTGTTCAAGTACAAAAATTAAAGAAAATTCTAAAAGTGGGATTTCAACCACATCCCAAAGATAATTCCAGATGTGTTCAAATCAAATTGTGTGTGTCATCAGATGACTCGCCATTGTCGCCTCCTCCAAAGGACCACACAGTGCGTCCATCCTGCGCCACAGCAATGGTGTGGGAGCTGCCGCAGGCCACTTGCCCCACACTGCTGATATCCTTCACCAGAGTGGGCACGTTCCGACTCTGGCTGTCACTGTGACCTGCGCCAGGTTGAAACCCAGGAAAACAGAGATTGCTGCAAATATCCAAACATTGCTGAAACAAAACTTGAGAAATAAGGCGCGTACCAAGTCTGCCAAAGTCCCCTTCTCCCCACGTGTAAAGCTCTCCATCATTAGTCACAGCAGCACTGTGTCTGTAGCCAGCGGACACACAAACAACAACCTGTAAGAGATACCATTACAGATGAACATTTTTTTTTAAATCACAACACAGAAAAAAACGCCTTCATTTGACTAAATTTCCCTCTTTTCCCCGAAAGGCTGTTTATTCCCGCAGGCTTACTTTTCCCAGCAGCGGTCCTTGAATGATTTTGGGGTATTTCTGTGTAGCACTGTTCGCATGACCCAGTTTCCCATATTCTCCATCACCCCAGCTAAACACCTGAAACAAAAAATGGTTACGTTTATCATAAATTAGAATTAATTGCAACATCCGCAGAGGAAGTGAGCTGAAAAGCAGTTACTGCAAAGCAAAACTCTCATATACTGTCGCATGTGTGACTTCACTATACTAGCATGTTTAATAGCCTTGTATGTGTTCCATGAGATGAGAAGAGTTTTAAAATCTGAAATCTAGTCATTCAGAGTCAGGCAAACACCTCACCTCTCCCTCTACGGTGATAGCCAGAGTGTGGCCATCAGAACCCTTGGAGGAGGACACTTTCTTCATGTTCCTATGTGGCTCGAGCACAAGCTTTTTGGGCATGGACTGGTTGTTGGAGTCTCCCAAGCCCAAGCGGCCATAGCTGCCTTTTCCACATGCTTTCACTGAACCGTCTGCAGACACTGAGAAGGTGCAGTACTGGCCCGCCTCGATCTGAAAGATGTACAAAGTGGAGATCAAGAACACTAAAGAAGATGTTAAGTGTCAGAGTGAGATCATTTTTTTTGGCACATTGCATGTTTATATATGTACAAAAGTGTCCAACAGAAATGACAAATGTCCAAGATTGGTTAGAATATAAGCTGTTTGGAAATTGTGCCACTCCTCAATAATTGCATTATTTTAAACCTGGATATTTAGATTTACTCTGTTAAAATACAAACCCTATTGTAAAAATGAATTCAATTCAAAACACTTTACAGAAATTCAAATCTTTTATTTTTTTCTTAATGAATTGGAGGCCTTCCACAGTACGGAGACACTACTATGTTCCAAATCAAAGGAGATGTTGTGCTGCTCTAATTTTCTCTTTGTGTTCTATTGGATTTAAATTAGGAGACACCAGGTCTTAAGGAAACCCTTCATGTGATCCTTGATCATTGTCATGCTGGAGGTAGATTCACACTAAATAGGACTGTATCAAAGCTGAAAAAAAAAAAAAGCATCTTGTTTTCTTTCAAGATTCTTCAGCAAAGTTCAGTATTCAGAGATTTTTATTGTACATTATTCATAATTGTTGATGTTCTACAGTCTCCATCACACTGTCTGAGCAGTCACAAACTCTTACTCCCGCTGACAAATGCTGTCATTTGATATTTAAGTGAAACTGTTCTCGGGGGTACTTACTGCTATTTTATACTGTATGCATGTGGTTCTGGTATGTTTTTCAATTCTTTTAACCCATCGCTACTTTGATAAAAATCAAAAACACAGACACCAGTGATATCAACACAAGAATTTGAAGGTATTCTATAGTTACTTTCTGTTCATAAGGTGGGTCAATTTTCAATCACACTGGAAAATAATTGATATCTAAGTAACAGATGTGTCATTACATGAATGAAGAATAAAAATGAGTTGATAAGTAGATGCTGGAGGTTCTACCCTTTTGGGCAAACGTACCATTTGGGCATCACTGAAGCCCTGCGTCAGTTTTGGCAGCAGGATTTTCTCCAGAGTTCCTTCTGCCAGCTGATGGCTGCTGTTGCTGCCCCACACATACACCATAACTGCCTCACTCTCTGCACCAGGAGTCACCGCATCTGTGCTGCAGGAGCACAGGCAGTGAGATGCCAAGTTGCATACCTGTTAAAGTAGAAGACGGTACATTTTGTGAGACTAGTTATTGGAAAGTTATTGTCAATATGTACCGTGTGCTGCTAAGCTGTCTTTTACCTCCTCAAACAAGCAGAGAGCTGCCTGAGAGAGACGACAAAGTCCATCTGCATCCTTTGTAAGCACCTGAGTGTTGACAGCATCCCCACGGAAACCCTAGGAAAAATTGTTTATTTTAATCCTCCAGCTCAGGGTGTTTTCGCTACAAAGAGAGACTTAGTCTCGGTAGATATGATGTGGATTTGGAATTACAGCAAAGCCGCCTATTATATCTACAGATTGCTATTTCAGATACTCATTATTTCAACACGAGGAAGCATGTAACACAACAAGAAAGCTTCTCTTCTCAGAAATAAACATTTGTCACCGCATGATCAAGCAGAGAATGGAGTCAAGACAGAACAACATGGTTCTATGTGGATATGCTACTTACTGGTGGAAGTAGGGGGGTTTGGTCCACTTATTCTTTCATTAAAACAAATCTAGAATGTGCCTCAATATTCAAAGATTTTTTTAGGTTATGTGTAGGATGTATCTGAAAAGTGACATCTGCTGCGACATCTGCACATGAAACAAGACACATAAGACGTATAGCATATTGAAGCTCCTTGCAGCAGCCATCTCTGGTTGTCGTTTGTACAGAAATATTGCAAAGCTGATTAGGTTGACTCAATAGGCATTATCAGGGCAGGAAGACTGGCTCAGTATTAATCCTTATTTGCACACTAATGCATCACTCCAAGCTTTGAATGAAGCCATTTGCATATTCAGTGCAGGAGTTTGGGTCAGGATTCAAACTTCAAACTGTGCATAGTTAAAATAGTAGAGGATTAGCTTATCTCCAATTTAAAGATGAAACAATGTTTTCAAACTAAGTGGAAATGGTGTAGTTTGTTCATTTTGGTTTTAATGCTGTATATTTTACATCGGAAAAAGGAGTACCATGAAAAAAATTTGGGTTTGAGATTCAAGAAGAGCTTGCTAATAAACTCTTGATCGAGTCCTTTGCACTTTGGCGACAAGTCCTGTTAAGTGATGATGTCCAAACAATTTTCTGTGCCCTTTTTTGACTGTGGTGCCAACAAATATCACAGAACTAGAAGCTTTCTGCCCAAAGTTTGCAAGCTGTGATGCTTGCCAAAGGGAGTGATGCTACATACTGACCTTTATGGGATCTCAAACATTTGCTCTCTTCTCATTTTTTAAGGTGAGCTTTTGAGACATCAGGTCATCTTTTAATTGTCCAGCGGTTCACATAAAGAGATTATGACTAGAAGTGGCCAAACGTTTGCTTACCACTGTTAAAACCCTCTGGTGAAGATGGATGACGCAGTGAAGAAGCAATAAATGGACCATTTTCAACAGTAAGTTCATAATATAGTGAAGACATCCAAATACTGATGGAAGAAATGGCAACTGTAGTTCTTACTGAAACATTTCTGGAAAATTACCTAATAAAGTTACAAATCACGGTAAAGCACAACAAAGAAAACAGACAATCAAAACAGGGACGATCACTACATGCGATCTAATGTCACGTCCTGTAAATTTAACACTGATAAGTGCAACGTATCATGGGATGTTAACACAAAGAACTCTAAAATTAGCTCATGGGTTAATAAATGCTGCTAACAGACACTAATGACACAATGACAAAAGCAGAGAAAGGTCCAAATATTTAGAACAAGTGACATACCGAATATTGCCTCATTTGGAGAAGAGTTTGCTGAATGACATCAAAGCCTACAGCAGCTGACTGCTGGGAGCTCAGTGAGGAGGAGGAAGACAGAATACAGGTGGGGGAAGACATGGAAGCAGCTAAAGCTACTTCCACCCACTCCAACAGAAACTTCAGAGAGCCTCTCTGCATAGCCAGGCCAAGCAGCAGCTCCAGCGCGAGCCTCCGACCAGTCGGGTCCGCCCCACCGCTCCCACTGCTCACAGAAGTCTTCTTCAAGAAGTCAGCCACCTGTGCCAAGCAGTCCAAACCCACGGATGGGATCTTATTCTCATTAGCAAGAGAAAGTGGTGGCAGTGAAGTCAAGACGGAGGATGCTGTGGCAAGCACATCATTGCAAAGGACAGACTCTGGGTGCACAGAGGCTGCGTATCTCCAGTTCTGCTGCAGTAAAGAGAAGAGCAGACTCAGACCCGTCCTCACACCCATTTCTATCAGAACATCTGTACCTGACTTGATGTTGCACGCTCCCCTTGGCACGCAAGGTTCTGAGCCCAGCTCAATTTGCCCACTTTCAGCCCCACTGTCTGTGGACTGAGAGGGCAGCTGCACACGGAATTTGTCATGGTATTTGCTGTGAAGTGCGTAGTAGATCCTCTGCAGAACCACCAGCCTGCGATGGAGGGCCTGGGTGTAGGAGGTTTGCGTCAGCATGCGGTGAGCGAGCCATCGCTGACTATGAAGCAGGGATGACAGGTACTCTTCCTTCTCCGCTGACGCGCTAGAATCACACTCGAAGTCTGGCAGCCGTGGGCCGACAAGTTCTTGAACAGGCTGAGCCAGAGACACCACTTCCTTGTTGTAGAGGAGCTTATTGTAGAGCCCTGTAGCACCATGTCTCCTGGCTGCCTGAACACTGTCTTCTGCAGCCCAGGAACTATTGAAGTGCTCCTGCCACTTCAGCAACACATGGGTTTGACAAGGCACCATGTCTGTGCATTATCTATACTCTGCAGCACACCTGAAAAACAGAGAACAGTGGGATTAGAAGACCTAATGGGGATTTCTTTTATGGGCAGATTTATAAGCATCATTCCTTCACACCTGATTGACATAATGGACAGGCACCTCAGCTGCAATTGTCAATTGAGTGGCACCATTTGCTGCTAAAGGAACATGTTCTGAAATGCTTTCCTGCCAAGTGAATTCAGCGTGAAGGTGTCAGGTTTTCTCTATGGTGTTGGCAATTTCCCGTCTTACAGCAGGCTACATCCAGGCTAATGCCACAGGCCCAGTGGGTATCCATGAAATAGGTCAGCTCACCCCTTGATAAGCGCTAAGGCAGGTGCACTAATGAGGAGACTTTTTTTCCTCCCAAGTTCTTACACTACATCACAAAGGCGTGTCAACACAATATATTGATTTTTGTTGTGCTTTCAAACCTAATAAAGAGCAAGGCTGTCACTTTTAGGTGGAAACAACATATTAGAGAGCTTTTACAAGTGAGAGTAGCAAATTGAATGTGAGTGAAGATATAATACATTAGTTATAATATCGGCTCTCATAAGACAGACTGAATGTGTGATATTTGGTTAAAAAGAGGGAACTTTATAGTTTTGTTTTTAGTTTGTTTTGCAGGATCATTCAAAAAACTACATATGCATATTTGCATGAATGTTTTACCAGAGATTAACTTTTAATGTTGATCCTGATCAGGATTTGGATCCTCGAGTCTTTTCATTCAGCCTTAGTAGTAAGTAGCCTTGGAATGCCTTCTCGGAATGCTCCTGTTTATGTATTCAGTATAGTCTGAGTTTATGTCAATCAATAACATATGGTTAAGTGTCTATGAGTTCAAAGTTAAAGGGTGCAAAAACAAGACAAAACTGGTTATGGTATAAAGAAAAGATGCGGGTCCTTCTACACGGGAGGGCAGCTATGCTGTCGCTATAACATTCTCATAGAAGAAGAAGAATGTTCAACAATGATAGGGAAGAAGAATGTGGAGGAATCAGTGGAATATCATGAGCTGCCTTGGGCTTTCTTTTCTTTTTTTTCAAAAAATGCATAGAAATAAAGGGCAGTGATGGGTCGTTTTCATGTGAAAGCGTCGTGCGAAGAGCATTTAGACTGTCAACTGTAAACAAGAGGGAATTATATAGTTTATCCTCCTGTGACAGGATCTGTCACTAACCTTCCCCTCTGCCCGTCTCCTTCCCCCAAAGACACAAGAAACTGTCAGTGAGACCCCGCAAGAAAAAGTGACGTGACGGGAAGTTTCTGGCCACTTTGCCAACAATGTTTAGAAATTAGTGGTCAAAATACAGATGGAACCAGTCGCTTCTTTTGGACTTGTTTTCATAGATCTGGCTGTCTTTTACTTTGTCACATTTTAGCAACACTTAATCGTGTCTCAACAGCAATTGATATAGTTGCCATCTCCAATTTGCTCACTGGATATCAGTAATTATTTCAATCCGTTCCTCTAATTTACATAAACACAAAGTAAGCAGCATCCAGGTGTTGCAGGTAAGTTTTGAGTGGGTGAGGGTGATTTTTTTTTCTATTCCCCACAGCCTCACACTTTGAAATCTCCTACTGGATTGCAAACAAGAAATACAGACTTGAGTTTTCCCACTTGGCACTTTATACATTCAGATAACCGAAAGCAACCCCGTTAAAAATCATGAAAAAAAATGTGACAGTTCAGTCCCAATGTGGAGGTCAACACTCATTGTATGAAGGGAACATCATACTTATGACATTCAAATGATGTATAAGTTTAAGATTATTAACACCAAACAATTCTAAACCATATTATATAATAGATTTAACATTTATTTGGGCGGTATCAAAAATGTATTTGATATGATCAGGTGCTAATGCCAAATCCGCTTAAATTGCGACTGTATTTCTAGCACTTCTTGTGCTATAATGAGCCCACCATAGCTAAGTTTAATTCTGTTGAGCTTTACACCAGGTCGAGAATGGAAAAAGCTTAAGTATAAATAACCACTAAAACAAATCATCAAAGTAAAAGAACAGATGTAGACATCTCCAGACTAAAAGCTCATGCTTGACTCCTGCCTGCTATAATTAAAATTTGCAACAAAACATGAACTGCCATATGTGTGAGAGAATGCCAGTTACATACTGCTAAACATGTGAGCATGCAACTTTGATCACAGACAAACAGTCACAGAGCCTCATCTCTCTTGCTGTGCCTGAGGCCTGTGGGGCTATATGGTTTCCACCAGGGCCAAAAATAACAGCAGCCATTGATATAGTAGTGGGCTCAACAGTCAGGCAACCACAAGCAAGAAAACATTGGAAAGGTAAATCTCTACCATCACTGATAACAATCTTTCTCTCTGGGGTTTTCCTCTGCATTTAGATTTTTCAGAGTATTTAGATGTCAGACACCCAAAAGCATCACGCATTGTTAAAAACTGGGAAATGGGACATGGGAATATTTGCCTACTGACACCAAGTAATCAAATCAGCAGTTGCAGTAGAGCAAGCTGTTTTTGGATGAGAACTGCAGAAAAAAAAATGGTAAAAATGTTAGTACACATACACACAAAATATACATAATCTATTCGTTTTCTTCTTTTTTTTTTAATGCTCAAATTGTTTATTTACTTGACAGCCCCTACAAAAATCTAAAAGATGCTCGGCTTACTATGAAATATAACACAAAAGACCAGTTGTTCTAAATGTCACCAGGGATCGTAATAAGAATACGTTTTGGGCCAAATTACTGGCAAAGGCATCCATTCAGTTTGACCTCTGACAGATGAGGGAGTTCTGGCTAAACCACCTCGTTTTGAGAGGAGACCCCAACGACTGACCTCAGACCGACCGGAACAATTAGGGGACGTTTGGGCTGCTGTTGCCAGGACAACCATGTCCATATTAGCGTTTAAACTGTGAGTGCGGGAATGGCTGTCAGTCAAGAAAACAGCAATAAAAACATAATTTCTAATCACATAACATGAAATGTCTGGCGTAAATTTTCTTATCTTTAGAAAAAATAAATGACAGTGGATTTAAAACTCACATACAACCCTGTAGTGACGTGTTTTCAGGCGTTAGGGCATGCACACTCATGACCAGCCAGCAGGATAAATTAATTTATTTACACATAACAACATCATCCAGTTGGCAACTGTATCTGGCTTTTTACTTTATTGCGTCTGTCAGAATTTGCAGCGTTAACGGTTCATTGTTAACATCTCTTGCTTGCATCACTGCTTAATGGCTACACCAGTATAAACTGTGCAATATCTGAATTTGAGAAGCAGATTGCGCTGTGTCATTCACAGACACCGGTGACAGTATTATGCATATGGTGACAGCTGAGCTAACGCTGGCTGCAGTGCAGTTGCTAGTCTGCTCCATGGCTGTTAAAACCGACCAAGCCCCTCCGCTTGTTTTCTGACAGCTCTCAGCAAAACTACCTCGTGCGGTAAATTAGGTCTGAGTTATATATTTGCCTAACTGCCATAAAACTAAAAAGGCCACAGGCATGTAAGTTACCTTGACAATAAACCTCCGCGGATGTACGCTTTGCGTTACCTGTCCCGTCCCAGTGAGGTCTCCCTTTGACGCGAATATCATGTCAGCCTTCTCCTCTTTCCCCTTCTTCTTCGTTGGTGTTTCAAACACCAATGGCAGTGAGCGCTGGATTCGTACTTCAGCGCCACAGCATGAGTCGGAGTGAGACTCGTCATGATCTCCATCCAAATTTTTGTCTTTTTTTTTCTCCTTCCTTTTACTTCTCAAACCAGACTGGATCCTGAGTGGGGATCAATGACGAAACTACGACGTTTAGGCGCCCAAAGGCAAAATTTGATTCCAGTAACCCAACAACACCTAAACCTCTCTTAACAATACTAGAATAAATAAAGGATTTATTGTTTGGAATGATTGCTTGGTATGAATCAAGCAGATAAATACACTGATTTATACCCTAGGGTCAGTTTTTTAAAATAATAATTGTCATGATGTGGCCCAACAGACTGCTTACTCAGCTCTTGACAGATGCATTATGGTGTTTTATGCGCTCATGTCATAAGCTTATGTATTGCTAAATTCTAGTATGAATGAAACCATAAAGAAGTCTCCAAAGGCAGGCATTGAAAGAAAAAAAATTTATTAATTAGTGCCAAAAACTGCAGTTTTTCTATCCTCGCACTAGAGGTTTCTATATGCGTCTAATCCAATTTAGGGTCGCAGGGGGACTGGAGCTCATCCCAGTTATTGCATGAGAGGCAGGTTGCCAGTCCATCACAGGGCCACACAGAGACAAACAAGACACACAACCATGCACACTCACACTCACTCCTAGGGTCTATTTGGAGTCCCCTGACATGGACGTTTTTGGGTGGTGAGAGGAAGCCAGAGTACCAAGAGAACCCACACACAGGAAGAACTCCATACAGAAGGGGCCCGGCCAGGATTCAAGTCATCCTGTGAGGTGACGGTGCTAACCACCACACCACCGTGCAGGCCCACCCAAATTCCCATAGACCCGAACTGTTAAATTTCCCAACCTTACTGCAGAAATAAGCGTTTGCAGTCAGTTTACAACCTGGTTTAGAAATGGTGGAGGCCACTATGTCTTTTTACAACAATTGTTTTGTTTTGTTGTTGTTTTATATATATATATATATATATATATATATATATATATAATATATATTGTCTCTATTTTTGATTGATGAACTATTTACTATCAACACTGAGAAACATTCAAATGGAAAATTTTTCAATTTCTTGGGGCAATGATGATAAGGATGATTTTTTTAAACAAGCTGTTTTAACATTGGTTCGTTTATCAAAATATGACAAAGTAAGGGCATAAAATATACCTAAACAGGTACCCTTCCAGAAACTCTATACTATGATAAAGTGATTAAACTGTGCTCTACCAAACAGTTGAGCATGGCAATAAAGTGTTCACATTTCTGTATTATCGAAGACACTTTAAATCACTTTAAGTGACAGGTGAGTTATCCAGTGGACGTGCATAATGTCCTAGGACTCACAAAAAGATTTATCCTTTTCATGTCACTCTTGACTTCAAAAACCAGATGCTAAGTTTAGGCATTAAAAGAGCAGTTTAAAACTAACTTTGGGGTGACATCACTTTGGCGACATCCATTTTTTTAATGTTCAGACTATGGTAAGCTGCTTACAGTTAACATTCTTACTGATTAAATTGTATTTTCTTTGTATTCAATAGATACTTTTATCTAAATAAACTTAAAGCTGAGGAACAATATGACATTCCGTATCAAATGACCAAAGGATGCTTTGATATGTATATCTGGAAAGTTGGGAACTGAAGCAGCGACGTTTCCGACTGAAGGATAACTGGTCTATTTCCTGGGCTACGGCCTCTACGGATAGATCTCTTGAACTTTGATTATAGATGTCGACACTAAATTTAAGATGTCAAAAAGTCCTTAGAAATAATGTCACATGATGTCACATCACATATCCAAATGGTTGTGTTGAGTTGTGAAAAGTTATGATAATTGAAACATGTTACCACATTTTAATTTAACTATTGATATTCATCATTCAATTTTTACAAATGATGTTGCATTTTGGTTATTCAAATTATGTTAGATAGCTGGATTGAACTTTTGGATGTCTGAAATGATCCTAAGTCTACTAACAAGTATGTTTCTTGTAGGAATTCTAGTGTAGATATTCAGGATGTTCCTTCTATATGTCAAGAATGTTACTTTGGATATGTAAAATAATTACTTTGATCTTGAAAAACTTAATTACATAGATCAGCAATGCAAAACAAGGTTAATTCTCAAATGTCATAAATACTTGTCGTATGAACTTACACTTTGCCCTGCTTGTGAGGTTTGGTTCCTGATGTCAAAAGCTGCATTGTGGCATCCAACGACTAAAAGACACCAGATGCTAGTCACCATGGGCTTTGACCATGCTTTAGGCTGGATAGGACCAGGCATAATGCTATGTTATATAAGAAAATGTCACTACAGGAAAGACTTATCCTCTGGCCTCAGTAACTAGCCTATCACCAGGATCAGTGGTGCTGGAAAAACTCAATGTAGAATTATTTAAAAGTCTGACTTTTGGGTGAGTAAACCATTATGAAAAACAAAATGTTTATTCGATACCCATAACATTTCTGTTAATCTGATCCATAATCTTTTTTTTTTACTCATTTTATAAAGCATAATGCTGTGAGCTGTGTTTTTTCCTGTCATCGTAGTGTCCCTTGAATAGCCTGCAGTTTTAATACAAGAATATAAACTTCACCGAGCAACCCTCTGTTTTGGTAAATATAGTCAACAAGATGTCTTGACTGGAATGCAGGGACTAACATAACTGAATTCTTAACAGCCGCCACACAGTCACGACAAAAACCTAATGCCATCGGAGGTCGAGGGGTTCCCGTCACCCAGACACAAACAAACCAAAGATAACTTATGACATCAGGTCACACGAACTTCAATTCCTGGATGACGGTCCTAACTTAATCCCACTTCCAAGCCGGATTTCTAAAAGGGGGACTGGTTGACAAAAAAAAGGCGACAACACCGGAATGAGGAAATTGACGAGGGCAAAGCATGTACAAAACAAAGTTGCTCATTGCTGATAACCAGTAAACCTGATGAACCGCAGGTCAGTCCACTCAAGTCTCACAGGAGGAGATCACTTGCCTCTTTGCTCTTATACAGACCGCGCGCACAGAGGACAAAACCCATCCACAAGCTTCGACAATTCCCCCGCATTCAGTGATGTCTTTTCTGCTGCTCACAGTGCTGTCTTCACTCGTGGTGCGGGATGCTGAGGCGTGGAGCGTCAGTGGGAAGTATGCGGTGAACTGCCCCGACAGATGCAACGCGGAGCGGTGCGGCGGGACTCAGCGGTGCACGCGGACGGTCCTGGATGACTGCGGCTGTTGCCAGGTCTGCGCAGCGGGCAGAGGAGAGCACTGTTACCGCACAGTGTCGGGGATGCACGGGGTGAAGTGCGGGCCGGGACTATTCTGCGAGTTCTACAAGGATGAAGACGACTATGGAGACGAATATGGGGTCTGCAAAGGTAAACTCCTGTTAGATAACCTACAATTGTGCTTCTTTTTCTGCATGCTGCGTTCTGAATACAACGAGGCTGCCTTGCACCAAATTCAGTATTCCTTTTTTGTGTTAAAGCCTTTTATCTTATTTTTATTTTTATTTTTTTTTTATTGTTACAGCCTTTTAGCATGTAGACAATTTTGGGGGGAATTCGTATTTGACAGTAGGCTACAATTGCCATATTGGCCTAACTGGTTATAGAGGCATTTCTGTAGACACGGGCATCCTTGATTCAATAATACATCAGCTGTGTTCTTCTTCTTGGCAATTTTTAGTAATGACAAAGTTTTCTTTCTTTGCAGACTGCCCATATGGAACCTATGGGGTTGAGTGCCGTACGACATGCAACTGCAAAGGGGGCATATGTGACAGGGAGAATGGGGCTTGTCTCACCCTCACATTCTTTGCCAAAATCGCCAGCAAGCTCAGGACTGAGCCACAAACAGGTAAAACAAAAACAAAAACAACTAACGTTTATTCAACTCTTTGCACAGCAAGTTCTCAGTGGGCTGCAACGAGTCAAATATCTTAACAACAGGCTAACTTAGGTTCTAAAAAGACATGTCATTTGAGCACAGCCGCATGAATTGAAGTACTAATGGAGTCATTTCATCTTTTTTTCTTAGGAGGTGAGGTGGGATCAGGAGAAGTGCGCTCTGCGCAGAGCGCAGAGCAGCGCACAGGCAGAACCTCTGCTCCAAAGCGGCTCAACCCTCGCTGACAAGTGCTGACACGACTGAAGCTGTTCAGTGTAAATGTAGCATTAACTTATAAATGAACCGAAAATTGTATATTTTATTATCTAAAAGCATTTCTTAACAGCATTTAGACGTTTTATTTGATTTGCCACCATTTTTTTCTATGAATACGTAGCTTAGATTATGTTATGATGTTTAAATGTTCTGGCTCTTTTTTTTTTGTTGTTGTTATTTTCTAGTCAATTTCCATTAGCTTCAATGTCTTCTCGTGTGCCTTCATGTTTGTCAATGCTGCTGAAAAGTGAAAAGAGACTAAAAGATATAAGATTTTGAATTTATTTCCCAAGTCTACAGCATTTTTTTTTTCATCGACCCCATTTAGATCCAAATAAAGTTCTTTTTGGAATTCACACACGAACACATTACATGAACAATGAAGACAATTACAGACAAAGTCCTTTGTTTAAAATGCTGTTGCAATAAAACCAAAGTTATGACCGACTTTTATCATTTGATTGCCCAGTTTATCCATTAACTGATAACAATATCTCGTTAAGCATAGTATTGACATCATCTGAAAATACTGAGCCCTGTTTATCATGCAGTATTAGTAATACCACATAGGCAGCTGCATATGTGAGTTGATGTGAACTCTCACAATAAAATACCATTAATTACATTCGCCATGTGCTGTGTCTTTATTTGCTGTAATTTCAGTCATTTTACTGTAATAAATAACAAGGAGACCTGAATTACATGAGATATTCCTAACTTGAGTTCTTAATATTCTTCCATATCATTAATTTGGGATGCAGTTTGCCAGGTTTATCCCAAATGAAATTCAATGCAATTTTTCACCTCAGAAGAAAGTCTTTCCTCATTCTCTGTGTGTTATCAGCACTTTCCTGTGCCAGGCTTTAGTCTTGGTCTCAGACATAGCTGCATGAAAGCCGTGAGAAGTTTCCCTGTCTGCAGAGGGACTCTATATTTCTGATGCACAGGCAGAAAATCTTCATCTAATCTTATAGGGAGTTGAAATAGGGCTTTTGAGCAGTGCCAAAATGTTTGAGAGAAGTATGTCTTTTGAGTGGAGGGAATTCTTGCCTCGTCTCGGTTCCCATGATGATATGACATGATATATTGAAACAGGAGCCAAAATGGATATGACTGCTGAGAGCTTTTCAGACATACTTGACTCTCAAATTGTGGAACATCGTTTTTCTTAGAATTCTCATTTAGCAAAAGATCCTTTCTTGCTGATAATCTCTCTCGCTGATGAAAAAATATCTTAGTAGATCTGCAGAGCAAAGCCATATCATCAGGTACATTTTTCTCTTAGTGCAGCAATAAATGCGATGAAATACAAAGCTTTTATTGGTCAAGATGAGGAGAAATTTGTTGAAAGTTTGAATTTCTAGCTGAATTCTTGAGGAATGCATTTTTAGCTCTTACCTCAGGTGGTTTCAGTTTATAGAATACAATTTTTAAAAGCAAAGAAAAATAAGTTTATATAAAGTAAAATCCTGTGAAATCCTCTTTCAATACAATAAAGATGGAAGGAAATGTCAGGTGTTTTTGTGATACATTTTCAGGATTTGACACGTAAAAGGAATCTGTAGTTTTCATCTACTGGATTAAATGTATTAGCCTGTAATTAAGTTGACCACAACAAATAAATCTTTAATAAGATTTTCACTCTATGATAAATCTAGATGAAGCATCAATATAAGGGTGGTAAGTGACCTTTGACTGCTTTTCATCTTTATAATATGCCATCTGGCAGTATTAAAGTACAGAGCACCCATTGGAGATTGAAAATATATCAAAAATCTTTGTTACAATTTATAAATAGTTCCTCTCTAACTATAAATATCACCTATTAGCCTCACCTCTGCCTCTTTCTGGTACAAAAATGTTTTCCAGTATTCAGCCTGTTTATTTCCTGTGCTTCCTGACACCTGTGAAAATGGCCCTTCTTCCTGTTGTTGTTGTGTCTACCCAGGACAGGAATTTAAAAGCAAGTTTCTTTTTTTTTTTCTTAAGTGACACTCCAAAAGCTTGGAATTTCTAACAGTGACACACTACACAACAAAGGCTCTATCCTTCATTTGAGAGTTAGAGGACAATTTCCATCCCTCCTGTTATAACATTAATAAAAGGTTTACATGTAAACTCCAGCAAGCAAAATGTGCCAAAGAAATGGTTTTTTTAGATGTTGGTTTTTCATCTGATTCTGCTCTTTAATTATGATTTACTTTTAATTTTAAAAGAAATATCACTGAATACTGAATATTGTAACAAGAGTATGGACAACATGAGCATAAAGAAAGAGTAAAAGTAGTAAAAGCATATTTTAGAATGATTTATAGCATATTATTATAAGATAACATTTAAGACAATGACCCTTAAATCTTAGGCCTTTTATTTATTTTTTATTTATTGATCTATTGATTTATCAAAAGGTCAAAATGAACAATATCTGAGAGAGATAAACAATAGAATAAGTCTACTTTCACCGCCTTGATAGGTTTTAGGTCAGAAAAGTGTGTGATTGCAGTACTTTATGTCGCTTTCTGCTTTGCTATGCTATCTGACAGATTGAATTGGATCCAAATTATTAAAGCCAATTAAGACAATATTGCATTTTATTGTCTGTAGGCTACATTAATATGAGTCTAGACAGACCTTTGCTGACAGATGTAACTTTTTATTTTGACCAACATAGCTCTGGGGTAGACCAGGATCCACTTACTTGTACCACTTTGAGCTCAGTTCAAGCCATTTTATGGTTTAGGATTGAGTAGGCTGGATTTAGACCACATAAAGGTCAATCTGAATGACATTAGAGTGAGTTTAAACAGTATTAAAAATGGTTTTGGCCAGATAAAAGTAGTGATACAAAAAGTGGTTTTGGTTCATATTAGAGTGGGCTTGACTGTGTTTTATTAGGGTTGATCGAGTTTAAACTGTATTTGAAACTAGAGAGTAAATTGCATGTAAGAAAACCTTTCGACTCAATGGACTATGCTCTAACACCATCTGAAAATGGTAGAGGGTTGTGTTTCAGTAGTAGACAGCTGGTGCTGGTAGTGGTGACCTCCAGGATGGAAAACATTAATATTTTCATCGTTATAATGTAGCTGGTAAAGACACAAAAAGGTATTTTTTGTGCTGACTTGTTTGTGGAGTCTACTTGTGCATCATGAAAGTTTTGTATGAATCTTTATAACCACATCCTATCTTTAAATATGTGGAGTTTGCATTGTTAAGTCAGATATGCTAAATAAATAAACTTATTGAATAAATGTAGTAGGCTGCAATACTTATTCCTGATTTGCAATGGAGTAAAGCAAATAGGAAATGGGAAATGATTATTCATAATTAATACTCAAAATACCTCAAAGATGTACTCAAGTATGGTCCTTAAAGTAAATGTAGTTTCTTTTCACCATTGAATTACACTGTGAGGATACAGGTCCTTAATCCAAGGACAAGGTGACGCACACACACTTGCTAATACAGACAGGTATGAGAGCAGTTTGTATGAGAGGACAAGAGCGTTCCTAAGTGGTCAGACTCGAATGTTCCTCTCATTCCCCTGAGAACTGACAGGCTGAAGTCCTGCAACCAAACAAAGGACCCTGGAAAATAACAGGAAAGCATTGGTGAGAAAACCCCTTTATCTGACTCCCTGAACACGTCACTGCCGCCTCTGCAGAAACAAAGGTGCGTGAATGGAGTAGTAAATAACACTGATTTACTGCTAATAGATGTTCTGGTATTTACAGTTTGGCCCTGCCTCAACAGGTTGTTTACTGTAGCTGCAAAATGACAAGGCTTATTGAAGACAACACATCAACGCTGCAAACAAGGAAATGAAACAACGTGATTGATTACATTGATTGCAAATATCAAAACTAAACCTGATGAGAAGTAACAAGAAGTGCGTCATGTCATGTTGATCTGTTCAGATGATGGGAATCAAGTCGGATGGTTGAATTCCTTGGCTCCCTTTTCTTTTTTCAGATTCTCATAAACACAGTAAACTGGCAGAAGCAAAACAAGATGTTTGGGCCTTGACCTCAGTAACCTGACAGATTCTGACCCTAGATGGACCGCCTTATCCTTGATGGAGTGACGTAAAGAGGAACGAGAGCTTTATTTCAGTATCACACATCCGAGATAAGGACAGTTTATTTTAGTAAGCCAGAAAATTAAACTTTCAGAGTCTCCTCATGTTGTTATATGCATGTAAGGCAACAGCTGACAATGTGGAATATGATGTGTCCGTGTATTTCAGTACATAAGCAGGACATGCACGTGTGATGTTCCCTGTAGAAATTATCATTGTGTTTGTCTATTTTCTGTTTAATTACAAAAGAGACCAACCATTCCATTATTCAGATTAACTAGATTCCAGTCCAAAACACATGTGAAATGCATGTAAAGGAAAAATCCATACTTTTTACATATAAAGCAAGCTGAGCCCGGAGCTTTCAACCTCAAAATAAAATCCAATCCCCATTATCGATTAGTTTTGTAAAACGGGATACATCAGCAAGCCATAAACAGATTAAAAAACCAACACAATTCATTTCCAAGTAAGGGTCAAAATATATGTACAGTATTTTAGATATATTAGAACTTTATATAATTCCCAAAAAAGGACCAGGAAACACAAACTGGGATGGGTATTACGTCAATAAATAACCATCCCTCCTTTTAATATAACATCATACCAATGTTAAAATCACATCATTCTTATCTACATCACATTTGATGATGTTTCAAGAGGTCTTTGGGTGTCATAATTTTTTTTTAAATATATTCAGTATACTGTACATTTGTATTAGCCATTACTTTAGAGTGTGTTCTGTTGAATCTGTTCAAATCTGTATATGGCTTTTCTTTGCATTTATTTTAACATTACTAATCAATGTGGGTATCAAATTTTAACTGACCTTTTGCTTTATATTTAAGAAATGTGGCAGTTTCCTTGGGTATTTCTCATATAATGTGTTTTGAACTGGAATCTAGTCCTCTGATTGGATAACTGGATTATTGAATGTGAGCCTACATGAATGTATACACACTATGTACTATAATATACTAGACTGTACTATACCATATATTTATATACCAGTTCCGAAGTGGAGCAACCATCAGCCATCTCTTCCATATGGACAACATCAAGCTTTTATGCCAGGACTGAGTGAGACATTGATCCACTGATACACATCGCCAGGATATACAGCAAGGACACCAGGTTGTCATTCAGACTAGATAAATGCAGCTAAATTATATTTTAAAAAAGAGGTAAGGTGAGCATGACTGAAAGGGCTGAACTAGACGTTCAAGACAGCTACAAATATCTTGGGATCTCACAGGCAAATGGCAACCGCAAGGAGGCCACAAGAAAATCAGCCACAACCAAGAACCTACAAAGAGTAAGACAGGTCCTAAAGCGTCAGCTGAATGGGAAGGACAAAGTTATGAGGCATAAACACATACTTCCCCAGTCATCAGATACCCCGTTGGCATAATAACCTTACCAAAGGAGGAGATAGAAGCCATTGATATCAAGACAAGAAAGCACCTCACAACGCACGGAGGGTTTCACCCCAAGTCCATCACCCAAAGTCCAGCACCCTGGTATTGTACATGAAGCAGAAAGGGGGAGGTCAGGGGCTAGTAAGTGTCGGACCCATTTTCTAGAATGAAACAAAAAATATCCGGGAATGCATCATAAAAATGGCCCCCAGTGATGAACTGCTAAGTGAGTATTTCAGGCGAGGCGAGGAGGAACTATTATGGAAGGATAAGCCTTATCCTATATTACAGGCACTTGTCAAGGCAGCGGAAGAACAGGCCCTGAGCACAAGTGCAACAGAGGCCGGGGTCTACCACACCAGACAGGATCCAGGTGCAGGCTGTGCAAATAGGCTGGGAATAGTGTACAGGAACATCTGTGCTGAGTATGGATTAGAAGTCCCGCAGTCAGAATGGGAGATATCTCCAAAGGTGGTGTAGAATGACAGAGCTATGCTCCTGTGGGACTTCCAGACTAACCAACCGGACTTTGTGGTGGTTGGCAAACTACAGAAGAAGGTAGTAGTAATAGATGTAGCAATTCCAAGTGACAGCAACATCAAGAAGAAGGAGCAAGAGAAGCTAGAAAACTACCAAAGGCTAAAGAAGGAAATTGAAAAGAAGTGGGAATTGAAGGTAGCAGTGGTACCAGTGGTAATCTGAACACTCGTGGCTGTGTGAAGAATGGCTCCAGCAGATCCCGGAATCAATATCAGAGACCTCTGTCCAGATGAGCGCGGTTCCAAGAACAGCAAAAATACTGTGTAGAAACCTCCAGTTCTCAGGCCTCTGGTAGTGGACCCAAGCTCAAAATACAACGCATGCTGTCATTAATCAAATTTAGTTTGTTTTTTGAAAAACAAACAACCATTTTTATGTTAGTGCTGCCGATCTACTGATACTGTCCTTAAAGGGAGTGGAATTAAAGTAGCTCTCCACAAATCTACACTCCTGTTACATGATTAGTAAAGTCACATTTAGATGTTTTTCTCATTATAAAATAATATATCATCAAATCATTTTTCTGGAAATTAAATGTGATAGTTTGAATAACTTTCCTCTGCCTCTGCATCCCTCTTTGTATCTGACATAAACAGCATTTGTAGTATTATCTTACCATCACAAGGTGAGTCTTGACATTACAGTTAAAATAAGAATACATATATGTTTGATGGTTTGAGTGAAGAATTTTGTAGCATATAAGATGTGATATAAGGGGCTTGACAGAGCAATAAGCCTTCACAACTTCGCTTTATCAGTCTTTAGTAAAGTGGATATTATAGTGTGGATCAATGATATCTTGGTTCAGTGCTCATGAACAACTAAACATATCTTTGCATTTTATGCAGTAACACCGAGGAAGGGTAGAGAGAGGAAAGCTAGACATCTGGATAAACAGGATTAGATAACAATTTAAAACATTTTTTTAACATATGCATCATTGTGTGTTTAATATTTACTATGAGATCTGTTTCATATATCATATGTAAAGAATGCCAAGTATATGTCACGATATATTAGCTCACATTGGTGACATATTTGCTGAGATGACCTCAGCGGTCCTCAATAATGCAATTTCCCTCAGATTTTCATATTTTCAGTTGTCTAGTGGTGACTGGAGAAGCAGGTGTTCTATTACTTTCTGCTTTGATCTTTCCAGGCAGCTTGTCCAACAAAAAACAAGACCTCTGTGTTATGACTATTTACCTATAAGAGTACTCTACCATGTTTGTTAAGCACATGAGCCAGTAATATTTGTGAACAGTCACCCATCCTCTGCTGTTTGACATTAGCAAGTAAGCATCAGTACAAAATTCTTGCCTAAAGCATCATGCCTAAAACTAACCAACCCATCCAATGAAGGTAACTAGTACTAGCTGATAAAAGGCAAAGAATAAAAGGCCAAGTCTTGTCTGAATGAGAAGAAAAAAGACACATGCTTAACATTACTGAACCTGATGCACGGCACTAAGTATATTCTGTATACCCTTTGTAGACCCTGCACTACACCTCTGTATATCTTTATTGAAGACCTGTTTACATCAACACGTCTGACAAGATTTCTATGGTGCAAAACCAGTGGAGCTATTGACATACAACAATAAAGAAATTATTTCCTGGAATAAGATATTTTGGGAACTAATAATGTGTGTTTGAGAGTATAGATATAACGGTTAATATCTATAAACTTAAAGTTATTAATTCACCAGTTGTAGAATTCACCAGCAGAGAGCACTATTACATCATAAAGGGGATGAGATGTGACCTTATGTGAGGAGGAAAGCTTACACTGCCGTCTCTCAGAGAGGGTAAAGGATCATCACTGCCTCCATATGTAGCAGCTAATCGATAATGCATGTACCGTAACACTGGCACATACAGACTTTACATTTCTGGAAGTCGAGGTCAATGGAATTTGTCAGTTACAAACAGAAAGCGATAAAACATTTTTTTTGCTTTTCTTGATAGAAAATAATTGATATTCTCTGAGACATTGTCAAAAAAATGTTATCAGTAGATGTGACACTCTTACAACAAACACACCGTTGGTCTCAGAAGCAAATATTTCCCCCTTTAACTGGTATTTTACATCACCACACTTGTCTCAGACATGTTGATTTTTTTAGGTTTTTTTTTTAACTGTCAGGTGCACACAAAATTATAAAAAGTTTGATGTCCATACACTACCCTAATCTATCTAAAAAAAATACTGTTCTCAGATAATTGCTGTTTCCAGACTCAGAGCCATCTGACCAGCTTTTTTTTCCGAAGAGCGTTGAGAGCTCTGTAGATCATCTCATGATGAAAATGTCCACTTCAGTAGAGGAACACCAGACCCTCTATGTCAAGGTTTAAGATCTGTCAGGTAGCACCTGTCACCTACCTGAGGGAAACTTAATGGGTTCGAAAGAGTGATAAATGTAGGAGTTTTCCATTGGACTGAAGGGTTTCATTAGACTTGAATGAAATATTAACAAAATGTCCATTTTCTGCGTTATATTTGCTTGTCTGTATTAGCTTCGGCAATAGGTCAGATGTTTGATCGGATATTTCATATATGTCGGAAAAGTCAACAGTTTGCATGGGATGTGTCTTTTCTCTCACTTTTCTCTCAAAGCCCCTGGCACTCTCTGTAGAAATGTATTTCCTTCTTTCTACTATAGATACATACAACATGTTGTCTTTATTTAAAAGAGGTTGTCCAGTCTAATGCAGTCTAGTACAACTTCTCTGACATAAAATTCAACTTTTTCCGTGTAACCTTGTTGTTTATGAAGCAGCAATAATTAATCGCGGCCACATGAGGGCGGTGGAAACAAAATGTGAACACTGACATGTAGTTCAATCAAAAGCTTATTGGACAGGCATTCTCAAAAACAACACCATTCTCAACATTGAGCCTTCATGCTTATATCCACATGTTCCTTTTGAATCCAATATTCACTTTATTTTAGTTTTTTCAAATGTTAGCTGCTAACTTTGTTTGTTTGATGGTTTTTGGCATATACTGATTACAGCTTTTCAAAATACATTAATTGAACATGCACAGTCCAACTAATTGCATTTGTCTTTAAACAATTATCTTTTTTATATCATCTGACCTGGAGTCAGCAATGTTTTTGAAAATTTGTTAAATTAAACATTGGAGTAGAAATCAAGAATCAGTCAGTCAGTTACCTCTTTTTTATTTACACATGTTTTTTGTTGGTTCTTTTTTTGTTGGATGATGCAAAAAATACTTTACTCAGCACGTCCTTGCTGTAGTCATGTATATATTTGTTGAATATCACTTTCCGCTATATCAAGCAATTACTTTCCCTTCTTTGACTTCATTGACTCTTTTACACAACATTTTTTACATGGCAAGCATAGAACTGGCATATTCTTTTCATTGGCCAAAAGTTAGCACAGTAAAGCAACGCAGCAATATCTGACGCTCTAAAATTATGTAGTGAATGACATAAGCGTCATCCCAGTACACTGACTTCTTATTTGCATAGGCCTCCAAAGACTTGGATATCTTTCCAGAAGTCACCAACTGTCCAGAACCTCTGACTATAAGGCCATGAGAAAGACAGACCCATTCAGAAAAAAATGTAATTCCCAGAGGTTGTCTCTATGAAGATTCATGCTTTCTAATCTCGTTAGCTGTCTATCAGATTAGGTCTTCCAGAATCCCATGGGAGTGGATGCAGTCCCAGTCTGTTTACAGATGGCCACTTCTTACGTCACTGGGTCACAGTGTTTCAAGTTCAACATTCCTCATCCTGCAAATATAATAAAACATGCTGAAGGATGGCTGAGGACAGATGGCTCAGAGCATACCATTGTTTGTTCTCAGCATTTAATTTTCATTTAATCTCATAAAACGCCCAAGAAACTGAATACAATGTACATCTTGGCACAAGGGATAGGAGATTAATGCAGTGTGACATCTGTCTGTCTTTTCTTTGACTGATCAGTCAGTTAATCAAATGTCATTAGAATAGCACCTTCCTATACAAGTTGTGCAGTTCAAAGTGATTAATTCATGACTGATAAGCCAATGATGAGTCAAAAATCCATCTATCCAAGATGCAGCATATGGGTGACCAGTGTGGGCAATGTGAAGTTCAAGAGTCCTTCAATCAATGTAACTCTATAGGTTGTTTGTTCATTCCCTTGAAAACAACCCACAATCACGTCCTATAAAGTGTGCCCCCCTACATGAGGCAGGAGGTAAGAATGACTAATCTGAGCATTTCTTCATCAGAGATTCCCATGTGCACCTGCTACGATAGCACTTTAAGCCATATTCCTTGGAGTAACTTGAGAGCGAAACCTACATATGACAACTGTTCTTTCACTGATAAGTTACCCTCAGTCAGTGACACAACACAACAGTACTTTACTAAAACACTTATGTCACCTCCTTGTTGGGTTTAGAAGGTAACATAACTTGGTTAGGGTTAGAAGATAATCAATATGACTTTTATCTTCATAAATGCCCTTTTGCTGGATATCTTGATTATATACAAACACAACATGCTATAATGAAACTTTGCCTCTTCCTGGTTTGCTTTAAATTATAAATTTACATGGTTTGTGTAAGAAATGAAGCCATGTGAGTAGGGTTACTTACTCTTTGATGCCAGTCTGACACTTCACATGCAACTGTTTTCATGACAACTAGAGGTCACATTTTCTTCTAATGCATACTTGAGCACATTTTGCGAAGGAGGAGGGCCTGTAAGTCCTAAGTGGTTTGAGTTCTCTGTAGTGCTTTTTTGTGGAATCCACCAATAAAGTTACGGTACATGCAACTGTTTTCATGACAACTAGAGGACACATTTTCTTCTAATGTATTCTTGAGCACATTTTGCGAAGGAGGAAGGTCTGGAAGTTCTAAGTGGCTTGAGTAGTGCTTTTTTGTGGAATCCACCAATAAAGTTACGGTACACATGCGATTGTATTCATGTTGAGGTGGGTTGCCAATGTCAGAGCATGGATAGAAAGGCATATATATCCTAATTTCAAAGGGTTTTCAAAATCCACATTAAAACTGACAGGTGACCAGTGTAAAACTATTCAAGACAGACAAGAGAAACCTGTGCAACCCTCTGGTAAGGATCCAGGCCACAAAGGTCATTGTCAGTTCTAGCCTACATTTACAGAACAGTACAGTACAGTTTGTGATAGACAAGACAGCTAAGAATTACAGTCAAGCCTGTGTGATATTCGAGTGTATATCAATATATCTCTCACGGAGACAAAGAGATATTAATGCATTTTACTCTAGTAAGGCCTTCTGGTCCTCACTTCAGCTTAGTCTGCCAATACATCACAAACATAGATAATGTGCCCAGCCTGACCCTTCACTTGTCCCTCTAACACCTCCATAACCCAACCAGGATCTTGTTTGTTGACATCACCTCTTCCGTATTCAATATCACTCCCGTGAAACTCCTCCATCAGCTACATCAGCCAGTCGTATTTCACCAGATGTGTCCCTATTGTCACACACTTGAGTCTGTCAATAAACTACTTCTCATCCTGAAGATTTGGTTTTGAGGAAGTAATTAGAGCTGACACATCAGCCACCTCCTACATGCGTTGCAGTCTCCCTCCCTTGTAAGTAATGGGCATAGTTGTCCAGAGGGCAGTAACCATGTATACATGGCACAAATATTTTGAATCTACCTCATAATGATGATATGCAGCCTTTGCATTTTAAGGACACTAGAAATGAAAGAAAGGCACATAAAGACTATTGTGTGCAAAAATGTTCTATGAACGGAGGAAATAAGTAAAAGTATAGTTATCTGGGAATTCAGCACACCAGTTTATTCATAAGTGACTAAATGAAACACATGAAGGTAAGAACACTACTACGTCAACAGTAAAACATGATGGAAGCTCAGGGATTTGCATCTAGTGCACTTCCAGTTGTTTTGAATAGGGAAATCTTCAGGCAACAAGATGCCAACCTCTAACCATGTTTTCATTAACCTTCAGACCTCATCACGTGTGTTTTTAACACCCAACAACACCCTGCCACAACTAACAGCAAACAAGAAATGTGAAATCCTTGACTATATAGGGTGGGATGGGGCTTTAAATAGGTTCCTAGATCTTAAACACTGGTTGTTTTAAAAACCGTTAGAGCTTTGCAATACCTCTTTTGTCTTCATGTAATGAAAAACATAACCATGTCACAATTTGCAAAAGAAAACATAGGCATGATATGACTTTAAGCAAAGAAAGTGTAATAATTTTACACTTGTTTTGCCTGAAACTGCTACATTTTGTGATGTTGACCTTGTGGAAATACATTATAAACACATATAACATGTCAGTTTGTACAATGAGGCTTTTTTTTGGGGGGGGGGCTGCATACTTACTAATGTTTTTCTAGGAAATCAAGAAATATAATAAAGATATAATGAAAAAAAACCTTTGTAATTGCAGTACTGAACTCAGCAATGTACTACACAAAAACAGACGTGAATAAACACCAGAAATTGTATAGTCTTTGCATTCTGCATACAGAATGATAGAATTAAGGCTTCTTTTAATTAAGGCAGAATTTCCTCCAGAAAGAACACAGCAGTACCATGGAATAGGAAAAAAACAACATTTAGACCAGTCCCAAATAAACAAAATGCACTTTCCACTGTATGTATACAGCTGGATTCGCACCAAAGTGAGGACAGAGAGCAGACAAATGTTTGTTGAGCTGCATTCATGCAACCATTTGCCTATGTCATCTTGAGGAGACCTTACAGGAGTAGCCATTTGTTTGTGATGTTTTAGTCACTGATGATGAATGGAAAAAATTTGATTTTCATTCCTCATCATGAGCAATAGGAAAAATGCAATGGAAGTTGATATTTTGAATGAGTGGAACACCATGTGGAAGTCTTAAAAGCTGCTATTTGTTTGTCTTTAATGTAATCTTAGAAAGGACAGAGTCAGCTGCACTGCTGGAGTATGGCTCAGTCAGAGTCCTCATCTTGAGACTTCCTCAAACATACTTGTACACTTTCCCCCTCCCTCTCCTCCTTCCTCCTCCTCCTCCTCCTTTGTGTAACCACTATACACACACAGTCTTGTCAGACTGAGTGCGAGCGTCTCACTGGTCAGGATGATTGGAGGAGTTAGAACTGCACAGACTGCAGCCAGTGAGTGTGTGAGAGTGCACGTGGATGTGCATGTGTCTGAGCGGACTCCAGCTGTAATGGTGCCCCATGTGTGTCTGCGCTGACCGCGGCAGTCATCCTGTCCACAGTGGATACTTTCTCAGCATGCAGATGGTGTGAGCAGTCAAGGGAAAAGTTTCTAGCAGAGCGTCTGAGCCTCTGCTCTCAATCCATTCTGCGGGAGGGGAGCAACAGCAGCAGTGCCAGCTGAGCGGGACTCCAACTAGAGCTTGTGTCAGCCTAAGATTTCTGCTGTTGATTAATTACCTGTCACTGGATTGGATTCACTTGTTGTGCATCGACACACATCAAAGCTGAGGGATTCAATAAGGCTGTTTGTTTGAAAGGTGAGTCTACTGCTCTTTGAGGTTGTTTTGCCTGAGTGTTGATGTTTTTTTGACATCACCATCATTCCACAGCAATATTCAAACATCTCCTGACCCTTTGTGGTGTAATATGAAATCCAGAAGGCAAATTTTAGTAGGGTTAAAAATGTAGGGTTGAGTGACACTTTAAGTCATGTGATTTATTTTCCAAACAGGTATTCAGCTTTATAAAAAATTGCAGTGGTAATGTTACATTTTGTGGCAGTATTGAAGAAGCAACTATGTTTAAAAGTGTGTAATGTCTGCAAGTATTTGGTTTACTTTGATTATATGTAAACAATACCTGACATAGAAGGTTAGCAAGTGCATTCAGTTTGCTCATGAAAAACTAAATAAATCACTGCTCTTGTTGGCTGAATCTTCAAATTATCTTCCAGTATCACCTGCTGTCTAATGGATCTGATCAATCAGCTGGTGGTTCATTGTTGTAATATATCATCAGTGTGTTACATCAGTGACACAGTTCATTCAATAGCATCATATGGAGTATTGCAGGGAGAGTCATGAAGCAGAGGTACATGACCTGCATTTCAAATAAATCATCTTTATCCGAAATATATCAATCACATTGTTAGCCTGTGAGAGCATATTGTGACTAAGTTACAGTGAGTAATTATTGCTAGAAATGCAGCTAAACTTAAAATTTCTCCAGTTTTATTTACATACTCTAAACTCACAAATACTTGTGGCTCTAAGAGCTTTAAACCGTCAGACCATTTTCAAGGATTTTCTTTATAACTACAGTAAAGCACATCAAGATGGCAAAAATTGTTGTAAATGTCTTCTAACACTGACCACCTGTTTGGTTGTTAGCTGGTCAATCATAATAAAACTAAATTATCTCTGGATTAATATGGTGGTGGGCTGCATGTGTCTGGATGTTGCTGATTGCAACTGATCTCATCATAACTATAAAAAAGGAGCCAAAAATAGGGAGCTGAGAAAGAGATGAGCAGGACCGGACAAGATGGAATGTTGATTAAATGGCACGGAGGACAGAAAAGACGTTTCCGCCGCTTGTGTCACCCGCCTGGTGTGTTAATGGAAAAGGAAGATGTAAAAGCAAACAGTGCATAAGCTGAGGTAAAAGGAGGGATGATGAGCCTTGTGTGCCAGGAATGTCTGCAGTGCACAAGCTGTGCTGGAAAGCCCAGGGATCAGGTTCCCCGTGTCAGCTGCTGCTCTCGACTATTCCCAGGTCTAACTCTGTGATATCTGTTTATTGAGAGAGGGAGCAGGAAGTGGACTGAAACTGCAGCAAAACTGGGGTTAAAATTTGTTCCAAAAATACTTCAATTAAAGAAAGTTGGACATTTTAAGAAATACACATATGATTTCTGACAAATGTGTACATGTGAATATGTGACATGAGAGGACTGATTGCATTCTTTATCTAAATATTAGTGGATAGCCATTAGCTGGTCAGCTTACTTAGGCACAAAGATCACAGAAGAGGTGGAATTCCCTTGTCAGAGCATGAAAAATCATACCAATAGCAATAAGAGAGGCCATTTCTGTGGGTAATCATCTTTGTACCGATCTGTGAATGCAGGCACAGTTGGCTAATTTCAATAATGACCAAAGCAATCTACCAAGACAAGCGAAGAGTAAAAAAAAAATGAGACCTGTCGAAAGCCCCACGTTTTATGGTACAAACAGGATCAACAGGTCACAACAGGTCACAAGAGTGACTATGATATTGCTTATAATCTGTGGTTACTTTGATTTGATGTTAATAGTGTCATAGTTTAATGCATTAGGCTTAAGTTCTTGATAAAAGCATAAAAGTAAAAAAATTTCTAAATTCAAAAACATTTTTATGATCAGTCTACTTAAATTAAAACATGCTTAACCTAGCAAGATGACCTGACTTTATGCAAACATTGCTTCATTAATGTTGTGTATGAACAGGGTCTACAGTTTAATTGATTTGATAATAAATAGAAGGAAGCAAAAGGATCTTTTATCCCCACTGGTTCTTGACATCAGTTTGGTGAATAGAAGATTCTAAGGCTTCAATCTTCAGCTTAATGATGTTCAAAAGTCTAATTGAATTTAATGCTTTAGGACCATGGATAGGACACTGAACAAAGGGTATTATTAAATTATTAAACCCTAATGTGTTGCTTTATGAGAAAGGAAAACTTTCTGAACCTGGCTAAGAGTCTCACATCTCATAGGGAATATCATCTACCGCTGTGATTGTCAGATTAGTAACCTTGGGACAAGGAACAATGCATTAACAAAACAAAATAAACAAAAAAAATGGAAAATAAAAAGACTCAAATAGCAATCACATTAAAAAGAAAGACGTTATCACACAATAACTGGCTTAGCTTAGAGTGAGTCTCTACTGCCACTATTGTGTTGCTGCTCTCTTTCTGCTCTGTCTCTCTCTCTGGTGACTATGTAGTTCTTCTCTGCACTGTGTCTACAGTGCTTGACACCACTTGGTGCATGTTTTTCCTCAGCAACCCTGGGTGTTTTAGGATGTGCACAGGAGCTAGGAGACAAAAGAAGCAGCTACAGTGTCACGATTCTGAGCATTAAAGGGAAAAAAACATACATCAAGTAATCCAGCAATACTAATACATGGCACGGAATGGAGTTACCCAGTTTGCAGAGTCACGAGGGAAAACAGTGAGCCGAAAGGGCTGCAAAGGTAGGATAGAGCTCAAAACCATTCAAGTACACATAGATAACCTTGCAGAGAGGCTACACATCAAGAAAAAAAGACAAAATAGATGAGAAAAGAGGACAGGAGGGACAAGGGAATTGAACATTACTTACTCAAGCCAATGAAAACCTGTCAATTACTATAGTTATATTACTGGACAACAAGTGTTAATTCATCTTAACAGATCCCTTGGAGTGTTTGGGACCTCTGTTGAGACCTGATTTACATATTAAACAATGGGTTTTTCATCTAACTTAAAATAGAACACACTCACCCACAGCTGCATAACAGCAGAAACAGGATTAATCTGCATATTCATAGATCTCCAAATACTAAGTTATGTATACTACGTTCAGTCATTTTAAACATAAATTAGTTTTTCAGGATTGAATCAAAGACAGATTTTGTTCCATACTAAAAAATGATAATTCACCCCATATATTTTGTTGCTAGGTACAGCAGTTTGCATGATATTTATGAAGATTGAAATGTCACCTAAGCTTTCACCTTCCAGGAAAAAGCATTACTATGACCACTTGGTGAAATTTTAGTTTTCCCTCTCACCTTCAACACAATCAACCACAGTTTCTTATTTTGTCGGGGAAATATTCTCCTGTGTGCACCAGGTTTCACGTTACAAAAGATAGCCACATCAACGGTATCATTTGTTCAGTTGTAACAATGTGTCAAGCACATGTACGATGAGTCAGTGGTCTGTGTGAAGTCTTCACCCTCATCTTTCGACAGGGCTGCAGCTCAGTTCCCAGATATCATGTGACACATGGTATGATAGAAAATGAGAAAGGCAGGGCAGTGCTAGTGGTGGATAAATGAGTGTGTCATTGTAGAATATGAAGGGGGGTGCGTGCGGCAGCTAAATCAGTGCATAGACAAACTAGACAGTGAGTCACCAGGGAGCTTATTGGGGACTTTATATCCATGAATCTGAGTTTACGATACTGCACACCTCACCTCACCTCACCTCACCCCCTTTCATTTCCCTGTGTTTGCATCCATCCATCTTTCTCTTTGACTCACAATGAACTGTGTGGGTAGTGGCTGATCATGAGAGAAGTGCTAACCCCCTGTAATGAAGGATAGCCTCTCAGCTGAATCCTGACCTCCCACTAACCCCATCCTGCATTAAATTATGTTGCTCCTGATAAATGTGTGTGTTGGATGGAGCAATGGATCACGTTTGGTTCATATGTGCAAGTTCTTCCATCTGTGACTGCCCAGAAGCCCTTCCTCTTTCACGTCCTCACCATTGATTAGCACAGCAACAGCACAGCAGGCAGCATGCCCTGCATTCACCTCTGTGTCTTTATAGCAGGGGTCTAACAGAAACAGACTGCTGCTTTGGCAGGCGAGGGTTATATTTGTCTTTAACACATGTGGGTCATGGAGGCCCTCTACTGTGCCCACTCAAGGGGGTGGGGTAATTTAGGGATATTCAAAGGGTTGACAGCACTGACTGACAATGTGAAGTTCATGTTTCCTCTGCATTTTTTTAATACCTTGTGCTGTTTTAACCTCCTATGTAAAAAAGTGGACATGCAGTTATGTTGCTAAAGAAGCACAGACAGGGTCCGTTGGTGCCAGGTGGATTAAATCAACTGTCAAATATGTCAAGTTGCTTATAAGTTAGTAGGTGGGTGAGTAGGTATTGTATCAGAATCAATTCATTTAAATTGAGGCATTATCTTTATGCTCTATTGTAGCTTTCCTGTGTTATGCACCTTTGATCTTTCCACAGTCAGAGGAACGGTTAGCATGGGGATTATTGGAAACCACCAGGGTCAACATGAAGTTCAACAGTTGCTGAAACTGTAGAGCTAAAGACTGACTATACACAGATAATAGTGGCAGCATCTGTCAAGTGTGCAAGACATGAATAAAGAATTTATGTCTACCATGAGACTTCTGGTCACTGTAACAGTGTTGTGATCTGCGGAGTGCAGACCCTTTCTATCACTGAACGGGATTGCTTCTGACAGTAGATAGAATTGGAAGTTACAAAGAATCATCCAGAGTACAATAAATTTTTCATTTTAGGCCATGAATGGGGATTTCAACTGCCTGGATATTGACTTTTGCACCCAGTGAAAATATACGTCAAAAAGTGAAATATGGTGACCCACGAGGCCTTCCGCAATTTGTTGATAACCTCCCAAACATAATGGCTCAATCATATAACATTTTTGTATTTTTGTTGGACAATTTTTAATCATAGCATATATCGCAAGTGTAGTGGTATATCCTGCCAATGCATCTGAAGATTTTTGCATGTCAGTTTCACCAGTTTTGTCTCAATTGCAATGGTGGTGGAGCACTTTTCCTGATTAACGAGGTGGTTCTCGTTACAAACAGTTGGCCTGTGAGAAAGTTTGTCTGAGGAAATGCCCTGTATGTATGTACAACACAGAAGCAAAAAGCTTGGACAATTGCATGGCTTAGTAAATAGTCAAGAGTTTATTGCATAAAATCACATTCCAAGTTGGTAGCAAATGTACTGTATTTTCCTTTGGTCATTTTTATCATTTCATTCTGTGCTTTATGACCACCAATTCCATTTTTTTCCCAGCAGTGCCTGCTGTTGCTGTTTTGACCGGTCACTTCCTGTGGTCACAGACATTTCCTGCTAAGACCAGAAGATTTGGAAAATTAAGCAACAGTTTGTATAGGGTTAACTACACTGTAGAGAAGATCCTCAATCTCTGCTCAAAGCGTTTAAATAAATAAAAAAAGGTGTGTCAAACAGCAGCTCAGGCTTTTTGTGTCTTGTCTACAGTACTTTATCATATGGAGAGCAAACAGGCTGTGTAAGAACTAAAAACTAGAAACCTTGTGTTGCTGTGACATTACTCCTGCATAGACAAGACAGCCTGTGGTATAATCCAACTGTCTAACCTGTTCAAGGTCAAGATCTTCTCATTTCAATAATCTTGGGGGTACAGTGATATCTAGAATGTAGCCAATATACAGTGCATTTGACATATAATGCCTTTACACCATTAAGAGATGTGTGGAAATTGCTATCCCTGTTTCAAAAGCACTATAATGATCATTTCAAGTCGCACCAAAGAACAACTGTCTTTCATTGGTTAGGAGTCATTAAATAGCTGTTTTTATGATCGTACTGACAGATGCTTATTTTTAAAGCAACAACGAGACATCCCTGAGCCTGAGACGGCCTGGCTGTGAGACAAAGATTTGCTTTTAATACTCCTGTGCTCACATAGAAGCAAACAGTAATGGCGATTTGAAAATATTTGTAACCCTCACATAAGTGGGGTAAAAACACTTAGAGTCAATCCCTCCATTCTTGTGCTCATATTCGAGCAGTTTGAATTCATTCATTTTTATGTAACTGCCGTACAACCACAGATATGTTACACCCTGCCGAGAAATTACATGCCACAAAACCTCATAGGACTGATTTGTAGCTATCTTTGTGTTGTCTTTCCGGGTGTGTAGTGTTTACGTGTGTGTCCGTCTGTTCTGTACACTGAGCTGTTGTTGTTTATAGTGAAGGTCAGAGTGTCTATTCCCACTGGCTTCTCAGAATGGTCAAAGTTCACAGCTGAGCGGTGAGAACATCCTGGTATATGCGAACAATTTAGCTGTTTTGAATGTTCCTTGACAGCCGACAAAGTCTAGACATGAGCAGATGGTAGCTTGGACCACTGATTGTTGGTTTGGAAATTAAATGCATCACATCATGCCCCCAAATACATTACAGCAGAAATTACTCTTAATGTCACACCCAATGTTCACGATGAAAATCCAACTCTCCAACTTTCACTTAATGGTATATGAAATGGAAGTTTTCCTTAATTTGGAATCAATCATTCTTAACATACATACACTGACATGATGGCATTGTAAAGTAGGACCTTTAAAAAATGGCTTTAAAGCAAGCTGCATATTATCAGTGGCATTATATCTTTTATCAAACAAGCTTTTTATAAAAGGTTTCATGTTTCGAGCTGTATTGAGGAGGAATCCTGTTGCTGCATACCTTTTCCAATCTTGTGGCGATGCAAGGGGAAAAGTTTTTAATATAACATATCCAGCTCCAATGCTTATTTTGGAGACTGTGGCTCAAGAGAGAAAAGGACTGACACAAATAGGTTACCCACATATCCATACACATGTGCTCATAGGACTCATAGGATATACCTCTGAGATGCTATTTTCAATGTGCTGAGCGGACAAAACAGTCAGGTGGTGGTGCTTTATAAATGTACTCAGACGCGCACCTGGAACCTTCAGCAGCACTCACTGGCGGGGTGCTTGCAAAGAGGAATGGAACATATAAAATCTAGGTTTAGAAAATAGGTCAGCCATCCGGCCTTTTTTTTCAGCAACTATTTGTTTTTCTTTCAGGTAAAAAGACATCATGATCTCTGTGCAAACATTAAAAAAATAAATCATATCGCTTTAACTAAGTACCAATTTGCAGTAGGAAGAGGAAAACACACTGTAGAATCCTTCAGTTCATCAAACTGTCCAAAAACACGGTCAACTGGTTTTCTCTTTTTTACATATACAAATAATATGTTTTTACTAGTATTAACAAGTAAAAATGTCCCAATAAGAAGCTGGCAGGGTTATTCTCCTGTCCAATCCAGTATTTTTTTTCTTTATTTAGTTTTCTTTTCAGTTGCTGACTTCTTTTTCCTACAGTCACTGATTGTTAGGTTTGGTCACCTAACGTCTTGGATTGTCTTAAAATAGATCCTCTTGTAATGTTTATCGCACTTTATAATTTTTCTGACTTAATAAGTGATGAGTCCCATACAATTAGAAAAATCCACAGATGTGGTGCAGGCATGGAAGAAGCCAACTATCTGTCAGTTATCTATTTTATATGCCAGCTTAATTCAGTGTTGTGTGGGGATTGGAGTCTACCCCAGCTGCCACTAAACTAGGTAAGCAGGCAAGGTACACCCTTGACAAGTCGCCAGTCCATCACGGAACCCTTGAAGACATCTCCAACTGAAATACAACAATGTGTGCCCATCAGTACAAATGAAATTATTCTTCTTTCTTTTTTTTTTTGTTTTTGCTTAATTATCTTATCATGATATCAAATTGGTATTTCATTAATTTCACATACTTTGGAATATATTTCAGATTTCAGCCAATTAACAATGCAAGACACAAGAAATAACATTGCATTTATGCTCAAATCTACAAATATATTCCAATAACAGAGAGTAAAGCAGTGGCTCTGAGGGACTGTGCTGTGGTGGGGGGCCACAACACTGCTTGGAGCCAATATGAATATGCTTATCCTTGCTATTTTCACCAAGTTAGTTTATCATGTCAACATTAAATGAGGTAAACATTAGAGTTTTTTTTTTTAACTCTGCATCCTCTAACTATAATCTAACACCTAATACAGCCCACCTGAGGCTGATGGGAATATCATCAGTTTTGCAGATATAAAAGTTTTGTTTTTAACCTGATGAAAAAGCTGCATTTTCCAACACATTGTGCTTTATTTTAATCTTTATTGTCAGTGCTGATGTTATTACTTAATTGCTATTAAATCCTATCGGGTTTGATTTAACACACTAATTGTTTTTTCAGTGGAAACACAATTAAAATGAGCTACTGAATCTGGAGGTTATAATATATCACGTTGATGTTGTATGGGCCAAAATGTAATGCCCTTGATGTATTCCATTTGTCTAATAATTTATAGTTTAGTCAGGACTTTCCCTGCTCTCCTTGTTTAGTGTTTTATTTCCTCTGGATGAAACCACAGTGCAATGAAGATTTTAAATTATGTTTCTACTTTTGCCACCAACGGGCTATTCACATAAAGAGCCTGGAGTAATTTACTGTTTTAATTCATAGTGTGGCACAGACCAGTCCCAGCAGTGCTTTTAACTATACCCTGTACAGAAAGCATGGCATAGTTGAGCTGTGTGTAAATCACTCATTATCAACAGATTTATGATTTATGTGTGTTTTTGTCTGTTCATTAGTTCATTTGGATAGCAGGTCAAATGGATGCAGGGATACTCAGATCTGGTCATAAAGTAGAAATGATTCCTGGCAATAAAGAAGATATCCTTCTATGAACTTATCTCGCTGCTGAAAGAAGAAAACCCCCTGCTTTGTTCTCACACTTATCTTGCATTGAATTTGAAAGAGAATGAAGCTGAGCTGGATGAATGATAATAAGTAGGTGAAGCCTCCTCAGTGTTGTCAAAAACAGATATTTCTTAAAGGAATGCAGAGGAGTGAACATGTTTGTGCATGAACATGTACTCACATCATGCTCACATGGACTGTCTGCAAAGAACTGGTGAAGGTTTTGAATGCACCTCGGCAGCCCTGCTGCACTTGCTCCTGGCTGCCTGGAACACTGCTGAGCTGCATCTGGTCCTCATCTGGACCTGTGGGCTGGTTGGACTTCCACCAAGCCAAGCACAATGAGAGCCACTGACAACATGGCAATGCTTAAAGCTGACAGCAGCAGTCTCAGCACATGTCACTGAGTGGTGCAGAGGTTCAGCAAAGGTTTATATGGAAACAAGATGTGCAGGATGCAGAGATGTTCGCAGGAACAGAGAGAATTCTACTCTAATTTTGTTTTCAGTCGCTGTTTGATTTGGTTTACATTTAGGAACCTGAACCACAGGTAAGCTTCAACAGCATAGCTTGGGTCAAAACACAACAATAACCATATGTTAGATGGCACACTTTTCCCATCTAAAACATTCCTGTACTCCACTTCCTTGGTTACCATGGTTGACACATCCCACAACAGTAACAACACAAACTTACACTGTTTTGTGCCAGTCCAACATAATCTGTTTCAAATACGGACAAACATAGAAAAATTATGATAATGGGGTACCTGTAGATCTCAATAATACAATAATACAAT
Organism: Leuresthes tenuis; assembly: GCF_036924035.1. NCBI lineage: Eukaryota > Metazoa > Chordata > Actinopteri > Atheriniformes > Atherinopsidae > Leuresthes > Leuresthes tenuis. The sequence continues at coordinate 15,405,862 of NW_027325373.1, forward strand.
ACACAGTAAAAGTGTCTTACTCTCTGACGTGCTTTTAAGCAAGACAAAGTGGGAGAAGATTTTCTTAAACTGATATAGTTGTTCAAATCTAACACTGAATGTGTAACCACACAGTGCAGGCTACAGACCAAATGTTGTCTACCTGAGAAGATAACATTTAAGAACTCCAAACGTTTGAGAGATTGATAAGACAGAGAGACAACATCTAACAGAGACAACATCAAAAGCCAGACAGGCCAACACACCGTACGTAGGTGGGTAACACAGGAAAAAAGATAAAAAGGATTTAAACTTCTTATCCGGCTTATAAATTCCTCCTCCCACATTTCCACTTCTGCCTTTGTCTGCTCGCATCATTTGGCCCAGTCTTAAAGCCTAAAACTGCCCTTAATGCAAACTTTCTAAATAAGCCTGTAAAAAGGATTATTCCAAATCCAAAAACTGACAAAAATGTAATTTACCTCTTGATATAGATGGCTATTAGCATCAAATTACATTCCATACTTTTGTCACTATGAAATAAATTTTTGCTTACATTTAACTGAGTTTAAATGTCCCGTCTTTGTTCTCTGTTAGTTGAAATCTGTTAAATCTGTGTGGAGTTTGCAACTTCTGTAAGTGAAAAAGAATTAAAATTGCTTTGTTTGTTTGCAGATTGGAGTTGCTGCAATGGACGACCAGTGTGTGTCACACGGCAGCCCTCAGCGTAGCGGAGGTCAGCCCATCACTGAGGTTCAGAGGCCAAATGTCATCAGGTGTGGGTGGCTCAGGAAGCAAGGAGGTTTTGTAAAGACTTGGCACAGTCGCTGGTTTGTACTAAGAGGGGATCAGCTGCACTACTACAAAGATGAGGAGGAGACCAAAGCCCTGGTAAGGCTGAATGTGTACTGAAAGATTGTACTGATGACTGAACTGAAAGATTAATCCCAACCAATTTTCCAACTGTTGCATCACACAGTGACTGATTACTGAGTTTTGAATGCATCTTCTCACAGAATTTGAAGACTTGTTGATGAAAACCAAGTCTCTTCTGAGCTGAAAAACTCACATGTATTCTTTTAACTTAAAATCATTGATACAAACTGACCAGTTAACCAATGATCAGAACTATGTGCAGAAGTTGAAAAATGTAAATTGTTAAGTGCAGGTAATGCATTGAGACAAACTCAGGTATCCTTGATAATCATATATTGGCACACAACTCTTTGTCCGAGTGATGAGTGATGAAATGAGCGCGATATTGATCCAAAATCATTCAACAACCTGTTGGAAGCAATCTTTGATGAAATTTGCGATACCTCGTTTTTGGAAATGCTAACACAAGATGTCAGCATATTTAACGCTACAAGATAAGTGGTGCAAATAAAATGTGTCAACCAGCAAACACACCCAAACCTCAAACTGCTCTTTTCAGACAATCACAAAAATTAAAAAATATAAGCAGGGAGTAGCTCAAGTACAACTGGTAGACTTTCTGTCCGTTTGCATAACTGTTCAAAAGCAAGAGATACACATGACACATTACAATCTCTGTGATGCTTCCTTTACTTGTTTACTACAAAAGTTAGAATTAAGAATACCTATAATCATGTCTGTGATAAGTTGATAAGCACTAGGTGCACTTTGTCCCAACTGCAGCCATGCCAGGAAAAAGCTGCAATATTGAGAAAGTTATTGAGATTTGCACCTAAAGCTCAACTTCACTTTGATGTTTTTGCAGATCGTGCTGTATCTTATTGTGTTTAATCTCCCTATTTGAGTGTTTCTACTTACTACTTATGTGTTGCAGTGTTGTTGAAAATTGCTTGAGTTTTGTCTTTCTGCTTCTTACTGTACAGCCAAGTTAGATTAAAAGAATATATATCTAAGTTAGATTCAAATGAGTCAGACTGTTTTGACTGTTGGACTCTAAACCAAAGTAAAATAGCTGCAAGCTTGTGTTCATTGAAGCCAACACATGCAGCTATCCTGAAGGGAGAGAATGAGTAATTCAGATAGTAAGGCCATCTCTAACGTTACTGTTACCAGGCAGCCGTTCTTACGGAGCAGCTGTACTGATGACTGAACAAAGAAGCAGCCAGAGAGACACCAGGTTCCCATGACAAAGCAGAATTTGCAGAAATGTGGAGATGAATAAGTAATTCCACATGTTTAATTTCACAAGCAGTCTTTGCTGTAGCAGACAGTATTAGACTAAACTGAAATTGTTGTGACTGAATTGTATTGGTTTTAGAATTGTTAAGGGATCAATTTGCACTGTCAAGGAGCCAAATATACCCGAAGAGGATCTTTCAGTTTCTGTGTGTATGTATAATGTATATATGTATATATATATATATATATTACTGGTTATTGCTGGTTTACTTTACTTCCTGTTTAATTTAGCAGAGGTTGTCATCCTTGGTAGGCTCCAGTTGCCCTGTGACTCTAAATTGAATTAAGGTTTAGATAATGGATGAATATCTTCCTTGGTTTCTTTAGTTAGTTTGACTACTGAACTGCCACATATTGTCTTTCTTTGCTGATTGCCGTTCCACTTGTTGTTTGTTTGTCATTAGTTTCCCTCAGTATATATTCTGTCAGGATTCCTTTGTTCATTGCCAGATGATTATATGTAAATATATGAGTGTTTCTTCCCCGTCGTTCCAGCTTAGTTTCTTTAGAATTTTGATTTCAAGCTTGCGTCTTTCATTAAATTCCTGCTTTATTTTATTGAAGTCTTTTGTTCCTGATCCATCAATCTCCAGGAGTAGTCTGAAAATATGCTGTATTATCATATACTTAGCACTAGTTGTTTACTTTCTTTGCCACCATATTTTCTAGATATCACTCGTGCACAGCCACCAGTCAATGATGAACTGTACACTAACTGCATACTATTGGTGCAGTTTGGTTGTGAAAATGTACGGCCAATATGAACAGCAGTTTGGTTTAGTGAAGCTGTGTGTAAATCCACAATGGAGCATTTGTTCAAAATGCTGTCTGTTTATGAAGTTTAAGTTGCTTCAGATTTATAGTGACTTTGCCCTTCCCCCTGTCCACATTTTTGAGTAGCTGCTAGCTTGGCTCCTTTGTCTGTCCCCCTACTTCTCTGTCCAAACTGAGAGTGCTCTGCTTGCTGTCTACTATAGGTAAGACACTGATAGCTCATGTATTCCTCACACAACACCTTTACAAAAAAAAAAAGTTTTAGCACTTGTTTGATTTCTCACCATGAGTAATGAAACAGTCAATAGCACTGATGCTTGTCACTGAAGCTGCAGGAGACTTGCAGTGAACTTACTTAGTTAGAATTAAGGATGGGTGTGTTGGAACAGATTGCAAGGCAATTAATCCCTGTGAATAGTACCATCTGTAGCTTTTCATATCTTATTGAAATCCCACATTTTTATCCTTGCATCATTTTTAGCAGTTATTTCCTGATTTCTTTTCCATCTCAGATCATAGTTATCATGGAGTCTTACACTTTTTTATTTGCAGACAGTTATTTCAAACCAGAAGCTCTGTTCTTTTCCTATACAATTACACAAAGGACCAAGTGCCCCTCTAATATCTATTCCACTGAAACAATATCCTTCTTTTCCAGGGGAAACTTGAACGCTTGTGCACAATTGAAATCTTTATTCTGCTCATCTACCCACACTTCTTTGTCTGGCTGATTTCCCAGCAAAATGAGCTCAGCAGCCACATAAGCAGCAGAAGTCTCTGAAGGTTATGGCTCCAGACCTGAAGGTGGGCCACTGGCCAGGCAGGGAGAGGAACTATTCTACACAGCTATTTCTAGGGACCTCTGGTTATTAAGCAGTGTTTAAAATGGAGAGTGGCCTTAAATAAGGGACACCAACTGTTTAGCTCCTGCCTTTGGTGTTGTGACTATCCTGAAACAAATGTAGCACAGCAGCTCTTCACTGAAGTTTACAGAAAAGGGACGAAAAGAGTTTGTTTTCCCAAAAGAACTTGTACTTTATGTTTATCTAGAGAGGAAAAGATTCAAGAATGTACCTGAGTAATACTTTACCTCCCCATGTTTGCAAGTTTCCATCCCTGCCCTACTTCTTAACTGAAGCCATAATAATTACCTGAAACTGCTACTTTTTTTCCAGAGGATGGGGAAATGTCAGTAAAACTAGGTCAGGAACAGGAGAGTGTTCAAAGTCCTGAAATCTCCATGACCTCCAATGCAAAACTTTAGCAAAACACAGTGCCACAGGGTTCAAAATAACTAGTCTGGGGTTTCCTGCAGCCCTAAAGGAAGAGCACGTAGAACAAAGGGGTAATATCACTGACTAAAATAGTTTCTCGTCACTAATATTAATGTTCAAGATCAGACATACACTAAGACAAACAAATACATCTTTGTGTGGTGGATTGACATCACCCCACACCAAGCAACAAACTTCGTAATACAGAGGTATGAGGCCATATCTAGATCAGCTATTAATTAACTCTCTCTCATGATGTGAAGTCTCCATTTGTTTCTTGTCACGTTAGCCTAATTGCCTCATCCTCACTGGGAGAAAGAACATCTGCCCCTTTCTGTTGCCTATGGAAACACAAACCTTGCCAAAGTGCAATCCGATTAGTTAGGTATAGCTACATATCTATCCTCTCTCTACCTTTACCTGAAAGCATTTTATTTAAGGCAAAACAGTGTCAAACAGGGTCATAGTTTTTCTTTTCTTCATGTTTTATAATAACAAAGATTTTACAGCTTAATAGATACTTTAGGGATTTAATGCCTTTTAATTTCAAATGAATTAAGTTGTTATAAATAAATACAGATCCATAAATGCAATGGATTTAAAGCAGAAGCTGTTCTTGATTTTGCTTGACAGTTTATGAAGCCCTTAGAGTTTTCTGTATTTTAGCATAGAAAAGACTTGAAACTCCACCAAAATGTATTGAACTCCTACACAGAACCGTATTATAGTGTTGAGCGAAAAAAGTTTGGTTATTTGTTTTCCTGGGAACATGGTAGAATATAACATCTCTGTAAAACATAACTTCTAATAATACTTTACATCAGTTTCTACAATCCTTTTATTAAAGTCCCCCTCTGGCAGTTATAAATCCTCCAAGAACTCATCTGTGTACCTCTAGATTTTACAGTTTGACATTTCTGCAAAAAAACAAATATGCCGTGCCTTTGAAAATTGCTTAGTATATAGATCTGTCTCTTCTTCGTCATTTAGTGCATGGGGATCTATGAATATGCTCATATTATAATAGACAGCAGATGTGCTACAAGGTAGACATGTGAGACATGGCATTGTTTTCAAACACGACTCCTCAGATGAACTCTGATATTTGTTGATAACATTATTTGAAAAAGTGTATCATTCCTGCCAAGGAAGGCGATCATGTTGTGTCCTTTACAGTTGGGCCAAACCTCTCAGAGCAACTTGTGGAATCTGAAGAATGGGAGTCAGATGGAGGTGAAGGGTCACTGAAAAGCATGCGTTGGGTACAGCACGTGTGGGCTTAGTGTCAACATGCCATCTGCCTGCCCTCATTCGTCCATGGAGATGTATGCATGCAGAAGCATGCATGTACTCCCTCACAATCTGAGATAAATACACAACTAGACTCAGATTTCATCTGACTGAGCCATAAACAAAGACAGTTCTCATGCAGTGAAATGGTAGGGTTATTGTAATTTAAACCACTCAGCATTAGATCTGTATGCAAGTGAAGTAGGAGAGGTAACAAGAATGAATGAGGGAATTGGGAATGAATACAGTGCAAGAACTTAATGGATTAAAGAATAAGATATATTAAAGTTTTATTAAGAAAATGAATTAGGAAATTATGATTCCCTCCACAATTAATCTTGCAAGTAGTAAATAGATTTCCATAGCACGAGGGAGCTAAAGATTAAGATAAAAGTAAAATTCTATCAATTCATCAATTTAAAAATTCAGCAGCACAATTATGCCTTGAAAGTTTCCCCTACTTAAAATGGAAACTAACTGACTTTGGCATTTATCTGGAGCACATAAAATGTCATTGCTTTTTTTGTAATTATTCACTATGCAAGACTGTCTTCTTAAGACTGTTTGGATGAGAAGAGTCAGTCTGTAGTCACTTGTGACATTGGCAGACACAGACAACAGTTAAACTACTTTATGGTACCGGCATAGAGGGATAAAAATATCCTTAAGGATTTAAGGTTTCAGTGAGCGATGTCACATTGATACGTAGTCTGATCTATATGGAACGTCTGAGCAATGTGAACAGGAAAGTCAAACAATATTCAAATACCATCTTGTATGCATCATGAAAAGCACACCTGACATTGTCTGAATGTCACACACAAGATTTATATCAAAGTACCACATTAGATATACGTCACTAGCTGCCATCTGATGCCAGATACTGAATCCTTGCTTTTTCCTGGAACTATTACTTTGATTGGGCAATAACATTTAGGCAGAAGCATTTTCTTTAGAGGGCTAAATACATAGTAAAGCATGACAAGAATTTTAGCACCACCAGAGGACTCATCTGGCTATCATTTTTTTGATTCTAGTACAGTGACAGCATGTTTATTAGGTTCTGCATTGCTGGGTGGAAAAGTCAACTGGAACAGGTCTGTGCACGTTTTGTTTTGTAAGTATTCTCTGGTCCATTACCTGATGCCGAAACAGAGTACTACTATGCATTTTAGGTGTGGTGGTGTTGCTGCAAAGCAATAGTATGCAGCTAAGCCAGGAGCTTTATGACTTTAATCACATGAAACACAAGCACTGTTAGCCAGATACTTGCTACATATTGTATACACAATATTTAAAGACAACAGGTTTTGATCAATGCTTTTAGTTCTACCAAATTTGATTCTAGCAATGATAACCAACCCATGTGTCAAAAACACATCTGTGACTACTTGGATTTAATTCATCATCAAGAGAGCTCATGTATATACACATCTGTTTAAATCAAGACACAAACCAACACTGATGAGTTTAGTTTTGATCACCGGTTAAAACTGCTTTTGTTTGTTAATTAATCATTTAACTTTATTCTATAACTTACCTTACTTGCCATGTGTTCCAGGATGTAAAGGACAAAATGTAGGATTTTGTTTCCTATTCTTGTTTCAGTTATGTTTAGTTGATCAAGTTAACTGTCATATTTTGGTTTATGCACATACTTCGTGGCCACAGGCACTTTTGTAAGATAAACACTTACTACACGCAAAGACTTCTGCCTTCTGTCATTTTCTCGCCGCTATGGTCAGATTACATTACAATCACCATTTTACCACAAATACTCTTGAATATAGATTTAAATTTAACAGACAGGGAGACAGATATTCCCTTCAAATTTGGGAGATAAACTTGTTATTTCTGGTTCACCGTAAAGGGAGAACAGAGAGGGTTTCTGCATAATATTGGTAAGTACTAAACAAATCATGTAATTCACATCCAGGAGGTCATTTGCAAGAAATATGAATGGGTAACAGCCACTGTAGCAACCCATTCTCCTTCCCTATAATGTAATGCCATGTAACTGGCCCTATGTTCACAAACCCTTGGTGTTAGTTTTTTAAAGCACTGGCTGTCCCTTTTATGTCATTTTTCAATGAACAGTGAACTATGTAGCTGTATCATGTCAGGTGCTGCACAGTCTCACCCGAGATTGTGTAATAGAAAGGTTTTCACACAGATCAAATTCAAAGCAGTTTCATAGTCCAGGCTGAAAATTGTGAGATGAGAATGTTTTGGTAAGCAGCTGTTTCATGTAGGGTAGCGTCACCTGATGCTAACCATGCTTTATGAGTATCAAACATTGTAGTCTGTATCAGGTTTAGATGTATTTCTTTTAACATCTAAACCTAACCGTGTGATTTTAACTTGTAACCCTTACCATTAACAGGACCAGGGTTTAACACCGACACCAACCCAATTATTAAGAAATTGTTACAAATTCTTGCATGGAGCAACATATGTAATTAACAGTCTGTCATGAGATTGCATTGTCAAGTGTTTTTTTTACATCAGTAAATGACAAACCCGGAGGGTTAAAAGACCCATGCATGTGGGATTGCATTTAAGGCCAACCTTGGAACAGTTCTTTCTCACTCTCCTCGTTTTTGCTCTTTAGTTTAGCTTTCTATCACTTGCTTCAGCTGATAAAAGCCATTGGTTATGTTTGAGTAACAAAAGCTTAGCAGCTTAGTGATATGATACACCATGTCTATGCTGAAAGATTTTTTTGTCATCATGGTGGTACAACCCGTGACAGAACACCAGCTTTGAAATATGTCAAAGAACGATGCCATAGGGGCATCCTGAGCTTTGAAAAAGGATGCAAAGCGATGAGTTTGGAGTGAGAACAGGTTGAATGTGGACAAGCTGACACAGACATTATAAGCTGCTGCTAACCAGACTTATTTTGTATGAAGGTCACACTCAGTCCCCAGGCTGAGCCAGAAGTGATGTGTTTTCTGACAAAAGTAAGTATCAGCAGTATCAATGTATCACATATAATCCACTTCAGTATGTCCTCTAGGGGCCACATGAAGGGGATCTGAGAACAGAAGGTGGCTTCAGAGATACACATAAGACATCTCCTGCATGCATATGATTTGAAAACGACTTTATTTGAACTCTGACTGCTGATGTTAATTTTGTAAAGCTGTGAGAATCTAAATAACAGGACCGTTAGTTGGCTTCTTCAGCATCAACTATAAGTACTTGATTGCTCTGAAATATATTCCACGCTTTGAATACAAAATTTAAGGGAGATTCCACTTTGTATTCTAGCTTCATCTTTACATCTTACCTTTCTTTTTGTATACTACAGTAGTTAAATCATCTATTTTTCCTTAAAGCTCAGTACATTCAGTTCTGTTTTGTGAAAGTGCGAATGTAAATCCAAACCAGTAAATCAAAACCATGCCTGGGGTTTGGCATTAATCCCGAATCAAGTTTCAGCAACTTCAACTTCAGAGACAACCTAATTAGTAGACTCTAACTGCATCAGTGTGGATTATGACAAGAATAGATCAGTTACACTCATGCCCAAAGGCAGACATCGAATATTGAAAACACACACGCAATCAAATAGAAATGGTAAGATAAGATACTGTCTGCTTTGTTTCTTAACTCTGCAATCAACTGTAGCAAATATGTTTCCACTTAAAATGTGGCCAAACTGTCTGGCAGAGTACCGTTACAAATCTGTCAGCTCATCCCAGTATTAAGTGTTTTAATCTAAATCGTCCTTATACTGGGTACGGACAAAGATTTGATTGTATCATAGAATTTGTACTCATACAAAACATCAGTCGAAATGAACACTGTAAATTGTGTTTTTATTTCTGACAGGCTGGAAAATACGTTTTTATTAAAGCCATATATAACTAACAACTATCCACTGATATTTCCCAGTACCGTGACTGGTTTATGACAAGGAAGTTCCCTGAAGGCATTCAGTCTTCCCAGAGGAAGTTGTGTAGGCACATTGTTCAGCAGGTTCATGTTTGGAAATATTTCATTTATATTTCTAGGGACCTATGTTACCATATTTTTTGGGGGGAGTGAACATTTCAGGTTTATGTCTTTCATTTAGTTTATTACTTTCTTTATGAGATGATAGACATTACCTCTATAAGTGAGAGCAGCTCGCAGAGTGCAGGCTTCAGTCATTCTAACTAGTGACCTTGTTCCAGTCAGTTTCGTTATCATTTCAACACTTCCCATGCACTTCTTATAAAGACCTTTTTTGTTAGTAGCATGTTACGTTTAGGCTGAATAAAACAACAACATGACAGTGTGAAGAATCAAGTATCCAGGGATAACTTTCAGTCTGGGTTGTTAATATAATGGTCGGATACTGGAAGCAGATCACACACTCACATTTCATAGTCAGTGCAAAATAATGTTCTCTTCTATCCTTGTATTTACTCTGTAGTTGGTCCTAGTTTACCCTTGCAAGTTCAGTTTGCACTTTAGCTGCCAACTGATTTCCCTGGAATACTGATGAACAGGAGTATGCCTCCTGCCGATACGTTTGCTCATTTTGAAAAGTGTTTCCTGCAGCTGTGTTCTAGGTTTAAAATGTATCGAAACACTACAACTGAGAGTTCAATTGAAAAGTCTGAAAAATGATTTCACTGGAATCACATCAATTAAACTCACACATTATTACTTACTGTGTCTCATTGTTTCATGCTCACACCTCCCCAGTGTTATCTTGATACAGATTACGCCACAATTCAAGAGAATTTCCCCATCGGTATTCAGTTTGATCAGCAGTGTGTCCTCACAATGTGACTCTTTAGGCCTTGGAACATAAATTACACATAGTCGAAGGGGCACTCCAACTTTAATAAGGGTACATTACATATTTAATGAGGTTAAGTAAAGACTTTGAGGAACATTCTGTGCTGCAGAGAGAACTCTCACTTGTTCCCATATTCTGTCTTTTGTCCATTTTCTGATACAAACACCATACCTTTCACATATGAACATAACTTAGTGCCCTTTAAACTGCATTATTTTGTTTTATACAATGTTGAAATAATTACTTTGGTTCTGAGGTTGTTTGAGCAAATTTTCAGTCTTTCCCACTGTTACCACAGGTAACTCAAAACCTGTGGTAGAAGAAAACCTTTTTCTTCACTAATCCAAAATACAAGACTGCTTTTGACAGGAGATGGTGCATGGAAGTTTGTATTCAACTCGAGTTCTCAATGGATGCAGATAAAAGATCTCTGAATAAGGCAACAGCAACAGTGCTGACAGCTATATGCCTACAAGAGGATGACAGCACAGTGTGTCTTCCAACTGCTTGTTCAGATATCAGATGAGTCTTCTCTCTGAATTTTGTCTTTGGCATATTGTGGTTTCTGATGGATTGACTGCGTGTAAAAGGGACATACTCCAGACCATGCTGGTCCTCAGTATCTGCTCCCATAACTCTGTCCCAGAAGTCTTTCTTGATCAAAATTTGACTATGATTGATCATGTCCTTTATGGCAGACCGTCATTTAAGATGAAATGATCATCAAATATGCGGCGCACATTTCCAGCTGGGAAAACTTTAAGTTTTACAACATTAGCATGGGTGTCTGCCTGTTTGTAGTAGCTCACAGCTCACGTAGGTTGTTAAATGGTCCAAGTCTTATTTTAATGTACTTACTTTAATTCCCCTGATGTATCATCTATTATGAATTCATCTCATCTAACAATTCACATTATTCACCCAGATTTAATTTGGCTGTGAATAATCTTTGCTCTATGTCTGTTGTAATATATTTACAGTTTACTGGAATATTATTATTTTAATGAAACCTATGCATATGCTGCTTTAGATTTACTGAGTATGTCACTGTAGAGTTTTAGTATGGACTTAAAAGAAATAGAGGAATAACAATATTTTGCTATTAGGGGTTATTAAAAACAGTTGAGCATCCATTTGCACAAACAAGTCATATAGCTTCAGGAGGCAAAAACAAAGACCCAGACAGCGAAAGAATAAACACACAGACTATCACGCTATATAGTTCAGATGGGGAAAAATCAAAGTAACATCTGCAGGTCCCCTGCTGAGTTTGGTTCGTGTGTTTGAAAGGTCAGTGAGGTAGGAGAACAGTAATTATTGGTGAAAATGACAGCTAATCAATGAGCCAACGTTTGATGAGCACTTACACCAGATGCTTGTGGTCAGTTGACTTTGGTGTAAGTATTTACCTTCTTGTAATCAAATTAAATACCCCTTCGTTCTTAGAACGCATGTCCTGTTTTTCTACTCTTTGTTATCAAAACTGATCATTATTGATTAAAGTGAGGTTATCTCTTAACTTAAACCTACAAGTAAATGTTTTTTTTTACTGGCCTGAGGCTATTTTTCTATCCCAGACATACATTTATTAAAATTAATTAGTTATCCCATGATTGTATATCAGACATGTGATCTTTCACATCTTTTTTTTCTGTTAGTGTTTGTGTTTAATTTTTACTAATCTCTCACCATTCTCACAGAACAGGATGTTCCTCACAGCTTAAAACCTCTAAAAACCCTATTCTGCTTAACAAAGGTATTAACTTGTAAGTGAACATAGTGGAGCACTAGATAAAAGCACAGATTTTCCCTTTGGTAGATGTTGGAGATCATAATAGAGTCAAAAGGAGAGTGGACATCTTAGATGTCAAAAACATTTGGAAACTGTAATGGGTCCACTTCAAATTTTAGCCTTATGATGATATCAGTTTAACAGGATAATTATTTGAATCTGGCAGCAAATGCTCATCAGTATGCGTAAACAGATAATTTCGTATTTGCAAGTAGCTTAATTAATGCGGCATGTCTGATATATTATGGTAATGTAAACGACATATTGGACCAGGTATGACTATGCAAAGTTAATCATTATCAGTTCTCTTTGGGGTAATATCATACTGTATATGTTTTTGCATAATTTTTTAATGTGCAGAATTAGTGTTGATGTTGTAAAGGTCGTGTTAATGATAATGTAGGTGAATATGTTATCTACCACCCCTCCTGTCTCCTCATTTGGACATTTGTCGAGCTTAAAACAGTAAACGCTCCTGAATGTCACACAAGCGTTCACTCCCCGTGTGAAGTTCTGCTGCAGCTGGTGCTTCAAAACACCAAAGGGCAAGTTGTGAGAATGTCGATGACACCAGGCAAAGGGTTTAACGAAACTGCAGAATTGCACACGCAGCTTTTTTTCCAGAGACTTCATTAAATCTGCATGATAAAGACAGATGTTTGAAAAAACTGGGAACAACATGAGAACATTAAGATTTTATTTTCTAACCTGATAAAAGGCTTCTCATTTTATTGGTAAAGCTCATCTGACATAAAACGCTAAAGGCACAGTGAGGTCATGTGCTCCACAACTGTCAATATCACCCAAATAAATGAGGCTCAAACACAGGGTAGATGTTGAGTTTTTCACCAGAAGGGTCACATGTGGATTTAATTGCTGCAGTGTGTGTCGGCTGGTCAGACAAAACTGTTGATATGAGTGTGACAAAACACCACATTTGATTTAATGTGGAGCATAATTTTGGGCACAGCCCCCGGATGGGCTGGGATACTGCTTTCAAGGCTGAGCCTCCTGCTGCTGCTGCTTTCCTGCAACAGATTTCTCTGATCCTTTTGTGTCTCCCGTATGTGTGTGTAGTTTAATTGAATGAAAGTAAAACATAAATGGGTTTGTGTCATTACACCCGTTCCAAAAGTTACCTCATCCTCCTTAATGAGTGAGAATGTAAAAAAACCACGAGAAAAGAGGTTGGGTTTTTTTGTCACATTGGGTTGGGCCACGATGGTCCACTCTTTGCTGTGTAAATATTACTCAGCCTGTGGTTGGGTTTGTCTGCAGCAAACAACAGGCCACCAGGGAGGACATATGGAAATTCTGGCTGTGGCTTAAAACAGAGGAAAGGAATATCCATTGCGTTGCGGTTCTGCATTACAGAGAAACTACACTGAGCCCTTTCTTCTTACTTCGGAAATATATAAATAAGGCACACATTAGTAAAGTACGTTTCTCACATGCACATAATTCATTCATGTCATCTCCTGTTTCCCTGAAATCGATACAATGTGCATGATGAAAAGACTTGCTAGATCAGAAACGGCTATTTTAAACTGGAGATACTGAAGCAAAGCAGATTCTCTCAGTGACAACCACATCAAATGAGTTATCTCCCTCCTCACTCCTCCACATCGGAGCATGTCTGTCTCATCTTTATAGCCCCCTTTCAAGCACTTCATTTGGGGCCTCAGGTAAAGTTTCCGCTTCCTGGTTGTCACAGTTATGGCTCATTAAAGGGGAAACTGACTCCCTCTCAGTTCCTGTTAATGTGCACAAGTCCTCAGTACTGAAGTTGTCACACATGTGCATCTTGCCTGCATTAGCAGATAGAGGTCAGTCTAATGACTGTCAGATGCTGCTCTGAGTAACGAGTTGTTAATAAAGTTGAAAGTCTCCTGACTCTTTAGAAATACAGTCAAAGTATTGATAGCTAAGTGGAGTGAGGTTATCAGTCACACATGCTAAACTTTATGGAAATATTTGATCAATCTGATAGGATAAACAAGTACAGTTAATGCAGTTTCTCACTAAAAGTTAAGGAAAGAAGATGCAGGGCTTTTATTTGATCATCTGATAAATGTTTTTGATTGTTTGTTGTAAAATAGTGGAAACTGTCCATCAGAATTTCCCAAAGTGCAAGTCGATAAGTAACTGAAACTGTCTGAAAAGAAAATGAGTTTGGCTTTGAAAGACTGTGAGCTCTTCTATCATTTAAAAAGCTGGAATCTGTGAAATTGTGGGCAGTATTTCAAGGATATTATAAAATGAACTGATTTTAAGAAGTCTTTTAGTCAATTTCGTTGTGTGAGAATAGAAATAAATAATGCTGCACCTATTGAGTTTATTCGGTTGAATAGTACCCAGGATGGAAAAAATCATAACATTCAAAAGAAATAACACCAATGTCTCAAACATTGTTGAGGTGCAAAATTAAAGTGCAAAGAATTCTTGTTTGCTTTCCTTTAAAATGTAAGTGTTCTCCACCTCTGGGAAATATCAAGGTCTTTGGCAGGTAAATGACCACATAAAAGCTCCATCGTAAACAAAAAAAAAAGTATTTTCTACTCACGCTACTATACTTTCTGACACCCCAACACTCTTGAAACATTTCAAAACACAGTGTGACCTTCCAGTGTTTGACATTATCAGTATCATCTTTGATCATGTAAGGTTGTTGTGAGTTGGACTCTGCGAAAAGATGCTGATACTCCTGCTATTTAAAGCAGAGGGTGGTACAGGTGATGTATCATCGCGGGCAGAGCTGAGGCAGAGAGATGAGACCCTCCATAATGTTGCCATCTTGCCACATCTATAACTAGCCTACTCATCGAGAAGCATCCCTGGAGGCCTATACACATCATGACAATGTGAAAACTCTTTGCAAACATGTCAGTTTTTAAGCACATCTTTCCATGATATATGAGAACTGAATGCTGCGAAGCTATAATACTGGATTGGCCGGATAAGCTGTTCAATCTTTCTGAACCATGTCATTCACCTTTTACAGAGGATACGTGTAAATCAAACGACCGCAGTGGGATCGCCGTTATTGTAACATTAAACACATCAACCATTAAATAATTTCATTCAAATGACAGAGCAGAGCTGATGAGTCTGTTCTTTATTCTCCACAGGGAGCCATTCTTTTACCTGGAAACAAAGTTACAGAACATCCAACCAGTGGCGATGAAGGGGGGAAATTTCTTTTCGAGGTCATTCCAGGTAAGAGTGAAGCACCTTAATTACTGTGGTCTTTACTGAGGGGGGAATGATGAAAGCAACATGCACAGGGCGGCAGGAGAAGAAAAAACATGAGGTAGAAAATCTCTTTGGGGGAAAAGGGAGCAGTATTTGTCAAAGATTGATTTGTTTCCAGTTGGTTTGCATGCATTTTTTTCCTCTAGGATGCCCATTAGACCTACAGTCCTCCTGTTTTTACAAAAGAACATGGCCCTCATACTGTGTATGTGCAGTGTCTGATCGTGGGTTTATTTTCTGGCAGTAACTAAAAAGATAACAAGCAATGTCAGCACAACTGACCCCCACCTGATGCAAACACAAAAAACATCTACCCTGTAACTGTATAGAAACAAAACGAGTGCAACACAAAGAGATATTTTTCCATTCGAAGCAGTGTAGATACTTGAAGTGTGAGAAATAGATATTTAAAACACCCATGCAAACTGGGGAAACAGATACAGCTGTGCAGAGTCCATCTAAAGCCGGGTGTGTACAACTACCCTTTTTCCCTAGTGTATAACCAAATGAGTGTCTTAGAGAGAAGATCAAAATACAAGTACCATAACCTCTTCTCGGGTGATTTGTGACCAGTTCCCCTTTGGCACAGGCACAAAAGTGGCCAAGCAAACTGTGGTACAAGTTTATTCTAATATATGTACGTAAAACGTTAATTACCGACTGCTTAGGCTGAGATTTGTGCAGCTGACCAGAATTGACAGTCCTGGTGTGCTTCAGGTTTGGCTTTCAATGGTGTTTTTGTTGTTGGTTGCTAATGGTATTGCTAGTTATCTAACGGCTTCCACATAAGATGCTCCCTGCAGAGGTAATTTCATGGACCGGTTGCTACTTTTCAGTATTCACTCTGAAATTCAATGTGTCAGCTCTTGATTAAAAACTCTGTTTGGAACAATATAACAGTTTAATTCAAACTCTCTTCTCATTTTGACTCATTTCCTAATATAACACAATAGGGAGAGTCTCAAAGCATCAGATAACGGTTGTTTTGAAATTCCATTTATTTCAATGCAATTGTGAGAGGCTTCTTGAGAAATAATTCTACATGTTCTTGGTAATTCACATGTGAGTTTCTGCCTGGTTTCTCTTGCACCACAATTTGATAAAAGTGCATATGAAATGAAAACAGTTAGCTGCTTTGCACGAAAGAAAAAAAGATGTGAAAACATCTGTCCAAGAAACAAAAAGGGAAGTTTTGAATACAGAACTTCGTGCTTTCACTTCTCTTTACTAATTCTGTGCAACTGAATATTTTCATGTGTTGAAAATCCCACGCTGCTGACTGAACTGCTGCAGGTGCAGAGTTGATAGTTTATCTGTAAAAAACAAAAAGAAGAAGAAAATAAAAAAGAACATGTGCAGGAATTATCATATACCCAGCATTATTTAGAGAAATTCCTGGGTGTAGCATTTTTTTCCTTCTCTTTCTTTAAGTTGCAGAGGGTTCGGGAAATCTACAACAAATAGCGTCAGTGCTGGCAAATATGTACTATTGTCGCATTCATTGTGTATCAGCTTGTAGAGACTTTATTTTCAGCACTTTAGTATCAGCACACAAAAATAAACCCATGCCTCACTGACTCATCGTTCCCTTTTTCAGTGTCTATTTCATTCAGCCTTTCCAGGAATTTGCACACTGAAATAACTTCTTTAAGTAAAAAGTCAAAATAACTACTTTGTGATGTAATGCAGCTGAGTTGTCAGGGAAGTGTTTAAATCTTGTTACACAGTGTGTTTGTTTCAGTACTGAAATTAGTTACAGGCAACAAGTATGAAGCGTATGTTTCATATATTTACAATGATATCAGTGAAATGTTTAAGGTGTCACTTTATTATATTTTTGTTGGCCTTCTCCTGTTCTGTGGGTTAGGGTCAGGGTCAGACTCTGACAAACAGGATTCCTTATGGCTTGTACTCGGCAATGTTCGTTTTTTGCTGCACAAAGCATATTGCAAGGGCGCATGAAATTCCCTCTTGGTCTAAGGGGAAACATTGCAGGAAAAGCTGATATCACTGTATGTCTGAATAACCTGAATCATACACCACTTATCTGAAATGTATCAAGACCTCAGGAGGGAAGCTTTATATTGGGAAAAGGCTCCCATCCTAGCTGACATTTCATCATAGGTATGTACTTATTTGCTCCCCTATTTTTTTGCTTTCTTATATTAAATTAGATCAAGAATTTCATATTGATAAGTACTGCTTTTTTGTATGTACGGTCAGTTTTTTTTCTTTTTATAATTTTTCACAATAGTCTTTAGAGTAATGGTGGGTGAAAATATGAATAAGTTTGTCTCATAGGCTTCTACAGGGCTGTTTAGAAGACATTAGAAAACAGCACATGTGTAATGATCCATTTGTACACCCACCTGATTGTCTCTGAGGAAGATTGTTAACTGTACAGGCTGTGCATTCATCCACCAAAGATAAAACAGAAGTTATCAGTCCTCCAATATGTCCCTGATGGAAAATATGACCATTTCCGTTTAACCTCTGCAGGATTGTTTTCTCTGAACTTACTGAGCCGATCACTTGTTACTTTTTGAATAAACCGGTTTCTGTTTTGTTCACGATTCCAGAGCTGAAATCACCAAATAAAACTGATTTCCTTTTTCTCTGCTTCACTGAAATTTGTCTCAGTTTTATACTTCATTTTTATTGTTGCTTTTTATTATCGTGCCTATTCAGCTATGGAGCAAACAATGTTTTGTTATGTAAATGACATATTAGGGTCGTGTCTACATCCATTCATGATTAGAAATGGGCATGGAAACTGGGTTTGTGTATGTCTGTATAGTTTCACAATGACTGAGATTCATAAAAAGATAACCATATGCACACGCAGCTTTATAAATGTAGCTAATGGAATGTATGTTCACATTCCAGCTTTTGTGCATACAGACGGTTTTATGCATCTGGCCCCTGTTCTCACATATACAGTACCAGCCAGGTCTGGACAGAACCACTCATTCAAAATGATTTGGTTGGTGTGTCTAAGCTTTGGGAGGTGCTGGAGACTACAAAAAAAAAACATGACCTTTTTAATAATGGATGTGGTGGGGCCATGTCATGTTTTTGCATTTTGTGCCGATGGTGCCACTAAAACAATGGCATTCGAAAGTCAAACAGCAGGCTTATTGTGGTGAACACGCAAATTTCCATCTTCAACTACAGACTGACAAAAGTTCACAAAGGAGGTGGTGGAAAAGTGACAAGTTTTGTTTCTTTTTTTTTTTAAATTCTCTTAAACTTTATTTTTTATGTCCCTATTTGTTTAGGTTTAGGCAACAAAATGACTCATCTAGGTTCGGGAAAAGATTGTAGTTTGACCAACCCAAGAATGACAATAACAGTTTTGCATGTAACATCTCTGACCTATTTATAAAAGCAGGCACAATTCTTACTTCAATACAGTAACGATGACAGTAAAGGAGAATCCTGTTACTTTCCTCATCACGAGGAGGTTTTAAGATAAGCCAACACCACACAATGCAGTGGTCTAGCTTAGCATAAACACTGGAAAGAGTCTCTGGTTTGTGAAGCTAGCCTACCCCGTCCAAAGTCTGCCTCTATAAGGTTTAACTGTTTTACCTCTTAAAGAAAGACTAAGCAAAGCAAATCATTAACATCTGCTAACATTTGACAGAATGCATATTATCCTTCTCATTAAAAGTAACTCTCAGCAATAAGCATATTTTTATGCAACTATTCCTAAGGGTCTCAATATGCTATTTGGGGTTTTCCTCTTTCCTTCAGTATGCTTCAGTATACAGTTTGTTTGTTTTTTTCATTGTAAAAAGTCTGCAATGTTACTAAGCCCAAACACCACACCAGAGGTAGTTATTCTCTCCTACAGAAGGCACTGCAACCGAACGGGCTGAAACTCCTGTTTGTAGCTCAATGTATATATATATGTCATGATGCCTTCTAAATATCTTGTTTAGCAAAACTTCCAACAAAGAATAAGCTTCTCCATCACGTTCTGTCATTTCTAATCAATCATATCAGACTATAGGCACAGGTGTTAAAGCGGAGCATTTCATACAGGAGACAGATGCCCCAGAAAACTACAGTATAAAAAAAAAATAATGTGGTAAACAAACCTAAGTAGACCCCAAAATAAATTCTTGAACCTGTAAATGAGTCTAAAATGGGCACTTTAATACACTTCTGTGTCATTTTGTAATTCCAACACAAACTTTGCAAACAGGCCTTTACTTCAGTCCAGGGACATTGGTTTCCACAGTAATTTCTCCTTCAAACAGTCAAAGTCTGAGCTGTTTGTGACTGTGTAGATGCTGTCATGTTACTCACGCTCACACACACACACACACACACGCGCACGTGGCATAAAATATGAAAACCTGTATGTTCATAAGAAAGGTCTTTCAGTAAGGACTGAATGGACTTGAGGACAGCTTCAACATTTATGAAACTACAACTAAACTATCCCCCTCTACTCCGCATCATCCTCTATGCTCTCACACTGATGGAAAACAAGAACACGGCTTGTTATGAGGCAGCCAATAAAGAAGTCTTAGAGAAGCACAGAGAGCAAATGAAGGAAAAACACAACACATATATTCCACTCCTCTAAATGTGGCTCTGCAGTTAGAACACAACATACGCTGGCAGACAGGCAGACGGGAAATGAAGGGGTGGGGAGGGGGGGGCCGCAAGGGAAGCGGGTGGTAGTGAGAGTTGTACAGAGATGTCCGTTGTCTTGAAGGGCTGGTGATGAGGTTTAAACATGAGCTGGGTATCAACTGACTGCCAGGGGCTTGAGCGGCAGGAAAGCTGTTCTCAGATTAACAACCAACTGTGTATTTTTCAACTGCTGTGGAAAGTTTTGTTCAGTTGCTCTGTGCCTCAGAAAAACTGAAAAAGTTGCAAAAGATTTCAGAAAAGATCTCCGCATCTTTTATTCACCTGTGCTGAGCACTCTCTGATGCCTCTTCTGTTCTGTTCTCAGTTCTCTTGTTTGAGTCTCTCCCCATCTGGTTGATCTGTGTTAAACCTGCAGAAGTAAGGGAACGCACTCACCACACTTCAAACAATATTTAGACTGGAATCATGGTTGTGTCTTTAGGTATGACACAGACAGACACAACGGGGCTCTTGTTTTGCTCACATAAACCAAAACTGTGTTTTTTTTCCAACAACATTGTTTCCCACCAGCCTGACATGTTACAACATGTACATGCATAAGGGGCAGAGGAATAACATATATGCATGGATCAAACTGTCAGAGATTTTGTTCCTAGCATGAAATATGTACTTGTAAAATAATCTTAGTTATACATTTTTAAATGGATTTATAGATTAGATTTTGATAGATTTATTACTCTGTGTAGCCTCCTACAGGCTAGTACTTCTTGAGAGATCATGGAAAAAGAGGCTTCCTTGGAGAATCCCTCATAGACAAGAAGCACTGTCAGAGTAAAAACTGGATATTTCTCTGTGTACATCAGAACTTCCTGTTCACTGTGGACTTTTATCTGATGCTGAACCCCGTGAAGACAGCCCAAAATCATCATAATGCAGCTGCACGAGCTCTGAACTTTACCGTGAGCAAGCAGAACCTGCAAAATGCTAATTCTGAATTCAGGCCAAATGGCACAGTCTTTGTTTCTTTTACCTGAGCTCAATACATGTCTGTAGCTAAATGTCACTCCCTTGCATGCAACTGTGATTAATCATCCTGTTCCTATAAAACAAGAATCAACACAGGAAACACTCCCCGCCGTGTTTTTGATGGGGAAACAGTGTGCATGTCTTTCCCCAAGCGCCAATAAACAAGGCTTTGACTCTGGTATGAGTTTCCCTCTTTGCCTCAGGCCCGGTCTTTGGCTCTGAGTTTCTCTGTTTCTCTGGTTGGGGTAGCTGGTCAGGTCATGGCAAGAGACCAGTGCTGAATTATGGGAATATTTCCCAGCTCATCCCTAGAGGTCACCAGCCCTTAATTCATGAGGAAACCCTGCGGTCATATTGTTGTGGATGGCTTCAAGCTTAACTTCTGTTTGAAGGGCAAAGCTTATAAAGTACACAATTCGTACTTCAAGAGCAGAACCTCCTCTTCTACTAGCGTAAAATAGTTTATCTGGCTCTATCTTATATAAAACAATGTGATCTGCAGACATTTTTCCATTTTAAATGTGAGTTATTCAGAAATCAGGATATAGAGGGGACCGTTTCTGAATACAGGGTTAGAGTGCCCTCGTGTGGTTCTGTAAGGTACGACAATACTTACAACTATACTTAATAGGAGATCATGAGGAACATGCTTTCTTTTAGTAATCTGTTTGCATGTATTGACACATAAGGAAGCAATGTCACTTTATTCTATAATGATGCTTTTGATAACATGATTGAAATATTCAAAATTTTCTTAAGTGCCCTTTTACTTTGATCTTTTTCAGGGGCATTGTCAAACCATTTCAATCACTTCAGTGAGGAGATAGTGTAACAAAGAATATTTCAGTATAAAATATCAGCGAACACACCCTTTAACAAACTTGTCAATGTAAAAGCGAGCTACTCCAGCAGGAATCCTTGAGTTAAGATTATTTTGCCCACAAAAGTTTTCTTTACATTTTAATAATTCATTTTCTCATTTCTTTACAGCTCGGTCTCACCTACTTTGCAACCAATACAAACATGAACTGATGGGTCTTCATTTTGTTAAAAAAAATTTTGTTAAATGTTTTAGTCTGTGCGGGAATAATAATTAAGACTTTGCTTTGTGACTGTTTTATGTGTATGTCTGATGGGTAGTTGCCCTTTGCAACGATGAGTATCATATGTCCCTGAGGTGCATGTCTTACTCACACAATGCAACTGGTGGTCATGTTAGGCAGACAAATCTCTGAGACAGTAAACACGGGTTCTGTGAGAGTAAGGCCATTTTTATCATTATTATTCTGATTAAAGACAAAATCAAATCCTAATTGTTTGTAATGACTGAATGCCAGGCTGTTACTACAGGTTATTATTGGGAGTTGATGACAGACATGCTGTTTTGTGAACACAGAGGAGGGTACTGTTCACGATGAAAAAGATCATTTATGAACCGGCTACGCTGGCATATAGACTGTAAGCATGTGAAGGTGGTGACTGAATGATGCATAGAAGAATTTAAATTAAACAAACCAGTGCATTTTGATTAGCCAAACGGTTATTCAGCTTGTTCACGGATAGTAAGAATATGACATGCTGTGTGACAGCATTTAGTTTAAAGAAGCCCCTGCAGAGTGATAAAGAAAACATATGAATCTGTCGCATTGACAGTTTAATGTCAGGATATATGGAGGTGGTTTGCGAATAGGCCCTCATGTGAAATGAGTCATGGATAACTTCTGCTGTTGGCACTTACTATATGTAATGGTGTGTGGCCCCCCCACTTGAGTGTACATAAAAGTCCAGTGACCGCTGGTGAAGCTTTAGCTTTGACGCATTTTCGCAGTAATCATGCTTATCTCAGTGGGACGGCAGAATTAATCTGTTTTTAATCATTTCATATTTATACATTCCTCCGCAGCTCTACTCTGGCTTATTCATATATCAAAATGGTGTTTATAGAGAGTCTAAAATACCTCGGACTACTTCAATCCCATAATGTGCTCACAGCTGCTATCTGCAGTTCTAAATCGAGCCGTTATGCATCCAGAGAGAAGCAACATCAGTTATTTCACAAGTATTTTATCTCTTTTTTGTTGTATATCCATTCTTTAACAATATAAAGAAATCTTCAGCATAAACATTAAGCATTATGTTACGTATACATGGGATTGGATAGTGTAGTAGTAAGATTGCCACCTTTCATGTAGGTGACCTGGGTTTAAATCCCCTGCATAAAAGGTAATACATCCAGTAGCAGTCTTTAGGCAAGACCCCCTTACCCTACCTGTGTAAATCGCTTTGGATCAAAGCGTCTATTCTAACCCCTCCTTTGCAAGCTTTTATCACTTTATTTTTCATCATTTACATTAATTTTCCACTATGAAAATAAAATGAAATATTTTTGGCTTAGTTTACGTGGAATGACCAAGATATCACATCACAGCAAGTCATGCTCAGATTATTTATTGTGAGTACTTTAAAACAAATAGCTTTTAAAGGAGAAAGACAACACATGAAGGGAAAATAATTGACATAATACAATATCCATTCAGAATTAGAAATGTTTGTCAAAATGAAAAGAAAGATACTAAAAGGTTTATTGAAGGTTATTTAAAAAATGATATATGAACAGCAAACAGACCCACTGAACAACCTGCAGCCCAGCGAGAGTCTTATCCTGCTTCATTAAATTGAATCGTATTTATTGAAAATAAAATCACTTCTCCAGGCAACACCTCCAACACCCACTTCACTGTCATGGCTAGACTATATATTAACACACACATAGCGATGATCAAATTACTCTGGCACGCAGGACAGAAACGAGGCTGTGTTTCAAACCTGATATAGTGACTTAATTATCGGGTGTGTGTGAAGTGCCCACACAGCTTATTATGCTCATAAATCCAGAAGGAATATAAGCAACAGCATTGATGTTTGCATTAGGAACAAAAGCCAAATAGATTTTATGGATCTTACTGTTGCAGCATAATGTAGCCAGATGAACAAAGGTTTGGCTTGTATGTGTCGACTGCCGGTATTTGCACGCCTCACACTACTCTGTGTCTTCGGAGCCTGTGCAATGTTTTCTGAGTCCTTTTTCTTTCGAGAACTTGTTTTGCGGTATGACATTTTCAAAAATGTCAAAAAACTGAACTTCTGTTACTCCCTCATCTGAAGTGGATTGTGTCATATGTGTGGGTATGTTTGTGATGTTTACACACGATTCTCAATGTGTGTGTGTGAAGTCATTAATCTGCTGTCTGTGACAAAGCGGCATACAGGCACCTGGAAATCTTTTGCTGTTGACATTTCTCACATGGGGCCTGTGAGCATCCCAATTTTTTGTTGCTGTTCTCCTCATATCTTGAATTATGACCCCCATTGCTCAGTATCACTAAGTGTCACATATTGATGTCATTGCAGCAAAGCGTGAGCCCCAAAACATCTCAACTATTTAAAGCTGGATTGAATATCGCTCAAAAGTAAAATACAGCTAGTAGACATTATTAAAGTGAAAGTGAGTGTACACTTTCACATTCAGTGATGACAGTGGTGCAAAGAATATATTTTCCTATTGAATTAGCCGACAGATTTATGTTTCTTACTGTTCAAATCTATTATTTATTAAAACTTTCAATTTTCCTTGTAGCATAACATCTAAAACCTGTTTTTCAGCACCACCCCCTGCCTCATTAATGACATTCTCCTCAGGGTGGATCGCATTGGGGGATGTTTGCAATAGTATCTCACTGCTGAAGGCTCTGATAAGAGGAAGCATCTGTAACCTGATACTAAATTCTAGACTTAATGCATTGTATGGATGATAAAGTCAACAATTTGTTTCAGTAAAGGCATCAAAATAGAAATTTATATAGCTACCACTGATTATACACACAGGTGTTCAAAAAAGTGCAATAGCGCTTAAAATTGTAATTGTTGTCAAAATAAACTAAATGTATGGCAATAACTCTTTTAGTTGGATCATAAAAGATTGGAACAGGTTGGTGATGCTCCTACTTTGACATTTGTGAGCAAAGAGTTGCAGTCCAGTAATTTCTTGTGGTGTGTCTACATCGTTTCCCTCTTAAAATGATAAATTCAAACAAGCTGAGGGACTCAAATGTTGAGAGTGCTGTCTGCTTTGTTTGATTTCTGTTGGAGCAGAAGTGTCAGAGTCAGTGACTCAAAAGAAGAAAAAAACAAAACTATCTTATAAAGAACATGGCTTTGTGCTGGTGACTGTGCAAAGCACATTGCACAAGTTGTCTTGATTGTTCATCTAGCTTCCGAATGAGGCTGACATTTGTGGTTTTGCTTTGAAAGTCAACTGAACAGTTAAAGATTAGACCTTAGCTTAAAGTCGGAACAAAGGTCTTGCTCACATGAAAATGGGCAAGTCAGTAATATGGGACCCAACAGCAGTAAAGTCAAAACAACATTAAAGCTGAAGCAGATCCAGATGTAAACCACATGTTTAGCACCATTATTCCTGTTCAAACATCTTTCCATAAAAGTGCCTGGTAGGAGCTTAAAAGATAGTCGGTGGTGGCAGCTCAAACGACTGCTGCCAGTGAAGAAGAGTGCTGTCAGTTTAAAATAGGAGGCTCTAGAACTGTTTGGTTCCCCTTACCCTCAGAGTTATTTGCAGGCCAGTGAGGCTGTTGCTGCCTTGTTGCCATGGCAGAAACTTGGGTTCATAGCAGATATTGGAGGGCGAGAGAAAGCATTTGAAGATTTTCCTTACTGAATCCTGGGGGACAACAAACTGTCTCATTGAAACATTTCTTTGCAACTTAGGGGAGTAGGAATGCTGACACTGACTCAGAAAATAGCTTGAGGGTGCCAGAAGCAGTTGCAGATATTTATTAGACACATGCTCTATTCAGAGGGAAAGTCTGAAGAGGAGATTCTCAGAACACTTGCTTAAGTTGTTACTATTGAGGTGGCAGCAGTGAAACAGGATAGGGCTTATCAAGCCTAAAACTGTGAACCAGAGAAAGCTAATAGGATCCTTTGGAAGAAAATCTTCAG
The DNA here is from genome assembly GCF_036924035.1 of Leuresthes tenuis. Lineage (NCBI taxonomy): Eukaryota > Metazoa > Chordata > Actinopteri > Atheriniformes > Atherinopsidae > Leuresthes > Leuresthes tenuis. The sequence continues at coordinate 15,431,846 of NW_027325373.1, forward strand.
AAGTAAACCCTTACAGTGAGAGTACTGATGAGCTTTTAGTTTCAAATTTAAGTGCAGTTGTTATTCTCAAATTAACTAAAGAACATGATATTCTTCCCCTTACCACACTGCACTTTTTCTGACATCTTTTGTTACAAGTAACTATAATATTCAAGATTTTGAAATGCAACACTTAAAAGTGCTGTGATGTATTGTTCAATTCTTTACAATAGATTCGATTTTAAAGTTATTCTGCTGAGGTCATGTTTTATGTGAACATATGAAAATGTCATGGTTTTTAAATGTGATAATATTCTAATTATGTCTTATTTGAACACTCGCAGCATAACGGTATAGACTAAATGTTGCAACCAACTGCACCAAGCCGAAAAGCACAAACTTGATGTGCATCATGTCATTTCAATAGCATAAATTAGGACAACAGGCGCCACTTTTTCTGCAGATTATGTTGTCAGTTGAAACCATACATGTAACAGATATACAGTGGGAGTCCATTTGTATTTTTTATTTTTTTTGTAAGCGCTTCTACAGCTGTTTAAAGGAGTCACCCCTGAAAACAAGATTGCACTGATGAAATCTGTCTGGACAATCCTGTCGGCAGATGGGGGAAACAGAAGATTTTGAGGTCTCAAACATGTTCAAACATGTTATAACTTTATTCCCCCGAATCCCTTTGACGAGGTGCCAGACAAAATTTCTGTCTGCCTGTCAAAGGGATTTAAAAGAATCAATTGGTTCAAAAGCAAAAGTAATATCTTTTTGCTCTCAGATAGATAGGCCTAGTTGAAAGGGTAGAAGCTTGTTCATCCTTACTTCATATTACTTTATGGATTAGAAAAAGGTCACTGTCCAGGTTTCCTAAGGTATCTTACAGGAGGTGCCATGGGAGTTTAGGCTGTCAGAGTTGCAGCTGCAGGCTGTTAATCATCGCAGACTGAGGAGCTTGTTCACATGCTTATAATGATCAGGTTGGTTAAAGTGAGCTTTGGTCTCCCCGATAAGGAAGCATCCTGTGTGTGGGATTTCCTCAGACTGCTCATTAAAGCAGAATTTCTGGGGAGTGTATAGTTCAGGGACACTGAGGTGGAATCTCCATTTGCACTAAATATTGACCGTTTCCTGTTATCTTGTGAGCAACAGACACATTTATTAAGTGTGATGGCTTATACTTTTATTTTATAGCCCCACTCAGAGGGGATTCTCAAATCACGAGGTTTACGTTTTTGTGTGCTATCAAATAGATTTAAAGATATTTTATGGGAATATATTGATACATTAAGTTGCCCAAAATCAAATGAGCACATTGTTACAGCTCTTATATGTGTCTGTTATATACACAGCAACCGACAAACTAAAGAAGCTATAAAAAAACTGCTATTATTAAAATTGCTATTACCACTTATGAAATCATAGTCGATTCCCTTTGTTATGCAAAGTTAAATGTTCACCTTAAGGCTAGAGTAAAATGTGATGCAGGGTAGATCCTGGACAGGTCACCAGTCCAGCACGGGGCCACACAGAGACATAACTTACATGCATTACATACACAAATTACAAAATTCTATTAATATGATTTATATGCTGTCTGTGTTTTCATCAGTAGTCTAATCAGTGGTTACAGGCACATTTGCTCCTCTGAAACAAAACACAAGCATTTCTCATTTGTCTTTTGTATGTTAGTGATGAAACCACTTTCATCTGGGCTCACATAATGGCTACCACTATTTGTAGGGATGAAGATGGTCATTTTTTATGAAACCATGATTGATCAACCATTAAATGCGAAGGGGCAGCTGCAGTAACAGAACAAAAGGATACTGTGGGATTAGTGGATATGAACTGTTGCTTGATACATTTTTTCATATTGCACAGTTTTTTCACTTAATGATGCATCCTCCATTAGCTTCTAAAAAAGTTTTCAAATTAAGAGAAGAAAATATATCAGGTCCCCGTGACAGCAAACAAACAAATGGAATGAGAATGAGAATGCTAATTAAGTGCAACATTTTAAATCTCAATCAGGCACTCTTACATCCTGATCGGTTGAGTTGAAATGTTTAACTTTTGTTTTAAAATATATATGACAATAAGCAGGAGACTATCCAGCCTCACCAAACAATCAGTTGCATACCTTTTGTGGGTTGTAGCTGTTTGAAATATTCGCTATAGTCTCGTTTACGCTCTAGTGAAAGAATTCCAGGCCTCCTTCCTCCTCCTGATTTGTGTTCATGCATCATTATTCATGTGTGTAAGACTGCAGAATGAGATCCTCTAGAGAAAATGCACAGAGTCCTGAAATCAGGCCAAGTTACAGAGAGAAACAGGAACAGGTCAGGAAGCTCAGATGCTTTCATAACAGCCTTATTGAGGGAATCGGCATTTGACATGTCACATTCCGGTCTCCACTATCAGCCTCCCACTCTGACCCCCATGTACGACCCCTGCCTCCCACATGTATCAGGTTGGCCCAGGTCTCACTCAGGGCACATTTAGGGCTCTACTGATGAGTCTCTGACTTGACTGTTACAGTGTTTGTGTGATGAAAGGCTCTTGATTTGAATGTCCACACCTGAGGTATGTAAACAGATTTATTCTCCAGATAAATATTTAGGGCCCCCCACCCTCCTTCCAACAGATACAGTTCTGTTGGTCTATTACCTCTTGAAGCCATGTTTAAAGAGACGCTCCCGCTCATTTGATGGATTATCAGCGATGTGGGATTCACCAACAAGCCTTAAAGATAAGGAAGTCATTAAAGACTTTCCGTCCAGAGGGAGAAGCCCCAGTGTCTCAGGGTTTCTTGGCCTCCAGTAGCAACAGGCCTGCCGACCCTGCACGGCAGTATTTATAGAGCACTGTGGATGAGTCATTTGGCTGAGTGCCCACTCTTCGTTCACCAGATTTACAGGTCCCCACTTTAGGGAGGGCTGCTTGATTTATGTTGCCTCCACCTCCCTTCAAGTCAGCTCCCACCCGTCTCCCTTCCTTCAGAAAAGAGCAGACACACCATCTTGCCTTCGGCTTGTCGTTTCACTCGCTGTTCTCTGTCCTACACTTCTTCCATTTCTCTCAGAAACATGCTTCCTTTGCAGTTTCAGCTCCCTTGACAGAAATTTAGAGGAAAGGCTTCCGGGGAGAGGTGGACAGAATAGCCTCAGCCTGACCTCGCATTGCTGCTGCTGCTTCTGCTGCTGATCAGAGTGTCACAGTGACCTGCCTTTGACTCAACATAATGAAGTTGTAGGCAAAAGTTGTATGAGGTGGAGGAGAGATATGAGGCGCGGTGGAGTGTGTCTTAGCAGAAACAGGAGGAGATAAGTCCTAAAGTATCTGTGGCACAGAACGAGAACAGATGAAGAAGCGGCACCTGGGGGCCGGCGGTCAGCAGCAAGAGCGTGGCTTTTGCTCCCTCAACCCCCAGCTCAGAGGGGGGTACATCTTCGTCTGCTTCCCATGGATCTTAACTCAAACCCAGGTGTGTCTTTTTGCATAGCTGTGGCAAACATTAACACATTTGCATCTGGTTTGGACTGCTGCATTATGATGGCTGAGATATTATTAGACTTAGATGGGTTTTTGGTGTCAGTTGCAGCTAAAGGATGGGGCAAAGAGTTTCTCAGGCGCCTTTGCATGTCTTTAGACACAAATCTACTTGTAAATGAGTTGCAATACTCTTTTTCCATGAAGTGTCTTGTTCATATGCAGCATGTCAGCAGATGGGAGTTTAACAAAGTATAGTTTACAATTACTGTGACTAATATTTCAGATTAAATACCAACATCTGGAAATATGTTCTCTGATTCTATGTATTTTTGACAAAATCATCCATTCTTTGCAAGAAATCGATCAACAATACTATTTCATAGACTGAGTAACACTTTACTGACAGGAAGTGAAACAAATCTTCTTTACTGAATTTGTTCAGTTTGTTGTAAAATGAAATCCTTGGAATTGTCAGCTAAGCAGGTGTCGCTTCACTAATATCATTAACTTTAGGGTTTCCCCATACTTCACAAACTTGAGAAGTTGCTGCGATAAACAGATCGTATGCCAACCTTAAAAAAGAGAAGAGAAAAGACAAAGTTAGGTAACCTCATCAGTTTTGTCGACTGCAAAACTGCCCAGTCTCAAAAATAACCTGGCACCTCTGGAAAGACATCAAATGAAAATAACTACAAGTTTCTAAATGACATATGTGATTTAAATGTCACCCAAGTTGGTTGCTCAAGATGTATAGCTGAGGAAAATCTTTTTACAAGAGGAAGAAAAATCAAGCTTTCTACAAAAGCATTCTCTTGGCTGGGTCAAATTTCACTTTGCTTGGCTGCTTGAGGCAGATAACAGAACAGACTGCTGAATTGATAGCTCCCAGTCTGCCTGTTAATCCATTCTGGTAGAAACGTTCTCATGCAAAAAATCTGAAGCAACAGATGGGAGAGGAAGGAGACAGAAGAAATTCCGTATTAGACAGAATGTTGGAGCAGAAATGACATTTCAAGAGTTGTGGATTGAGGTGAGGACAGTTGAGACTTAAGTAAGAGAGAAAATCTGAAAACAGCCCGTGAAATGTTTACAATATATTGAATATTGTTCAGAGTTTGTTTTTTAAGATGATAGAAAGCTGAAAAGCAAGAATCCAAAGAAATCTGCTTAAATCTTCCCACTGTGGCAGCCAGAATTTAGCTGATGCAACCCGAATCGGTTCCCTTGTGAATTTTTTTTAACTAGATTTCATTGGATGAAGTACAATTATGTTTATAGTTACTTGGTTGCTGGGGGCAGCAAGTGATGACTGATGAGCTAAGAACACTGAATGACAAGCTCACACTGAGAGATCAGTGTGCATGGCATTTATTTCTTCATGAGAAAGAGAATGAAAAGAAAAACTAAAACAAATTGAACATATAATTACCGAATAGTAAATTCTGGATAATCTTTTCTTTTTTCCTCATCGTGGGTGTTTTACATCTGATGTTAGGGAAGCTTTACTGAAAGTTGAGGGCAGTGTTGAAACCTTTAAAAATGAGCTTCTTGTGAATGAACTACTCCAACTGAGAAAGCAATTCAGTCAGCTGAATTCCTGCCTTAGAAATGACAATTTTCAGGAATTTGATAGATCAAACGTTTAATCAAAAAAATCTGCAGTTGTCTTTAATCAAAACTGACTTTTTGTTCAGTTTTGATTACTAATAAAGGCTGCCATTTTAGATTATTTGGAGATTTCAAACACAACATTTATGTGCGACAACGCTGCAGCACCAGCATGCAGGTTTCAACCTAAAAAAACTGACAGAACAACATCAGCAATGTTCAGCAACGCACACTCAAACAGACACAGAGCCAGCCTCGCCGTCAGCATTTCTGCATCTTTCCTGTTACATCACCAGCAATCGCTGTATCTGACCACGCTTGTGTGCCCCCTTACTCTGCAGTGCAGCCCTTTCAGGTGATTCGGACAGCTCTGTCAGAGGAAACGATGAAGAGAGGCATCACGGACAGCACTGCTGCAATGGGCAAAATGCAAACAAGCCTCTCTTGTGGAAGCTGGAAACCACAGGCTGTCCCAATAGCAAATAAATTATGGTTTTGTTTGCATACCATAGAGTTCGTCCACAAACAGAGGAGTATCCTATTAAACGGTGACGAAGATGCCTCTGCTTTTGAAACTTAATTTCTTATGTTCCACCTCACCAATATCCAAACAGAAAAATAGAGTAGTGATGAATGTCAGTCTGATTTATTTCTATTTTTTATCAAAATAATGTTTTCCTATGACAGCGCTCTCAATCTCCTAAAGCAATCAAGCAAATGAAAATGCTGATTAATGCTTCCATGACATGTAATCCGAGTGAATTCACTTTGCAGCTGAGTTACTTTTGCTGACTGGATTTGATGGGAAATCTGTTTAATTAGTCAGCTATCAGGATTGTTTTTTTGGTTATGAGTAGAACTATAAGCATACTCAGAGCTTGAAACTGAAACTATCTTTGTTTTGTCAGTGGGAAATTCGAGTCAGTAAGCTGCTCTACCTCAATTAGACACAACAGACTAGAAGTCAGGTTACTATAACCTTGCCTGTGAGGTTCAAAGGGCTTCTAAAAGACCAGGCTAACTCAGCCTACCTATTTTGACTGCAGGGAGTGCAGGTGTGCATCTCCCCTGAAGCCGTCATGAGTGCTGAAAGGTGATATTAGAAGGTATTATTAGACAATGCAACTGGCACTTTGTCAAGTCCACTCTTTGTTTCATTCTCTGGCGTCGATGAAAGAGGGTTCACAACCCCTTCTTCAAGCCCAGAGAGATTTGTCAATCCCTGTTTTATTCATTATCACGCATACCTATAATTCATTAGCACATTGCCTGGCTTTTTTTCCCTCCCCTAAAAATATCTCTTTCACTTGCATCCGTTCATGCACTGTGTGTTTATCAGCCTTCAATTTGATAACATCCTCTTAACAATTTTAGATAATGGACAAGCATGGGAGATCACTTGTTTGGGTTTTGTAAAGTGCCTAACAAATTCCTGGCATGTGCTTGATACAGATTTACAGTCTTGTGGCCACGGGTGCATGAGATATTGATGAGCTGTCAATGTAAGATATGTTTATCACTGTGAAAATGCCTTCATGTTTTATACACTGTAAATGCACAATGCAGCACTGAGGTGCTCAAGGTTTTCCTCTTGATCTTTATGTACTGAGGTTTTCCAGAAGCTTCCTCTGGTAGCACTGTGCTTGCATCACTAAAGTAATGTTTCAGCCTCCCAGCATTTCATGCTTGTATTCAAGTGACAACAGCTGCCAGCCCTCACGAAACGTCAACACTCCTAACATTTTAATGGGATATTAATGCCCCGGTCAGTACTCACTGAAGATGTCAGTGCTCTAAAGGGTTCACGCATAAGGATTCTGGTATTTTAACAAACCTTACGAGTGTTGTTTGGATTTACTCTTAAATCAATCTCATGTTTTACTCCTCATCACCACAGAAATAAAAAGGCTCAACAGAAATTTTGTGGCTAATAACTATTGTCAGGGAGCTTCCATAAATGTCACTTGTGATTTATATTTGCAAATGTTTTGGTCAGTTTTGAAACAAAGTCGTAGTTTAAGTGTGAAGTACATTTACTACAAATTCCACACTTCACATCCTGTTACAACTGTTATCCAAAGCAAATCATTATTATTTTAAGTTTCATTCAAATTTTCCTTCCCTATTCTAATACAGCGAAGTCTGAACACCAGTTTTAGGAAACTTATAATAGTATATTCTGAGTGATGAAATTATTCATTCTTTTTCTTGTACAGATGCTAGAAGAAATATGTTCCTTTAAGATAGAGTGTAAAAATATATTGTGGTAAATAATATCAATATGATGAAACTTGCTGGTGTGAGTTTTGTTGCAGTTGAATGTACAGCTTATTTTAACTGTACATATGAGTCTGCAGTCTTTATGATTATCATGCCAACCCATGTTACAAGCTCTTGGCTTTAAGTCCAGTCCAAGCCGTGTTTCCTTTTTCCAAAGTGGAAATTGATTCCCCTTACATAATGATATATTTACAGCAGCCCTGGCAGGACACACAGACATAGCTCTTTATTTAGTTGGCATGAAATCAGAATGGAGACGCTTGGCTCTTTGACAGCCCGGTGACCTCCCTGAACGGACTGGCCCAATGCTTCCCAGCTTGTCCTCATAACAACCCATTAGAACTTTTCTCATGAATACCACAAACCAGCTGCATTTGACCAGTGGCATGGAAAGGATGGGTAAATATCTGCTGACAGAATCTCTCAACCTTTATCAAGTAGATTTTCTGTATATATGAATAAAGATTTATAACTATCACTTTCCTACTTTGACTTCCTGGACTGTTGTGTGTAATCTTGTGGTCTCAAGCAGTCGCGGTATCAGGTAACCTGTCAGCACCAAATGATACATTGAACCTAGAGTTGATGTGGCCATTACTGTCTATTTTTTGTGCCATGATTACCCACTCCCCAAGGGGGGAGTCTGTAAAGAGACAGTAGTGCTACAGTCCTTGTCCTCTTTGACCTCACCACTGCGACTCACTTATTTCTCATTCAGCATCAGATGGTAATGGATAGCCATCGTAACTCTATGGAGTCTGTGTTCTCCACCAGATAATATCTTTGGGGACTCAGGTAAAAGCTAATGTTGTGTTGCCTGTCCTCAGCTTATGTCTATTGACAGTCAGAGACCACCATGACACCAGGAAGACAATTAGCCATCGATACCTTACCAGGGGTCAGGTGAAATGGGACACCCATTACAGACACATAGGAGGATGTAGCTGCAGAGGGAGGAGCAGCACATCAGGAGGCTGTGCAGCATGATAAGCTTGTATTGAATGTATAGGTTTTATGAATAGGAGAGAGCAATATTTGATATGATTTAAATTTCTTCATCATTTGACATTTTTCAACCAACACAACTGGTTTCCAATGTCACCTGATTGTAAAGAAGGGTAAAAAACAACTTATTTCCTTATTGATATTGCTGTAAATTGATTGTTTAATAGCTGAGTCTATAAATCTGGGGTTAAACTGGTATAAAAGGCTAGTAACTTAATCAATTATCCTGCAATAAAACAAAACCTCTTGAAAATTTATGATGATGTGATCTTGATCTTGACACGCTGTCCGACACCACCTTTATTCTAAGTAAAGTAGCTCAAGCAAAGCAGCTATTTGTTCAATACTTGTGGCACTAGTACCCGGAGTATGATTGGCACAAATGAGCACACCCTGCTATTAAAGAGATATGATTATATTTACAAAGATACTGAGAGGGTTGTCAACATTAAAGCAACCAATCTGAGTAGATTTTCAAAGCAGGAAGCAGCAAATATTTGATTCCTTTCATTTTTTCCCATCATAAACAGCTTTTTAATCAATTACTTTTTTAATTGAAATATTTTTTATTTCTTTAAGAGAAAGACCCTGCTTTAATAGACATATGCTTTAATTTTGATACGCACATATTCACCATCTTTATAAAAATTCAAACTATTTTCAGGTAGAAAAAACAGTCAACATTTAATTAACAGTCAACACCTTTAATAACACAAAGCAATAGATAACGAGTTTTAGGATTAATCAGTTCTTTGAGTGATTTTTTTCATTCGGTTCAGCACATTTTCAACTCTTTAACTACATTTTTTTTAAGTTATACGTTTTGATTAACTTTTTAAGAGTTTTAATTTATTTGCAGCATACACTTGGAAAAAGTGGGGAAAAAGAAGAACAAAGTATGAGAGAAAGCTTTTAAAGGATTGTGAGGTAACATGACTTACCATGCTATACATAAAGTATCAATGGTGTCAGTATTTTTATTTGATTCCGCAAGCAAAAGGTCATTATGAGGACATTTCTATGCTCTTATCAGTGTAAGATGTTAAAGAAAACATTGCAGCATCAATGGGAGATCCCATGTTTTCTTAGGGGGTCATGCCCTTAGTCAAACTGTGGTGTTCTTAAACCTAAGCCTTCAGAAAGATCTGCCCATTGTTCCCATACAGTGCTTAAGTGTGTGTGAATATTCACCAACCCCCTCTTCAAACCTCACATCCCTCCCCCCTCCCTTTCTCTTTCACACCCTCTCAGCTGTGCTCACTCACTCACTCTGAGCCAGGCCAAAAACTAGCAGAGCAGCTCTTCCACTCAAAAGCTCATATCCTTAAGTTAACCCAGGCAGCCAGGACTTTGTAAACCCACTCAGGAAGCCTCTTTTCTGGACTGAGTGTGAGCGAGGCGAGGCATGGAGGTGGTTCATCAGGCGATTCATAGTTTACCACAGTATGGATTATCTGGTATACCATCCTCACATCAAGGTAACATTATCAGTACATTATTTGAGCCTTTTAAAAAGCCTACCATCACATTTATACAATATACTGGATGTGTTTCTCCAGATATTAACTACCATCCTCCTTTGTTGTAACAGCAGCATTTTACAGACGGATTAGATCATGTGGTGATGAAAATACTGACGAGTGAATATAAAAAGGTGTAAAGAAGCTCAAGATCATAGTGGCATTTGTTTTCCTCTTTTGATACTCATCATCAGTTCATATGAATGCACATTTTGCCATGTACTGCGGCTTGCTGCTCGAGGAGTGACTTCCTGTTATGTTGGAGGTATTTATGATGCTCGGACTTCTGAGAAGACTATCATTAGACACATTATTGAATCTCAACTTGCCCCTACTTGCAGCAAACAGAACACTCTTGCAGACAAAACAGAACAGACAACATTGTATTCGTTAAATCTCCCACCATACAAACACACAAGTACAGACTGGGAGAATATGACATATATTTTTGTCAATTCAAGCTAAACGAGGTAGTTACACTGTCTGTATTGTTTTCAGGGCCAGCAGCAGCTGTTTCCTCCACTTGGCAAGAAACACAATCAAAGTCTGGAAGAACTTAACGTTTTTACAAGAAGTCCTCCACTTTGTGAATACAAATATTTTAGGACATTTTTAACTCTTTGATGCCTTTTTCAGTATGAAGAAGCAGTGGTTTGTAAACCAAATTTTTTGTGGCCAAACTCTTGGAATGAGATTTTCATTTGTTACGTCGTTGGATTTTAAACTGCTGTCACCTATGTCACCTGTATTTAAAGTTTTTTCTCCAAAATTACGACATCAGTTGAACAGTTGTAAATATGTTTCACCTTCTTTGCTGCTAACAGGACAATGAAAAGTTTCCCATTCTGCTCTCATGTGTCCATGAAGTATGAAGCGGTAATCCACACACGATTTGTTTTGTTAGCAAGAAGATTAAAACAAAGAAACAGGTGGCCTGACCCCCTGTCTGAGAATAAAAGATCAGCCTGCCAACATCTTACAGGTTCAGCCTATTCTGCTTTTATTGTCATGCTGCTTTTTACTATGTAGTCGTTGCACTATGGTCCTGGAGGCACACTAGTTTGTTTCACAGTGTAGCAAATATTGTTGAAATGACAAAGAAATCTGACTTGACTTGTCAGACCTGATGTAACACATGCATGCTTTTTTGAAAAAGATGATGATAGGTATATATTGACAGGCTCTAAGCTGCACAGCCGTGGCTGCAACAGAAAGGCTGGGGTAACTCAGCGTCCCGTTCTGGTAACTACAGACGGGTTTTAGATGTGACAGCAATCAGCTGTTGTAGCTACTATTCATTGTTGGTTCTATCCATCTATTTTCTATACCCACTTAATCCAACTCAGGGTCGCAAGGTGGGGCTGGAGCCTATCCCAGCTCCCATTGGGTGACATGCAGGGTAAAGCCCAGACATGTCTTATTGGGAAACTTGAAGTTTGATTTACCTGGTTGATTGAAGTTCATTCATTAATTTGATAGACAGATTCCTCATTCACACGATGAGCATTTCTTTGAAAGTGGCTGACATTTACCAAACAGTTTGTTTGGAGAATATATAAGTGGGATCTGTAAAACAAACCATTTGGTGCATCAGGTAAAGGTTATGCATAACTGAAACAGAGTTTAAGGGCCTGTTGAAGACTTGAAGACAGTAAATAGCGCCTGTGAGCGTCTTTCTTTCTTGTCTTTTCAGTATGTAGCACACTGTTAGACCTCCTCAATGCCTTTTTCTGCTGTTTCTACAAGTTGAATCAGCATGGGTTTGTCAGGAAGAGATGACTCTGACTGGTTCATCATAGGGAATTACCTCTGTGGTACGTCTATGTTATTTTACATTTAATTAAGCCTAATAATGATAATAATATAATAATAATAAAAAAAAATTATAGGCACCTTACAGGCTACTTAAGGTCACTGTAGAAAAGACAAGAAAAGAATCATTACAGTGTAAACCATCACAATCAAAATAGTAAACATGATAGAGCAACAATAAAGTACAAAAATGAGCTCATTTCAGTTCTTCAGTTGAAATATTTCAATGAGGATTGTGTGGAAGATTGTGTCGAAGGCTGCACTTAAATCGAGAAGGATAAGGAAAGTAGTCCAGTGTCAGCAGCCAAGAGGAAGTCATGTAAAGTGCTGTGGCATGGGCAAAAGCCATACTGGAGTTATTCATACAGATTGAACTTGAGATGCAACAGTTTTTGTTTGCTTGTTTTTTGATAACTTATATTTATTCATTTCTAAGTTTGTATTGAGACGCAGGCCTTTGAGTCACACATTGTTTTGTTTAAATTTTGCGCCAGGCATAGATTACATGTCACAGTCAGCATTTGGATGTTGTCTTTGGAGTAAAGTAAAAAAAATGTTCCCAGACTGGCAATGTGATGAGACACAGCAGCAGGGGTCCTGTTGTCGCTACAGCTTCTTAATGGGACATAAGAGCCTTAACGCAAAGCAGTCATTAACATGTAGGCTTTGTGGTTGCACCTGAAATGTAGCACTGCAGTGACAATTACATGTTACCTGTCATACATTTTACATAACTTGCATCACCTATCTATACAACAACTGAAGTGTAACGTTGCCATATATCAGTCAAAAAAAGCTGTTGTGTTACATTTGCAGAGCAATTTCTTCACTCAAGTAACTCAGTCAAGAAGACTGGGTTTCATGCATATATTGAGGTTTGTATCCACGCAACTTTTCATTGGTTTAGTAGTCACAGAAGTGGAATCCCAGAGCAGCACCTGCTTGCAGCTGCAGATGGTGAGCAGAAACCGCAGGTGGCCAGAGATTAATGTTGTTTATCTACCCAGAACTAAACTGTCTATTCAGTGATGCTGTAATCAAGTGCCTTGCTCTACATGATCTAAAATGGGGGCTCCCTGTGTTGTTTTTGCAGGTCTTTCAGAGGTATGGGTTTGAGTGAAATGTATGAGGGCTCCAGGTATTTGTGAGCAATTTCAGCACAGTGGGATCCTTTGTTGTCTCCCACCTGTTTTGGGCCATTAGTTAAAGTCTACCCTGCTGCTGGCCACTTATTAAAGCCAGTGGTCACAACTGGAATGAACAGTTGTTGGCGGTTTGCACTCAGCGCATCTTAGATGGCAATTATGACATGACATGGTAGAGATAATTTAATATGATGAAGTTGTCAGTGACGGGTTATTCGATATGAAGCCACTCTAACGTAAATTGCTTTGAATAAAAAACAGCACAAGGATAATTCAATTTAGCTATGTTTTTCCCGTGTTCTGTTCAGATTTGTGGCTGTTTGTATTGGTCCTATGTCTGGTTATGCTGTTGTGATGATTTTGCAGTTGCATTTGTTTGTGTTGAAGTAGCGGAAGGCAGCCAACTGTTTTTGTTTTACACAGCAGAGAATGTCCTCTGCAGAATTGCAGTTCAAATGTGAGAGGTTTTATTTTCTCTTCTCTTTAACTTTTCTGTACAGAGCCTCGGTGTGAATAGGGAATGTGAGCCTTATTTAATACGAGATGTCCTCTGAAGTACACGTCTGCATGCACCTGTAAAGCTGACAGTCGTTCATTACCAAAAAAAACTTTGGAAATGTGTAAGGAAGCATGGCAAATCGGGGAATTGTGACAGTAGTCACGGTTGTCTCTTCATGTACATTCATGCTTTAAGTAAAGATCCTTGACTGTCTCTTCCTCTGTGCCCCTGCTAGGATTAGTCTCATTTCTATAAGTGATGACGGAACATTTTAAGGCACAGTGGAGTCACACCATAGGCAGTCTGAGAATTGTGTGGTGGAGACTAATGCGTGTAGGCAACTTATCCACAGCCTGTAAAGACTCCCTCAAAAACCAGCCAGTCATTCATTAAGAGGGCAGATGTTAAGAGTTTGTCCACAAACAACAAAATGTTCACTTATTTCTTAACTTAATGACTGACAACAATCTTTATGAATGCAAAAGTTGAAAAATGTAAGGTTTCTGAGGTTATCTGTTTATTTGATAGTGATTTCAAACAGAAGTTAAATCAGTGATCGACATTTACATATCAGCACACAATGATTTGAGTGTTATGCGTCTATGAAGGGACCAAACTGGATGCTCTAAACGCTTAACATTTGTGTCTCAGTTAGAATTGTACACGAGATGTACAAGTGCATGTGTCATATCCTCCAGCTTTACAAACCATACGCCAAACTCATTTACTGTGGAAAGAAGCTGAACGTCAACAGGAAATGGCATGAGGAACAGAAGTGTGCTGTAATGGCCATGGTATGCTGCAAAATCCTTTTGCACGCTTGTTTAACAGCTTCACAACTGTTCTTTTTTTCTTTCCTTTTTTTTTTTTAAAGAAATGTTATCTCTCCATGCAAGTTATGGAAGGGCTGATTGCGTGTGGCCAAGGAATCTGACAGGCACACCACAGAAAATGACAATCAGTACAAACACTGCTGGAAGGGTGGAGTGAGAGACTTTCATATGACAAACTGGCCAGAATGATTAATTAGTTTAGCTGTGGGAATGGGAAATGCTTTACACAATTTTTGACCAAATGAGGGGCCCCAGACAGCTCATAGAACACAGTATGAAGCAAGATTTTTTTTTTTTTACATGGGTATCATTTGCTTGGAAAAAATGCACTGTGCACTTTTGTCTTGTACTGAAGATGGATACAGATGGATATGAACCTTGTTGATTTTTTTTATTCACTCGCTTGACACAGAAACATTTTGTTTAATTAATTTTACATAGTAAACTGTAAAGCATTATAAAGTGGTTTTGTACAACTTGTGGTTAGCTGTCTGAAGGATAAGTGTGATAAATCTCACTAAATGACCAACACCAACAAAGCCTCCAGTTACTTACAAACGTCAATCATCTGTGTTTTTTTTAATATCCTGATCTTATTCTTCTGTGCCAGTGTTTGAAAAGTGAAACCAGTGCAGAAGCTCCTTAAACCTTCATCTGTCTTGTGACCAGCAGCGGGTGAAGTAGCTGAATTTGCACAGGACTCAGGAATCCCAGCCACGAAGGGCTCCATCTCGCCATGCTTCACACTATTTGTTAGCGGCTACTCTTACTTAATGTACTGTGCTTTCATGCACAAATGGCAAAAATTGTGCCTGAACTAATCCATGAGGAATGTTAATGTTAAAATGACTTGTTTTTTTCAAATAGAGTTTATAAACTCGAAAATAATACATTGAACTGTAACATCTATACTGTCACCAAAATGCCAAATTCAACACTACAAGGACCAACTGGCCACAGTGGCCACATTTATCTTTTATATACAGTCTATATCTTGTTTTTTTTTTCTTTAGCCACGTGATGACATGTTGAAATGTTGCCTTTACCTTGACATTGTATTCTATTTTTAAGTAAGACTAGTGCTATGCAGTACTAAAAGTGTAGTAACTCACAGTTTGAAACAATCCTCAAATTTCACTGTTGGGACCAAAAGCTTAAGAATCCAACTGTTTCTGGAAACGGTTTAGTCAACATGTAAGATGGGGGAGGGAAAATACTTTTTAGAAGATGTTGTTCATAAGTAACACAATGATTGTCACAGGCAGTGTAGCCTCAACAAAGGGGGCACTTGCTTTGGACCCCGAAAAAAGCTTCGCACGGCCCTGGTCACTATCTAATACGGTGACTCAACACGGCATGGGCACGCTAACGCATCGATATATGCTCCTTTTTCTCTTTTGATCATATCCATACATCTATGGACCTCCGTGTCGGATATATCACGCAGATGACTTGGGTTTGACTGGAGGGTTCAGCGCGGAGTGGAAACAAAGTATTTTGAGGCAACGGAGCTTTCACACACACCGGCTGAGGAAACACTCCCATGTGCGGACACAAGTGAGCGGCTCAGTAACCGATTCGTGCTTTAGTTGCGTTATTGTTGGTTAATGGCATTACGGAAACTCTGTTGCGCGTCGCAGGTCGAAAAGAAGATGACATAAAATCGTGGATGTGGTCCTTGCAATCGGAAGGTGAGCCGAAGCTGCCGATTGATTTTGTTTTAGTCAGCTGGAATTACTTAATTTGTTTAACTGCGATCAGGTGTCTTCTGGTATCTGCGAGGCGACAAGCTGGGACGTGATGAAATTAACTGTGTCTAGTTAATGCAAGGTGTGATTAATGGGACCTCTGGGCACAATCAAAGCGGTTAGTGACTAATCACTGGAGTAGAAAGCATTAGACTTATTAGACCATTCAAATTAAGGACCTCACTTGGACACAAAACTCGGTATGGATTGAAACGTCGGCGTTTTTAAACGTGGGAGCTGGATTGTAGGCATAAAACAGGCACCTTAATTATGACTTTGGGCTCAGTAAAGGTGGATTAACGCATGGAGAGAGGTCCTGCTTTACTGCTATTTGGGAACAGCAAAAGCAACACCCATCCGTCACAGTTATTTAACTTTTCACACTCTGAATATGATTTTTATTCATGATCTTCCTCATCACGGTTCACCTGTTAACAAGATGATCGCACCTTTTCAACTGATCACTTTGTATCGATTAGTTTGAAAATATATGGAGTTAATGACACCAAATACCCATTAGATTAAACTAGATTATGTACTGTGTAATTAAAGCTGCGGCTGGTCATGTTTTTAGTTGAACTCCAATGCATTTCTGGTATTTCCTGTTGGGTCATCATTGTGAGAGAGTTTACATCGCGTGTGTTTGTGAAGGGGGGGGGGGGCTGTAAGCATTTTGGACTTGTTGAATGCTGAAGGAAGAAAACTCATGGCATCTGCTAACTGCTAAGGAGATCTCATCAAGACTGACAAGGGGCATCAATCTCACTGTCAACATTTAGCTCCATATTTAGCATATAGTCCTGCTCTAAGATCTCTTGGTCCCTGACCACCCGAACCAAGCAACCAGTATCCAATTATTCATTTATTCTTATCTTGATCTGTGCATCTTAACACATTAGGGGTTTAATTTATTAACATTTTCTCAGCTTTCAAAATGTAACCGATTCTTTCATTTTTAAAGCTTTTATGAAAACTAGCTTTTACAGTTTTAGGGCATTGGAATTAAACCTGATTTCTCTGATGACCTGTCATGTTGTATTCATGTCTATAAATAATTTTTTAATGCAACACGCAGACCTCATCCTCAGATACAATCAGTGGAGCAGGATCCATGGTGGTCAAAGGCATGAATAATTAAACTGTTGGCGTGACCCTTGTCTTTTAATAGCTCATCTCTTGCTGTAATGAACCAGGTGCGTCCCTGCAAAATGCCACAGGTTGTTTGTTTGTTGGTGCCATCTTGATAAAGCAGAAGCGGTACTGCTGAAATGCTTTGGTTGTCATAGTGACTGCTGCATCCAGATTTATCATGTGAAAGGGGTCCAGACCTTCCATCTAGTAAGTTTGTCTGATGTCACATGGCAACAGAGAGCTGGGGACCATTATCCAGCAGCTGATTCAGGAAACAGAGCCGTCCTTTAATGCAACATAGAGTGCTGCAGCGAGATAGAAGCATGAGCATTTCTTTTGATGTATCACTGTGTGTGTATCACAATTATTGTAACATCCAAAGACATTGAAAAACAAAGTTGGGTGCCAGGTAGTCAGACATTGCTTAAAGCTGTATTTAAAATCCATTTCTACTCAAAAGCCTTTGATTATGTTTGCCACATTTTTAAGATTGAATTTCGCTGTACAGATAACTAGTGCAGGATCTGACACTAAAAGGCTGTTTTCACAAAGACCTCCTGTAGTGTTCTCTTTTAATCCAGTTTGCTTCTTTCTTTTTTTTTCTTTCTTTTTGTGGCCTCATGTAGTTTGGAAGCTAATTATAAACCAATATGCTGCTTGTATAAGTGTAATATGTGTCAAATTTCTTTTTATTTTTTTATCAGTTAATTATATTTGCTTGTATATTTGCCTGTGTGCTAACTTAAAGAATTTTGAGCAAGGTTACTTTTACTTAAAGATAATATCGGGCACAAATTATTGTTCAATTGGTATTTTTTGTGTCTTAAAACATATAGAAGTTCCAAAATGGATATTTACTAAGGGCCAAATGTGGGAATATTTTATTTTTGGTGAATAGATGAACCAGCTGGTTGGGGAAAAATAAATCAATTAAAATGGCCGACGTGTGTATTCTGTTTGTACCTGCTGAGATTAATGTAACACTTGTTTTCATTCATAACTACTTTGCCTGAAACTAATCAAATCAGAGCTGCTGTGTCACTATTTGGTGCTTGATTAACCTTTGGGCTATGTTAAATGTGGACCCAGTCTGAAAGAGATGTTTAACTTGTTCGGATATTTTTTTTGCTTCCCTTAAGTCTTTGTTGAATTGCATAAAAAGATCAGCAGATGAGTAGAAAAGCTGATGTTTTGCATTGGTGATTTACTAATGATAGAGAGACATAGAGAGACATTCGCTATGTTAAACCAGATGTCCAGATTTTTAAAAAATGGAATTAAGAGTGTCATTATTATTATTTTTTTTTATCTTTCTTCCCTTCATTTGAGCAGGAGGAGACAGAGAGCGAATGACAGCCAACCATGAGACCTACCTTCTTATGGCCAGCACCCAGAATGACATGGAGGATTGGGTGAAGACGATCCGGAGGGTCATCTGGGCGCCTTTTGGTGGAGGTCAGTATAAACACAAGCATGACTTTGATTAGCCTGTTAACTTTTGATTGAAAAGACCAGTTTAAGGTCAATGTGAGTGACTTTTCCAGTTTCCAGTAACAGCGCTAGAGGATGGGTAGGTGTTTGTGTTTATTTTGCTTGCGAGTTTTCGAGAGTAAGGCCCCACGCTGATTCATAATGTATGTGCATAGACTGTGTTTAACGGAGGACTGAAAGTACAAAGCAGCCTTGTGCAATGCACAGCCTAGATCCATATTGTGGTGGTTGATTTGATAGAAGTAATCTGAGTGTACAATAATGGGTTTTGGTCACAATTGCAAATCAGGCATGAAGAGTTTGCTTTGTAACGTTTTTTATGACATATGACTGGTTTTACCTTTAAAAGAAACACATTTACCGCTAGGTTTTGCCCAAAATAGCCGCATTTGCATGTCTGATGGCTGTTCCACATTTGCCTAATTTGCACCACAACGAAAAGGTCCCGGTTCATACAAATGTTTGACCAAAAACAAATTGGTTCGAGAAGTTAAAACCCTGGTCCCAAGGTGGAAGCAAAAATAACCACTGTTTAGGTGTCAACCAACCCAGTCTCAATGGAGTTAAAAAGACAGAATGTGGTCCCGAGAAACAAGCTGAGAAACCAACCAGAGCTAATTTGCTAGAAAAGCAGTCACATGGCATCGTGCCACATGTTGCAGGTTGACACCATGACATCCACAACAACTCAGCTTGAATCTCAACTCATGTATTATGTCATCACCCTGCATTTCTGTCTTTCCTTTCCAGTCTGCCTGTTCTAGCTCATAAAAAAAGAAAATAATGAATATGTTTTTATATTAGTTACGTTGTCAAATAAACCAGGCAATGGTAATGTAGTAGCCATCAATAAAGCTGAACAACATGATGTTCTAATTGTTCTCATGAAGTTGTTGAGTTAGTGTACCGATCACTCGGGCTCCCACTGTGGCTTGTGACTGTCCTGGCTGACAGTGGCCTACTTTGTGTATGAGCAGGGCACAAGTGCAGTATTTGGAACCAGACGGGCAGCTTAGGCAGCTTTCATTGACAAAGCCAATAGATGAGGCAGAGCCGGCCCCTCTGTT
Source organism: Leuresthes tenuis (assembly GCF_036924035.1). Taxonomy (NCBI): domain Eukaryota; kingdom Metazoa; phylum Chordata; class Actinopteri; order Atheriniformes; family Atherinopsidae; genus Leuresthes; species Leuresthes tenuis. The sequence continues at coordinate 15,451,468 of NW_027325373.1, forward strand.
TTCAGTGTAGGGAGTTTGACATCTATTGCAGTTGACTGCTCTTCAAAAGGACGGGCCATTTGTCAAAGATGCCGCAGGAACGGTGGCTCCATGTTGGAGCGGAGCTGGGCTTTCCCTGTCTCAGTCACACATTTATATGTATAGAGAGCGCTCACATCAGCCTTTTACATTTGCAGTAGCAGCAGTGATTAACTGAGCCCTGACTGGCTCATCAAGGGTCATGAAATGTGATGGAAAATTCTGTTTAGAGAGTGACAGAGAGAGAGGTAGCACCCAAATGAAAGTCATGTTGTGCTGGATACTTTCTATGACGTTGCACTGATTACTGACCAGCCCGAAGAAACCGGGGAGTGCGAAGACAGACCTTTGTGACATGTGCAGCTGTGGCTTCTCCATCTGGATCCTTGGAGATTTATTTCATGGTAAATACCAGTTGTTTGTTTGTAGCTGGGGAATCAGTTTATTCAATTGGACGTAGAAGATTAGAAAGACCTTTCTAAACCCAGTCTTCATTTTAGAACTCTACAGCATTCCATTTCCAGGCCATATTTTACATAGATCAAATATGAGATTTCCCTGATTGCTCTGCTGAATTTAGGTGATTGTCACTGCAGTGTAAAGCAACATTTTCACCCAAGACAACCTCAGCTGTCTTACGATACCGTTAATGTTTAGTTAATGTTTTTTTTTATAAAATATGTTGTTTTGGTTGTACGCTTGAACTCTCAACACCAGAAGCGAGCTCAAGAAAAACTCTGCAAATCAGAACTGAGAGGTGGGAATTTGTTTTTTTTTTTTAATATAGATTTTGCACTTTTATGGAACATCATTGTTTCTGAAAGAATTTGACTCAGCCTTGTCAAGTCAGGTCAAATTGTCACTGTTTTTCTCCAGTTCTGCTGTGTGGCACTTGCCACAAAGCTTAAAGGTATTGAAAGAATCCACAGACAGATCTGAAGGATGACCAGTAGCATTTAAATAAAATGAAATATATGGAGATACTAGGCTTCCACCCAGGGCTGTGCTTTTAGTGCAGAACCTCAGTTATTTTTAATTGGGAAAATGTAAATTTACCTAATCTGCATCAGCAGATATCAATTATTTATCATGTGTACATGGGTGTCAAGGTTCAAATAACATTAATATTCATACTAGTCTAATGCAGTCCAATATCTGATTAAGTGTGTTCATCCCATAACGTTGTGAGAATCAATCCTCTTAAGTTGTGTTTATCACGTAAAATCATAAGGTACCAACTAAATTCAATTCAGTTTTATTTAAGTGGCGCCGAATCACAACAAATGTCATCTCAAGGTACTTCAAAGATACAACCCAATTCAAGCTTATTACAGTCCAATTCACTGTAATACAGTCATAATCCAATCAATTCCAAATTAGTCCAAACTGAATATACAAACATGATGCATTGTTTAAAAAAAAAAGACTGATATGTAGATTACAGCTCTCATTTGAAGAATGTTTATCCAACTACATCATGCACACGCAAAAGTAATCAAAGAAACAGACTAAAGAAAGGGAGAAATGAGGCTCTGTGTGTGGAGCCCAGGTGTTTTTGGAGGTCCTGTTGTGGTGCAACATGTCCAATGGGAACAGAAAACATGCATAAAAGCACATGCACACACTGCATAAGCTGGTGCGCACACACTGTTACATGTGACCCCGGAGAGCATTCCTACACTCATGACTAGAACGTCTGGAGGGATGACCTCATTTTCATTCAGTCAGTTTTTCTCATTTGCTCCTTTTGTGCGCTTTACATGAGACACTTGGAGCTATAATTCACTTTTCACTTTTGGAAAATGGACACTCTGCTGCAAGTTTCTCTTCAAGTCCTTTTTCTTTTAGGAATTTGTGACTGCTCTTTTGTTTTATTTGGATTGCTGTGAAGATTTAAGTGTAATGGGTGCAAGTCTTCTGCACAGCTTCTCTTCAAGGCGCTTTTTTCAACAAAGGTTGTTTTGATGAGAGATGGAGATGAAAACAGTTTGACTGACCTGCTACCAAATATATGCCTAACTTTTATTTCAGCTGTGCTGTTTTCTTTCTGTCCTCGGTGCAAAAAGACTGTTATTTGGAAGATGCTTGTATACAGACACTTTAAATTCTACACCTCTGGAGTGTTATCTTATCAAAAATGTATTAACAGACATCTCTTCCATAAGCTCACTAGATGTGTGATTTTCAAGAGAGGTGAGTATGACAACATTCCATGATATTGTTAATTTAAAAAATGATCTCCATGTATCTAATAGAGCTGTTTTTAAAGCATCGGTTAGCTTGAAAACTCTGATTGGATGTCACGCACCAATACACCTGTAAGAAGAAAAGTGTCTCAGTCACAACTGCAGTGTCCACATTAGGTCAAGTTGTTTTTAAGCTTTATTGTATTGTGTGAAATGCTGTCAAGTGCACGCAGACCCTGATAAGCTTGGCCTAATTCAGTCACCGTACCTTATCGTACCATGTGTATGAATGTGTGTGAGTAGCCTCTGTCTGGATCTGGAAACCGGAAAAGTATGCAGATCTGAATTTCTCAGGCAGGCGGCCTTAATCCTCTCTTGCGTCGCATCCACATGAGATGGCAGCAAATGGAAATCGGCTTCAGACAAAAGGCGAGAGGTGCTCAGCAGGAAGTTAGAGATTTGATCATCAGACTAAGCCTATGTATGTGTGCGCGCATATTTTTTGCTTGGTCTGTCTGGACAACCTTAGCAGAATAAATCCTTTTTAAACAGATTGATAAAACTACTCTCTTTTATGTTGATTTAGCAGTTCATCTTAGGCGTTTGTTTTGTTTCAGAATTGTCTCTTTTACATTTTTTCTAAATTATTCAGCTAAATAATTTAGCTGAGACCCATAGTGCACTGATCCGCTATAAAGTTTAAACCACCTGCTCTGGACACAGGGTCTCTGATGGTGTCCTGTACTAACTTCCATCACAGTATTGGAAGTGGATCCTTTGCTTCTTGTGGATTTGTGTTAGAGCACACTTGGATCAGGCTTTTTCTTTCTCCTCCAGGACATGCTTGATCACATTGGGATTAGGCAGAATTGGAAGCTGGGCCCCACCGTCTTGTGTTGTTTCTCATATTCCTCTTGCTTTTCATGATCAGTTTGTGGTGCAGCAAAGCACCTTGTCTGTGTGTGTGTGTGTGCCAGTTGTGCCAAGATAAAAGCCTTATGGATACATTTTTAAATGTATATATTGTTCAATTCTGCTGTTATCTGGAATGAACATTAATCTTCACTCCATCATTAAACGTTTTGTCATGTGTTGCAGGGATCTTTGGTCAGAAGTTGGAGGAGACTGTGCGGTATGAGCGCCGATTTGGGAACAAGCTTGCCCCTATGCTGGTCGAGCAGTGTGTGGATTTCATTCGGCAGTGGGGCCTTCGGGAAGAGGGTCTATTCCGGCTGCCAGGACAAGCCAACCTGGTCAAAGAGCTGCAGGATGCCTTTGACTGCGGAGAGAAACCATCTTTTGATAGGTAAGGAAATAAATTGATCATCCTGATTATACATACTGATACTGCACTTTTACTGATACTGCATGGATGCTCCTGTTGAGCTTCAACTCTAGTTGCATCTTTTTAAAGAGACTTAGATGACATAGCTTTCCGTTACCTGACTGCACTGGCAGCTTGCATTATTCAGCAAATACATTAAGAAGGATACACTGTGACAAACCAAGGAACATTAGGGAAATTAAACATACGTCTGGCCCCGTATTTGAACATTTTCTGTTATTTCCGCATAATACATAATGAAGCATATATTGTTTCATACATCAGTCAATACATAGAAAACATAGAACAATGAATATGTTTTCCTTTTGATTTTAATGTCAGTTTGCATACATTTCTTTCTTCTTGAGGATACATGGGTGTGCAACCTGTCTGTACCAATCTTTCTTGACTGTTGGTGTTCTTACTGTGAACCAATAGATGAGCAGATTGCTGTAAAGAGCTATTATTATGATTGAATACCCACGCTAGTAAACAGAGGTTACAGTCTTCCTTCATGTTGTGTGTGTGCTCAGAGACCAAACACTTTTTTTCTTTCTTTCTTTTTTTTTTCTTGATTTGACATTCCTCCCTCCATAACTCAAGTTGACAGAGAAATACATGAATGATGGAACACCCCACCCCTCCATCTAATCTGAAGTCTATAAATAAAACCTGGCCAGGACTGTCTGAATTCAGGCTGTAAATCAACAACTCGCCACTTCCCATAACCATGGAGTATAAAATCTCACTTAGTGCAACCTTAATGTCAGCTGCACATTTCTTCCTTCCTCGATCTGCTTTGCGGTGGCAGTACCTCCACCCTCCTCTTCGTCTATCAGTGTTTGTTTCAAACTGCCCTTCACCTTTCCGATTCCCTCATTAGCCCTTATAACCCCCTGCTTGTCTCACCAGCTGCTCCCTCTTGGTTCATTACTATCTCTATCTCCATGTTGGAAATAATTTCGTCTTTCGGTACATCTACAGAGCTGCCCGAACGCTGGTGTTGTTCATCCTCTCAGATATTATGATTCTTTTTAACCTTTCTATTCTTTTGTCCCAAATTCTTGCCTTTAATTGTCCTCATTCTCTCACACACAGCTCTCTTGTGAGTCCTGCAGTAACTCGTTTGAAACCATGGATTTTGGGGCATGTTTCATTAGACTAAAATATAGAACTAAAATCAATCATTCATTTTAGGAAGAATGAATATTAGTTGTTGTTTTTTTTTTTCCAAATTAAGTCTATGTGATTTTTTTTTTTTTATTGCATATTTGCATAAATGTAAATAAATTACTGTGTATTGGCTGTTTGTAGATAAACTTGTTATTTAGCAACTTTTTCAGAAGTTACAATGTCCTTTACAACATAATACAATAAGATAAATAAAGACGTTATGACAATAAAACAGACGATAAAGATATTGTAAAAAAAACTTTCTCACAAATCCTACCTGCTGCAGTATTTTAAATATAAGACTGGAGGCAGTAGGTTGGCACAGCATAAAGCCTCACCATGCTTAGACAACTGTGTCTCCACAGTCTGTAACAGTGAATCGTCTGGCTGCACAGATATTCTCGTATAAGTGGGAAAAAAATGCTGTAACCTGATTGGATTTCATTTAACCAGTCACAATCGGGTCCATGCCCCAGCATGTCACGATGGTACCCCTGCAAAGTAGAGTAGACACTGTTTTGTTAGAACATGCAAGAACGTCCCTGTTAGAAAGCAAATGTTGTAAAACATATTTTCTTTACAGCTTTGCAGCCAGTTTTTGAAAGAAACCAAGTTTGCTTGCAAGATTGCTTGCAAGATTGCCAAAATCTTCTTCAAAATTAGTCATTTTTGGTATTTACTGTATAGCTTGAAAGATGCGGTTTCATGTTTCAAATGGTATTTAGAAAGATTGTAGCATGCGAGGGGTATAAAGGGCAGGCGAACACCAGTTAAAATGAATAGCCTTTCTGCAGGCTTATCCAGGTAGACTGCATTTGCACTAGGACTGAAAACAATACTTACTGTAAAACAGTGAATTGTCACTACAAAGTTTGCGCCTTTGTTCGTTCTTCATTTAGATTATATTTAAGCTTTTTGCTTTCACTAGATGTAGCCTTATTTTGAGTTCCCCTGAGTACCTTAATGCCATTTTCCATGATAAATGATAACCTCAGCCTCTCCCCACTGATGTCATTGTCTTGTCTCTGTCTACAGTAACACAGACGTGCACACAGTAGCCTCTCTACTGAAGCTGTACCTCAGAGAGCTGCCAGAGCCCGTCATCCCTTTCCAAAAGTATGAAGAGTTCTTAGCCTCCGCCAAGCTCCTCGGCAAAGATGACGAAATGGTGAGAAATAGGACATGAAGTGTTCCATTTTTTTTCCTCAAAAAATTCCTGTCACACACTTCATCCCTATTCGCAAATATCTGCTGGGTTCAACTTGTATGTCAACCAGAGTTGGCATTAAATAGCCCCCACATAAGTCTTGGTCTAATCTGGTCTCCCGCCGCCCAGCCATCCCCGCTCTGCTTTGCCGTTTCCCCACACAATGACTTGGTTGTGCCTGTCTCAATTTCTAACATGAAAAGGATTTCTTTCTCAACATAAGGCACAGTCCACAGCAGGGGTCAGTCGTAAGCTGCCTCAAAGTGTCCAAAACATTTATCCCTTCATTAGCCTTTGAGAAGTTTGTAGATTCTGTTTTTATGCATATGTTTCTGTACAAAGGAGAGCTTCCTCCTTTTTTTAAGCCTGCACCGTCTTTGAAGTGAAGAGGGAACCAATGTTTTTTGGAGTTTTTTTTGGGGGGGGGGGGTCATCATTGGATTGCTGCTATTTTGTTTTTTTTGTAATCCTTTTGAGACCACTTCAAATTCAGTATTACGTACTTTAAATGCATGCGTTAAAGAATTTGTCACATTTGTTTTGATAAGCTTTTAAATTTTTTTTTAATCTGGGTGATTTTTATTTGAAATTTTGCAGAATTGGTAAAAATAAAAAAAAATACCATTTTTGTCAGGATATTCCAGTCAAAATCTGCTTATAAAGACGTAATATACTTCCTCAGGTTATAAACACACCTTTTGCACCCAATCCTCAAGAACAGCTGTCAATAAGGTAGCACACATCCTTTTTTGACGGATGATTGATCTTTTAATGAGCTTGTTTTGGTCTACAGAAAACATATATTCCTTTCCAAAAAAGATAATAGATAATGGGCCTGGTTTATGGGAGATATGTTGTTGTTTTATTTCAGATATTGTTATCATTGACACTACAATTTCAAGCTTGCATGTTTTATCTACAGGGTATGAAGGAGCTACGAAGGCTTGTAGAAAGTCTACCTCCAGTGAACTACAACCTCCTCAAGTACATCTGCAGGTATTGGTTACTTGTTAAGGTGGATGCAGTTCAAATTGTGACCAATGGTGATTAGTAAAAAGTTTCTATTTAATTTTTTGCAGATTTCTTGATGAAGTCCAGTCCTATTCAGGAGTGAATAAAATGAGCGTCCAGAACTTGGCCACAGTCTTTGGGCCAAACATCTTGAGGCCAAAGATTGAGGATCCAGTAACAATTATGGAAGGTTGGTGTTTAAAAGCATTGCATTTATTTAATTTTGTGTAATATTTTTTTTTTCCTGTGCTGACAATATTGTACATTTTCATTTGTCAGGAACTGTCCTGGTCCAGCAGCTCATGGCTTTTCTGATTGGCCGCCATGATGTGCTATTCCCCAAAGATGAAGACAGCCCGACAGCACTTGAACTTGCCAACAACAATGTTGAACTGCCGCGGCGACAAGCCGCCACAACTACCTCTGCCATCACAACAGTGTCTCAAAACGCCGAGAACAACAACACACATGTGATGCGGCAGTGTGTTTGGGAAGCACCCGAGTCTCCTTCACACCGCCAACACGTAGACAACAGCGGCTCCCCGCGATCTGGAAGCCCACGCAATGTTGCCACAGGACGCTTTGACATCACGCGCAGTCCACCACTGACTGTGAAAAAGAACCCAGCCTTCAGTAAAGGTAGCGGGATCGTTACGAACGGCTCCTTCAGCTCCTCACCCTCGTCAGATCCCTCTCCTGATAAGGGACAGACTCTGACAGGAAGTGGGAGTTTACCAGTGCGTCGTAGTGGGGCGCTCAAAGGCCCAGGCACAAAAATGGGCACCGGCAGCATGACGAGTGGCGGGAGCCCCGCAGGGAATGGAACTAGCATTGTACGAATGGGAATTTTGGGTTCTGATGTAGTCACAGGGAGTCTAAACGGTCGTAATGGTCTTTGGGTACAAAATGGATGTGTCACGCTTCGGGAGAACAGCAAAACACGTGACTGCTCCCAAGGGGAGCCAACAGCCAATCAGAATCGTCTGTCCACATATGATAATGTCCAGTTAAACCATCAGAACCTGCTACAGCAGAACCAGATCACCAACATATGCCTCAACACCAGCAGTGAGGACAAGCAGAGCGTGGACAGTGCCACCTGGTCCACTTCTTCCTGTGAAATCTCTCTCCCTGATAACTCCACTTCCTGTCGCTCCTCCACCACCACCTGCCCGGAGCAGGATTTCTATGGAGGCCACTATGAGGACTTGGATGGACCAGCACAGGAGAGTGAGCCTCTCCAGTCCGGTGGTGGAGGAGATGGAGGTGGCAGAAACAGCAACAGAGAAGGAGGTGGAGATGGAGCAGGAGGAAGCAGTCGGGGCAGCAGCAATAGTGATACAAGTGAGGGTTTCACTGTAGGCAATGGACCAGGCACCCACAGTGCTCTGCACAGTCTTGTGGCCAGTCTTAAACAGGAGATGCACAAGCAGAAGACTGAGTATGAGGCCAGGATTAAAAGGTAGGGATGCACATCTGATAACAGAAGGGTTGTAAATACCTGGGGGATGTTTGATTTATAGTAAATGTTTATCAATGTTTCTAATTAATGCCGGTTCTTTAGATCTATTCTAAGATGTAATCTTTTTTGGCTAAATTTAGGAAGTATTTTAGTTCAGAAACCACAAACTTATTTCACTCTTTTTAGTTGACAGTGCATTCATTTCCAACATCCATTTTCCTTGGAGGAGGGCATTCGTTTTTCCCTAACCAATCTCTAGAAACCAATGTATCTGACAGCATCCATGTCATTTTTCAAGTTGATATAGATTTGTAGCCTATCCAATATTCCTGCTGGCACTATATAAATGGAGCAGAGTTGAGTAGTCATTAAATTGCTATGCTTTTGCTGTCTGTCATGACCCTATGTGAGTCGCGTTAGTGTCTTTTAAATGCTCTTATCTCACATTAATCTGATGGGGGCTGTTGGAGGGCAACAGATACCTCTTTACAACAAACTGAAGAGGAAGTGTAACGCTGGCGACAGAGTAAACTGCTTAGTTTCCTAATTGTATTTGGTACATTCAGGAATTGAAGAACTTTAAATGATATACACATCTGCTGTCATCAGTTATTAATTAGGTGGGTCACCTATCACTGGTTGAATGATGTGGGAAAATGAAGTAAGGCAGCGCTTATTTAAAGCACAGCATCATCTTCTCTAGAAATACCTCAAAAGCTTTTTTTTTATATTAAGTCATAACAAATTTAAAACTAAAATCTCCTCCTTTTGCAAGAAATAACCTATCGTGTCTCATTTTACCTTTTTGTTCTAATAGCCCGTTTGTCTCTGTTTAATTTCTTAACCATCCAAAAAATGTTTTTTTACACAAGAAATTAACAAAAGCATGATTCAGTTTGGTGCAGTTTGGGATCACCTTGGTTCATCTGATTAAGATTTACGTGATAGGTCCAAGATGTGAACTAATATGGGTTTAGCACCTGTACATTTTGGTTGTTTGGATTAAACTGAGAAGCTCAAACGTGCCCTTAAACTGTTACTAAACTGCTGAGCACAATAGATGAACTGTTGTTGTTACCACCTTGTTTTCTGCTCTTAGACGCATTAGACTCTCCTAATCCTGTATGACGCTCATTTGCAGCTTGGAGCAACGTAACCTGGAGCTGGAGACGGAGATGGTGAGCCTCCACGAGGAGCTGGATCAAGAGAGGAAGAAGTACACCATGGCAGAAATCAAGCTGCGCAACGCTGAGCGTGCCAAGGATGACGCAGAGCGGCGAAACCAGATGCTACAAAAGGAGATGGAACAATTTTTCTCCACATTCAGTGACCTCACTGCAACTGGCAACGCCACAGCCACCGACCCCCGCAGGCCAGACCGCAACAACACCATCTGGATACAGTGAAGGAAGCCTGAGAAGTGCCAGTGAAGACTGGAACTGCTTTAAATATGATGTGAACTTTCAAAGGACTTAAAATAGGAATTGGCTGCTGATTGAAGGAGTTGGCAAGTTAATGGCATGTATTAATTTAGGAAATAGGAGGTATAAGGCTAATGAAAGCCACCTGTACGTACATATATGGATCTATATATGTAGACTTCACCTGGAGTGATGTCAGAGTGACTTTATCTGTATATATCATTATTTAAACAGCTCATGGACACCCTAGTCTTCTTGGAAACCAGAGTGGTGCTCATTCATCTGACTGGGGAGTGGAAAGGAAGAATTCACTACAGTCTGTGAGGACATACGGTACTACTTTAAGTTAGCTCCTTGGGCGAGATAGATGGGTGGGAAGGCAAAATGTGAAAAGAAAAGAAAAATGACACCAACCTTGAACCTGGATGCAAAGAAGAAGAAAAAAACATGCCAAACTCCTCACAAATTTGATTGATTTTAAACATCTAACCAAAAACATAATGTTAGTGCTTCGTGTAATTCTGTATGTGCTCATGTACATAGTGGGAAACGATGCAGAAAAACGCTGGTATATGTTTGTAAAGAGAAATGAAAGTCATACTTAAATGTTAATGATATTTAAACAAAATTATCAATGTGTGATATTTTATATTAAGATATTTCCTTGCACTTGTATGCCTCTTTAGCCTCCGCAAGTTGGTACTGAATGTTTTGTCAATTAATGTGCGTACAATTTTAGATTGGAGAGTATGCTGTATATGTGCCTGTGCTTCTGTGCTGTTACATTTACTCATGACCAAAAAACAGAGCCTGTTCTGTAAATATTTTATAGATTGCTGTAGACACTACTTGTTAGTCTGCACTGTGGTTTGACTGATATTCTGATGGATATGGCACGAATGCTGATGCTGACTGAAGTTTTTTTAGCTTGTTTTAAAAAAAAAAAAATCCATTTTAAGTCTTGCACAATGGGTCATTGGTATAACTCCCAGAATAAGAGAAAAAAAAACATTTAGAGGCTTGAATTTAGAATTAAGGTGACAAATCTGACCATTTATATTCGGACAAATGTAGCTTTTATCATGAATGCTCTCGGAAATTCCAGTAACCCAGCGCAGAATAAGAAGCCGCAGCTAAATTTTTACCAACTCAGAGCTGTGTTTAACTGTGAAAATTAAATTGGAGCATTAAATTTGTCTACACTGAGGACACTAACAGCCCAGCTGCAAGATACAGTAGCAAGGGGTGCATGCATGATGGTGCATGAGTCCACGTCGGTCAGTGTACAACAACTGAATGTCTGTTTAGTGACTTTGTATTCATGTGGTGTATTTATGTAGCCTTAAACCAAATGTCTACACACAGTTTGGATTTACTATTGGGTACAAAACAGGACACATCTGAGACCAGACCGGGTCTGGACATCTGTCGGAGGTTCATGGTGTGCATGTGCACGGACCTGCGGCGGGCTGCATCTCCGCTGGAGATAAACTCCTGTTTAAAACCTGCTGCTGGTCATTGCAGGACATCTGGAATGTGCACGTGGAGGAGGAAAAAAAGTGCCTGGACAACCAAAGAAGGGAGAGGAGCCTCTGCTTCTCATTTTAAAGCCCTTCAGCGGGAAATAATAGGCTTAAGCCAAGCTGACAGTGTCACTTCCTTCTGTGAATTCCACACAAAAGAGTAGATTATGAACAGAGGGAAAGGTGAGAGGACTGGGATAGTGAAATATTTTCAAGACATGATACTTGATACTCAATGGAACCTTAAAGAGACATGACAATATGATTAAAGATGCATTTTCATTTGTGTCTTCTTTGTTATTTCACTTTTGAGATATTTATTTCAAGGGTGCAGTTGTTTGTATGCTCGCACAACACCAGTGACCAAAAAATAATTTTACAAAAGCTCAGTATTCCCTTGACAGTCTTAATGGAGATTAGAGCCATCAAACATGAGGCAATTTTGTCATGTTTTATGATTTTGTTGTAGATGCTGAGAGGGCCATAAATGCCTGGCCAGAGATTTAAAATGGCCGGGTAATGCTTTTACTGTATGACTCTCTTCAACAGGGGCTGTAGTGGAGCTTTTCTACAGATTCGAGGATGCTCCTGATGGCTCTTTTTCTTGGTCTGTGAACTCCCATCAGGATTATTTAGCTCTCAAATCTCTATCCCTTACTCTCAAAACCTGATACATCTATCTGAGAATGTTCAAAGTGAGGGATGAGAATTCAATTCGATTCAAGTTTGTGTTGCATGAATTCATCACTAAAATAAATCCTGAAGGATAAAATTTGCCTTAAAACTTATGCACACATTGTATATCATCCGCTAAGAATGAAAACATCAGGGCACTTGCATTCATTCTGCACTATCAGGCCACAATCTTTACTCAGTCTGAGTAGAGCAACAACATTTAGATGAGGCGCCAGAAACTGGATTAGAGTCTGTGTAGGTGGGACAGTGACAGCAGCAGCTTCCTAATGACATAAAAGCCAGAAACATATGTAATACCTGTGTGGAGCACAGAAAAGAAACACCGACTAGTCCAAGATCAAAGGTTTTGTTTATTTTCAATCACATACATATACTATTTGTACATACACAGTTCCTTTAAAATGTCGTGTTTACAGTAACAGCTTTCAGTATTTTTTTTCCTTTTTCATTTAGCATTTGTTTTGACTTTTACTTGAAACGCTATAGGCTGAAGCTTTGAGATCAGCGTGAAACAGATACAGTTCCTTTTTTTTTTTTTTCTTTTTTTTTTTCCAACCTGACAATGTCAAAAGAATGGTTCATTAAAACAGCACGGAGTAAAAGAAATGAGAGAGGAGTCAGAAAAGAACCAAAGAACAACATCACCTGATTCAGATGAGTTATGCAGGGTTTCAGTCGTCATAGAGTTCCACATTTAAGACTGAACATCTTAGCATCACCTGACCCTTGCAGTAGCTTGCCTCCCTGTCTGAGTGCAACAAAATGTTTATTGCATTGTTGGATTATTATTATTTACAATATAACTTGAGAGAAAGATGTGAAAACCAATAAGCTGGGGATCACTAGTACTGAGTCCAAAGATTTTAAAGTACAAGACATATCCTAAAGTGTGACATGTAGTCATTTTTTCTTATTGGCAATAGTATTATGGCTAAAAGTCAGTCACTTTCAAATTACAAATAAATGGCTGAAAGACAATTTTTACTCATCCTGAATACACAAGAGATCACTTTAAGATCTTCTTGACAAAACTTAAGAGCAGGATTGATAGTTGACCTTTTCTTAATTCAGTGGTTAATGTGACTGAACATCAAAAAACACATGAACAACTTCCAAACACACAACTGTGATGACTTTCCTTCAACATTCTTAAAAGCAGTCGCACAAAAGTCTTAAGTACATGTATTGTAAAGAAATTTGTACAGATGCCTGATCACACTTTCAGATTAACAGTTAACAGTGCTGGTTAATCTTAAACACACACACACTGATGAGCAGAGCTGCAATGACATGCTTAATTGTGAAACCATTCATTTCTACATTCAGTGCTGACAACCCAGCTATTTGTGTGTTAGAATCCTCTACTCCAGGCGCATTAACCAGGATCAGAAGCACCTTTTATCACAAAATAATTGTCTGAAGGGATGTCCTCGTAAAAAGATCAACAGTTCACATTCAGAAAAGGGAAGAAAAACAAAAAAAGACATTAATATGTGTCAATATTTCTATTCAGTGACCAGGAACGTGTTAAGATACGGAAAAAAGAGCGTGGTCTCATGATTTAAAATGCCCTGTAGAAAAACTGCAACACCACCATGTGTATTTGTAGTGTAGGAGCCGATTCAAGTTCTGGACCCCCTTGTGAGAAATTCATCTGAACATTTTAAAAACACAAAGAATTTCAAAGTTGCACCCTGTTTTTGAAAGATTGCCCGGGCCAGACCCTGAACAGAAAGCCAAGCTAGCCGTAGCTTATTCTGGAGACGCCAACCTCAGACACCCTCTTAGCTCTGTGATGATACTGTTAGTCTGTGTGTGGTTCCTGTTCAGTGCATGAGCTGCAGGCTGAAAGAGTGTTAACAAAGGAGCTCTTGGAGGTCTATGATTTGTGGAGGACCATGAAAAAGTGTAAATGTATTCTGCTTCAGCAGCTGGACTACAGCTGGACTATTAAACTGAGATAAATATATGAATTGTCTGTCTTAAAAGTGCTGTCTCCTCCTAACCTTCATGTTCAGCGGACACACGAGTAAGCTAGAAATATAGTGATAGTCACAGAAATGCTTGAAATAGTTTTAATGTTATACTAACACACAGATGTTCATATGCATTTCAATAAGTGTACGCAATTCATCATAAATTGTGTAACGTGAAAACAATTACTCAAGTAAACTTTTGAAAATTTAACTTCTTAACCAGTGACTATAGACCTACTAAACCTGCCTTAAAACATCAAATATGGCAGTGGAAATCAACATAGTGTAAATTCTTTCCTTCCTTCTTTTCTTCCTCATTTCCCTTACAAATGAGGATGCAAAATATACACAACTTATTTTACACAATCAATTTATGCCAAATTCCCAAACCAAAAGTGGTTAGATGTTTCAGCTCAACTGTGGTCTATCATCATGCCTCATCTTCCCAGACTTTAAAAACTCACGATCAACCCATTAAAAAAAAAACCTGCAATCAACCTTGCACATTCACAGATACTACAGCTAAATATTGTGAGTGAGATAGGAAAGATGTGGGCCAACCTATGTTTTGGGAACAATAAAGTTTTCTCTGATTCCAGTCTTCTGAACACACTGTACATACTTTTTTCTAATTCAAACGCAGCTCACACAGTTCACTGTTTGCTGTGAGAGGGATCATACACTGTATCTGTGATGCCTTGCACTGCAAACAGTGCACGCAAGTAAGATAAATCTGCTCAGAGAATAGTACAGAGTAGTTTTGGAGAAATCACATCCAAACAACACATGAAATGTGATATTTCTTGAGCTAAAGAATCAGAGAAAAATAATGTTTTTAAACTAAACTTGCCTGGTTGGGGATTTTTTTGGGATAGCTTTAAGGCAGAGGGAGAAGAAGCAGAGGAAAAAATACAAAAGATAATAGAATTTCTGCAACTGCATGCTTCAGTCCAAAAGGCACTTGCCATATTCAGGTTCCATCTATCAAAATAAATAAATACAGCCATCCAGCTAAGAAATCAAATTGACTGTTTGTGTTGTGTGTAGTGAAAGGATGCATGAGTTGAGTGAACAAGAAGTCCTTGCTACAAAGTTAACACTCCTCACTGGCCTTTAAACTCCCCACTGTATCATTTGTGTGTCGTTCAAAACGTGTTTAAAGTGTCAAATAAATAGTAGAAGTCTGTTTGTGGTCATACCACAGTGAATTATAATCACCTCCTTTGCCTCTGAGGGGTTAAAGGTACACAATGAGTAGAGGTGTGTGGAGGAACCGCTCATACACTACTCAGAAAACAGACTGATTTTGGGAAGTCTTTTTCTGAGTGTACTGACCCTTTAAGTCCAGAACTTAAGCATGATATTAAAATCTTTTTGGCTTACCCAACACACTTACACGCTCAAATGTTCTACTGTGACCAGATGCCATCCGTGTCTGGAGTTGAGTTAGTTTACAATGTACATAAACAAAAGTCTCTATACAGACTCTTTTGAGCATACAGTGAGATTAGCGCTGTTTAAATCTAATCATGCAGGACTACAGCAATAGGCAGGGGCAACCCAGGAGGAGAGCGGTGATGTGGCAAGGTGTGCACTAGTCAGTAAAAAAAAAAACTAAAAAAAACTAAAAAAACTCCCAGTGTACTGGCCGTCAGTCCCGTTCTGTCTGCCCTTCAGCTGTACAGAATTACAGTATTTACATGAAGCACAGGGAGCGCCACTGTGGGTGAGAGCGACTACACGTCCCTGCAGACTTACCACATAAAAACAGGCAACCTTACATTTGAGTTTGAGTTGAGTGAAGGTGAGGGTGTTTCAGACAAAGCCTAAAGGTTTAAGATGCAGGAAATATCCTTAAATAAGGGTTGAATACAGAAAGAGGGGGAAGTTTGTTCTTAGCAGTAGTAATGAGCACAATATCAGCCCACCTTGCCACAATGATTGGTGCATAAATGCTTTTGGAAGGAATCGGGAGACCAGCAGCCAGCCAATATGCACTTTTCAGGAGATGCGAGTTTAAGCACTTGGTCATTTTGTTTGGATGCCATATACAAGATATGTGGGGTCATATAAGCAAAGCAACTAGAGGATCATTAACATTGATCTCAGCTCATTTACCTCAGTTTAAATACCATTGCTGTTTTTGAATGACAATGCACAGGATTTAAATGTCATCATTTCAGTTTCTGTGTTTCCATAGCTTATATTTTTGTTCAGAATATATTAATTTTGATCTTAACTCTTTTTTTTTTCTTTTTTTGATTCTTTTTTTTTTTTTTTATATATCCATTTTTTATAGGTCATATCAGTTGGGTTCTTCACCTTCGGAAAAACATGGGGTTGCGCAGGCAGGCGGCTAGTCACCTGCAACACCCCAAGGGTCCCGCAGAGGTCTCCAGGCTGCTGTCAGTGTCTGAGGCCAGGGTCTGGTCGGTAGACATGGAGGAGATGTCGTTGATGGAGGAGGAGGGAGGGAGGCTCTCGCTGCTGTTCACGGCTGCACCTGTGCTACGGAAATCAACAGCAGCGGGGGGTTACAACGTAAAAGAGTCCTAACAGGGGCAGATATACAGCCAGATATATTTTGCAAGCGTACACTGAGGGGAGAATTGAGACACCAACAACATTAACAACAGAAGAGGGGCACAGTCACAATCACAGTGTGTCTAGAATGAGACAAAGGTGATTAAGATTTGGGTGCAGTGAGTTCCACACGAAAGATCTTTAAAGGCTGCAGTATTGCAGCAATGAATGCGCAGGAGATGTCATTTTTTACAAGCTACCAAGTGGCTATTTGATAGTTGTGTATTTAATCATAGGCTCATAGATTTGTATGACTTATGTCTATATAAAAACATCACTTATTCAATCGTATACTATCACTAGTCATGGTGGTTGGTTTGGAAGTCGTTTATATAGTCTTTTTTTCATTTTGACCTTGTTTTGAAGTCAGAGTTAAATGGAATCAGCAGTAAACTTTCTGGGACTTCATCAAATAACTTAATGCCTTCTGCTAAGCTGCCATTTCACCATTAACAATGAATCAGAGGTCAAATTAAGGAGATTCAGGAGAGAACATTGTTTACATGGACAAATTACTAAAAAAAAAAAAACTAAAAAAACATTGTATCACTGTGTGTTTTTAATGCTTTTACACATTTGTGCAAAAGGAAAGCCTCTCCTCACAGCAACTTCTGTTCAGCAGTTCTGTATCAAAGCTGAGTTTCTACTCTGTCTATCAGCATGAAGAGAGGAATTCATTGCCATCCCCAATCACAAACCTTTATCTAACTATTTTCTCCTTTGCCAGCCATGACAAGAGATTTCAGAGCAGCACAGCTGAAAGAAACAGCCCAAATACAGTGATTTTATACTTTGCTTTGCTTTACTTTTCATGTTGGAAGCAACTGCTAAAAGGTTTTTAAGCTAAAACTAAATAAAACCAAAGACAAAGCAGGTTTAGTGGGCCACATCCCTGCAGTTATAGTTAGCCATCTTCACTTGTTGGTTGACTTATATACAAAACTAGTACACATCTTGTATCATCATAACTCTGATTAGGGAAACTCAGTGTGAAATACACAGCGTCACACAATAGTGATGATAGCAATGAAAAGAATCTGATGAAAGAATATCTCCATAAACTGTATTAAAGATATAATGTATAATGCCAACACACACAGGTTCAGACTGAGGCATCATGTGTGCTCTCAGGTCCTCTGCTTTCCTCCTGCAGCTGTGAAACGCTGCCATCTGCAGCTCCTGCACTGCGTCTGATGTACATCAGACACTACAGACAAGCCCATCCTCTTAATTACAAGTGGACAAAGGGATGAAAAAGGATGGAGGTCGTTAATTTGAAAGAGACAGAAAAAAGAGAGGACAAAGAAGACCTGAAAAAAGTTGTTGCTTTACAAGTTGAAAATCATCTCATGTACAATGTTTTCCACTGTAATATGCCAGCCTGTGAGATGCAAAAAGCATTTAAAAAGTGTTAAAATGATGAGACATTAATACTGGTTTTAAGTTCAGCTAACAGAAGCAGAAGGCTCACAAGCTTTCAAGTAGAAGATTTGAACAAAAGAGATACTGTAAAAGAGAATTTATTTGCATGTTGGCAGCGCCTTTGTTTTCTTTGTAGCAATTACTTCTATAATCAGCAGATGCTGCTGTCCTCAATAATAAGCCACTTTTAACTTGAGTTGTTGTGGAGTCTGGATGATCTGCTAAGTGTGTTAACATGAGTTATTACTGCCACTCTGTGGCAGATCACGAGCACAGCGCTTTGGGTGTTTACAGAGAGTAGCCGGAAATGTCAGCTGCAACTGACAAATTACCTTTCCAGGAACCACAGAACCCAAACCTTAAATAACGACGTGTTATATGCACATACACGGTCATACACAACATTTGCTATCAAATATTCTGTGACAGGAAGCAATTTTAGCAGATACACATTAGCTTCTTACAGTGTTATTGAACAAATAGACCAAAATAACACCATTGAACTAAACGACATTTAACTTGAGATGCAAGCAACACAGACACATGGTCAACAGCACAATGGGTTTCTCTATTTACAAGGGACAACTCCAGTAAGGTTATAGTAGATTCACTTACAGAGCGATTAGGCTTATGCACTGAGAGTACCTGAAGGTGAAGGTTGTCCCTTCACAACGCCATTCTTCGTTCTCTCCTCAAAGTTCATCACCTCTTTGTAGATAAGTTCTGGCAAAGTGCAAAAAAGTCAGTAAGACAAACCAAAGTGGCAAAAATATACTTTATATAATCGGTACCAGCTGCTACAAGTAGTACAGGACAAGTGGGAGAACACAGTACTTCATGTATCATGTTTTCTAATAACACCGCCAACTCACACACTTTTGATGACTCCCTATTAACATACTTTGTAAGGATAAGCAACTCTTACCTTTCCATTCATCAATGGAGTGTTCTCGTTCATCCAGCTGTTTATCGTAGATCTGAGGTGGAGGCTAAAGTGAAGCGAGAGCACAGGCCATTTTAGAAACATTTTAGATAACAGCAAAGACAAAACCATCATGAGGTAGAGTATGCTCACCAAAAAAGTTTTCAATACAAGACAAAATTAGATCATCATTAATCAGAATTCTCTATATTGAGATCTTGATCAATTTGTAAAGATATAGGGATGAAAAACCCTCTGAAAGCAAAGGGAATATTCGATGAAATATCTAAAGAATATTATATTATTATATTAGAAAAATGTATTCTTTTATGATCTCATGCAACCACTGTTGTGGCGAATGCAATTATATCCATCAACACGCACACAGGTGGGTAATATTAAATAAGAACAATTAATGAGATACATAATTAATGAAAATGAGATTTTCAGCATAAACTGAAAATTCTCAAAAGGATCCACATAATTTATCCAGAATAAAGGAAATTAAGCTATTTTTTGTGTGTGTATGTGTGTGTAAGGACCCAACTGGAAGATACAATTATTTGGTGCATTGTCTTTCTCCCATATGATTGCCATTTCATCAACTAGGACACAGGTATGCTATCTGGCACCCAGTCAGTCCTTCTTATCGCTCATTCAAAGCGATCCTGACTCAGACTCTAACACCATAATCATCCGCTCCCTCTCACTGCATCCATAAATCTCTGTGATATAACCTTGGGGGGACCGTTACAGGTCAGCTTTGAGCGGTCACAACAGGACAGATTTTGTGGAAATGACACAGTGGCTACACCTTCTTTTTCATCCACTTCTGTAGTCTCTCAACATTTATATGACATTTACACCTTCTCCTTCTTATACTTATCATCCCTTTTGATTTTAACACATCTTCAAAGCTGGAGGGAGTCTTCAAGGACTGCTGAACCAAAAGTGTCTAAACATCATCTGTCATTTACCCTCTTTCTTCAACAGTTTTCTTCAAAGCAGGGGGAGGGGGGGTTTGTTATTTACCATGGATATTTGGATGAGATCTCTGGCCTTCATCAGCATGAGGTGACATTAGAGAAGGGAAAAACAGCAAAGAAATTTGTTGAAATGCCATTCACAGCCATGTTATACATACCACATCATTAAAACCATGAACAACCAGACAACTCGACAAGTGCAAAGTCATGACATCTGCTCAGAATTACTGTAGAACGAATTACAAATGCTATCAAAAACCTGCTGGTTGCAGTATTTCACACAGCAGAAGTTACACTAGAATCCATCAATTTGTCATGCACTTAATAGTATGTGGCTGCAAGTGGTATCCGTACAACTACATCAAGCTGCAGATGGCTGTTTCCCAATCTTGGTGTCACCTCATTCTAATGAGGCCTAGGTGAAGGCATTAGACTTCACCAAACAAACCAGAAACACCACCGATCTGACTCTACAAGACAGAACAATGCACTAATATACAAAAACTCTAGGTTACTTCACTAAATGCAAATATATTTTAGCTTTGAGCTAAAAAATAAAACTATAAGTGAAAGAAGAATGCAAATGAGATGGGAGCAAAGATCTCAAACACCCTCATAAATGCAGCATTTTGTTATTCAAGTTTTTGTTATAAGAAAAATAAAATGATGTGGGAGTCATCATCTTTATATACAGAGTGAGACTCAGTGCTAAACAATCAAACAGGAGGACAGGACTGAGCTTGGACAAGTAGTTGATACACAGTGCCGCCTACTTACCGCCTCCACCTCAGCTGGATCGTACCACACGTTGATGTAGGGGTGCTGTAAGGCCTCGTCCACTGATATCCGTTTAGCAGGGTCGATGATCAGCATCTTAGACAGCAGGTCTCTTGCTTGGCTTGCTGTGGTTTGAAAGACACAAAACAATGACGTCCAGTTGATTTCATATGAAAATAATATAATATTTTATGCCACTAATATACAAAAGGAAAAACTGAGGCACAATCATTAAGAAAAGGAGGTGGAGAAAGAGGAGACAGGGAGAAATGGCAGGGATTAAAGGGGATAATTAAACCAAATGTGGCTGAAAACTAAGAAACAGTACACGGTTCATAAAAATGAGAGTATATATCATATAAAAACACATGGAGAAAACCTAAAATATATACATAGTCATGTAATAATAAGTAAAACGTTTTACATCATATACTTCCAGTGTAATAAGTTAAAGTTCTGGTATAAGACTTTGTATTGTGAGTGAAAACACAGTACATAACAACTCATAGGTTTCAAGGAATAAAAAAGGCAGTTTTATAGATAACACTGACAACCTTATATATATAATCTTGTGATGCTGACTAACTGTCCAAAAATAGCTGCAATTAATCCCGTATTATCTTTTTGTGTTATGTCATGTCATGCCACCATAAGTTTTGGATTAGTGCTACTTGCACCTTGTAGCTGTACTTTAGTAGATCATCTCCACCATAGTTCTGCTGTCTTATTTGGCTTAAAACCATCAAAATGTGCCCACATTTGATTAGTTTTTCTCCGTAATATCCAGCTAAAGGCTGTAAGCAGGCCCAGTTACAACTTTGTTTCCTAAACCTCAGATTTTGCTCCTAAATATCTCTATCACTATGTATTGCTTTAATACACTGTTAATATAAAGCCTTGCAGGCTTTAAACCTTTTTCACTTTAGATTTTTAACTGTTGATTGGATAAAAAAAGACGTGGGACGAGATCATTTTAACTCAATAGGGACTTTTTTTTCAGTAATAGGCATTCAGATTAGCTGATGCTGACAAATATTGATAAATACATCAGCAAAAAATTTTTTTTCTAAATGATCTGCTCCCACAGGCATTTTTCTAAATGTACTTTAATGTGTAAAAAGCACAGTATTATTTTAAACATTTGAAATCAGCACATAAAAACACAGTCACCAGACATTCATTTGGGATATCTCTCTTCAGGCCATCTTGGACTGATCTGAAATTGAGTTGAAACCACATACCACTCCTCTCCTACCCACTCTGACCTTCACTATAAATACTGTAGCTCCACAGCAACTAAAAACGGAAGAAACTCAACTGAGAAAGGTGGGATGCAAACGAGCTGAGTGCAGTCTGTCAATGTGTTTAGTCAAAGACAGAAAATGCCAAATATATAAAATTATTCTTCCATTTCTCTAAAATTATTGCAGTTATTCCACCTAACCTGTACTCTGTACTCCCACCTCTCCTACAGCAGTGTCTGTCTTTTTCTCCTCCAACAGTTAAAACTAAATAAAGCCTGTTTTCCTCTTGTCTGACTCAGTTCCTGCCTGAAACAGTAGAAAACAAAGAGGAGCACTTCAACTGGCACTCACACCTTCCCACTCTGTCTCTCTGGGTGCATTTCCTTTAACATCCTCACTCCAGCAGTGCTCAGCTTGAACGCAAAAATGAATCACAAGGATTTTATCAGTTGAGAGCTTTTGTTGTAGGAACACACTGACAGAAAAGTTTATTCAATCACATGACTTTTTTTCACTTCTTTTTAATTTTTTCACTTCCAAACTGAGACGGTAGAAAAGGACGATGCGTTAGGCATGTATTCACGCAAAAGCAGTGGAGTGAATTCAGCTTTCAGAGTGGGGTTCACATATTTCAGACTAATGAGGCTGATCAAAGATGTAGAATAAAATAAAAGAGAGATCATTAAACTAAATTGAAAACAAAAAGGTTCTCATAAGCATTTCACTGCAGATTGATAAAAGCGTCTAAAATACAGCACATGTATGACTTTGTTATGTAATACCACAGGTTCTCACCTTTGAGTTTGTTGTGCTCAGAGTCAGCAGGGAAAAGGCAGTCAGGGAAGAGCTTGGGAAAGGTGAGGCCTGCGTACTTTGGCCGGTTCTCAACGTAGTTTCTCACTGTGGGCTGGAGCTTCTTCATGAACTCAGGTGAGGGTGTGCCCAGCTGCTCAATCACCTTGTTCCACTGGTCAATGTCTGGTGTGGCAGGTCAAGGTTAAGAGAAACACACCTGGAATATGTGGCATCCTGTCAGCCTGCATGCCTAAGAGCCCACTACCATTGTGCAATGTTACTCAATTCATTTTGTATTTAATTTTTGACACATTTTGATAAAACTTATAGTAATGGTTTCCATACGAATAATCTAAGGCAAAATAATTCATTACAGGATGACATATTACATTTGAGAAATGTAAAAGGTTACATTATCAAGATGAAAAAGAAACAAACAAAACCACATGTTCCACACTCTGGAAAACCCAATGATATCAGAAAGTCTCTGATGAAATTGTCTATCAAAAAAGTGTATTTTTTCTTTGCAATTCACCAGTAAATATAACTTTTCCTTTGTATGAAGTCATTGTTGGACTTCTCTTGAAAGTAGGAAATGAGTTCAAAGAAGGGCAGAGTTGATGATGACCCTGCTAATGAGAATATGAGTTTTGTTTGACTGAGACATCGAGTATACAAGTGTGCACAGAGCTGACTATTTTTTGCAAAATTGTGGGGCATGCCTAATTTTATTTCAATTTTCTGTGGATAACAAAATTTCCCACCTTTCTGCTCAAAGCACTGCAAGTAACCCCGCCCCTATGCATGTTCTCGCACAGGGCGCCAGTTGAGGCAGTTCACTGCCAAGGCCACCAGAGACCCCTATTCCTTCATTTTATTGGAACACCTCATGCTTCCACCTCTGTTTAGTGTCCACTGCACATTGCTTATGATCAACTCAGTGCTCAGAAAGGCTCATTTTTCATTCACTTAGGCTCTTATCCAAGGCTCTTCAGCAAGAGGTTGGATTCACTCAGACAGCTTGAGGTGTTTTTCCTCACTGTGTCAGTGCCAAGAAGCATAATGCTCCATTGTGTTTGGAGCGCTTCACATTTTGAAATGCTTTCTCGCCAAAATGCACCAGAGTTTAAATATGAAACAGAATGAGGAGGTGGCAGAGGGTTGGAAGGATACGGTCAGTCCCTGGGAACAGCACAGTTCCTCTTATCACCTCTCCAAAGATGCAGCCGACTGACCACATGTCCACTGGGATCACACACACAAACACATATAGGCACATGCACAAACACACATGTCATGTTTCTGGCCATGATGAAAGTACATTATGTCCAAGAACTGCTAAATGTTTGCCGGCTAGTCGCTAGATGTATCTCTGCTGATCAGTGCCATGCAAGCTGCTTAAGGTTAGTAGAGTTCACATTTCTGCTTAAAACAGCTTCCTGCTGCCACTGAAAACAATGTTATGAGGATTAGACAAGTAGGCAACGGAGTGAAAGAAGAAACTCTATGAAGCTCTATGAAGTCAAAGGCAGTTGATTATGGCAATGACTCACTGTCATTACATCAGGAGTCATCTCCTTCACATTGCATTCACATTGTAATTTAATACAATGTGTAAAAATGTGAAAAATGTGTAAAAATGTGTAAAAATGTGTTCTACTCTTATTTCCTCAGTTAGTGTCCATTTGTTTCTTATTAGTTGCTAAATTTGTTTTAATCTTGACTTCTGCAGTATCACAATGTAAGAATTCTCCTCCTTTTTCCCTCTTCTAAAATGATTTACATTGTTTACCTTGAGATCCTCATTCCTTAGATAACTTGTAACTGCATAGCATTGAAATATCTTTGTACAAGGTTCGTGATTGGATTTCAAGCACATATCTTATGCTTATTCCATAATATATCATATCATATTATATGGAGTTTTGCCTCTTTACTTCTGTGTGCTGCATTGCTACTTTGCCTATGTAAAATATTCTCATCAAAGGGATTATTCTGTACCTCAGAGGATACTGCTCCTGAGCTTCCTGAAATGCCTTGTCATCATCTGCAATAAATACTTTTACTTGATTCAATCAATATACACCACTGCTGGCGTTTACGTCAGAAATAGAATCCTTCATTAACACTAACTTAATTAACTAAAGTCATTTAATATAATAGGAGTGTTACCGTTGGTTTGCAGTAGGTTTTATTTGTGGGTGAATTGTTATAAATACGCCACTCAAAAAAAAAAAAGATAATTTCATCTGATGTCAGCACAAGGGATAATCACCTTGGAATAGTGTGCATGTCTGAGGTGTTTTGTAACATAAATCCTACAGCACCGTGACCTGTCCGTGTGGAGAGACTGCTATTCCAGATAAGGTATAGATAACTTTAGCCAGGTCAGTATTTCAGGTCTGTAATTCTATGAGGTAAATTAAGATAACCAACAACAAGACACCCAATCACCACTGACCTACGAGCAAAAGATTTACAAAAGTGAGGGTGACTAACACTTCACTGATCAAGGGTAAAAAAAAGGATGGAGTATTAGATGAGGGAAATTTCAGTGAAGGCAGAGAGAGAAGGAGAGAGATGTTGCTGAGCTCATTGCAGGGTTTTCTAGTTGTCCAGAGCATTAATCTTTCAGAGGCCGCATGTTCAGGGCTGCAGTGAGCATTCCCCACAGACACCTGCACACACACTGGTGTTTCTCACCGCCAATGCCAGTGCTCTAAACTACTTACAAATTGGCACTTTAAAGGATCAGGCTGGTCATTTCTCTTACTGACAATAAATACTATATAAAGACCAAAAAGAAACAAAACACATATGCCTTAGGGGTCTTTCATGCTCCATGCATCCACCCACATGTGAAGCCCTCTGCTGTGCATTCATCGATTGTCATTAATCTGTGTTTGCTGTCAAATACTGTGGTGGGCACAGAGGAAGGCTGCAGTAAAGTAACAAATGTAATGGTTCTTAGTTATTGCGTCTATAGTCATTGTATGCTGCTGCTGTGTGGAACATGGTTTCCATTCTGCTTGCTCTTTTTTTCCTCCAGCGATTATAAATACATTAGTTTTCTGAACATTAGTTACGTTATGGAGCGAGGCAAAAACGTAAATGATTTGTGTGGGGTTCCAACAGAGAAATGAGCCATTCATGAATTAGCAGTGCACATTTTACACTATGACAGATTTTAGTGTTTTGAATTTGAAAGGTTTCACACTGGCTCTGCACACAGAAACATTTGGGAATACACGCATTTTTGCAGCCCACGCTGACTTTATACCCTGTCTGTGGCGCTAAACTTTAATCCTATTTGTTATGACGGAAAAAACAAATCTTGAAGAAGCCATGAAAATACATTCACATAACAACTGTCTACTGTAGGTTTTTAGCAATACACAGTGCATGTGTTAGGGTATACTGGATAAACTCAAACTACAATTCCCACATTCATCCCCAAAATAACAGTGTGACTTCTTCACGTGTTTTAATTAGCTTTGGACAAGAATTCAAATCTAGGGCAGCATAATATCAGTCTGCATACACATTAAGGGCATGTAAATAGAAGGGATTTGTTATTGGTGACTGTCTTTCCATGGGATAAGTTGACATTTGGTTGTATATAGAATATACCCTTATTCATACCCCTCTTCAGTATTTTAAGTAGGCAACAGAAGTGAGAAAACCTTTGCCGTATACCACTTAAATGTCAAAATGTGACACCTTATAGTAACTGCATTATTTCTAAGCCGAAAAATAGGTTGATCGTATGTAAAATCTCAGCAACACTTTTTGCACCCATGCAGCCCCATATCATCACACTCCCATCTCTGTGCTCAACTGTCAGAACTACATTTCACTCTACTCTAATACTTTACACACAGGTCCACAGCAAACATTGAGAACAAAAGAAAAAGAGGAGAAAAAGAAAAGAAAATCCACAACGTCACTAAGGCTAATACGCCAATAGTTCCACATTATAGAGTAGAACCTAACTGAGCTTAATGCAGGGTTTGTCATTGTTGAAATTGTGCTGGCAGAGTCCAATACCCTTCCCATACTCTACATCTACAGGTAGGTAGGCCAACACTAACAAAAATTTGGCTTGCACTGCTTCATTGTAGCACCTGAAGCTGTAGCATCACTCTGTCACAAGATGCCACATTGAGTTTCTGCATATCGCTCTTTCTGTTGCACAGCCACAAATGGGCAGTATGCATGAGAAATACTCAATAACCGTTGAAATGCAGCACTATATAGACAATAAAATCACTACATTGTCTGTGTACATCGGTTGGTTGACAATGGTATCACCAACCAAAATAAAAATACTGACTAAAGTTACAGGTTGCTAATTATCTATGCTATTTATTTTGCCACCTTTAACTTTACAGATAAACAGATAAAATAGCTGGGCAAGTACCATGAACTAAAAACTCAATAAAACAATCAGCATGCAGAGGACAGAGTTTTCAACATGCAGTTTTTAAATATCTTTCCCATACCATATCCATGGCATATTATCTTTTAGCATCATCATTGACTCATAAACATTATGTGGGGAAACTATCAAATCAATGTTGCCCCCCACAAAGGAGGTACTTACACAGTTCAATCGCTCACATGCATTCACTGCTCTGGTCATGTCCAGGTTCATGCCAAACACCCCATTTCAGATGGAAAAAAATGACCTTGCACTCAGCTAAACAAAGAGTGAATTACCATGATTTATCTTGTCATGTTTTTTTTATCATAGAATTATATGCTGAGGAAGATGCAAGGCTTTTTCTTTTTTTTTTTTTTTTTGCAAGGCATCCATAGAGGTTGTTTTCATGCAGCATTCTTCATGCTGTTTGTCACAAATTCATATATTCCCCAATGTGCCTAGTGTGGAGAAACAGCCACTTTTGCTCTGACTGTGGTTCGTTCAATGCCTTCTGATTTCATGTGATTTTTCCAGTATCCTTTTCCATTTTTTAAAAAACCAAAAAGTATTGCTTGTTTTATATGCGGTGGCTTGATGCTGACATGCAGTAAGGCTCATTGAAAATCACAGGTGTATTCAGTGTTGTCTCATTGATCAAAGGTTTTCTAGCTTGTGTGCCAGTGGTCACAGGTGTTTTTACTTTTGTTGCTCTGTGTTGTGGGCTATATTTTCAATATAGTCTCTCATATGTTTTTGTTTTTGATTGCTCATAAGAGGGGACACTCTTCTTGCCAACTTTGAAATGCTGTAATTGTTCAAAGATGTGCACTTTGATGTATGTGACTGAACCTTTTGGTATATATTTCTACATTTCTCAATAGTGTTGTTTTGTTTTCTTTTTTTTTTTATAATGCTAGCATGCTAATAGGCCAACCGTTTAATCATACTTACACAAACTAATAGCTTTGACTAAACCGTCATTACTGTAAACATGCTAAAGAGTAATAACTGAATGTTATGAATCACAGGTGTAGGAGCTCTTAGGTAGGGAGCTGCACTTCATATGTTAACACTTTCGGGGAAAAATAGCACAAGGGCAGTTTACCCAAACTACTAACAGTAATTTACTGCAATTACACATCATGACTGCAAGAGAACACACGTGATAGAAGCCCCCCCACACACACACACATACAAAGTATACACTAAAATTCAGAGACAAGGTTGAGACAGAAATCCCTCTTCCCAGAATACATGAGACTGAAAAGAAATCTGAGGTCATATGAAAAGTGTTAAGAGAAGATATGTTGGCATTGAGTTATAAAGTCAGCCAGATGTGAGAGTTGTTTAGTTCACCTCTGTAACATACAGTAAACATCAGGCCTGCCAAACAAAGTGTGACTATAAGAAAATATAAAATGACAAGATTTAAGCAGAAATTAGTCAAAGTACCATCTAATATATATCTATATAGATATAAAGATATATATAGATATATTATCTCTTCATTTATCTCTTATTTAACTATTTAAAATCTGCTAAACTTGTCTTCAAGCCCAACATTTATGGTTGTAATTTAAAGCAATCATCACTGATCATTTTGAGCAGAGATTAAACAAGTTAATAAGGTAAGGTTACCATCAGTAATGTCTCTGTGTGTTAACAAGGATACAGTCCCGACCAGGGAAAAGGATTTTGTGGCGGACCATTTCTCCCATAATGCACCCCACCGACCAAATATCCACTGCACACATAGAGGTGAGGGTGAGACGGGGAGGGAGCCAAAGAAAAGAGGGGAAAGCAAAGGTTAGTGTAATCCACAGTGAGCATCAGAGATTAGCTGTTATTCGGTAACAGAGAAATATCTAGTAAAAAGGCATGTTACATATGAAATGCATATATAGACAGAGAGCTGCAGGAAAAACAGAGATAGATAAAAGCAGAGCCTTCAGAAGGACTACTTTAAGAAGCTGCAGAAAATTCAAAGCTTTGAGGGCCACTGGCTGCCATTCTTGAGAGGACTCTGGCTAATGAGTCTTAGCAAGGCCGACGTTCAGTCACCTGCCGTGATGCTCTGGGGGCTTTTTATCAGTGACTCATCCCTTCAGCACTTCATTTCTTGCTAGTTCAAGTGCACTTCAACAAGAGCTGCTGATGAGGTTGTTAATTATGTCCTCTTTTTTTTTTTTTCCCTGATCGTAAACAGTAAACAAGATTGAGAGTCAGAGGCTCCTGCTGTCTCTCCCACTGCAATTACTCGTAAAGGGAAGAGTTTGGACCCTAAAAATACACACAGCTCTCAGAGACAAATAGTTTAGAGGTATGCGAATGTGATTGTGCAAACAGTTATGAGTCATTCTCACCATTCTCTTTATATCCCATTCCCAGGATGACCTCCGGGGCTCTGTAGTATCGCGTCACCACATACGGTGTCATCATGAAACTGGTGCCTGCAGTCCTGGCCAGACCAAAGTCCAGGATCTTCAGGGTGCAATCTGATTTCACCACTATATTGCTTGGTTTGAGATCCTGGAAAGGGGGAAGAGAATATGCAATTTAGACATTTTTTTATACATATAGATTTTCAGTGGTTGCCATTTAGTTCAGTTAAAAATAATCAACAGTGATGTATGGATGCAAGTCATTAAAATATACGGCTGCCCAATATTCAAACTTTTCAATTAGAGGAACAGTTAATCATCTTTGAGGTCTTTGCTTATTTTCTTTCTGGCAGACAGTTAGACCGGAAGATCAATATTACTTTTTGCCTCTCTCCATGATGTACAATACATCTACAGCCAGGGCATAAAGGGTAACTAAGCACAGAGAGTGGAAACAAGAGGAAATCAACTGAAAAAAAACCCATCAGTGGCTCAAAAACTCAAATAAGATGTTAGAACTTGTTTGTTTAACACAGGTTAAAAACTGTGGTCTGCGATAATGTCTTTGCCATAGACTATAAACAAATGTGACCTCAAGGTCTGAAAAGTGAAGCCAGTGTGAATTTGGGCAGGACAATATGGACAAAAACTGTGTTTTCAGATTTTAAGCTAATAACACAAGTTAAGTAATACATCCTCTTGGAGACTGATGATAAAAAAAAGTATTTAAAGTGTACGTTAAAGTGCTTATTTTACCAAACGTTGTTATTAAGACTTTCGTGCAAATTGATGTATGAATAATATTAATCTAATATTTAATCAGATTCATAAAAAACATACAATTTTATTTAAAAAAACTGGAACACAAAGATTATTGTTGAATGTAAATAACTAAATGGGGATGTTTCTTTGTGATATGTAATAGTTAAAAGTTTTGTCTGTACTTTGTTATATATATAGTAGGTGTATGGCATTTCTAAAGGCTCTTCTAGTCATTTTATGACTAGATGCTTGTTCTGGCTTTGTTTGTTTTCAAAGAGATTGTTCATGTTTTTTTTAACCTGATTTCAATTAGATCCCTAGAAATGGCAAAAATGGGATGTGCCTGTTTACCTTTACTGTTGTGCTGTTAACACTATTTTCTGACTTAGTCATTTCTATAAAAACTTCAAACTCTTATACGTCAACAGATGTATACAGAATTTTGAATGATTTTATCTAATGTTAGGAGTTTTGTTCTGAAAATGTTTGCAATTTGAGCAAGATGACGACTTATTTCAATATTTACAGATTACATTTTTGAAAAACTTAGTAATTAATGAAGCGTGATAGATAAATCATCAGAAGTAATTAAATGATCATCTCAGTGTAATTAATCAACTGGGGAAGTTTCATGGTGATGTTACAAACTTCTACCCTTTTTATCTGTGACATTTTCCTGCATTGGTTTGTTTTTCGAGGCTGGGTGTTCTTCAGCTGATCGCAGTAACACATACTTTGTACCAAACATCCCCCTTCCTGTTCTACCAGTAGAGTCTAATGTGCATTAAAAAGGACACAGTCTCTCAGATCACTCTTAGTGACCAAGTTCAGCAGGTAAACAAGAAGAGGATCTATGTTGCTGTCTTACCCTGTGGATTATGCCGGCCGAGTGCAGATGCTTGATACCACACAGCATCTGGTAGAGCAGGTAGGACATTCTCTCATGGTCAAGCTCCATCTGAATCACCTGACACAAGTTGGCATCCATAAGCTCCATCACTAGGTACCTGAGAAAAGAACATTTATTCATGCATTAGTGGTAGGCAGAAGTGTCGGATGACTAAATGGTGAGTTGTTTGACATTTGATGAGCTAGCTGTTTGCAACCAGCAGCGTTTCTAACATTTCTGAACAAATGAAGAAGAAAAAAAGCAGAGAGGTATTCTTAAAGTGGACAGCCTCATTTATCATTCAGTATGACAACACGATACTTCAGGCAGCTTCAGATTACACCTAGAGTACTTTCACTGACTACACTTCAATGGTTGTGTTCGCACAAATGAGGGTGCACAATGAGTAATAAAATCAGTTCCCTTCTTTTCTATTGTATTTATCTATTGTACAGCTGAAACAAAAACAAGTACATTTCTTGCCTGTTACAAGAGATATATGAACATTTTTAATTTCATTTGAATAGTGCAAAGATTATACTTTACTTACACATCTTGGAATTCCTCTAATGATTTCTGTGGTGTGAAGACATTTAATAAACTGATGATCTGAAAGAGAAAAGAGCATGTAGAGGATAAACATACTGTAATTAAATGAACCACAAATGCAGTGAAAGCTAGGGAATACAGGGGCAGTTAGATGTAAGCTGGCAATGACACTGATAAAGGACGTTGCTGAGTGAGAGAAAGAGTGATACGAAGAAGTGAAGTGGAACAAAAGAGAGGAGGAAAAATGTGGACGACGGGATAAAGAAAGACAGAAGAGCACAAACTGCGGCAGTAGTGATTACATCCATGCCTCGAAGAGCTTTCTGTTTCCCTCTCCTGCCAGTTTGGTACAATTCTGACGGCTTGGAATTTAGCACGGTCACACCATTGCTGGGGCTTGTCTGCTTTTTGTTGTGGGGGGACTTAATGGGTGCCAGAAATAGACATAAACTGGGGGTTTTGACAGATTTTCCTTTCCTTCCTTTGCTGCCACTCAGACAAATAATAATAATATTCATAATAATAAAACCCTTACATTTTTGTGATTGACGCATTTCATGAGCACCAATTCCCGATATGCCCTCTTGGCATGGGTCTGGTTCTGGAAGGGTCTGCTCAGTTTCTTAATGGCTACGTTTCTGTCGAGGACAGCATCATAGCCCGCACTGCAGAGAAAAATACACAATCATCAGTATTCTTTTAGCATTCATCGCGGGATGGTTGTCTGTGACTGAGTGTGTGTGTGTGTGTGTGTGTGTGTGTGTGTGTGTGATTGCATGACACCGTGACAATCCATGGTAAATGTCACTGCTCACAAAAGCAAAATAAGCGATTTTTCACATCACCAACTAATCAAAGAAAAGGTAACAGATGCAGATTACTGTCTAAAACATTTATTTTCATCCTTGAAAGTAATACAAGCTATCGTGGACATCAGCACGTATGGATTAAATGTGTTAATTTGCAAGCTGCAGAAATGCCGGCAAGCAGATGTATTTATCTTTAGACAGAATCAAGCTGCCAGTTCTCCACATTTCAAGTTCCAATGAAAACAGACTTTTACTTTTCAGTGACTTCACATTTGCAGTGACCATGGCAACAGATTTTTAAACATAATTAAAGTAAATCAAATGCCGCCCACTCAAAAACAGTTGTCAAAACAAATCTGAATGTAGTTCTCTGTAAATCATCTAAAAGGGACATACAATATTATGGAAAAAACTTTTTTCTGTGCTTGAGAGCATTTATTTGGGTGTATGAAGCCACTACCAACTCAAAATCTTTCACAAAACATAACCCTGTCGCTTTGCTTCGGGCCTTTATTTGAAAATGTGTTCCATGAGCCGTTTAGAGTTGTAGGGGATCCACAACTTCAAAGAATGCTGCATTCGAAGTAAAGATACAGTGGATAGTTGGAAGTCTCTTGCTTTTTGCCAGGAGTAACACTGCCAGCTGGCCGTTAGATTCTGTGGTACAGAATCTGGCCAGCCCAATGCTCAACTCACCTGTATCTAAAAGAATGATCATCTTAAACTGTTTGTGGTTTAACTACAGACAAGGGAAATGTAGGTAGTCCGAGACCTTAGTTTGCTGTGTGCGCTAGTGTCTCAGGGTCAGTAGTGTTTGCTCAGTCATACTTTAATAATGTGCTTCAAGGGTTACTGCGTGTAATTTGCGTCCAAATTTCCGGGACGGCTCTTAAAAGAGGCAGACCCTGCAGAAGAGAGGAGAAGAATCTAATGACCCACTCAACTCCCTAAAACCAGTTGCCATCAAAAGAGCTGTAAATTCATTGTTGAAAAGGGAGCTGTAGTAGTGTCTCCCTGTGGTATTTTGGACAAGCATGTCACAGACGTTTCAGAAAAACGTCAGAAAATTGCAACAAGTTGTAATGAAAGGGCAATGTGTCTCCTTTAAAACTGCTTCTTTTAAATATATACTCCTTTTGAATCTGATGCAAGCAACACTTTTAAGGAAAGTTGCGACAAAGTTGTGACAGTGACATGTTTACAATTGTTTTATCACCACCTTCTCCTGAAAAAAAAGTTTTGAGTTTTCATACACTGATTTCTCTAGTTTTAAATTTGCAATGTCACATATTTTGTGACAAAAAATGGATAAAAATATTGCCGTAACCTAACCTAATAAATTCTAGGTAAAGTGAGTCTATATCTCTTTCCATATAGTTGCTCAAAGCATTTTGTTGGCTAGTCGACTGATTGCTTTGCTCACTCGACACAATTCCAACCACAGAGAACCTCTGGGATTTAAGCTCTGTGCACTGTTTTATGTGAGCTTTCAACGAACAGCAACACAGAAAAAGCAGCCATAAAAATGCCATATCATATTGTGTGGCTTTTGTGATAAACTCTCCTCCCAAGATGGTATACACTGAGTTTCATCTGTATGTGGACCTACTGCGAATGGCAGGAGGAATGTGCTGTGGTCCATCACGTCTCTGCGGAGACTGCAGGCCAGAGATGATATGTGGCCATGGAAACAGCGGAGGCTTGATAAAAGCATTTATCCAATGGGGAGTTGAGCCAGTCATCAGTTTTTCTAGCTGAGTGAAAGATGATGTCATGACCAGCTAAACTACTTAAAGCTTTCATCCCTCCTAAGATGCTTGTGAGACCTCATCCTGACCAAGCACAGGACTCAGAGGTGCACACAGATTGAGATGTTTGTGAGCCACAACATTGGGAGAATAAGTCTTAACTGAAACAGGCTAAATGTGTTTACCCTCATTAGCATATAGCTACTGGGGCAAGTCTACTGATTGCATAAGAAGGGCAGGTGTGTTTTCTGACTTAAGCTCTGATAAGCTCTTGGATCTCTTTGCTTTTCTTTTTCTGAATTTCCTTTTTGTTGTTAGCTGTTGTGATGTCACTTAAAACTTGAGTCAGAAAGATGTTTATGTGAATGTGATTATGTGGGGATGATGCTGAAGATGACAAACAGTACTTTTCGAGATGTTTTATTATCATATTCTGAGCAAACCATTCTCCGAGCTTACATAAATGCACTTATCACAGTCTTGTTGGATTCTGTTGCATTTATTGGCGTCTCAGTGAGACTACTTCTGTGCTTAATCTGAAAGATGAGTAGGATTTTATATCAGTCGCTGGGATTTTATGTGGCTTTGCTTTGGTAATTCCACCGCCATATGACACCAGATGACAGCTGTGGGCACAGTCAAGCAGCACACAGCAGAGCAAGGTTCAATTAGATTTGCTTTCCCTGCCATCCACCTAAACAATATCCCTCAAATGGGAACAATCCCAGCATTAGCAGCCACAGCTTGCCCAAGCTCCTTTTTTACTGCAATAAATCGCTTTGACACGGAAAGATAGAAGAACTGAGGGCATGGGAAGCACAGGAAGGACAATGAAAGAGGGTGAGTAGAGGGCAGGGCTGTTGAGAGCCAGTGAGTCTTCATACGCTATAGAAGACACGCTGAAATCAAACTTGTCAAGCTGGATCATCCCAGTGAAGGTTTCTGAGAGATATATATATACCGCAGTGACACAACATTAACATGTATATGACTTATAGGTCTGTTTGCTCGCTTGACAGAGACTGTAAGATGCATTCCTTTAAGTAGAGCCTTGGCAGTCGTTCCACTGCATTCTGACAAGGCAGACGTGAGGTGAATTACAATGAATACAAGATATCTGCAATCTGGATTAAGAATTAATTCAAGGGCCCATCCTCTGAGACCCTTATGTCCTATTCATCCACATTTGAAATACAAAATGCACCATCAGCTGCCCGGAGAGCAATCTCCACACCTGTGACAAAATCATGACATCTTGATCCTTCAAATAAATGTTCTTTCACTGTTTTTTTTTTTGTTTATTTTAGTTTATAGAGATTATTTCTAATGTTCCTAAATTGGTAGCTTCTAATGCAAAACACTAGAGAAGACTTGGATGCAATCGTTGTACTGATATAAAGATATATTTTTTAATTTTCAGTTTAACTATTCTTTATAATCGACGGCCTTAATATCTACTTCATCAGTTGAGAGATCAAATATTTCAATGTTTTTCATTTTCCATCAATAATTTACCTATGATAATGTCATAGTAATAGTAAAACTAAGTGTTTTATTAACTCATTTCCTCTTTTATTTTGTGGATTTTGTTTAGTTTTGCTTCCTGTTCCTGTTTCAACCCAGGTTTTAGTTACTAACTGCCACTTGTTCCATTAGTCATAACCATCTTTGATACATATACTAGCAGGTTTCCTATCTGTGTGTTACCACTCTATTTTCTAACTTTCTTAAATGTGCCAGATTTACTCTTTTTGATTAATCTGTTTTTCACACTGATTTGATATTCTGCACTGCAGAGGATTATGTCAAGTGTATTTAATCTCAGCAATCACGTGTCAGCACTGGGATGTTCTAACATCACAGACAGATAGGATTTATTTGACCTTGTAAATTGATCATACTATAAAACATGGGCCTTTTCTTTTTTGTGCATAATTTAATAAAAATCTAAATGTATCAGAAAACATTGATATTAAGCTGCTTATGCTGTTCCTATTTATATAAAAGTTTGTCCAAATTATTAATAAATGCTTAAATAAGTTTATTCTTCTTGAGCTCATAAAGTGCTTTTGATTATTTTTCTTTTATTTCTCCTTTGTGACGTGGCTATGATTTATGCTTTTAAATGCTGTGATTGGTCTGGCCTCGATTAAACCACGCTAGGGTTTTCAGAAGAACTGAAAAAAGGCTTTCCTATTCCCAAATGACAAGGATTAATCATGGAAACTTAATACACTCTTCCACTTTGTCCACTCCCCTATCTTCATAATATCCTGTGGCAATAAACAACAGAACAATTAGACATGCAGCTAACAGTTAAATTAAACAATCACACACTAAATGCTACTGAGTGGTTCATCAAATAGCATGATACGATATAAAAGAGCTCATAAAGAGATGCACTGTTGAGAACTTACCAGACAATTCCCTGAGCTCCAGAGCCAATGGGCTTTAAATTCTGGTAACGTTTTAAAACTGTGAAGGTAGAGTCACCCACTTCCACACTGTAGAACTGGTTGTCCACTTTGCTTTTGCTCATGTTGTAATGTTTTGGAATATATGACACATCCACTTGTTTTCCAAAACCCTGCATAAGACAAACATAACAGAGAAGTCTTGTCAGTGATGCTCAGGATGATTCATGAGTATTCTTGCCTGACAAAGTAACAAAACATCTGAAAAAGAATCATCAGATCTAAACTGACGGTAAACAATCAGTATACAATGAAAAAGTTAAAAAAAAGTAAGCACACTCCATGGAAACTGTGAACACTTTCAACATATCTAAGAAGACACATTTCATCTTCTTTGAGCTAGTGCCTACAGATAAAGGTGGTTTAATAAACACCTAAGGACACACTGCATAACTGAAACTAAAAGTAGGTTGCATCATATTTATTGTGAGCAGATACAACACTTTAACCCCAAAAGCTGCAAAAATAACCTTTGTCTCCTGTGATGAAATGTTGGGGTCCTTATTGTTATCTTGAATAAAACAATTAACTATATTCCTGGATTAATTAGATAAACTGGAATTCCATTTGACTAAGCATATCAGACTGGTTAGCACCCACTGATAATTATTGGAAGAGCCAATCATTTCCATGGGATGTGCATACTTTCTACATGAATGTACGTTGGTACTTAAAACAATTCATTTGCTGAAGGGCAGAGTCACAGGAAAAGTAAGTACGGGTAAGATCAGGTAAATACAAACTCAGAGGAACAACCAACATTACTCTATGTAATTATCTATTCAGCAAAAACTAAGCCAAACTGTGGAGGCAGTGAGTGAAAAACTAAGCACACCCTTATTGCTTCCATTGGAATAAGCAGCAGGCAGGCGATGCTAATCAAACGCACTTAATCTCTTTAAAAACAGAAGTTTAGCCAGTTTGCTAGATATCAGCAATGATCTGACAGAAGCAAATGTTGTTGCCCATCAATTTGGCATGGGCTATAAAGACAATGTCAAACAATTTGGAGTCAATCATGAACTTCTGTGTGCACTAAAGCATTCTAGATTAAGGCCATCTGTCCGAAAGCTAAAGCTTGGCTGAATTTAACTAATTTCAAAACCTGGTAAGGACCAGGTGGCTTCTTATTATGTCCACATATCCAAAACCTTGGAATTGAAAGATGGCATATTTACGTTTTATCATAATAAAATCAGCATAACAACATAGCACATAACTGGGCACACAATATCACAAGTTTACACACACACAGTTTCCATGCAAAAATATAGCTTGTGTAGTAGACAAGTAATTATATTAGTGCAACTAATGCCTTCACATTGCTAAAGACATTATTCTTTTACAAATTTGCACACTATTATCGGTCTGTAATTACTTGAGCAAAGCAGACATGCAAATAGTGGCCCAAAAAATATTCATTAAGTTATTTACAGAATTGGTAATTACACTGCAGCTCATGAAACAAACTAAACTATTCTACTTCTATGTAATAGCAAGTTTGAAACACTTCCTTGCCGTAGAAATAAGATAAAAGGCAGATATAATTGATACGGCTAACAGGTCATCCAAACTTAGGATCTAATTGTTTCAATACTTTAGATTGTTTTCTGTACTTTACAGCCTTTAGTACCTATAGTGGCTACTACCCAGCCACATATATATAATGCAAACATTCCCGTAAAAGCGCCTGAGTAATTGGAGCTACAATGGAGTAGCTAGTAGCAGTCTTCACACACATACTAGAAATATTGATTTGTAGTTTCCAAATTAGTTCAGCATTTGCACTGCCCAAGGTCAATTGGAGGCAGACAATTAAACGTGAGTGTAGCGAATATCTCAGCTAAAGATAAACACCTGAGGTATTGAACTTGAGAAGAAAATTGGATCTGAATTATTTCTACTTTGCATAATCAATTATCAACCCCAAATAAAAGCTCTTCAACCTCTGAAAAAATATTCCCAAAGGATATTTACACCAAATCAAACACATTTTGTGGATGCCTTCATTATGAATTCAATTATGCTAATGTTTGTGAGAACAAACCACTGCAGAGTTAGTTCATTCTGTATACACAAAAACAAGAGCAAAACATGCAGATCGAAGAGAGGGAAATGGAAGGGAATGAATACTGTACCTTTTTTACCTGTAAGGAACACACACCTGACAAAAAGCTATCTTCACATCCAGGACTGGTTGGCTGCAGTTATATAAGAAATGTCTGCTCATAAATACCTGAAAGACACAAATGGAGGCGAAGCAGAGTCAGCGAGGAAGCATGTGTGGAGAGGACATGAGTGACAGGAATTTTCAATATCTGAGCTGCAATTTTTTCATATACGTGATGGCAATTTAGCTGACTGGAGACACGAACTGTCTCTAGATTAAATAGGACAAAATAGAAATACATGCTGCATGGGTTCATCTTCATCTCGATTGGTATTTATATAATGCAAAAAAGGTTTATTTCGTTACAGCCTGTCTCACAAAATACTTCTTGAAAGTTTGTCTTGAAAGTAATTTCATCATTTCATTAATCCTGCAGTGGAATTGAATCCTCCCAGTAATTCACAATGTTTTTTCCTCTCTTTCTGATCCCATTATTCCCAATAAAAAGGAGAAAATCTGCAAGTCACCCCTACCCACTCCTCAGTGAAAATAAACAAATACAGCAATTCTTCATTAGAGAAAAACACAGCAAAATTAGAATGATCAGTGTCTTTGTTTTCTAAGAGGCTTGGTTGACATGAAAACCTGGCACTACAGAGGAGTTATGATAATATTTGTTAATGACTTCCTCTTAAGTACATCAAGACAGATTCCATCCAGATTGAAGAACTTCTATCTCTATATTCTAATTGTATGAGCCCCTAAATGTTATAGCTTGACTTTTTTTCTTTAAAGCTCGATGTGGGCAACATTATCTCCCAACATTCTCTCAGTTAGCTATGCTTAGCATGAAGTCTGGGAATAGGTGAGAAGCCAGCCTCTGTCCATTTTTCTGTCAGTAGTTAGATGATTGCTACCAACCAGGCTTACAACAACAGTAGCTGTTGAAAAATTTTTCAATTTGATAAATACTGCTGAATACCTTTAACACAGAATTTCTAATTCATGTCTTATTTCTCTAGTTTAAAGGTGGATTTCCAAAACTTTTGAAATGGTTACAATCCCAACAGAGCTCTTATTGCAGCAGGGTACACCCTCCCTTTTCAAATTTAAACAAGTTAGGTTAAGGGTTAGGACACCCCCACTCCAAAAGGTTTATCTAGCTGTAAAATCAACAATGACAGAGTAATCATCTAATGAATGAAGATCTAAACTGAACTGTGTGGCGTACAGGTCAGCATGACAGCATCAAAAAACTGTCATTTCTTTCATTTCCAGACATAAATCATACCCATTCAGCTAAATTCCACGACATGATTTTCCTTTCATCATTCATAAAATGCATCTTCATAGACTAACACACATAGTGGCTCATTTTAGCTTTATATTCAGCCTATAAACATCATAGCGATCCTCTATAATGCAGTGCACAAAGCCACTATTCTAACCATTTTCCATACACGCTTAAAGTATTTTGAGCCTAGTTACCATCAGTCGAGATTACCATCAGACGTCTAGTCGGCAGTCTCTCACAGGGCCAACACTGAGACATACAACAATGAATGCTCACACTGACTCCTGAGGTCAATTTAGAATCTAAAATGAACCTAACATGCAGGTTTTTTGGACTGTAGGAAGAAGCCAGGGTGCCCAAAGAGAACTTGTGCATGCACAGAGAGAACATGCAAACTCCCAACAGAATGGCCCAACCCGGGATTCAAACTAGGAACCCTTTTGCTGTGAGGCAGTTTAGGTTTTGTTGAACCAGTTCACACAAAGAGAGCTGGGCTTTGTTGAATTCGCTTCATAGTGCACACCCCCAAAGCAGGTAAGTTTCCAGCATAAGTTGCCATGGTGATACACCACAGTGAGAAGTGCACCAACTTTGAAATACTGAAAATCCAGAGCTGAACCTGAGGTTATCTGGCAAAGTCAATCAATCCCGCTACGTAGTAGAGCCACCCCAGTGCTGCACAAAAATATCTGTATCTCCAGCTAAAGTCTGAACACCAGTTTCAAATAAATTCATTTGATTACCTTCTGAAACTGTTGTGATGTTGTATTTTTGTGTTTTTCTTCAGACATTTATACTTGTAATATACATATGCAGTTGTTCTTTACAATTATATATTGAGTCCTCATAATCTATTTCATATGAGATGTGCAACAACATGCATTTGTGACTGCATAGCACCACAAATATATGAAAAACTGGCATCAATTATCCAATTTGACATTGTATGCACAAAATCCAAAGTCACACTTTGACACTAAGCCACTGAACACATTAACCCTCTCAACCTTCAGAGGATCTATGATCTTTAGACACTGAAAAGATAGCACAGTTTCACAGGAATGTATTTTAATTCTCTTATCACAGAAGAAATCAGCTTTGGAAGAGCCAGTGCTGGAGATTGCATTTGCATAAAACCTGGGACAGGATTTTCAGCAAGCTGGGAGGCTTTAGCTCTGAAAGAGGAGCTAATGGGTCAATTTGGTTTAAATGTAGCTGTCCCAATTTTCTGGAGCTTTTTGTCAGCAGATATGAGAAGCAGAATAACAGAAAGACGAAACAAAGCTCTGAATGGCTGCAGCGCCTACATTAAGCAGGAGAGAGAGAGAGACTGCAGCTTTCGCCCACAATGACTTCAAGGGTTTTCCAGGTAATGAAGCTCCCAGTGTGCTAATGACCATGTTCTCTGTATGGTACGTGGTGTTAATGATGGCATTAGAATTTTATATGTAATATCTTTTTTCCGAGTCCATTAAGAAGGTGTGTTGTCATAAACCCAGCAAGAGTTTGGAGGATGTCCTGATCTTTCACAAAATCTTGCACAGAAAATGAGAGGATCTAGCTTTGCAATTTCCTCCAAGGAGGAATATTTAGAACTTTCTGGACATAAATGGATAATAGCCAGTTGCTCAGTCAGTCCTGTAATACTGTCACTAGTTTAGCTTTGATGTCTATGCTAACCCCAAAGGGAGAAGAGCAGCTTTGAGAAAAGAGAAGTGGGACACAGAAGTTGGATATTTCTGGTTTGGCTTTTTTCTCCTTTTTACTCAGCAGGCCAGTCTGACAGTCCACATTTCAACACTGGGTGTGGGGCTTGTGTACAAACCATTTCAATGTGTGCTATCAAAAAGGAGATTTGAATTAGCAGTCATTCACAAATTGAATTGTCATCTGAGACGGGAAGAAGAGATGAGAAGACATAAATAAAGAGTGAGAAATAAGGCACAGGTAAGGGTGAGGTTATGAGGACACCCGATCAATACTTCATTCACAGTCCCTCAAGCCCCAATAGTAAAGTCACAGCACAGCTGAATGTTTGACAGGATGTCAGAGTGTCCGCAATGGCCACTACGATATTTGCTATTAATCTGACAGGTCAACACTGAATCAGTCCTGGCACTAAGGTAGCGCGATAATCTAGAATATAATATACCACTTGTAGGCTCGAATGTTTTCCAGGTATATACACTACAATAATACAAACATTGCCTAGATCCTCCTCTCTGAATGTGATTATAAGCTATGAGGGGGGTATACAAACCGTATGCTCTGACATCACAGTCCTATCTAAACCTGGACACTGATATGTACTTTGGATTCTGTTTCTTTTCTTTATTAATCTAATCTCATCAATATCCATGAATGTTAAACAATAAAATTAGTGTGAGAATAGGCCAAAAATAAGCTTAATTTGTCTAAGGATGCATTTTGATGATTTCACACAATCAAAAAGACAATATATGGCTTTAATCAACATCAATCGAATAACATATAGATGACTGCTATTAACAATAACTGAATAAAGTCTGATATAAATTAGCCTTACTGCTCTGGAAATTGTGATACAGATCATATATTGAATAAAAAGTAGCTGACTGCCACGTCATTACAGATAAGTCAAATCGATCTGCGTGGATCTGTGTAATTATCAATAGGAGTGAATCATGGCGAAGCGATCAAAATGACACGCCAAATCAAATCTTTCGATTGCAATATCTTCCCTTCCTGCAGCCCACAGCAAGTGAAACACAGCAGATTCTGAGCTTGTTTGTTCAACCCTCTGATTCTGCTGATTGTGGCCAAGATTGAAACGCTGCTCTGGTTGTCGCTAAGACTACACTCAGCAGCTTTCCTTAAAATACTCGTATATCATTCTGACTACAATATGTCTTATCAGTACGGGCTGATTGAGAGGGTGACTACGCAAAAAAATTGGTGATTGCTTTTTAACCCTAACTCATTCCAAGACCGTGTTATGAGAAAGTGGTGAGTTATGCCCCCAACATTATTTATAACCACGCAAGCTTTGTGTTACACTGTCAGAGACGTTGATGATCAATTTAGTTTTTCTATGTTGTGTTCCACACATTTTTATGAAAAATGCCATGTCAAAATAATTGATCACAGTTCTTATAGTTGCTTACACGATTTCTGCATGTCTCCACCTGGGCGATATCCCAATTCTCAGGCTGGAGGGTTTTCTTGCCATCAATCTGATATTTAGTTACAAATTCTCCAAGATCTGGAGATTGTCCAAAAGGAGGAGGGTTTCAAAATTTCAGGGGACACAGGCAACGAAGCTTTTTAGAAATGACCAGAACTGGTTGACTGCAGTGGTGACAAATAAAGGCTGCGCTACTGATTAATAAGAAATAGTATGAATCATTTTCACAACGGCATTTTATCAAAAATGTAAGAAAGAAAGTTAAAGATTCACTTCAACCTTTCTAACACAGTGTCATACTTGTTTGTCTCCTGTTTGGTTCTTTTTACAAATGTGATATGTAACATTTCTGACTTCATTTCATTCATTTGTCAAGTGATGGCCTTTAGTCATTCACACACTGGTCACTTTTCCATCA
Organism: Leuresthes tenuis; assembly: GCF_036924035.1. Taxonomy (NCBI): domain Eukaryota; kingdom Metazoa; phylum Chordata; class Actinopteri; order Atheriniformes; family Atherinopsidae; genus Leuresthes; species Leuresthes tenuis. The sequence continues at coordinate 15,495,214 of NW_027325373.1, forward strand.
ATCTTTCTCACGATTCATTCAGACTTGCTTGTAAAATCTATAGAAAGGCCCAAAGGGTGCCGTCAATGCTTGTGATTCGCATGAGATGGGAGAGACAGTGCATGAGAGACACGGTTTATCCACAACAACATGTCAAAAAGCCACAGCAATGGATGTCAACATGCCAAGTATGCAGTGGCTGTAAGAAATATAACAGAGATGGAAATAAGTGGTTTAAAACATCATGATTTCTTGTTGAAAAGTCAGTGTTATAGCCAACTTGGTAGGATTTAACTGCATTAAAGTAACAGCGTAGCAAACTTGCTCAGAATAGATTGCCACAGACTGAGAGTTACTGGAGATGTTGAGTGGCGAGAGTGAGTTGGCAAAAGAGGAACCCATTAACATGAGTGTTGCAAATGATCTTGAGACGAAAACTGCTGTTTAATTGAAATTTAGTGGCACAGGGTAAGAGTTATCTAAAAAACTACACTGCAGTCACTCTCCATTTATTCAAAGTCAAATAAAGAATTGAACTTGATTTCTTGATTTAATTTCTAAAAGCCAGTGCGATTACAACATCTTAGCTGTTATATCATATCATCCTAGCACTATAGCAATACTTACTTTCTTATATGTTAAAGTTAAAAAAAAGAAAAAAAGCAGACCAACTTTCAAATCTGTAATCTTTGGAAACTTGCTGTTCCTTCACTTACTTGTAAGTTACTGGTAGACAACTTTAGCATGACAGGAGAACAACATTCAAGAAGTTTCACTGCTCTTGAGGCTTACTTCTGAGCATTGCTTAGTGTTGCATCAATATGTAGAAGCTACAGTGGAGGAGGATTTTATGCAGTACAGATAGTATAAAAGTGCCAGTTTGTAGCGGTCGAGAGGATGTACATAAACGGCAATGACAGGTTCGCTTTCTGGAATGGACTGTTGATGTCTGATAGTATATTTCAGGTTGAACGAGACAACTCACAGCCTTAAGTCATTTTATGCTGGATCAGTGAAGCCGAGTGTCCAAGCACCAACTGAGGCCAATCTGGTAACTGCTGCACATATGTGTGTATGAGATTTGTGAACATCTCAGCAAAATGTACCTTTTTACAAACAGACTGATGAGCAACAAGGCACAAAAAAAATTAAAAAGGACCTTAAAGCGTGTGGATACAGAATTTAAAAATATAAAGCTGAAATGACGTGACGATGTGCAACATGAGGTACCATTCAATCCAGTGCAGTTCTGGGCCACAAGCGGATCTAAACACTGATGTCTCTCATACAAGCGTATGAAATGCAAAGACTGGGACTGAACAACTTAAAACAATGGGCAGGGAGAACTGATATGACAATGGTCATGAAGAAAAAAGCTGAAGAAACTCAAGAAAGGAAGCAACAGGAAAATACAAATGGCCAATAAATGTAAGCCGTGGCGTGCTGTCTTGTGTGTTTTATGTGATAGTTGTTTTTTTGGATCTATTCATGCTGTTACATCCACACACAAAAATGACTCAGGTGAATAAGTGATCGCTCAACATATTTCAGAGGCAGGTTTGTATTTTTCATCTGCAGCTCTTAACCATTCCAACATTAAAATATTTTCACTTATTTGTTAAATTCTCACATCTGACAGAGCAGAGCAGGCTCACATGGGTCTCTTTGCTAATGGCTGGAGAATTCAGATTGAGTTCTGGTTGTATTAAAACTGATCCAGTTGCTCAACCACCTTTATGTTGTTCTTCTAACTTTGTTTCAGCCTTTCGTTCCCATTTTCTACCTCGTTACCTTTTTCTTCTGTCACCATCTTGCCATCATCTTGCCATCATATTCACTGTCTTCACAAATTTCAATTATAATTTTAAAAGCACAAATGCGTTTAAAGTGAATTCCATTGGTTTCCTGATTTACTGAATTTCTGCTAAATTAGATTTCATCGGTAAATGTCTCACAAGCCTCACATTTATTTCCCATCTTCACTATCAGTAGACAGCTGTTCTTCAGACCAAGCCTCACAAAAGTTATTACATCCGTTTTTGCAGCCAATGCAAAATGTGATGACCCTGCCAAACAGTAACAGTAACGTAATATCGAAGCAACACTGCAATGCCCATTTTGAGGAAGCAGAAAAAAACATTTGCAGCAATTGACTGCCATAGTGCCATGCAGTTGTGTTCTTCCTAATATCTACTGATGTGTTTGCCTTAAACAAAAGGCTTTTGTTTCCAGTAACATTGCTTTATGCCAAGTCGATTTATCATTCATTTGTGCAAATGTCATACTGGATTTCTTAGAAAGGTTTCAGAATTTTTGACAGGCCAGATACTTTGTTACAATCTTCACTAAAATTCTAATTCCTAAACATGATTTTCATACAGAGGAACAGGAAAATCAAAATGATGGTTTTTCTTTTTTTTTGTTATACAATTCACCGCACAGTCATTGTTATGAATTACTTAAATTACAATTTTGTCCGATGGCGTTTCAATTATAAAATCAGGTTTTATTAGTGCAGTGCAACAGTCTGGAAACGCTTTAAGTGACAAAACAAGAGGTGACATCATATCCCAGTTGCTACTTGACAAAAAAAAAACTGACACACCCCCCCTTCAAACACTGGGTAGGCAAAATAATGTTTTTCATGTCAGTGCCCTCAGTCATACTTTAATATGACCAAATCAAGTTGCCATAGCAACTGTACCCTGCTGAGTTCCTTGCCATTTCACATGCCTGCAGCCATATGTGTGTTTGCTGTGCTTGGAGTGAAATCATTTAGAAATTCTGTATATCTACTTCAACTAGCAGAATTTAGGAGCTATATACATATACACACACACAGGAGTGGTCATGTAACGCATCTTAACGTTTGTAGAACTTAGATAATGCTAAAAAAAGACACCACATATGTAAAGGCCTTTTACTATTTCTCTGATTTCTCTGACCAGCAACAGACCTTTTCACAGCAGGCTTTGTGGCAAGTCACAGCAAGAAGACGAGTAGCTGATGACATTAAAACAAACTGAATTATATTTACATGAGTTGGCTCATAGACCCTATGGTTTCATGCTGGTTAGCTGTCACAGCCTACTTAGATTCTTGTTGAAATCGAGCCATAGTTACCTAAATTTGTTTTACCTTTTTACTGTTGTAACAAGATCAATTCTGATGTGTAGACACGGTCTAATATGACATGGAAGCAGACATGAACAGTTTCTCTTATTGAACTGCTCATTGTTATTGTCTGCAATGCGTTTATGATATATATCTGGGGTAAAATGTTTTTGTTTGGGTGAAGAAAAAGAACACTTTTTATGTCATATTACAAAGAAATACACAAAAACTGCAAAGCATATGAATAAAATCCTAAATGTGTGTCAGTGTTTTCGAGGCAGTCTTAAATTTTGAATTATAACTGGTGTATTTTCTAAGTACTGAAACCTTTTAATGAATCAGGTTAGTTTAGCCACAACCGTCACAAACAGATGCTACAGTAAAATACAAATCACCCACATGCATAAATATTTTACTTTCTGCTTGCATAACATAGTCATGGTCCTGTGAGTGTGTTCGGCAGCAGCACGATAACGGCGGATAAAAAATGGAACCATCGTATAATATGGAACACTTACTGCAGCTGGCGTTCAGAAATGTTCTGTATCGTGACTATTTAGACTATCTTGGCCCATTACACTTGACTTAGAGCCACTCATAAGTTAAAAAGCCCTCTGACTGTTATTAAAGAACAAGCTGTTTCCTGTGCGATGAGCCCACTTCATTACGAGTTGAAGAAGTAGAGTCAAGAGACAAAATGCCAGTTTAATATAATACAGTCTCTAGTGACTGAAAAGTGTGTTTGCGACACAGTTTCCCAGAAGTCCAATAAAAAGTGGCCCTGAGGTGCAAAACAAAAAGAAGCACTGTACCGAGGACAAGAAAAAAAATCTCCAAACACAACCAAAGAAAAAAGACCCAAAGAAAAGAAAATACACATAGGAAAAAGTGGCGACATTTCACAAAATACATCAACAAACTTTACAAGATTTACAAGATAACAATAATTCAGAAAATACAAAAATGAAAAAAAATAACGTTCACAGAGCAATAAAAAATCTCCCACCACAAAGAAACGTAAAACATACCCGAAACAACCTGGTGCCACATTGACAGATAACTATACACAGGTACAGTCGTGCACACCTGCCTTATTATTTTCCAACCACTGTCCAAAGGTGTTTGCTGTCATGTGTGATCTCTTCTGAGCTGCTAAATAGCTCAGCGTGAAGCCTTCTGACAGCACTGACAGCTGATCTCATTACAGGTGTCTTGCTTCAAGGTGCGGGTGAAGCAGGTCACTCAAAGACAACAGAGAAAAATTCTCTTGTTATTCTGCAGCAACAGCCACCTCATTCTCAAAGTTGTCTTACGGTCTTGAGGTCCAATCAGGTCTTATGCAAAACCGATAATGATGGCAGCTGCTTCTGTCTTGGATTACATGCCACTGATCTTTGTAGCACATTCTGACGCCTTTATTATTCATATACAAACATGTAAAACATCATGTTAACATGATTGGTGCGGGCAAGATTGTGCCGGCGTCTCCCGTTGCCATATCAACAAAGAGATCAGAGCATGTTTTAATGTCAAACCAAGGAGATTGTGGCTCACAGTCTCGCATAGCAAGCCAAAAACCCCAGCCGACTTTTCCCCATGACAATACTTTTAACGTAGTTGGTTGTTATCTTCACCCTGGCAGGAGTTTTTAAGAAACCATGTGAACAAAAGGCACAAATGCAAAAAAGAATAGGCATTTGTCAAAATATCCACATTCCTGTGCTCAGGGCCTAAAAAATACATTAAAGTGTGGTGATACTGTTATCGTGTGCTCTCATATCCATCTTTGCTTCCTCCTCTCACCATTATTTTTCCCTTTGTCATATGCCTGAAAGCCACACTCTTTGTCAATGTCGCACAATGAACACTACAACATTGTCCACATCCATCCATATGTCTTCGCTCTCCCCTCCATCCTCAGCACTGACGAGAGCCTCGCTTTCCTGCCTCCCTTTTGTCCCTCCCTCGCTCCCACCATTCCTGCTCCCAGGCTCCCAGCCTCACTGCAGCCGTCTCCCCTCCCCCTCCCTTGGAGTTCCATTGTGAGTGCTTGGTTCAGCAGCCTCAGACTCACTCCTGCAGTATGCAGCTTTGCCTTGCTGTTACTGTGCAGCCTGAGCCAAACGCAGCACAGCCTCCCATTTGGGCTCAGGGGAGGGGAAGGAAAGCACTTCACGCTGCAGACCCAGCCAGGAAAACAAGACAGAGCTCGAACTCCCGAGCTCATCTACAGGCAGCGAGGCTCTGAATGCTCTCCGGCATCTATTGATTTGTATCTTCAGTGTTGAAAAACGTCCACCCCCTAGAATACCTTTCTGTTCTCATCTGTTGTCTCTCTTATTTCCCTCGATTCATTTTATCTCAACAACGGACATGTTAGCTGAAAACCTGCTTACGCTGCAGTTTTCGGATAAGCTGCATGGAAATAACATGAACGCCAGTTGCTGAGCACATTTGTCTAACTTGCAGCTTCTCTTACAAAACCAGAAGCATACTCAGTAGATTAGAAGAGAAGAGCAAGAGAGGTGGAAACCGCTGCCCTGTTTATGAAAGAACCTCACATAAGACTTAAGAATGTTTCACCTGGAATGACCACAAAGATATTCTAACACCGATTTTACACACATTTGAACTTGTGCAGCCAAAATCACACACGTGTGTGTACTAATAACAAACTGTGTCATTGATTTGAAACTTTAAAACTTTATTAATAATACCAATCTTTAAGTACACTGAGAGAACATATAGTAGTATAAGGCGGGGTTCCAACATTGTCATTTGTGTGGATTTAATACCTTCTCTGGAATCCTTTGATGGGCCCTGAGCTGCTACAACCTCTGACCTTTGGTAAATCTTAGTTTTCTCTGCAGATGTGCTGTTGGGAGATTGGGACCAAATCTGACACAGCCCTAAGCCTTGCACTCAGCTATCGATAAAAGCAAATAAAAGCTGCATATTTGTCAGATCAAATCCAATTATGTAACTGTGCATTTCAATCTGTTGGCATGCTTCCCTGTTTGTGTGTTGACCAATATCGCAACCAAGGATTTATTTATGAAGGTCTAACAAGGTAAGAGGGAATGTACACAGTGGTGTGCACTGCTGACACATATATTATCTGCAATTACAAAACATTTTGATCAACTGCGTTTCACTGAAGGAAATGTTTCTCCTTTAACTTCTTTTTCTCCTAAACTGATCCTTTCTTAACCAGAATCTCAATCTTATCCTCTTTTTTCCTCATGGTTTAGTTATCAATCATAAAACAACTTTAAAAGTTTATATTTCAGGAGCCACCTCTACATCGAGGGTTGGTTTACTAAAACCACAGAAATGCACAGCAAGGAACAACCCTTAAACAGGATCAGTGGGCGATGGAAGATGACAACACTGTTCCTCCATATAACCCATATAACTAAAGAAACAACAGCAGAGAGCCACATCAAACGACTAATGAGAATGTTTAAGTGACTCTTGGCAAGTAAGAAAGTTTTTTTTTTCTCTTATCATCATCTTTTTATCCTGGACTGGATTAGTTTTAACTTATTGTTTCTTGTGTAAAGTTTTGTCTTCTCCTCGTGTTCTATGGATCTCGCTGTTTTACAATATCTTTGAGGCTGAATAAAACATTTATTTCATAACATCCTGGACTGTGTCAAAGATTTTTTTTCACTATGTTTGATGCATGACTCAGTAATCTTATCGGTAGATAATATTCTCTACTTTTGCGCCATTATCTGATCCTAATGCATTCCCCTTTATTATTACATAACAAAGGGATTAGCATACTGATGTTCCCAACACTGCCAAACAAAATGTGTTTTAGTGCAACATCACATCAGTCAGCTGTTTCCACTGATGACTCTCCACGAAATAATCATGCTACCTCTTGAGAAATCAATACATTTGTGCAAACCTGCGGAGGCTACAGAGAAACTGATAGTTTCATAATGCTAGAGCTACTTTTGGCATTCTCCAGAAAAAAATAATACACTTTTGCCATACATGTTTTATCACAATTAAATGATTATAAAGAAACTAATGACAAGGGGAGGAGGAAAAGACACTCTTCAGCCACTGCAGAAACGCCCACATCAAGCTTTATTTAATTGTTAAGCTCTGCTCCCTGCAGCGCTTTCACAAGCATTGAAGTCTGCTCCTGAATAATTCAGCACCCAAGGTCACAGCACGAAAACCTCACTCTTTTCTGTCTTTAACACGGAGAGTTTGTTGTGACACCTTTAAACCCTTACTGACTTCATAGTGTTACACCGGTAACTAGTCTGTGGGCCTTGCGCCGAACAAGGAAGAATTTGGACATTTAAAAGGGAAAAAAAAGAAAGCAGAAGAGATAAAATTATGCATAATGATGGCAAAATGATGCATTCCAAAACACCAAAGTTTACCTCTGCATACCTGTGCAATCCATGTAATAGGTCAGATGGGTTTACAGTCTAAAGAGGTCCCTTTCCGGTGATCCAATGATGTGCAGACAAATGCCCAAAACAAAGCTGATTTAGAGGAATGACCTGCTTCTGTAAGTACCAGCTCTTTTGATCCAGCGCAAAGAATGTAGCTGGCATTAGGGTGCATAATGTCCCATCCCCTCTGCAAGATGTTTCAAGTTCAGCTGAAAAACTGTAACTTTTCCTTTAAATGCACCACAAACACCACCACGCAACTACAGCTCCAGCATCCAGGCTACGGATGAGAAAAACACCCTCGTGAATGGATAAATCTCCATTAACTCAAACTGTTTGCAGGACAGCTAAAACGGTGCTTCTAGTTTTCTGGGACTTATGGCAGATCTGAGGCTGGTCCCGTATCCTGGTGAAGAGGCGATGCTCTGCATAATGCACAAGGTGCGCAGCTGACTTCTGAGGGGAGGAGGGACGGAGCTGCCCCTGCATGGAGGCCTACAGTATGTAGCCTGTGTGAGGCTTGTGTTTTGAAGAGCATCATTCATCCATCATTCATCTGCACTCCCAAGCACATATGCATAAAGTGCCTCACAGCAGTCCTGAGTGTTATTTTCCCACAGACTTAAAGCAATATGAGCAAATGGCTCAAGTGTAAATGTGTGATTATATTCATCCCTTTTTAGGGAAAATACTGAAGTAGCTGGGTATCAATCCCCTGAGTTATGCTGTTCTTTGTGTGTATCTACATACAAATTGATGTTTTAAGCATTTGCAGAGTACCTGAATATATTGTGATGGAAGGCGGATGGACATCATTTCATAATGCTAGGAGTAACGCCATCATGCCGCTAGTTGTTATAAAACAACAGCAGTGAATGGAGCTATCAAGATGGGGTTGTTTTTTTTAAGTCAAATCGCTGTCCATTCCCGATCGATGCATCACTCATCACTGGTAGACTTCATTAACCTTCCCTTCCAATCAATATGCATCACTCCACCCTCCCGACAACTGGGGTCAAAGCATCGCATCCACAATAAAACGGCCTTACCATTCCGTGCCAGCTGATGACGATCCCAGTCCCAGTGCCAGTCTTTTTCAAAACATCCCGACGAGAAACATTGCGCTGAGCATCGCTGAGGGCGTACTGAAGACGTTCATATAGATGAGAAAAGGGAGGGATACGAAAAAACAAAAAAATAAAAAAGACGATGAAGAAAGGAAAAAAAGCAGAGGTGGACGGAACCGAGGTTTGCTGATGCTGATTCACTCTCCCCCAGCTCACCACCTTACAACCATTGTGCTGCAAGATGCTGGCTGTACCATTGTGGACCTACCAGAGCTCCGAGAGGGAGAGGGAGGGGAGAGGAAGGGGGTATAGGGAAAAATGTCGCCATGGCAACCGCTCCGGAGCACGTCTGACGTCAAAGCCCGGGCAGAGAGTGTGAGAGAGGAAGGGATCACATGGAGGCTGTGTCTCCGGTTAGGAGGGGTAGTGTGGCAGCATCTCCCTCTGATCCCATCCTGCACCGTCCCGCCACCGAGATCACGAGGGCCAATGAGAAATCGGAGCTGGATGCTGCTTTAGGTGTGTCTCCCATCTCTCAACGCCTTTAAACTACAGTGTCATCCAGATTCAACAAATCAACAAAACCGCTGTGGCGTTTGCATAATGTTAATCATTGTTTGTTCTTATTGTATTCACTAAAATATGTATTGAGCGTTGAAAAATATATTTATTTTCAATGCTATTTCTTGATGCTCTGTGTCAACAATTGAAAATAAAACCACATCCATCAACATTATTTCCAAAGAAATTCAATATTTCGATTCGGTTTATTGGTATTGCGCCAATTTACAACAAACGTCATCTGAAGCACTTTAAACAGAAAGTAAACAAGTTCAAAATAAGTCCTATTCAGCATTGTCCAATTCATAATGTTATTCACATTAGGAAGATTCTTGAGAAGAGGCCTGGTTAGAATCAATGGATCAAATTAAATATTCACTTCCTCTCCCCGTTATTTACATATGATCATTTGATCAGTTCATCTGGTTCCCTTTTACTATCCAAAAATGTATAATACTTATTTTTATTCACCTACAGGCATATCTGCTCTGCACTTGTAGGCCTATCATTTACATGTCATTCATTTGTCATTAAGTGACTAAATAAATGATCAGTTTTGTTAGAGACTTGTTCGTCTGTTTGCTTTTTCATTTTCTACAGATGCAGGGCTAATATCATTAAGTTGAATTCTCTTCATTATCATGGTGCCATGATGGCGGCGATATCTAATCTAGTCTTTGTGTGTTTTACAAAATAACCTAGGTAATAATTTGTGCTGTTAATAAATGCCCCTAGAATAAAAGTGGGCTACACACTCTAACAGTGTGGGAAGTCTTGGGTGTGAAACTGATCTTGAGTCGTTGCAACCCAACATAAAGAGTTTGCAAGAATACTCGTGAGAGTAAAACTAGACAACAGACCCTGCCACTCAAAAATGTTGAACTGCAAAAAGGAGAAAAGAAAAGATCATGCTAATCACAATAAAGATGATAATGAATAAATTATTGATTCATTTGTGAATCTAAATGTTTGACTTGCTACTCAGATGTGAGTTCTGACTGGGATCGACTCAGAGAGATGTAAGAAATATTTGTCCGTTGTCCTCAGCGGCAGCGTGCAACTATGAAGGGTACATAAGAATGAGATGATGACAAGACAAGTTATGACTTACATTTTTCAACTCATCCGCATTTTCATTGCCTTCATTTTCATCAACTGACTTTTCTTACTCTCACCCTTAACACTAGGCAAGTTATCAGTTGTTGTAAGATGAAAAAAGAGAAATTGTGACAAGTAAGTTGGACAAATACATTTCACTGTGGAGATTTTAATGAAGAGGCGAGTCTCTTGAATTGATATTTGCAGTAGCCTGCCAGAACAACCTGACCATGAATTAGTGTCAGAGGTTGCTGTTTTGTTCAGAGGAATTGCATCCTACCCTGAAATAAGCCAGTTGAAAACTCTCAGAACTGTGTGGTGTATAATCAGCTTATTTGAGAATATTTGTGTGGGAATTCAGCAGTCTCGTGTACTAAAGCCTGTTTGAACGAGACTCATTACACCCGAATCAGGTTATATTCTAATGTTGATGACAAAATGTTTCAGTATTTAAAGATACACTTATTTCTGAAGGTTCAGTACACTGCTACACATGGCACGTCTTTTACATAAACTCAACCCAAAAAGTAGACTTCATTTCAAAGTTGGTGCAAAAGAGCTCCTGGAAAGTTGTGTAATGCACTCCAGCTGGACCCAACGGCTAAACTAAAAAAGAAAAGCCCTCAACCAACAGCACCAGGTGCCCCACATATCCAAGACTGTCGTGACAGGTATATCCGCTCTTTTGAGGTTTTAGTACAAATTGCCCTCTGGGCTCAGACCAGCACTGATGAGGAGGTATTAAGGACAGACAGAAATAGAAGGGAGACTACTTCCAAAATTTAGATCCCCATAGTTACACATTATGAGACATTGCTTTTCCAGACTCCGTCTCCTGGTGGGGGCCTCTCTGCCTCTGGTAAAGTACAGAGATTAGAGAGTCTGACGACTCAAAGGACACACAGCACACAATAGATCACACTGGTAGCAGATTATCAAACTCGTAAAAGCATTGAAGCCCACAAGAAGCCAGTTCATTAGCAATTTCATAGAAAGAGTATAGTACTTACCACATTCCTGAGGGGTCAAGACAGTTTACTAAGACCAGGACTTACCATTACTAAATGACTCAAGTTATCCTCCTCCCCCTTTCCTTGGAAAAGTGGAAATGAGGAGGCAGATGAAAGATAAATATAAAAGTATTCTAGGCTTTTCACTGAGGCAAGAGTTCACCACTATGTCGCAACAACACACAGGTCAACCAGTACTGCTAATTGACTCTAACAGTAGATTTGACCTAACTTTTAACCTGATAACTCAATGATTTTAAGAGAGTTTATATATTTTTCACAGATCCATAGTATTCTGAGAAGATAGCAAACAACACTGAAATCATTAGAAGACTCTTACAAAGAGTCATATGTGAATTGTTCTATCATCCTCTTGAGTCGATATAGAAAGAATTAAATTACTAAGAATCTCTTGGCAGACTGGCATGAATATGAAATTATAACAGATGCTCATCAGTAAGACTTCACCAACATAAATAGCACTATAAGTACAAGAACTCTGGTATGTATTAAATTGCATTTGGAGATTTAACCCATAAGTGTGAATCAAGTCCTAAATGTTTACTGTCCATGTATAAGTATGCACTTTGAGGGGGAAATAACAAAAACACAACAAATTCCAGTGTCCTATTTAACTTTATGGCCAATTTTCAGGGGAATTATTTCCCCTGTCTCAATATAAAGATAAAAGTAAGTTCAGTTGAATAATCAAGTCTTATCATTGTGGCCCAGAGTTGGAGACAATAAGGCTTTTTAGTTCTGACAGGTTTGGGCTTGCATCAGGAAGGGCATCCGGCTTAAAACATGTGCCAAATCGATGATGCGAGATCGACTAGCTGTGGCGACTCCTGATATAGGAAGAGAGAAGAAGAAGAAGAAGAAGAAGAAGAAGTTCTGACAGGTATGGGCAGGCAGAGATAACCCTTTCAACCACCGTCAACCCTTGCGATGGCAGCATGTAATGATGACAAATAGTCACTAGATGGCGCAAGGCAGACCCTAAACACGCCAGCTTTGAAGTGCTCCGTAGGAAGGAAGTACTCAGCAGTGAATTGCTTCCTGACTCCCTAAATGACTCAGTTTGATGCTGTAGGAAACCAGAACCCATTTGTTAATCCTGGTTTTTATTGAGCCTTTAAAAAATGTCAACCCCTTCAACAACGTAGGGTGAAGGGACACGGCATGTTGCACACGTGTACATTCAGAAAGTATACCGTCTCTGCTTGTTAAAGGTAGTGATCATCAGCAAATGGATACTTACAAATAAAGACGCCACTAGTGCAAACAATAATGTATTAATATTATTATTATTATTAGTAGTAGAAGTAGTAGTAGTAGTAGTATTATCAGCATTAATTATACCATGTACCCTACACCCCAGTTACATCTCTATGCATGAAGTAAAGAAGACATGGACAAAACAACTGGAAAACCAAAAACAACATATCAGAAAACACAGCAAATCAGAAAGATAAATCAAAACAGAAAACAGAAGCTTTACACAACACAAAAACACGTAGGAAAATTTTAAAGTTGTATTTTTTCTTTTTTTGTCTTTTCGAGTGTTAAGGCCTGTTTTTTTTTGTGTGTGTGTGTTTTTGGTTTTGTTTCTCTGTCCCACTCGTTATATTTAACATTTCGGGGCCACCGTAATTATTAAAGATCAAATTCAGCTGATATTCGGTCGACGGAAACGTTTGCGAAGCCATATAGAAAACACCAGGTTGTCAGTCCACACTGTACATTTTACTCCCGGTTGAGCGTTACCATAGAAACGGTTCAATGACAGTCCCCCAGTGGAGAACCAATGAGCGGCCGCGGTTAGGTGTCTGGTTACTCCCAGTCAGCCCACGCTAACAGGCGGAGGGAGGGCTTATTCCGCTCCTCCACAGAAATGGTAACTTGGTTTGGCTGGAGGAGAACTCAGAACTAAACAGTGGCCATTAAACGCGACCCACTGGCAGGAAGAGTATTGTTTTTCTTAAATTTCGTACTTTTTAAGAAGTGGCCCAGAAAACAACATCTGCAGCGTATAGAGAGCGGAACGCGCTGCGGAAAGGTAGACCTGTTGCCTGCCTGCTTCGCCGTGTAGTCAACTACTATCCAAGATGTTGCTTTGTGGATGGGATGGCGTCTGGTGCCGTTTGTGTGCGCACTCATAGCCTCGACGGACTACGAACTTTTTCCTTTCAGTTAATTTTGTAGCTCTTCTTGCCTGGTAAGTACCCCTGTAAACTACTCAAAATGTGTCGCAGACAAAAAACTTTTATTTTGTTGTTGCCAGTTTCGGTCATAATACTTGGAGCCTGAAGTAGGAGCCACCAGATAAAGGAAGATTCAAACTTTAAAAAAAAAAAAAAAAAGAATCTAGGAAACGTTGACGATTGCTGACATCTAACTTTTATATTTGGGTTTTAAAGTTATGCATCAGATTTTTATTAATCTACCAACGGGGCGCTGGTGTCTGCGGCATCGGTGCCAGTAAGCTGTATTTTTGGTTTTGGGAGGGAGGAGACACCACCACAAAAATAACAGGTATTGTGGAAAGGTAACTGCCTTCAAGCCCGCCAGCTTGTACCATTTGTATTATTTTGAGAAAACTGTCAGCGGGCGGAAACATTTTGGCACGGATTTTCCTTTGTGGAAGCCTTTATTGGCATATATTGTGTCACCATAGCCTGAAGGTTTTATGGGGTGGTAAGAAGTTAGCTTAGACCCCCTCCCCCTTCATTACCATAGAAAAGTACTAAAGTTGACTCAAAGTCAAAGGTCACAGTGTGTGGCTGGGCTGAAGAAGTGGGCAGGGAGGCTGTGTGGACATGATGGAGGTGATGTGAGCATCATCACTGGAAAAAAAAGAAGGGAAATATAGTCAGCGGGTTGGGTTTTTGTGTTGGGAAGAGGGGAGGCTGGAGTGAAGTTTTGCTAAACCATGCTCTGCTTGTCACGGTACTCAAAGCAACCCTGTGATTAACAGAAATGGAGCGGATGAGGTCCAGACCAAAATGAGAAATGAGGGCTGTTGGTCCAGAACTGCGCTGATAATCAACCAAATATTCATTTGCTCTCTTGCTGGCTTGTTCCTACCACGGTTGTACTGAAAAAACACAAAGTTTCTGGGGTGCTCACTGGTTATTTGGACAGAGCGGAATGGCCAGGTTCACTACTGTATCGGCCATTGTGCAAAGTGATCTGGAAAAGCATTTTAACCGTTGCATATTGAGCTTAAACGATACCAGAGTTTTGGACCTACACCGACATTGGTGAGCGAGAAACATTCTGATATTGTTTTTTTTTTTTTTGTTTGATTTAAAGGGACATTGAACATGAAATAGTGTTGCTTAGAAATTCAAAATGTAAACATGGAAGAATATAGCAGTGTAGATTTCCATCCATAGTCCCCAGGCAGGGGGTAAAAACACCATACATGACAGAGAAAACCGCACATTACTCACAAAACCACTGGACAGCTCAACCTTGCACAAATAAAGGACAATATATTGTGCAAAAATGCTAAATTTGAAGCGTGTAAAATGATCAGATACAGCTTGAGTCTGAACCATGTGATGACGCCACTTTTTCTGCATTATGTGCCCTTATAAAATAAACTGTAAAACACATTTATATCTAAAACAGATGTCCAATAGATCGCATTATGTTGGACAACAGATAAACTGGTCAGCTTCTACTCGTCTGCTTTGTTGTTGAGGAGTAAGCTGTGGCGTTTGAATTGCTATCCTTATTCATTGAAGACATTATTCCTTATGTTACTCGGCGTGTTGGATAAAAGATCCTCATCTCGGCCTCGTGTGCTCGCAGGCTATATAACACGGTACGATCCTGAAAAAAAAAAAAAGAGGTTCATTCTGAGTTTGTTGCTGAATTTTCCTGGCGTGAGTAACTTCAGGGAGATTTTCACCTCGGTGTTGGCGCACCTCACCAGCTTCTGCTTCTAGCCCAGATGCGTCTGCCAGCTGAGACCACAGCTCTGATGTTTGGATGACATGAACAAATTCCTTTGTTTATTTTCTATTATGAGTTGTGTTTTTGGAAATGAAACTAGAATCTCGACTTCTTTACGGCCGATTGCTGTCGAACTGCAGCCTCTCCGGTTTTCAAAAGATTTTTTTTTGGTAAGAACTAAGATTTAAAGAGACAGTTTCTTTCTCTTTTTTTTTTCTTCCCAGCTGGTATAGGAGGACGATCTTCGAGACAGTCAGAGGTGCTGAAACTATTGGTATCTTGCAAGCTGAAGTGCAATTTTTTCAAATTGCTTTGGATTGTTTTCAAATCCATCTCATGGGTTGTAGCTGTGTCCCAGACAGGAAGGTGGGTGGAGGGGAAAAGTTTCACCTAAGTGCAGAGCAAAGAACTCTATCACGTTTCCAGGATTATTTCCCCTTTAAAATCCTTGTGACTGTGGCCAGGATTTTCATATAAACAACAGCAATCTGATCTCTAATCTTGTTTTTTTTTTTATCCTTTCCCTTTATTTCCAACTATAGCGTGACGGTATATTGGAATACCTGGAAACAAACATCCCCGCTGTTTGAAATCTAAAACGACAACAAGGCACAGAAGTGGTGCAGGTTTTCTGCTTTTGCAGTTTTTGGACCGCAGGCTCCCGAGCGCCCTCGATAATGAGCGGGACCGTGGTCCAATGAGAGAGCAGCTGGCCCGCGCTGCAGCCTCAGTGCGGATAAAAAACATTCCACTGTAGGTCTCTGTTAAAATAACAAGGGTCACAAAACAATCAGTCTTCCGAGCACCAGCTCTCCCCATTCTCATGGGTAATGAACAAGATGGGTAGTATCCCACTTGGCCTCAAACTTCACGCCTCCCATTGAGTAGAATGGTTAACCTGCATTCCTGCATAAACATTGAGGCCTGCGACATGCTTACTCATTAACTTTCTTCTGCAGACTCCAATTCATAGAAAGGACATTGTTTCACAACCTGCTTTCGGAAATGAAAATGAATGCTAATGAAGCTGCTGACCCCGTTTATATCAGAAGTTTATGGACAGACCGTGTGCATGAATTCGGCCCATAATCCCAGACACAACAACCCGGCATTACTCGCCATCTTGCTGGGGTTGGCAGCGGTTTGCCTTTGATCTAGGCCGAAGTATGTCCACGCTAATGTGATGGATTGGCATGAAATTTTGTGCAGACGCTCACGTTCCCCCAGAGATTTTGCTCTGAAACCACAAGCGAGCCCCATTTTTCATCTATACATGGAGTATCTCAGCATCTGTCTGCTCCGAATTTGGTGCGGATATTTATGGTTCACGGAAAACGCGCGCCAGCATTTTTTTCGGTGGTTCCCTCGCGGTGCCGGCGTGATTGTCCGCTTCTGGAAAGTGTGAACTCTTTTAGGCACAGTTTCCTCTGAATCCAGGGGTCCTAGAGGTGTGGAAAAGACGGTTTCTGATGCAGTTTGAGGGGGTAATACAAGAATGAGCAGGCCATTGATAGATAATGGAATCACATGCCCAATTTGTACTTTTTGGGGGGGTATTTATTTATTTCTTCCCCCATATTTATGCCTACAAGCTGTATGGAATATACATAACAACTGCAGCTTGTCAGATTTTTTCTTTTTTTAGTTCTCAAACTAAGAAGCAGTGTGATGTAATCTCATACTCATCCAAAGCATGATTGATTGGTTGAGGAATCATACTTGATTTCTCTCTGAATGGGCTTCAGTAAAGGCTTTAATCTATGAGGTTTAACATGGATTTTCTCAGTAATATGAGGGGGGGAAAAGGAATGAATGAAAGATCATAACAGATTACTGCTTTAACCATCAGTCTTGACCTTTAAGTTGCTCTAATCAGAGAACTCTGATGAATTGAAAGCACTGTTGACATATGTTTGCGGCCTACCGCCATTTCAACCCGAGACGTCTGTATGATCTCTGTGGGTTTTTCCGATTAGTTTGCATTGCCCTGGATATTTGCATATTTACACAGCAGCATGTGCAACGCAGGCAACGTTTAATTGAGTATTTTTGCTAATGGCATTAATGAACTTCCGTGTTTCCGTACACCGGAGAAACTGCAATTTCTGCGATCACGGGATGTTGTTCTCCTGAAACATATTCTATTTTTGGAGCTAAAAAATCTACCCTGGGTGCTGACAGTTTCTGCTCAGCCTGTTGTATTCTGTAAAACTCGAGCTTCCTGTTTTGCCCACATTTGTAACATGCCATTGCTGAATTGGGAAGATTAGAAACCATTGTCACTGCAGCACGGTGGCTGGAGTTGCGAGAGAAACTTTGAATGCGGAGGAGAGAGAGGAAAAAAAAAAAAAAAGAGACTCGTGAAATCCTTTCTCATCTGTCAGAGTCGTGTGAGACTGACTCAGCTGATTGATGGAATAAAGCGCACACATGTCCTCGTTTTTCTATGGGGCCTTAGTCTTGTTTGCAGACAGTTGCAGAGCGAGGATTTTGAGCTTTTCTCTGCTGGGTTTTTGACTTGTAGCCCACACCTGTTAAGTACCACAGAATTAGCGAGGTATTCCCTTCGTTTGCTGGGAATTTTGTGCTGAGCTCGACCCTGTTAAAGACTTTACAGCGTGCAATCAGATAACAGAAGTCTGCTTTACGACGTATTTGTGCAGCATGATGTAGCTTTTAGATTTAAAAAAAAAAAGGGAAAAAAAGTGGCGTTTTCTTTTCTAGATCAGTAAACCCTTTTAAGCTTGAAGCTGCTGTCTTAAATCTTAAGGATTTTAGAGGCCAAGAGGAATAAACTGCTACTTTGAATGTAACTCAAGTTAAAGAGAGCGTGTTTTATATCATGTGCTTGTGCTACCTCCTGTAGTATGTTAGGACGGCATTATTTGGAAAATGTGTGAGTTTGCTCAAGGGCTCAAAAGAGTCAACAAAGTTGGTCAAAACCTCTCAAAATGAAATACTGTACATCAGTGTTATGAAAGTGAAATGAATGATTAGCCTTAGACTGATTGCTGATGGCAACATGAAGGGGATCTAGCGCTAGTGTTGATTCTTGACAATGGTTGGTAAACTTTAGCCCTAAAAAAAGGAATGATCTGTTGTGAAAGTCAAGGCAAGGCAAGCAGCACAACGAATACCACAGAGCCCTCCAAACAAGGCCGAGCCAGTGTTGGCTTATAAGCTGGCATCCTTCTGAATATCCCGTGTCGCGCCATTAAATCCAGTATAAAAAAAAATGGAGAGAACGATGCATTGCAGAACACCTGCGGTAACAAAGAGGCTAAAGGCAACCCAGATGGAGACGAAAACCTGTCCCCACAGGGGAGCTTTGTGATTGCAACATTTTGATGTGGGGGATGATTCCTATCTGTGGAGCAAGAAGTTACAGCGGATGGTGTTAAATACAGGCAAGATCTTGACAAAAACCTCCGGAGAGCTGACACCGGGACAGAGGTTTTTATGTGTGCTCAAGTATTCTGTGCTTTTGGTGTGTCTGTGTGTAATATTTCCCATTTGTTCCATAGTTGGATCTACTTTTCTTTAACCGTCAAAGTGTTGGCCATGTGGCATTGATCATTCATATAATCCCTCCCTCCTGCATATGCACACACAGCACCTCACGCGCTCCTCTTTCTCTACCTGTGCAGGGAAGATGCACGTGTCTCTGGCAGAAGCCTTGGAGGTTCGAGGAGGCCCGCTCCAAGAGGAGGAGGTCTGGGCAGTGCTAAGCCAGAGTGCCGAGAGCCTCCAAGAACTTTTCCACAAAGGTAAGAACACGTGGGATCAGATGTGCAAAGACCATTCCCAGAAAGGATCACGCAGGCCAATTCCAGTCCAACAAACGCTTAAAAGCATCTAAACGAGCTTTCCCTTTGATCCCTGGAATCCATCCCATTGCCTTCATTATGTGCAGTTATGTTTTGGAACATTTTAATCATTTTTGCGAGCTGTCTGTGCCTGGAACTGTCTGTGGTTGTCCATGAAGGCAGAAGGAGATAAGGTGTCAGATTCCGGGGAGTCTTTGTTGTTTAAGAAAACTTAACCAGTGGGTGACTAAGGGAGATTTATCTCTGCTCTGGAGAAGGACGTGAGTCAGCATGCACCGCAGTCCCCTGCGCTTTGTTTCAAAAGTTCCATTGAACATTTTTGGTCCACCTGATTACGCAGGCCATAATTGTGCCATCCAAACGGTTGACCGTTGTGGGTTTCAGTGACACAGTAACCGAGATCTGGCCACATGCGTTTCTGCATAAACCGGCTTGACTTCAACTTCTGGCTTTGCTGGCCGGTTCCTGCGCCGACAGAACTGGTCTGCTGTGGGAAAATCTCTCTTATCAGTGACGGCTGTGAATATTTTTCTCCCGCTGAGGTCACAGTTAAGATAAGCCGATCGTTGGAATCACCACTGCGAAGCATTTTTAGTGATGAAGGCTCCTTAGATAAAGCTCTGACATCTAAAAGTCATTATTTTGGTCTTTACATGGCGCTGTGCTGGAGTCACTGCATTTTTCCTTTTTCCAGTGTGCAGCTATACTGAGTAAATTGTGGCCTTTGGTGTGTACAGCTTTGGACTGCTGAGTGAAGCTGAAATTTCAATAGCAGATGTTGGACCCAGCTATTATGTCGTCGCAGAGCTATGTAAAGAAGTCAGTTTACCACAAGAATGGGTTATTAAACAATGTAGATTCAAGCTTTGAAATTGTTTTTTTTTCTTTTTTTATCTTTGCCAATCAGCAGTAACAATGTAACCGGCGTGGATACGTGGAATCGGTGCAGGTTAATGTTTAAAGAGACAAAAAAAAGAGGGAAAATAAATAACTAGCTAAAGTGAAGTGAAGTGTTTGTGATTTTTTTTTTTTTGCACTAAACTTCTCATCCCGAGCTGTTTTCGTTCCTGTCTTTGGTGCAGTTAAAGGGAGCGTCGGGACTGGAGGATGTGCACGCATGGTTAAACGCCACCAGCACAGTTTCATTCTTGTATGTAAACAGTAGCGGTTACCCAGTGTTTGTTTAAGAAGGATTTGTTTGAGTAGGTGATTTGTGAGTGTGTCTGATTTGTCGGAGGAATTTTCCATCATGCCTCCCATCTTTTTATGACATTATCTGTATCCTCCGTCTGCTGGAGTGTTCCGCATTCGCCTGCGGCCCCTGATAACTGCTTATGGGCTTCAGTGGCCTGTTTGCAGGGGGATTTGAGGCATGATGCTCAGTGCGGTTAGTGAACATTTACTCCTGTAAAACGGGCTGTTTGCACTGAACATATTATCTGTGAGAGATTCTGTCCATCAGAGTCAGCAGGAAATCGAACGGTGCACGTTTGATTACTTACTTGTGGAGGTTTTTTGTTGAACAGTTGGTTTCCCGTCCCGTGCATTAAGAAATAAATTCTCTCTGGGTGAGTTTTTGGTCATTCAGAGCAAAAGCTTTGTGTTGGAAACACCTAGTGACCCAGTCTTCTTTTCATTAAGCTCTCCAAATGGTCACATGAGTTTTAAACAGGAAACTTATATTTACTTAGTAGATTCCAGCTTTTGAACACAGATTTTCTTTTTCTTTTTTTTTTTTTCTCGGGTGCCTCAAATCAAGTTCCTCTGTTCCAGTCTCTGCTCCTCTCGGAGCTAAGTATCAGTCAAAGAAAAGAATTTTTTGCAGCGCTGCTGAAACATTCCTCTGTATATTTTTAAAACATTCTCTAACCCCAGCACTGGCTGTGGCTTTGCAGGAAAAGAGGGTTATGCTGCGTAGTCATTCCTCTCTGCTTCCATGCCTCAACAGTAATTTCCTTGCAGGCTAAGAAAGCGACATGTGTTTTTGTTTACTTCAGTCATCCCGAATGTCCATAAGCGCTAAAGTCTTAGCGAGCACCCTCCACTGCCGTTGGATATATCTACAGTTGTTGCATCCAGGCTGTGACTGACTTGACAGAATTCGATGGTAGGGCTGAGCTTTAGGCTTTAGCTGAGAGTTTATTTAAGAAAAGTGAAGCAAATTGTGTTTGTTGGCTTGTTTTTTGTTGTTTTTTTTTGCTCCTGATCATATCTGCATGTGCTGAATTGTTCCTTTTCACCACCAGACCCTGCAGCCACGGGCTTCATTATCTCCCCCTGGTCCCTCCTGCTCATGCCCTCTGGCAACATTTCATTCACAGACGAGTATGTCACCCAGCAGGACTTAAAAGCCTTCACAGCTCCCGAGGTCCTGGAAGGGCTCTCCTTGAATTCCATATCTGACATGGAGAAGGTAAAAAGCAGCAATGATTCAACGTGTGGTAACAGAACCATACAGATCGTTAGGCCTAACTGCATGTTTTGTCACTTTTTTCCCCCCACAGATCTCATGCTAATGATGCTCATGTAGTTTGGGTAAAAAAAAAAAAAGAACTGCTCTTATTGAAGTTGCAAAAAAATAAACTCATCCAGCTAAGCGTTTTCCTTCTGATTGGAGTCAGTTTTGAATTCAGTCATTTTCTCCAAGCAGCACTGTGTATGTATTAAAAATGCTTTCCTCGTTAAAAAAAAACAAAAAAACAAGCAAAAACCAGCCTATTTTAAACCTGAATCGTTGGCGTCCATGTTTGCTTGCTCTGGCTTTCGCTGGTTGCTTGGTGCGCCACCGCAAGTCAATCAGTGTAAGGGTGTGAAACCAGCAGAAGAATTTATGCAGTGGTGACACCTCTGTGCTCATGCAAGTGTGGTCGTAGGATTTAAAAACAACTTAATATTGTCCCGTAGCTCTCCTCGGGCTGCTTGACATGCAGAGATTTTGAAAATAGCTTATTTTTTTTCTCTTTTTTGGGGGGTAATTATATGTAAAAACTTTGAAAACAGGAGAGCACACTTGTGCATTTGCAGCATCCACGGCTGAAGTTGTGAGCCACCATATTATCCTCTGCAGTGCACAGAACCTTTACCATCAGCCTCCTCGATCTGCCTTCCTGGTAAATGAGCTAAAAGCTTGATTGACTGGAAACCCGGCTCTGGCACGGCTCCATAGACCTCAACAGAGTTTTGTGCTGAGTCAGTTTTCCAGCTCTGGGCCTGACTCCCCAGCTGAGTTATTTCAGTGTAGAAGGTATAATCTGTTCCCTTCATTATCAGACTGAGGGTAAACACACATGTCAGCTGCAAGTGCTACAGTTTTCCGTGCGACTTTTTCAACATTTCAGCGGCTCGTAGTATCGCCTTTTAATCTCAAGCTTTTCGGTTTTCAGCATTTTCTCAACGTGTTCGTGTGTCTTTAAATGTGCACTCGGAGCTCTGTTCCCGAAAAGACCTTGAAGGATATGTTGCATTCTTTGGCAATCCCTAAATTATTCTTTCCTCTACCAAGCCCAACACGGAGGGGAAGCAGTTTCTCTCCCAAGCAACGAGTGGAGTGTAATAAGAAGGAGGAAATGGAAAAATGTTTTTGGATTTAGTCTGAAAGCCTCTGTCTTTTTCCTTTTGTGTGGAAAAAAAAGTTTCGATCTCCTAACAATTTGATTTGAACATGTTTTAGTTTTTCCTGAATGAAAGTGTGCCTTTGTTCTTTGTTGCTTTTTCTTTTGGGGTTGCTGCATTTTAGCCTAACAGCTGCTTTGTTTTGTCCCCCCCCCCCCTTCACAGATGCACATGTACTCTCTGGGAATGACCCTATTCTGGGGAGCAGACTATGAAATCCCCCAAAGTCAGGTAAATCATCACCGTGAATCCTTTATTCCACTGAGTCACTGTCTCGCTTGTTAATAAGAAACCCGGCTAACGACAGTTAATGAAATAAATCTTTGTCTTCATTTTTTTTACTTCAAAATGACTTTCTCTTTTTTTTTTTAACCACATTTGACATCACAAGCTGTGCAGAGCAAAGTGGACAAACATCGCTGATATATCACTGTTGCATAATACGCTCAGCTTTTACGTCACCTGATCTTGTCACCTTGTGCTAGGATATTGACACGTATTGACTGATATTTGACAAAGTTGTTTATTTGGCATCAGACTAAACTGGAGGAAAGCTAAACCCGGGCCAGTCTAAACACTGGCACAATGAGGGGGGGAGAATGACACAAGAGGAAGTGGTGTGTGTGTGGCAAAAGCACACAAATGAATACGTATTGCAGCTGTTAATCTGGCTGTTCAGGGCATGCTATTAAACAGTCAAACACCTCAACCTATAAGTGAGAAATTGGGTTTCAGTGGAATCTTCCTTTTAAAGATCTAATCTGCATCTGATTTATGAGCGCACGCTGCAATGTTTTCGAATGTGGCGAAGCTCAGGTCGCTCGCTTATCTCCTCGGCAGCCAGTCAGGTGCAAAACAATCCGCCTGGTGTGTTCGCATTTATGAGAAAGTACCGCCCACAGTTTTGAGACATCGTGCCTCATGTCAGGTTTGCTGTTTGCTATGCTCCAGTGTAGGGCTCAGGCTCCATCCACTCTCATGAAGAATTTCCTCTCTCTGACCTATGAGTCACTGTAGTTGTCCCCGTGGTAGCTCCGAAGACTGTGTATGATTAGATAAGAAGTGGAAATCCAGTGTAGCTCGTGATTTCTTTCTGTAATCTGACGGGTATGAGCCAGAGGACAGTACAGATGGTCCAACTTCATTGATTGAATTACACGTTTATCCTCAACCCTACAAATTAAATCGAAAACATGTATTTTAGAAAGTGACATTTCAAAGTTATTTAGATGGTTTGCTGACGTTGATTAGAACCAGCACCCATATGCCATATGTCATATACCCAAGTACAAATGCCTGCTGATAATATTTCATAGCCCTATATTTTGAATTGAAGTTTTCCATTGATATTGGGATAATATTGTTATCGTGAATGTCTTGGACCACAATTACTGTGCGGATAATTGTGACCGCTCTAAATAGAAAGTACAGATCAGGCTGATTGGAATGCCATAGATTTTGTAGATAGCACTGTGTTGCTGCCGTTAACCGTGGGAAATGGTTGTCTCAACCAAATTCAACAGGAATTTCACTCGCATTTCATTCAAAGTACTGTGGAGATATTTTCATGCATAACCCCAGCAAAGACGGACTTTGACACCACAGAAATTCAAATATAGATGATTAGTTTTTGGCACACACATACGCAGGCAGGGCTCGGCAGACAGAAGTGAAACTTTTTGATGCAAAAATGATGACAACGCGATTCTATCAGATTGAAATATACAAATAGAGCTCATCGTTTTGCCGGCGCTGACTGTCTTCATTCTGTTTCCTTTGCAGCCGATGAAGCTGGGGGAACACCTAAACAGCCTGCTACTCAACATGTGTGATGATGTTACACTGAGTCGAATGTCGCTGCGCACGGTGCTGGACATCTGCAGCAAGCACATCCGAAACTCCAGCTGTGACCCTCCCTTCTCCTACATCAGAAAGCTGGTCCGGTTGGTGCTGGGCAGCCTCTCTCAGGTATTCATGTAATTCTGATATTCGAGTGTTAGATTGCTGCAGATAATGGGGGCTCGTGCTGATGGAACTTGATTGGATCACTCCAAGTTCGGGTTCTTATCGCTCTCTGGCATGTGTTCTTTTTCCCCCCCACCCTTGCTCCTCTGTTCCTGGGCCCTTACTATAACTCTCTGCACCTTTTTATCAGCTGGATGGCCTGCTGACAGACAGAGAGTCGCTTCCTGAGCGGAGTAAGGAGATCCGAGAAAGGCTGAGGGGCAAAGGCTTGCCTTCTGGTAAGATGAGCTGCACTGACAGACACTAAACTCAACTGCAGCCGTATTTTTGTCGTCCAAAAACATTTTCCATGGCACGGAGAGTCATTCATTTATCATAATTCTCACAGTGTCGTTGACATGAGAGACCTCACATCATC
Organism: Leuresthes tenuis; assembly: GCF_036924035.1. Taxonomy (NCBI): domain Eukaryota; kingdom Metazoa; phylum Chordata; class Actinopteri; order Atheriniformes; family Atherinopsidae; genus Leuresthes; species Leuresthes tenuis. The sequence continues at coordinate 15,520,249 of NW_027325373.1, forward strand.
AGTCCTCTGACAGATGATGTGAGTAATGCTGGTCACAAGTCAGATCTGCTGTACAGACGATGTGTTGACATTTATCTCAGTTTACATCACATCATTTATCCCTCGCGTTACTTTTCATGAAGACGGCTCCTTTTAAAGATACTGAAAGTTTACGTGTGAAAAAAGAATCTGAAAAACAAAAATCCGATTTGAATCCAAGTTGTCCTCGGCTTTGGAGCCATTTATCAACATCCTCGCTTTCTGAGTTTCGGAAAAGGGGAAAAAAAAAAAAAAAAGTATCCAAGAAACTACACACTACAACCTCAAATTCAGATTAAATGAAAGGAAAATATGACCAAATCTTCCCAGTGGTTTCTGAAAGAACTTCGGCATTTCTCCATGCCATGGAAAGGGGAGCTAAGCACAGCCACGGCTGTCGCTCCGATTATGTAAGAACGGCATGGGAGCGATTACAGATGCATATTTCTGAGTCACCAGTGAAGCTGCTGCTTTGCTGTTTGTATCGGTGCTTTGTCTCCCTGGCTGAGCAGCGGCCAGCCCTAGGGAAAGTACATGCAAAGAGTCCCCGAAGCATCTTTCATTTCCCAGTGGTTTAAAGTTGTAGTAGCTGCTCGAATATTTTCTTTTCTCTCTCTCTTTTTTCTTCTCCAAATTGATCCAGTCTGTCCATAGAACAGCGACACCGCGGTGGTATTAGCTTGAAAAGGGTAATTAAGAGCAGACCTCTTTGCGATGTGTACATGTCAGGTCTGTGATTGGCTGCCAGCCTGCTTTGGGTGCGCCCAGCCTCTCAGCTTGGGAAGGCCCCGGCCTACTTGTGTAGCGGACGGATGAATAGATGAAAAATAAGACATCCTTCTGGGAAAAAAAAAATGTGTTCTTTTCCTCAGTTTCAGCACAGTCAAGTACTTGTGAGTTTCCCTGAACTCTCGGAACATAGTCTGACTATCTTTGATGTGTTTCCAGCCAGCATGTGCTTTCTAGATCAAACTAACACATGCTGCATTTTTACAGGGTTTAATGTCTGGCTCTGCTTTCATCTAGGATCTCTTTCCCTTGTTTTGGCTCTTGTTCGTGCACATTTGCTCTTTTTTTTTTTTAAATCTGTGTTTCCAAAACAAGAGTTTATACAGTCTGAGAGTTTAAGTACGACTGTCAAGAAAGGCAAACTTTTTGAATTATGGACTGAAGAGGATAAACGGTGTCCATTTATCAGTTTTAAGATAGACATGTTGATGGACTCGCTGGATTTCCAGTGGGACTGAAATGTAGATTCACATTTCTTTCTCGAAAACCATCTAAATATTTTTTGCTGTACCATTGTTGGAGATAAAAAAAATGATTTAGTTACTTACTTACTCACTTTGCTCATGAGTCGATATGATTTCTTGTTCTCAGGGAGGAGTGCCGCCCCCAGGGTTCTGGAACGCTACAGGGCCAGAACTCAGGAACAAACATCTCTTAACCGGGGCCTTAGTCGCTCCATGGGCTCGCTGCCAATCCAGGACTTGTTGAAGGGGGATGAGGGTGCTGCCCCACAGTATCCCCCGTCCGATTATCACACAAACTCTGAATCCCCCACAGAACTCTACCCTAAACCACCTTCACTCCAGTACCAGCACTCTTATCCCTATCTGCACCCGCTTCACCCCCAACAAAAGGGCCGGCCGGTGGAACTGGACCGTAGGTCTTTAGCTTTCTACAGCGCAGAGCTGGGGCCAAGTCAGGCCAGGAAGACATGGGCCTCCTCTGTGGATTTAGCTTGCATTGACCCAGAGGCCCTTCGTTTTGGAGCTTTGGAGGATGCTCGGAGAGGCAGCACTGCCTTAAGTACTCACTCGGTAGGCAGGCATAAATCACCTTTGCTGGCGTCTCGGGAGAGAGATTCTCACTATTCTGAGTTTGGTGGGCTGAAGAATAGGAGGCAGTATCACTTCTCGGCCCTGTCCGTCGGCTCGGGTCTCGCTGGCGCTTATGACAAGATCAAGGATAGACAGAGAAAACTTCAAGTGTTCCGAAAGGCTGTGGATGGTGAGTAATGATTTTTATTTCAGTGTTTCGTGTTGATCATGTGTGTTTATGCTGGGGAAGCTCAGTGGTATAATGTTCTGCTTGTCAAGAACTGGACCGTTGATATGCACAGCATATGTAGCGGGATAGAAAATCCCAGCCATTTATGCGTTAGGCTGTTGGCTTCGATCACACACGAACAGCTCAAGTGGCAAACGTGACAGTGACAATCTAAAAACCACATAACCCGGTTTGGCTGCTTCAGACAGACCGGCTGTCTTTTGTTTCCTACCTTTTTTGTAAACCCTCATTGCAACACGTCCCACGTAGCAAATGCCTTCTCATTAGCGGTGAATTATGAATCGTGGTGACACTTCTGAACTTGGTCCTGGCATTCTCTCACTGACCCAGCTTTGGCATTGCAAGGCATGGAATAAATCAAACTGGGCGGTCCAGTGGATTTATCCGACCATCTGTCCATTACCTTCCACTCACGTCTTCTGAGAGGTTTTGTTGTGATCGCAGTAGTATCGTATGAGCAGCTAGACACTTGGACTGCTTATTGCTTGTGTGTCTGAGTGTAACTACCATGTGGGCTGAGTGCTGGGTGCTGGCTCGAATGAAGTATCATTGGTGGTGGCTGGGCAGCAGTGTTTAGACAGAATGAATGAGTCACGAGTACAAAGGTTGCCAAATGGTTGATACTAATTACAGGCCAGCTGGATTCTAGCGTGCTGCTAACTGTCACAAATATTATATATATATCTATACATATACAGAGATTCTCTATTTTCTTTTACATATCGGGGAAGACGTACAGATAAATGAGTGCCTGTGCGTGCAAAACAGTTAATTATGTACAGTTTTAAGAGAGAAATAGTTCATTTACTTTGGCTTTTATTTCCTTGCAGTCTGTACGAACCCAAGATGATTAATGTCTCGTCAGCATCTTTGTCTTTATTGATAAAAAAAAAATCTATACCAGCATTTCAGGCCCGCAACTCTTTACAGAGAAAGTTTGGACGGTATTTTACCACTTTGTGATGAAAGTGAAAGTCCCGCAGCACGCAGAAGACGTTGCGGCGTTGAAGTTACCGAGCGCAGGCTTGTTTCAGGGGCTGTTTTCTCCCATTCTTCCTGCAAACGAACGGCATGGTGTTCAACATTATGGGCTGGTTTTTGTTGCGTTCCTAAAACCTTCGGCGCATTCTCCTCTTCTTCTTCTTCTTCTTCTTCTTCTTCTTCTTCTTGTTCGGCCGTGTCTTCGTGACGAGCGCAAAGTGTGGTTTCGGATAGCTTCGTATCTCTTGGAGAGATGTCGTCTTGAAGGCAGCATATGTCGCATCAGTGCTGCATCCCAGAAGTGTCATTCCAAAACAGTCTGGTTCTTTTCGTCCTTGGTCCACGGCACATTCATTGTTTCCAAAAATAAAAAAAATATCCAGAATGCTGATTGGTCTGACCACACCACACACATTTAACCGTGTTATGGTCCGTTCCTGATGCCTCCGAGCCCAGAGAAGGCGATGCAACTCCTGGACAACAGTAACAGAAGTTTTCTCCATTTTATACAGTAAAATTTGAAGTGGCATTCGTGAACACAGCTCTGTATTGTTGTGTTTTTGGAAGTTTTCTGTCAGTAATCTGCTGTCCGTGTGGTTGTATCAGCTGTTGATGTCTGATGGAGAACGGGGGTGTCCTAGCCCTTTATGCACTGAAAGCCTTCCAGTTATTTCTTCAATTATTTATTGATATTATTCATTGTAAAGGGAAACACGAGGTCTTCTGGGCATCTTTGCTCCTCAAATATCTCCTAATTTGCGTCCTCCATATTCACCCAACTTGTTCGGGTTTGGAGTTGCAATGCATACTCTCAGGGTGTTACTGACCTGGGAGAAAAAAAGTCTTTGCACAATCACACGCTTTGCCAGAGCACACACACAACACAATTGTTTAGCTCCTCAGTAGTCAGACCCAAGAGCTTTATGTTTCCCCCTTATGAGCTTATTGCATTCTTAGTAAAATCTCCATAGGCAAGCTAGTTTTATACAAGACTCACATGTGGCTACATGGGTTTTCAAGCCACCTGGGGAGGGGCGTAAAAGGTTGGCTGACTTCACATAATAAACCACTGTCCTCTACCTTTTCTTCCCTTTCCTCGTCTCAGTGTTCCTCCCGACTCCCTAATCTCCAGCTGCTTGCAGCCTCATTGCTTTTCTGGCAGCTATTTTTAACGCTGACCGAGCCACCGACCAAGAATTCTTTTCCTCGTCTGTGGCTTTTCATCCCAGTGAAGCCAGCTTGTCTTTCCTTCCCCATTGCGTTTTATTGACTGTAATTGGAGGTTTTTTTGATTTCATACGACAGTAAAAAGAAAGGAGTTTATCATCTCTGGGAGATCGAGACAGTAACTACTGGTGGTCCCCCAGTTCAGTCAGTCTCTATGTGCTGTTATGAGCACCAGTTTGGAGAAATGGGTACAGAAATGTTGATTTCTTACAATTAATGTCCTGAGACTCTATAACTCTTGCACAACTCTGCTGCTACTGCCAGTTACAGGCTGGTTTAACTTAAGAACCTCCGAAGAACCAGTTTGCTTTTTTAAATCCGCTGGAGAACACTCACATTATCGTTTCGTTACGTCACTGTAAATGTGTTTTCCATCCCCAGTTGTACGTTGCTTGAACCTCCATCATGTCTCCTTGAATATATGTAAAGCACCACATGACGGGGAGACGGTTTATCTTCTTAATAAACGGTTTGTCTCATTTTCACTGCAACTCCATGTCGTAACATCCCCAACTTGTATTTAAAATCAATGTTACAAACAGAGGTTTTGCAACAACCTTTGCATTATGAATCATAAACACTGCTCTGTGAGGGATTTATAAATGCCAGCTGACTTTGGTAGACATTGAACCAGGTTTATGAAAACAGAAAATAATGCAAAACATCAAACAGCAGGAAAACAAGCTGTTTAATACTTCTTCTCATGCTGCTTCATCAGTTTCATTCCCAGGTTCATCATCCATGAACTGGATGAGACGCACTATAATTTGTTACACCTCCAGCCCCTGCCGGGTTGTCCTTAAATGTCGCTGATACTGCCCTGGAAATGGTTTTCAGGGTCATGGTCCAGTCGGAAGTGCTGAAAGTGTTCCTGCCCGTTTAGAGTATGAAAGCGTGTATTTAAAGAGCGCTTGGCTGTCTGTTCGGTGTGAGGAGAGCGTTCGCTTGGAGCCGACGTCAAAACGGTGCCCGAACTTTTGCTCGCGCTACAATCCCGGTTAAATTGTTCTGGTCAATAAAGAAAAAGTAGGTTCAAACTGTGAGAATGAATAAATGTCACAGAACTGTAGTTGACGGGGGGGAAAACGATGATGGCGACGCTATTCAAGCACTATCCACTTGGCAGAGACCTCCTTGTCTTTTTCCTTCTTTCTCCGACCTTTTTCTGTTCTTTTCTGCAGGAAAGGGATGGCACAGCAGTGGTCAGTGGCCTCCGGTTCCACAGAGCTAAACGCCGCTTCTCTTGCTTCTCTGTATGTGCAAGTGTTGGTGTCACGTGCATGTCTGTGTGTGCAGGGGCATATTTCTACCTGGTCCCCTCCCATCTCATCGAATGCATAGGAAACCCCCCCCCCGCTGCCCTTTTTTCGGTGCCAAGGTGCTTCCATCCTCAATGAGTGTAAACTTTCCTCGCAGACCTAGGAGCTGTAATTGGAGTCATGTGTTGGAGATGAGGGAATTCCTAACATTATTGGACTTTTCCGGCTCTTGGCAGCAGGTCATGTGGCTTTGGGCTGAGGCAGGTCTGGTGTGGACTCCAACACCAGAGTGCCGCTCATCGGGAAAGCATAAACTCTTACATTTTTCAGGATTATATTACAGAGCGATACATTTACAATTTCTACAGAAGGAAGGAGTGTAAAGCACTTCAGGTTGCTTTCACGAAACCAGCATCCATTTGGGTTGTCTTTTGTCCCTAGGGCAACAAGACTTAAAATACTCCTAAAGAATGAAACGCTGGTTTCAGGTTGAGATGGAATTTCTCTGAATGTGCTTTATTGATACGAGGGTTTATCATATCTGAATGAAAAACTTTAATCTTAAAGGTCCTCCATGAGCCATATTCATAACAGCTTTTTCATAGTTTTTCACACTGTGTGGGGCACCACCTGCCAGCTGGGGACCGTTATATGGATATTCCCAGGTGCCCCGCCTTCCTTTCCTGGGATTTCTCAGCAACCTGTTGACTGTGTTTCCACAGCGTAAGAAAAATTCTCTGTCGACTTGAGATTAATGCCATCTCTGCTATCTCCAGAGAGCTCACTAAACTTTCTCAGGGGAAGTCTTTTGAATCCTGAGGATAGGTGAAATGCTTTTTCAGAGCAAGATATGTTGAATGACCCTAAATAAACATTTGCAGAGATTAACTGTTCTCGGGAGATAAATGGGTTTCACAATGCTTTTTCTTCTGCATTGTGTTCCTCACTTCACCCATTGGGTTTTTTTTTCAAAAGTTCCTCACAAAACCGGGTTCCATCAGTGTTTGGCGTGCGAACGCATGTGTGGGCAACTGCATGTACTGTTTGTCTAATTCTGAGTTTGTCACCGCATGGGTTAAGTTGCTGTAAAGTGCACAAGAGATTAACTCTCTCACTACCTTTTCAACAGAGATGACATTGTGTGAAGGGAAGTCATGACTCACCGGCTAGTGGAAGATGGAACACTATTCTGAGTGATGGTCTGACCAGTCCCTCTGCCTCTTTGTAGCATTTTAGTTGCCGCCGGGCCACAATGCTTCTTTTTTTTCTATTTTTTTTAAAGCTAAACTGTTTACTGAGGACGTACGGAATTACAAAGAGAAGACAGATCGACCGTGTTGTGAAACTGAGCTGAAATTCCTGAGCAGAGGCCGGAGAATGATGTTCATTTAAGTTATGTAGCTGATACTGAGGAGCAAGACTTTCAAGTTCTGTTTACTTGGCTGAAAAACACATGAGTCACACGTTAAGGCGGACACCAGAGTAAGGGTTAGGGTATTTTTTTGAACCTCCGAATTGTACGTCATCGTTGCTTTTGTGAAGCAATTTTCAAACAAAATGAAGAATTACTAGATAATTGTGTTGAGCTGGTCTGTGCTTGTTGTGATTCTACCAGTCGAGCGAGACAGATAACGCCCTCGATTTAAAAAATAAAAAAACTCACCAACCTGACGGGGGAGGGGGGGGTAAATCTGCACTCGTGGTAAATCTGCTTTCCTAAGGAGCTACATGTGCTTTTCATCTGTAGTGTTTACCAACAGCATGACTAATACTTTCTTTGTATGTGTCATTGTACTCGCTTGGTGTCAGACGGTCTAAATATGTTTTTGGAGAAATCTCTTTAAAAAGAAAACGGCAGTCAAAGTCCCTGTAATTAAGAAGAAAAAAAAAAGTAATGCGACTTTTCGGTACAGATGTGTGTGGGAGGACATTGAAAACAATGTTTTTTTGTTGTTTTTTTTTTTAAATGATGCGCTCTCTCTGCTCTCAGAACCTGTCCACATCCACCAAAGGCACCACAGTGATTACAGCTCATCCAGTGAAAGCCCCTCACTGACCTCCTCTGACCCAGACTACAGACTCGGTAAGATATACACAATTGTCTACTCGTGTAGTGCGATTTTATGTGTGCAGACCCTTAGATGCCGCACACCTGCGAGGTATCATGGTCATGTCCACACAACAGGAGCAATAACATCCCAATAAAACCGGACAGAAGTGAGATATACCGACAATAGTGCCGATATTCTCTATGTGTGACGTTGGCGGTGGCCGACGCACCATCTTATCTTAGCAGGTGTTAAAACAGAGCTCAACCTTCTGGGTAAATTTCTTAGCATCATAATAAAGAGGTAAGAGCTGTTAGAACTCCAAAATATCCAAAACTGAAAGAAAGCTACAGAAGAAGGAGCTCAAGACTGAGGTCATTTTTCTGTAGTTCACAATCTAAATTAAATGAATACATTTTTTCTCCCATTTGAGAGACTACGTTCATCTGTTATCTCTACAGTTGTCTTCATCACTATCACAGGCTCATATTCTACATCCTCTTTAGATGGGATAGCTTTATATTTGACTACTGGTTGCATTTGTTTATTAGGAGTTGTGTCTATTGTACCATTTATTACTGTAAGTTGATGGTGATCTTTCTTTATGCAGCGCTGATCAGAGGGTTTTTCACCAATTCTGAGCAACACTGTCTCTACATGTTGATCAGCCCCATTCGGGTTGATTCACATCACTGCTGACTGAGTAATGAAATAGATTCAATTAGGACACACGACTAAGGAACGATAGTTGTCTTCTCCACTGACAGCTGTGTGCTGTACGGCTCAAAGTCAGATTCTCTGGTGTCTTAAGGCCGAGTAACAGAGAGAAAACTCTCAGGCTTGACATAGTTCAGTAAACTGCTTTAACTTGATTTAAAGGAAGCACAGCGCCCTGTTCTCAGGTTACTCTCAGGTTCAAGAGTCATTTACTTGCTGGATGTTGCAAATTACATCATGACCTCTGCGATGTTGCACAAGACAGTTGTAAAGTGTGGGAAAGTCTGCAGGGTAGTTTCTGTCGAGAGACCCGATTCACTCAAATCTTCTGGAGGCAGAAAGAAGAGAAGGTTTCACAATGAATTTAGTTCAGGTGACCAAACACCCTGGCACCCAGTAATCCTATGGTGAAAAACACAGGTCAACCCTGTTGGGCCATCATTGTCTATCTTTATTTATCTTTATAAGGCCAAAAAGAAAAAAACACACTTACTGCTTTTAATACAGTCGCCACGAGGGGCTGCGCCCAAGGGTGACATTCAACCAACCGCTGAAGTATTATTAAGTGATTTTTTTTTGGCCCTTTGTACACACTGCAGGGCAGCAGAGATTGAATTTGTGATGCTGGCTTTACGCAGAACTACGCTTCTGCTCAAACATGTTCACGCAGGTTCATTCAGAGCACCTCGTGGGTGTCTGCACCTGGCTGGGATGTGTTCGATCATGTAGCTGAACGTGCTTCTTAGTGTTTACGTGCGCGTCTGATATTCTCGTGTCTCTTCCAGCTAAGAAACCTGGCGAGGTGACGAGGTTCGGCTCCCAGCTGGCGCTTTCATCCGAGCTTGATCCTCTGTCACTGACGAGTCACAACACACACCGACACAGGTAACAAACACACCATGTATACAACAGGCGTTTTCTCTCCTGACTCATCTCCCTCAGGCTTCTACTGCATGGTGTGCCTCGACTCAGCGTACAAAGTTATGCCCTCTGATTCGTCTTGGTAGCTTCTTGCAGTGTGAAAATGCTTTGATACGCAAAAAACGTCCTCATTTAGCCTGTAGAAATGTGTGTCTAGCTGTGGGAAAGGATGCATTTGGCATTATCTTGGAGGGAACAGGACTGCGTGCTGCAGAGCTTCCCTCAGCTCTGTGAAGAAAAGAAGGAACCAGTTGTAAATCTGTCCACTCAGCTTATCAACCATGCTCTCATATTCAAAGCATTCCAATGCACACAGATTTATTTCTGATAACAAAGCGTGGTGCGAGTTTGAGCCAGGCGTCTAGCGCCACTCCAGATCCACGAATGATATGCGCCCAGATGATCATTTTCTCCCTACAAATTAGTGTTGTGCAGTGTTTGCATTTCATCCTTTGATATCGCCTCGTTTCACTTGGAACCTCGACTCTTTACAATGTAAAACTGAGTTTGAGCCATAACATGCAGTGGAAAAACGGCATCAGTTTACCCACATCTCATTCTGTTCCAGTATAATTTCCATCCATCCATTTTCTACACCGGCTTCATCCCATTTAGGGTCGAGGGGCGCTGGAGCCTATTCCAGCTGGTATTGGATGAGAGGTGTGATTACACCATGGATAGATTGCCCCAACAGCCAATTAAGAATTGCCAATTAACTGAACACCTCTTTGGACTTTTGGGGGCGGGAAACCTACTCAGTCACATGCAAATTATAAACAAAAATGTCCCAGCCAGCCAGCAGATTTGAACCAGGAACTTTCTTGTTATGAGTCACCGTTAAATGTACCGTTGAATTACTGTAAAAGTCGACTTTAAGGGAGAGACATATTTGAATCATATCTGTTCTTTTTCCCCCTCCATTTTAAACCAAAACATTTCTATATTAAATGCACTGGTTATGTGTACCCCTAACAGATTATTAAGACTATAATGGCTGTACAAGCTGTCTGCTTCTGGCAGAGCTGGGGCATATTTAAATGTGATGTCATGATCTGTTTGATGAGTGAGTTGGCAATTGCATAAATGCCTGCCAACATACATAGAGGCATCTTTGCCTTGAATAAATGCGCTGGTATGCGTTCGGGATCTTCACTACAAATCCTCCACTTAGCAGGAAAGCTGCAGACAAAGTTGTCCTGTTTGGTCCTCTGCGCCACACACACACACACACACACACAGCTGCTGTTGCACAGCAGGGTCAGCTCCATGCTTCACTAATGAGGTCATCTAATGTGACATCCACATTCAGCATTGCCAGTCTCTCTAATCTCTGGCATTACCGACCTGAACTGCCTGCTGTTTCTATGCCTGCTCTCGGAGAAACCACGCTTCCAGCCTGTCCCTATGCGCCGAGCTCGATGCTAAGAGCTAACAAAGCGCTGACACGCAGACATTTACAGGTGGCGCACATTAAACGGCAGACTGCCGCAGTTAACAGTTGTTCTCCTGTAGGCTAAATGAGGGGACAGCTGATGAAGGGCTGGTTGGAGCCGAGTTGCTCCTCCAGAGGCAGGAGGAGGAGGTGCAGCGGCTCCAGGCGCACCTCGCCAACAGGCTGTCCAGGGCCAACCTCTACCCGGTAGAGGAGCCTCTCGTCGCACCTCACGCTTCACTGCTCGACCTTCAAGACCCTCTCTACACCACTTCTGTATCGCTCCGCAAAAACAAGGTTTGTGACTCAGCATCCAAAGATGTGCAAATGTGGTGAGACTGGAATCTGCCATAATGACAGTCGTTGGGATAATCAGTTGTTTCTCTTTTTTTTTTTTTTTTGACACCATAAAATGTTCAGGCGCACGCCATGAGAAGGTTCATGAAAAGATCTTTTCACTGCAGTAACAGCTCTGCAGATGCAAAGACACTTTTTGCGTGTTTATATTGCAATGGCCGATGATGAACGGACATTTTTTTTTGGCAACACACTTGTTGATGTGGTGCTCATGCGATGCTGTGAAAATGCAAAATGCTGACTGCGAGGCTTGAGTCATTTCAGCTCCGCCATGGTAATTAAAAATGAGTCCAATGAGGAATTTTTACGATATGGTCCTATTTACCCCACCTACTATCGCAAATTGTGCGAAAGCGTTAACGCAAGAGGAAAATGTCGGAACAAATCGACCAATGTTGGCAGCAAACCTCATATACTTGAGATTATTATATTTCTGATAGATTTATTGTACCTCCAAGTATGTGGGGGGGGGGGTTTCTCTCATCTTTGTGGTATATATAATAGATGTAATTTAGGATGTGGGGGTGACCAGTTGGAAACTTGTGCTGAGGCTTGATTGCAGAAAACCAGAAAAATATGATGTATGTGACTGCTTTGGGGTGGGAAAGGCAGTTGTCAAAAAGCCTGGAGTTCAAATTATTAAATTAAATAAATTCTCTCTGTGACTTTTACCTTTTCTGTTGACACTAGTGGCAGAACTTTCATGGACCGGAGTTTGTGAAGCTGGCCAGTGAACCCTGCATTGCCCTGTCCGTGCCCTCTTCAATAATGGTGAGACGAAGTCTGCAAAACCCCAAGCCCGTGTTTTCTCTTTGCCGTGTTTCCAAATGTGTAAATCGTTCTTTTTCTCCCTTAACACAAGAAACGCGGGAAGGCGGACGAAGTGCAGAGGAAGGTGGGCGTGGCGCTGCTGAATGGCCAAAATCTGGAGTTGAGCTGTGATATCAAGGCGGTGTGTAAAGATGTTCTTGATATGGTGGTTGCCCACGTCGGGCTTGTGGAGCACCATCTGTTCGGCCTTGCCTGCCTCAGAGGTAATGTTTCTGTAGGTCAGGTACCTGGAAGGATCAGTCATTTATATCTGTTTACCTATCTGTGACTCATATTGTCAATTAATTTACTTTGTTAGATTAATCAGATTTTCAGTTGACCCTTCTTCTAGCTCAGATATGAAGAGTTTCTCATATATTGTCAGCGTCTTATTAATGGGACAAAGCGTACAGAATGCCACCCTGACTTAACTGACTGGTTCCTCTTCACTCTTATCCCCTTATTCCACCTGCTTCTAAAACCCACACAGAAAATGAGTTTTTCTTTGTTGATCCTGATGCCAAACTCACCAAAGTAGCCCCAGAGGGGTGGAAGGAGGATCCCAAGAAAAGAAGATCCGACGTGCCTTTTAACCTTTTCTTGCGCATCAAATTCTTCCTCGACGATGTCAACCTTATACAGTAAGTTCAAGTTTTGGTAATGAGCTAAAAATCTACAGGAACGACGGACCACTGCGTTGGCACATGGTCACATGTAAGGCAACCCAAAATCCGTCCGAGCTCTTCTTTTTCTGTGCATAATAGGCATGCTATGACCAAACACCAATACTACCTACAGCTGAGGAAGGATATCTTGGAGGAAAGAATCCGCTGCAACACAGAAAACGCCATGCTGCTGGCTTCACTGGCACTGCAGGCTGAATTTGGCGACTACCAACCTGAGGTGCCAAATCTTTTTTTTTTCGAGTATATCAGTAAACTTGCACTATAGATTTGAAATTTGAAATTAATCTTATGATTTGACTGTGGTTTCTTTAAAAATGAATGACACGGCAAGTTGATTTTAAAAGAAATTTGCTGTTAATCTCTGTGTTGCAGCTTCATGGGAAGACCTATTTCAGATTGGAGCACTACCTGCCGGTGTCTGTCCTGGATAAGGTGGACCAGACGACCCTTAGGGAAGAACTGCCGAAACTTCACAGCAACTACTACGGAGCATCAGACTCTGAGGCCGAGCTTGAGTTCCTGAAGGTTAGAGAGAGAGAGGAATGTGTAGAGTTGAGATCTCTATTTTTGTTGCAGTAAATTGTCCTTACGGTACTTATCTTATGAGAAGAATGGGGGTTGTTTTGTGCTTGGGAGAAAGTAATGGGTTTAAATTTATGTTTGACAGCAAAAAAATAAATAAATCATGTCCTTCCACTCCATCTTATTTTGTCTTTGGTTATTTTTCTTAAAGTTTTAAGCTCATGGACTGAAAAAAAGTGCTTAATTTCTCTGAAAATGTTACTACTTTGTAGATAATAAGGGAAAAATCTGTGGGTTTTGATATTGGATAACTGACCAGCAAGAAATTAAGTCCTGTTTTCCATATGAAAAGGTCAGTTAATCTGTTCAAATGTGCATGTTAAAACTCATCAGCGTCCCCGTTTACTGCCTCAGTACTGTGGCTTTTGAAAAGTTAAGAACACATGATGTTTGTTTAAAAGGTGAGCCAGAGGTTGACCGAGTATGGAGTCCATTTCCATCGAGTGCTTCCTGAGAAGAGATCTCAGACGGGCATCATGCTGGGTGTCTACTCCAAGGGGGTGCTCATTTTTGAAGTCCTTAATGGAAATCGCACGCCAGTACTAAGGTTCCCCTGGAGGGAGACCAAGAAGATTTCCTTTACGGTATGCACCTGACTCTTCATTATCGGAGATATCGCAGTTGTTTTATTTGATCTTTTCCACTGCAGATTAACTCCGATGACCCTGACTTTCTTTTGTGCTTTAATCGTTCTTAAGAAAAAGAAGATTTGCCTTCAGAACACATCAGATGGGATTAAGCACCTCTTTCAGACAGACAGCAACAAGACGTGTCAGTATCTGCTGCAGCTGTGCTCCGATCAGCACAAGTTCCACCTGCAGATGAAGGCCCGCCAGAACAACCAGGAGCTGCAGGATTTAGGTACAGGAGACGTGAGCAGCCCTGCGGCTCCAGTATCAAACCGATTTGGAGAGCTGAAGTTTTATATATTCTTTAAAGAGGTGGACTGTCACAGAAACCTTTTGCTTTGTTTTAAACAAAGCTTGAAATTAACACGATGGTATTTATATAAAAGAGCACCCTGATGCGTGATCATTAGCTATCCAGGTCAGCTCTTTAGCTCTTTCTATATAACTGAAAAAACACACCGATACTAACTGTTCATTTATTTTGTGACTTTCATGTACCTGCTCACCAGAGAACTGCCCCTTGAGCAGTTTGCAGTATTCTCTCGATCCTCGGAGCGGAGATGCCACAGGGAGGTCGGTGAGCTCAGGCAGTCTGGCCCCGAGCTTGTCGACGCGCTCCAACCCAGACCACCTGAAGAGGATCTCCTACTCAGAGGTGGCCCTCAACAAGGCGCCGTCGGGCTCCATATTAGTCCAAGATGATTTCCACTTTCCAGGTTTCAATCCAGTAGCCTCCGCCGTCCTTTCCAATCCACGAATAATGAGTCGCTCCCACCACAACCTCGCGCAGATGCCAGAGTCTCCTGAGCGCCAGATGACGGAGTCGCATCGTGGCCAGTCACACGGCAGAATGACCCAACCACAGTTCAACCAAGTCGCCTCGCACTTCCAGCAACATCAGCGAGCCAGCTCAGACACGGACTCCATTTCCCACCAACACGACAAGTGAGTGGAGGGAGAAAAAGCTCTTGTTCCCCTCAGAGTTGAGTCTTCTCAGGCTAATATCCTGTTTTCACCCTCTCAGGTCACTCACTGCAGTATCCCACAGCAGTCCAGCCTGGCGCCTCAGCAAGTCTAAAAAAGAATCGGACTCTTCTACCACAGAGGATGCTGGCCAAGCATACGTAGTTGGTAAGGAAACTGGCCTGTCTAGGGTGGTAGTGAGTAGTTCTACTCTATGGGTGCTGTGCCGACCTAACAAGGAGCCATTAAAAAGTCAGCATGGCAGCCATCTATTAGATGTCTTGGCTGCAATGAACTGACATTAGAGCTGGCTATAAGATGACAAGAAAGCAGGATAAGCAATACCTGATTAATTTGGTATTGTGTTAAATGCTTTTGCTTGTAATACTGCAGCAGTGGCTCCAAAACTGAAGAGAATAAAGGGGCAGATAATGTAGAGAACCAGTTGTTGGCCTCGCTGATCACTTGTGGTCTGTTCACAGGTGTCAGTATGCACAGTTCCTCTGGATCGCCTTCAACCCCAGCCTCTGTTAATGGTATGTATGTGTCCACAGATGAATTAGAACGGTTTGTCCTCGCTTTTGTTTAAAGTGGGACGTCAAAAATGAAGGAAATGCCCACCTGCAACCCACCCATTTCATTTAGTCCTTATACCTGCTGAACCATATTCTCTGTGTTTGTAAAGTCTGGATAAACAAACCAGAAATAAGTCCCAGTCCCATAGCGTAACATAACATAATGATTGAGTGTTTGTCCTCTTTGTGCTGCTGGTTCGCGGACCTTTAATTTGGCCCCGGTGCCACCATTTAATAGCTTCATGCTTGGCACTGAACTCTTTTCCTTTCATCCCAGTTCAGCCAATATTTTCAGATGGTGCATAGGAGGGAGCTCCCTCTGTACCTGCCAGTACAGATTATCCATTATCCAGTTCTGACACATTAATGCTCTTAGAGTAGCCTGCTGTTACGTAATTACAAAAGGCGCATCGGTCAGAGAGTACGGGAGGAACTGGCATCTGAGAATGGAATGTGTGTTTGTGATTGAGCAGATTCACTGAAGAAAAGGCTCAATGAGCTGCCATCTCCAGAGAGAGAAATGACAACGGTAAAGCTGAAGAAAGATGTGAAATACGGACTGGGTAAGCATGCATATCGATTTTCATTAAAGAAAAACTCAATTTCACGCTATCCTACTGCCGCTTCTCAGCTGAGTTGGCAAGACGTGCGAGTTCAGTCAAACTAAGAAAATTAGGGTTATAGATTAGGGAGAACGATCAAGCTGTTACTTCTGTGGGGTTATTTCTCTTGTAGTTGTTCCACATCTCATGAACCTGGTCGTATCTGTTCCATTTATGTGTATTCTAGGGTTTCAGGTTGTAGGAGGTGAGAACGCCGAGCGAACAGACCTCTGTACTATCATTAGCTCCATCACTCCTGGGGGTCCTGCTGATATCAATGGCTGCCTCAAACCTGGTAGGCTCGCATTTTGTTTCACTCCACAAGTAGATTCTGATGTTTTAGATGCCTGCTTTGGTGATGATTATCACTTTGCTTTGTTGTGGGAGTAACCGTGGCGATGTTTGATTCAGGCGACCGCTTGATCTCTGTGAACAATTTAAACCTGGAGGGATTCTCTCACACCACCACGGTCGATATCCTTCAAAATGCTCCTGATGACGTCACTCTGATTGTGTCGCAGCCCAAAGAAAGACTTTACAAAGGTAAACATAAGGATATGAATGTTTTTTTTTGGAGCTCTATGTGGTCATTTCCTGTAATTGTAAACTTTTCTTCTTTTTCTTCATTTTGACAGAATCTTCCTCTGAACATGCTCCCGACCAGCTTAACTCTTCATTTAAGTCGCTTAACTCGGCTCAGAGATGTGAACTCGACTTCGACACCTCATCAGAGGAACATCCGGTAACGGGAAGCCCCAGCCCTCCTCTCCTCAGAGCTGGCTCGGCATCATCTGCCTCCTCCTCCGTTCACAAGCACACCAGCGGCAGCTCTCAGGACTCCAGGATAGCCAGTGTTGCTAAAATAAGCCAACCCCCTCCTAATGGACTTCAGCAGTGCCTGGAAAGAGTCACAGCTGCTGCCACAGTTGCAACCATTGCGCAGCATCATGGGCCAGAACCAAACGCGGGTTTGGATCCTGCACCACCGGCTCTGCCGCCTAAAACCAGAAAAGCTAAAGTTTTAGAAGTTCCCAAAGTTTCTGAGCATTCTGACTGGGGAGACTCAGACATGGATGAGGAGACTTATTCCAGTGGTCAAGATAAACTGAAGGTCAAAAAGGTGCGGTCTTGTGGTTATGGATTATTTGTGTGAATGGATTCTTAGCTTTTATACAGAGATCTAGAAAGTGAGATACACAGATTTCTGTTTTTTATTCTTGTGCAGCGAATGTGAATCCGGCTTCCGTTAATGGTGCAGCACATTAATGATTCTTTCTCGAACAAGCATGATGGATTCCTGTCCGATGCTTGGCACAACTAACTGCCTGGCCTTTCATTACAATTTCAATTCAGTGTCCGCACACTGCATGATATCGCTTGAATTCACCTGAATGCGTCCGCTTTTTGTCTCTCCATCGCTAAAATTCAGCTTCCTCGCTCGACCTCGATCGCTTTTTCTTTCTGCATGTTCCCGCTTGTGATAATTCGCCTTAATACCCCTGTTCTCTGTTTGCAGGAGTGCATCAAGGAAAATTTAAATGGTAATGCCCCAGTGGTCAATAGTCTCCACCCAGGAGAACTATTTGACATTGAGCTGTCCAAAAAAGACAGCGGCCTGGGCATAAGTGTCACGGTACTGTTCGGCAAGGTTTTCACCCTCTCCTTGTTTTGCCCCCTTTTCCGGCTCATCCTGTCACTGTTGTTGTGTCGTCTCTATATGTCGTTTGGTGTAACTTTCCTAACGGTGCGTGTTGGAAGAGCTTGTGGTAAAATAACTCTTTTTGCATGTCTTTCTGTCTTTTCTAATAGAAAAGATAATAAAGTCACACAGTATCCTTAGAGCCTTTTCCAGTAATGACCAAAGACTCTCTAAGAATGCCTGGTTTGTGGGTTTTCTTTGGCTTCCTAAAGTCCGTTTCGGCTGCTGATCAGCGGTGGACGGGAGTGCCACTGATCCAATTTTCCAGTTCTTGGGACATTAATTGGCGTGGATTCATTAATTTCTCAGGAACAACAACAATCATTAACCAATCACTTGACTGTGTGTCTTTAATGTGTCATATATCAATATTTTTGGTTTGAATAATTGTTGAGTATTAAGTCATCGGGATCATAAAATGAAAATATAGTAGTTGTTGGTTCACATTTACTACCAAGACCAAATTAACAAAGTGTTAACTTTTTTTTTAATCATATTTAGATTTAACCCACCAGTTATTTACATCAATAACATCACGTTGGAGGAATTTTTGCATTTACAACTGAATTATTGTTAAATGATGAATGCTTTGTTTGATCATTGTGTTCTGAATAATTAGAAAATCCAACCAAAGCACAGTGAGTAGAAGTAGCCTCACGGTTTCATCACGTGACGCTTGTTTATTGCTCAGAATCCTTTTAAAAAAAGTCAAACGCACCTCTTTGGATGTGTCAGAAGAGATTTCTGCCATTAATTGTGCTCCGAATCTGACCTGTGATCAATTCTAAGGTCAACAAACACTAAAACTTTGACTCTGCGTTTTCATTTCCAAAATTTGCCTTTAATCTAATACCCTTCAAATGCTAGTGGATCTGTTTTGTCATTATTATGTTGATGTTGATTCTTAATGTACAGAAATTAAATGCACAAGTTTGTGATCAAGACAAAACTTTTGATCATTTAGCGGTTACGTTTGGAATGGAAAAACCTCCACGTCCTCCATCAACCCCCCCCCCCCCCCCCAGTGAAAATTTTCTGATTAACTAGTTTCTCTTTAGGTTAAGACTCAGAGTTGTGTTGTTTTTCTTAGGGAGGAGTCAACACAACTGTCCGACATGGAGGCATCTACGTCAAAGGCCTTATACCAAAAGGTGCTGCTGAGCTCGATGGAAGAATTCAAAAAGGTAAATAATTGAAAGCTAATGTTACAAACGTGGAAGAAAAAAAGAAACTAAACTGAATGTGGGGACAAAATTAGTCAATTCCTCTATGCTCAGGTGATCGTGTGGTGGCTGTGAATGGAAAGACTCTGGAGGGGGCCACCCATCAGCAGGCAGTGGATGCCCTCAGAAACACGGGGCAGGTGAGGAGAGGATGTTTACAGTGCAGACAAAACCGTTCGGCAGCCTGCCAGATGGTCTCTGACGCCGTTTGAATCATGTTCTTTGTGCCACAGACAGTGCAGTTGTCACTGGAGAAAGGTCATCCGCCTGCAGACAGCACCCGCGTTCCCCTCACACCTCAGTCCACTGCGCGGCACGCCGCCGGCGACCGCGATCGGACCAAGAACAAGGAGCAGACGCTCCAGGCCAAAGAGAAACCAGAGTACAGCTTTGTCACCAACGGTGAGGCGACAACACAGCTTCACTTAGGCAGTGCGCTCAATCTGCAGCACAACACACTTTTATGCACCCCGACATGTCCAAGTACGCCGTCTGTATTTCCTCTCAGCTCAGTACAAGAAATGCTTCCTTCTCTTATCTTATCCTTACCTTATCCTATGTAAACTGTCCACGTCGACGGCAATGAAGGAAACACTCGTCAACGCTGATTATTTTAGTCAGCAAATTTTCAGCGCCGTTAGGACTGAGAGCCTTTGTTCTCACTCTGAACAAAGCAACTTGCTGTTGGTAATCTTATTTGAAGGAAAATGAGCATGTGTGCTCAAGCCATTAGCTGCACACTGGCGCTTATTTAGAGCCGAGTGGGTGGTCAGAGTGTGTTGTGCTTTCCTAGAACTCTTGTTTTTTTGTGGGACTGCTCACTGATGAGTAGCCACTGTTGCTCCCAGTTTAGAATTATTCTAGGAATATCTTTGCTCTGCTTTGCCTGGTTGATGAGATGTTCCTGTTCATTGTTTGGATCTAAAGGGTCGTTTTTGTGTGGTCAGTGGATCTCAGCGGGGAATTCTTTCCTCTATTAAATCGCACACAACGGCTGAATCCGTCTCATCAAACTCCATTTCAAATTCAAGACGTACGTCTTCATTACCTCCTGTTGTGCAAGTCGGGACAGACGCGGGTGTCAGCTGCAAGTTGACGGGTAGGCAGCGGCATGCGACCACAGGGCGGCGATTCTACTTTAGTGCCGTGACTAACCAGACCACCAGACTATGGTAACAGACTGACGATAGCATTTAAATGGCCCCAAGAACTTGTGATCCGTTTGATGACTGGATCTGTGTCTAGAATAAAGTGTGCAGCCAAGAGCAAATTTCAGTGAATGAAACAAAGTAAGAGGGGAAATAAAGTTCCTGTGGTGATGCGTGCTTTGGAGCACTTGAGTTTCAGCAGCGGGCTGAAATAAAATGAAATTATACAGTTCTTAGCGTTTAGTTTTAGCGCCTGCCAGAGGGCAACAGTTCAGAGAGATGAAGGCTTGGGTGAGGGTTTTGGGGACTCTGCTGGTGGAGGGTGAGGCGGGGGTGAGAGGGCAGTGAGCAGCCATTGATTTTCTCTGCATGCCACACCCATCGAGCCGTGTGTTGGGAGGGTCTCTGTTGCTGCCGGCGAGCATCTTTCTCTTCATGTTCCTCCTGAGCACTCGTGCAGGTTGTGTTCTAGGACAAAGTCACCTTTTTTTTTTAGACTTTTTAGCCTCGCTTTGACGCATCACAAACCGGCCAATAACACAGATGCGTGTCTTTGTCCCAACAGATAATGTGTTTGAGGTGGGCCTCCTGAAGAACACGTCCGGGCTGGGCTTCAGCTTTAGTCGGGAGGAGCACGTTCCTGACGAGCCCTCTGCCTCCAGCATGGTGAGGGTTAAAAAGCTATTCCCGGGCCAACCAGCTGCAGAGAGCGGTCGGATCAACGTGGGCGATGTCATCTTGCGGGTCAATCAAACCCGCCTCAAAGGACTCTCCCAACATGTAAGACATTTTGTGTGATTTCTGTGATCTAATTGGAAACCAAGCTGTTTGATAGCATAGTTAATTTGGTGTGCTGCTGTGGTACTTCTTGTGTACACAAAGGAGGTCATATCAGCCTTGCGAGGAACAGGACAGGAGGTGAAATTGCTCCTCTGTAGACCTGAACAAGGCGTTCTTCCTGAGATGGACACTTCGGCCTTGGTCAGTTAGTAAATAACACTTTCCTTTTGTCTTCACAACTGCGCGCGTTTCAAGACATTTATGAACGCTTATGTTTAACTTGACAATCTTCAGACACCCATGCCTTCGCCCCGAAAGGAGCCAGTAACCCCTGCAGAGCCCAGCCCCAGCTTGGGCAGGACGGCTTCTCCTCCGGGTACCAAAGGCCACAAGAAACCGGGCCCTATAGAAGAGGCCCTGGAGAGGCTGCAGCTCAAAACCCCCGGCCGACACAACAGCTACAGCGACAGTACAGATGGGGATGAGGAGGTGGAAGAAGCCTTCAGTCCGACTCTGGAACACAGCAGGCAGGCCTGGGAGCGCAGTGTTTATCAGACTCCCAGTAGCAACCTTGAGCTCGGAGGCTACGACACCATGGATCAGCTGGAGAACACCTTCCACTCAGCTTTCTATTCCCCAAACCTCTCAATGACACGGTCAGACCTCAGCAACAGGTGCGTGATCTCGAGTTTGTTTTGTTTTATTCTTAGCTCCGATATGATTTCATCTGATTTCGTCTTTGGAAATGTTTATATAGGTGTCCTTCGTCACCTGTGGCAGCTGATCTGGAGTCCTCCGCTCTGTCTGGGATGTCCTCTGCTGCTGCACCGAGCCCAGACCCCCTGCCTCCTCCAATGTCCCTACCCTTAAACTTCAGTGTGCCAGGCAACAGACAAGACATGGAGGACTTTGTCCCGGTAAGCACCGAGCAGCGGAAAAAGTTAGAAACGATAGAAAAAATAGAAAAGCGCGTAATTGGAAAATATCCTACGGAAGGATTTCAGTCAAACGTGGATCATTTTGAATTGAAATATTTTTGATAAGTCCTGTAACTTCTGTGGTTCTTTACTGTTAGGAAGTGGAGCTAAAAGTCTCTTTGATGAAGTCGGAAAAAGGCAGCCTCGGATTCACCCTCAGCAAAGGCAATGATCATGGCTGTTACATCCACGACATCGTCCAGGATCCAGCCAAAGGAGATGGAAGGCTCAGGCCTGGGGACCGAATGATCACGGTACGGCCGCCTTGTTTGTCAGTGAGTCTGTTTTATTTAAAAAGAGATTATTAAATGAAGTTTTTGATTTAAGAAACCATTATTTTTGAGAATATATAGAATACAACAACAGGTACTCTGTTTAAAGCATCCCAGCTAGTCAATAGGTTGACCTTTTGCAGATGTGTTGCATGGTGAAGAAAAGCCATTATAAGCTGTTATATTTAATGAAATGGGAAAACTCCAAAACACAGAATTTAGCATATGCAGCTTGACTCTGTGTTTTTTCTAAAATGTTTGATTGTTTCCTATGAATAGGTCAACAACACAGATGTGAGTAATATGGGCCACACTGAGGTGGTTAACCTCGTGCGTGCTGCCCCTCGAGTGGTTGACTTGGTAGTTGGGAGGGTCCTGGAGGCTCCCAAACCGCCCATAGAAGCCCATCTTCTGCCTGACCTTTGGTTCAAAAGCAACCAAGAGCCACTGGGTAAGAAACAGCCCTCAGTTAAAGAGAAACGTTTTAAATTGAGGAATTTATTTTCTACTGTTTACTGTTAAATCTGAATTTACTCCCTCACTTTTTTTTTTACTCTTGATTCTATCCTCAGGGTTGGTCTTGGATGGTGGTAGCGACAGTGTGTATGGGGTTTTATTTGTTAAAGACATCCTACAGGGTTCATTGGCCTCTGAGGAAGGAAGCCTGAGACCGCTTGACTTAATCCATTACATCAATGGCGCTCCCACCCAGGACCTGACCCTGAGCGAGAGCACAAGACTGTTGGAGCTCTCCCTCAGCGACCTCACGCTCAAGGCGACAAGGTACTCTCAACTAACAAAGACAGACATATTGCCTGGACAAAATCTACCACAGAAAGTTAAATCTATTTTTTTTGCTCTCACAGGGATGGAAAGCCTGTTCCTCCTGAGCAGAAAAGTGTCTCTTTTCTCAACAACAACATCGGCTCCAAGACGCCATCCAACATGAATGGTTCGTTTTACATCTAAAAGACGTTCGATTGTGTTTCATGAGCATTTTCTGCTTTATATATTCACAGCATTGTTTTATGTTCAAGGTTTCCTTAAAGGGGAAGACCTGAGAGATACCGAGGGTCTCGTTGCACTTTGTCCTTCAGATGTGAGTAAAGAGTTTAGACTTTCTTGTGGGCGCGCTTTGATTGACGACGACGGTTAGGAGAAGCGGGTGGGGCGTTACGATGAGTCGCAGCGGTGTGCTGTTGTGATTAAATCGCACATTTGTTCGCTGCAAATGCAGGAGGAGATCATAAAGCTGGATCTGGAGAAGCCACAGTCAGGAGGTCTGGGTTTCTCTGTAATTGGAGGGGAGAGGGGGATCTTTGTTAAGTCCATCACGCCTGGGGGAGTAGCAGAGGCCTCAGGCAAACTGCAAGTTGGAGACAGGCTGTTGAAAGTAAGAGCTGTTTGACTACTTTTTTTATTTATTTTTATTGCTCATTTAAGTTTTTCTTTGTAATTTTACTCATGTATTCCAGTCTTTTAGAGGGTCTCATATACTAAATGCTGCGAATCCGTTTTTAAACTAAGTTTCTTTGCATGTTTAAGACGATACACACGTCTCTTCAAGCGTGACTGTCCTTTCCTTGTAGGTGAATGAAGCACTAATGTCAGGCGTGTCGCACACCAAAGCTGTCACCACCATTCGGAAAGCTAAAGGCCTGGTAAATCTCATCATATCGAGACCGCTCGACCAGAACCCAAACACCTACCTGGCCTACCTGCCCATCAATTCTGACAAGTGCAACGGCAACGCGGGTAGAAACGGAAGCTTCAGTGTGCTGTTTTTAAGTTTGCTTAGTTATTCATTTAAAATGAGAGCTTAACTGGTATTTCATTTGCTGATATCTTGGTACAATCCGCTCCTATTTCTACTGCTTTCAGATTTGAGCGAGGACAGTGGAGTAAAGACTAAGTTTTGTACCCCACACAATGAGCTGAAGTCATGCCCTGCTATACCGCCGATAGGTTTGTAAACTACACAGGCCAGAGAATGCACTGAAAGTCTCAGTTTAAAGCATAAATGTTATAAAATCGTACTAAAGAAGTTTAGTTCATGAATAATGCTGTGAATGTAACGACAGATTATGAAGACGGTCCAGTGGAGCTGAAAAGAGAGACGGAACATGGCTCAGAGCTCTCTGAGGACACAGACTGTGACGGGTCGTCTTTACCCGAAGACTCGCCTATGGTACGAGCCGAAACCGAGCGAACTTTAAACGCACTTTTTCCGAAATGCTTTTCTTTTAACAAACACCGCGTTTTTTTTTTTTTTTTTAATCTACAGAGTTCCCGTAAAGTGACTTGGCACGAGGAGAGCGTTGACGATCCCAGGAATGAAAAGTATGACTTTGCTTTTTGGGATTACAGTTAAGATTACGCGGAGTAAATGTGACATTTATCCACTGCTTCCGTTGCCTCGACAGCTATCTACAGATGGGTGCTGGGCAGCCAGAGGAAGATGAAATCACTTGGGGAAGCGATGAACTGCCTATTGAAAACATGAACTTCAAATCAAATGGTAAGACTGGCTTTCTCTCACTTTTTTATTTGACTCTTTAACAGTCGAGCCCTTTTTTTTTTTTAAAGATCAATTAAATGGTAACTTGACAGGTGACGGGTGGATGGGGTATGATTCAGGGAGGGTTGAAGAGATCGATAATCTTGAATGAGGGTTTTTGAGGTGTTACGTTTGCCATTCTGAATGAAATTGGGTTTTTTCCCCTTTCCTTTTGTCTTCACACAGACGGACCAATAATCACAGAGAACGAGCTGACCTCTTTGCCCCTCGTCAAAGTTGTCCCGGATGGTCAATACACAGGAGGGAGGCTCATCACTGTGGTCCGCATGATGAGGGGCCTCCTGGAGCAGAAGGTCCCGCTGCAAGAATTTGAAGTGAGGCTCTGACTTTCAACACCTCCGAATAAAGTTGAATTCATTCATTACATTTTTAGTAACGCAGTTGCCAGTCATGGAGAGCGTAACCATGCTATAATTTACAAATGGCCACGAAGCTCTTCACATTTTTAAGAAAGAATAACAAACCAACTTATATACACCAACCAAGTTTGAAGCAGATCTCATCAGCGATTGCCAGGAAAAAAAACCAAGAATGCACACATGCAGAGATTATTGTATGGTTTTTTTTTGATGAAGAAGAAGAAATGAACACCCGTTTTCCTCCCTGGCAGAACCTTCAGAACCTCCAGCCGCTGGATGACTGCTTAATCGGTCAGACTAAGGAAAACAAGAAGAAGAACCGCTACCAGAACATTGTTCCCTGTAAGAAAAGGCAACAAAGCTGCTCTCTCTTATTAATGCAGAATTCTCTAGAACGTGCATGCAGAAACTGGTAAAGTATCATAGTGCTGATCTGCAACACTCGTCCACAGAAGGACTTTTATGATACTTAGAAGCAAGTTTTAAAAAATCGTTACAGAAGAGCGGCTGTTTCAAAAGGATTTCATCAAACGAGCTGGATGTGAAAATATTAGATACATGATCAGATTTTTCTGCTTATATCCTCTAGTCGATACAACTCGAGTTGTGCTCGGCAAAGATGGAGGCTACATCAACGCCAACTTCATTAAGATGCCGGTGAAGGACGAGAGCTTCATGTACATCGCCTGCCAGGGACCTTTGCCCACCACACTGGGCGACTTTTGGCAAATGGTGTGGGAGCAGAAGTCCAATGTGATCGCCATGATGACGCAGGAGGTCGAGGGCGGCAAAGTGAAGTGTCAGCGGTACTGGCCGGACACCCCCAGGACAGCGGAGATGGTGGACGACAGGTTACAGATAACGCTGATCAAAGACCAACATCTGGACAACTTTGTCATCCGAGTTATTGAGGTCAAAGACATCCAGGTGAATTTATTTAAGTGTTCTATAACATTTCTGTAACACTATAAGTGGGCACTTTAATGTCGGAGTTTTCCTCCTCCCCAGACTAATGAAGTCCAGCAAGTGACTCATCTGAACTACACCGGATGGCCCGACCATGGAACGCCCTCCCAACCCGAGCAGCTGCTCACATTTATCTCCTACATGCGTGCCGTTCATCGATCAGGACCCATAATCACACACTGCAGCGCTGGCATCGGCCGCTCGGGGACCCTCATCTGTATAGACGTGGTTCTGGGCCTCATCAGTAAGGATGCTGATGTAAGTATGACAGTCCTCATCTGGACCATCCGGAAAGCTTCTTTTCATAGCAACCGTCCAATAAACATTTCTCTTCAGTTTGATATTTCAGATGTCGTAAGGAACATGAGACTTCAGCGACAGGGAATGGTCCAGACGGAGGTAATTTAGCTCGGCTCAAACGTTTTGACGAAACCTCCCTTTGGCCTTTATGTTTTCTCACTTATTTTTCTTTTTTTTTTGTCCCTTTTGTCTTTTTCAGGATCAGTATATTTTCTGCTATCAAGTGATCCTCTATGTCCTCAGATGCCTTCAAGCAGAGGAAAACATCTCAGGATAGTAGAATCAACACGATTCGAGAGCAAAACACAAGAGTTAACACGGGCAGAAATTGCCAAATTACACGTTTTTTTTTAGGCCTTAAACTATTCACTTCCCTCGGAGTAAATCCCCTTTTTAAGAGGTCTATATTTTTACATTTGCTTTTTAAAATTCTCTCTGGCTGCTACTCCCTTTTAATGCATTTATGCAAGCTGCTGATTGTATTTCTTACCATCGCCCACAACAGAAAACACTTTTTTTTTTTTTCCTTTTGAATATTTTGAAATGATTACAGAATGAGCAATGAATTTCATATTTTATGTGGATCTTTTTGTGTATTTTGAGGCCTATTTTGATGCTGGAACATGCCTTGACAGAATACTATGTCAGTATTTGCTATGTATATCTGTTATACAGTTACTGCTCACTGCCTGAGGCAAATGATGAAATTTAAAGTGTACATATTCATCTCCTGAAAATTAAACTGGATAAATTTTAAATGTTATGTTAGAGGGAGTTTTCTTTTACGGCGCAAAAGATTGAATTGTATACATGTCATATTACTGAACATGTGTCAGCTGTACTGTTTGCAATAAAAGGTTTAATTAATTAACATGCACTTAAATGTCTTTGGCAAAACATTAGAAACGGACTTCCAGGATAAAAGGTTGCTTCGTGGAATAAATTCAATGAGGAAAAAAAACCGGCCAATTTGACGGTAAATACGCCAAACAGTTGGCGTGATTTAACCTGTTAAACACCAAGGAAAAGGAACACCAAGGAAAAGGAAGTGTCTAATCATACAACGTTTAAGGTGTGGCAGGCAGTCTGTCCCACATTTAGTTCATAAGATGTATTTTCCTCCTTCACAAATCCTCTTGTGGATTCACAAAACACAACTTCAAGTAGGGATAAATGAGTGTCGGCAAAACGTCCTCGAATGAAAACAAATGTAGCAAACTCAGGTCAAACAGAACCGCTGTCAGCGTCATTTCCCCATAAAGAGATGGATTGTGACCGTTTGTCTTTGAATGACAGTTTGTGGACGGTGCAATCTACGACGACTCTTTTTGAAGTTACAATTTGTATTAAAAATGAAGATTTCCCCCGACAACGCCACCTGGAGGTCATGTTTTCCACCCCCCAAGGAATTAAAGCTAAAAATGTACAGCACACAGGTTTGAAAGCACACCAACAGAGATGATTCCAGCATAAGTAGATTTGTACTTTTTTTCATTTTTAAATAAAGTCATCTCATTCACAGTAAAAAGCAGTTACAAAACCTGACGAATGGACCACCATCGTAATACCAGGACGCTATCCGCAGCTAAATGAACACCGTGATCAGAGAAATTGGGACTAGAGCAGAAGATCACCACAGTACACAAGTCCAGAATTGGCTCAAATCAAAAGGAAGAAATTAAATACCTATAAACATGCAAAACAAAATCTCAAAAAGAACACAATTAAACACACAAATGCAAAGAAGACACCAGTTCAGGGCCCCACACAGGGGAGGAAGGTGAAGCAGTAAGTCACGTTGTCACCGCTCAGAAGGGTGAAGCTGCACACAAACACCCAAAATGCCAACACAGCCCGGATTCCAAATGGACAGAGAAGCCAACACGAGAAATGCAAGATTCACACTGCTTCAGCCAACCACACCATCGCCTGGAGATCAGGACGACGACACACACTGGCAGAACAAACACCTGCTAATATGTGTATGGCAGCGCCCTGCAGTCATAGCTACACCTGGTGCGGGTTTAACAGAGAAGAGGGAGGCGGAGAGAGTTTTTTGCTGCATGCGTGAGAATGGAGAATGTCATGGAGAGTGACATCGCAACAAAGTGATTCTAGAATGTAAACTGTGTTAATAACAAAAATAGAGGAAAGGCAAAAATGCTGGACCTCTAAACGTGACAGACAGCTGAATTGAACTCCCAGCTGAAAGAGATGGAAGGAGCTCTCAAGAGGGGCCAAAACGATATCAAACTCAGATGTTTTCAGATGTCTGTAGACCTAAAAAGTTTAATAATGATTCCTCTTCCCAGAGACTTAAAATGGGGGAGAAACAGGAGAAAAACACCTGGTGTTTGCCTGTCAGACAACAGGCTGGCAGCCATGACAGTTTGTCTGCACACCAATTCCCCTGAACAACCACTCTCCCAGTTTTATCTCTGCCCCTCATATATCTCTTTTGAACCTTTCTCACCCCTTAGCCCAACCCCTACATCCTATTTTTAACTTTTATCCCTACATCTTCTTCCATCATTTTCTTCTACCTCCACCATTACACCCCCTTTTTTTTAACACTTACCTTTAACCCACTTCACTTTCTTTCTTACCTGTATCTTCTCTTATTTCACTTTTCTTTGAGAAATATCTCTGAATGTATATTTAAGCTAACTTCCATTAAGAGGCTGAAACTATCTGGATGCTTTCTATCTAAACTTAAATGTGGGTATTTTAAATATTGTTTCTAGTTCCATTAAGTTAAATCACGGCTTGCTATTATTTTTCAGTAAGAAGCAATTGTGATGTCCTGTTGTCATAATTCAGCTTAATTTACTAAAGCTAAACATCAGTAGTTTTTCTTCAGGTTAACCATAATCTTGGCACAAATTGGAAAGTTTTCATCTTTCCACTGTTGCCTGATTCAGCATCTTGTGTTCAAAAAGCAAAAAGTTATAACTGAATAACATTTACGACCTCTCCTGAAACTGTCCAGGCTACTCTATTTTCTTAGAGTAAAGTAGTCAAAATGTTTTCTGTGATTGGATACATGTGATCAAGGACAACATGTTGCTTTCAGACAGATGACATTAATGTAAATATTGATCAAGACGTGAAAATCACTGAGAATCCAAGGTTTTAGCATATGGAAGGTAATATAATTTTTTTTAAATCGAAACATGGCTACAGGAACAACTCTGATACTCTCTACTCACCTTTAGGACTACATGGGCAGACATAGGGATATAGTGAAGGAGGAGGGTTACAGTGCCTGTTAACAACAGATGGTGTAATGGACATGTCACTGGCAGTGGATTCCTGCCCATGATGTCTACTGAGAGAGTTCACCAGTGTTACCTACCAATGCTGCATGTACATTCATCAGCTATGTTGATGCCAAGCTACAAAAACAAACCCCAACCCACTGTTTGTGACATCTGTAGATATCTACCAAATAGCATATATTTAATAATAATTATTAATGCAGCAACTTCATTTCCCCTTGTGGGTGAATAAAGAATCATTGAATTGAATTGAATTGAATCTTGTTTATTTTGTCAAGTCAGATTTTCACTCCAGAAAACTAACAATTCAACACTATATTATCTATAAATCGTAGAGTTAGTTTCCTCAAACCAATCCAGAAACAATGGTTCATTTTTGTGCTAAATTAAATGTCCATAATTTGACGCAAAATGCGGATTAGAAATATAATTTGGCAACAGGAACTGTTTTGTTTCCAAACGTGTGTAGCGTACGTCTTCTTTAAATAACGCGGAAGTGGTAATGTCATAACCGGATATGACGTATCTTCCTCTCGTTTGCAGTTTAATGGCAGCGTACACATTGACCACGCTTGCTTTTTAAAAAAAGCACTACATTTCGTTGTTTTCTTCACATATTGGACTTATTTTCTCCAACCATGTCCGGGCGACAAAACAACAAGTTGCCAAACAATTTGCCACAACTCCAGAATCTCATAAAAAGAGACCCACAGTCGTATGTTGAAGAGGTAGGTACGGTTTCTTAAAGTTGTTAGCTGATGAACTAGTCCTGGTTTAATGACTCACATGTGGTTCTTCCTGTGCTCCGGACAGTTTTTGCAGCAGTACAGGCATTATCAGTCCAATGTTCAGATCTTCAAACTGCAGCCGGACAAACCGAACAAGGAGCTGGCAGACCTTGTCATGTTTCTGGCTCAGGTAACGTTGCTCTCTGGATAGCCTGTGATGCGATGGATGTATCCTCCATCAGCTGTGTAATTAAAGCTCCTTCTGCTCTTCAGATTGGTCACTGCTACATGCAGCAGCTGTCTACATTTCCCCAGGAGCTGTCTAAGCTATTAATGAGTTACCACACAGTGCTAGAGCCAGATCTACGAATGGTGAGAAGATCTCTAATTAATTAACTGCAGCAGCAGCTTACAGCATTCTGTTATGACTTGTATCACTATAATGGTGCAGATTACTGAGATGTCTTTATCAGATTCACTTTTTCTTGACAGACCTTCTGCAAAGCACTGATTCTTCTGAGGAACAAGGATTTGATAGACCCCACAGGACTCCTGGAGCTCTTTTTTGAGCTGCTGCGATGCCATGACAAACTGCTGAGAAAGGTCAGGCTGCCCAGTCCTCAAATAGCTTACAAGAAGATACAAGTGATGCTATTTGTTATGTTTTTTTTTAATTGTCATTTAATTACCAATAAGGTTAGAATATTGAAAGTAGTTGTAGGTTATGATTACATGTTTGTTACAGACTTATAACTTAGGACAGAAGGTACATTGTACATGCTGCACATTGTTCTTTTGTGCAGTGTTGTATAAAAAGTCTTCAGCTACCCTTCATTTCTTTATATTTTTGTGGCCAAGGAGCCGAAATTTCTCGAAATGTTTTAACCTGATCAGGAGCAATTGCTCTCCAGACTTTCAGAAGGTCTTTCAAAGTTTTTATTTGGACATTTTGCGTTTAGTCTCTCATTTTCAATCCACTCCTTAAACAGTAATCGGCAGACCTAAATAACTGTCTCTGGCAGATGAACAGCGTATGAAATGTTCTTAAGAAACAGGATGAAAAACATGGAACCTAAGAAATGCATCTGGACCTTTTTAGCTGATCTATCTACTGTTCACCAAAGCTTCATCAGAAATGGTCTCCGTGGCCTGGTAGCTGTCAAGAAGCCATTCTTTTGGAAGGGAAACTGGCAGAAAAGGCTGAGCTATGCCAAATGACACAAGAAGTGGACTGAAAATCAGTGGCAACAGGAAGAATCCTCCCCAGCGTCTGAACCTCAACATTTTTGAAGCAGTGTGGAATTATCTTGTCAAAGAACGGAATAAGGCAGCCGACATCCAAAGAAGTGCTTCGGGGTGTCCTTAAAGAAGCCTGGAGAACTATTCCTTAACTACTACTTAAATAAATTACAAGATAATCTGTCTAAGAGGGTTCAGGCTGTGTTAAAGAATAAAGTTGCTCATACAGAATATAAACCTTCAAACTCCTTTGATTTGTACAAACTCTTTTTGCGTTTCCATTTTTGTTTTTGTGCATTTATTTTTCAATAGAGTTTTGCACCTGCTTCCTCTTTTCAGGACAAAGTATGAAGAACTACGGGATGGCTCAAGACTTTTGCAGTTGTGTTTTCCTGTGTGTTGTTGTTGTTTCGTCTTATCGCTTCTACCCCCAGTCTCAGTTGTGAACATTTGCTTTTCCTTCCTCCGTCCACAGACTCTGTACACACACATTGTATCAGACATCAAAAACATCAACGCGAAACACAAAAACAACAAGGTCAACACGGTAAGTACTCCATGTTTGACCACATCATTATGCGACAGATCTGCTTTATTTGATCATCGCTCACCGTGTGTGTGTGTTTTGTGACGCTGTGTGTTGCAGATGTTACAGAACTTCATGTACACCATGCTCCGAGACAGTAACCCCATAGCAGCAAAGATCTCTTTAGACGTCATGGTGGAACTTTACAAAAGGAACATTTGGTGGGTTGAAATAAAAGTTCAAATTCTACAGAATATTTGTTTTTCCTCAGTATTCCTCAGATCTGATTATTGTTCATGTCACAGGAACGATACCAAAACAGTGAACGTCATTACAACGGCGTGCTTCTCCAAGGTGGCAAAGGTATGTTTGTTTCTTCCAGTTGTAAAGCAAGATTATTATTTTTTCCTTTTTAAATAAATGGAAAATGCTTCACATGTATTTATATTCTTTCCATCCTCTTGCCCTGCTTAGATTCTTGTCGCAGGCCTGAAGTTCTTCCTGGGCAAAGATGAAGACGACAACAATGAGAGTGATTCAGAATCAGAGGCATGTGACATAGATACATTTGATCAAAGTACTTCCTGCTTTAGTACTGAGAACCTTTGGGGCTATTCAGCAATCCAGAGTTTTCGTTAAGAGCTCTGTCCTGTATTTAGAATGAGGGACCGTCGGCGAGAGACGTGATGGTGAGATACTCCACCGGCAAGAAATCCTCCAAAAACAAGAAGAAGATGGAAAAGGCTATGAAAGTCCTCAAGGTACCACTGCGATAACTTCCATGAAGGCACTCCTTGTTTACAGGTGCGCTCCGTTCGTGGCTCTAACTCTTTTTTTTATCGTGACAGAAACACAAGAAAAAGAAGAAGGCAGAGGTTTTTAATTTCTCTGCAATTCATCTCATCCACGACCCTCAAGGTGAACTCGCTCTGCAACAGCACTATGGCTGAAGCTCGAGAGCTTTCGCTCTACAGTTTACAGAGCTGTTAACCATCAAACGTCTCCCCCTCCTTCAGATTTCTCAGAGAAACTCCTGAAGCAGTTGGAGGACTCCAAGGAGCGCTTTGAGGTGAAGATCATGATGATGGATCTCATATCCCGTCTGGTTGGAATCCACGAGGTAGGCGGTTGATCTTTTTTTTGTGTGTTTAAAAAGCAGCTCTGCAGTTCTTGCTTTAGATGCCTGATTTGTCTAATGTACGCAAACTTCAGCGCATGAGTCCATCAGAGTATTTTGTTGTGAGATTATACCTAATGTCCTTTTCCCTCTGCAGCTCTTCCTCTTCAATTTCTATCCCTTCGTCCAGAGATTTATTCAGCCTCATCAGAGAGGTGAGAATCATTCAGTAAGTAAGCGTAACGTCGCTAATGAGGCATATCTAACTATGTGCTCTCTCTGCAGAGGTGACAAAGATTCTCCTGTGTGCTGCTCAATCTTCCCATCAGCTAGTCCCCCCTGAGGTACGTTGCATATATTTTTCTCTGTAAATTGAGCAGATTTAACATGTTAGCGTAACGCTTCTCGTCTTTTTCTGACCCCCCCCCCCGTGCAGATCATTGAACCAATGATCATGACCATCGCCAACAACTTTGTGACAGACAGGAACTCTGGGGAGGTCATGACTGTTGGGTAAGTAGATGACGTGTCTGCTTCCAGTAAATATGGGTTAAAATATGCATAAATGCACATTCAAACTCTTCTATCCTCCCAAGCTGTTATTTTACAGTTGTTGCTTTGTTTTTTTTTGTCTTTAGAATCAATGCCATTAAGGAGGTGGCAGCCCGCTGTCCTCTTGCCATCACTGAAGATCTGCTGCAGGACTTGGCCCAGTACAAGACCCACAAAGACAAGAGTGTGTGATTTATCTTGCCCCCCCCGCCTCTCTCTCAAACTGATTCAATAATTAGGATGAGCCCTTATTTTTTATTTGTTTTTTCTCAGATGTGATGATGTCTGCGAGAGGAATCATTCAGCTGTTCAGGAATCTCAATCCACAGATGCTGCACAAAAGGGACAGGGTGAGTTACTGTGTGCTCAAAGTAGCAGAAACACCACAGACATGCTAACTTTACTCCTCAGACACCTTCTTGACATCTAGTTTTGTTCATGAGGTTTATCATTGTGAATTTACGATACATGAAATTAAGGAGAAAAAGAAGTGCCTGTAGCATGCGTGTTCAGTACAGCTTCTTTCCTTTTCCTTAAGACAGTTGGCAATAAACTCAAAGCTGAAAATGAAGAACAACATGTGGCACTTCACATGCACATCATTCTGTTCTTGCTGTCATAAGATGGAGCGTTAGATATTCATAAATGCTTTCCCCTCCCCAGAACCGATCAAACTGCATCCTTGTAATTGTAATCCAAACTTGTTGTGTGTCCAGGGGAGACCCACAGAGGCATCAGCCGAGGCCAAGATAAAAGACTACGGAGAGCTCGAGGCTAAAGACTACATCCCTGGAGCTGAGGTCCTGGAGGTGGAGGAGGAGAACAAAGAGGGAGAGGAGGATGGAGGTCAGCTGCTCTTGTATTAGTTCCCCACTAAGTGGCTGTTGCGTTACACAGAATCCAGTTTCATCCCACACACTCTGCGTCAATGTGTGATTTCTGGTATGCGTGTTTATCTTACTGTTCATCAGACGGCTGGGAGAGCGCCAGCCTCAGTGATGATGACGAGGATGGAGAATGGGTGGATGTTCACCACTCGTCAGACGAAGATACGGCCGAAGTGGTGAGGATGGAAACGCCCAGTCTGACAGATTGCAGAGACCTGATTTATTACTTAACATTTTACTTTGTTTATGACTAACTTTCCTGTGTTTTTGTTTTTTTGTCAGGTGGAGAAGCTGCAGAGTATTCCAGCTGAGGAAAGGAAAGCGAAGGCGGCCGTCATCAGTGGCAGCAGGCTCCTCACACAAGATGATTTTAAGAAAATTCGTCTGGTCCAGTTAGCAAAGGAGGTCAATGGTGCTCCGGGGAAGGGTCAGAAGAGGAAAAGCATGGACAGTGATGATGAGGATAACAAGTGAGAAATAAGAGATTTGCATACTTTAAAAACGCTTCTTGGGTCTCAGTTTCCATCCATTGAGATTGTAATCACTGTGATAGTGAACTTATGTTAGATGGTTACTTTTTTATTTTTTATTTTTGTGTTTGTTCCTTTAAAATCTCAGAGGGGAGCTGCTGACGCTGAGAAACATTGAGAAACTGCATAAGAAACCAAAAGCAGACAAGGAAACACGACTGGCAACAGCAATGGTAAAGTCTTACAGTAACTTAAGAATTGATTTTAGAGGTAAAGCACATTATAGACTTGTGGGCAGTTTGTATGTTGCCTACGGCTGACAATTATTTGCATTCTGATCTAGTTTTCGTCAAAAATTATTTTATTGATTTGTCTGGTAATTGTTAAAAAAATAAAACTCACTGTAAGCAAAGTTACTTAAAAAAGATTAGTTTAATTTCACTGTCATTGAGACTGAAAGCAAGCTAACATTAAAAAAGATAGTAAGTAATGCTAATATTTTTTCCTCTTTTTTTGCTTTTAGTAATGCTTTTAAGCATCGTTTCATTTTAAAACAGTTGTTGATGTAATTCTTCTGTCAGTGAATCATGTGACCCGTCAGCTTTAACCCTGACCTTTGACTTCCAGGCAGGACGAACCGACCGGAAGGATTTCATCAAGAGGCATACTAAGCTAAATCCTCACGCCAGCACCAGCAACAAGGAGAAGAGGAGACAGAAGAACTTCATGATGATGAGACACAGTCAGAAAGTCCGAACTAAAGGCAAACGCTCCTTCAGAGAGAAACAGGTACTTTGCACCTATCAGTTGGACTTGATTGTCGCTTACCGAATTTATTGACCGTAAAAAGCAAGACTGTTTTGGCACTGGAACTGAAATGTTTTCTTTCTCGTCTAGCTCGCTCTACGCGACGCCCTCCTGAAAAAGAAGAAGCAGTACAAGTAGGACGAGCATGCGCCTCGGGCTGGTTGTCGGCTGGCCATCGCAAATCTCAACTTTGACTGTGTCAAATGTAACTGCACATCATTTAAGTGGCCTGTAAACTTTGTACTTTTGCAGCAAATGAACAGCATTTATTTACTTCTTCTTATTTCTGGAATAAATCATCTTTAACAATTGTGACAATGTGTTTTGCTCAAGTTGAACGTCTCACTTATTTTTTTCTATTGTGTTTTCTAATGCTGTACCTCCTTTTAAAAACAGCTTTAGTTGTATAAAGTTAGCTGTATATATGCTGCATGTTAGAGAAGACCAACTGAAAGTGTGTAAACTTGTTATTTGTACAAAGGTGTGCCTGATGATTAGACCAACTGCTGTAACCGGTACTTTTAGCAATTCTAGGTGACTTGACATCCATAAACTTGGACCGTAGAAATGGTATTTTGTCGCTACATTGATCAGTTTCCTCCTCCTGAATATAAAGCGTGATCAGATCATCACACCTTTTCAAAGGAATATTTTTTCACTAAGCTGATATCCTGCAAAGCTCATTTAACCAAGGTGCAAAGGTTTTGTTAATACGCAATTTTATGAGAGATTTCATGGGACAGTATAGTTATATAATTACTGCAATTACAGTAAAACATTTCCTTACTTTGCATGCTTCTCCCCAGAGGCTTATCTTAACCATGTCATCTACAGGAAACAGAGATTTCAAAGAGAAAATCTATCAAAATGAATCCAATCATGTTCGGGATGGGGCTACCCATGTGTTCTAGCTTTTTTCATAACACAGTTTCTGATTATTTCAGAATATTTAAACTTTTATAATTTGATTATAAATTATGGATAGTGATTTGTTTTTGCTTTGTTCTGGGTTAGCAGTAACACGTATAGTTCACCTCGAGCTTTTATCACATTACTTTGTGCTGGTTGTCTAGTACTTGTTGGAAAAAATGTGATTTGTATTTTGGGCTATCACTCAGCTGTTGCTATGGAGGGCTGAAACTCTCATAATCCTAAATAAAAGCAAAATTATATGAATGGTCCAATAAATAAAAGCGATATGCCTATAAATCTTGTGAAAAATTAAGCAAACTTGATTTTAAAATAACTTTAAAATAATGTTTGTTGTGTGAAATAGATAACATATCTGTTATCTCTTTATATTAATACTCTGTTTATTTAACGTTTAATTTTCAATTGATTTAATGATTTATTATTGATAATCAACTTAACTCTGCTATTAACGGCAATCAGCTATAAAAAGTAAGTAATTTTGGTTGGGTAATGATATTGGAGCATAATGTGCTTGTCTGTTTTTATATTCTAGGCTATTTAGATCTTATATAATGTATATTTAAGACTTATAAGTCGAATAAAATATCCAAATGAAACACAAACGAATGCATTCATTCTGTTGGATTATATGCCATTTGCATATTTAAAGGCACATTTCCAGTAGACTTACTATACAGACACATCACTGATATGATTTTTTTGTGTTGGTTAAAATCACGGACAAACTTCTTACCAAGGTCTACAGATGTTCTTGCCTTAAACTACAATACCCAGGAAGCACTTGAAGTCACAATAAACGCTCTAATGCCAAACATTCCTCTCGAAGAAGCCGGCATTTTAATTCTTGCTGCGACATGAGGTATCTAAGCTAAATATACTTAACATAACGGAATATGTGTCTGGTGTTAGACTGTAACTTGTGCTGTTTAACGTTGAACTTTTATTTGCTAAATTCAGGGTTTAATACTGTGTAGTTCTGCCAGGTAACGTTAGCTGTCATGCTAGTATGGTGTTAGCAAACAAGCTAACCACCAGTTTGCGGTTAGGGTTAGCCTAGCTAACTGGATTTATCACGTTCAGTAGAGTGGAGAGGTTTAATAGAACAAGCATGTTGTGTGAAATATAGTTTCTTTTAACTATCTGGTAACAAGGCTTCAGCCACACTCGCTTGAAATGTGGTGTATAAACACATATGAAGGCTTCACTAACTGTTGACGTGTGGTTTAATGTTTGGTGTTCCTGGTTTTCAGCTGTTGTCAACCCATTTAATGGTAAACCCATTTAAACCAGTCTGCTGGACATTTGATTACTTTTGGTATTTGTACAGCCTCAACACGTGGAAGCAGTTATTGAATGACACATGGTGAGGTGAATCTTTTACAGTTGGAGGTGGTGCTTAATGTGTAAACTGCTCATACATTACTTTTAATAACTAATCCTAAATCTCTTTTCATTCTGACGTTGAAGAATGGCCTTTTTAAGCAGGTTGATTACAAAGATGTGGATCACTATCCTGGACACTTCCAGTGAAGGACCTGCTTTTATGATTCAATGTGACATTTATGACAAATCAGTGAAATAAGAACAAGATTAAGACTGCAGATGAGACCTTATGATATCATCTAATGTGTAGATAATGTATTTTATAAGGTATGCACAGGATGCATACAGTACCACACATTACCATTGAAAAGGTGAAATAGATGGGGGCTGCTGTAAGACACCTTACAATCATCAGTCATATTTTTGTTAGCTGTTGTACCATCAATTCTTCAGAAGGAAGAGAAAAATAGTTATTAGGTCCAATCCCATCTCCAAAAAAGCTGGTTTGTTTTTGTATCTTGTATAAAAGATGCACTGTATTGATTTTCAAAGCTCTCAAACAAATCTTTTATTGACAGTAGAACATGGAAAACAAATGTTTGGGCAAAATCTATAAGAGTAGTAAAACTATAAAACGCACTGAGTAGACGAGTCGCTGTAGCTTCGTAGGTGACACGTTTCCATATTCCTGCTTGATGGAGGATTGCAGCTGCTCAACAGCTCGGAGGCCTTTGTTTTTTAGTTTAAGGCATGTTTTCAAAGGATGACGGGTCTGTACTGCAAGCATGCCGGCTTAAGCACCTGGGTGCTGTTAGAACATGTGAAAAATGTGTTTTGGTATTGTTAAAGGAAGGCCTTTCCCCTTAAAAACGCAGGATGCCAGCTTAAGTTGCTCCAAAACATGTAGCCTATATATCTGTAACGATTGATGGTACCTTCACAGATAACCTTAACCTGTCACCAACTAACCTTATATTAAGTTATCGGCTGTTTTGAAATGCGTTGCTCATTCTTCTTGTGAAAAATCGGTCTACATATGTCAACTAAAACATTTCTCAGTTTAAACATTTGATTACGGGGTTGCATTCTGCTACATCCCCCGGATTAAAAGACCATTAAACACAGCATTTGGCAGCATTAATGTCATTGTTATGTGCCCTCGGGGAGCAGATGAAAAAATCGAACCTGGCAACAGTGAGTCCTCAGGAGTGCATATCCCCCTGCTGGGATGTGCTGTTTGTCTTGTGGAGGTCCTTATTCTTTGTGTTTGGGGTTTAATGTCTTTAATGTTTGTGTTGTGCATCTTAGTTGATGTGAACATGGAAACTGTTGTAAAGTGGCTAAAGCTGAATCACTGCATGTGTTAAGAAACTGAGCAGCCTCAAAAATGTAGCCAGCAAAGTAGAAGAGATGTGGAAGAAGTGTTTGATCAGGAGTGTATTTAATGGGGCTTGATGTTTTTTGCTCGTATAGCTGAGAGGACTAGTGATGAGCGGCGACACACTGACTCTATTCAGCGTCAGAGGCAACGCTTGAAAGACAGACTGTAAGGTGTGGGTGGAGCTCTGGCCGCTTACTGTCTTCTCTCAGTTTCTCTGTTTAGAGACGTATGAATTAAGGAGAGCCTTCATCAGATTCAACAGTGGGTAGGCTTTTTTTTTTTTTTTTTAATCATAGTTTGATTGTTCTTTGAAGTGTTCTGTATCGACTCGCCTCGGAGAGAACTGGGTGCCATATTTTTTTTTCACATTTGGCTTTCACAGAATGTGTCGGAGAGAAGTAACGCGAAAGGGAGGGAATACTGACAGCAGGCAGGCAGTGTCTCCCACCACCATTTCCATTTCTTGGTCTTGGGCTTCTGACTGTGTTACATTAGTAGGAACGGGACTTTGTTATTTCTAGCTCTTCATGTAAACTCCATAAAAGACAGGAAATATACAGTCATATCCTCCCCAAGACAAGATTTTCACGTGGAAACTGGGTATGATCGATTATTTTGAGAGCAAGTTTAACGTGACCTTAATTCTTTTTGAGATGGTAAACATTAGACAATTAAATTAAACGTTTTTACCACGTGACGTTGTCCATATTATCCACCCCTTCCTGCTGCTGTGTCTCAACAGCGTTCGGATTCACGCCTTCTCTCACCTCCCTTTTGTAGGTGTCATTTCCTGTAACCCACCATGGCACCAGGCGACGTGGTGCCAGATCATGCCAAGCAGCCGAAGCCCAAGGAGAAGCGGCCGGGGAACAGGGCGCCAAAAGCAGAGTGCGAGCCTGATGGGTCCTTTGTCTTTGAGGCTCATGAGGCCTGGAAAGACTTTCATAACTCTCTCAGGCATTTCTATGAAGTGGGGGAGCTCTGTGATGTCACACTGAAGGTAGGTCTCTCTGTCTGGACTCTGCATTCAGGGAGAGATTTTTTTCATCTCTTATTGTTTCAGCTGATCAACGTTTATGCTTTCAGCACTGAGAGGTTTAATCTGATTTTATAAAGAATATATTGTAGATGAACCTGCTCTTAATTTCAGTTGGTTTATGTGATTATTTTCTTTTGTCTTTAGATATTTTCTAAGGTCACAGTGTACTGTGGAAACTGAAAAGGGATGAGATGATTAGTAATAAACAAATCTGTTTCCTGTTTCATGTTCTCTGTAATTTGTGTCTCTTTTTAGGTTGGGAGTAGGTTGATACCATGTCACAAGCTAGTACTGGCTTGTGTTATCCCTTACTTCAGGTGTGTTTAATGTTCGAGATTCATTCAGTTTTCTTTTGTCTGTATTCATATCGTTTCCTCCTATTTAATAGAGCTGCTTGGTCTGATACTACGGTTTCTTAATCTTAACAAACACGCTTCTGTCAGAAAGACGATGACACAGGTGTGGCATTAGGTCAGTCCGATGCACCACTACTGAATGGTCTCATGTCATCTTTTTGAATCCGTGTAGTGGCTGTTTTCTGCTCAAAATCACTCAGTAATGTTCCATTGTTAAGCTCTGATATTATATTAGCAGGAAATAGCCATTAGTCTCGACTCACTGCAGGCAACAGGGAAGAGAGCGGTGGAACAAACTATAATCAACTCGTCTCCAAGCCAGCCTGCTCCCCCAAGAACTTCAGTCATTGATATGTTCTCTTTTCAGTGTTCAACTTAAAGCACTGTTGGATATGAACATAATGTGACCTTTGCTTCCTCAGGGCCATGTTCTTGTCAGAGATGTCAGAGGCCAAACAGGAGCTCATAGAGATTAAGGACTTTGACGGGGATGCCATCCAGGACCTGGTGCATTTTGCTTATTCATCCAAACTCACTTTAACTGTGGACAATGTCCAGCCTCTGCTTTATGCTGCCTGCATCCTTCAGGTAAACAAACACAAATAGTCTGCCGACAACACCTGTATTTGGCTCACTTGGTCAGCATTCCCAATTAAGTATGAACTTCTCTCAAATATTTAATTAGCGACTCAAAATGTAATGACATTTTACTGTGTGAAAGGTGTCAGAATTTGTAAAATGGTGTTCTTGCTCGACTCTGTCAGGTTGAGTTGGTGGCGAGAGCCTGCTGCGAGTACATGAAGGCCCACTTTCACCCCACCAACTGCCTCGCAGTTCGAACCTTTGCTGAGAGCCACAACCGAGTGGACCTGATGGACATGGCTGACCGCTACGCCTGTGAGCACTTCAATGAGGTGGTGGAGTGCGAGGACTTCACCTGCGTGTCACCCCAACACTTGCGCACATTACTGTCCTCCTGTGACCTTAATATCCACTCCGAGACACAGGTGTACAATGCAGCGGTGAAGTGGCTGAAGGCAAACCCTCAGCACCACGAGGCCTGGCTGGACCAGATCATGTCTCAGGTTACAGAATGCATGTTCTTATTAGTGTTGTCTTTATCAGGTTTGTCTTTTACAACCAAGTTTAATCATTACCTGAATATTTGGCTACATAACGGTGTGTTAAACTGGTGTTACGTGTGTGTTTACAGCCATATGTAATCACTTATTGACCGTAGGCCTGTCTCTCCTTCAGGTGCGTCTCCCCCTGCTGCCCGTTGAGTTTCTGACTGGAACAGTGGCAAAAGATGAGATGATCAAAGGTAACCTGAATTGTCGTGACCTGATGGACGAGGCCAGGAACTACCACCTACATCTCAGCAACAAGATGGTTCCGGACTTTGAGTATTCAGTTCGCACCATCCCCCGGAAGCACACTGCAGGTGCTACTTATATGGAGTTTTGTTTTGTTCACATAACTTTTATTGCACAACAACAGTCAGCACTTTTTCTTATCTAGAAAGAAAACTCAGCTACTTACTTGGAACCAAATGCCTCTGTTTGATGATGTGTTGTAACAGACTCTGGGTCAAGTCCTCTGTAGAGCCACTGTGTGACCATCCCCCAACGCTCCTATTGTTTGTATTTGGAGGAAAAAAAATATCAAAGGAATGGCTCAAAGTCAAAATATAAATCGCAGGTTTCGATGTTCATCAAAAGTCAACATTTTTCACTGTGAAGAGAGAAACAAATGTTCAGAAACCTGTTTCTAATTCCAAGAGAAGACTCTATTTCTAATTATAGTCGCATCAAACAGTAACATGTGACACAAAGTGAGATGCTATGGTGCATTTCCGGTTGTGCCTGAAACAAAAGTGGAGACAAGTCGGTGACAAAAGAGTGAGAAGCTGCTGTAAAACAGCATGTCAAATATAAAAACAAAGCATGTGTTATGTAGTAATCATTAATCTTGATTTATATGCCATTTTAAACATATCCACTGAGTTGGTACTGAAAACCTTTTTATCAACAAGCACATTTAAAGCCAAAGTCAACATTGTTATATTGAGAATAGAACCAGTGATGGTCAGCAGCACCTTTTCTCAGCACTAAGTCTATGGCCACAACTGTATTATCTCTCAGCCGTTCCGTTGATGGGTGTGTTATCACAAAAGTAAGACCCTCTATCAGAGACTTTGATAACCATAATGTGATAACTTCACCATCTGTTACCACGGTGGCAGAGAGGGATTTGTACTCTCACAGTGAAAGCGTTTTCTTTGTGTCCAACCTCTTCCTCAGGGGTTCTGTTCTGTGTGGGCGGCCGGGGAGGCTCCGGCGACCCATTTCGCAGCATCGAGTGCTACTCCATCTCTAAGAACAGCTGGTTCTTTGGTCCGGAAATGAACAGCAGACGGCGTCACGTGGGTGTGATATCTGTGGGAGGTGAGAGAGGTGTCGTGTTAGGAAGTTTGGTGTAG
This sequence comes from Leuresthes tenuis, assembly GCF_036924035.1. Classification (NCBI taxonomy): domain Eukaryota; kingdom Metazoa; phylum Chordata; class Actinopteri; order Atheriniformes; family Atherinopsidae; genus Leuresthes; species Leuresthes tenuis. Next base: position 15,563,549 of record NW_027325373.1, read on the forward strand.
AAAAGGAAAACTGTTCGTCAGAAGAGCTGAAAAGTATTGTTGTTATTGGTCTGGTCCCACTATCAGAAAGATTCAACTTCGCAATGTTTTCTGCAGGTAAAGTTTATGCTGTTGGGGGCCATGATGGCAACGAACACTTGGGCAACATGGAAATGTTTGATCCCCTCACGAACAAGTGGATGATGAAAGCCTCTATGAACACCAAAAGGTACACAGACAGAAAAGTTAAAGCTCCCCTGTCATTCAGTCAGATTTAATTTAACGTGCACTTCTCTCAGTGAACCATTTTTCATCTACTGTACCTCTTCTGATGTCGGGTAAATGGTGCAATCGTCCGCTTTGATCGAGGATTGTTGTTTCAGGCGGGGAATAGCCCTGGCAGCTCTCGGCGGTCCTATATATGCCATCGGGGGTTTGGACGATAACTCCTGCTTCAACGACGTGGAGCGTTACGACATCGAAAGTGACGGCTGGAGCGCTGTGGCCCCAATGAACACACCCAGAGGAGGGGTGGGATCGGTGGCTTTGGGGGTAAGAACCAAGAAGAAGAGGTTAGGAATTCGTATCTGATGGGATTTGGTCTTTGATTTGTAACACCTCTGTGTAGAGTTACGTGTACGCAGTGGGAGGAAATGATGGAGTGGCCTCGCTGTCCAGTGTGGAAAGGTTCAATCCTCACCTCAACAAGTGGACCGAGATCAGCGAGATGGGCCAGCGACGGGCCGGAAACGGAGTCAGCAAACTCAATGGCTGCCTCTATGTTGTGGGTGAGAGGAATGCGATGACCGGAGTCATGTGCGTCTTTGGATTTGAACCCTTGAAGACTCGGATGATGTTTGTTACCCTCATCACATGCTTTAAGTGCACACCCTTCAGTTTTATGCACAAAGGCATGAATGAAGACAAAAGTTCATGCTTTGTGAAGCTGTTTGGTGAATGATTGACAAATGGACGAGATTTTTATTGCGCTGCTTGAATTTGAATTTATTTTAGCATCTCTTTTCAGTTGTGTCATTGAGTAAAGTAAAAAGAGTTTTCTTGTGCTTGTTCATTTCACAACAACATAATTCTTCTGAAGCCATTACATACGTTAACTTTATGCCCACCTGACAGTTTAATGTTTAAACCCTCATCTCTTTTCACAAAGTCGTTGTATTTTTTGGGACTTTCTAAAGGTGGCTTTGATGACAACTCGCCCCTGAGCTCCGTGGAGCGCTTTGACCCCCGAATGCACCGCTGGGAGTACGTGTCCGAGCTCACCACCCCGCGCGGGGGAGTCGGCGTCGCCACGGTAATGGGACGAGTGTTTGCAGTCGGGGGACACAACGGAAACATATACCTGAACACGGTGGAGGCTTTTGAGCCGAGAATGAACCGGTGAGGCGGATCACTCTGAAATCTAATCACGCAAATACAATAATGTAAATGTAGTTGATTTAATAGCAGTAGCCAAGATGCAGCTGTCATTGAATTATTTAGTACCTTAAGGGCTCATTTAGTTCTTCTGTCTGATTGCTTCTAGGATGAAAACAAATGTTATAACAAACAGATAAAAGTAAATCTCAGGTGAAATTATACTGAAATAGTCCATTGAGCACAAATGGGGTTGTTATGATATCCTTCAAAAAGTCCAACATATATAGATATATTTTTGTGAACGTTATAAGATCCAGGAGAGACCGGTGTTTAAGGACAAGTAGAATTGAGCAAGAAACAGAAAGCTCTGCTCAAATCGAGTGGAGCATTTTTTCAGGCATTCAAAGTACTCGAGCTCAGCCCAGATCAGCTGGTTCTCTTCTACCCGTTTAAGTGGGAAACCTCACACAGAGCGCTGTGGTTTGGCTGCTTCAGCCTCTTCTGCAAGCAGCTTTGCAACCCACCTCTGCGTCATTGATTCTTCGTATTTCTGAGGCACAGACAGAATTTTATTATCCGAGTAATAGTAAAAAAAAAAAAAAAAAATTTAAAAAAAGTGGTCAACTTGTTCCACACTTGAATACTGACTCAGCATTTATGAAAATGGATTTGAATTCCGGAGTACCAAACCAATAACTGCGTGCTCTGCTCTCTTGGGATTATTTCTGTGTCTGTGCTGCCCAGATGGGAGCTCGTGGGTTCCGTGTCTCACTGCCGCGCCGGAGCCGGAGTCGCCGTGTGCTCGTCTCACGTCAGCCAGATCAGAGACGTCGGCCAGGGCTCCAGCAACGTGGTCAACTGCATGTGACGAGCACTCTGCGCCACACCAGGTCACCGTCTGATGTCTGCACAAGCACACAACACAAAGCACACGGCCAGTAACGGTAGTTCTGTTAACGCTGAACCTGAGCTTCCTATTCCAGGCTCATGTCAACGCAGAGCGACGGCGGAACATTAGGGAGACTTTCCAGACTTGAACTCTCAAGCTACACGATGACACGTCATCTTTCTAGACTCTTGCCGGTGTTATTTGCAATCATTGATGTAGTATTTTGTACTGTGTTTTGTTCGGTTTGTTTGACATAGTTTGGACTTTTATAAAGGGACACATAGTAGCCGAGTCTTTTATTTCGGACAAACCTCTCGAGAATGAACAGAGTGCTTGGATTGAAACCTACTACCACGATTATGACAAGTCAGTGCTTTTTAAAAGAGATTCATATTGGATTCATCACCAGCCTGAGCTGTTAAACCACTGACGTTTCCGTCTGAAATGGGATGTGAAGAATTCAAATGTGTTTTCCTGCGATTTTACTCCAAAAGAAGTGAAAGTGACAGAAGTTTTAATTTATTTTTTTTTAAGAATATGCTTTTATTTTCCCAGCAGATCGGGTCGGGTTTGGCCGATAATGCATCTGAATAATCATTTAAAGCTCCTCGTGACAAATCAGTCCGCAGTTCGGTCGCGACGTACTCGGGGAATTGCACTTTTTTTCTTTTTCTTTTTACGAGTGCTTAACGTAACAATTGTGTGACCAATCCAGTTCAACTGCCTGCTGAATGCAAATCATTTTCTTTACCTCGATATCGTAACCGAGGAAAGGTGTCACGGCTGTACCCGAGAGAAACGAGAGCAATATGGTGCACCTCTTCAGGTCTGTTCGGTTTTTACATTATCGAGCAGCGATCTGTTCGCACTGACAAAATCCAAAATCTGTTTTGGACCATAGCTCGACTGTTAAAAAAAAAAAGAATGCTAATCAGTGTTTTTTCAGATATTTATGAGATTCCGTTGAGGTTGGTGTCTGCAGATGGTCCCATTATTTTCAACATATGGACATTTTTGTACAGTAAAATGGGTGTATCTTTGATATTATTCTTTACTATATTATATAATCCATTGCCGTGCACTATTTTCTTAGCATAGACGTGAAGTCTGAGTATATTTTTGTCCAAAAATGGAGAATTTCATGTTCTAGGTTTGAAGATGTTTATTTAACAAGTGTATTTCTGCCATATGGAAGATTAAAACGTTTGCCATCTCTGGAGACTGTTCAGATTTCAGGATTGGCACACAGATGACTTTTGTACAAATGCTACTTCCAGTTTGTACCAGAATAATCCAAGTTGTTAGGCGCCACTGGTGTTAATCCCATCACTCATTTCTGTTCCAACTTTCAAGCCAACTTTGTCTTTTGTAAACTTTGAGGCGAAAACTTTGTGTTGTTCTTCCCTCCCCTCGACTGCTTTGATCATGTGCTTTATTTACGTGGTGTTGGTATAAATTGGTACAATAAAGTTATGTGTAAAGTTCACTGGTTGGAGTCCTCTTCTTTTTCTCCTGGAACTGAAAGACTGAACTATCCCTTCAGTTGTATCTGAAGCACCAGTGTTGTTAAGAATGTTTCTGTGCACCTTTCTATCACCGGACGGCCATTTTTCTTCTCATTTGATAATTACTGAGTATCACAACTATAAATGCCCATTTGACTGAAACGTTTTCTTGTTTTGTAACGTCCTATTAAATGGTGTTAAAAAGTAACCCTTCGAGGCAGAGCCTGGAGGTTTTATTGACAGCTGCCGTGTGGTTTGTTATAAACTGTCTTCTGGACTTTGGGGTTTTGGTGTCAGATGTGTTGCTTCTCGTAATCAGTGTGTTGAATTTAAGCATCAAGTGTCGGCCCCCGATCTGTTTACACCTGCCGGGAATTTGAGTTGTTTCCTGAACAAATTGCACCAACACATCTATGTTTAGATTATCGTTATAGATTGTCTCATTGTATTATAATTTATTTAATTTTCAGCTATTTTTTTAACATTTTTTTTATTATATTGTGAAATTAATTAAATGGCAGCCCAGGAGTTGCATCAGCTGAAAAGAAGTGTTGCCTTTTAATCCTTAGATCAGGTATGTACAGTCTTTTACTGTCACTGTCTAAAGTTATGTAGAAGAAAGGAATGCAATAAAGGTAAAAAACAAACGTAATCCTCACAGAAAGTTTTATTGACCCCAGAAAATGTGCTAATTTTGCCTTTGAAATAGCAGGTATATGGCTGGTCGTCTACTGTTGAACGCTTTGCTTTTAATATAAAATGCCAGAATCCCAAATAACTTTTTAATCTTAAGTTTTATGAACCGTTTTTTTTTTTTTTTTGCGAACATCGTGTTGGTTTAAATGTCGACAGGTCAATCTGTGTTTTACGACGTTCAGTCTTTGGACTCTACACAAACGCTGAAAAGTGGTGAACCAAGGAGAGGATGCTCAGAGGTCTGCTCACTCTGAGGTCCGGCACATCGCACACACACACACACACACACACACACATTGCTCGGCTCGGGAGAGGCTGGACGAAAGCTGCTGTCTTGTACGATGTGCAGAAAAACACCTTGAAAGGGGAACATAGAAAAGTTTTTTTTTTTTTTTTTTCAACAAAAATGCATAGAAGTCTTCTTCTGAGGCTGCTCAGCTTTGCTGCTCTCCTCATCTGCGGTAAGTCTTCATCCATTTGATTACTTTTTGTGAGGAGTGTGCGCAGTAATGAAGGAGTCTTTGTGAGCCAAAATAGAGATTAAATGATGGAGATTAAATAAAATTCTGATTCCTCTGAGGAAGCACAAGAAGCTTTTTCTATCTTTGTCTTTGATATATATTTAACTTACCATAAGGCTCTTTTTCCAACTAATGAACTGTGTCTGTGGCTCATTTTAACATTGTGTCTCTTTTCCTGATGTTTTGCTGGCAGTTTTTGTTTATCCTGATAACTCCCTTTAGAGGTGGGTAGTATTTAAAAGGAAAAGTGCACGTGTCTTTAAGTGTGTGACACGGCTGCGCTTTGTGGACAACCAAGAGAGGGGATTTACTCCTTAATAAACCCTTTGGGGTCAAATCACACCTCTTCTGTAGCAGTGGTCTAATTGTAGTCTCTCAGCCACTTAAGGTCATGTGAAAAAACGTGATTTTATTTGATTTTTTTTAGTGTCTGTAAAGTTGTTAAAGTCAAACATTCACCCACAGATTTGTGTGAGATGCTCAGAGGTGGTTGACACGGTTTAACTGTGGATCAGTCATGAGACTTTTAGGATTTATTGCTTGTTTGTCAAACTCCACATCAGCTATGAAATAATCAGTCCTTCCTTGAGTCATTTAATGCTAGCAAAGTGCACAGTTGATCAGCAGGAGGTGCTGTAACCTTAAACTTCCCCTAACCTGTAAACAAAAACCCTGCTTGTGAGTGCTGCTTTGGTTTGAATCTTCAGACCATAAAAGCCATGTTATCAATTAGCAAGGATTTAATTTTGCTTAAAACGTGGGAAAGAAAAGAAATGTCCAGTTTTAGTAGCGAATATGGAGGAAGGTAGACAAGTTTCAGCCACAAAGATGGCCTGAGTGTGCTGTAGATAGATGGCCTGAGTTTGCTGTAGATAGATGCAGTCGTGCCTCCTGTATTATCTCATGTGACGCATTATACAAATGTAAGATCAGCTGATGAGGTCCTTAAAACATGAAAATCTCAGTCATTTCCACAACACTATTTGTACTACAGTCAACTGGCCTTTATCTGAATTGCGGACCCTTCTTTTAAGTATCATTGATTAGTGCTCTGACCTCTCTGAGTGTTTTGTTTGTGCCATCAGACACATTTGTTTCCATTTGCTGTTGTTCATACCTACATTCTTTTTCAGCCCAATGCCAGTGTCGGGCAGGCTGGAGGGAGCATAATGACAGATGCTACTTCTTTTCAACCGAAACAAAGTCATGGCCGGAGGCGAACATCTTTTGTTCGAGGCAGCACAGCAGCCTGATGAGCATAGATGACAATCAAGAGAGGGTGAGACGCACACAGGCAGATGAGATCCCAGCAACGAAATGCGTGTTCGGCAATCTTGTCTTATCAGTCCTCTATTTCCATGTCTCGCTTCTAGTTATGGTTGAGGACGCAACTCAACTCGGAGAACTACTGGATCGGCTTGAATGACCGAGTTGTCGAAGGTGTCTGGGAGTGGAGCGACGGGAGTCCTTTCATAGAATACCTATCGTATGTATTACAGATGTTACCCAGTTGTAAAGTCAGATCTGTCAAATCAAAGTCCATCTGTTTTACGTCCTGTACGCTATTCCATTCATTCATTTATTCATTATTTTATTATTTTTTAGTCTGTTTCCTGTGAGTTGCTGATCTGAAAGCCTCCAAAAGGAATATCTAAGGAGCATGACACTGATTATCTTAGCATATATATTTATATATATATATTTAATATTTAAGTCTACAATATTAGATGTGTTTTTTTCTTTTTACATCCATCCAGAAAATATCGTCTCCCCTCTGCTTTAGGTATTGGATGCCAGGCCAGCCTGATAACTGGAACGGTACAGAGAACTGTGGTCAGGTGGTCGGAAGTAGCCTCGGACACTGGAAAGATGAAAACTGTGACATCAAGGCCAAATATATCTGCAAGTACAGCAATCGTAAGTAAACTACTGTGCATCAAATCCGTTTTTTTTTTTTTCTATTCTTTCCAGTTAATCCAGCAAGATTAATGACAAACATTAAGGTTCACAAAGTGAGATCTTTTCAGTTAGAGAAAATCAGGTACATTAAGTTTGTAGCTACCTTCAGATACCTTTCACTAATAATAATAATGATACGAACAATAACCAGATAGATATCAACTTTCAGAATCATTGTTATTGAATTAGGTTTGGAATATATATCTTATAACTATTATTTAATGAAAGTTGAGGCTTCCTTTCTGCTTGAATTATTTCTCTGATATTTCAACTGTCCAAATCAAATCGTAAGACACTGCGAACTCAAGGACAGGAACATTTTGAGGAAAAAACAAACAAAAAAAGACCTTGAAGGTCCCTCCTTTGAAGGCCTTGTATCACACTTGTAAAAAAGCATTTTTCCCCCTCCTTGATCTGCAGCAAATCCTGCCCCACAGTGTGACCTTGCCAATGGCTGGAGGTCGCACAGCTCCGACTGCTACAAGCTAAAGTCGGAGACAAGGAAGAGCTGGTTGGCAGCCAGACATGACTGCGTGCAGGAGGGAGGAGACCTGGTGTCCATCACCTCACAAGAGGAGAACACGTTTGTGACCGCAACAATGGAACAATCACATCTGGACCTCTGGATTGGGCTCTCCACTCTGGTGAGAGGAACACAGTGTGGAAGCTCACTTGCTTCTATATCATTTCATATCCAGTATAAACGTGGAGGAGATTATTGTGAAGATGAGCTTTGTTTCCCCAGAAATGCAACAAGATTTCATGTCAGGTTGAGGTTGGGAACAGCAATTTTGCCTGGTCGGATTCTAACCAGGGTTCGTATAGACACTGGGGCGATGGTCAACCTTCAGTGTAAGATATCTTAGCTTTATACAAGGAATTCATTCAAACTCCGGTATTAGTTTGATAAGTCGCAGTTAAAGCTTGTGTTTTCCAACAGTGATCCACAGGTCGGCTCGTGTGCTGCAATAATCAAAGATGCATCAGAGGCATTGGGAGAATGGAGGTCCCATTTGTGCAGTAATGAGCGTCCTTACATGTGCAAACGCCCACTCAACAGTAAGCTGACCGTTTCTTCTTCCACTCATGGTAACGCTGGTTTGTGTCTGACTTTTTCTCTGCTCCTCACCCACAGCCATCTGTCCTCCTGGCTTGCCCGGCTGGCTGAGCTTTGCTGGCAGTTGTTACTGGCTGGTCAGTAACATCAATCTCTTGACCACCTGGCATGAGGCTTATACCAAGTGCTCTGATATGGGTGCTCACCTGGTGATCATAAACAGGTAGGGAAGAGCAAGATGGCAAGCATTGAAACAATTGAAACAATTAAAGCAAGAAACGCGTTTCATGTTTGTTCCTAGAGGATCACAAAATGAAGATATATGACCGTTATTAGTGGGCTCTGAGTGGATTTTCTTTTAACTTTGGGGAGAGAAAGCTTCCTGTGTCCAGTGTTAAAAAAAATGACCTGGAAAGCATCGCTTTGTTTACACTTACATGATGCTTCCAGTACTGGTCTAAAAAACAACACTGGTGTAAACTGAGCTACCGTTTATACAGATTAGCAGGGAGCTAGTTATATCATTTCCCAACTGCTGTGCTTCTCTAACCAGATGTCACTCATTTTGCACATGTGACAACTCATCTTACATGAGTCTCCTGCAAATAAGCAGCTATGGGCAAAGTGTAAACCCTTTTATTTGCTTTATGCTTTATGTTCTTAGGTGGTCATGTTTTAAAACCGTTTTAGAGTAAAAAGCACTAAGAAAATAAGCAGATGCTCCTTTTTCTTTCCTTCCTTCATGACACAAAAATGAAAGAATAACTTCTTGTTTCGATATGCAATCATGAGTGTAGCTAAGCTTCAACTTTGATTATTCATAATGATGTTTGTTATCCAGTTCCTTTACATTTAATGAGTGCTAAACTAGTCAACTGGCAGGCTCAATAAAAAAGTGCCACAGGTAGATGGGCAACATGAGACAAACTTGGACTGACTGCAAAACATTTCAGGTTGTTCAGGAGCTACTGTGGGAAAGGATAACTCTCTTGTAACGTTGCAGAAGTTTGGGCAGGGAAAACCCACCAAAAAAAAGATTTGTAATCTCTTCAAAGATCTCATTTGTCATGCAAACAAGACCCCCGACTTAGTGTGAGCACAGTGGAGAATGTCACGTTTGTCCTGTTCCTTATGCACAGTCAAGAGGAGCAGTTTTTCATCAATTCGAAGCTTCCAGACTTTCACCATGTTGACATTCCTGACATCTGGATCGGCTTATCAGGTACGCTACAGACTCGGTTTTGATGGCACTTTCCGAAACTACTGAACAATGCTTCCTCATTTATGAACGCAGAGTAAGGGATTCCATTTTTCCTGTTTGTCACCAGATAAGGACCAGGATGGGTCTTTCAGATGGGTGGATAAAACTGAGGTTAAGTTTTCAAACTATGGTGCCGGTTGGCCCAAAAACACCGCAGACGTGTGGGACTGTGGACAGATCTTCACAGGTGGGACCTGCTCTCGGCCGCCATTGGCTAGAAGAAACCGATCATCTCTTCTTCACATCAGCTGAGTTTATGTTGTCTTTCAGGGAATTATGACGGCAAATGGGAAACAACCAACTGCTTTAAGAGCCTGGGTTACATCTGTGAGATGACGGGTGGAATAAACCCGAAACCAACGACAACTCCCGGTCAGTCAAACTTGATCTTCCCTCCTCACACGCTGTCTCGTCACAGCTTTGTTAGTAAGTGTTTTATCGTGTGCCTGCAGACTCCCACTGTGACCATGGATATTTGTTGTATGGCGACTTCTGCTATCATTTTGAGACTGAGGGAGTGAAGAATTGGCACGATGCCGAGGCTCACTGCAGCAGTGAGCAGGGTCACCTGGCCAGCTTCCACTCTCAGGAGGATCTGAGTTTTCTGACTGGTGAGCAACCAAGAAAACAAATGATTGTTTTGTAAGTGCGTAGCTGTCTGCTCTGGCGTTTTAATGTGTCCTTCCTGCAGCTCACATGCCAGCGGAAGCTTGGGTGGGTTTGAATGACATCAATGTCGAAAGCCAGTTTGTGTACACCGATGGAACACCTACAGTAAGTGACAAAGACAGAAGCAGTATCAACCACTGAGGGCAAAAAAAAAACAAAACAAAACGCCGCAGTTTGACCACTCAGATGCTCATACAATGTTGTTTTTATGTGGATGTCAGGACTTACTCCCGTGGGCGCCCAACCAGCCAGACAACTATGAGGGCAACGAGGACTGTGTCCATCTCAGAGGAATGAATCACGCTGAACCCGGGAAGCTCACTGATGACATCTGCACGGCCACCAAAGAATACATCTGCAAAAAAGGTGCGCCACTCTCACACTAATGTGCCTTTTATTGCTTTCATGCTATATTTATAGTCATTATTTGTGTCGATTCCTTGCAGCTAAGGGACAAGGACCTCCTCCCCAGCCTCCGACATCTGGACCAGGTTAACATCATTCCAGACTTTTCTCAAAACAACGACGAGACGCGTCGGCATTTTTCTGTATGAACTGTTGTGTTTGCTACAGGATGGAATGACAAATGCGGTTCCTGGACAGCTGACCCTTTTAACGACTTCTGCTACCTGTTTAACTTCATCTCAATGAGGACTTGGTCAGAGGCTCGAGCCGACTGCCTCAACCAGGGAGGAGACCTCGTCAGCATCACTGATCCCTTTGAGCAGGCTTTCATACAAGGTATCGAGCTTTACTGTCGACTTTGTTCTGCTGTCGTCAGCTTTCTGTTGAGTTTGACACAGATTACACAAAAAAACTAGCAAGCCGACTTTCACGGACCATGTTGAAATTGAAGCCACGGCCAAAGGAAGAACCTATGAAACTCAGGCAGGGAATCAGGACTGCTTTTGTTAAAACTGCTAAAACCTGCATAGGCCTCGGTGGATGATGCACTCATAACCTTGTCCTTACAGTTGTTTCATTTATGTGATCGTACTTGATGATGATTTATTGACTTTTCACATGAATATGTCAACAGACGGCTGCAAGAAAGTTTTTTTCAGTCCATCACAATCAAGTGCCACGTAGCATCCTGCTCTCGATCCCAATGATTTCTCAGATATGACAACATATTTGGCCATGATTGGATAAAAAATAAAAATAAAAAAAAGAGTATTTTTATACATGTATGCAATATTCTAGGATTTCTTTCAAATGATCAACCCACTTTAAGCTTCACTTATAGTGACTTTATTACCATCCTGACTCTTAAAGATGATACTCCTCTCATAAATATTCAACCTTAATGTTTTCACATTATTCGAAATGATAATCACTGCGATTGTTTTCTTTGGAATATTTCAGAAGGTTCTTCTAAATATTTCAATATTATAGTGACTTGAAATTAAAAGTCGTCTCTCTGAAAAATGTATGTGCGATTCAATGTCTGCGTGACCGAAATCCTCCTGGTGGCTTTTGTTTGTGAAGATTTAAGGTAATGTGGTGAAGGCTAGTTTGCTTTCAAGTGTGTCATAGGAAAGTGGGCAGTAAAATTCTGCTTGCTGGGATATTAAGGTTGTCTTTTCATCGTTTCTCTCAGGTGTGATCCAGCAGACTCCCACCGGGATCTCTCTGTGGGCGGGTGGACGTAACTCCATCACCGAGGGCGGCTGGGAGTGGTCAGACGGCTCTCCGTTCCGATACATCCGCTGGAACACAGGTTCAATTGAAGCCGACGTGCTTCCTGAGAAATTGTCTGTGAAAAGCAAAAAAGTCACATTTACCTCCTCGTCTTTTCCCTAACAGGGAACCCAGGGGGTGAATACTGCCTGTCTGTACTCATCAATGACGGCTACTGGAACGATGACAACTGTGAGAATAAAAGAGGATACATCTGTAAGCGGAGAGGTGAGAAGTGCGGCTCGACACCTGCAAAAGAACGATTGAGACAATATTTGGTGTGTTGATCATGCGTTTCCTCTTTCAGGAAAGACACCCGAGCCTCCTCCACCTCACGATGGTAATAAAGACAGATGCATTATCTCTCCTCTCCCATCATTTGTCAGTAAAAACACATTTAAGTGCCACATTTATTGTCCGTAAACATTTTTGAGATAATTCCCTTCATTTCAGGTTTTATGACAGCGCTGGCGTGCCAGGACTCCAGTGCGGTCCTTCATTGTCCAGATGAAAGCGTAATTAACATCCAGTCTGCCTTCTACGGACGGAAGAGCGATGATATCTGTCCACACTTTGAGGGATCAGAAGGTGCTGCTGCTGCACATTAGTTACAGATGCAGAGTGTAGAGATGCATCTGTAAATCAGATCAGAATGAAAAATAAATACTCATCTACACTTATACTACTGTTCTCCAGGCAGCTGCACCGTTGAAGGTGTCCTTCCTATATACAGAAAGATATGTGACAACCGTCCTTTCTGCTTCGCATACGCCCAAGTGGAAGTGGACCCCTGCCCGACTGTCTCAAAGTATCTCGAGATCGTCTACAGCTGTGAACAAAAAGGTGCCCTTTTTCCTTATTCCCCTCGTTAATATTCATACTTAAACTGTATCTTCAAGCAGACGCTTCATTGTTGTGCCTTTGCTCAGTGTGTCTGCATGGCCTGGGTGTCGAGGACGGAAACATCGCAGACTTCCAGCTCTCTGCTTCCTCCTCCAGAGGTGGCTTTACTCCCAGTAATGCCCGCTTGAATGGAAATTCCTGCTGGATGCCTTCAGGAAGCCGTATGTACCAACCCAGCTGCTACACAAAATATCTCATCTCATCTCAAAATATCTCATCACAAAATAACACATTTTTGCAATCAGCCCTATTTGATATTGATGTTTAAGTAAGAATAGGTCAATGAACTGAACGGCAGGCATTAAATTACTTCTCATGTCCCCTATTCAAGCAACCTCAAGCTGGATTCAAGTGAACTTGATCCAGATCAAAAAAGTAACAGGGATCGTAATCCAGGGTTGTCCTCAGAATGATAACTGGATCACCAAATTTAAGATCCAGCACAGTATAGATGGATCAACTTGGACCGACTACACAGCTGACGGGGAGGTGGGTACAGAGAAACCCTGAAATAACCAAGAGCTGAAGAGTTTCACGGCTCAAAAGCTAATCTGGAAGCTCTGGAAAATAACATTTGCAATAATCGTTCGTTTTTTCCCCCCTTAATTTTCAGTTTTTCCCAGGTAACACAGACAGAAACACCCCTGATACTCAACTGCTGGGCACGCCCGTGTCAGCTAATTTCATCCGCATCCGTCCGCTGGAGTTCAACGGACAGGCAGGCCTTCGATTTGACGTTTTAGGATGCATACCTGACTGTAAGGAAGCCATATCACGTGCTAATAGCAAAATCTGCTGTAAATGCCGTTTTCTCATGTAAGGAATACCAAATAGTAACAACATCTGTGATCCATCAGATGCAATTGCATGTGCCACCAAGCCCAATTTCAACTCGGACAATGACCGAATGACGTGAGTAAAATCTGCATTTGTATTTTTCTCCTTATGGTGTTGTACATTATGTGATATCCCCAATGCTCACACAACCTTATGCTATGATCTTGCTCAATTTGCCAGGGTCCATTGTTCAGCAGGCTGTGCCAGGTCTAATTACATGGTGTATGGCACGTCGGTGTATCGTGGGGTGTGTAAATATAGTCACATCTGTATCAGAATAGCATTTTTATTGTGTGTTAATCAGATAGAAAATTCCATCTTTTCTGTCGGTCGGTCTTGTTTAACAGGACTCAAACATCTGCGCTGCAGCCATCCATGCTGGTGTGATACTGAATGAGATCGGAGGCGACTGCACTTTGCTGAAAGCTGCAGGACAGAACTTCTACACCGGCTCCAACAGGAACGGCATCACCTCAAGAGAGTGTGTAGACGAGTCTTATGTCTTAATCCTTAGTTTCATGTAAAAGACAGTCCAAAGTAACTCATTACTCAAAATAAATGTAACCTCCACAGGTTTGATGGAGACTATAATGTGTCCTACACTTTTGCCGATGGTGGTGAGCGAAGACGCACTTATATCGCCTTGAATATTTCACTGTGCTGTGTACGTTTCTGCGCCGATCAGACATCGTCTCCTTCAATTCATCCACAGAGCTGAGATGTTCTGGACCCGACTGGTATGAGTTTGGAGAGTTCTGCTACAAACCTTTTGGAGACAAAAAGACGTGGCGTGACGCTCGAACCACTTGCAGAAACCTGGGTGCAGATCTCGTCTCCATCCAGTCGATGACGGAGCAGAGCTGGCTGGAAAGCTACTTGTACATGGGTATGGATTTAAAAGAAGGAGGAGGGAAAAAGTTGTTTGCAGATAAAAGAAGTTCAGTTAAAAAAACTAGTCCAGTACAAGTAAATGTTCCAGAAGTGCTTTATTTTATTTATTTATTTTTTGCTTCACAGCCACCAGTGATGTGTGGACTGGTCTGAATGACTTGTTTGTTCCTGGTATGTTCATGTGGTCGGATGAACACATGGTGACCTTCACCTACTGGGCTCCAGGGGAACCGAACAACCACGATGGGTTCAATGAGGATTGTGTTGAGATGTCGCACCAAGTAATGAACACACCGGAAAACAAACTCATTACTTTATCTTTAACGCCGTTAGAGGATTTCAGAGAGGGAGAAATCATTATCCTTTGCATTTAGTCATGCTTATTGGTCATTTTTTGTTACAGACCGGCCGATGGAACGACATATCTTGCGCAGAACTCAATACTTACATATGCAAAATGCCAAAAGCACATTACCCAATGCCTTCAGTCAGACCCACAGTGTACGGATGTCCTCAGGTACGACAGTTTGACTTTTCAAATTCCCCTCAGTGTGTGCAAGTTACAAAGCTTACAGGGAAAAGCCTACAGTACTTTTTTGTGTACTTGTCAGGGCTGGGATGCATATGGCTACTCCTGCTATTGGATGGAAGAGACAGCCAGGAGCTGGTCTGATGCTAAAGCCTTCTGCGTGGAGCAGCATGGCGGCTTCTTATTGCACATCGGAGACATGTGAGTGGGATGAACATGTAGTTTTTCGATAAGCAGCAATGTCCGGTGAAGGTTACATTCCCAACTAAATGTATTAATAATAGTGGCGAACAGCGAATACAACAGTCTGATGGAAACTCTCCTGTCTGTGTGTCACTGCAGCTACGAGCAGTCGCACTTTACAGTGGCGCTGACAGGGAAGACCGGTTTGTGGTGGCTCGGACTGCGCGCTCGCGGAGGGGCAGGTGGAGGGGTGGACTACATCTGGGACAACGGCTTGCCTCTTACCTTCACTCACTGGGACAAAGACCAGCCAGGTACTGTCCTAACACCATCGCTGACGTAATCTGAGCAGGAAACTGCACACACGAGAGAAACCACCACTCTGCCCTCTTGTTTCTAGATAACGGGGATGGCACCTGCGTGGCTATGACAACGGGTCAGATTGGTGGTTTCTGGGATGACAAGCAGTGCTTGGAGAAACATGCCTTCATCTGTGAAAAAGCCAGACCTGACATCACTCCACCCACCAAGCCCCCGACGCCTCCTCCCGCGCAGGGCTGTGCTGACGGCTGGACGGCCCAGCCCCACTTCAGGAACTGCTACAAGGTAATAACAGCTAATTAAATAACTTATCTGGACCGGTATCATTATGACAGTGGTTGATTTGCTTTTCCGATTTACTACAGCTCTTCCACAATGTGGACTGGTCCATGAAGAAGAGCTGGGGAGCTGCACACGAGGACTGCGTCAGCAGAGGAGCTAATCTGGTCAGCATCCACAATCAGGAGGAAGAAGAGTTTCTGTCTCTGTACAGCAAAGGCAGCAGCAAGTGGATCGGCCTCAAGCACAACCCAATAGAGGGAGGTGGGTATTATATATCTAAACGTGTAATGGAATCCGTTGGAAGCTTGAGTAATACAAGCAGAAAACGTATGGTCTCTTGAAGGATATTCCTGGAGTGACGGCACGCCTCTGTCACACACCAACTGGGGTTACGGCGAGCCGAACAACCACGAAGGCCGCGAGGAGTGTGTCGAGATGGTGAGCAGCACCAACGGCAGTTTCTCCTGGTGGAACGATCTCAACTGCGACGCTCATCAGGACTGGATATGCAGGATCACCAAAGGAAAGAACCCCATCCTTCCCCCTGTGCCGCCATCTCCTGAGCCAGGTAAGCCGATCCCACAGTGCACCTGTCCTTCCTGCACAGAGGCAGCAATTATCCGAGTGAAAGATCTCTGCCGCTTCAGATAACACACTTATTTCCTCGTACGCCTCATCCTTCAGCTCCTGACTGTGGCTCCAACCCCGGGTGGAGGAAGAACAACAACATCTGTTACTACTATAACGACACAGACATAGTTGACTTCCACACAGCTATGATACGCTGCTACGCAGAGAAGGCCACACTCGTGTCCATCCTCAACAAAGATGAACAAGCTTATGTTAACAGCATGGTATGCCTCGTCTGTTTGACTTCTATTGAGGTGATTAACCATGAAAAATGTTCCACATGTTCACTGTTTTCCTGATCTTTAAGGTGGGGACGGGGGAGGTGTCCGCAGCCTGGATAGGAATGAGGATGGTTGGCATTGCAAATGGACAATACATGTATGTGGATCACTGAGTGATTGGTACTGAACTGATGTAAAATGAGAAGAAAAAAGTGGAAATTAAGCAGTTGAATAACTAGATAGAAATAGAATGAGAAGATTTGATTTCCTCTGCTTAGGTGGGTCGACCTCTCTCCTCTGACGTACACTCACTGGAGTCCGGGTGAGCCGAACAATGCAAACGGGGAGGAACAGTGTGTCCAGATGAACAGACATCAAGGTACCGAGACTCCCCGCTTTGCTTTTTTTCCCCCCCAAATGGTGAAAATGTACCTCCGCCTCCCCGTGCTGATGTGTTCTTCCCTCTGGACTGTAAAGGTGGATGGAACGATGCCAACTGCGGGCGAGCCGGAGCAGGTTACGTTTGCAAAAAATTCCCCGGAGACGTCCACACCCCTCCTCCACCCACACAGCCTTGGGAGGGCAACTGTCCTGAAGGTTGAACGCTTTCCTTAACTATATGGAGCCTAAAAAGATTTACCGCAAGCTGTCTTTTTTTCCATTCAATAGATTTTAAAGAGTAAGTCCGACATACGTTTGCTGCCCATGAACAGTTTAAACAGTGGTACTATTTAGCAAGTTGTCGCTAAAGTCTACATCAGTAAGTTAGTACACAGTTGCCCTAAATGCTCCTGTATTAGAATGACTTGAAATGAACAGCATGTTCTCACTAGTGCACCAAAAATGTCTGCGTTAATGCAAAATGCATATTTATCTATATGCAATTTTTCTCTCCTTCCCTGCTGCAGGATGGATGCGTTTTAAGGACAAGTGCTTCATGTTCAAAGGGAAGAAAAATGATGTCAAAGCAAACTGGTCCGACGCTCGGAGCTGGTGCAAAGACCAAGGGGCAGAGCTGGCAGTTATTGACAACCAGTATGAGAATGGTAAGCCCAGCAGATCAACATTCACAGAAACTCTATGAGAACTTCAGTCCAGTTGCTGATATTCTGTTCCTCCAGACTTTGTAGCTAGTTACCTGAAAGACCTGGAGCGCCCCACCTGGATCGGTCTGTCGGATCTCTTAGTGGAGAATCAGTACGCCTGGAGTGACGGGGTCAGCCCAGTCCTGTACACCAACTGGAATGAAAAGGAGCCCAACAATGCCGGAGGAACGGTGAGGAGGATGTTGCATGAGTGGAGCAAAGCTTTGTACTGAAAGGGGCCAGCGTAGAGCTAGCTTTGATCTGTCTTATCCTGCTCAACAGGAACACTGTGTGGCAATGACTCACAGTCACCTGGTGACCGGCAAGTGGAACGACGATGCTTGTCATCAGAACCATAGCTTCGTCTGCTACAGGAAGAAATGTCAGTAAATACTCCAGCCTGATCCTTTAATTTAAGGAATGTATATCTATTCAGATTATAGCAGCTGCAGCCAATAATTTTCCCCATTTGCCTCCGCATCAGCAAGCAGCATCGAACCTCCTCCCCCAACTAAGAGCCCGTGCCCAGACGGCTACATCTCCTGGTACATGAACTGCTACAAGCTGGTGGAGGAGCCGGCGACCTGGGATGCAGCTCTGGCGTCCTGCAAGGAACAGGGCGGAGACCTGGCCAGCGTTGACATGAGCTACGACCAGGCCTTCGTTGCCGGGGTGGTTCTGCAGGGAAAAGCTGACGCCTGGATTGGACTCAGGCGCAAGGTCCATATCAGACAAGCTTAAATATCTCAAGAGAAAGAGACCCTGAAAAATAACGGCCACTGACAAAGTTTCAGATCAGAGAGATATTTACAGTTGTGTTGTCATGCAGGAGGATGGCTCCTACATGTGGACAGACGGCTGGCCAGTTTTCTTCACTCAGTGGGGACCAGGAGAGCCCAGCACCATCAAGGATGAGGGCTGTGTGAGCATGCACGCCTCCATCTGGTTCCACGGGACCTGGAACGACACCAAATGCGATCAAGCTAAGCCGTACATCTGCAAGATCTCCTCAGGTATAATCCTCTGGGACTGAGCTCATCTTTTTTTTTTTTTTTTTCCCCTTTTCCTTTGGAAACCGAATGTTCTGTTCAAGCAAATATTTGTTGTTCTTAATACAACTTGCATCCTCCCTCAGAGAAACCCCCGCCCACTCCCAGCCCTGGTGATGGGAAGTGTCTGCCGTTCTGGTCCCCTTACGGACGCCACTGCTACTTCGTGTACGACGGGAAGGAGGGCTTCTCCTGGCCGGACGCTCGGCACTACTGCCAGTCCATCAGGACCGAGCTGGTCTCCATTCACAGCAGAGCAGAGCAGGAGTTTCTCCGGAACCTCAACTACACCAAACATCACCACGTCTGGATCGGCCTCACCAGGGACAGAAACTGTGAGTTCAGAAAGTCACTTTCTTAAGAGTAGAAGAAGAAGATAAGTGCTAAAAGATGGATAAAGAATGACACCCACGTGAGAAGAGGCTTGTATGTTTGGCTTCTCAGTTGGCTGGGGCTGGACAGATAAGACGTCACTGGGGTTCCTCAACTGGGCTCCCGGGGAGCCCAACGAAGCCTTTCATCCTGGAGATGTCGCCGAGGAGAACTGCGTGGAGATGTACCACGACGGACGCTGGAACGACAACAACTGTCTGCAGAAGAGAGGCTTCGCTTGCCGCCATCGCCAGTGTAACAATTTCTCATTTGTCATTTCTGCGGCTTTCACTGCCTGTAAAAACCTTTCAGTTTGTTTTCTAAACGGAACACGATGAGCAGCAGTTCGTCTTTCTCTCTTTCAGACTATACGACAGACGATAACAAAAACCCCGTTTTCCCCACCGATGGTCCCAGTGCCAGTAAGTGATAAAAATGCACACTATGGGGCATTTCTCATCCCTAGATGATACAATCACTACAGCTGGAGTGACCTACAGACTTTTTATCCTGTGATTTAGAGCCAAATAGAAAATATTAGCAGGCTAAAACACTAATCTGAATTAAAACCCACTTCTGTACAGGTTCTTTTTCAGCCCAAAATATAAAGCTGGATGTTGTACAGTCGGTTGACACATCTCTTTAAACAGATGGAGGGGTGATCGCTGGCGCCATTATCGGCGCCATCATCTTCTTCGGCCTAATAGTCGGACTGCTGTACTACGTCTTCAGCGTGCGGGGATATAAACTGAGCAGCCTGAGCCTACCAACAAGAACGACCAGTAACATTGACGTGGTAAGTTCTTATTCAGCCTGTTCTGGCGGGGTAAGGGAGACCTGGTTCTAGTTTTTGTGACTCTAAGTTGTATCATTCCTCTGTTGCAGCCTGCTTTCGTCAACCCAAACTTCCCCGAAGAATAGGACACATAAACCCTCATTTTGTACAGTACATCGATGCTGATACTTTTTGTAAACTAATCATGTGGCTTTTTTTTTTAAACAATTTTTTATAGGATTATACAATATTGTATATAATGCAATAATGATGTGCTTAGATAAAATTGATTCCCTGTGTTGCACTTCTAGTTCATCTTTCTACAAATCACTCTGAAAGCAACTTTCACTGCCACGTTAACTCGTGTAATTCTTGTTTTGTTCAAGATAAACGACAACAGTAAATGAAGTTTCCAGTGTTTATTCATGTTTGCACACCGCAACATGTTTTTACATACGTCACAAAATGAAAAAAGAAAAAAAAAAAAGAAAAAAAAACACATTTCAAAAAACATTTTTTCCAGTTGATAATTATTTGGACAATTTCTTGGACAGGAATTCATAAATGAAGCACCGACCAAGGATAATGAAAATAAAGCCACAGATGAGAAAAGACAAGAACCCAGAAATTCAGAGAACGGATCGAGTCGCATCTGAATGTCGGGTTTCACTTCGTGTGCAGTGTAGACATCCACAGTATCAAACTCTAAAGATCATCTTTAACAGCGCGGTGCTGCAAATCTGTACGTAAAAATAATCCCATAATCCATGGCACCAGTGTACTCACGCTTTACTTAAAAAATATCACTTCATTAATGTGAGAAAATAAAGTCAGGAGCACTTTGTGATCCTCATTCAGCCCTTTCATTTATCTTGTAATTGCACAGCTGAATTAACATAAGCTCCGTGGCACTCGTGATGCTGTTCATTCGCTAGTCTAAACCTTCTGCATCGCCTTGTGTATAAATAAGAACTTGTGATGCGTACATCGACAGCTCACTTAAATCTTTCAACAAACAAAATGTCTTATTGCTCAGCATCACACTTACAGTAAACAAGAGTTAAGACTAGCACTGTCCTGCTGGTCGTAATATACAAAAAAAAAAAGAAAAAAAAAATGGCATTCTTCAGTTAACTATATTTTGGCCATTTAGTCCACTCACACAGATTAAGTTAACCTTTTGCAGCTCAACATAAGTGAAGGAAACGTGTACATTTGTCCAGCAGAAACCTAAAAAGCGGCAGCAGCTGTAGCTGTACTTGAAACTCAAACTGACAAATATGGCAAAGATTAAGCACTCCAAGCACCGACAGCACGGAAACAAAGGAGCGCCGCACTGTTTCTCCCTTTTTGGTTTTTGGAAGCACTTACTGACGCATCTTTGGTGAAAGGAAAAGGCCGACTTCTGGGTACCTTACTGCTAGAAATGAGCCTCCTTTTTTTTTCAGACTACAAAGAGAACCTTCAATGAAAGTCTTCTCCCCCCCACTCTTGTAGCACAGCTTAGTCATCTCAGGAAGCCAACACTAACCCGTGTTTACACCTGGTATTAGTAAGAAACCGGAATAGCAGTAACATGCACGTACGTGGAAAATGGATGTTAAAAAGACTGCATTGGGATTAGACTGAAATCCGATCAGATCTCAGACAAATTGGAATACAATCTGCACTTCATGACAACTTTGTTCGTTACATTACTGCCCAGGTCCTGCTACCTCAAGTAAACATGAAAAGGCACAGCTGAAAGCATAGCAGCAACAGGAAGTAGGACAATAAGAAACAAAGACACCAGAGATGCGCCGGCCACACCTCCATCATTTGCTTATTAAAAAGGTGCTGAAACTGCAGCGAGATCAGCAATTTCATACCAGATGTGAACACAAAGACACGTGTTGGGTTTCCTCACACAGGAAAATATATCAATAGCAGGTGTTATTGGGGGAATGCCAAAAAGAAACAAAAGGTAAGATTCTGGTACCATTACGGTCATAATTTCATGAGAGAGTAAACGACCAAAGGTCAGGATTTGGTTTCCATTCATTTCAAAGACATTACTCCATCACAGTCGGTGTAGACAGGAGGAACAGTTACAGCGGGCAGAAACTTTTACAATATTGCTTTACTATAAAAGGTGTGCACAGGCACAGTCCCCAACAGGATGACAAGTAAGAAAGAAAGAAAAAAAAAAGGTGTTGCTTTGGTCTGACAAAACAAAGATGCCCAAAAAGCTGTCAGCTCTCAGACATTTTCCAACTATCAGTCACCGCAGCACAGCAGAGTCAAGATGCCAACGAACCCTTCCAGCAGCACAAAAGTTAAGACGCAAGAAGCAATGTTTCGGACTTGAAATCAATAAGGCTACAGCTACACGTCCCACACAAAGCCTTGTGCACCTTACAGCATGTGTGGATACATCTACCCTGAATAAAACCGGTTCTCCTCTGCATCCGATTGTGATTTGAATGCGGCTCTTTTTTTTTACCGCGGCGTTGATAACACTGCGACACGTGATTATTATCCATCGTTTGCCATTATTGCACATGAACAACTGAAAATACACATTCCAACAAAGGATTAGCTAAAATGAATAAATTAAAGGCTGGCTTAATATCACTGTGTGACACTTTTACAACAAACTTCATGATAAGCTTTGCAGCCAATTACTCCCCATGTTTGACTTCCACAAAAGTCCAAATGTGACTACCTAAGCAATAGAAATGTTTACAGAAATTACTTCAACCTCATGAATTAACAAGAGATTGTGCCAGTGAATGAGTAGAAACAAAAAAAATAGAGAATCCCAGAGCCCAAAACGAACCAATGTTTAAGACTGAAACAGGGAAACTTTAGATTTTAAGACAATTTAAGTAAAATCAATGAGCAGGAACTGCATGGTGATGAGTTTGACTATAATTTAAGTGCCATGTTGGCCTGATTAACACGTAATCTGAGGTCATAATACTAACAGAAGTCGAGATAATAAGAATAATAAATAAAATCTGTGTCAGGACTTGCACCTCATAAACATGATCAGGAAGACAAACTAATGGAAAACCCCTGCCTCTCCCCCAAAATGGCACTTTTGGTAATATTTGATGTGCTTCCTTGATGTTTAATGAAGGTCACTCTTGAATAAAGCCCTGAACACTGAGAAAAATGTCATTATATTTACCTTAGAACGCAAAAGGGGGATGTAGAGTGTTTGGAATTTTCCAAAAAGGTTCAAAGTTAAACACCCTGTGAGAGGCAGCTTGAAGGACGTACTGGTGCCCAGTATCATACCTTTGGGCTGTCCAGCCTCAGCCAGTGGACACCTTGTCTTGTATAGCAGACTACTGAGCTCATACTGGAAGTAAGGCTCAGTGGGCCCAGAACAGTGTCCAGCTCTGCCAACATACCTGAAAACACAGAAATGTCAAAAGGTAAGTAGAACCCTCAGAGTGATGGGATCTTTGCTGTTATGTCATGCAGCTTTCCGCACAATTTAGAGTCCATTTCATCCATTCTTACCGCTGCCTTTGTGTGCCAGCACCTCCGCCTGCTCCCACATGTCATGAGCGCTTAAAACTAATGAAGTGATGTTGACATAGGTGAAAGCCACTTGTTCAATTTCTTGAGGAATTGTCACGGTGGGGCCAAAGGGACCCACACCCAACCCACCGGTACTGTGGTTGGAGCTGGGACCTGAGATGGCTGGAGATGGCACGTTAGGAGACTGGTTTGCAGCAATCCTGTGGAGGAGGGGGGATAAAATGCAGAGCGATGAAGACTTTGGCTTCATTTGTGATTAGGTGTAATTAGGAAGGCAGATGACTTACTTTGATGAGCACAAAGGAGGATTGTGTGACGCCTGAGCAGAGTTCTGAAAGAGAAACTGAACTTAAGCATTTGTTCGAAGTAACAGTCAGATGGTGGTAAAAGCTTGAGAGCTTACGTTAAAGTGATCAATGAGGGTTTTTGAATACTTCAGCGCCATTTTCTGTTTGTGACGAAACATGGCCATCTGCAGGAGGGACTGGCACTTTAAACTGCAAGACACACACAAACACTATTCATAACTGACATCAACTGTTTCAGAAAACAAAAGAGAAAGTGTAGATTTAAGCTTCATCACTTTTGCCCGTTAAGCTAACCCGTCTATGTTTGCGGTGCATATCACAATGTAAACGGCTAATATACGGCTCATACAAGGGCTTCAGTTACAGAACCAATGATCATATCTAACACATCAAAGTAAAGTTAAAGCCGGTAGCCTGAGCAGGGCAGAGTTTCTCCTGAAAGTGACACAGATTGTGTATTCGTTTTAAGTTTAGGAATTAAAGCAGACCACCAAACTCAAAATGCAGCACCAGTGCTAAACATGAAAATAAATTCTTACTATTACCCACGTCATTAAGTGTTAATCCCACCAGTGTACAATTCAACCACACCACAGACTACAGCCACAAGAAGGATCCCGGAGTTGAATCAACTTGTCTCTGAGACAAACTCTAAAAGTCTCTACTGTGCGTTGCAACACAAAAAGCATCGTCTTACCATAAAGCTAGCAAGTCCTTTTCTGAGGGTGTAGCAGTGGAGTCGACGGGGCTTCTAAGTTTCAGTATAAATCTGTAAGAATCACAAGCACAGCAGGAACTCTAAGGCATGTAGAACTGTGCTGTACTTTGCTATAAATCCAGTAACACATCTCAGAACTGCACTCAGCTGCTGTGCAATCTAACAGATTACAAAGTTACAACAAAAACTGTTAACATTGCGGACAATTTACGATAAGAGCGGGCTCTCACTTGAGGAGTTCCACCGTCTCTGCAAACATGGTGTAGGAAGACACTGAAATCTGTGGATCTTTTTCCATGGCAATGCCACTCTGGACAAAGAACATCGCTGCATCCAGGTAGGTGAAGGCTTTACTGAGCTTGTCCGACTATGGAAACCAAACAAAAGGCGACAGTTACTTGTGTTACTGTAGTTCGTTTTATAGAAAGATGAATAGAAACACCAACCTCTGCATCTGCCTTGTGCTTCAGTCTTTTGGCCTCTTTTATGTAATGCTTCACTGGATACTGCCTGCGGGTCAAAGAAGTGGACAATGCAGGACAAATAGATCACACAAGAAAGTGGACATCACCTAAAATGTACCGAGCCAGTCCACAACTTTTAATCAATGCTTTGCTCTTATACGCAAATCAGAAGAAATACCTTGAGCAGCACAGAAATTATTCTCTGTCTCGTCTAAAAGTTACTGAGCAGTCCTTTCGAACAGCATGTATCCATCGGTTACGGTGAGGCTTTAATTAGCTCCAGAAGCATGAGAAGCCTCGTCCAAATTAAGACCACATGTCCAATATCAAACATAAAATACATATGCATACATACACCAAATGACTAGCTTTTTGCTTTAATTCTGTTGAATCCGTACGATTAATAAAAACAAACATCCAACATGTAATGCAACTCATCATCATCTTCATCATATAATAAAATCCAGTAACCCAGCAGCATTGGTCTTTTCCTCCAAGATGGACCATTTTAACAAGTTTGATGTTGCAGGATGTGCATTACATTAGTTTATATAAAAGCTTAAAGACAAAGTGGTTTATGCAACATAAGCTCATGAATAAATTCAATATAAAGACTTAAGATCTTAAGGTCAGCGCCACAGCATCGGACAGAATTCTACTCTTTTCCCCTGGATAAGTCATACCCGTTCATCAACCCCCGGCCTGCTGATAACAGAGCAGCGCAGGTGACCTCGGGCATCAAAAGGTGTCGGTACAGGTTCAATCGAGCAAATTCTGCGGTTTGCAGAGAAGTAACTCTTCGTGTAAGACCCGTGCCAACATGCTGGCAATTAGGATTGTGAAGGAGGCACAAGTAGCAACAAACTTCACTGTCAAAGGCTTTTGTCCACAGATCAAATTAGCAAAGCCTCGCTCAAACTTGTAGGAAGGATTTCCCAACTGAAATATGGCATGTTTGGAAAGAGAAATTTAGAATGAGGCCCGGCTTCTATGCGACATAACAATTTGCTGATGACAAAAGAATCTTACCTCTCATCAAATCGGAGCATGGGCCTGTTGGTCAAAGCGTCTCTGTGGGGCTGTGACGTTGACGGAGCAGCTAAGCTGCTCTTTGGGGGCTTTTGCTGAGACTGCAGGGCACATATTTGCTTAAAAACCTGCTGCAATAATTCTATTCATAAGTTAAATTCTTATTGTTTTTACAATTACCTTTTGATGGCGTGGGTGCTGTGTGCGCTTGCCACTGCTCTTCTTGCCCTTGTGGGAATCCTTGCTCTTTACAGCCTCCTTACTGGGCTCCAGCGTCTTCCCCAAATCACATTTTTCTAACTGCGCGTCTTTAGCAGCGTCTTTCGATTTCGTGGGGTCCTGAACATGCTTTTTGGCTTTCTTCTGCTTTCTGACCTCTGCTGGATTGCTGGAATTTCTGGAAGCGATGAGATGAGAGAGGTAGCATGAAAGAACGAACTGGACAACAAATTCATTTTCATCCCAAATGCCTCTGATTAAGGAGACATACTCTGGTTTCATAAGAGCCTTAGCTGAGGAGGTATTATTATTTTTCAGCTTCTGTTTCTTCTTTGGAAGGGTTTTATTTTCCACCTCAACCTAGAAGAGGGGAAAAAAAGAAGAAAAATCACACATTGAAAAACAAAACAAACAAAAAAACCAAAAACACTTTCTCTTGTGTGACAACTTAAGCAGCCTAAAACCCTCATATTTCTCACATTTCGAGGCTTTTTGCCAGCCGTCGTTTGTTTGTGTGTTTTAGAAACGTCCCTGCCCTCTTCGTCTTGCTCCAACACCAGCGCCGGCCTCTTTGCATTGCTGGGTATCCCTTTGTGAATGCTGGAGGTATGGGGGACTCTTGAAAGCAGACTGAGATCGATCTTCACCAACAGGGATCTACGAGGCCGACAGAGGTCCAAAGAACCCTTGGCTGCATGCCCAGATGTCTCGGAGTGCTTTTGGGTTGATTTGTGAGGCATCTTGGTGCCGCTCTGACAGACGGGTTCTGCTTTGGGTTTGCTACAGCTGAATCTGACTGTTGGGGCAGGCTGAGCAGGGCTTTGGGCGGAACAGGAGCAAGGGTTAGGATCATGCACGCCGCATGATGGACAATGACCATACAGCACAACGGTGGCCTCTGATCCACCCTTCAGCTTATCAGGTTTGGTGTGTTTAGTCCTTTTAATGTCTTTTTTAGCGCCGTTGGCGTCCTTTTTACGGTGCCCTGTTTTCGTCTTTACCTTGGGTCTGTCTGTGAAACACGGGGCTTTTGTTTGTGTGGTTGCAACTTCCTCACACTTAACACCGAGTGCCGCATCACTCGGGTCAGGGCAACCTGCCATCGCTTGTTTCCAGAGTTTCCTGGAACTGCCACAGCTGCTCACGTCGGCAGAGCCACCGTTGTCCTGAAGGCTTTCGCTGAACTGATGGGGATCAGCCAGAGCCAGGGCGTCAGTGAGCTCTCTCTGGTGAGAAGAAAACCAAGGCTTAGGCTCTTCAGTGGTTTGCTTGGAGCTCTGAGTGGGCAATAGCTGCTTCTGGGTGGGGCTCCCAGGCATAAGTGCACCGCCTCGACTGTCTGCACCTGAGTTTTGTTGACTGGGCCTGATCCATTTCCCCAGCTGCCAGTCACCATTGCTCACTGCTGAAGCGTCAGGCTATAAAATTAACAGAAATATTGTAATTTTAGAGAAAGAGAGAGCATATGAGTCATTCATTCTGTAGATTTAAAAAGTAACAAACAAACAAACAAAAAAACCCTATGACCTCAGTCTTAGTTGAGCTGCCCTCTGGGGGTTGAGGCGGATCCTCAGCGGTGCTTTCGCTGTCCGACTCTGACCCCAGGCTACTCTCCGAGTCACTGGAGCTCGTCGTCTCTACATCGCTGGAATGTGCTTCAAATGAACTATGACACAACACACAGCCACACGCAAACGGTCCTTAAAGGAACTCAAAACCAACAATGTTGTGGTTAACTGACAAGCCCTGCATTTGGCAAAATTGCTAGATAGAAGCTGAAGACATTTTTCACTGTTGTTTTTTTTATATATTAAGAATTGAATAATTGTAGAAATATTTCTATGAATCCTTTGTACTGGAGAGGCATTTCCTTTTTTACTGATATTTCAAAAATGAGGATCATTCATTTATCTAAAACAGCTGACAGACTGATAATCGAGTACAATACTTGTAATTTGGAGCTGTGACAAACTCTTATCAAATCACTCTCAAAGACTCAATGTGGTAACAATAATTGACTTCATTAATATGCATAACGACATGTTAAGCATAATATACGTTCTATATGATGAATTACAAAGCAAAAACAGTCATTTTTAATTGCCCAGTTACTCACGTTGAGGAGCTCTGCTGACTGAAATGTGATGGATCTGCAGGAGAGGAGTCTTGCCCTTCTGGGAAAAGAAAAAAAATAGGAAAGTAAACATTTTTCCTACAAAAGAAACAATGAAAGTCTTTTTAAAAACTATTTCCTGATTGAGTAATACTGATCTGCAAAGTTATTGATAATCAAACACTTGAAATATCAACCTGCAGTGAGACTGATGTGCTGAAATATTCCCAGCTGCTCCAGAGTCAGAATCATAACAGTGTCACTGGATATATATTAAAGTTTAACATTGCAGCGACTCAATAACAGACAAGATCAAGTCTCACTGATATCTTATGGCCCAAACATTCATAAAAACACGAGTTTTTTTCCGACAGCCTGCTAAATTAAGAGTTTAAATACGTCTTCTTTTCATCTTCAAAAGCATGTTAAAGCTAACTGGGTTCATTGTGGATTAAGCACTTAAGAAATGAGGGATAAACATAACAAAAGAGAGAGAGAGAGTAGTTAAAACAGCATTGTTAAAAGGGCGGAGGCTATCAGTCGAGTCAGTAAAGTTCATCACATGGGGGAAAACAAAGTGGAAATGTGACATTCCTCCAAGTTTCACTCGGCTGTTTCTTCTACAAAAGAGTGAAGACGATTTTAACAATAACACGAACACGATCACAATTATCTTAAATAATTACAATTATTGCTAATTGTGTCCGATCAAAGCTAAAAGTGGAACAATGTCAGCTATGGTCAGTGGAAAGATCTCAGAGCAAACAGAGCTCTGGCATGCCTCTTTTACTTAGCTAAAGTTAATTTTAGTCACAGTTGTAGGGTTGTTTCTCCCCTCAAGTATTTCGTGGTCACTTTACAAAAACAGGCCGCGAGGGTTGTACAAGCTGCTACAGAAATAAAGAAAGAAAGATCAGGTATATGCCAATGCTTTCGTTCAAAAGCTTTTACAATTAGAATTCCATCATATCTACAGTATTCCAATCAGATGTTAACAAATTAAGCTTTGGGGATCTGATTCAGGCTTTGGGGATCTGATTCAGGCTTTGGGGATCTGATTCAGGCTTTGGGGATCTGATTCAAGCTTTGGGGATCTGATTCAAGCTTTAGTTCACGAGTTTCAGATGGAGGATCAAACGGCCAAACAGACGTAACAGATTCCAACTCTGGCTTTGTATCAGTGTTGATATTCCCAAGACACACTTGCAGCATTACCGACCGATTCGACTCCATTTGTGACTTGAACGCTACATTGCCTTCTTGGCTCATTACTCACTTTGTCCTGGACATGAGGAGACATGCTCTGCTTTCTGTGAAGACAGAAAAACAGACAAGCACACTTTAATATGGATCCCACTTGCATTTGATTCATATCTGCCCATTTGTTACTGTGTTTATGCTATTTATATACTTACGAATTGAAACCAAAAGCAACATAAAAGGGACCTGGGCGCATGTGTAGAAGGCACCTCAGGTCTAAACATGTAAATAAGTGCAAATGTCTCATTTGTGACGAATCGCTTTCCCTTGGACCTTATGCAAACATGTTCATGGGAGCGGGTCATTCAAGTTAAAAGGGTGCAGTTGAGAACACTTGCGTTTCAGAAATCTCATCAAGCTTCATGGTAATCTGCTTATTTTGCATTATGAGAAATCTCTTCAGCAGAACAGCCTCAGAGGAGCACAAATCTGAGCGCGCTGAACTGAAATGTCTGAAATGCAGACATTTGTTTTCTTTGTCTGTTGAGGCCAAATTCTAACTGTCACACTCGTGTAAATAAATTTAACTAACTTGACTGGTATCGCTTACACGAGCAACGGGGCCCAAAAAAAAAAAAGATTGGATGACATCTAAGGCAACTCACAGCTGCAATGAGTTTACCTCCAAAGCAGCATAAAATGAACCCAAACTGAGGAGATTTTTTGCATTAAAACGATGCAAATTCAGAAAATGCGGCTGGATTTTAGCCAACTTAGACTTAGAATGATTATCAACCTTTTGTCTCTCACCTTGGCTGGGAACGTAGACTTGGGGGGTTCATCAGAACTAGGTGTGTGTATAGGTGTCAGAGGAGGGGGCAATGACTGAGTCATTTCCTGTAAAGTCAAACAAAGCAAAACATGTACAGAATTCATAAGAAGATGGAGGATTTCAACATAACGCTCCATTCAAAAAAGGTCAACTCCCATCGTATTGTCCTCTAAAGTAGGTGTGGGACTGATATATAGAAACAGTCACGTCATAGTTTGTTTGCTGAGATCCATCAGCAAATAAAGTACATTTGCAAAAAGACTACAGTTATATGCATTTGCATATTTAGTGATGTTGACCACTCAAAGTGCTTTACACATCAAGCCACATTCACCCACTAATCCATTCATACAGCACTTGTTCACTTCTTAGGCTTGTGCCTAAGCAACATCCATTTTCTATACCCGCTTATTCCGTCGGTCGGTGTGCGGGGGGGCTGGAGCCTATCCCAGCGGTCTAAATTCAGCACCATTTATGTTAAATAAACAAAGACCTGAACGAGTGGAAACTGATATAATCTCTCTCTCTGTACAGAACATATGCCAAGTTATGCATTGGGACAAGAGACGCAGTTTATAGGCAGTTTTAAATGCTCCGTCGAAAAGATTCCATCATAAAGATGTTACACATAAGATTAATAGTTCATCGTTAAAAGAAACCTAACATAGGCATTAGAAAACAAAGTTTGCTAAACGGACAAACTAAATAAATACACTTCTGCACTGATGGCATCAGAATAACAAACTTATCAGTCTTGAAAAGTAAGTAAAAAAAGTAAATGGACAGCACAGAAATAGAATATATTACTTTAGTAAACATTCTGTGCTTTTTAATCGAGCCGTTCTTTCTTACTCGTACACACTGATGACTTGTCCACAAAGAATCTGCCAAGTTTAGCCCAAACACCCTAATCAGCAGAATCCCAGTTGCATTATGCTACACAAAGGGTGGAGCTAGTTCCAGACACACAAAACAGTCTCTCCTATGAGGTTTACAGTAAACCGTTCAGTTCCTCATAGATCATCCTCGGATGAGCTGCAGAGCTCTCCATCTTCAGCATCAAGAAAAAGTACACATCTGTTTCAAGCATGTATAGTTAGTATAGTAAGAGGCCCAGCGTGCTACAGTACTATAGCAGGAGTCAAATAAAACCACACTGTTTGGAACTTAAGTACCTATGTAATGATTACAGCAAAGCTGCAACTTCTTCTGCGACAATTTCATGCAGTATATGGACATTTAGTAGTCTATACAAGCGTTAGAAAGACTTTAAATGATTCAATTTAATTCAATTTACAATGAAAAACCTCATGTTTATAAGTTTTGCCATTCTTTCCTCACTACAGAGTGGCAGCTTTGCAGACTGCAAAGTTATGGGAGTGACGGAGCTACTGAAAATACACAGAAAACCACTGCTAAAGAGAAGTGTAGAAAACCTTTAAAGAAAGTGAGAGAAAAGTTAATCTGAGAGAAGTTGGTCAAGGGTCGTTGAGCAACTGGAAACATGTATGTTTGCGCTTCTGTAAGAAATGGCTGAGAATGCAACTTGAGCGCAGTCGGACTTTGTTACATCAGCAATGATCTGGGCCCAGCAGAGGACACACTGTAGCATCTCAGCAAAAGTTAAGTCACAATAGGCAAATCTTCCTTCAACTGCTGGATTTCTCGTATTCAGCGGCTGTTATTTCAGAGCTATACGTGTAGAGCTATGCTTTTTTTGAGAACCTTCTACTTTGATTTCCTTCTTGACGTTCAGTTAAGACAGTGATAAAAAAAAAAAAAAGATTTGGTGTCACGTTTACCCCGTCTTACAGTTCAAATCTGTGAAAAACAAGAACATAGGTAGCTGGACTTACCCTCAAGATGTCCTCCACACACTGAGCTTCCTCTGTTGTTGTCTTTAAAAAGGAGGAGAATCACAAAATTAGCCTTTTAAAAGCACCGTGTATTCAGATATGAACTGAATTAGACAGAAGAAAACAACTTTGAAACAAACTTTGGGGATCAATGAATCTCAGGTGTCTCACTACAAGTTTAGCAGCCCTAAAAGTTAATGGAGCCAGATCAATCCTCACTTCAGGCCAAGGACAGATCTAAGACGGAAAGCCATCACTTATCATGTCAAGCATTCAGATCAATGCAATATTCATAGAGCAGAAAAGACTAGCAAGAACAGCTTGGCAAAGAGAGAAGAGGAAGACCTCAGTGGTTTAACTTAAACCATACTTCCTATATGTGCTGTATATCATGTTAGTATATTCTAAACTATACCACCACTAACTAAAGTCTTAAACTCTAAAAGAGTGGCACAATACGCAGAATCAGAAAGGAACAAAAGGCCAGCCTCAACATTAGATAAATACTGAGAGTTAATGAGTGAACAGGATACATTTGTGTTTGTTTTCAGCCTTTCTTTTTTTTTTTTTTTATTCTGAATGGACAGCGTTTGAGATAAGTTCAGACTGAATGGGCTGCCAGACCAGTTATGCAAGCTGGTGACAAAGCTCATTTATTGTTCAGCTGAGCCCACGGATGAATTTATCTGAAGCAGCTGAGGTCACAGACGCACACAGAAACCGACCGCAGACTGCTCGACACATTCACCATTCTGTGCACCTGAATAAGACATGAAAGTGTGTGCTCAGAAAGGCACGGCGTGGCTGCAGGGGTAGGAAACGTGTGCATGTGGGCCCTTTTTAAAGGCCTGGCAGTCACACATGCATGTCATAAAAGTTTCATTGTATCATTATCACACTATCAACATGCACAATATCAATATCGCAAAGACATTTTGACCTAAAAGAGGACAAGAACAGGTGTATGAAAGGGGGCTGAAGTCCCGCTTTTGTGCATGTTCTACAACTAACCAGGTGCAGCACCATATAGCGACGTATGTGAATATATCATAAGTCTTACTGAATATGTACCAGTAGTCGAGACTCGATTTATGTTAAAAGTGTACAAGAGGTAGGATGAGAATGCTCTCTGATGTAAGCAGTCTGGGTGGAGTGGTTTGTGGAGGTCATGATCTGCGAATATGAATCAATAATTCCCTTGACCAACAGTTTGATAGTGGACACATTCAAAATGCTAAATACAAAAAGGTTTATTTAGCATTCTGAGACACTGCAAAGTGACTCCTGAGCAATAAATATGCTTTAAAAAAAGTTCAAAGCCAATAGATCATCATATGGTGTACAACTGTATACATGATGTATTTCAAATGAACAGTGTTTAAATAGCATTTAAGAAGTTATAGTGAAACCACAAAGTGTTGATTCTTCACCAAAACTAAAAAAAAAAAAAAAAAACAATATTCAATCAGATCCTGTAATCTAACCCGTCTCTTACCATCTTCCACCCCTTTTCCAGTTTTTCTGCTTAAGAAAATACATATATTACCCAAAACTGTCAGTGCTTCCCTTTCATGTATTCCCAAGTGCATTTTAAATAAATAATAGTATCACAGTCAATAAGATCCAGAATAACTGACTCACCTCAAAATATTGAGGCGTTATCTTCATTTTGCCCGAGTCAGATTTGTTGGGCACCTCTGGTATTGGTACATAATGCTCAGATGATGGCTTTAGCTCAGGTGACTCGCTGGCCACCTGGTCCTGACCATCCATGGGCCGCACATAAGCTGTTGGCTTCTGAGTCATGACTATCCCAGGTTGCTTAGACAACAGCAGTGAAGGAAATGTCTGGGAGGGTAGTGTGCTAGTCTTGGCTTGAGGCAGAGATGGATCTTTAGGTGACTGCTTCATGTTCAGTGTGGAAACATCCATGCTGCTCGCAGACCCCAAGGGGTAATCTGCTGACCCTTGAAGCTGATGCTTATCGAAGGAGTCACTAGAATCCATGTCCATATTATGGTCACTGGAATGTGGGAGGGATAGCGGCTTCGCATCAGGAGACTGGGGAAGACTGACATGCTCCCTGAGATCTGAGAAGACTTCACTCTTTTGTTGATGTGCCGAGTGGATGAACTGGCTGCCCTGACTGTGGTTCAAAAAAGTCTCTGAGAAAGTGGATGAAGATCCATGGTGGTTTGAAGGCGATGCAGTGCTGGATGTCCTCATGGGCTGAGAGGAGTAAGCATTACTAGACATCTCTTTCTGGCTCTGTGTGGACATGTAAAGGGCCTGACTGTGGAATGGAGTTTTGCTTGATTTGTCTGCATTTAGCTGACCCTGATCTGACTGCGAGAAGGATACACAAGTAGGAATGGGTAAGGCCTCGATGGAGAAGTGACAGGGATTATTCACATCTTCATAACTGCCCAACATCCTTTGGATTCGATTGGAAAGCTCGTCCCCTTTGTTTGTCTACAAAAAGAAAGAACACTTGTTAAGGTTCTGGATCAGGATCTCTCGCAGAGATAATTAGACTGAACTTAAACTCCTAACAATCACATGTACACCGCTTATAGCAGCAACATAGCAGCAACACAAAGACCTCCCTGCTGTGAAACAGACTGCCTCAGTGTGTCCTGAACTGATTTCATTCCAATTCACAAGATCGCAATTCAGTTCAAAATTGAATTTTGATTAAAATAATTTGGTTTCAGTAAAAAAAAAAACTTTGTCTTGGCAGTGAAAGAGCTTTTTATCTTTTGGTCAGGCACACTATCACAAATATTTGCTTTGCTTTTGCCACGCTCCTCTCGGTCAACTTTCTATTTCCAAAATGCTGCCACACATCTGCCTTCAGGCAACATCTAGTGTTTCACTGACCTTAAGGCCCTGGGTTTTGCCTCTCAGGCTACAAGCAGGCTGTGCTATTTTAGTTCCAGAGGTTATTAAGGCCATTCGCAGGCTCAAAGGAAGAAAGCAGACACTATCCAAGGCTGACATCAGTCATGCTATTCCACCTGTGTCAATCTGTTGTTAAAGGAATGTAATAATAATAATAATCTGTAATCAATGCTATCATTATTACAGCAAATTCGACAACCAATTTAAACTTATTCCAATGTTAACTAGATTCAGATTAAAAGAAAGTGAACGAGGTGTTAGTAATAGACAGTTTAGCCCTGCTCCCTGAAATATGACATCGTTATGAGCCTTTACAACCATTCTGAACAAAGCCTCACTTTTCATAGTGGCTGGAGAAGGAGCCCCGTGTGTCTAAGCTTATCTATCCAAGAGCATTTCACTCGCACAATGTCAGCTCTCACCTTGTAAGGTTCCCCAAAGAGTGGAACATTTTCAGGGTTGAGTTCTTGGCTCTGGCTGGTTTCTTGGTTCCGCTGTTCCCGTGCTCGGAGGCGGAGCAGGTTCCTTTCTTCATTATACACACTGGACATTGCGCAGAGAGACAAAAGAGGCAATGTTAATGAACACTGCTTTACAAGTATGCAATTTACAGTGTAATCAACTCCTAATCTTATGCCAAAGATGCAGATGTCTGCCTCGACTATGAAACTATGGCGACGTGGTTCCACTCTTCAGTGACCGGGCTACACAGCAACACAACCTGGATTTTGGATTTGTTTCACATTTGAATTTTGAAAAATAAAAACAGTAACCACGAATGAAATGACAGAGACCGATCCTTACCATGAAACCGCCTGTGGCTAGAAACACTAGAAAATTTAGACTGCAAATTCGTGGTGTCTTATCACAGACTTATCTACCCCAGGGGCAAAGCAGCAGCGTCTAATGATATCATATCTGCAGACAAGAGTAATTAGACTCACAGCTGCTACGAGGATTGACTTCAACATTCACATCTCTTCTATCTAGTCCCCAAAGATGACATACAGTCCTTTCAGAGATTAAAAGGACAGCTTGCTATTATAAATGACATGAAGGAACAACAGCAGCTCAGGCCCGCTTTGTACTTCCAAAATATAAAAATGAACGCTACATTTGCTAATTTCAGTTTTCTTCTGTTTTTCAGAGAGGGTGTTGATCGACCACACTGACAGCCCCAGCGGGATGCTTCCATGGCAACCAGTGGAGCAGCAAAGATTTGGGATTAAGCCAACAGATGAGCGCTCACTCATTAATGTGACAGAGAGGCTGTCTAAACTCCAAGGACAGCACAAACTGGCACTGACCACTCATAGGTGACACATCACAAATACCAAGGGATGCACAACAGAACAGGTGTGTACTAGGATCGTCAAGACAAACAGGGAAAAAAAAAAAAAAGGTGTGGAGAGAATTTAACTGCGATTAACTTTTTCAAATCCAGCTTTTGCCGCAGTGTTGAATTGCAGAACCATGTCACGAAAAACACATCAAGGGTTCAATTACTGAGGAGATTTTTGAGTCTGTTCACGCCACCAACTCTACTGATTCATCTTGAACAGTAGCAAGAAGAAGAAGAGTAAGAAGAAAAGAAGAGCTTCCTCAGCTGACATAGCAATCATCCAAAGAGCACAGCGGAGGCACTCATGACAAACCAAAAATCCTCATGAACGGACTTGTGCCGCCATCAGGCTGTAAAAATCTCCACCAAGAGGGAATAAGTCAGAGTGGAGGCAACGTCAAACTGGCTCTGACAAGGAGTGGAAGGAAAGTCTGTTCATTCAGTTAAATCTTATTTTCCACTCTGGTATTTTTGCTTCCAAAGACTGTGAATGAAACGATTAAAGTATTGCCCTTCATTCTCTTTCTTAATCTACTGTATTTCATTCCAGTTGTTGTGATGCAAGTCTACAAAAATGCTCCTATTTTACATTATCCAATTTGTCTCACAATAAATGATTCATTCTTACTTTTTACATTATCTTTAAATCTTTGTTTTGTTTTTTTAATTGAGTGCATTAGTCTCAAAGGTCCTTTTTCAATCACTAGCAAAGAACAATGAACAGCCCTGGTTTGTTTAAAAAGAGGGACATATCCTCTATTCCCTGCTGGTAGCTAAAACAATGTTTTGCTGTAATAAACGGGTGTGTATTTGGATGCGATGAGATTAGCTGAGGGACAGGCTGTTTGCTCCATATATGGATCAACTAAATATGTGTAAAGCTTAACATAGAGATCAAGATGAATTTAATTTTGATCCAACTCTGGAATCGATTTATCGCCCAGCTGCACTAAACTCGCTCACAACTTCTCATTGTTGCCAATTTAGCCACTTAGTCTGCACATTTAATTTTTTTTTTTTAAAACTAATAACCAGTCCTGCATATAGCTTCCTGCTGGACAAATCGTGGCTAAATTCCGTGGAAGAGTGGCACCAGAAAAGACCCCATAATACGCACAAATGCCTCCCTTCATTTACCTCTTGCTGCCTCGCAAAGCTGCAGCTCTCTGTGAACAAAGTCATATTACAATCAAGTTATCACTGATTTATTCAAAAGGTGTTTTTAATACCACTGTGTCACCTGAAAATGTCAAAATATCAGAAACCTACTGACTAAAAAAAAAAAAAAAAAGAAAAAAAAAAGAGGAAAATGGCAACTTTTGCAACAGATCCCACAAGAAAGCAGCAGTGACACTGAACCAGACCAACTGTACGAGGTAAAGTCCTTCTGCATGTTTAACGGGCAGAAATTATTAAAAAAAAGAAAGACTATACACATATACACACACACATGGCATGGCATAATATCGTCTATGAAAAAAACATGTCTGCACCTGCACCACACAACTGTCAACACAGAGGAATTTGAAGCAACATGAGACAGCAGCCACAAAAACTAAGGACTCAAATCACACCCTTACAAGGACAGACAGGAACCGCACACCATGCTGGCAAACATTTGAGACATTTTTAAACCTCAAATTTCAGGAGGCTATTCCAGAAGATGTCAAACAACCTCGTTGGCAGAGACGAGTTTGAGTTTCTGCCGGTGTCATTTGATAAAGACCTCAAATTATGCGGAGAGTGAAGAAAATGAGGGACGTCAACAGAAGCATAATATTTCTAGTTAATTAATTTGAGTATGACTCAATAAATTTACAAAAAAATAAAATTAAAAAAAATGAGCTATACAGTGGACAGAAAACACCAACTTTACCTATAAAAACCCATATAAAGCTACACATTCATACCAACACACAGGCGATAATGCAACCCAACCGTGCCCACTGCTGTTGGCATGGAATCAGATCAGATTTGTGTCCAGACATCAACATCCCATCTACATTAGTTGCTGTGGAAATAATAAGGGTATCATAGACGTTACTAAAACCGTGACACGGTTCTCCAGCAGAAGGCATTTTCTTGCTTCGCCTTTTAGAAACATCCCCCCCAAAGTGCAAGAAACGCTTTATTTCAGTCTGTCTGTTAAGTCTGTAGCTCCATGGTAGCTCGGACTTCACTCATCACTGCTGTGGTGTCGTCTTTGTGTTTTTCACTGCAAGTGATGCAAACGACACTTTGGAATCCTGTCCGACTAGCGTACAGCGACAGGAATCTTATTCGTCAGTGACTTTCATAAGTCAATCTTGGCAACATCAGAAGCATCTTTTTCTTTTTGTAACGCTGCCAAAAACAGCATTAAAAAGGCCAAAAGCCAACAGTTTGGCTATGTTTGCATGCAAAGCAATATTCTGACAAAGACACGATGAAGGCCTTAGTCTGATTAAGATACTGCCATGTAAATGATCACCTTAATCCAAACAAAAAGGTCATATGTGGAGGAAGCAGTAACCAAAGCATGATGGTGAAGTACGTCATTCGTACACACTTTGTTTTTC
This sequence comes from Leuresthes tenuis, assembly GCF_036924035.1. Lineage (NCBI taxonomy): Eukaryota > Metazoa > Chordata > Actinopteri > Atheriniformes > Atherinopsidae > Leuresthes > Leuresthes tenuis. The sequence goes on from NW_027325373.1 coordinate 15,602,291, forward strand.
TTTTTGAAACACATTTTTGCAAAACATTACAACTCCATCATATCTATTGGAGTTATTCAACCTGATATGAACTATATATACACACACAAGATAAACCATCTGATGATAAGATATAATCTAGACGATATAGACAGGGAACACTGATTTAGTGAGACTGAGAAATCCAACCTGCCAGAAACGGTTTCCCCCTGAAGAAAGATTAAACTTCTCCGTACTTTCTCATGAAATATGACCCGACATATGTGCAAAATAAAACACAAGAGGTTTCCAAACACACTGCTTATTATTCTTCCAAAGAAAAAAAAAAACACAGGACGACTCATCAGCCTGACTTTTCATCTTTGCTCAACCTTTGTGAAGACAATAACCTTCACATAATCACTCGAGTAACGAAAGATAATCTGACTTCAGTGGAAAATAAAAGATTGGATGTTTAAAAGTGCACTGTGCGTCATAGAAAAGGGATCGGAATGATGTCAGACTGTAGCTTTCAATGGAAAAAAACAGAAAAGAAGAAAAACAAACCTGACCATGATTATTAGATGCGACAAAAAAAATAAATAAAAAATGGATCAACCTCAGTGAATAATTCCCTAAATTTAACAATTAACTTTCTAATACTGACTCAGTACCTCATAAAGAACCTCCTGATCCCTATAATCCCTGCATAGAGCAGTGAGCAGTGCTGTCCAACATGTCATCAGGTGGGAACCTCCTTTCATCAGTGTTTCATCCAGTTGGGCCCACGACACCTCCAGAGTGACCAGAGTCACTCCCCTAATGCCAGCCATCACTGCTCCTCACACCACAACCTTACATGTTCTTTCTTCTTTCTCTTTTTCCTAAGATATTCAGCTCTTCTGAGTATTGCTAGCCTGCTTCTCAATTCTTCCTGCAAAACATTAATTCGCTCTCTCTCTCTTCCTCTGTAGCTCTTTTCCACTGCTTTCTTAAGTTTCTTCTTTCCCTAAACAATTTTTCCATCTCTCTTTGCCGCCTAGACTTAACTAACTTTCAACCCTTTATCTTGCACCCCAAATCTTTCTACACCATAGGAGTAAATTATATCTCCCATCTTCTCTAGCCTATCGCTTGCATTTCCTCCTTGCCTTATTGACTGCCTCCCATTCTTTGTTGCCATTTGCCCTAGGCCACTTAACTCTAGCTTTCTTCTCCATATTTCTCTCTCTAACTGGCCTATTCACCTCAGTATCAGCTGCATCCCTTCTTAGAACCTCCTCCTCCACCACCATAGCTGTGTTATTGATACCCTTTCGGACTGTGGCTTTCTACCTGCGGCTGGACTTCTTAAAAAACACTGATCGAAGCGGCCACACTGCCCTTCGTTTACAACAAATCTCTTTCTTCCCTGATGCATTTCAAGGTTTCTAACTGACGTCACTTGTTGCCAGCCTTAAGGACAAACCTGGAGCTTATTTCCCTCTAGCCTACCACTTTTATTCTCTCCAGCTACGCTCACTTTGCCCTGAGAACTATTCTGCCCAGCTCTTGCCCGAGAGAATAGGTTGGTGCCCCTATCCTTCACTGAGCCACATCTCCACCTCATAGTCATGTTTGTACCAGTGTCAGTTGCCATGTAGGCTGCCTGTGACTCATCTTCCGCCCCTGCTCTCGCTGACCCTAAGGGTATTCTCCTTAATTTAGTTGTAGCTTATGCTGGTTGTAACGAAGCTGCTCGGCCTCGCTACTGCTACCATGGATTGCTAGCCCATGGCAGCACCTTTGGGGTCTTTGACTCCTGTCAGCTGTCTTTCCAATCTGTCACACGGTCTTTCCCTTGTTGTCAGCTGCCCTATTCACAGCAGTCACTAGTAGGCATTCTTAATTAGTTGAAATGAACACACACAGAAACATTTAAGCATGGGATTTTGCTAAAAGCTACAGGTGACACATTTGCATAACCTCAAACAATTCATTGAAAGATGTTCATGAGGAATTTTTTCCACCGCTTACGTGGTTGAAATCAAAGCGTAGCAAAGTGGATCCAACTCTAGCGAATGCGCCTCCGCATATAGGGGATACACATCTTATCGTGGATAACTACCTTGGCACGACACCACCGATGAGGGTGGTTTGAGTGCAGGGAGTGGCTCTCGCAAAGTAAGCCATCATCATCCTGTCCGTTTGTAGGCAAAGCGCCACTGTAGAGGACAGGTGAAACGACGAGAGCTCCAGGCACGCACCGGGAGACCCCCTACTGTAGCAGAGGGACAGTGATGTGGGGGGGTGGGAGGCATGAGCCTTGAGGCCACCACACACCACCAGTGATGGACCAGGAGGGAGAGATCTTCGGCCACACGATACGTTCAGAGTCCAAGCAAGCCATTTGTACCCCTTGGCATCTTGTATCAAACCTTGATATTGTTGTTTTTACTTAGCATTTATTTATCAGCCATTGGTCCCACGTGCACACCGACTCATGAGAAAGGACTAAACATGAACAGTGTGGTTTTGGTGGCAGTTTGACATTGCCTGCAAGTGGACCTTAAGTTTGGCGGTGTTGCTAATTTGCAGTTATTGTGAGCAAACTAAAAAGGTTATTAAACATACATTAGTCCATTTTCATGCACACTGTTTTCAATTAGTGATTAGCATGTTTATCGGACTGTGTTCTAACATGTAAGCAGGAACATGACAGGAATATCATATTTGGAAGCTGTTAAAACTTCATGATTCAAATACTTACAAATATTGAATCGTGGAAATATTACAGCCAATGACATAAAGCAGAGTTGAAACACTCCAACAAAAGTTTTGTTCCATCTGAAATGATCTTCAGTTCTAAACTCTATATCACTTCAGATTGAATGTCTGAGGCATGATGATTGCCATCCTATGAATCAAGCAAAGAATAGGGAAAATAATCCACAGAAAAATCGATCAAACCATGAGGCAACTTTCTCTCTAAAAAGCTGCATATTTTAGCAGGTCAGTGAGCACACGGAGGTCCAGTGTTTATCAAAAGATATGCTTTAAGGCACAAACCTCAATGCTATGGCTGGAAAGTTTAGGGGCTGTCCTGAGAGGGCGGATACAGTTTCTCTGAGAAGATTTTAGTAAAACTGTTTCACTCAGCATCACCATGCCCTGCCAATGCAGGGTGACACCGAAAAAGGTTGCAAAAAGGCTGAAAAAAGAAAGAATCTGCAATTTACTTGAAAACCCACCTCACAATCATTGATCTGCCTTCATTTCGATAGGACACAGATGTTTCCACGTGCACTTAGTGTCTTAAACTTAAATAGTTTAGTAGTTTAATAGATAGTTCTTAAATAGATCAAATATTTAGCTGCCCTTTAACTTTGCAGCTTCCAAAAAAGTCAACATATTAGCAACAGGGAGATGGCACTAACAGCACAAGTTCTGGTGGTGTCAGAAAATAGTACAGTTTGTCGCATGAGAGTGATACAGACGCTTCACAGCTCAAAGTACCGCTGTTATCCAACTAATCCGAGTTTGCCAAACACGACGAACGAAGCTGAGTAATATTTAGTGGGTCGGCAGGCGAAAATTTGGTTCAAAAATTGATCACATAAACCCCACTTTTCATTTAAATAGCTTGCATAAACACCTCTGCTCTGTTGACCAGCTGGTAAAAAGAAAAAAAAAAAAGAAAAAAAAAAACACACACCAGCCTGACATTTCCAGCTGATTCCACCTCTTCCTCGAACTGTCCATCGACCTGAAATCTCGCACAGCTTTTAGTTTGTTTGACATTAACCACATAAACTTTAAATCTCGTTTCCAAGAGATTGTTTCAAGTTACAACTTTGCTTCGAGTCGCATCAAGAGCACTGTCGCTGAATTTATCCAACAAGCTAACACGAACTTAGACCAGCGGTCGGGCTGTGGAGCTAGCTCCTAGCAGCTAACCGTAAATGGGTCTGCCTACCTCGGCTGAGATGCCATGCTGTGGTGCGTCTCTCGTAACAACCAAAGTTGGTTTTCATACGTTTTTTTTTTACAGTCCTCACCGAGGTGGTCTTCTTATTTGGTCACATTGTTTACCGGTGAAGTTGGTTTGGCTCTTTTAAACGACTGTCAGGCCGCCGTTGTTTGATAGTTGTCTGCTAACTGAGCGTGTTTGGGTTCAGTCCAGTCTGTCTGCCTACTGGATTGTTCTACTCTTCTCAGCCATCCGGGGACCAAGCGTAGTTTTATACAGTTTAATTTGTCGAAAAAGTTTCGTAAAGTGGTTGTACTACTGTTTTGCTTGTAAACACAAACGTATTATACCGAGTTAGTCCATTAGGAGCTAGAATATGTGGCATTTTCTCTTCTAAATACCGTTTGTTTAAACTTTGGACTATTACCCCTGCGCCACACACATGGTACAGCCAGCTGTGTTTATGTGCTTTACTACATGATGTTATGGTTATAGTTATGTCAAATGCTCTTTAATGTGGCTGTTTTTTTAGAGACCAGAGGAATAGATATCACCAATAGAAATACTTTCAAATAGTTTGCATGCATTTGTTGTTTTTTTTGTTGTTGTTTCTTGTAAAAACAGAATGAGTTAGCTTTAATAATTAATCTCTGAAGGGCGAGACAGGTTTCCCCCCCCTCATTCAGCTCATTATGTTTTCTAAAAAGATTAAAAAACTAAGAATAAGGGACTTCATAACCCACTTCGGTGAAGGGGGTTATGGAAATCCTATAAAGTCTGCTTTGAGGACAAACAGAACAATAAGATGCACCACTTGAGGGAACACACCATAGTAAGAATTATGCGTCTAAAAACTGTTCTTCATTTATGTGCCAATTTATTAAGGGAATCGGATATAATCAGTACTTGTTCTCTAAGATAGTGAAGTGTATGGAGGCATCAGAAACAAGTGAAAGAGAACACCTTTGAATTAAAATACTGACAACATACCCATGTTATAGGAGTTCTGTCACAGCTTGAGATTAAGCTTGAGATTCATTCTCCTGCTGAGAGGTTAAAGTCACTTACAATATGGTAATGTACACACCGACACTATCTTCCTTCATAGGTCTCATAGTTAGACACTCTTTAATTGCACTCTAAAGAGATTAGAGAATAAATTAATGGCACTTTGGAAAGTATTCAGAAGTAACTCAGAAGTTAATTAAATGTCCCAGCAGTCCAGATTATGACATATCTTTATTTTAAAAGCTGTATCATCTTAAGAATGACATTTTAAAATTTTCTCACTGTCCGGAGAGAGAATTGTTCTGCAACGTTGAGAGATTTGACTTTTTGTTGATGCTGAAGCATTAGATGAAATGTTGCGTTTTATCGCTGATCATCTGAGTATGTTAAAAGGAAAAGGTTTGACACAGTCCATTCTGAACAAGAGGAAACATCGCATGTAAGATGAATTTGAATAGTTAAAAGTGGACCTGCCACATGTCTTGATGCCGACCTCAACGTTTGTGAAGCTATTCTTTGTGTTGTGGGTTTCCAGTTGTGGCCATATTGAATTCAGTCTCATAACTGATGAACTCTACTTTTTGTCAGCTCAAACTCACACCAGAATGTAACCCCCACCCCCATTCCTAGTTCTCAAGATGAAATCGGTCATCACAGAGCAAACAAAAGATGCAAGTAAGCTTCCATAACCACAATAACATTGTGTGAGTGTTAAATTACTTACACTAACTTTATCAACATTTGCCATCCTTTCTGCATTTCTCAAAGTGTCCTGAACTGCTCCCTTAAACAGTCTGTTGGTTGATTCATAGAGCTGGGCTTTGGTTTTAGATTCAGCAAAGTTTCTTTCTCTGAAAATTCAACTGCTCCTACAGCCAGAAATTGTGGGGGCAGTAAACCCCAAAATACCAATACACTGAGATATCTAGACATCCTGTCCGGAACTGATTGGAGAAACAAAACAGAAGAAGAAGAAGAAAAAATAAGTCGTCGTCAATATTAGTCCAAAGGTCCAAACCTTGAGCAAAAGTTACAATTAAGAATCTGAGCACGATTCTGGAAAATTTTACATATTTTTTGAAAGATGTTGAGAAGATTCAGTCTATCGGAGAAGCAAACACATCTAAGTTGTAGACTCTATCAAAGAAACTTCACACAGCCTGGTGTTTTATAACAAGTTTTAATCTCACACAATTTTTCATGAGAGGGGAGTATATTTAATGGAATACAAACACTCAAACTGCTAGCCTGCCATCCAGTGGTTAGCTAGTAAAACTATTCTTGTTCCTCCTATTGTTTGTTGACAGCCAGTAGGTGGCATTCTCGTGTTTCATAAGTTGAAATAGAATACAACAGTGCACAATAGATGAGAGGTGATGGAAACTCCTAGTATGAAATAGCTTTAATAAGTCCCACTGACATGCTCCATGTGTGAATTAAAGACACAAAAACCTACTGAACACTGTACATATGCAGGAGTGCTCTGTTACCAGTATTCAAACATGGTAGTATGTCCTCAGAAACAATTACATAAGTTACAGTTTACAGTCTATAAGTTACAGTTTGCTATTTCACGTAATTCTGAAAGGATATGCTTGTTTTGTTTGTTTATCAGATCTACTGTGAGAATGATGATATATTTTAACTGTCCTATAACTGTTAAACACTTAAGCACACTAAACATGCAGCTGTGAAGTAGAATGTCGGCATTAAGTTTGATTATAAACACCATCAACATAATGACACCTTAATATTCTTGATTTTGTTGTTGCCTTGTATGTAATCCAGCAGAAGAGAAGAGATATCTTGCAGTTTTCCTGCTGCATGGCAGGGCTTAATTCTCATGCATGCAAAGTGGTTTTAAACAAAAACAAGAAACAAATCACATAAAGTAATTCTAAAGACAGATAATCATTTATTCTGGTTCTACAATGTCTATATAAATCAGAAAACTATGCCATGAAAAAATGATGTTTTCAATAAAAATGTAAAATAACACAAAATCCATAAAGGATGAAAATGAGGGTGGCTATTTATCTTGCACAGTGAGCAAAGAGAGTGATTATACAGAAATGTCAAGTAAACTAAAACTTGCGTTCAAATCTCCTACTTTGCAGAGTTTATTCACACTGTGAATTTTGAAAGCACACGTTGTCTTCTTAGTTAGGTAATAGATTTATACAAGCGCAGTAGAGAACAAACTAAGTTTTATGAGTGTATATGAATTATATAACTTTTCTGTAAAATTTTCTGACTGAATATTATCTATGAATGACAATGGTTATGATTGCAAGCAGGACAATCTACAAAAGTGATATTGTCATAAAGACATCTAAGGCTACATGTGTTTGGGTTTTTTTTGCATCTCCTGTGAGAAAAATGTAAAAGAAAAGATGTTTTTTGTGCATGTAAATTACGTAAATACATGCTATTTCTACAAAGTCAAAATCCACACCAAAGGGAGTTATTCCTTCCCTCAAAGGACGCTGCTTCTGAACATCCTGAAATGTAGTTCAGGGTTTATTCCTGTTACTTCATGAAATCACATTTAAACAGTGCCTGGCCAGTAGTTAGCTTAGCAAACCTTGCAGACAAAGTGAATTTACCCAAAAACTGTCAGAGTGGCAGCTGATTGAATTCTATAAAAAACAAACTTTGATGCTTTGTTTATTATCTCCTTTAGCATAGTAACCATAGTAACCACTGAAGCATCCTTTATTAACTAAAAACAAGCTCATTCCCTCCCATAATTCCTTGCAGCTGCAACAGTCAAAGCTACACTCACTTATTTTCATACAGTCAACCTAACTAGTGTGTTAGTGTTTGAAGTCTGTATACAATATATTTATTTTCTTTTTCTTTTTTTTTGCTTGTGCTTTTCCTTTTTTTGAATTACCACCTGTGGCAATGAAATACTGTTTTATGTTATCATTTTAAGATGGAATGAATTAAGTAGCTTCCGTAAGTGAGCACAAAACTCACTTGCTGGGAAACATTTTCTGAACAGCTGTAAATTCAGTACTGCAGACCCACATCACAGCTTAGTGTCAGTGTGGTTGGATTCTCATTGCAGTGTGGTCATTTTTTCCCAACTCCTTAAAATTTCTCCTACTAGTTTTGCTTAACATTGTCCCAACCAAATCAAGAAAAATAGCTTAATATGTCTAACTATTCAGTCATATCCAAAGAGTACAAGGCACTCCACCACCAATTTTAACCTTATTATCTATCAGCTGACCAGTCAGAACAGATTTGGCCTTTGAGGAAGACAGTCTCAAGGGGACAGGAGCTAAAGTGGAGCATTTTAGATGGATGAAAAAAAAACATTACAGCAAGTAAAACTATTTCAACAGACCCCAAAATTGAATTGTTATAAAACTTTAAGTCAGCCTCACTGCCTTTAAGTCAACCTCACTGCCTATATGCTATATTTAGTTAACTACAATACATAAATACAACATTAAGTTTATACCGATGCTACTTTTTTTTACCTCTGATGCGTTACTGTTCAGGGGAAGATACTTTATCTCGTACCTCTGTGCTCTACTGACTAGTTGCTTTTGAATTTGTGGAGGGTCTTTTAATGTGATAAATTTAACCACGGGTCATGAGTGAAAAAACAAGTAACTAAAGTTACTTTGCACGGCAGTTGGCCTCACACTTGCAACATATAAATCAGGAGAGAATCCAACCTGCCAAGTGTCAAGCTATGTCCGAACCTTTTGATTACTTTTGATTAATCCTACTATCTTAGTACTTTTACACAAAGACTTTATCCACCAACTTGTTGGTTGGACTGGTTTGGATTTCTCTGCCAGAAGGTGATCAGATAGGGGGGACATTTAAGAACTTTGTCCCCCAGGTCATCTTCTCGTGTCACTACTTGAACACAGAATGAGGTTTCGGTGTTTGGCGTGCTGAAATGTGGTGTGACTTCGTAAATGAGGCCGCAGCTCTCTGCGATTGTGGTCGGGCCGTTGTGTATGTGCAGGGTGGTTGCAGTCAGGAAAGTGGTTCTGACTTCCAGCTGCTCTTGTCCCACTGCAGATACATCCACAGGCAACACCACGTACGCATGCAAAAAGCTCTCCCCGGTGGTGCACTTGAGCTCAGTAGACCAGCAGTATTCTCCAAGGACTCCTGTGAAAATAAAAACTAGTCTATAAAAGCCAATACATGGTAGATCATCAAAGAATAGCTTTTAAATTTACAGTATTATCTCATTGTGTACTTATCAGCCCCCATCATGTAAATGAATAGCTACTGCAATCAGTTAACCAGTTAAAACAGCTGTAATTTTCAGCATTAAACAAAATCTTCTGCCCTCCGTCAGTTCAGAATAAAGCTCATGAAGGTATGTCCTTTTTACAATTATATATGATTTGAAGCGCAATTATATATGAATATGAATGTACGATTGCACTTCAAATCAGATATGACTATGAAAATTAATGTTATATCTGATATATTTGTATTGAATATGAATTAGAGGAGACAGAGCAGATAACCTTTATAAGGTTTATAGTAAGATTTTATCTGTACTGTAAAAAAGATGGTTCTTTACAGATCACACAGCAGGTCCATGACAGGACGACAATGGTAGATTGACAGCAACCTCTTTCAGCACTGATATCGCTGCACTTAGTTTAAGTATTGTTTTTTAACTCAAATTGACGGTAAGTCCGGAAGCAAGTCTTGCTAAAGTTGACGATGCAACTTTGCGGCATTCTTACCTTCTGTGGAGTCTTTAATCCGTATGTTATGTGTGTCCTGAAGCTGCAGTTTTTTTATGTATGTCATCGCAGTGCACTCCCTTAAACAGTCTGTTGGTTGATTCATAGAGATGGGTTTTGGTTTTAGATTCAGCAATATTTCTTTCTCTGAGCATTCAACCGCTCCAACAGCCAGAAATTGTGGGGGCAGTAAACCCAAAAATACCAATACACTGAGACATTTAGACATCCTGTCCGGAACTGATTGGAGAAACAAAACAGAAGAAGAAGAAAAAAGAAGTCGTCGTCGATATTAGTCCAAAGGTCCAAACCTTGAGCTTGAAAATCACCAAGTTACAATTCAAAATCTGAGCACAAATGAATGCACTGCAAGTGAAAACATTGAGGGCTGTTCAGGCTTATACGGCATGTTGCTCTTCCCCTCAGCAGGACCAGAATTTCACAAGAAGAGTGCCAACATTTCTTCATCTCCAATATCCCTCCCTCTTGGCTTAACATCACGAGTTCCTGCCTGTCTGGCAGGCAGTAGCAACCCACATAAGAGCAGTTTATCAAATATAACCCTTCTGAAGAGCAAAATAAGTCTCTCTGACATGAAAATTTCAAGGGATAACAAATGAGAGACAAAATTAAATACATTTCAATCATCTTTATTTAAAAAAATTGAGAGTGAGAAATTACTGGATTGGTGCAAATGATTGAGATCACAAAGCAGAATCATGAGCATTTGATGTATCGATTAAACTGGACACGTGTGAAAAAAAACTGAAAAATGACTGTGAGGTAACTTTGTTAAGTGAGAGTATATAATAAAATGATAACAAATAAGAAAATGAGAACTGTCACCACCAAGACAAATGATCAAAGAGACAAAACATACAAAAAACAATAACCCTTCTGTTGTAAATGTTTATAATCACAGTCAGATCATGATTGGCAAATCAAGCTAAAGGTTTTTCATTCATGCACAACCTTAGAAAAACTAGAGCTAAGACTAAAATGAACTAGAATATTTAAAAAGCAATGAATTTATCTAAACAAAACCATCAATAATGCAGCTCAATTTAGAATCTTTTCAAATAACACTTTGAATCAAATCCTTTTGAGGAAAAATATATTTTAAAAGCAGGTGTCTGATATAAACAATAAACACTTTTTTGCACGATTACAGCTAAGGCATCTTGTATTCGCTTGGCAGCTGAAAATGGAGTTGGGCTATGGATATTAATAGAAAGAGTCACACCACATATGATGTTCATATCCAAGAGAAATTGATACCATGTTTTAAGAGAAGGCCATTTTTCTAAGAAACCTCCAGGACTATATCTGTACTGAAAACACAGCCGGTGCCATAATCTGAAGGTTACCAAGCATTATTGAAGGTCATCAAGTATTACTATAATTAAAGTGTATGTTGTATTTCAAATTTTTCAAATTTGGTAAAGACTCAGCTGATATGTGTTTCTGGAACAGGCTATAAGGAGTTTATATAATCTATACAATTCATTGTAGGTGGAAATATCAAGTGTTACCCATAAGCCCAAGACCGTTAATTTCAGGTTCACAGGGTTTAAATGAATACTGACAACATTTTGGATGTTTTTGCACATAGAAATGTTGAAAATGAAGAATTTAAGCCTTACAACAACAAGCCTCTGCATAATTCACATTCTCATTTGACTAATGATTGCTTTTCTTCAAAGGTTAAATAGAAATCTTTCCCATTAAAGGGCATTAAGGGTTTCACACATCAGAGAAGAGACAACTGGCTTGTGAGAGTGTTTGGCACATGGAAGTCTCACATTTTTGGAGGGAACACTCAGTAACAGTGAGGAGCTATAAATAGTTATCTCTCCTCGTAAGAGTTACTGAAGGAGAAACCAAGAGCATTTATTACACAAATGTCAGCTGGACTTCACTAAAATGATTTCAGTACTTGTTGCCAAAGAACTTGGATTTAACTACAAAGTAAAGAGGCTTTTTTTTATTTTGGTCTGACCTTGTTTGTTGGTTCATTTTAACACGTAGATGTATACAAAGGAAGTGTACCTCTGTTTCATGCCTGGCAGGCTAAACAAATCTGTTATTGGTACATCGGTACAATGGGAATCCAAAACTGAGACTTTGCTTTGGTTCCCACGATTAGTGGCAAGAACAGAGAGAATCAATCTAAGATAGAGAAACATTCAACAGTGAGAGTGTTTGTAGGAGAAGATAGGCCTGTATATAATGATACTTTGGATACACCAGGTGGCTCATGTGAAACACTCAGGACTATTTGACAAATCTTAGCCTACTCTTTGTTGGGCTGATGGGTGTTGCCAGGTCCACAGCCGCAGCTGCGAGTCAGCTGCATGTCAGAAATCACAATGGTGCTGCTTTCATCCATGTAGACGATGGGCACCATTTTCTGGGAGGTGGGCTGACAGCATGGCACCTGGTCCTGGAGAAAGTCAGGGAAAATAAAACATATATCTATATCTATTTTTATTTATCATTCATTTAATTAATTCATTCATTAATTCATTTGTACCTGTGAGTTGCCATCCTGGACTCTGGGGGCTGATGATGGACATCGCACAGTGTTATCTGTAGGATTGCACACTGCACACTGAACAATGGTCAGGCTCAAAGGATGGATCACCCAGCTGTCCCAGCCCAGATCTGGAAAGAAAAGCAATGGGTTACTATATATATTGAAAAACAGAATATCATTGTAAATATACGGTACATATAAAAACACATTGTTGCATACCTTTCATGAAGATCTCAGAGGTCATGGAACAGCATTTCAGGCTTGTATTGTTTCCACTGTCAGGCGACACAGAGTAGCCAGAGGCAACTAGAACAAGAGGGACATTGTAAACTTTAGCTGCAGTTGACTGTGACAAAGGATTTGATTCACACTGAATGAGTGTAAGATCTGCTGTTATTTCTATCAATTTGGACTCCACTCACTTTTTGTGTCCTGTGCACTTTGAGAGTTGGTGCTAAAGGTTCTCTGCCACTGCTCTCTAACACTGTCCAGCCCACCAGCAGGCAGCCGTGGCTCAGTCTGTATGTTGAGAGCCCTCAGGAGACTCTTCCTGATGGACTGCAATGACTCATCCTGGCACCTGAATACCCAGTTCAGTGAATGAATGAAATATGACATTAATTATAGCAGAGTAAACGAAAAAAACAAACAGGAACATAACTTCTAGAATTTTCACAACATAAGTGAGCTTTTGGTATCCTGTCCCTTCACATGCCAGATGTGGTTGTGAAACCTTAACAACGCTTTTGATACCCTGAAAGACCTGTGGGTGCACTTATAATTGATTTTAATCCTCTGGTGACGCTTGAACAGAACAAACTGTTACATATTTGCACATTGGTCTTCCAAAACTGAAATATGACCATAAATCACATAGAATCCACATCGGGCTTCAGCACAAATCTCATATTAAACCTTTTGATGCATTTAATTGATTAACACATTTTGGCAGTTGTAAATATTCCCTTCACTCTACAAACAAAACATTGCACAAGCAAAGACAGTTGTTTGTTGCACAAACATGTTAAAACTGACCTGTGATGGGAAATGGAAGAATCAGCGGAAGCCGCATACCCTTCCTTAGATGGACGCAAGACAAATGCGATCACCATTGAAGAGCCAAGAAGCATTGTCATGACAATGAGAGAAAAGGACATGGTGGATGAGCGGCGTGGTCAGTCTACGGAGGAAACGAGTTTGATTCAGGCAGGCGGCAAACAAAGACAATGAATGGTTGGTCCTGCACGTCTGGTGTGAGGAGGAGGAGACAGGAGTGGCAAAACAAGGATGCTGCGCTAGGTACTGTGAGCCAGGGCCTGGGAACCTGAGTTTTTATCTCCTTGTACCCCAACGTGGCCTTGAGATACTTAACATTGTTGTCTTGTCCCGTGTTCTGTGTGAAAGAGTACAAGGAAAGTAAGACAGCAAACACAGACTTTTACAGAGGAAAACATTCGGGAGTGAAAGTTGTGAGCGAGACTAAATTAAAGTGCAGCTCATATATATTACCAAATATGTATCTCTCTATCTATAGATAGATACACAGGAGCTATAAAAGATTTAAAAAATCAAGGTCACAAATGTAAACTTTTTAGGAGAGTATTTGTTCTGCTCTGCAGTAGTGAAGAGGCCCTAAGGTGGAAAAACTTTCAGAAAAATGAAAAGTGCATCAAATTTAAGAGACCACAACAGCAAAATAGGAAAAAATTAACCAGGAAGATGTCTTTATCTGGGAGTGTGCATAACAAACTGTATTTCAGGACAAGTCAGAAGGAACGAGTTTTAAGGTTTACAAACTTCTCTTGTGTTGCTTTGAAGTAAACTATTTGTAATACTTCCAAATACATTAAGCTTTGTTTTTGTGTACTGAAGTCACCGAAAATGAGTTTTACATTGCCCTGTAAAGCATTCCCCCGATATGAAAAATCACAACTCCAGAGGAGAAAATGCAACAGAATTTGACAAAATGCACAATTTATTATAAATTAGGATTTGCTAGAATCTGAGAACTTGTTAAAATGTTTTTTTTTTAAAATTTTTTTATGTATGATAGATATGTATAGCATTTTCTTCACAAAACCAACATAAAAATAAAAATAAAAAAACCACAAGAAACACATTTCACAAAAAGTTTTGGAAAACAGAACACAAATAACTCAAAGCACGACATTTCACAAAACTCAATATTCTAGAAAAAAACATACCCAAAGAAACAACATCAAACACAGGATTCCGATCTATTTTGTCAGTGTGTTTTCTTAAATCTCACAACCTTAAATTAGATTAAATGGGTTGAAAATTAATGACTGGACGCATTCTTTTTGGAACATTGTTCCATGAAATTTGTTTTCCACATTTTTTTGTTGATTTGTTCTGTTGTTCTTCTTTTGTGTGTTTTGGGGAATAAAAATTGTGCGGATCTCGTTGGGCAGGAATGTGCAGATGTATTGTTGTTACTCATTCAATTCACCCTGACAAATCTGACATGTCTCAACACTTGTCTAACCAAGAATGCTGCAGTCTACACTCAGAGAAGAAGACAAGCCACCATGACACGAGGAGACTACAGAAGGTGCACAATCTGCTGCTTTGATTGCTTGACTACTAAGCTGCAGAAAACAAGCCGTCCATTCATTTGTGCAGAAAAAATGATTTTCCGACTTGATTATCTTCAACTTTTGGCTTAACATGAATGACTTAAATCTTCCCTGATTAACACAATAACAATATTCTTCCGCTCCAATTTTTCAAGGACGTGATCTTGAGGGACAAAACGTAACAAAAACAAGCAAAGTGGGGCAGGTGATGTTACTATCTGAAAGCCAGGAACAGAAAAAAAAAAAGCTTGGCAGGGTTCAGAGTTGTGCGAGCCAGCAAGGGTTTTAGGCTTGCACGGAATGGTAGCTTCATGTCCTTTCATCAAAACCTCATGCCTAAACTGACTCCCACCAAAACTTTCCCAGAGGCCCAAAATGGGAAAGCTTATCTGCTGCAATGGATATCAAACCATAATTCATCTGCAGGGCCGGAGCTGCTTGATACAAGCTGAAACAAGCTGAGTCTTGCAATCATGTTTTTTCTGCAGCTAAGATCATAAGGGGATTTTAAGGTGAAGATCATATACGTCTTATACCTGAGATAGCCTGAAAGCACACCATTTTGGGTGTTAAAAAAACTCCAAGTCATTTGAAGTACATTAATTTGCAATTTTAATGTATCAGGAGATGATAAATAATCTTTTTTTAAATAAATCTTCTGCCAAAACGTAGAGGCACTGTGTTAAAACTAAGTACACCCCCGTGATTCAGCAGCTTATAGAACCACCTTCAGCAGCAATAACATAATCAAATTCAGTATGATGTTATCAGTCTCTCGCATATGAAGAAATTGTGACATGCTTCGAGGTATGTGGGAATTTGTTTATCTTAAAGTTCCACCACAGCATTTTGATCAGGTTGAGCTCTGAAATTTTGACTGGGGCATCGCAAGACCTTAATTATTTTCCCAATTTCTCAGTTTCAGGCAATCTTTACCTGTTGGACAGATGGCCTTATATTCGACTCTATAATACTTTGGTATATGTTGGTGTTCACGGTCGTCTTAATGACTCCAAGATGCCCAGCTCCTGTGCCTACGAAACAAGCGTATATTATAACTTTGCCACCTCTGTGCTTTATAGTTGGTATGATGAACAAGCATGCACACTCATACACACCACCAAGCAGCCCCACAACCATTTATCTGACAGCTATACTCACTAGAATGAGATTAAAATGTAACAAAAACACCATGAGCAACTTATATTATACAGTGTAAAGCCCATTTCATCTATCATGTCAGATGTCTATGATGAGATGGATTGCTTAAATATAATAAATTGACCTAAATACTTCTCCTGTGGTGTCTTTTGCAATCTTACTTTTTTTTTTTTTTGTTGGTGAGTTTTTGATGCGGGCATTAGAGAAATATGTGATCGAGTGTTTCATAACATGCTCCACAAGTCTCAGCAACACTGCGAAGATCTTGATTTCGAGCCTCATCGTCTCGTTATCGGGAGGTCTCAGTTTCTCAGTGCTGGCACACTGTCCAGAGGACAAAAAATACTTTAGCTGCAGGTGAGATGATGCACAACTCTTCTGACATTTAAAGAATAATTCTGATGTTACCTATATTTTACATATGTCAAAAAGTAAAAAAAGGATGGAAGCCAAAATACTGATTAAATAATTCAACAAATATTTTTCTGCGTATCTGATACAGCACACCCGTCTATTTTTATCTCCTAAATCAGTGAGATGCAGTGAAAGAAGGACTCTTCTTGCCAACTCACAGTGTACAAACACTATAAATGAATTAAAAGAAATCGCATTCAAGTACTGACGGTGAAACTACAGTAAAGCATTAAAGGTAAAAACATTGGTTCTGCAGACAATGGTTTCTCTTGCTAAAAATTATAATTACAATTAGCAATCAATGTCTAAGCAGAAAGTTTATCTTCCTTATATAAAGTTGAGTAGTTTTTCTCCAAGAGTTTCCAGATGACGTGGGAGTTAGCACTGTCCTCTCACAGCAAGAAGGTTACTGGTTGAATCTGCCTTGTTCAAATCTTTCTATGTGGAGTTTGCATGTTCTCCTCGTGCAGGTGAGGGTTCTCTCAGTACTTCGACCTTCTCCTATGTGCAAACGCCTGCATGTTATGTTAATTGGTGAATCTAAGCAGTGAGTGTAAGTGATTATGAGCATGCCTGATTATTTGTTTCTGTGTTGAACCTGTGGTGGTCTGAGAAAGTGGCCGGAGTGCATAACCCCAAAGGCTGCTGGGGTAGGCTCCAGCCTTCCCGTGACCCTGCATTGGATTAAGCAGGTATAAAAAAAATGGATGGATGGTAGTTTTCTCCAGCGGACCCCTTCAAAAGGTCAAAAGATTGCAAGAGCCTGGGTCTGACATGACAAACACAAGGTAAATACGTTGGTTCATGGAAAAATGCAAAGCAATTTCACTAAAATGGCCCAAATTTTGTACAACTAATTTTAGATTCCTCAGTTCTCTACTGAGAGGCAGCTCCCATCTCGCTACCGCTAATGTTTTCACTCCCGTCATGATGTGATGCCGACGTAATAATGATGACACGCACGATGCAACAATGCCCAGAATGGAAACCTGGCTACTGTGGGGCCATCTGGTAAACAAGGAGAGGAGACAAAAATGGCAATAACTTAATCAATTTAGATTTTCTTAATCCTGATCATAATTTTGTTTAAATCTTTCATTGTAAATTTCAGTAGGTATCCTGACATAAATCTTACTGGCTGTCTACTCCTTACTACCTAAATGACTGTTTATTGGATTTGTTAGTTAAATCGTAAGTGCCCTCTTTGGCAACAGACCAAAAACTCAAGCACACTAATGAACATACGGACGACATATTTACTTACATTAATTCCAAAAAACATATTTTAATTTAAATCAAAACAAATACTTATCCATTCCTAACCTTTATCCAAAATTCAATTTAAAATTTGATTATTATCTAATTATTGACATCACTTTTTGTCCCTATAACAAAGTCAAGTCCCCATAAAGTGGCTGTCTTCCACAGATTTAGGTCCCCATAACATGACTAATACCTGCCAGCATACACATAGACACGTGCAAACACACACCAGGGATCAGTGTGGGATAGTGCAGCTTTGGACCACTTCAGTCCTTGAGTCCCAGACGTCTCCCACCACCTCCTTGTTGTAGCACTGAGGGGAGTCACACCACTTCCAGCTGCAACTGGCTGGGATCACAGAGAGCCTTTACACACGATGAGTGATTTGACTGATAAATATTAGTGCAGACATCTCAAAGAACATTCCTTAAATGTAGGTGGGCCGCAAATGTGGCTGTGGTTTTATGTAGCACAAGCCAAACAGAATTCTGACAGTAACAACAATAAACAATGTTTCAATTGCATTTAAAATAGCTCAGTTTCCCATTTATGATAAACATTGAATATGAGATGTAAGTATTAAATGACAAACTAGCAGTTCATTGTTTTTTGTTCAGTATAATTCAACTTCAAGCATTTGATGTGTTCTCTCGCTAATATCTGAATGAATTCTAGAGTCACATGCAACACAGCATGTCTCTGTTTTTATTTTCCATATGAGTCACAATGATGATAACACAGCCTACTTCCAAAACCCTCGCTGCCCTTTAACAGAGTCTTCTTCTGTTTATTCAGCATTGATACCAGCTGTAGTAAGGTTTAATCCTAATCCACTTGCATCTTGTTTTGAGTAAGTGATCACACGAGCCTGTCCGAGACGCTCAGCTCTGATATTGGCAAGCCTTCAGCCTACAGAGTGTGTAGCTGTTCCAACATTAAGGCCATCGACCTTACTGCTGTGCAGGAGCAATGGAAAACACAAAGAGATCACTTCATTTCTGCCTCTTGTTTTTCTTGCTGTAACAATGTGGCAGTGGACATCTGAGGCTTTTTTTTTAAATCGGTAAGAAAGCAGGAGGAGGTGATGACAGACAGGTGACATTGGCAGGTGAGCTGTGAGTGAATCATTCAGTAATAAGAAATTAGACTTATTTCTCTAAAACTGTTTTAGTTCCTGATACTGTTTATGTATTTTGTGATTACCTGGTATGCGGTGAGATGATAAATGATAGAGACAATTTGTTATTTTGTATATATAAATCTGTTATTGCACTATTCTCAGGCTGCAAAACATACGGTCACATATCTCACATGAAAGCTGTGTTGTCTCTGACAGTTAAAACAGCAAAGGGTCATGGGATGTGTCATGGGGAAATCCAAACTGCAGCAGAAGAAATGTGACAGAGGTGCACTTCTATTTCAATTACTCTATTGAATGCATTTTCAAGGAAACACTTCTTTCTAATTCAATATTTCAACAACTGTCTTATTTGTTGTTGTTGTTGTTTTTTTTGGCATTTTCAGTGAGCATCTCAGTCCCAGGTATTTTTTTGAAATTATTTTTCCCCTTCAACTTTACCGTTTAAAATCTGTGTTCAGACCTGTGATAAATTCTCACTTGATTTTTGTTAACTTGTGAAATCTAAACACAAATTTCATGCACCCCCTGAAGCTGCCACAGGTAAGTCTTTAAGTCTGTATTTTAAAGACTTACAAATTACGGAAATAATGGAAAACTGCCTTAACTTGCATCTTTTTGTAGTTTTTTTAAATCACCCTGGTCATTGCATGAGGATATTTGAGGCATACTTGAAGATGTTCCATTATGATCCAAGAGGCCTCCTTATTTCTTGTAGAATCAAGGTGCTGATGACCTTAAAAGAGGAAAGAAACATAGGACCCATGGTCTCAAGAGGCCCCTTGGAGAAAGATCTTTTGGATCTAAAGAGCACTTTTTTCCACGCAGGGTGAGGTCATTCATTATTTTGTCTCTGATCCTCAGCGATGAGAGCGGCTGTATTGATCCAGCGCTGGTACCGTCAGTATGTTGCTCGGCTGGAGATTAGACGGAGGTGCACGTGGAACATCTTCCAGTCTATCGAATATGCGGGAGAGCAAGATCAGATAAAAGTGAGTTTACACAGTTACATAGACTTAGTATTAGTCAGTGTAAAATGTGTACATTCTGATTCTGTGATTATAGATCACCTGCACAATCAACAACCATTGGCTTAATTCTAATGTATTTTTGGAAAAATGTTATTTCCTCAAGGGTAAATTCTAATGACTGTAGTGATCCTCTGCCTTCCATTAAAGAAATTTAGAACAATATGAAGTTGATTCTTTTCGGTCAAAGAGAAATACCTAAATGTGGTGGACCATAGAAATTCATGGTCCAAAATATATTTTTTTAGGACACAGCATATTTTTCTAAATGTATTTCAGTTGCAATTATGTTTTCAAACATATATGATGTTATGTGCTTTTGACAATGGCCTGGGTTACAGTGAGATGCTATGTTTTTATGCATACTGTGATGTTTTCCTCATGCTGATCAAATGTTTTTTCAAAAACCAAGTGGTTTAAATGGCAAAACCCAACCAAAGTGCCAGTGGAAACAATGGTAAACAGGGAGTGTAAAAGCAACTGTCACAATGCCCTTTTTAGGGCAGGCTTGTTTGGATTGACAAGAATCCACCACGCCATAATGAAAACAACTATTCAGAGCCAGAGGTTTCTAATCACTTCCAACCACTAGCTTCATACTTCACCTGCATGACAGCTTCTCCTGCTGGAATTGTACTCGGAAGTAGAGCTGAAGTACAGCAGAGAGGGATGGTCCAAAATTTTGAATTCATTCAATTTCTCAAAGCACGTTCTCATTCCTCTCAAGGTTACCAAATTCTGCTTTAAAAGTGGTAACACTGAATATCAAATAGTTTTACAAGCTGTTGTGACAATGTGTTGGATGGAATGCTGTTGGATGACATGGTAATGGTTCCCATTAAGGATTCACTATGTGGGAATTTTGCTGATAGCTAATACTGGTGACTAGTATGTAGTGAGTGACTCTCCGTGGTTACAGCTGACTGTAGATCAATAAACTCTTAGCATTGATCTTTAATTTGTAAAGCAAAGTATTTTTAATTCCAAGGCTAATGTTTTCCTTCCCTCAGCTCAACAGTTTCTTTGGTTTCCTGATGGACCACTTCACCCCAGCCAGCAGTGAAAGTAAGACAATACCTCTCAAACACAATCTGTTTCACTGACTTTATCTGAACTCACCCACTCTGATCCCAGCTAAAAGACATAAAGTAGTTTCCCCTTTCCACATCCCTTTGCTTCCCTCTTTGTCTTTTATTAAGGAAACCTGATATCTCACATCTTCCGTGAAAATGAAATCTGCCGAGATTCAGAGTGGGAGAGATATTTTTGCTACAAGGGCATTGAGGTACCTGACAACTACACTGGCCCCCATCTAACCTTCCCCATAACATTCTGTGAGGTGTCAAAGCTTGTGGAGGCTTTTAAGCAAAAACAAGTAGGTGTACTGGCACAGGAAGCACACAAATAACAGTAATTATGAGATAATAAAAGCAGAAATGACAAAATGGAAGTACTGCTTGCTTATTTCTCTACCCCTCAATTAATCCATGCATGATTTCTCCCAGTAGCAGCTCCACGCTCGATATGTTCTGCAAATTCTTGGAGAAACATGGAGACTTCTACGAATCCTTCCAAACATCAATTATGTCTCTGTCTGCCATACCAAAGAGATTACTATCTGCGGTACGCTACAGCAGGCCTTTCCAAGATTTTGCTTGAATGTTTCCCACATGCACTCTTTTTATTGCCCTTGAAACATTTAGTAGGCCCTCCCTTGTCATGTGGTGAATTAATCACGATTTATTCTTTCACAGGAGACTTGCATGGGCAGCTTGAAGATCTGTTGTTGATATTCTATAAGGTATTTAAAACACACAAACCATCATATCGCCATCAAGTCTCATCAGTCAGTGTTGATTTTGTCAAACTGCCTCAATTTCAACTGTCCAGAATGGTTTGCCATCATCTGAGAAACAATATGTCTTCAATGGAGACTTTGTGGACCGTGGTAAGAACTCTTTAGAGATTCTGCTCATCCTGTTTGGATTTCTGCTCGTTTACCCCAATGATGTGCATCTGAACAGAGGGAACCATGAAGACCACATTGTTAACCTGAGGTAAACTAATCCACACACAGCATTTTTCATCTCAAACTTCAGTTTAGTAGCAGTGTCTGCCTATTTTACAAATTTTAAGGAAGGACTTGTTTTTTTTCAATACCACTGAGTCATAAGTGTGGAATGTGGTTTTTCATCAACGTCATGGCAACACAAGCGGCTTTAAAGTCTGTCAACGTGGTCCAAATTAAAGGTGTCCTTATAGAACTTACCCACATCATGTTCACGTACGCACTCACACAGCTTCATGGTAAATTTTTAAACTGTGTGCTGATAGCAAGCCGTGTGAATCTATCCTCTTTAGCTCAGCATCTGTGACACCTGTTTATGATATCCAAAAGGAATCAGTAAAACAAAAGTAGTTTCCCACCAGCAAATCTTGAATCATCTTGGACTGAAGAGGGCAGTGGTGTTCCTGTGTGTGTGTGTGTGTATATATATGTTCAAAATGCATACCTTACAGAGGCAGAGTCTCTCTTAGTCAACATACAAGTAGACAAATATGCTAGTTTTATGCAAATGAATATCATATTATTCTTGCAACAATCCAAAACAAGCTGTCCTGGCAAAAACTGTCCAGGACATTTTTCAGCATCAAGAATGTTGAGAGCTTTTCGTGGCAAAAGTAAGCCTAACAGAAGGGCATATTGACCTGAATGTAACAGTCTTTCACGTGTAACATTCACAGTTTAAGAAAGTAATCGTACACATCAACAAGTAGTCTTACACATACAACATACTCTGGTGATAACTCAGGTCACATCGACAGTAACATCGTCTTGTCGAGAGAACCATGTAGCATGGTTTTGAAGATTAACGTGCCATTCAAAAGACCCTTTTGTCTATTCATTTTAGCTTGCCATCCACAAGATTAGGCTACATCCCGTCTTTATTTTCAAAAGTACAGGACAGACCAAGGGTTTAAGAAGGCGCTTATTTTAATCTTGGCTTTTCAAAATGAGATATCAAGCCAATCCTTGATAGGTACAGGTACTAAACTGGTTAATCATTGTGTGTCTTCTACAGATATGGCTTCACTAAAGAAGTCTTGGGAAAATACAAGGTAAGTCTTAAGCTCTATGTAAACATTCTTTATAAGACTACTTTATAACAATGATGTTATTTGATTCAAACTGCAGGTGCATGGGAAGAAGATCCTAAAGCTTCTCCAAAAGATCTTCAGTTGGTTGCCGGTGGCCACAGTGATCAATGACAAGGTGCTGGTTGTGCATGGAGGGATCTCTGATTCCACAGACCTCAATATAATCGCCAAAGTGGACAGACACAGAGTAAGAGAGGGCTTCAGTTTCAGGTCAATTTGCATATTTGGTACAAAGAAAATCAACTTAAAACCGTTTTTTTGTGGTTTTGAATTTGTACAGTATGTGTCAGTCTTAAGGCCTCCTAAGATGGTTCGTCAAGCACTTAATGACAACTGCAGGAACGGCGATGCTGGTGGACCACTAGAGGGTCGGCGACGAGTGCGCTCTTTGACTGACCACAGCTCTGCCTCGGCCCAGAGGAGCGACCTCCCACGGCGCTCCCTACATAACCTGTCTACCAGCAATCAGTCCAACTGCTCGGTGGAGGACGAGTTAAAGAAGAGGCGCAGATTGGCGGGGTTTGACCAGTCCTACAGAGAAACGAAGACATCAGACTCAGACTCAGACCCAGAGCTCGAGGAAGTGACAGAAAAAGATGGCCATGAGTGGAAACAAGTAAGTGGCAGTGAGGATATTTGCAGTTAACAAACAAAGGCTCTTTTTAAATGGGTGAAAAGTTACCTGATTTGATGATTATTTGACATTTCCATCATTTATAGCTTCAAAATAACAAAAAAGGGGCAGGGGCCTTAGGCAAAAGTTTGGGTACTTCACATGGTCATTTCTTCTTAACACCCATTCTGGCAGGTGTATTAGTTTAAAATCATTTAATTGCATCCACTCTTCCTGCCATCTGTAACACAAGTATGATTGATCTACAATCCTGCATAAATTAGGTCATGAAATTCTGGAGCCTTTATTTTCACCAAAACACCCTTTTCTCACTACATCAGTCCAGACTTCGTTTAAAAATGCACGAGGCTTATTTAGATTCAACTCAATTCAGATCCTGCACAAGGCAAGAGTGGAAAGAAAAAGACTCCTATTTAACAGGAAGAAATATCTGTCAGAACCAGACTCAGGAAAGGAGACAATCTGCCTTGACTGGCTGGCGGTTGAGAGGACAGAAAAAGAGGGAACAACAAGCACCATTACACCAACTCTGGGAACCACAACAAGTCCAGCAGTCTGAGAGCACAGCGCTCGGTTTGGGAAAATATTGCACTATGAGATCTTTAAGAAATGTTGGAGCTTTATATGTGAGGAGAAGAATTCTATTCTGAATTTAACAGGGAGCCAGTGAAGAGAAGCAAAAGCTGGAGAAAACTCTTTGCATGGTGCACCCTTTCTTTTTCTCTATGGTAAAACTGCACAAAATAAAAAACAACACACTAATCTTGCTAAAAAATACTGAACACAAGTATGAATGTTGGAGATCGGTCCATCTTTTAGTCATTCAGCTCTTCACAGGAACAGAAACTGTGGGTGTACGTTACAATGACTCGTCCATCCATCCAGATAGTGGACCTGTTGTGGAGTGATCCGATGCCCCAAAACGGCTGCATTCTCAATGAAGTGCGCGGCGGAGGCCGCTACTGGGGACCAGACGTCACCGAGGAGGTGCTGGGACGACACAACCTCCAGCTCCTCATCCGCTCCCACGAGTGCAAACAGGACGGCTACGAGTTCTGCCACAATCACAGGGTGAGCATACAGTCCGGCGCGAGTTTTAGCGTGGGTGAGCAGTATAATATCACCTGTTAGATACAGCACGGGAGGGCATTTAAAATGTACCATCTTTCTCCTGTCACATCCAGGTGCTGACAATATTTTCAGCCTCAAACTATTATGAGGTGGGCAGCAATAGAGGAGCCTACATCAGAATGGGCCCTGATCTCGTCCCCCACTTCATTCAGTACCAGGCCAGCAGGACATGCAGAGAACTCACCCTGAGACAAAGGTACAAAGTTTGGAAGAGTTACTTCAACCCAAAGTCCCATTCGCTTCTCGGCAGATGAACATTTACTGGACAATGTGAATTTGATCCAAGAGTTTTGAATTGGTAGGCTAGTGTAGTAAAAATGTTACAGCTCATCAAAGGGGCTTTTGTACTACAGGAACCTTTTTATAGTTTTCAGAAGTATTTAGCCTCTGTTGTGAATAATAGTGCTGGTGAGAATATTCATACCAAATCAACGGAGCTTTCCCTAAAACTAATGTCTTTATTAGTGTCGGGTGGACCGAGAGATCAGCCCTGCGAGCTCTGAGGGAGCAGCTGTTTGTACACAAGTCTGACCTCATCAGTACCTTTCAGGAGTTTGATCCCAACAACACAGGTAGTCACAGAAAAAGACAAACGGCTGCTCTATGTGTCATCAGCCACCAACATATCAGCCAGGAGCGTACGAAGAAGAAGAACTCAGTAACTACCGCAACTTCCTGTCTGTATCTCAGGGCTGATATCTCTTAGAAACTGGGCCAGCGCCACAGAGAGTGTACTGAAGCTGGGACTTCCTTGGAGGGTTCTGCGACCTCAGCTTGTCAGCAGGAGCCAGCAAGGCATGGTGGACTACCAGCAGTGGATAAGGGAGCTCTCAATTACAGAGCCCAAACTAGAGGTACCCTTTTTCTTTCTTCATTCTTTCCCTCACTGCCCACAGAGCTGTGAGATGAAAATAACTGAAATTATCTTTTCTTTTTCTTTTTTTTTTTTAACTCCTGGCAGGTGTCAGATACAAGTATTCTGGAGACTATGTACAAAAACCACTCCAACCTGGAAACCATCTTCCGCATAATAGACACAGATCACTCGGGTGAGTAACCAGCATGACTCACTTTTCCTCTGCAAAGAGTTTGATCGGTTTCCAGATGAAAGCACTTTGCAGCATTGTGAGGAAAAGTGCTGTACAAATGATACTTCAGTTATTAACAAAGCTTTCTCAGTGGCTCGGATTAATGTACGATCACTTTTCAATCGGCTCTCACCATTCAGGTGATTCTATTGTTGGTTGCCATGCCCTGTAAGAAAAAAAAGATACTATACAGCACATGGATAAAACCTACTGGTTCCTCTTACAGGTTTGATCTCGTTCGAGGAGTTTCGTCAGACCTGGAAACTCCTGAGCTCTCATCTGGAGATGGAAATCAGTGACAAGGCCATTGCGGATCTGGCCCAGAGCATCGATTTCAACAAGGACGGCAGCATCGATATCAACGAGTTCATGGAGGCCTTCCGGCTGGTGGACCTCTCCGCTCACACGTGGCAGCCTGAAACAGGAGCCGTAGCTCCACCAGTTTAAATGTTCCTGATGACCAGCTGCATGCAAACCACCAAACACTGTCTTGGGTAGACTTGTTCACCTGGAGGCACACTTCTAAAAGTTTGAAGAGTTAGAAGTACTTGACCATACGACATGTATAGGCTGATGAGTGCATTATCATTTATCCAGGAGATGTTTTCTGCCTCTTATAGCTTTTTTTCTTGTAGCCATTTATACCATCTACAATTTTTCTATTTCTAAGATTGTATGTAAACTGATGATTGTAGGTTTAGTTGAACACCTTTTATGATCAATGTAGCGTTACCAATGACTGCACCGGGCTTTAAAGGGGAACTACTGAACTGAATTAAACATCAGAAACATCAGTTGGAAAGATTTATTTTCATCTCAGCTTGGATTCTTTAAACTAAAAAGTGAATTGTCAAAACAAGATTTCTGATGACCCCAAGACAGACTTCTTTAATGCATTTAGTATAGTAGTACAGTAATAGCTATCGATTGTAAATTATTTCCCCTTTGTGGCATATATCGTTGAGGTTGTAGTTCGGATGACACTTTGTAATTAAGACCCTTGGAATAGGACCCTATCCTATCCCCTCGTGAGGGACTATAATCTGCCTAATCGGTTCAACTGTCAGTCAGTCTTCTCATCGCTGTAGGGATGTGTATCCAGGACATAAATCCTATCAACTCAAACCCTGCTTTGATGAGATGTAGGAAAGTAAACAGAGAATGTCAAGTGCCCCATTTCATAACGATGCACGTGACGACACGCAAGAAAGTAATCCAGAAATATTAAATACGGAAAATTAGGTTTCTTTTACAGCATCTAAAAAAAGACTAAATCAATAAAGAGGACTTTTGAATTTATATGAAATTTATTAATATTCTAATAGCATAAAAAAGAATTACAAAGATGTATTTACATTTTTTTTAAATTGTGACACACTCAATCCCGCAGCTTGTTTACATGTCAGATGCATCCATAGTCTCATATCTATAATCTGCTTTGACATAAGGGTAGCTGGCTATTATTAGATATGGTTGAGTCTCTCCATTAAGCTGTCTACATCAGTCCAGACGGCACAGATTAACCAGTTCTTGTTTAGCTGGAGCAGATAAGGGGGCAAAATGACAAACCAGCCAACATGGTGAAAAGAAAGAAAACACAACTTCAAAACAATCTTTTTAAATAATCTGTCAGATATCAATCCGATGCCTGAAGCTTTAAGATCTTTGTGAGAGAAGGGCGCCACGTTTGAAACTAGATGGAGCGTGCACGTTGCTGGAGTGGACTCAGCTCAAGATGCCTCCTCTCATGTGTCCAGAGTCACTCAGTCCGTGCTCTACGAGTTTAATGTCTTCCAAGTCATCTTTGATGACGCTGATCAAATGACTCAAACCATCCTGCTGCTGCTTAAGGTGCTGAAAGTGTGAGACAGGCAAACAGTGGTTCAGTTACACACACACACACACACAAAGAAAGAGCCATAATTAAGTGCATTCACAAGTTTGAACCTGGTTTTAGAATTTTTGGGATTACAAATTTGAACCGGAGATCCCAACAACTCCAAAGCACACATGTGAAAATGCTGATTCTCACTTGTTTAATCTCTCTGAGAAGGTCTGCATCCACGTTGTAGCGCTCTTCTGATCTCACAGCTCCAAAGTGGTTCTGCATCCGGATTTGGGACATGAGTTCATTCAATCGACCCTGGATGAGATAAAATGACACAAATAAAACACACAACAAAGGGTGTTTGCCTTTAATACAGTAGTAGTTTGAGCTGTAGTTGTGGCCAAGAACAGATGGCAAAAACTATTTAGATTCGCAAATGCATGAAAAAAAGAAAAACGATTAAAACCTTGATGCTAAATTAATAAATCACTCCTTGAACAGGCATGGCTGTTTCAAATCAGTAAAGCCTTTAACCTTTATTTCAAGTCCCTTCATTCTGCGTAATGCATGAAAAAATAAAACCTTCCTCCAGTGTGAACTAGCTGCTGCAGTTTAGACACACTTGCCTTGAACTGTGTGGGGGCATTGAGTTCGGTCTGAATGGTGTCCAACTGCACCCTCAGATGCTCCTCGTCCACTTGGATAGCATAACCACTTTTCCGCTGAATCTCCTGTTTGATCAGCACCTTTCAGGAAAACATGGCAGTGATATTTATGACAGAGAACTAGAAGCCTTCGTGGAATTCTTTTTACCAAATGACGTAAAGACCTTCAAAGAGATGGAATATGTGACATTTACAAACAGGCACCTTTTATATAACCGTAGACTGCTTTATGTCTACTTTAGGTTTCCATGTCACCAGAAATGAGGAAAATAAAGCAGCTACCTGCAACACTCTGTGGGAGAGATCCATCAGCTTCCTTTTGTACTGAGCAATCTTGGCCACAGTAGTCGCCTGGTTCTTCTGCAGCTCACTGATGTCACTGGAGATAATCTGCAAGTGAACATGTGTTTGAATGAAAACAGGCAGGACGGCAACTGTTAGCACATCTAAAATGTTTCCAACTAAAACGAGATGAAAACTGTCCGTGTACGTTTTATGATTTTGTGCTGATTCATGTTGACGTAAGACTGTGCCCCACGTGTGTCGTTCCCTGGCTCAGAGCTTTAATGCTGCTTTCATTTCATGATCATATTACTTGGCATGCCCAAAATCTAACATTACTGTAAACATCATGACATCCAGAGAAATCCCATGGAGGAAATAAACAGAGCAGAAAAAAAAAAAAAACCCAGACTGATGAACTTGAAATAAACCAAAATTACTTTGGCATTTATAAGGTTTAAAGCTACTCCCACCAATGTTTCCTGCAGCTGTATTTGTAACAGAAATTCCAGATGAAAACAAGTTGTTGGCAGCGAGTGTCAACTGGACATCTGTGCTCCGTCCTTGACACCACAAAAAATCCACTTCAGAATTCCTTAGTTGATAATCAGTCTTTGACTTTTGCTAAACTGGAAAGAACGAGAAGAGTGATATTTTCACCCACATCCACTCTGGTCTGGTGCTGTTTCGTCATCTGTTCCTGGATCTGCAATCTGCGGAGCAGCTCCTTAAAACCGACCATGGGCACTGGTATTAACCTGGGGGGGGGGTGGGGGGTTTGAAAAGTTAGTCTTGGCACCAAATGTTGAGCGGCAGCTTTTATTGTATATTTCTTAACTGTGATGAAAAGAGAACTCATGTGTAACACGATGGATCAACAAATTTAATTATTCCTACAGCATTCTTAAACCTGCCTTCATGACGAGTCTTAAACTTTTCACCAACTTACTTCTCTGGGTCAGGGTTGTCCACCTTAGCCTGCTCCCAGATGATGGGATCCACTCCTGGTGACGGCAGACAACCATCTTAGCCACCATTAAAAACACTTATCCTGACACACTGATAAACAAGCACGCTTACCGGCAGGAGCGTTTTGCAGCAGCTGCTTGAGCTGCGTTGGTGACAGCTCGGTGCGTGTGACCGACATGGCCACTCCGATCTGTGCGAGCTGGGCCTTAACGTTGGCCTGCTCCAGATAGCCAAACAGGGTGCTCGCTGGAATTCTTTTGGAGGTGCCATTAGGAGAACGCTCCACCACATAAATTATTACCTCTGTCCTGAAAGACAGACGGTACACAACAAAGACCCCACATGTGATTAGGGTGAGGTTCAAAATCCACACTGTCTGCTCTTAAAGAGAGCAGGAAACCATGTTTGTTGTTTGTTGTGGAAACTTACTGGTCATTCGGTAAGGATTTCACACCCTCTACATTGACAGTTAGCGTCTGGTTGCTACCAAGGACCTTGTGGAGGGACTCAACCAAGTGCTGCTGCTGAGCTCGAACATCAGCTTCCTTTTTATTGAGAACCAGGACCACCAAACCATCCTCATCCTTACTTATTGGGACACAACTATATCCCACTGCCTAGGAACCAAAAGACAGATTTGAACTGTTTAATAAAAATTTTAAAAAGAAATAAATCAAAAGCACCAACTAATGATCAAAACCAAACTATCAACCGTTACCTTGAACCTGCAGAAAGGGTTCTCCTGGTTAAACTCCACAGGTGGGTTGTTGTTGCTGTGGTAGCCCTTCCCCGTGCCCCAGTATGCCTGCAGTTGGTTCCATTTGGCAAGTATGGAGTCACGCTCATCTCCCAATAAGGTGGGGGCTGACAGAGCGGTGACCTGCTGGTAAAGCTGGGTGGACTGAGCCTGACCTTGCTGCTGGGCCTGTTGGCCGAACAAGCCTGCTGGACAAGTGAGGGGGGGTAAAAGTCTGGTTTATTGGTAAATAAATAAATAAATAAATAAATAAATAAATACAATTTTCTGCTGCTCATTAGTGGATTGTTGGAAGAGCAAATTTAAATACTTGTTGACAGATACTGCATTCACAGAAAGGGCATGACGCAGCTTGTAAAGCTGAAGATAACGTGTGAACCTGCTGTATTTCTGAATGAATGAGTCAGCTTTAATATTCTGGACAAGCTGCCTTGTATCAGTCAGAACTTTCCAAACTGTTCGTGTAAACCAGCTTTCATTTGAAATAGGAGCTCTCACCTTGCTGCTGCTGTGTTGGCTGGATATTGAAACCTCCAAACCCGCCAAGGCCAGTTGTTCCTAATCCAGTTCCAAATCCCGATGTCCCAGCAGTGGCACCAGTCCCAAGCCCAGAGGAGAACCCAAACCCTTTGTTCTGTGTGTTACCAAACAGGCTTCCTGAAAGAGAACAATGTGCCGACACAGTGAGGAATTAAAAACCGTGACAAGGACTCATATCAAGTATAAACTGTTTAGAACATAGGCTGTCAGCTTTGCAGGAATTAAAGAACAGCCCCATGTTTTAGTAGAGTGGGTGAGACATCTTGTGGTAGGGAGCGGTACTGCACATAAGTATTCAGCCAAGCCTCTCTGAACATACAGCCAGGAAAAAGGGAAGATGCAGCAAACAGACGTGCAAATGCAGTATACAAGGCAAGAGCATATTTCTTTCTATTCTAACAAGCTTGAACTTCAATATTTGTTATGATCACCCCTTTTTCTTCAACACAACCTGAACCCTCTATTAGACAAGCTTCCCTGTAATTGATGCAAATAGTCTTCAGAAATAGTTCTCCAGGCTTCCCGTTGCCACTGATTTTCAGTCAAAGATATTGTCATTTGGCATACCTCAGCCTTTTCTTCCATTTCCCTTATTCAAGAAAGGCTTTCAGACCCATTCTGATGACATCTCAGTGAACTGTAAGCGGATCAACTGAAGGACCAGATGCATCTCTGAGGTTATGCGGCAGGTCTTTGCTGGATATTCCCCCCCATTTCTTCAGGACATCACTTCCAGAAAACTGTCCATCTGCTGTAGATAGTTTTTTTTTTTTTAAGGTCAGACACTTCTTTTGTCCTCCACTTGCCAGTTTCCTAAATTTTTAAGGACCCACTGCACACCAGGCCAAGATATACCAACTTTTCATTCATTAGGGTTATATCATTAATCCACTGCTTGGCACAAAAACACTATTTCATGTCTGTCAAACTGTGTTTTTGCTGACATGTTTTCTTTATTTCAATTATGTCTGCCTAAAGATACAATATGAAATATTTATTTTGCTCGCCGTTATGTCTACAGCACAACATTGGTTCATCTTTAGAATTAGGTGGCTTTTGCTAGAATGACTCATAGGTCGGTTTTAAGTGACTAAATAAACAATGAACATATTCAACTGAAAACAGTCAAATACAAGGACTAGGACTTGAGCTATTTATATTGAATTTCAATGTTTAAATTCCACTTCCATTTATACAGCATCAAATCACAACAAATGTCATCTCAAGGCGTATACAATTCTATTCGAGCCAGTTCGCTGTAATGCAATCAGAACGCAATAAAGTCAAATGACTTAAAAATCTAAATTAGTCCAAGTCATACAATGCTAAAACAAAGCTGCCTATCGAAGGAAGCCAACAGTTAGCATTTAAACTTCTGTTGGATTTGCACGAGGCAACAGTAGTGTACCTAAACACAACACGAGCCGCCCTCCTGAACCACCAAGTCCAGAGAGACCAATCAAACGTCAGCTCTAAAGGGTGCTTTTTTTTTTTCTTTTCGGCGTTCACAACAACGAGGCACTCCATGATTTGTAATCTGCAATTAAGTCACTGCGTCCGACACAATGGACATTTCAGCTCATTAGATAGTTGGACTCCCGGAGAGCAAACGTCTAAATAACAAGAATGAAACCCAACAGAAGAGTTTTGATAATGGTCACTGAAAGGTAATCTATTTACATATTAATAAAACACCTTTTGCAAATTATGACTGTTGTTGCTGTTAAAGATGAACACTGGAGCAACACCAGAAGAGTTTGTGAAACTTAAAACTAGGTGCTTCTGAGTCGCTTTGACGAACAATGACCATTGTGATGCGCGTTCCTCTGCCCTGCAGCACCCGTGGGGCTGAGATACCGGAGTTCATAACGGTTTCCAGCCCCACACACACCACACTTTTTTGCTTCACGGTTGGCATTTTTGTGGGCTTTTGACGTCATCTTTGTCGATTCTTCAACTGTACAAGCAAACCGTCTCCCTCCACTATCTGATGCCTTGTTGACGGCAGCACACACAAAAACATTTTCACGTAAAGTTTGTATTTGTGGCTTCTCATCTGATCTGACTGGTTTGTTTACAAGGAACTCTGGTATTTTTTTTGCCTTGTTAGCATAATCATTTTGGCTGGTGTCAACCAGTGCCTTCAGCAGATTATTGCAGCAGGATCTTCATTTAAAAAAAAGAAGTGATAATATTTTAAGTGATGCTGACACCTTTTTTTCCCTCAGGAGTACGCATTTCTGCTCAGAAGTGTGACAAAATCAGAACCGATATCGATATCCATCACTGCTCTACATCATCTGGATTCCCAAAAACTCTACACTGCCCTGGAACTGACCTGTGGTGTTGGAGGGGGTAGCAAAGTTGAAAGTGGACCCCGGTGCAGCAGCAGTTGTTGTAGTTGTCCCAAAGCCACCAAATGTGCCTGGAGAACAAAGCGAGTGAGGGCAAATGCAATAAAACGGCTGCCACGATACGGGATGAAAGAACAAACCAATGGCAACACTGGTTACCTGACATAGCGGAGAAGCATTATCATGACAAACTTTTAAGATAACTGAAAAGGAAATTAGCATCTGCCTTTGGTCGAGCATGGAACTTCTAACACACATCTAAGTGAAAATGTACAAACTTTCCAAAGCAATCAAATGAGGTGAATACATAATTCAATACTTTGTCACTTCATGCAAATGGTAACGATAACACTTTAGATATTTTCAGAATCACCAGATGAGATAAAAACAACAACAACAACTGTGCACCACATGGAAGTGACAAGATGGATGAAAATGTGTGTTTTTACAGACACAGAATGTACTTAATCACAAAGGTCATCTACCTGTGCTAGCCAGGCTATTACCAAAATTGAAAACAGTGCCAGTGGTGGTTGCTGTACCAAAGCACCCCACATTAAAGCTGACTGCTGCTGGGTTGGCATTTAAACCAAACCCCCCAAAACTAAACCCACCAGCCGTGGTGCTTCCAGCTCCTAGCCCCCCAAATCCTGCAGCCAAAGCGGGCAGGCAGCGAGAAAGAGAGAGTGACATGAAGGAGTTAAATGACAATGCCAGACCTAGCATGGACTCAATTGTAAAACAGTCTTCAAGTGCCTAAAAAGAGACTGGTGTAGAAAAAATACAACTACAACACAAAAGCTATATGCTTTAAAGATACACGAGCACCTTACCAGTGTTGGTGGAGCCAAAACTGAATCCTGTGGCCGGTGCAGCAGCAGTGGTGGTGGCTGTCCCAAAACCAGGGGCTGTAAGAGCTATGAAGACAGAGCAGAAACCAAACAAATAATTGGCATGCAGATGTGAACACAAAATGACAAGAGGCCTAAAAAAAAAAAACCCAACATAAATAATAAGAGCAGATGTCTTTATATTGTTTGCATTCACACGGCAACACCAAACATTGAGAACGTAAGTTAATGCAGTTGTTTCTTCCTCTGATAATACATTTATAACGATAATAATGATTTTTTCATTGCATTAAAATGACCCCTTACCTCAAACATTAGTGTGCTACTATGCTCAATCTCAAACCAACCAATCTGTAATCTTACCTCAACTGCAGAGGACATTGTTAAGCAAAACACCGGAGGACAGAAAGGCAGAGATAGATAAATGACTTCAGTATCATCAAGTGTGCAAGAGACACATCCATGAGGATGCCCTTTTTGTGATGGTGGGGCCGTACATCTGCTCAGACAACTCTTTTGTGAAACCATCTCTCATATAAGAGCGAAGCACGCCGCTTGTCCAAGATAATTCTGTTGAAGCGGAAATCTCACTACTGTAAGTGTGGCTTTTTATATATATATATATATATATATAAAAAGCATTAAGAATGAGACCGGATGCATAAATCAACAACAGCTTGCAGAAAAGTCTAAATCGGGGTCAAAACTGGCTGGTGAGGATTCTCAAAATATGGTCACGTATTCTCAAATGTTGGGTAAAGCATATATATTTGCAAACTACTGCCTTTTGCGGTGTACATTTTACAATGAGTGCCAACTTTTATTTTTAAAACAAGGTTTTGAGTCTAAAAAGCACGAAATAAAGATAGCGCCCTACATTTCCATTTTGAGGGGATGGTGGGGTCAAGAGGGGAGTACGGATGGCTGAATGCCTGCTGCTCTTTGATCGCCAAAAGTAAAGGGGCAGCTTATCCCTGCACAAAGGAGGGATAGAGCCAAGTGATAAGGCTAAGGTAAAAGGAATTGGGATAAAGCCTATCAGTGTTCAGACGAACTCCTCACGTTGTGGATCAGTACAGTGGACTTACTGCCGAATCCGGATGAGGCAGTGGTGGTGGTGGCGGCTGCGGGGTAGCCAAATGCTGATGATGCTGTTGTCTTGGCACCAAATGAACCAAAAGAAAACCCGGACGTGTCTTCAAAAGACAACAGAAAGCACTGTTAGTTCCGAGTCATGAAATAAACGCAATTTTTTTTAGGATTTCATGAACTGCCGGTTTTTTCTGCGTTATAAGTGACGTTTGTGGTTTTACAAGCATTAAACTACAAGCGATCTTGTGATTATTAGCCTGCTAGCTAAGGAGACACATCGTGCGTTGCTACCGAGAAGCAGGGGCTTGTTTTTAAGCCTGTTTCAGTCACTAAAAATTGCTGCCCCGTATCTGTCGAATAAGTAAACTAATTGCCAGCCCTTAAAGTAAAATGTGTGCAGCTCTTGCCACTAACTTTGACGTTCACAGGAGGTTGACAACAGTAGCTTAACAGCAGTTTGAGGCTAAACATAAGCTGACCGTTTACAACAAATCGTAATGTATGCGCAACACAGCAACGTCATTATGACATTTATATATGTATCTAAATCTATAGATAGATATATAAATATGTGGCATATATATTATCCCAAATGTCAGTATATAAAGCCCTTACTTGCAGCTGGGTTACTCGTGGCACCGCCAAAATTAAACGCCATGTTGACGACTATCACCAATACGTCTTCTTCGTTTTTTTCTTACGCTAAGTAAGTTGTTGTCCCACAAGGCGGCGCATTACCGCCACCCCGTGCCCGAAACACAGAATGCAACTGCTGCGGGTATCAGACATTAACGGTCCCTATGTTCACAACTTACAACTTAATAAGGGATCTTATTTTCTGATGGTCTAAATTATTTAAATTTATGGTAGCTTTGTAAGAAGAGAGGTAAGCTAGCTTTTCTTCCTATAGTGTCACAACATTATCATCCTTTATCAATTTCTTTATCTCTCAAACAAGTTTAAACGGAATTTCTGTATCTTTCTGTACCCTAACAGCAATTTAGTAAACCGTATTCCTGAAACAGAGTACATCCACAACCACGCAGACCCAATACTCAGCTCTTGTATGCAAAAATTTTGTAGGCCAACACCTCTGTAAACCTTGTTTTTTCCCCTCCAAGCTATAATATTCCCCGAAGTAAAGTTTCTGTGGCTGCAGAGCATGCGGATGGTTTAAAACTGCACTGCTCATACTGCAGCACATTCTTCTCTCATCATTTCGGTATGCACTATCAGGTCTAATTCACCAAACTGACAGACAGACACTGGTATAAAGTGAGGAAGACACGTCTTCTGAAACTACTTTTTATTTTTGTGTACAGAGTAAAAACAGTATTAACAGGCATCATTTCAAAACAAGCTGGCAATCAGAAGAATATGTGGTTATAGCAGTAACAATAATCCTAGAAAGGACGGTGTATAATCAAAATAAGGCACAAAGTAGCCCAGTGTTGTGTCCATATTGTGCTTTATGCATTTTGGTTTTGTCAATGTAACAAAATAATTTATCTTCTTTAAACACAACTACACTATTATTGTATAATACTGTGTATTTTGCATCACCAACTACAGTTTCACGTCACTCTTTGTCTTTTTTTACCTCAAAGCATTTTTTGTGCATTACTAGATTAAAGAATGTATCAAACAGAAAAAGTCCAATCAAATGACAAAAGAAATATTTTTTCTACTACCGCCTAAGATACACATTGCAGTTATTACAGGGTGTGGTTAATAGGTTGGTCAGAAATATGTGAATCATTGTAGATATGTCACTGCAATAGGAGCAATATCAAAAGTGAGACTTGTCACAGGGTGAATCGAGCAATCCTGCGTCATTTTCAAGATTACATTAATTGGCACTTGGAAACTGACATTTTGCTGGCCACACAAAAATAATAGAAACTCATGCTGTATATGTGTTTGGTAGCTGTGAAAAACAAAACTATGCACTTGAGGGTAAAATAGTTGAAATGGCATGACACTTTTCTCAAAAATAAAAGCTATAAAAGGCTCAAAATACTCCAGTGACAATTATCCTTTTAAAGACACAGTTACAGCATTTACAAAACCTTTTCTAAACAGTCAGTTACTAACAGCAGAAAGAAACCGGACGCACATCCTGTCATATTTAGGATTTCAGATGGCTAACAAAGCAGTCGCTCATCGTGGCACAAGAAGAAAATTATGAAGTTTCACATTCAAACATTCCGACATGATCATTTACAAAGAAAATGCATAGGATGTCTAACTTTACAAAAACTAAGGTATCAAATATATAGTGGTTTGTTTGATATTCATCCCCATCCCAACCTGAGAGGAATGTAAGCAGCTCCACACACACTGTCTATACATACAAACAAATGCCAAAAAAATGGGAAGATTTTTCTGGTGAAATGACCACAACGTGCACCATTCTAAATAAAGTGTGTGAACATAAAATGATGAGCCATGAAAATGTTTTCCAACGCTGAATTCAGGATGAAATGCAAATGAGACAT
Source organism: Leuresthes tenuis (assembly GCF_036924035.1). NCBI lineage: Eukaryota > Metazoa > Chordata > Actinopteri > Atheriniformes > Atherinopsidae > Leuresthes > Leuresthes tenuis. The sequence continues at coordinate 15,639,924 of NW_027325373.1, forward strand.
TATAATACTGAATTGGCGAAGACTTGCAGTCATTCCTGCTTTAGCAATGTTTCACAGCATTTAAGCAGAGGCCCCCTGAGAGCGACATATAATACCTAAAACTACTGAGTTTATGGATTTCAATACCCTGCTCCCCAAAATGATTCTTAGTGCCCAGCTTATGAAGTGTAATGTGCCTATAATCTGGATGCACCGAGCTCAAAGCAAGACAAGAATCCAGCGAGTCAAACAGATAGCACAGCATTAACGGCTCATGTCACATGTCAGATTTTTTTTTCTCTCTGATTTTATATTGCCATCGATTGATAAGCATCTTGACGTTGCCACTGGCAGGCAGGGCTTTACGAAGGATGTTTTACAAAAACCTTTTCAGGAAACAGCCTGCGCTAAATCTGGACTTAAGGTTGCTCTCCGTGTGTTTTACTTAGAACATATAATACATGACGTTTGAGACCAAAAACACGTCCCCTTCCTCTACTCCCCTAACAACCCACCCTGCCCCAAAAATCCCCATCCTCTCCTTCCTTCTCAAGTTTGTGAATCAATTTTAGGTGTCAAACCAATGTAGGTTCCATTTTGGGGATCATCCTTTTCCTTATCGCTGACCGGACAGTAAGAGGGGTCGTCTTCCGTTGAGGTCTGAAGTGGAACATTAAGGATAAAAAGCAGTGTTAAAACATCTTACACCTTTTTTTTTTTGTACACTTGTGTGAGTGTGATTAATACAAGCTTAATGTCCATTAGCATGCCGTCTTATAATGCCATTGAAAAAGATTCTTATAAAGTTCTTATAAAGCTTTACTAATTCCAAATGATGTAAATATGTTATGTGTACTGAACAATTAGCTGAAATTAGATAAATGATGCATTTAAGCAATATTACGAACTGAAGTAAGATGGAAGACTGAATAAAGCAAATAAAAGAAAGCACCAAAATAACCATAAAGACTTACAGCATAGACAGCCTTCGTAAACTCAAAGTGCTTCACTTCATTCTGCATTGACATACACAGTGATAAAAACATGCTCAGTGCCATGAGTGTGTGGTTAAGCAAATTAATGAATTATGAGAATTACCCAAAATTACTTATTAGGATCAAGCAAACTGTAAGATGTTAGAATTGAGCTCGGTAAGAAGAGGTGTCAGACCTTTTGTTGGTGGGCCCGGACCAGAAGGATGATGAGGACTATGAGCATGATGCCACCCAGTCCCACAAAAATGAGAGGGATGTTGGACACCAAACTGGCAATCAGCAGCAGCTTCTGTACTCTCGCTGCAGATGCTTCATCAATCACCACACTCTGTGCATTAGGAGATAGTGTTAAAGGTCCAATAGAGCATAGGAAGAATGTAGCCCCAAATGCAGCCAAACATGCCTAAACCATTAACCTCCTTCACAGAAATGATGAAATTGTTTTGCTGGAATGCAGATTCCCTTTGTCCAAACATAATGGGTTGTTCAAACCAAAAAGTTCTTCTTAAGTCTGATGTGTTCTGAGAACATGTGAACATGTTTTTTGCAAAGCTATAGCTTTGTACTTGCAGAACTATCACTTGCTGCAGAAACTGTTTACGTTACTGCGACCTTGCACAAAATCAAATATCAACAATATCAAATATTTCCTTATATTATTGGGTCGTTTTCTTCAATAAATAAATGATCACCTGCAATATTTTTCCCTCAGTTACTTAACTATATTCTCTTTATTAACTTTTTAAGACCTATGTGAAAAACCTTGTGCTATTCAAGAAAAATGTAATTGGAATTCTTCAAGTTTGAAAACTTTCAAGCACTATTACTATTGCAAGATAATAATACCTATAATAATTAAAGAAGCAGCGACATCTGGCAAACACAGCTTGGTATTAAGAGTGGGAATAGAGAAAGGCTATCCAGGCTCTGTCCAACAGGAGCTAAATCTGCTTTTTGTCATAGTGCTTAGTTTGGTTGTGCTGATAATGTCACAAAAATTGCAGGAGACACAAGATATAGAGATGGCTCCAAAACTTTACTTTGCACTGACCCATTTAAATAAACCTGTTTGCAGCTTCAAACTGGACAACATGTTCTGTGTGCCTGGCAAAAAGGTCCAGGCGAATGTGTAACGAGAAATCCCAGGCAAAGCAAGTTTATTTGTAGAGCACAATTCATACGCAAGGGAATTCAAAGTGCTAAAATGGTATCAAACTGCAGCAATAAGTTTGAGAAATAAGTTACTCAAACTGTTTAGATATGCCTATGAAGACTTTAATGACTCATAATATACGCACAAGGGTCAGCAGCTACATAATACATGAGTGTATCTACTACTGCTCACCTCATTGAGGAACATGACAGGAAAGACTGTATCATTCAGGGCTCGAGTTAACCTGTTAGATATACAGTGAAGAGAAAAGGAAACAATCAAACACATACAAATGCACACACGAATAATACATCCATGCTATAATATACACCAGTAAAGTTGAGTCTGTGTTCAAATATGAATACTCACGGGAATCCAGGGACTTTGTTGATCAAAATGTTAACCTGTGCTCTTTTGTTTGCTCGCACAATCACTCCAGTGGTCTGTCAGCAAAAACACATACATTACAAAAATAGATACATTCATATTATCAATGTTAATAATGTAGAGAACATTTTTTTTGCGCTATAAATGATGACAATAACGATAAGGATGGTACTTATTGCTTTTGCACTACTGCTCAAATGCCACTAGGTGGCGCAGAAGTACATATTTACATGACCCATAACCCCCCACCCCACCCCCCAGAGGTTTTACGTACAGTAAAACATTAATGTTACTAATCATAACTGCAAAGTACAAAGTGTATTAAAGACAGACGAAAGAGCAGTGATCTGGTGGCTTACAGGGTTGAGGTCTAGAAACGTCTGGTGATGCTTCCTTTGAGGGGACAATCCCGAAATGGCAGCCACATATTTGTCTTCTGCCAGATAGAAATGAGGAAAGGAGGCGACCACTGGGGCACCTGTGAGAGGAGAAAAACAAAGACTAATCTTCGATGTGTTGAGATGTGGACGTGGACACAGACAACTATATAGCTTGCACATGATGACAGAGGCGGAAGATGGCTGAGTTAGAAATCTGACAGGAGCCTCTGCATGAAAAATGCGAGTCATTAGGAAGCCCTTTTGGCTTCTCAGTCGTTAAAATGAAATATTTTGGTCACACAAAAAAGATAAGAAATCCTATTACAAGTTTCCAGCTGGGGAAGGATGAAAAACAAATAACAAACTTTATCGCAGATGACTAGCAGAAAGCTTCTCAACTTCGCCCCCAAACAAGAGCAGTGAGTGAGTTTATCGCCGCTAACAGGAGGATGTTGGCAAGGAGTCTCTTTCTGTTGGTGACTGATAAAATACTGACATCTGTAGCAATATGTCACAAATGTGCTGCAACACGCACACCTCACAGCTCTCCAATTCATCCACGAAAAACACAGGTAAATAAGTAAGATGAATTGTTATAAATACGCTGCTTTTAAAGTGCCAAGGAGCCATGCTGTAACAAAAACAATGAAGTCCTGTACAGAAAAAAAAAAAAGATGCATCAGTAATTGTTTCATGATCGCATCACAGCCCCGTGGATCGTATTTGAATCTAACTGCGTGGTGCCAAGATATTTCCCAGTATGCTGAATTGAGAGCTGGCGGTACATTAGGTCATCCGCTCTCTAGATGCAAACTCGTCTTAAGCGTTTAGAACGTGCTCTTCTTGTTGACTGTAATGTTCAGGATTTGGCACACAAAAGAATCTGATCTGGAGCAACATCATTGGCGGTGTGAAATAAGCCAGCCCCCCCCCACACCCACAAGACATCAAAGAGGCAGCATGGAGAACATTTCAATGTCATGTTTCTCTTTGTTTCATGTTTGATCTAATCACGATGTAACCAACATCTTGGAAAAAGCTTTAAGGAGACATTGACCTCAGACTTAAATGTCCAGAAGAAAACAAACAATTAAGGGACACAGAGAGACAATACACATCTTGTGTTACCGGATATAGAATTTCTTATTGTTTGTTAAGTTCCTTCCTCATATTGTTAAGACAAGCCATTACTCAGAGATCGACTGAATTAAGAGAAGGAACATGCTCAATCAAGTGAAACATCTTTTACTGATGTTTGTGCATTATGCAGCTGGTTCAGGGTGTCAAAAGGTTGGTAAAACACATGTGTTTGTGCAGTAACAACAGTAAGGTAGAGACACAGTTAAGAGGTGCTGATGAAGTGGGGCAGAGGTGACAGATTTCCTCCTCTTGTGTTTGGCAACAGACTCTGGACAGAAATATTGGACAACCGCAGTCAGCTGAGAGGCCATTAACATGACAGCAGACAAGGTCACGGTAATGCAAACGCAGTCACATGTCTGGATCGGTATACTTCTAGGTGACCTCAGTCGCAGTGTTCATTCCCCAAACACCTGGTACTAAACCCTCAGTAACCCCCTCCAATCAGCCTCAGCAGTGTTTGATGACTTCTCACTTTAACACTGAAATCACCGATGTAACATTAGATCGACACTGCAGCTTTGGTTTCTGTTCATTTGAGCAGGCAGAGAAGATATTTTCTATCGCTCTAATCCATGACGTCTTCTTTAATCTTTGTCAAAATTATTCATATTTTTCTGTAACAAAGCAGTCTGTTGATTCAGAACCGCGATCAACCTTGATCCGAGACAAAGAGGGCATGATGTTCACGCTTGTTGAAATACCTCCCTGAAATAAGATACAAATTGTTGCATGTTGATATTGAAACATGCTGAGAGTTCAGCCTAAACCCCGAATTGCACTCAGAAGCTGAAACATTTACGGAAAATGTGTAAAATATGTTAAAACACCAATATTGCTCAGTCACAAGAAACATACAGAAAAAGAGACACAAGGAACAACTGGGTTTTGAACACAGTCCAAAAGATAAAGCCTGGTCATATTCAAGGGCAGAATCAGGTGACAGGGCTTAACAACCCCCCCCCCCCCCCCCCCCCCCTCCCCAGCCACTGGGTCAGTCATGGTCAGATGGTGCCTGGGGTGTGGCAAAAGCTGGAGAGCTGTGTCACATGGGTTTTTTTTTTGGGGGGGGGGGGGGATTAGTTTAGGTTGTATGAAAGAAACTTCAATGGTATAACGACTGTGTTGGGCATTAGAAAATCTAAAATGTGGTGGGCAGACAGCTGAAAGAACAGAGCAGCAAGAGTTTTTCAAAGCTTTCCAAAGAAACAGGAGAGGAGAGGACAAAAGAAAAATGGGTCAGTCATGGGGGGCCCCGAGAGAGGCATGGTGAAGTATGTGGGAGAGAAAATGCATGCACGAGATGACGTTTACCTTTCCGACATGGGCTGACTTTAAGGAGCCCAGTTCCCAGACACTCTTTTGGGGTAACGCAGAAACCTTCATTGAGCGGGTTCTCCTCCTTGCTGGCCAAAACAGAGCGTGGTGGTGTGAAGCGGTAGGCTGGGATTCCTTTCACCGTTACATCTTTTTCAAACTCCATATAGATTGTCCTGGAGAGTAAAAGCAGAATCTCACATTGCAATAGAAACAAAGAGGGGTGCGATCACTCTGACTGGAGAATTCCCACTGGATTATTTTCACTTATTCTTTGTTCACAATTGTTATTTCATCAATCAACACTTTAACCAGTTGTACCCTGATGTAATTTATTCGTGCTCAACCAGAGTTATTTTCAACCAGGCCTACAGGCTGGACATCAGCCTTCTGACTTACAGTAAAGTTTTGTGAGTAAATCAGTCTCATTCATAAATAGAAACAAGTAGAAACAGACAAATATGAATGCAGAACGAATGTCACCCTGAGTTCTATATAAACAGTTCCAGACAAGTTTCTATTGAGTCTGGCACATTAATACTAAGCAATTTCCTGAAGCCTAATATTATCATTACATTTTTTGCCTGTGCTACAAGTCTGACATTATCAAATGTCATAAATTAGTCATTACATTACACAAGAGTGATTTACTGCATAGAAATAATGAACAGTTGATGACTCATCAACATCCATATCTCACTTCTCTTTTCTCTTTCATGGAGAGACAGCCCTAAACCTGGTCCATTGAAAAAAAGAAATCTTCTAATTATTTGCTAGGAAAAAACGTTCGCTCTAGGACAAGTAAAGGGGGATAAAATTCAGATTGCTATGAAGTTAATTTGATGCTAATAACATGCTCCAGTGGTCGGAGTAAATCGAATGAAGTGGATTGCTTCAAAGTTAGGCTTTACATTGTAAAACTCCTCTTGTTATGCCACTTTATGCTGTTTTGCAAAGCAGAAGCAGAAAGATGATGTGGTTGCACCCCCTAACCAATCACTCAATGTGAACTCTCTATCTACAGGGATTAGACAGAGAAAAAAAGAGAAGCGCTAACATTCAGAACCCTATATCCCACTGAATTCCCCGAACCAATGACCAAAACTCATATGACTCATTTTTTTGACATACTGAAGCTGTTATGCATCAATTCAATCTTCTATTCCTTCTATTCCAGCCTCACCACACTTGCCAGAAACCTGATTTTGCCAAGTAATGTAATAATATAGTGAGATCCTCCTTTGACCATCAGTTTATAATTTGTCTTGACTTTTACATCTGTGGGAAATTCTGTTGAGCCATGACGTTTGGAGCTCAGGCCAAAAACTTTTATCGTCAGGTCACAGAGCAGATCACTCTTGAGCTCAAGTGAATGTTTGTGCCAAATTTCAAGAAATTTCTTCATGTTGTTCAAGAGATATCATGGGAAACAACGACAGGCAGGAAGATAAGCCAAAAAACATGACGCAACATCTCGCCAGCGCAGAGGAACACAAGGAAGGAATGTTCCACTAAAAAAGCGGCTACCTTTCAGCGATATATCAGTGTAATTACGTCGAGCCGATGAAGCCTTTTAAGCTTAGCATTAGCTTAGGACTACACTTTTGTTAGGGAGAAGTATTGGCTGTAACCTGATTATAGTTTAAAGACAGACAATGAATCTGTAAGGTTCAAGCCAAGTTAATGTGGAAAAATTACAGAGACACTCTGAAGTTCAAGAGATTTATACTATTCATATCTAATGCTGAAATCCTTATACACGTGGGGGTAGAAATGTTGTTGTGATGCACATTGGCTTTGTGCTGCAAACGTAGAGACTGCAAATCTGCAAAAATGTAATTGAAATGACATTGTCGTGTTTCTTGAATTTTAACAGCTCCCGACAGAATTGCATGATTGTACGCGGCTCGTCCTTGTGCTGTGTATCTATAGTTTTGTCCAGTCAAAGAATTCCTGACAATTCGTTGTGAGAACAAAGTGCTCTATACACTGTCTGCCAAATGGCTGGGTGGATACGCAGCCCACCAATCATGCAACAATACTATACAGACCTTTCTCTTGACCTTTGTGAGAGAGTGCAAGAAAAATGCCTTATGTGTTTCTACCCTTGAGCAGGACTGAAAGCCTCTGCCTTTTACTGCTCAGAATGAGAAACCACAACAGTGTGAAGGAATTTCAGATGAGCCTCGCAAGAAATTCAAAGTTTGCTGTTAGATAAGTCTTAATCTTCATGCCAAACTTTACTGTCATTTTGTATTTGTTGCATTTGATTTATTTTCGACCAAGTGTTGGTTGTAGGTCTGTAGAGCCTCAAATCGTGTCTTTAAAGAAATAGTCCTGGCAATAAGAAAGATAAACCTGTGGCAAAAGACAAGCTGGTATTTGAACAATGACACCTGTCTGTAGTTCATCAAAATTCTGAGGTTTTTGTGGCTCAGCTGTCAGCTCCTGGAGCAAAGGGTCAAGGCCAGTTTGCAGATGTGAATCCGTCCCAGATTCCCTTTTTTGTCAACATCGCGCAGGACTTCTTGCTTTGAGTAAAAAAACATCATTCTAAAAGAGCAAGTGGCCTACAAATATAATCAGGGGACACACTGTAGAGCTCGTACAGAATGCCTTGATGTTACATGGCAAAATAAAAAGAACAGTCCAACATGTTGCAATCAACTAGACTTCATCAGGGTTTTATTCCACCTTTTGGGGGGGGGGGGGGGGGGGGGGGGGGTGTTACGTGCAAGCCCTGACAGCATCAAATTCATATAACAGGAGAGGAAAAAATATAAAAGCGAACATTTAAACTTATGATCTCCACTGCACACACTCCACTAACATGAATACATTTTTTTTTTCCACTCCAACCAACTTGTTTTCATCGAGTCCAGGACATTGATCACAATGTGCTGATGAGTTACTTCCATATGGGCGTAAGGCAACAGTATGTGTGCGAAAGGTCTCCAAATAGGACTTAACAGAATGTTCCATCATCATATTAATGTGAAAAGTACAGGAAGCAAAAAGGGACTTTCTCTTTTAGTAAACAGCCCACACAGATAACCTGACACCACAAGGCAATGGAAAAGTAGGTGAAAGAGCTCTGTAAATATTTGGGTGACGGGTTTATTTGGCACATGTTTTATCAGAGTCAAAGGTAACACCGTGCTACAGAATCCAACAGATTCTTTCCACGCTGAACAAAAAGGGGAAGACGTGGGCTGCGGCTTCTGTTTTCGTAATTACAGTCTCTTGACACCATCCAGGTTAAAGACAAAGCACTTACTGTTTTGCAACAAACAAGACTTAAGATTTGTGAAATCAAACTCCAAAGGAACTGGTCAGGAGTTGGTCAGTGTGTGAGAGGTGATTCTAAACATGGATCAAGCTCTCAGTAAAGACAGTCCGACTGGGAAATTCTGGAGAATCGTCATATTTCTTTGCTTTTTTACAGGAAATGTCCACCCAACACTCACCAAAAAGTAACACTTGTTTTCTGTAGTTCCAAAACAAACATAAAACGACCCCCCTTGTCATTTCTTCCCCATCCATCTCCTTTGCACTCCCAACCAACAATCCTCCTCAAGTTAGCCTTTCCAGTGTTTTACTGAAGAAAGGCATGTTAGTCTTCGAGGAGCCCCACACAGCATTGGCAGAAAAAGTCCACAGTAAATAGAGGTCACCTGTGACACAGTTAGTAAGTGATCAAGATGTAAGAAGAATCCATGAGATCGTAAAGCGGTGAACATAATCGTCATAACAGACCTGACACTTTCACCCCAGTGTGTCATGCACCAGAAATAGGCATCAACCAGCTGAAATATCACATATGGGACACTGGGTAACAACAGGATGGAAGGATGTAAATTCCTGCTGCAACCATATTATTGCCTATGATGACACATTATATAACCCTGTGTGTTATGTTAGCAGTTGTTGGAATATTTCCATTTTAACCACGGTAGTTGATGACTGGCATGGCAACAAACCAACAAAACAGAGATATTCATGGCACACTAATCACATTATCTTATCTGAAAGAAGTCATAATATGCTCATTTATATGTATAGAATTCTACTGCAGCTCTGATGTAATCCACTACAGGATAAAGGTGAATAACTCTACAGTCGCTCTAAAGCCCGGCTCCTGAAATGCCCAGTTTGGACTGACAGAAAAACAAACAAACAACAGAGATAGATAAATCACTGGCCATTCTTAGTTCGAGATTTGTCAAACTAACCACAAGTCAGGCATTAGGCAAATGGGTTTCTGTTGTGTAAAAGAGGTAAAAACCTGGACCAACAGGCGTAGCATATAAATCCCTGTAAAGGAGAGCAGATGATCTATCTGATCTTTGGTTTCATAGATGCATGGAGAGCATGAGGACTTTTTCAGCAAACAACACAATCTACGGCATGATTTGCTTGTGGTTGCCGCAATTTTGATTAAGCAGAGGCAGCTCTTTGCTGACAGGAGACCAAAACATTCTGTGTTTAAGGACATGCAAATGTCGGATGGTGTTTTCTGTAAGAAAGAATGACTCTCTCTGAGGTTGACTATAAGTTTTGGGACATTCAACACTGATAGGAATTGGAAAAAAAAAATCCAAAAAGAATACTCTGTTCTCTTTATAGTCAAAGTAAGAGAGGAACGGTGGGCCTGAACTGTACCTGCACAAGTCTGGAGTAAAGATGTAAATGCGTTCATTCTTCTCCAACAGGGGATGGAAAGCACCTCCATCTGATCCCACGATGCTGTTGCTTTCATTACTTGACCAGAAAGTCAGCTGTCTGCAAAACAAAATCTCAAAATAATTAACTGAAAAGTGCCAAGAGGGGACTTTTTAAAAAGAATCCCAATTATGACAATGACAATTTCATTAAGCAGTGGTTAAATGCATAATTCTTTTTCCAATCATAATAAGCACATATACACACTATACATGACTATTCTAGATTTATTTTATATGGACAGAAACACATGTAACAAAGACATATGGGAGTTGTCTTCAAAATCCCCAAAAGCAGTTTTAACAATGCTTTCATCTCCTTTTTAATAGGATAAAATCACAAAGGATGTTTTCTTTTTTTTTTATCTCAAAGACTTGAAAAAGCAGGATAATTAGTGACCTCAGGAGACCGTAGAAAAACTGGATAAGATAGGTCAGTATTAAGCCTTTTTTAGGGCATTTAAAGTACCAGTATGTCCTTTGCAGTGTTCTGTGGTAAAGGCAGTAGACTGAAAGACACAGGCAGCCCAGTAGTAGCCTGTTATTGGTAAAAATCCATATTTGAGAAGTTTGCAAATTCAAAGTTATCCAAGGAAGTTTCATCACTGTGGATGCAGAAAGTGAGGCAGTGTGTGCTTGTGTGAGACCGTTTCAGAGCTACCTTTGACCTTTCCATGTTTCGATCCGACCATAATCCAAGTAGTTCTGTTCCCCGGTGTGGAAGACAAATTCCCCATCGTTACTTTGATTTTTCTAAGCAAAACAAGCGTTCGAATCATTAAAATCCAGTTCAAGGCAAACACATTTCCTCACTCGAGAAAAACATCTTTTGGGCTTCTCAATGACACTGATTTGAAACAGATCTTCCCCTTTGTAATTTGTTATTTATTAGTGAAGCACATGCCTTGTACATGAGACCAAAGACCTTCTCCACATCAGGATTGGTCGAGGCAACGCGGGCCAGCAATGGGTCCTCATATCCCCAAAGCAATTCATCTACAGTGCGAGTAGTAAAGAGACCGCTCCCAAGAGAGTTCATCCAGATGGACACCATGGTGGACTTAAAGAAACTCACTTTAACCTTGTTCATAACAGCCTGGAGAGAGAGGAAGCAGAGCAGATTTGAGAAAAAATATTGCAGGATAAGGTGGTGGTAATTACATAGATGCGACTGAGGAAAGAGTTAATCAAGTGCAGAGGGAAACAAACAACACACACTCCACTTTCCCCTACTTGGATTTTCACTTTCCTCTGCTTGTTTCAGACCTTTGGTTCATGACTCACCCAAGCGGGGATGTTAACAGTGTTGATGTTATCCATAGTTGGGTCACCCACAGATCTCTCTCTCAGGAATACAAAGCTTTTAGTGTTGTACGCAGAAACCTTCTTTCCATCGTCCACCATAGTTACATTTTCCTTATACCTGTACTCCCTGTGAAAAGGCATTTAAGAATTTTAAAGGATTCTATATTCAGTGCAACAAATGAGAATAGATACTCAAAAAGACAAACCCCATAAATGTAGATGCCGACGCCGCATTTAAATTTTATAACATAACTTTACATAATTATTCAGCACAACTGCTTAAGATCAGTCAATTCAAACCATTAGATGAAGGTTAGGTATCCAGGATAGATGCTGTTGGGCTGTTGTAACTCTTCTGGTAGTTTAGCAATGAACCTTGATAATTTTTTAAGGCTTTAAGTGGGGGCATTTGGAAGCAATCCAAAATGACAAATATACACACACAAAAACTTTCGTCAGGACTTAGGTGATGAAGGCAACACTATATGAAATAACATGCTGTGTAATTTCAAGGTACAAAAACTCATAAGATTAATCACGAGCACTGACATGTGACATGGCCATTCTTCAAGCTTTTTGATACTCAAAATCAATAAAAGCGAAGAGCGAGAAAGATTTAAGGTATTTTCACGCTGCACGAGAGCTAAACATTCACTGAGTATTCAGTATTTCAGCAGCACCTTTAGATGAAGTCTAATAAAATAAAATAAAATCAACTTCTCTGCAAAACGTGCGTGTTTGCAATCTGCAGAACGGAATTCTGACATTTTTTAGTGCAGCTTTGGTATGAATTTGGAGAAAAAAGAAAATACAGTGCGTGAAAAAGCAAAGTAAATCATTTCAAAGCGCTTTTTTCTAAAGATCAATTTGTCTTCGGATTTGTCTTCCGAAGCAAGGCAGCGTACCAAAACACAAACTCTATAAACCCTCGTCCTCTATATGTACACCATTGTTTAAGCTTTCCTTTTCGAATTTTTCGCTTCCACAGGGAAAACACAATAAATACTCGCGAGTTTATATACTCTCTGAACTATATCCTATGGCTAACACATCCTGTTGTCGCGGCCTACCTGTATGTGTAGGGTCCAACTTGTTTCACCACTGGCTTACCCCCCTGAATGACCTCATCAACATTGGTCACATTGAAGAAGAAGAACTCCATGAAAACAGGAGGAGGAGGGGTTTTCCACGACTCAAACACACGGCTGCCCTCCACTAAAACGATCTCCTGTTGAGACAAAATGCACATATCACATACTTTTGAGTTTTTTCCCCCCTCTGCAGTTTAACTTGTAACTTTTTGTGCATATAAAGTGTCTTTTTCTAACTGTCCAGTCAGAGCAGACTGGGCGAGAGAGCCTGGAAGTGACGGAGATAAAATTGAACACAAAATGTGACAACAGGTGTTGTGAAAATTGTCCAATTTATTTGAAAAAGAAATTTAATAGCAGATGCCAAAATTAAACGCGGAACTTGTAAGTGAGCTTATGACAGACTCTTTAAAATTCAGCATCATTCAGACACAGTTACCCATGCGTAGTTATGAGATGGAAATCTGCGTGGAATCAGTTCCTGAATATAATTTGCTCAAATAACACAGAACGACAATAAAACATGTGACTGCTTTATGAATGAATTTACAATGAAAATAAGTGTTTTGAAGGGACTTTCAGCTGAAGATACATTTCCTGCGACATGCACAAATTTCGCAACAGCAAACCCATGTCTTAAATTTGAGGCTTCCCCCAGCGTGCTCAAAGTGAAAACAACCCAGAGAACAAAAACATCCTCGGGAGATGTTGAGGGGAGCTGCTGTCTGAGCGTCAGACAGGAGCCCCAGCTGGACACATGAATGGTATGAGGGGAGACCCTTCCATTGTCAGCAGTTGCCCATGACAACGGGCACTTAGAGAGAGCCTCTAACAAATCACGTGATGCAGAGAGCTGGATGCCCACTGGCTGTGCAGGACTCCGACCTTAATGATCTGAGCCACATTCCTCAGGATTGAGCTTGATGAGGCCCTGGAGGTGCAGCCACCCTGTTTGATTACACAGTATGGACATTTTGGACAAAGCTCCCCCTGTTTGAAGAAATGATCTTTTTAAGTATATAAAAACACGGAAAAGAAGAGGTACGGGGGGGAATAGTAGTCCCTTTAACAGCGTATCAAGAGGAAATCTCTCTCGCATCTGTCATCAATTCAACAACAACACTTTGGTATGAAATAATCCCAGAGGAGCTGAGCACACCAAGGAATGTTATCTCATGGGAATTTAACTCCCACTCCCGCTTTTGGCGTCCTCTTCACTTGTGTTCTGGGAGAAAAGCATAGTTGAGTAGCTAAGGACAATAAAGCTGTCACCTTAGATTGAGGAAGAGAATACATGCTCTTTCTATGCTGTTTAATTCCTTGAATAATCAATTAAATAACCGTCACAGCATGTCGCATAAAATACGTTGAAACAGGAACAGAAAAACCTTCTTATCTCAGTGCTTACTATTGCTACTGTTAAGCCACTCCCTACATGAAAACACATGAGCAGGTGAATACACAAAAACACTTAAAGCTCGTGCTTTGATGTAGAGACCTTTGCATACATAGATACGAACAACACTGAGCCCAGCGGGTGGGCTATTCAATAAATCTTACAGTCGCGGGGCACAAGCTTTACATACTATCAAGGGGTTCGTCTCAGTAGCGGCAACAACACATCCCAAACCTAAACCATCTGTACAGAGATCCTCCCATCTTGTTACTGAACCCACCAAAATCATGTTAACCCTTGTATGGTATTCGGGTCAAATTGACCCATATTACATTTTTAAAAGAAGAAAAATGGTACAAGTATCGATTTTTTTCTACCTGAAACTCAACGGCCTTATTTTCTGTGATAAACATATACAAACAAAGAAAAAGTTTTGAGCACACGCGCTACTATACCCCACGCATTTACATCCTTCATATGGTCTTCGGGTCAGTTTGACCCACATACGCAAAGACACACAACGTTAGATTATCATCATCAAAGCACAGAGAAGCTGTTTGTTCTCACTTTCTTTTTTAGACGTTATTCCATAACGTCGTAAAAATCAAACATTTTCTCGCACTATATGCTTTGCACCATCACATCAAGGGGGAGAGACAAAAGAGATAAGATAAATAGATCAGATGCATTGAAGCTTCAACTGGACATTGGTGTGGATAGAGCTATAAATTGGATAGATGCTTATTGGGATGTGAATCTTTAGATGTCTGCGACCCGGTCTTGGATAAGCGGATGACAGTGGATGGATGGAAGAATGGATCTTTAGATTTCACACGATTCAATTAGTTTTTGGTTCTAGGTGTCACAATTGGTTTCAAACTTGATTCTCATTTCAATACAATTCTGGATTCAGAAGCAAAGGGTACTTTTTTTTTTTACATACTATCCTAGTCTTCCGTGTGCAAAGACACCAGAAGTAAGAGAGAGAAGTGTGAGACAAGAGTGAGGAAAAGAGAGGAACTTATGGGTCTTGTAGGTGTTTGTTAGGTCAGGCCCTTTCTGTGTCACTGTCACTCAGTTTGTTAACTGCTGTCATGGTGAAACAAATGACATTCACATCAGTCTCGGTTCTATTTTGTGTTTTAAACTTCCTCATTTTCCTCTTCTTCATTGCTGTTTGCGATTCCGCTTGGTTTGTCTGTCTTTGACTGTCTTTATGATCATTTCTCTTTCAGACTTTATTATCTAGACAAGATTGTTTTTGGCATTTTGACTTTATTACTTCATTTCGATAGTGACAGAATAGGTTGACCGGTTCTGTGGGAGAAATAGGAACACTTTGGTGGACCGATCCCCTAAGCAATTTTGGCCTCACCACTCTTGGGCCAACCCTTCAGTCAGGTTAGCAGTATACTCTTAGAATAAATTAAAAATGGAAAACTACTGGGTCAAAGCTCCAGCTCCAGTGGAAGCCCATCATTATTTCACTGTAAGCTACTTTGACTCGCTTTACGTATGTTACAACAATAGTTTTTATTTTTTGCCATCACCTCAAGAGCAGGTCATGGCATCCTAACTCTGATTGCTACATATGAGAACTAAGGCACCTTTTTCCTAATAAACCTAAAAGTATGAAAAGAGGCTTAGCACACAAAGAGGGTCTGCTGCTGGGAGGGTGTCCATGGGAAGAGATCCTTTATGCTGGGGCAACTGGTGTGAAGCAGTAACTTGATACAGCTCAAATATATCATCCTGTCAGGCTCGGAGATATCAGTGTGTAAAGAAATGTGAGTTCTAAGCAAGTGTGCCACGCCCACAGATATATTTTACTGTGTCAGACTTGTGTTTTTATGGAAAATTCAACTTGATTTGATTAATCTAATGGATTTGGATATTTACCAACATAAGACTGCCTGCATGAACAAGTGAAGCAGAATTCATTTGATGGTCAATTAATCTTGCATGGTCAGTGAGGTCACTACAACTTTGGACTATAGCATACCAGTGGCTATTTAGAGTCATCTACTTATCTGGGAGAACACCAAGCCCTACATATAAGGCAGAAAGTCTTGTGAGTAGTTCCCTTAACCCCCAGAGTCAATACTACACCTCACTAAGAAAGCAATCTGATACCTATTATGGAGAGGCAGGCTTGATATGAAAATAAAAATGAAGGTGTGCCATGTGATACTAGTGAAGGTAGGACAACAATAATTTCATGCCTGCACTGTTATCGTAGTAAAGGAAACTCTCTGGGAAGGATTCACTGAAACGGACAAGTGTCTCTGAAGTTACATCTTTATTCATTAAAGATAAGGAGCGTGGTTTAAATCAACAACACAGAAGCAAAACAGTAAATCCTGCACTGATGCAACTAAAAGGATGGACTCGAAATTGCAGTATTTATGTAGTCAATCCTTTATGTCGTAACATGTTGTACAGTCAGCTTGAGACAGAAAGTTCCCCCTCACATTTTGTAGATTTGATGGCTGTAGGACTTGTTAAAGGTAAGACTTAGAACATCAAAATCCAATTTGGAATCAAAAGATAGTTTTCTTTATGGATAGGCATGTATGAAATCCTCCCCTTTTTCGAAAAGATAAATACAGATTGTTCCTTATTTTTCTAAGTGTTGAACTCTGATTTGTTTGCTGTTATTTGTACCCATGTCATTCATTATGTGCTAGAATCCTTTTACAGTGTATATTTTGGGATTTTTCTATATCTAACTTGCATCTAACTTCCTTTCACTCTTTGGTACCGTTTTCATTCCTCGATTTAGTCTTCTTTGTGCTGACACATTTTAAACCATGCTGACAAAGCTTATAGCTGTAACATGTTTATCCTCTTCCTCAATCATCTAGGTTTTAAAGAACTGTGGTGAATTACTTTCTTTTTCAATGCTAGCCTTTCCCCTTAACACTGTGTAAAATCCAGATTTTACTTGGTGTAGTTGTTTGTTTTAGTTTTTTTGTCTAGAGTGAAACTGCTTTTGACTTTTCGTGACATGCCATGGGATTATCAAAAAGGGGTTGCTTGAAAAAACTGAACTGAAACAAGATGCCTCTGATGCTGTGTATATTTGTGTTTGCAGTCACTTGAACTCTCCACCTCTGGGACCAAAGATCAAACATCTGCAAATCCTTTCAACTACACAGTTTAACTAAATGAGACAAGTGTGTGTTCATGGCAGAACTGATGTTTCCATTTCCTGTCAGCTTTGAACATTAGAGATACAGCCACATCTATATATCAATGCAGTGCTAAAGCTGAGGACCACTACTCAGAGCCTTTGACATTAGTGTCTGTGAAAAGCCCTCAAAATAAACAAATTTTGATTCAACAGCTGAGTAAAGTCCACAGCTTCAGAGAGCACAAGCAAGTGGAATGAACAACAATAAATATGCTGCATTCACTAACTATTTTTACAGGCCTGCAATTTAGTTTCAGTGGATATGGGATGGATGGAGGGATGGATGGATGGATGTTTACTAAGCTTAACAAAGCTAAGAGCAACACTTGAGAAGTTTGCAAACCGTAAAACTGTCTGCTTCTGACTCATTTTGAAATTCATCAACTTTTGTTATTCACATCCCCATGTATCAAACTGCCCAGAGGCTGAAATACCGCAGTTCATAACTTTGATTTTCAAGCCCAGCACGGCACTGTGGAAGTACCCCCAACCACATGGTAGTGAGTGAGTGTTTTAGTAATTAGAAATGATTTAGGCTTGTTTTTGATCTCATGTTCGTTTCTACAATGTCCAGCAGGCTTTAGAAACTACATTGTTATGGTGTGGCTTATTACAACCACGCAAAATATGTTGTGTAGTTTCTTTATCAGGGCCCATAAGCATGAATGCAACTGATAAAATGGGGGAAAAGGGGGACTGATGAAGCAGACGACAAAGAACAAGCAAGTATACATATATATATACATATCATCTGCATTTATTTTGGTGTAAAAGTCTTCAGAAATTCATTCTGCGCAAATGCAAGATGCAAAATAGAGGTGACCAGTAAAGGCACTTTAAGGGCAGTTGTAACCCAATATTCAATATGCTTAGTTTAGGAGCCTTAAATACAATATTTTATGAAGCAAAAGTTGTCTTTTTCTGCCAGGACCTTAACAGTTATTAACAGCCATTATCGTCCTCTGAACCTCCTGAAGATCTGGAAGTGGACAGTCTGTTATCTCTGGTGTGCCCATTGGGGGGGAAACTCTAGTAATCTGCACAGTTACACAAGTAATATATGAAGAAATTCACCAACAGCTAACGCAGATCAAATGGCTTGTGGGAGATTGTCTGGTTCAGAGGCCCTTTATCTCTGGGGAATGATAAAGTTCAGCAGGCAGCAGCTGATACTATTTGGCAAGCAAATGGCAACGCATAAAAAAGTCAAGTAAGGTTACAGAATTCTGTCCATCATTTCAGTGAGGGACACAGGCTTGCACAACTCTTAGCAACTTCTGGAGAACTCATCAAAGCTAAATTTCTACAAATTATGTTACAATTGTCCCAGTATGGAACACACTTTGGTCTGCAGCTAAATTCTATTCAAAGTTTGGAGTCATTTAGTTTTTTTTTTTTTTTTAACACAGTTCAACTTCCAATGCACTTCAACTTTGGCAAAGAAGAGTATAAATTAATAGTGTCTGTTAGCTGGTGGCTGCAAAAATAATCTGCACACAATTTGATGAGTGAATAAACAATCTGTTCTAATATCTAACAGATATCAAAACAGAATCTTATGTTCATTTTATGTTTTTTCCACTTTTCATTTGATGGATTAGCTGTTTTATCAAAAAAGAATAGAAGAAGAAGAAAAAACATAACGATAATAAATAATTAATTACAGAACGGTTCACAAGCTTGAGAGATTCCATTGAGCCGAAATTGAATGGCTGCTAATGGTCTGTGGTAAAGACATGAATTGAATGCAGTCAAACAGTAGAGGATCTTTAAATGTGTTAGGATCACACAATCCCATCATTGTAGTATTTTCTATCCTCCTCAACAGACTAAACTTGCACCGAGCAGTGCATTGACAGGAGAGCAGCAGGGAAAATTTAAATCAAGCTACAATCACATCAATTTCTGCGGACTTAAGTAGGGTTTTTTTTACCTTTTTCAGGCGATTGTGCATTAAATTACGGAAAACTTGAGTCGCGACCAGGGCAATCCCAATGACGAGCAGGTGGGCGCAGATGATCCCGACCACGTAGATCGAGCAGTATCTCCGCGTCATGACAGCAGGTGCAGCCACCAGTGATACGTTGTAGAATGGGTTTACGCGTTATTTACGCGCGTTGAACTAATTCCCACTCTTTCTTTCCTCCACAAACTGTGAAATGACCGCGTCTCTCGTCTGTTGCCCTCCCTTTGTTTTTTTTGGAAAGTTCAACAAAAGTTTCTGCTGGGTTTCAAACTCCAGCTCGCGACTATGTAACGGTGGGGTATGTTTAGTGTCCCACTGAGTTTCCAAGTTACGCAGAGATGCGTAGACGTATGTCTACTTGTAATGAATGATGAAACGGTTGCCTACCACTTGCTCCCTTCAGAGAGTCTGAAGTGGTGACCCGAGAGAGAATATAATAGAGAAATGTACCACGCGGTATTTGTAGCGTGCTGTAAAATCTTCCCCTTCAAGTGGGAAGAGCTCTGATTGGCTCCGGCAATTGCGCCCGCTGTGTGTCGGGTGAGCGCATGAGAGAGTACGTGCCTTAAGCTCGCCTCCACTGCCTGACCAATAGTAACCTTAAACCTTATACCCCATGTAGTGCTGCTTACGACTCTTTCCCAGCTGAGACAGTTAATCAACTTCGTCGTGACTGATCTAAGTCACAAAGGCATAACACCGTTATTACGTTTTCCATAAGCTCTTAAAGGAAGTTCACAGTTTACGCCAAACTAACTGTCATGCTTTTGTTTTATTATAGTCTTCAACGTATATGTTTAACTATAGTAAATAGTTTCCACTAATAAATTCACAACAAGCTCCAGTAGTGAAGGAAGAAACGTACCAAGATATCAAGCAAAAGGGTGCATGTTGTCACGAGTTCAGTGAGCCACGCATGTCGCTTATTGCAAAGTCCGTGTTCATGTTCATCAAACACTTCCGCCTGCCGGTTTATGTCAAAAAGTCCCCATCTGCGCGGAACGGCAGATCAGACAGGAAGAAAAGCAATCTGCAGAATTAAACATTTCAGATGAAGCTCCACTCTGGCAGGGGCGTTATTAGATACAAAGTTGTTGTGGTGCCCTTGCTCCCACATCTCCAAAGTCCCATTTTGTCTGTAATCTTCCCACATGAACAAACTATATCACGTAATGTGTTATCAGAACGTACTCTATATTGTTAAGCATAATCGGTGGTGAAACATTATTGCAAATAGCTTGCATTGCAGCATTTGGATGTATTATACATGCAGTGCAAATGTACCATGGGTGATGTTTCTGCAGAAATGGAACCTCCCCCACCCTGCAGTCCAAAGGGCACTGCAAAAAACAACCCGTTTTCATCATACTGTATCAAATCATGATTTCTTGTCAAATTCAGTGAAAACTCAGACATACACATTTAATGTTCTGTTGTGTTAGTGCTTCAATGCACAAGTTGTTGTAATTTCCTGGCAGACATGAATGAATAATGAATCCGCAATCATTAAAGAATAGGTTAAAAGTTATTCACCTTTCCCTTAATTACGGAAACATTTCTTCAGTTTGCTGTAATCCTTCCTCTTGGCCATAGGGCTATTATTAGATCTCTTCACATTACAATTTCATCTGAAGTCGTGGAGAAAAGAAAAGAGTCCTTGCTCTGTAAAGAAGATGTCTGAAGATAATTCAAGCAGGAGAATTAAAAACAAAAAAAGTACATGGAATCTGTCAAAGTTGCAACCCTTTTCTTTTTTAAACTCACCTGTTGCTCGGTCATAACTCTGACTTATTATATATCATCCAGATACATATTCTCAATCTGGCCACCCCAATTAAAACATCAGCCCAGTCTCACCAGAAAACATGTTCTAGGTGCAGTTGTCCACAAATCTAAGGGCTAAGCTTAACCATTTCTAAATGAGAGTGAAAGTGAAAGGACCGTGGAAAACAGTGTGTATGATGAACATAAAACAAATCATTACCTCTGTCTTCCCCTTCTTTAGCCTTATAATTTTTTTATGGCCAACTCCAATGTGCATTGCCATAAAGGCGTGACAGTTGGACTCACTTGACCAACGTGACTATTGCACATTCTTGCAAGAGATAATGTTGTAAACGTGTAAATTTGTCCCTCCCAGGCAACTGTAGAAACACAGTTTGAAGGTATAAAGAATTTACTCTGTGGTATGACAACCTTAAATATTCTTCATTTGACATGATTCCACACTCATGAAAGCATACTTAATGATTTTGTTTAAAATTTCTGTCAATAGATTTTACACAATTGAACTCTAAAAGCAGCAAAAAAGAGAAGAAAAGAAGAAAGAAAAGCAGAGAAGAGAAAAAAGAAATCCCAACAGTATTGAAATACGCAAATTATTTAGAGCACAGAATGGATTTGGCTCCACATATCTTACCTAACCTACATCGATGCAGAATAATCTCCCATTGCCTATTCTTATCAGAATCAGTAGTCAAATGTAACCCTGCACAGAGGCAATGATTCACTCTCCTCCATCGATCTGAGAAATAATTTGCAGGAAACACTGTTCACTGCCCTTCCCTTATTCAGCAGGATATTTGCAAACTGCCAATTACTACTTTGTTCTCAGCTTTCAGGCTTTTAAAAAAAACAATTGGGGGCACCTTGCATAGTTCATTTGTTCACAGTGTTCAACACTCAAGGTCACATGCTTCACTGACCATTATTAGACAACAGCTTCAGTGTGCATTCCACAAGGTGCATTGTCTTGTAGCCTCTATAGCTTTAAGAATGCAAATACCATAGCTGGTAAATATACGAAAATGCAAACACAGACATGATATGGTATAACTTGAAAGAACAACCCTCCTGTAGACTAAAACAAGTGTCTTTTTCATCTGCTGACCTAATTTTACACATAGGCTGTAGGAAATGACCATTGTCTTACAGCATCCCCCTGTAGTTTTCATTGTATAGGCTACGGTAACCTAAAACTTCTGAAAACTGCTTTTTCTTTACATCAAGCAAAAGGTCATACATAACAGGAAAATGCAATCAGTGGTCCACTTGGCTTCAATAGCATATTTTCCTTTTGAATTGCCATTGTGTAAACAATGAAAAAAAAAAACAGTCAAAAACAGGAAACAATCAGATAGGAAATCATCCTGAACAAATATCAAGAAAGCCCAGATGAATAAATCAGTGTCTGATGAACATTGGCTTAAAATCATCACAAACTTAAACATTTGGAATTATGCAAATACTTTTTGTCTCCTCTGAAAGTCAAAGCGTGCTCCGCAAATGTGTTTGAATATACAGAGTAATAAAACTGGACTACACATAGTCCATATTAGTTAATTTTCACCATTTTTGCTTAACTTTGCTGAAAGACTGTTGGTCACATTTTACAGATAGATAGATAGATAGATAGATAGATAGATAGATAGATAGATAGATAGATAGATAGATAGATAGATAGATAGATAGATAGATAGATAGATAGATAGATAGATAGATAGATAGATAGATAGATGTACAGAATAAACAAAAGTGGAAAACACCCAACATCAGCACCCTTATAGAGATAAAGATATTAATGATAATATAATATAATAGTATACCAGTAATAGTAATGAAAATAGTAGTAGTAATAATAATAATAATAATAATAATAATGATGATAATAGTGGTGCTAATAAATAATAATACGCATATAAATTTGAGTATACAGTAAGAAGTAAGAAGTTATTGCACGTTTTGATTGACTGACGGCTTGAGTTGAGTGACGGACACTGACGGCTTGAGTGACTGGATTATCTCAAATAATCAGTCGGTATCATGAATCATGTTGTAAATTGCTGTGTTTGTCATATTACAAAATTGTTTGTCTAATGAAAACACATTTGAGTTTTATCAATCCACCACTGGCGCACAATACCCACATGTAGTTATACAGCAGTAAAGATTATTCTTATGATTATCAAGGCACGCACAGCACTTAGTTACAGGTTCTATAGATTTTCAAACATTTTGACAAAATAACGGTGCTAAGATGCACTTTCAGCGAAAAGGCTGCATGGGACAATTGATACTCCAGTTAAAATCTGTGAAGCATTGTTATCCTTTGTTGCATCAAACTTGGTAGCATTTGAAAGGGTATTTATGGAGATTTCACAAATATGAGGCTGGAGATAGTTATTCATCTATATCGCTGGTTTGTATCATTGTTGCACATTTTACAGACTGTAGACGTGTTAACATATTATTCCTTTAAATCCCCAGAGCTGCTGGACCTTCTTTTAACCAGCAGGTTGACTTCAGTCCAAGTGTCTGAAAGTCTCCACCTGTTTCACCACCTGTCCTTTTACCCTTTCTCCCCTGGTTCAAAAAGTAGGACGTCTTTATCGCCGGATGCTCCACTCCCACAGCACAACTCTTTGATCTTGGAGATATTCAGCACCAAAGAACTCCTGTGAGCAAAGGGAATCAGAGTGTCTGTCGTAATCTTTTGATCTACAAATTATCTCATTAGGCTTGAGACCAGTTTCCAGAAAAAGAGGCAAATTTCTGCTGAATCTGTTTTCACTGGCTTTCAAGTTAAGAGCTGAGTGTAGTGATTTGTGGTATAAGGCACCTTAGGTCAGGTAAGGTCATGTAACTGCTGACCTTGGTAACCAGCATGGACTTAATGTGATAGAGGTTTTTGCATCATTTTGATGAGGGAAGTACTGCTCTAGATCCTAAATTTTCACTGGAATTTAAAAGCTTATTGATAATTTTATTATATTGTTTTAAATAGGCGACCAGGTGTAAATGTGAGCATGGGTGTTTGTCTGTGTTATCCCGGTGATGGACTGATCCAGGGCAAACCCTGCCTCTTAGCTGAAATAGGCGCCAGCTCCTTGCAAGCATTAAGGAGATAAAGCAGGTACTTGTGATTTAACCATTTAAAATGTAATTTCTTGAATTTTGAATGTAACTCTTATGATTTTCCTTCCAGATAAATAAAGTGTCTTTTCTTTTAATTTAATTTCAAAGTGATTTTCTTGAAACACTATTCTCAAAAAGGCGCCGTCCAGTTTAATTAAGGCATAAAACAGAAATTTAGAAACACAGTTTTCTGTGGAAGCAGAATGTTTAAAGGTCAGAAACTAAAAGTCAACTTCACGTTAATCTCTTTTTTTTTTTTCAGCAGGGTCGGGTTCCTGAGCCGTCACCCTGAGAACTACAAATGTCTGATTCCATCTTTCATTCTGACATCTCATTAATTTCCAGTTAAACATTTACATTAGATATGTGTAACAGATAGTTAGATGTATAAGTCATATCCTGCATTTGCATTTGCATTTGTTATCTTTCCACAAAGCCTTTTAGGGGTGCAATGCAATTTTCCAACCGGCAACTGTAGAAAATAAGCCAACTTTCTGATGAATTACTCGGAGCCAGTGTGAAGTATTTTACAAGTGTAATGCTGCACTGAACAAACATGTTTGTGCCTCAGCCCCGTTTTGTGTCATTTTTTGATAGTTTATGTGCCTCGAAAGATTTGATTAAGCTGAAATTAAAACTCCATGCTTTTGTTCTGCATAAATTGTATACTTATAAAATGTACACTACATGCCCACCAAACTCCTTTATGCTCTTAGATTTTACCTGAATTTAACCTTAAGACCACTGCTGACATTATTCTTAAGCTTGATTTGTAAAAGATGTTGAACATGAAAACCTTCCTGATCTTAAGTAATTTGTAGTTCTTAAATCAACTTAAAATGAAGGTGCTGGTCAGATTCTTTGACCTCATCTTCCTCCTTGGATTATTAAAGACAACTATGTATTTATCTTAAACAGACTACCGACACACATTCGGTTCTCGTCAGGAATAGCTACGGACAAAAGAAGAAAAATACATAAATTTGGCAGAAATAATGACAACAGGCAACACATGCCACTCTGTTGAGTCAATAGTCTGCAGACAAAGAAAATCAGACATATATATGTAGCTCAGGTGTCTCGTGCAGCTGCAGTAAAGGTGATATTAAAAATTTTAACTTTCTATCATTTAACTAAAAGGGGGCAAAAGGTCTAAATTAGCCACGCAATATTAAATATTCTGCCTTTAACGATTTGTTTTCACATCTTTGATTTACTGCTCATGCAGAGTTCAACACATGCATGGTGGATAATGCAATGGTAATAACGATTCTATTGACACAGAACATTTCATGACACAGAAAATGGATCTTAAATTGTACATCCAACCAGCAAGAAAATTTCATCCAGTCTAGATGAAAGCAAAAATGTCCTGTTTCAGTCTTGTCTTACTTTTTATTTTATTTTATTATCATTATTATTTTTTTCTAACCAAAGACAAATTTTTCCTTTTCATCAATTTAAAAACTCAATTGAATACAAATTAGCTGGTTCACTCAATGCAGCCTAAAATAACAATAAGAGAGATGATAGATTAATTTCAGAAGTTGGGCATAGGGACACTTCCCAATAAAGAATATCAATTAGCTATCACTAGGCAAGGCAAGGCAAGGCAAGTTTATTTGTATAGCATTCAACAACAAGGTGATTCAAAGTGCTTCACAGAGACATTAAAACAGAAGAAATAAAAAGCATGATTTAAAATTTAAACAAAAGAAGGAAATAAGAACAATAGATAAAATCAGAAAAAATTATATATATGAAAGATAAAATCAATAGTTAAAACATGATTCCGTTTTGAAACTCAAGCTTATTCAAATGCAGCTGAAAATAGGTGTGTCTTCAACCTGGACTTAAATACACTGAGTGTTTCAGCTGATCTGAGGCTTTCTGGCAGTTTGTTCCAGACATGTGGAGCATAGAAGCTGAATGCAGCTTCTCCATGTCTGGTTCTGACTCTGGGAACTGATAAAAAACCGGATCCAGATGACCTGAGGGGTCTGGAAGGTTCATAGTGGTTCAGACGGGATCACTAGGGACCAACAACAAAGAGCAATAAGTTCATTTACGTGTTGAGGGTTGACTAAGATAAAGATGAAAGAAACCTAGTTTTTCCCCTTGTTCTTACTTTGTGACCTTCCTACATCCACACTGAACATGGTGTGACCTGATGTGGGAAGTTTGAAAGGCACTGACATTACACACATTGGAGAACAGGTGTAATGTGATTGATGGATGGATTTCTGGTGATGATTTCTGGACCAATTGGAGCTTATGGATGTATTTGAGAGGGAGACCAAAGAGCAGGGAGTTGCAATAATCCAGGCGGGATGTGGCCAGAGTTTGTACCAGGATGGCAGTGGAGTCCTACTTGGTCCTACTCCAGCCCGTTTTCCAATATGTCCCAATTCTTTTTAGGGTAGAGAGGCTGGGTAAAGTTATAAAGCTACGTGTTCGGAAAACTGAGGTTTTTCAGTGGCACACTCCAAACAGAGCATCGTATGTGTATATGTGGGTATAACTCACATGGGTTCATATAATATAAACAACGGACACTAATGTTTTACATGCTAGCTATGATGTGGCCAACTACAACATTTTTTTTCAGTCTCTC
Source organism: Leuresthes tenuis (assembly GCF_036924035.1). Lineage (NCBI taxonomy): Eukaryota > Metazoa > Chordata > Actinopteri > Atheriniformes > Atherinopsidae > Leuresthes > Leuresthes tenuis. The sequence continues at coordinate 15,666,475 of NW_027325373.1, forward strand.
ATACATACAATACCACACAGTGATTAACCAGCATTTAAAGCTGTCCAATGGATTTTTCAGAGTTTCTGCAGACAACTCACAACAACCGTTTGTTTACAGCATGGAAATCAGCAAGCAATGGCTTCTTGAAGGGAAGGTCAATTTCAGAACAGGACTTTTGCAATCATTGCACTGTAGTGTAACTCTGAAAAGGCTGGTTCTTTATATAAAGCTGGTTAATTGCATGCCTACAGGAGACACAACCTGTATGAGTGCACTTTATAGCCTACACACCTCTCTGCACGTGCTCAATCTAATAAGCATATAAATAAGAATAAGTTGGTCACTGTTTGTTCTTATCATTACAACAGTGTCATAAACTGCTGACTGCTTGCTCACGCTGATCATTTCTTAAAATTCTGAAACGCAGGCAGTTACAACACAAGCCCTGTGATTGCCAAGAAAGATGTGGCTTCCCTGTTAAGTGAGCTTGGCCTCTTTTGCAGGGCAGGTAATTTTTTTCTCATTAACATTCTTTGAAGTCAAAGTCCTGATAATCAGACACAACAAAAAAAAAACTCCCAAAGGACATTATAAAGAGGAGGAAATGATTCCTTGTAGGTGGATAATACTGAGTAATGCAAAAATAAAGGAGTATGCCACATTTTTACATATTCCAACTAATGTGTTTTGTTGCTTCAGGGCTGTTTGTGTGCTCTGATTTATTGTCACTTATTGTATCTTATGTCAAGGTTAAGTACACAGAGTTCCTGGCCTGACTCTCGCAGGGGCTGAACCTGCTAATTTAAGCTCACGGGACAAGTGAACATTTGCACGCAAAGCCAAGGTTAGAAGAGCGTACTCATGGGTAAGGGTTTGATAAAAATATGTTTAAAACATAAGGGAAGCTTACCTGCTCCACTGCCATATATAGGTCAAATGTTTTCAAAAAAAAATTTGAGAAACTATCTAATACAGCCTATACTAATGATGAATAAGGGAAGCAATTAGTTTCATGTTACTATTCATGCTCATGCAAGGGATTCTCCCCTTTTTGTGTTAAATGTCAGTGAGTTATTTGTAACTTAGTTAGAAGTTAGTGTCGTTGTTATATTTAGAAAAGTTCCCCTTGAATGAGTCATTTTCATTATAGGTACATCATTTCTGTAGTTTCTTATACGCAAAATGCTTTTTCCTAACTATTAGACGCCCCCCCCCCCCAAAAAAAAATCCAAAACATATCGTTGCAGCTTGTTTGATAAGGACACACTGTCGATGAAAAGTCAACTTTTAGACTACAATTGTAATAAGAATGACATGATGTTTAAATAAACTTTATCACGGGCTGCTACTGCTAATGCTTAGATTCAGACATTTTCATGCTTTCAGGGCCAACAAAGTACTTTTGTAGTGGAAATAATAAAATGGCTTTGTCTTCTTGAAGATTAAAAAACTATTTTTCTTCTGCACAGAAAGACCTGTATGTTTGTTTCTGTTCTCTGGGGGGGGGGAGACAGTCTCTCTGTGCTCATCTTTAGTCTCAGTCTCAGTTTAAAGTGTGACATGGAAGCGTCTCCAGTGCTTGAGAGTAGACTCTCTTTTAACATTTACTTTTGAATGTGGGACATCAATGAAGTCTGGAAAGAGAATCCCATGAATATATGTTCCCCTACTTTGTAACAAGCTTTTGTGGGTCCCTGTCCAGTTTCAGAGCCTCAGCTCACAGTGTAAACTGGGTTGTTGACTCCAGAATGAAAACATCCAAATTGGCACATCAAAAAATATCTAATATATGTGAGACATAAAACTCAATTCTAATTATGATCATTCAACCAAGGATTAGGACAAAAATGTGAACATCACTGGCACTTAAGAAAAACGTCATGGCCTTTATGAAATATTTTGTTTGTCCAACTAGTAAATGTTAAGTTATCTCACGGTACTGTATGCAAAACATTTGACATTCAAGTGGAGTCTGACGAAAAGTCAGATTATCCCTACAGTTTCATCATCTGGGGGACAAGACAATGCATACAAACACTCATGAAAAACAATTGGATTATAAAGGTTTTTCGGCCTGGACCAAATCACAGGACCAACTGACAGTCTGAGATTGCTGAAATAAAGCAATAAGCCTATATTAAAAAAATCATTACTAACAAACTAAGAAAGCTCACCTTATTCCACGTTGGTTCTGTCTTATGTAATTAAAGATTTAAAGTTTGAAGCATTCCATTACTAGAAGACAATAAATTCAGGAATGTTACAAGAACTAAAAAGCACATGGCATTGAGTTTATTTGTAAAGTGACACTGATGAGAAAAAGTAGTGAGATAGTTGATTCTGAAGGCAGCTGCTTTCTTTCACTTATCATTACTGGCACGATTCGTGTTTTAACTATGGGGATACATCTATCTCGGGAATGTCAAAAGAAACACTTCAAATCAGTCTTTATCTGCCTTAGAAAGGGACTTGGTGGTCTCACCCCATTTTCATTGATTCAGGCACAAATCCATCCGTCTCGATTCATTATCAGCCTGGAGCAGTACGGAAAAAAAACCTCCCAAGGAAAAACCAAAGGAGGCTGTCTTTGAATGTGGCCGTGTAGTTGCAGTCATTCATAGTTTATATTAACATTGTTTATCTCCAACAATCAAACTACTAGCGTGCATTTTCCAAAGTGTTGTCCAAGAACCTGCCAGACAGACCGTCGAAAAGCGACAAAACGCAAATCAGTAATTTTGCAGATATTCATGGAGATGCCTTATTTATTGGATAGTCATCACGCGCGTCATCAGGTGTGCCCGATAGCTTCAGCTCTAAAATAATCAATTGTCTCTGACATGCAAGAACTCAGCATTGACATCCTTAACGTTCATGATACCGGATGTATCATGACCTTGGCCTGGTCACATTTGTTTATCTCACTTCCAAAACATTTATCCACACAGTTTGAGGATATAGGGCAGGAAACATTGAAGGCGACTACAGAACACCCCACCCATGCCAAACAAAGATAACACTAGTTAATGCTATTTGACCATTGGATGGAACCAAGGATTTTTTTTTTCAATTTGTGAACTTTTTAGATAATTACTACAATGCATGCATTTATGTCTGTGTTAGCAGTTAAATTAAGCTGGGTATGTGTTTTGCTATTTTTTCATACTGTACTTTGTTACTGATGTTTTCTCCAGATGTTTCACCATAGTTTACACATCACTGAAACGCCCCAAACAGCTGTCCCATTGTAAAAGGCTGTCTATATTTCCACTTAGATGTATTCAAAGGTGTGCTCTTTTTCTATGTATGGCCAATTGTTTTTCTGCTTTTTAAAACAATAACTCGACATAACCAACATTTTTTCCCCTTTGTTTTTGTAAATATACTTTTTATTGAATTTATTTGAATTTTAATCATTTAGAAAATGGATGCTGATTATATATATCCATACCAGCTGGTTGCTAAATTGTCTGCAGGGTTTATGTGAGAGGGGGGGCTTTCTTACTGAATTTTGACGTGTCAGTTGTATAAACAAAGCCTAAATAATAATGCAAAATTTGTAGAAAATATATTTAATGCTTAGCATGTTGTAGGCTGTTTTCCTGGAAGGCATAGGAGCAGATTTGTGTGAACCACCACCAACAAAGTATCGCACATCCAGAACTCGAGGCTGTCCAAGAGGATTTACTTTGACGTTGACAAAACACATGAAAAACAGTATATTCCTTAACATAGACTGGACCATAGAGCATTGGGCCACTTGCCTCAGAGAGAATGGTCGCTGCAAATCAGCACTAAAATGTTTTGAGTGGGTCAGAATGGGTTAGTCTGCTGAGTAGAAGGAGTCGACACAGCATTTAATATTTAGTTCCTTTTCTTGCAGGAAGTAGTATTAAAGGATATGAGAAAAATATTTTTATCATAGTTACAGAGATGTTGTTTACTCTTTAAATGACTATTTTGACTTAGCAGCAGTAATTTAATGTGTTTTTCAAGTGTCACTCTGGCACAGTAAAAAACTAAAAAGATTTGATATAATTCATCATTCTTACACGTGTCAACATGATTTTTTTAATCTATTTTTTGTCCTATTGTTGTGGCAGTGGATGTCAAGAAACAGCTGAGGGGTTAGAAGAAAAAAGAAAGAAAAGAAAAAGCTTTATAGATAAATTAAATGCGATGTATTGGTCCAAAAAGAGAAACAAAAAGGACAGAAAATTAATTTGGTTAACAAAAAAGATTTAAAAAATATAGAATTATAATCAGACCATTCTTTTTCTTTGTTCAATGTGGAAATTATAAGGATACTTGAAATAGCAAAGAACCCATAGGTATGTGGGAATTGATCATCATGTCCAAAGAATAACTTTATAAAAAATATTTTGAATGTCAATAGCGGTAGTAACAATTTCATTTTAGTAGGGAGATGATGGCAATGTACAGACAGTAAATACCTTTACAGAAACTGCCAGTGATACAGATATATACTGGATATCTCTCTATATATGTATTCTAACAGAGCAAGGATGAATTGTTCTCAAAGATGTCAGCGGAAGGAAGGACCTCCCTTGGTGTTCAGTGTAGCAATAATCTGTCTGAATGTGCTCCTCTGGCTAACCGGGACACAGCAGGATAGGAGAAGTTTTCACAACATCCTGTTCACTGGCATGTCGCTCCACTTTGACCAGCTAAAAAACATAATTTCAACTTCAGCATCAATAGTATTAACCATCTGCTAAATATGATATCCCAAGGCCATTTTGTTCATTTTAGAAATGATTGCCACTTTTGATGTTGATGTGTGCTTTTACTTAATTGAGTCATTTGTGCGTCATCCATTGTTGGTATTGTCCACAATGAATAGTGTGGAGTGATGATGACACTTTGTCCAAAGGTCACAACAGCTGCAAAGTATCTATTCCTTCAGAGCCAAAGCAGATCCCTAGAACTCGAGAACTTTCTGGATAGAGAAAAATCAGATATGAGCTGACATCCTGGAATTGTTTTTTTTATGGTAGTTTCATGGCAGACAGGCATATGGGTTGTTGCTGTGAATGAAAGAAATTTGGTCCCATTGTTCAGCCTAAATACATTGTGTTTTTGTTTTATCTTGTCGATCATCATTTATGAGTGTGTTGACATCTGATATGGGTTTAAACATAGCTGTACAAGTTATTTTCAGTTTTTTGGATATTTGGACAGATAATGTTGCCATATGTAGATGCCTGTGTGTTGCCTCTGAAAACTGCAGAGAAGAGACTGCTCTACTTTTCAAGCTAATGGTGATATACTTTTGTGAACTAACAACTATTTCTGTAAAAAAAACAAAAAAAACTTTGTCTTCTCCAGTTTTATTTGTCCTTTAAAAATCTCTACAACAGTCAGCAGTGCTTCACCTGGGCAAATGCCAAACATCACACCTTTAAGGAAAGTGATGCTTCAAATCTACATAAAATTACAACACGCGCCTCCTTTGCCATGCTCCAACTCTCCCCCAGTTTAATGAAGTTTGGGCAAGTTTGGTGAGGTTTTGTTGACTGACAAACAGAGAAAAAGAGCACAGCACACCCCTCTCATGGCCCTTGCCTAATTTAAGATGACTTTTTATCGTTAGGAGGGCAATGAACAGTTTATGAGGAAGTCTTTGTAAATGGTTAACTAAACAATATCCACATCTTATTTAAATTAGGGGAAAGAGTTAAAGGCACTCGAGAAAACTCAGTCATGATACAACATACATTAAGTTATATATTCCAACAGTATTTATTTTCTGTGAATTCCTTCACTTGATGTAGAAAAAAACAGGCTAATATTAGATTTATTTATTGGGTGTGTTGATTTTCTTTTCTTCCTCCCTAGTCCAAAGTCCATGTTGACAGGGGCCATGATGCAGCAGTAATTGCATTTTTGTGTTTCCACACATTCAGTCTTTACCTGAAGTAGCTGTTTCCCTCTGCAATGCTCATGCAGTTATGCGATATTACACTAAGATAACAGGATACAGTAGCGTGAATACTAGAAAAAATGTCAAAGTGCAACTTTAAATCCAATCAAAACAGACTGACAGCGAGGCAGCTGGAATTTAAGTGGAACTGTAAATGCTTACTAACTGTAAATGCTTGTACGTCGAAAACCCAGGATTTCCAGCACTTCACAAGAAAAATGTATTTTTAGACTGATGACCTTATTTAGTGTTTGAGGATGCAGCACTTTCCATGTTAAACCCTGGAATGCTGTTATTTTTGAGTATGTTATTTTTTAAGCTCATCAGGGTCAGCGGCCTACTATTTAGCCACAATAATAACTTATATACTGTCCGGGATCACAAGGATGTGTTAGACAAACCATAAAAACACATATTCAGAACTGGTATGAACACTTCTGCTTTGCAGCTTGGAGACAAAAACAGCCCTAACTGTGTACAAATTCTCCAAATATATATGTATGCACAAATCTGTGAGTACTCTGATAAGTCATCCATTTGATTCTCCATCTCTGAGTTCAGTAATTTGCACAATAATGACTTTTGTCTTTTACCTGTTATACGTTTGATGACTATCGGATTTGCCAATTTGCACATTTAATGACTAAAATGACGATCGTATCTATTGTTTGCATTCGTTGGAGAGCACAGCGCGGTATGTTTGTCAATGAGTTTTAAACTAAAGCAATGTGTGATTAATCAAGATCTTATTTATTCATGTATTATTTGCACGTACTCTGAGAGCAAAATCATGAAATGTTTGTGTTTATATGTCTTTAATGCAGATTTCACAGTGCACCAAAGCTTTTGTGTTCCTAGATTCAGACAGATGTGCCTCCTGTCTGACTCGTTTCTCTGTCTTTAGAATGAGAAATTCATTACTCTTATCTCTTTATCTCTGCAGGGTGTGAGAGGGATCATTTTCTTTTGCTTTGTGTGCACATGCAGATCCTTTTAACAGCACTGGATTCACAGGACAAAAGCCACCAGACAGTGTGTGCAAGCACAGGCTTCCTCTTCCGATCTCATCCTACCACCCTCTTGAATGTAAATTGTTTGAAAAAAATGTAGCAAATGATGCCTAATTTCAATGCCAAATGCAAATGCAATCTGCTGCTGATCACTTCACTGACAAGGGATTATGTGACTGTGATTATGTGACTTACACAAAATAGATGTATAGTAACCCTAAATACTAACTTGTTAATACTGTATTGTTATCTGTTGTTTCTTGTTGTTTCTTGTGCATGCTAAAGCAAAACTTAATGGTTTAATGGTTTACGCCCTTGTGAGAGCTTATTGGCTTTGGACCTACAATTAATGAGCAGAGCCACATTGCAAGTAATCCTCAAGATAAAGCATTGTAATAGTTAACCTTTTCTTTTTTTAAAACTATTTTGGAGTGAAAGAAAAAATTCAATTAATTTGGACGAAGATTAGAATGAGAGAATATACACAGTGCCGGTTCAATTTCTCCTTATTCTCAAGATAAGATACAAATAAAGACACCCCATGCTTCTTTTCTGCAGGAAAATACATTTAATCCAAGTTCCATCCAAGCATTAAAAATCTACTTAGTACCACATCACAGCCACATTTGCAGAGAGAGCTTTGAAGTTCGCCCGCTCAGCAGGAGCCGTTACAGCCGAAATCATTTCTGACAGCTATAGCTCAGTGGTTACTGCAACATCTTCTCTAAGAAATAAACAATTATATGCCTGCAGGTCTTCTCTTACATTACAACGCTGTTCCAACATATGATCCTAAAATAAATCATAGTTTTGAAAGCTAAGCCAACAGGGGGCAGCAGAGCTCTGCAGGATCCTTTCATTCTATTATCCCAGCAGTTGAAGTTCACCTTCATCTCCTGACTTGCAGGATGACTGACAGTGTGTTGTTTTTGGCCTCCATTCCTTAAACAGGTGTAATTACTAGAAGGACCTTTTAGTCCCAGCTCCATTTGTTGCTGCCAAGGAGCAAAAACAAGAAAATGTGATAACTCTAAAACATTCTATCCGGCTAAAGCAACAAGCCCCCTATTTATCTCTCCGTGTACGGTGTTGTGTATATGATTGGATGAACATTGCTCAGGAAATGATATTCAGTCAACCAGACTCTATGCCATTCAGTAATTCTTTTCAAATCCAAACAGAGGACTTTATCACAAAAGCTCTAAGTGACAATGTCAGGGACGGTGGTGAGAGGTAGGACCCAGATGCAGTATTTCAAAATAAAAAGGTTTATTCCAAACGGAAAAAGGCAAAAACAGAAAGCCGGATAATCAAAAATGCTTAAACTGTGAATTAGCAATAAACAAGACTATGAAAACGAGACAAGACTGTGAATAAATAACTTGAACAAAAGACAATGACTATGAGGCAGGAAACCAGGCTTTTCATGACAGTGGCATGAAGGGTTAGTGAGGATTCTGCCATGAACATGAGTGAACCAGGAAACTAAATACTGAGGAAGGTGATTAGTGAATGAGGTGACATGAGTGAGAATAAGTGACAGGGGGAAAAAAACATGATAACATGAAAAAAGACCTGAAACAAGATTATCAAAACATAAACTGTGACAGACAAGGTCTTACTGTGAGCACAGCATAACATCAGCTGCATAACATTTTAAATCACTGTGTGAAGGACTAGTTTCACAGACACAGCATTTGTCATATCTTTGGGTCATTTAAAATTCAGATTTCCCTTTACTATCTAAGAAAAAGTTGAGCTGTCATAAGCCAGGTACCATCAGAATAGCTATTTGTGTCGGGGACGACTGAACTATATTTTATTACTATTTAAACCATTTCAACAACCATGATTGATTCTACTCTGAAATTTAGCTTCACAGGTGAGGTCACAAATCTAACAAAGTTTTTAAATAGCTTAATAACTGGAAATGTAACCTTGAGGATCATATAATATCTTTCTTTTTTCCTCTGAAAGTATCTCTTTCATTTCCGAAAGGCTTCTCTAACCAACTGAATGAAAAGTGTTCTTTCATCATTTAAAGGTTTGAAAGTTTAAGCCTTGTAAAAAACAGATGGTAACCCCAAGCAATAAAGCTGGATATGGAACTTACCTTTTTCATATCTAAATGAGATTAAAGAACATATTGAATTTGTTAAACTTGTAGCCAAATTCAAAAATAAGCTCAAAAATAAATTGATTGTATTTGATAAGGCTTTACCTTTCATTTAAAAAGCACTTCCACAGTTCAAACCTCAATAAGTCAGCGCATCCTTGAAGAAGTTTGTAAAACAACCACAGAACTTTCTTTTTTATTTGCATCCAAGGATAATAATAGTTATATATATATATATATAATATTATATAATAATTACTTGCGCTGAACTGAGTGAATGACAGACAAGAATATTGCTTTTGAATATGAATATTTTTTCTACACGTTTTAAAGTTGGTCTTTTCTCCGACAAAGAACCTTCTCCACTTAAGTTGTACAAGTTCCAAGTTGACAAAGAAAAAAACTAATAACAGTAAAAGATTAAATTATTCAACTGTTTCCAGACGTGAGGGAACTAGATGTGTTTTCTCAATCTCTACACCCCAATGTCGACCAGCCAACCACAAGCTGACCCCATTTCACACTTTCAAAAGGCAACCCAATTATTTGTATAATGAAGTCCAAATGCATAAAGCAATGTAGAAAGAAACAGCGAAGCAGAACCAGGACTGGGGCAAAAATCAGCAAGTGGTGATAACCTCCCTGTCATAATTAGAACAAATAAGCCCACAGACCACCCAAAGAGGATGCAGAGGCGGGCAACACCACACACACTTTCATCACTCCGGATGTGTAATGAATATTTTAAAAGAAAGTTTTGAGGTATCCAATGGTTTTAAGTAAGACTGAGTTTCACAGAGTGGTTGTGAACAGTGATGTTTGCCGGACCACAGAGTGACCTTAGATTTACTCTGTTTAGGATGGATGGGTAGGGGTGAAAGTGGGGTGGGGTGCATGAGGCACGGTTAGCCTGGAGAGGTCACCAGTCCAACGCAGTCCTTTTTGTATTGCATTTGCTTATTGTAGACGTTTTGCTTTTGTAGATGATCTTGTTGTGGATTCCTTGTTGTCGTTTTCTTGACAAAAATTGCAGAAAATTTGTGAAAATTTGTGAAGAGGCACTGCATGATCATTATATAATGTTTCGTTTTGTCCATTAGCGTTGCCCGCTTTGCGTTCTGCTGAAATAGTTTCTATTTGCCTCGCAGTCGAACTTTGCACCGGTTCTGTTATAAGCAGACTATCTATTTACTGATCTGGCTTGTTCCAACCTGACTGTGAGCTTTACCCTGACTTTGTAGTGTAACAGTGTCTGAACTCTGACTGCGTCTAACCCAACATGAGAAAGTGTGCGAGGAGAAAGAATTGCTATTGCTGAGTGTGTGTTGTGACATTTTCATCCAGTGATTCACAGACATGTATCTATCTTTAAAAATAGCGTGTTGATGGGTTGAAAAATGTCTCTTCATTTCTCAAGTATGACGAACTAGTTACGGGTAAGCAAACACACTGCTGAATAATGTAGAAACACATAATATAGTAATAGTGCTTTGGTTTAATTCCTGTGGCAGCGTTGTTGTTCTTTTATGAGTTTAGGGTCTCTTGAAACCTAACCCCTTTACCGCTATTAACAATCCTTTACAATGGCTTCTATAAATTTCTAGTAAATTCTGAGGTGCACTGAGTCTTTACTTTGCCTGCAACGTTATGAACAATTATTGAATTCACCACTTAACATATGCAGTCTACAAGCGAAACACGAAAAAAAACTTGATTTTGTCACAGGGACCTTCTTCCAGACAGTCTCCAGCATTCGGTGACACTGGAGTTCTCGAGGACAATGCAGCCGCGTTTTTGAAAACGTTCTCCTCTGTGGCATTACAGGCTCCCTTCAGAGAAATCAATATCTCTTCTTCTGTAATTGATCGCTTTTGACTGTACATGGAATGTGTTCAAATGAGTTTTTCATCCAAAAGTTTTAACTTTTTGCAAAGTTAGAGCAAGATACTTAACAGATAGACATAACCTGATATTTTCCTGTGAGACTGACATGCAGCATCGGTGCATCCCAGTTTTAGACAAAGCTTTGACCACTGGGAGTCCATTATACAACACGCTGCCGCAACAGTCAGTTCAGGGACTGACATAAAAGGAGCAAAAAGATTAAGTAAAATTGATACAGAATGCTACTCCCTTGGACCTGATACTTGGTGCATAGACTGAATCGTTAAACAGAGCTTTTCAGATTAAACGTGTCATTATAGTTATTATTTCATGGCTGGTGCTGAATCCAAATGTTTTTTTTATCTCTCTGTTGTGTTTAATTTGCTTCCTTGTCTGTCTCCCTTGGTTTGTGATTGATCTTTTTGTCACTTTTATCTAAATTTGAAGTCATTTTATAGTCTCTGGTGTTATGCTTCTTTGCGCTGTGTGTTTTCCATATTTTATAAGCACCTGTGTGTCATTCACCTACCTGTCCTCTTTATACAGTTGTCTATCTGAGCAGCTAATTGTGTTCCTGCAGTTACTCCTTGTGAATTTTGGTTTCAGTTCTTGGTTTCTACTTGATTGACTCTGATTGTACTCTGACTTTTCTTGGAATCTAAGTGCCTGAAATCTGCAGTCCTTTTGTTTTTGTTGGCTTCTATACCAGCCTTTATTGACAGGTGGTGCCCTCGATGGCTGCGACCGTTCTAACTCCTGTATGTTTCTTCACACACTGGAGTTGGATAAACGCCATTTCAACCTGCGTGCAATGTAATGTTGTAATGCTTGATTGACAATAAATGCTTCTGATTCTGATTATTGCACCTCCAGCTGGTTTTAAGAATCAATCTTTGTTCATTCTACTGGCCTGTCTCATTGTGTGTCCTTCATTTTGGTATTTTTCCTTCAACCAATTACACATTATAATTAAAGGAATCCAGTGATGAATGATGCATGAGCCAAAACAGGATGTGACAAACTGAGCACGTGAACATGCTCAATATGCAATATTTACAGTAATTTAGTGCCAACAAACATATACAATACAGTTTTTAAACTCTAACAAACATTAGGCCTTGAGCATCTAAATGTCTTCCACTTGTCTAGTATTCTTAAAAATTTTAAGGACACACTTCAGACCATGCTGAGATATGCTAATCCATTTCTAAGTGCAAAACTATTATCTTATGTCTGTCAAGTTGTAATATCTCTGCCATTTTCAGTAAATCCATCTAAAGAAATAGGAACAAATGATGTGTCTTCATGACAGGCAGTTGGTAAAAAAAGTGCCTGCAGATACAATTTTCTTGTTAAGCTGCCTGTTATGTGCAGAAACAACTTTGCTTCTTTCACCTTAAATTAAGTACCTTTGTTGCTTGAATGATTCATAGGTCAAGTTTAAGTGTTGTAGCAAACTAAAGAAAACATGTTGATCTGAAAATGATCAGGTACAAGGATTGGACTGAAAATGAAGGGAAAAAAAGCATTCAAGAGCCACAGAACCTTTCAAAGACTCAAGGTCACTATATAGGATTTCAAGAATGTCTTGGCTGCCTGGAGGCTAAATCTGAAAGAATTAGAGTGGTCCAAGACTCAAAAGAAAAAAACAAAACAATATGCCCATATGAAATATGATGACAGCCAGAGTTTATACATAAAACGAAAATAACAACTAATCTTTATCTGTTTCTAATCCACTAAGGGTCTCAAGGACTGGACTTTATGCCTCCTGCCATTGGACGAGAGGCAGGATATATCAGAAGCAGGTTGTTAGTCCATCACAGGGCTAACACAGAACGATCATCCACGTTCAGTCATATCTACAGACAGTTTAGTAAAACTAATTGACCTAAAAAAACAACAACATGCATTTGTTTCTGTGGGAGGAAACTGGAGCACCTGGAAAAAAACCTCGCAGATACAGGGTGCACATGCAAACTCCTTATAATGCTATCCAGTGCACCACTGTACTGCATAAAGATACTATGATTTAAAGTTTAGAAAAATTTTAAATGTATTGTACACAACAGAATTGCTGTAGCTCTGCTCATGAACACACACTTTAACAGCAAAGTAATCTATTCTCAATCGTGTGCCTGGATTGAGATGTTGCAAATCTATATTGCTCAAATTCTTATTTAGAAAGATGCTTTGACTAATCTTGTAAAGGCCACATCACTATGATCTTTGATCACTAATAGTGCTGCACCTGGACAATATTCAACATGAGATTGAAATAATTTTCTTTTCCGTGTTTGCTCATCAGCAGCTTATTGTTCACGTCACCGATAACATCACTCGAGTGAGATGTTTGCATGGTATAAATGTAGTGACTGATGAGAGGCAGCTCAGCGCCCAGCTGTATTTAGCTATTATGTGGTTGGTGAAAGTGGATAAATGATTTGCCTTCAGAAGTAAAGATTATCCCTGGAAAATTATTCCTCTCTTTTTCCTTAAAAAAAAGTGTTACATCAAAAACTTGCATCTTTGTTCACACCCAATCTGGCCGTCAATACCTGTATATTTATATATAAAAATAAAAACCCACACACCCCAACCTTTATGATCTGATCCACACAAATCTGGCATAAACCATCTATATTCGCATCCTCCCTAGATCACATAAAAGCTGACATTTCAGTTAGATATATATTTTCTATTATACCCCGGATATTTGCTCCTCTATTGAAAAGGCTGTTGTCGTCAAGCTCAGGGTTTTTTTTTTTTTTTCCTTCCTCTTCTCCTTTTGCTGACCATGAGTCCAGCAACAACTAGCCATATGTGAGCAATACAGTCCAGGAAACCAATTTAAAAAAAAAGGGTTGGACATTTAGTGACATTATGAAGGTCAAAGGTTTTTTTTTCCTTTTAGATTCAATACAATACAGGTCGAAATTCCTTTTTTAGAGTGCCCACTGCTTGTTACCAATTGAGCAGAGTGTCAGGGACCTCGGGATTCAGGACACAAATGCAGGGTCTTTTCAGATTCGAAAGGGTTTATTTAAATAAACAAACAGCAAGGCAGGATAGGATCTCCAAGCAGAGCAAAATAACAGGCTGTGGAAACTGTGGCCTCAGTAACTAAGGCAGAGGACGAGCGCAGCTATGAAAGTTACAAAAAAAAAAAACCTCTCCACGCTGGGAGGAAAACAGAAACGCAATGAACAATTTATCAAAACAAAGACACGCTCTCCTAAGGAGGCGGATGTAAACAAAGGACGCACTCAAAAAACCGAGGCACTATGAAACTTTAACTATAAACTTAGAGCTCTCCTTTAATGGAGGCGACTGTGAAAGGATGCAACGAAAAATCTCTCCCTGAAAACGGAGGAACAAACAAGGTTATGAAATTTACCGCATTGAATAAATAAACTAGGACTTTGAACAAGAATAAATCCCAAAACAAGGTGGCTCTTTACCTCGTGGACCCTATGGCTCAAGGTAAGGCTGGTAATGCGGCTCATGAGAGGAGACAACATACTGGCACAAGACAAGGGAAACGCAGACTATTTGAACACATGAGGGGCCAAGGGGAACAGGTGGAAACACTTTGGGAATCAGGGAAGACAATCAGACGCCTGACACGGGAAGAAGGGCAAGATACCTGAAACGAGATGGGGAAAGTCAGTGATTTTTCAAAATAAAACAGGAAATGACGAGACAAGACATGAAACAGAGCGTAAAACGTGACACAGAGTTGATTTAAAAGAGTTGCATTTAGGTGTTAAACAACATTATGCAGCTACAACGAACATGGTAGCTATACTACATAAAGGGATTATGATAACATACCAATAAGTAAGCCACGCATTACACATTCACATCCTGTATGCCCCCCTGTTACTCTGGCACTAACTTAGTGAGATGCACGACACGACAAGTGGAATCGCAAACTGCATTTTGCACTACTAATGACATTTTAATCAGCCCCACTTCTGCTTTCTGTGTGACAAATGTTTGCATGTTGAGGCCCTGATCTGTTATAACAGGGTAAGAATGTATGTGGTATCACCCTGCACTCTGCAACCCTTTTATTTAAAGTTGCATATCAATGACACAAATGGTCACAGATCAGAAGCAGCCACTGCAAATGCTCGATCACTTCGCCGTTGTATTTTAGTTTTTTGGATGTCTGAGAGCATCTGGTTGGTTGACCTCAGAGTGCTCACTGAGGTGTGAAGATGGAGCAGCTCAGACAAGTAGGATGTGAGCAGTGTTAGTCTTTTCCCTGCAAGCTGCTCCTCTTTATTATTTCAAGGTTCCAAGTGGCCTGGGACCAAATCCAGCCACCCCTTTTTTCTCTGTTCTCACTGAATAACATACTTAACAACAAAGAAATTCCAAGTTTGCACCATCTGAACTGCAACACAAAGCCAACAAAAGCATACATTTTTATCTGAGAGTCTTGTGAGATTACTTTTTTATTATTGCGTTTTGAAAAAGCATATATATGGCTTTATTTCCTGGATCAAAAGTTATTTTTAATCACTTTAATTTACATTTCTAGAGGTGAAATTTCCAGCTAAAAATAAAGGTAATTTAACTCAGCTTTGTACCCACTCCTTTTTTGATTTATGCACAGTACTGGTGTGCAGAAAAGATGTAGGGAGAGTCCAGAATTATGCAGAGGTTTGGTTTGGAGCTGAGTCTGATTGAAGAAGACTATATATGACAGTTTAGGAATAATGCTAAATGATAGAGAAGGTTTCAGTGATTTCAGTGATGATTCATTGGTACAATGCTTGCTCATCAACATGAACAAACGTGTAAGAGGAAAAACAAACTGACACTGTAAGGTGCATCATACGACACCATATACCTTCAGCTTTACCTTTAATTTTCTTCAGGAAGATGTTAGTACTTTTCCTAATAGCCTTGTATTCATTTAAAAAAAAACAGGGATAATTGTAGTAAAACCTGAAGCAGATGTAATCCCAAGAGCTTTGTTGCTCACAGTAAAAACAACTGCACAAATAGCAGTTTCTTTTTATTAGTGTCAGTTTGAAAGAGCTACCAACAACACTGCTGCTTATATCCTGAAGGAGTTGCGACCAAAAGCCATAGAGTTGCCATCTAAACTTGAAGTTTTTAGGCTGTGTGCATTGAGGCACACACCATTTGTTCGTCTGTCATTCCTGTAGTCAGCCTGAAGAGCTTCAGATTATAAACTATAGAATAGACTATGTAATTTAAATTTATATGCGTATTATTATTTATTAGCACCACTATTATAATCATCATCATTATTATTATTATTATTATTATTATTACTACTATTTTCATCACTATTACTGGTATACTATTATATTATATTATTATTAATATCTTTATCTCTATAAGGGTGCTGATGTTGGGTGTTTTCCACTTTTGTTTATTCTGTACATCTATCTATCTATCTATCTATCTATCTATCTATCTATCTATCTATCTATCTATCTATCTATCTATCTATCTATCTATCTATCTATCTATCTATCTATCTATCTATCTATCTATCTATCTATCTATCTATCTATCTATCTATCTATCTAGTGTTTGCGAACTTCATTTCCCAGAAATCTTGAAGACCACGTGACAAAGTCACCAGGAAATCGAATCCGTTTTTCGGTTGACCGGCGTACACCGAAAGCCGCCCGACTCGGCGGTGAGCTGTCCACGCTTAAAACGTGGGGTGAGCTGCTGCGTCCTCTGGTGTCTCCCACTTCAACTCGGTGAAAGGGCAAAACAGCGCAGCAGGTTAGAGCCCGGGGTGCTGTCGGTTACTTCTGTTCATGCTTGAATGACGTTTGTGTACTAAAACAAAAGCTGTATTTTTTCCTGTTTCCTGACAAAAAAATAAAGATTTTACACCTCACTTGATTCTATGTTAACTTGACCGTAGAGTTTTAAAGGCTAGAATAGATATATTAATGTGAGGGTGGTTATCGTGTAGCTAGCTTGTGACCCGCCGCTGTGTGCGGTCAACACTTCGAACAGCTCATTTCTGCCAACAAGAAGCTCAGGCGGTTTGTACACAGGTTGTCTTTCCCTCAGCTAAGGTAACCAAGGTAAGCCACTGTTAGGGGCATTTACATTTGTAAAGAGGTGTGTATTGTTCGTGCTGCAGCCACTCGATGGTTTATCGCTGATAAGTACACATGAAGGTGGCTGTTTGTTTTTGTTTTTTTTATTTGCCTGTGGAGGGTTCAGTTGTTCTCATGTTAACATTAAAGTTATTTCAGACGTAGTAACACACGCGCATTGTGCTCACGTTTGCAGGACTTACTATATTTGTGTTGTAGTAAGCTTTACGAGCCTTCTTCATGAAGTGTGCAACATTAAACCTCGAATCAACAAGCGTACTTTGTCCCAGTGTGAAGTCTAAAGTTCAGAGATCCTTGATACTGCAGGTTAGTCCGAGGTGTCTTCTCTTTTCTGGCTTAGATCTACTTTTAAATGCAGCTTTTTTTAGATTGAGTCAGTCATTAACTGGGAATCATCAGGTTTTTATTTTTAGGTTTTCGCTATAGAATTGATCGCTGATAGTCGTTTACAACAAATAGCTGATCACTAATTCGGCAGGCATATAAAAATAAGCATAAACCGGGTTAATTTAGTAGTTTACTGTATGTTTGTCAATAATGTCAAACGTCTTAAACCTATATTCAGCTGAATTTGGCACATTGACGTCTGTAGATTGTTTTAAAAAAGCTAAGAAATGCTTCTAAAATACCTGGTGGATCTCTCGCATGTAATTGGGTGAATTGTAAACCTGACAGTAACTTGAATAAGTCTAAAAAGTGTTAACACCTGACACTGCTACTAAAATAACGTTACACCTGTGCATTATACTGAGAGCTTTCCCTTTTTCATTTGACCCTACAGTCCTTTAATCATGGCACTGGCAGGGGTGAGAGTTATTGAGTTGGCAGGTCTGGCTCCTGCACCCTTTTGTGGCATGATCCTCGCAGACTTTGGAGCCAGGGTGATCCGCGTGGACCGCACCACGGCAGCCACGTCTTTGGACACGCTAGGGCGGGGGAAGAGGTCCGTGGCCATCAACCTGAAGACAACAGAGGGCATAGCCTTGCTCAGGAGGCTCTGCGTTCAGTCTGACGTGGTGCTGGAGCCTTATCGTAAAGGTCAGACCTACACTACAAGGGGCTCTTAAAAGTGCAATTTAGTACAGGATGGGCAAAATCAGTGTCTCTAGAAGCAAGTCGCGAGTGGAAAGCACTAATTGGCTACCTCAGAACTGTATTTGAGTACATCACTGGAGTGTGTTTGTGATCACAGTTCTTTCCAGTACTTACAACTGTGTTAATGTTGGAATATATAAGCTATTGAAAACAAACTCATTGTGATTAGATAAGAACAATGTAGATGTACTTTTTGAGTATAAACCTTGAATTAACCTTTGATGAGCTTGAAGCTTAGTTGGAGTTTTTACACGATAAGCTATGTCAAACTTCAAAAAGGTTCCAGGCTCAAAAGTGCTTTATCAAATCTCCTGTCAACGGATCTTAAACCTGCGACATAAGCAGGCCCCCGACTGGAGTCTTTCTGATCACTGACCTACTTACTGTTCAGGTGTGATGGAAAAGCTGGGCCTCGGTCCACGCGAGCTGCTAACAGAAAATCCTCGCCTGATCTACGCTCGTTTGACGGGCTACGGCCAGAGTGGGTCCTACGCCACTGCAGCTGGGCATGATATCAACTTCCTGGCCATGTCAGGTACTGTAATGATACGTCAGATAAGTGTACACCTTGCACTGGAAATTGAAGGAGCTTCATCAAGAATTTATAATGATGTTAGGAGGCAATTCACTGGTGTTGTGAGAGGCAGGTAGACTGGTTCCTTTTTGTCCCTCCTCTGACTCTCATGCATTCGTGTCAGAATGAGAAAACAACATGGATTCTACAAGAGAAGTAAAAGTCTACTTCCCAATGCGGTCAAATAACTAGAAAAAAATTTCTAGTTATCAGCTATACTGCTAGTAAATGTTTCAAACAAATCAAGGTCGCTCTGCATAAAAATCTCCTTCCTGTTTACTTCAATGCACGAGGAAACATATGATGTGCTATAAAATATGTGCATTTGTAACATCAATGAAATGACAGGCCTTGTTTCTGCTTGTGATATCAACAACGGGGACAACGGAGAACTGAATTTCCTTGGTGGTTCAAGCTTGATGGTGAATTTGAATGAAAAAAAATTCTGAATATCCCAACAACACATTAGTGCATTCCAACTGCATTTAGTTTTGTTGGGGCGGCAGCAGCTCTGGAGGAAGAGCAGTCGTCTGCCAATTGGAAGGTTGGAAAGTGTGAAGTGTCCTTGGGCAAGACGATGAACCCCACATTGCCTCTGATGTCCATCGGCATGTGAATAAGTGTGATAGGAAGAAAAGGCATCGCAGAGTGTGTTACACTGTATAGACTACGATGAGTGTGAGTGGGGATTGTTGTGTAAAAGCACTTTGCCTGGTAAACTAAGCTAGAAAAGCTCTATATAAGTACAGTCCCTTTATGTTGGAAATCTTTCATGTTACAAATAGCAGTTCAGCACATCTTAAGCAGGTCTTCGATACATAAGAATTTAGTGGCCTTGAGAACTGTGGGGAAAAAAAAAGGACCATACAGTTCAAGCTTAATAATAAGATTTCAATATAACCTGCAGAAGGTCCACAGAAAGATGAACAATGGAAAATAATTGCTTGTGCCTGTCATTCAACTCTGTAGCCGTTGAATTAGGTGCAGTGTTTCTATTATTTCGTGCTCCCTCGCTCATATTTATGGGTTTACTAGACATCAGGAAAACATTTCTATGGTTTCATTGTCCAACGCGTCTTTAACGGGTGCACATTACACAACATATCGGTGTGGCTTTGAGAAAGTTCAAATCTTTATAGAAGAACTTTCTCTTCCAGTACTGAGAAAGGTCCACAGCAGGAAAACAGAAAGATGAACAGGGAAAGTAATTGCTTGTAACTCACAGATATGCCTTCGGACATAAAAGTCCAATTCATGTGTACACTCCACTTTATTATATGCACTCAGCACTAACTCATTTTTTTTCCATTAAAAAAAAAAAATTATATATATATGTCTTTTGCAACCCATTATTAATCCAGCCAGTAATAGTGTGTGACAAATTGTCAGAGTTGTGTTGGTTGATATTTAAGAGATTTAAGAGTACTGAAACAGCATGTACCATTTCCAGAATGACAGGCACTCTGCCCAGTCTGTTTTTCACAAAGTGAACCTCACCATATCCAAAGCGGCATTAAAGGGTAAGACATCAGTGCAAGTCGAGATAAGTGCCGTTTTTAAAACGTGACTGCAATCTTTCCTAAAGTAGTTTACTTCAGCACACATTGAATCGTTCAGTCACTGTGTCTATTTTACGGTCTCACCTGTACCTAGATTTTCATCTGCAAATACTGTCCATATGCTATAAAAACAACCTGTACATACCTCTATATACCACACTATTTATGCTGCATGCACTCACTGCCTATTGCACTTGTGGTAAGATGCATTTTGTTGCTCTGTACATGTGGAATGACAATAAAGTTGAATCTAATCTAATCTAAAATCGAAGTGGGAGGCCAGACACAGCGAGTGAGATCCATTTTTGATCAAACAAGGTAATACTTTGTTGCAGAGAGCGACCGTTTGGCATCCGTTACATCTGAGAAATTCCAGAGCAAAACCTATATGTGAAACCTATATGTTTTTTTGTTTTTTTTCAGGAAGTGTAACATGGTGTTAGGGCCCCCACAGACCAAAGTGGAGACAGCTCCCACGGTGTGTGTGTGTTTGTCTCTTTAATTGGCACCCCAAGCAGCAGCGAAAGATAAAAAGAAACTTCTGACAATCTTTCTGATGCCAGACAGGCCTCCCCTTGAAGATCCTTTGTAATATCTGTGAGATAACAGTGTGGCAAAAGGAGAAAAGTCTCTGTCCAAAGGTGAAGTGTTTGCTTAACGGCATTAGCAATAAATTCGTCAGAGTAAACCCTCAAAGGAGTTGTGTGCGCGTCCATGCTATCTGGTTCACTTTTCCAGTTTGATGTTTTGTTTAGTTTCTAAACTAAATAGCAGTATTTGTCTTTTAATGGCACCGCAGGCCTTTTATCCCGCCTGGGTCGCAGCGGAGAGAGGCCCTACGCTCCGCTGAATCTTTTAGCAGACTTCGCTGGCGGTGGTCTGACCTGTGCTCTGGGGATAGTCCTGGCGCTGCTGGAACGGACAAAGTCAGGAAAAGGACAGATCATTGATGCCAGCATGGTAAGGTTGACTTCTTTCATTTTATTAGCATTTTTTTTTTCAATAATGTTACTAAACTGCAGCCCAACGGCTTTGTTGACTGGAGTTGGTAAACTGTCCCGCTGCCAGCATCCCTGAGGCCCTGCATTAGGGCTTCCTTAGTGGGGGTGTGTTGCTGCAGGTAACGAAATACAAACCAGGTAGTCCAGGCAGGAGACTCATCAGACACAACAAAGCAATGCACGCCCCTTGGAGGCATTTTAGAGCTCAGAAAAGGCGGCGGAGCAAATTTTCCTCTTTCGTCCCGGTGTTTGTGTTGTCAACAGTTGAATCAGTTGACGGACCACAATATATTCTGCACTGCTGTGTCCACTGTCAGATGACAGCTTCTGAGCACTGAGGCAAACTCTGCGCCATAGTGGGATAAGTCGGATTGCTCATGGCAGAGTTGCTTGAAAAGCGCATCAAGGTCTCTGAATCCTGCTGCGTTTGTCCTCCACTGCTCGTTGTGTAGCTGAAAGGTTTCAAGGCGGAACAACTGCAATGACCTCGTTAAAGGTTAGGGGTTAGGCGACACTTCTGTCTTTTATTTCAATCAAGTTGAGAAACTTTTTTTTTTCTTTTTTACAGATATTTTTTTCAATCTGGGCAGTACTTTGAAAAAAATGCAGTCACACATTGTAGTCTTTATTCTCTCTTGATACTCATCAAGTTACACCGAGTGTCTTCCAGGGATGCACACAACTAATGGAGCGCGACAAGGACTCGCTTACTAAAACCAAACCAAAAAAAACAAGGAAAGAGAACTGGTTTTGCTGTAGCTAAACGCTCGTGTGACAGTAAATAACTGCTTTGGTTATTAATGTTAGTTTAATCGACTTTAGCTGGCTTGATTAGTCGAGCTGAAAAGTCACCTAAAATGCCCACCTATAGTGTCAATGTTTAAGAATGTAAATGTTATATGATGAAGAGTTGATTTGAAAGAAACAGATAGCAGCTTGGAAGCCAGCTAATATTACACAAAAGATTGTAGAAAAGATGGAGGTGTCTGGGAGTTGAGTGATTTTAAAGGGAAAATCTGGGACTTTTTCACTTCTTCCCAGCTTTACTTTGCATTTGGGTGTCAGATATCGATAGTTACAAAAGCATTTGGATTGGTAAAGACCGAGAAAACCAAGATTTTACAACTGCTAAACAGCCGAAAACGAACACAAAAAGCAGGGCTTGTATTTGTCCGACCGCATTAGGGAGAGGATCTCTGCTGTGGCTGGTGAGTTGTTGTTGTTGGAAGGCAGCAGTCTACAAGTAAATGAGAGCAGAGGCGGCTGGCCTATGAAGACTGTAGAGACATTACACAGTTGGAATTCAAAGCACAGCTTTCCAAAAGCAAGCGGTGCTTTGTATGACTGTGTTTCCAAATCGTAGCCACAGAAATATGAAATCGCATTACTTTTGGGGGACGCTCTGGCGTTGTGGCTTGCTGTGCTATAAATGGATGTGAACGCTTTTGTCGGTACAATGCACTTTGCCCCCCAAACTGCTGCTCACAGAGTGGAGATTCATTTTATTTTTTCCCCTAACAAACACCTTCCCCCTGCTGATTCGACTCAAGCAGCTCCTCTTCTGTAGACTCCTTCACAAATGAGTAGTCTTGTGAATGCTGAAAAAGTTTCTTTGCTTTAAATTAGACTTAAGAGGCGGTCACAACATTCAGCAGCACAGCGGTCAGAGGGTTTCCCCTTTGCTCGTTCAAAAGTGACTGATAGAAATGTTAGAAACTGTTGTTCCGTATTCAACTGGAGTACGTTTCTGTCAGGTAATTTTAAGATGAGCTTGAGTTTGTAAAGCCCGTCACGCTGCTGTCGTACAGTTTCCTTTATGCAATCACACGGATGGATGCAGTTGACAAGACGAGATTAAGCTCAGAGGTTTGTCAGCTGATGATCTAAATGGATGTCGATATGCGAGCAGCCCCATCAGCGATATTTTCTCAGACTTCAGAAAGCGCTTCCGGGCACAGGAGACATCATCCGTTTGTTTTCAGAGGCTGAGTCAGTGAGATGTGCTAAATGATGGCGTACCCTGTGACGAGGGAAAAGAACATGCTGTACGGGCTTATTATTTTTCTTCTTTATTATTTCACTCTTCAGGCAAGCGTTTGGCTCAGGCCGGTTTCCTGAATGAAATTAGGCGGGTTAATATAGAGAGTGGTTGGTGTTTTCTTTAGAAATCAAACACATTGCTCACATTGCAAAGCTTCTGGCTTCTGTCATTAATACAGAAGACTGGCAAGGAAAATGAGCTGCATAAAGACATCATAGGCAAACTGCACCATGAATAAGTTCAGTGGGAAGCTGTCTCACTGTTTATGGTGAGGTGAGCTCATTCAGACACAATCAGTAAATTATATGTGATGCAAAATTCAAAGCTTTATTAAAACTCCATGTTCCAACAGTCAAAAGCCACTGGCGCTGCTAAGAATCTGCCTTTCACGTTAAAAATTGATATCAAATGGAAAAAAAGAATGTGAAGGATTATGTATATTATTAATTATGGATGCATATCGATATAAATATTGATATCAATCATATGAATATATTATTATTATCTAAATGAATATTAATATTACTCATACAGACTTGGTTTATCCATTAAAACAATAAAGTAAGTCACCAGCCACATAACAAATGATTTTATCAACAGTAAAGGACTAAATTAGTGATCTTAGTGGACGCGTTGACCAAAGAAGACCTTTCGACGCGTAGTTCAGCATCATGAGTGTCCAAATGACCAGTTAAGCATGTCTGGCGCAAGCAAACACCAGCCAACACCAAAGCAAATCAAAAATTAAAAAAAGAAACTGAAGCTGATGAAAAAATGATGGGCTCTGCAACTGGATAATAATGCCGCCTACAAATTCCAGATGGACTGCCGAATTTCAAGATGCATAAGATGGAAGGTTTCGCCCTGGCCTTCACAGTCCCCTGACCAAAACATCATCAAATATTAAGGTCACAAAAGAGCAGTGCGTGCCAGATAGACACAGAACTAGAAGCTTTTCGGAGCCAAAAATCCCCCCTCACAAAGATCTGAGAGGCTCTTTGCAGGCAGCGTAAATTGCTTGCAAACTGTGATCATTATCAAATGGGGGTAAACACAGAGTGCCCAAGCCTTTTTCTTTGGGTTATTTTCCCCTTTTTTTGTGTGTATTTTAAACTACTTTAAAGATCCAAATCCTAAAACATTCCAGTTATTTTTCACCCACAACATTTAAACAGGCATTTAAACGTCCTGACACCTTCGCCGTTAACCTTTCACGTGTGCAGACGTTTTGGCTGGGGTTTTTTGTTTTTGTCCAAACTTTTGTGCAAACTTTTGCTGTCACTCACTGTTGACATTTATTTCTGATTTACTGCTCAGGGGGGAGTGAGTGGATGCCTTTTTAAGGTTTGGAACCAGTCGGCAGATAATTAAACGCATTACTGCTCTCAAGGCAGAAAACATTTCTGCCACAGTAATACATTTTATTACAGTCCTGAAAGAAAAACGCAGGGGAGTGCGAAGGATCTGCAGAGGCCCCCTGTAGTCCCTGTCACGGACTGGTGCATTATCCTAAGTGGCTCTATCTGTTAACTCACCTAAAGCTCTGTGTGAAGGAGTGGATGATGAGAATTTTCATATGGATGCAGAGATTTGCTCCTGAGACCTTAAAGTTGAACTCGCTGATCATTTTATTTGGGTTAAGGCTGGAAAAACAGCTCTGCTGCTGTTGAAATGTTTTACCATTATGCAAATGCATGAATTACGGTATACTGTTGCAGAACTTTTTATTTAGAGTCGTGATATAAGAAAGCCCCTCTAATGGAGCCCAGTTGATCGGCTGTGTTGGATTAGATTGTACGGATGGTCTCTGTGTGTGTGTGTGTGTGTGTGTGTGTGTGTGTGTGATGCGCTGTTTCTTTTCAGCTTTGCTTAAAGTTGTATGTATGGTTTTCCTGCTTCTGTTTATCCTGATTAAAGTGTTTTCAGTCGAGATGCACTGACTGCTCTTATGATCTGCCTAATATAGAACAGACTTTTTTTCTTTTTTTTTTTTTGACCAGTTCATACAATTTTCTGAAGTCTTACATTAGAGAAACAGTACCACTGCACTCCTCTCAACCACTCAGTCCACTCCAACCCTGTTTTCCATTAGCTGTGCCTGTAAGAGCAGATTTATGTTAATTGTTATGTGTCATTATCTGGTCGTAATTGACGGGTCAGCCTATGTAGTGTAGGAACCTTTAGAGATCTTTGAGCTGCTGTGCAAACATACATTTGGACACAAATTGCACCTGGAAAAAAGGCAAACTCCTCTTTACCTTAAGGAGATTTCCATCAGAACCAGATACTGGAAGGCTGCCATCTGCCTTGACTGGTTAAGGTTAAAAGGATAGAACAGAAACACCAACAAACCTATCAGAAGCATTTATGACAACAAAAATAAATGTGGATTTACAGAGAGTAAAAGCTCAAGAGAGCAGGGGGGAGAAAAGTGCATCTTCTTGAGAGGTGCATCACTAAAGAAAGGTACAGGATCACCTGGGCCTGCCCTAACTGTCTTTATCAAAAGCCTCTTTCATGTTTCAGATGCACCTTATAGGTGAAAGGAAGACATCCTTGTTAACCTGCTGCAGTTCCTCTTTGTAATTCACACATGCTAAACAGAGACGACTCAGTCTTGTATCACTGGTTTTTTTTTGGCTTGATGTATAAGGCTTCTTTATAGCAAAGCAAAAGATGTCCGACTTCCCACTTCTGAGTTCCCGTGAATACAGCCTGGTGTGAGGTTGTGGGTGTAGATAAAGATGTAGCTCACTAAATGAGATGTGTTTAGACAGGAGTAGCCAAATCTAAAACTAAAATGCTTCAGGTTAGAGGACAGATGAAAATCCAGCTGAAAAGGAATTGGGGTGCAACATAAGTTGGGATGGCTGTTAGGTTTGTAAAACATAACAAAACAGAAAGTGGTACAGAGGCATAAAGCTTTCAGTTTTGTACACCTTAGGCTGACCTTAAATGTTGGAGAAATAGCTTCACTTTGTTGCAGCATAGTTCAGAAACGTGTCCAGTGTCTGTGCTTGTAAATCCACTCAAAGGCTGAAAAAACTTCATCTGATTATTAACCTGTGAATGAACTGCATACTCCTGAGTGTTGGGGCTTTACTGTCGACTGCGTTGCCCAGATAATCTGTAACGCCAAAGAAAAATAGTGAAAAAAAAACATCACGAAAGATGGCAAGGCATCAAACATATTCATAGCTTTTCAGTGGAGGCGGATCTTCATCGATGGGTTGCAAAAACACCTGGCGCTGCCTCATTTGGCCGCGGAAAATAACAGTGCACACACCGTCTACCTCAGAACTGTCAACTTTGACACACGAGGGTTGAACATTTTTCCTCTGACATCCAATTCTTCAAAATGGCCAATATCGCCAGCATGATCCAGCGAGATGATTTCAGTCATATTACTTTCCATTCGGCTGTCCAGTTCTCGCCACTCATTCCTTTGACGGGTGTTTGGGCCGCTGCCAGTCCCAGCATGCACTGACCTGGCCTGGCGGTACTCCCTAAACTGGCTCTCCTCCAGGCTCTGGAACAGCGTCTCATCCCAGATTAATCCTGTCACAGCAATGCTAATTTCGAAATCAGATCAACTTTAAAGACCCTTTCGTCTTCTTTTGATTGTAGTTCAGCCTCAGGCTCACTCGTGGTTTTTTTAATGAAGTTCAGTTAATCTTTTATATAGTTTCATTGTGTTTTCATCCAGTGATCTTGTTTTTGTCTATTTCCCATCACTGTCTTTCATGCATACATTAATCATATTTTTTTTTTCCTATGCTGTATTATGGCTCATTATTGTTATGTGGTCATTGTGTTTTATGATTTGGTGTCTTCCTGTCATGTTTTTCTTATTTTATGCATTCTTGTGTACATATTGTGTATAATTTGGAGAATTTCATGCTGCGCTATGCAGATAAATGTGACAGGACTTGACTGAACGTTTTTCGAGTGATTTGATGATCACCAAGGACATTTAAGTATAGTTAAACTGAGAACATAAACTGCTTGGCAGGGGAAAAAAATAACCACCTGGATTTTACTGAGCATATAATCTGGGATTGCTTCAGATGGTAAGCTCAGCTGACTACTTATATATACTAAATGCCCATATTTTTCCATCAATATATATTTTTTTCCCTCAAGATTTCATTTTTCCCTGATGGGATGCACACATCCCTCTGTGAAAATGGCTCAAAGAGTCTAGAAAAGAACACCAATGGGAATGTTTGGGTTTTGAGGTCTGGGCCTGTCAGGCTGAGGCTTGGTAAATTGAGTTCAGATCAAGATGAGGATCCTTGGTCATTATTTTGGTTTCAATTACAATGAAAGGCTGGCTTAAATATGTCCTTTGATAACTGGTGTTGAAGTACATTTTCAGTGACTGTATCTTCATCTGATTAAGAGATTAAGATCAGGTTTATTTGTCATGCATACACACCTCTGCTTTTAACCCATCCAGGTTGGCACCTGTTGACACACACATGGTCACACACTCATAGAGACAGATGCCATACACTGGAGCGGTGGGCAGCCATTAAAAGGTGCCTTGGTATAAGACAAGGAGGTGAACTGCCACCTTCAGCTGTTAGTTCAACCAATTCCTTTTGGGGATCGAACCGCCAACCTTTAGGTTATTGGACGACCCACTCTCGGCTGTCCCCATCAAATAAATATCTTCTCCTCGTCGGGGAATCGAACCCCGATTTTCCGCGTGAGATACTGACCATTATACTAACGAGGACACTTCCGTGCCATTTATAGAAAAAAGCACGTAGGCTTTTTCGCACACTGTTGGCTCTGATGGACGACAAACATGACATTACTTATCTATCCTTCCATTTTCTGTACCCAGACAGATTCTGACAGCAGCGTGTTTCACGTCTGCCACAGCCACTTTGGTAGCTGCACTTTGACAGGCACTCTAATTAGCCCGGTTTTAAATAGAAGTGATATAAGAGTAAAAGAAGCACAGAAAATGAAAGGACTGACGTGTGATGCAGAACTTCATCAGATGAACCGATATTATTTGAGATTTCTGCCCGTCGCTTGCTTCAGCCGAACTAATTTATTGCAAGACAACGAGTGATCATCAGCCCTTGTAATGTTATGGTCACCCAACATCTTCGCACACTGTGCTCAAACGTGTAAACGCACCTGGTGAAAATGACACGGGACTGTTTTCCCCTTTACAGATCATAATCTGGAATTATTATGGAATTGTTGTGCTGAGGTTTTGATTTGAGTCGAGAGTTCTTGTTCGTATGATTCACTCTCACTTATTGACCACCAATTAATATCAGCAGATAACTATTGATAACAATCCGAGCACCCTTAGATTTAATACAGCAGGGGCTATTTGTTATGCAGGGATATATATTGGTATGCCGTTCTTACCAGTGTGTGCTCTCGCTCTCCCTCTGTGAGTGTTTTTATCAAAGCTGTTCAGTTCTGTGTTGTGGCTGCCAGTCTGGTGGTGCGAGTATTTAATTTGCAGTAGTTTCCAGCTTTTTTTCGGCCTAAAAGCCTCCCCCAAAGAGAAGGATGAGACTTCAGTGCGATGGTCAACATAATAAAAAGGGATCTGAAGAGAGAGTCGAAACAGAACATGTGGAGATGCATTTTGACACAGGGGGTGTTAAGGGCTGTAGATATGACTTTTTCCTAATGAAAAAATACACCCGTGGGGAGTTGAGACGCAGTTGATATGCATAGCTCCAGACTTACTTTTTCCAGCTGCACTCCCAATATGAACAATGTAGAACCTCTACATAAATCTACTTTTCCACAATTTATAGAAATGACCACGCTAAATTCTAAATGTCTCAGAATGAAGTTGGGCTTTATGAGGGTGGGAAAAATCTGCAGGGTAAGATGAGCATAGCATTTTTTTTTTTACACGAATGCCTTAAACTGATTTCGTTGAAGTAAAACTGTAATCGGCCTGTAATTGTAATTTCTATCACGATGACATCCTGTGAACTGAGACATTTCTGATTCTGATTCTGATGATATTGCTTCAGTTGTTAGGTCATAACCAAATAATTGAGCAGTTATAGATGTCGTTCTGTGGAGTTGCTTGCCAGCTTGTTTGGCTAGCTGGTTGACAAATCAGTGTCGCAAATGACCGGTACAGTCAGTCAACTGAACCCTTTGTGTGCAAACGATAGATGTGACCCATATTCATGGGTATGGAATGGCAGCGCTTTCCAGCGTGATTAAAGGTGCCGACGTTGATTGATCAGTTGATTCCTGTTTTGAAAATGCAGTTGGCAGACGCACTACATTTCAATCAGTGCACCCTGTCGACATCAGGCTGTTAGAGAGGGAAAACTAAGCTTTAGCTATTCAAATGTTTTCTTTTAGGAGTATAGCTCTTTTCTTCAGGTACACGGCAATCTGCACAGTTTTGACCCAACCCAGCACTCATTTACACAAGACGCTAACCCACACACGACAGTTCTTCTTCTCTCTGGCTGTTTCATCAGATTTTAAAGATAAGAGTCTTTAAAATCACACCGTTGTGCCCAGTTGTAAAATGTAGCACTATTGCTACTACAAAAAAGAGATGCAAGATGTGACTTAAAGGTCACGTTATCGAGCTCTGACCTGAGCTGTAAACAATATTTCTAACAATAATAACGTAACGAATTGATTGGCTCATTCTGCAGCTATTTTTCTTTTCACTTAGCTGTCCGACCCCCCCGCAATGCTCGCTCCATATTGATGTAAAACCACTGCATAGTTCACTACCGAAGGTAGGGTAGATTTAGCATTTAATGAGATTGGCATTTCCCTCTCTTACGGCTAAAAAAAAAAAAAAAAATGTTTGACTTCATATTTGGCAAATAGTGACTGAAATAAGAAGCTGCAATGGCGTTATGTCAATGAAATGACTTAAAAATGTCACCATGTTAGAGTGTTGGGGCTTGCAGCATTTTTTTTTTTTTGCTGCAGGCATGTGGCGACAATAGTCAATCATACGGTTTAAATGTTTTCATGTGTGGACACTGACAAGACTACCCCATCTACAACACTCGTCTTTTGCTCACAGATCTGTCAAAGTGGGGACTGAAAATATAGACAGTGAATTAAAGTGACTGTAATGTAGCCAGCGGTATGCAACTGGGTTTAGCTTGCACTCAGAATAAAAAGGGGGGCAGTGAGAATCATCATTCATCGTTTGGTCATTAGTTTGAAATGATGCTTTTATGCCGGTTGCAACCTTGATAATCGACTGTGTTTCAATGGGTGGTCAGCTGTTAGGCGCTTGCACGAGGCGGCATGGAGAAGTCATTAATGCAAAGAGAATTAATTCTCTTTTTGGAAAGCCCGCACACATGTATGCAGCCGCTTATGTCTTTGTTATTCAGAGCTGCATTTTTCATGACCGAAAACCATCAAAAGAAGAAGAAGAAGGCCCGTTCAAAGTGTTATCCCAGCTTTTGCACAGGCCCAATATTTCATGCATGAGTCTTGAGTTTCGGTGCAGAATAATTGTTGACGCGTTGGCCAGTGACAGAACATCCTCCTTCTTGTCTGTGATTCGTCTTTCAACAAAGCCGCAGTTCGACAGAAAATGCATTGTATTCAGAAGTATGTAAATGTTTTTTTTTTTCCAACTTTTCAGCTCTCTTGAAATGGATTGGGATGGGTTTTTGTAACACTTCTTCTTTTTTTAATACAGGCAATTCTTCACAACAACAGAGCAGTAACTGATTTTTGTTCATATTACCTTGTTTTGTTTGCTTATTGAAAAGAAAAGAAGCCTTTGGAATAGTGTGCACGCCGAACATTGTGCTTCTTCCCTTTTCTTTTTTTTTCATGTTCAGGTTCTTATCAGAACTTTTGCGTTTCATCAGAGGTTGCTTAACCAACTCCAATTTTAGTGACAAAAATCCTTGCTGCTGCAGAGGTTTTTAAAGCTGACTGATTATATGCGAGCAGAGGAAGTTTATCAGATTCCTCACAGTTACTATTTGATCATGGTATTCATATTCATGGAGCAGCTGCAGTAAACACTTTGAATAGGCAGCCGGCTGTTTATAAAGCAAATGCCATCCGTTTTGTCTTTTTACAGAATTTGCTGAACGAGTCCTACCTCCATAATCATGTCCTCATTATTATCATTGCACGAGCTTTGCAAGGTTGTTTGCAGTTTTAACAAATAACAAATAGATGCCATTGTTTTTTGCTTAATAGTTTCCCATTATTTACACAAGTTAAGTCTATGTGTCCACTGAAATAGAGACTGTCCCTGACTTATGTTCTACCTCTCTCCTCCTGTTTAACTACGCTTAGGTGGAGGGAGCAGCCTACACAGGCTCATTTGTGTGGAAATCTCGTAGTATTGGCATGTGGGACCGTGCTAGAGGAGAGAACATGTTGGACAGCGGAGCGCCTTTCTACGATACCTACAGGACTATGGATGGAAGGTTCATGGCTGTGGGTGCTCTGGAACCGCAGTTCTACACACAGCTGCTTAAGGGTTTGTTTCAAAAGCAGATTTAGACCTTCTTCTCTATGTTAAGCAGACTTCCAAGGTCCTGATTGTTTGTACTGAGCGCAGTAATGAAATATGAGGTGATATCTGTAGATATATCCAAAATACGTCTTGGCTCAAAAATATATATACACAAAATGATCCCCAGCTTTCAGATAGAAAACAGACAGAGTACCAAGTACCTCATATTGCACCATCGTAACTGTGACGGCACTCGTTTCGCTTCAAGAAAATTTCAGATTAATTTGAAATGATCCAAAAATCTGAACTTCCATGAGAATCTCAATAAGAAAACAAAGCACCTCACTCTGCATTATATGATAGAATATCACAAATTCACAAAAAAACAAGAGATAAGAACAGCTCTTTAGATATTCACTGATGTTTATATTTCTGGGTTTTACATCATTTCACTGTTAACATTGTTTCTTTTTTGTTTTCATCATTTTTTTGTGTTTTTTTTTCTTTTTTTTTTTCTCCACAGGCTTAGAGTTGGACGCTGAAGAGTTGCCTTCCCAGATGAGCTTCAATGACTGGCCAGAGCTGAGAAGGATCTTCACAGAGCGTTTCGCATCAAAAACTCAGGCGGAGTGGTCGAGGATTTTTGAGGGCACTGATGCCTGTGTGACACCTGTGTTGTCTTTTGACCAGGTGAGCTCACACCCTCATAGCCAGGAAAGAGGCTCTTTCATGAAGGACTCCAGCGGGGAAGAGTGGCCCCGGCCAGCCCCGGTTCTGTCTCGGACTCCTGCCGAGCCTTGCCTCACTTCCGACCTCGCAGTCGGGGAACACACAGCCGAGGTCCTGCAGGAGTACGGCTTTACTTCAGCGGAGATAGACAAGATGTTAGCAGCAGGGGTCATAGAGAGTAAGGCTGTGAAGGCAAAGCTTTAAATGATGTTTTTGGCAAGGATAAATTAACTTTAATGAATTTAAGAATCTAATTACAAAGGAAAGCTAGGAAAGAAAAGTTGTTTTGTTGACGTCAGAATTCAAACTCAAAAACAGGAGACACGAAGACGTGTCAAATCTGGGGCTAAGGGCCGTGCTCTGAACTCTTTCAGGGTACATGGCTGCATTTTGGGTTTGTCAGTTTATCAAAGCTGCTTATTTCAACAGCTACGCTGCTGTCTTCAGTGCCTCTTGGTTTGAAAGAGTCTTTGGAAGCAAACTACTCTTTAAATCACTGTCCTGATGGGTGCTAGATTACCCAGCTCAGGGTCAAGACATGTCAGAAAAGATGTCTGTGCGCAGCCTGAAAGATCTCCAATCAGCACCAAAAGAGGAAGTAAACAGACCGTTTTTTAGTTTTTTTTCCGGCTCTTCCTACGGTGCCTCTAATTTTCTCCTCTTTTATTTCTCATGTTCACTAGATCCAGCTGTGCTGTGCTTTCAGTCACAGCTCTGTTGCTTATCATTGTCCACAGAAAAACCCTCCAGAGGTAGGAGATGCTATGAATGGAAGCTGAGTTTGGGATCATTGCAACAATAGGTTGTGCTGAGAAGAGGCTGTTTGTGATTTTTTTTATTTTTTACTTTTTGTATAGATCCAGTAAGCACCATCAGAACTGTAGCACACACTATCGCTACAGTTAGTTCTCTGACGTTTGGAAGCAAACACTTTTAAATGTGCTTTAACAAGGAATCATTCAAATTAATTTAGTTAATCCAGGTGTGTTTGTTCTCTGGGTCAGAAAGTATTACTTTATTAATGTTAAATACTGCTGGGAAGAAAAATGACATAAGAAATAAATGATTTTGATCCATTTCTACATGCTTTTAAAAGGTCATGGTAACCTCAGTTCATGTCCATCTTTGTATTAAAATCGAACTTTCTGTGCCCTCAGACTATCTCTGTAATCACTCATTTTAAATCTCTGGATCGCCAGTAGCTGTCATTATTACCCCGGTCTTTGTTCATTTTTGACTGACGATCTTTGCTATGTAATGGCTTTTGTCACTATTAGTATTTATGAGCTGCAATACATTTTCAAATTTGATTTCTGCTGAGAGTAACCTGAAATGATGTGAAAGAAAGATGTGAAATTAGCTGTGATAAAACTGTGTCACAGATAACAGAGGAAGCACCGTCTTCCCCTGTTTGTGTCAATTCGTTTTGATAAGATTTTGATTTATTGGGAAAATAACCTGAACTTACATTGAGTAGCTGCAAATTCCACACTCGTGCTCTGCAGTAAAGCCACAAAGATGCAAAAACAAAACAAACTTGGTAGCAGGCTGAGAGCGCCAAGGACAGGAATACTTGTAAAAGGAATGGATAAATGTGTAAGCCCTGCAACTGTATCAGGGATCATTGACAATGACACAATAACATTTGCAAAATGCAACCAATTCTGCTAAAACGGTGAGAAAGATATAAAGTAAAATCAACCTAAAAAAAAGAGTGATGCTCAAGATGTGTAACCCTGGTTGTATGGCATACGCCCTCAATTAACATGAACTTATAAGAGATCCCTGTAAGTAGTAAAAGTGAGTAAAATGTATATGTTCACAAAGATTAAAAAAAAGGAAGCAATATAGTGATAAAAATCAATGATAAAAAAAAACAAACAAGATATATGAGACTGTTAAACAAAAGCCAGTTTACAGAAGCGGGTCTTAAGTTGCTTTTTTAAAGTGTCCACAGTGTTCAAAAGTAAAAAGTCTTTTGTCTATTGTTGATCAGAGGACCTCAGGGTCTTGTTGTTTCAGGGGCTCCAGGAAGACTAACAAATAAATGGGCCATGAGCTCTGAACTGGATGCTAAACCTGACGGAGAGCCGATGAAAATAAATGAAGACAAGTGTTATATAGGAGCTCCAGGATGACTTTATCTGCAGCCTGTCAGCTGCATTCTGGACCAAGTGTGGGCGGTGCAGAGATTAATTACTCAGGCACGAGAAAATGGAATTACAATAATGCAGACCAGATGAAACGAAAACATGGACAGTTATTTTCGTCTTCACAAGGGATACAACAGACCTGATTTTAGCAAGATTCCTTATTTAAAAGCAAGATTGTACTGAACTATTTACACACTGATCTAGGCTCAAACCCTGGTTCATAGAAACACCCAGATTACGCAAAGACGGTTTCACTAAAGACGACAGAAAATAAAGAACAACCCACTCTCTGAGCCGGTCAACCAAAATATTATGATCTGCAAGTGTGAATCAAGTTCGATGGATGGATCGTCCTACATCAACAGGTCTGTATTTGGGAAACTTCTCTCTGATTCCTGTATGGAACAAGGCTGGTTCCAGTGCTCATGGCTGCTTCAGGTGTGTGACCTGGGGAACCTCCTCCTCTTCCTGCTCTGATCCATTCCAGCCAATCATGGCTCATGAGTAGATAATAATAGGATCTGCACTTCGTGGCTCCCTTTTGGCCACCCGGTTGCCATCAACACCTTACCTTTGTGTAGGCCACAGCCTTTTGATACATTAATCTTGGTTGCAGACATTCATTATATTAATCCTTGTATAGGTTTTTCCTTAGTTTTAGTCTTCGGTACAGATTGGTCTCATCCTGATGAGCACTGTAATCTCGCTGGTCTAATGAACACAAAAACTAAGTCACAAAACTAAGGAAAAAACAAAAAGTACAGATTCATGAAGGCATCCAGAAGGTTATCTGTCTCTTTGCCCTTCCAGTTACTTAACTCCTCCTCCTGCTAATCTACCTTAAAACTTCTTTTAAGCTTTTCATTTCATTTTGGTTGTAACAGCTTTCACACTTGTAACAAAAATGTACCCTTTGGGGATCATTAAAAGTCTTCTTATGATTGTTAAGTACAGAAATACATTTCTATGCTTCTATGATTTCTATTCTTCAGAGACGTGATCTGCCAAAGAAAGACACAAAAGACTAGTGCAAACAATGGATCAGTTTGGCCTTTTATGTTGTCTTCTGTATAAACACTTGTATATGTTGCAGGCAGTCATTGATAAGAACAGTATTTACTTATTCAACTTTAACATAAAGCTTTCTAACAGTGACTGCTGACATGTTCGTCTCACATTTATTATTATTTTTGTTCTAATATACAATCATTGTAAATATATGACAATTTGAATTTCCCCCACGGGGTATTTTTCTGTCCTATTTCTATTCTATTCTACTAAACTCAATTACAGTTGAGGAAGAAATTCCATAAAGAGATCAAGGAAATTTAAAATATAATTATACAGCCATACTTCCAATAAAATTCATGTAACTCATATGTTCTTCAGCTGGTTTTACTGTGCAGTTACTCTTCAGTAACGCCCATCAGTGCGACTGAAGGTTCAAATGACTGAACACGAATTATAGGGACTTGTGTCATTTTTCTGGTTTGAAAAATCTATTTTAAAAATGCAAATATGGTGCATTTAAAGTAATGACAAACCGCACCGTGACTCTTTAAAGAGCACGAAAGAAACTTTCAGATGGAGTGAGGAGCTTTGTGGCTCGACAGCGAGCGTAATAGAATACTGTGAAGTTTAAAGGTACATTCCACCACGATGAGACAGTTTGTTTCAATCCTCATGAGTCTGGCATCAAGGATTTCTTGCCAAGAAGCTGCCTCATCAGAAATCTCAAATGTTGCCTAAAAAATGTCAACCTTTTCTTTTTTTTATTTCAAAGATTTGGAATAACGGCTGCCATGTGAATGAAGAAGAGTACATGACAGATGGGTCATTTCATTCAAAACTCACACACAGAAACAGAGAACGGGAAAAGAAAAATACATGTTCTCACATGCCATTGATGGTCAACCAGCCAGAGAAATACTTTTAGTTTTCCTTTCCAAGAATTTGAGACGTCTGTCTCTGAGATGAAAGAATGCAATTTGTAGAGCTCATATTAGAAGAAATGGAACCTAAAAAATTCACTTTTTAAGGGCAGTGTGGCCATTAAAGCATGTTTCTCTTGAAGAAAAAAGAGAAAATTGTTTCTGCATGGGCTAACTAATCGCTATCCCCCGGGCCAAGTATGCCTTTAATATTCCAAGGATTATCATGGGTGATCTTCTTGTCACTAAGCAACCCATTGACTCAACAATGTTTATAATGGGTTTTACATGTCTGCATGTTTCCCACGTCCAACTGAAGAAGCTTTCAGTTTATTATGTACCCTGTCCAACCAAGCTTACTGAATTCATCAGCTTTGTTTGAGCGCCTGTCTTTTTCAGGAAGGAGAATGTACCATTACACATTCACTACACTGCAAGACCTTCAAGCTCACATGTGAGTTATGTGTTTGAGGATTTCAGACATGTGGCTTTCACCACCCAAGCCTTTCACAGGATAGCTGACATTTTGTATATAGCACCTCAAATGGGTCCAGTAAAGAGGAGTGTGCAAATGTTTTTGAGATGAAGGGGATGATGCTTTCAGTAGCAATGCCACAGTTAATTATCACTTGACCTAAAAAATGCAGTAAACCTAGGGAAGTATAAAGAATACTCAACCTTTGAACTGCCCCTGTTTTTCAGTGGGTGAAGACCACCAGTCTGCCTTTCTGTCTTATTTATGAGAGCAGGGTTCTGCGATCAACATGCCGTCTGTTAATTGCTGTTCTTGTTGCTGAAGACTATGGCTTTATGTTTGCGGTCACCATCATGCAAAGGTATGGTTTCTGACTGATTAAATGCCTTCCTGATGGTTCTGTGATATTCACTAAAGATCATCCAGTACCTCCCAGCGTTGGGAAGGGCATTAATCGCCACTAAAATCCTCAAATCCACTCGCTGAAATGCATCACGAATGCAAGAAATCTCCACCATGCTTGTCTGTTGCTCGCAGACTCTCATTTTTGTTACACACTCCAGCTCGAATGCAAACAAACTGCCCAGTTCAACTTTGATTGATTATTTTAGAACACCAGCTGCCATTTTCCACCCCCCTGGTCTTGTGTTTTTCTATGTAAGACCACCTTTGAATAGAGCTGAGAGACTTCTGACTTCTTATATTGCATTTACTGCATAGGGAAACATTTGGATTACAAGAGGAACGTGCAAGATTTGCATATCAGTTTGAAAAGCAGCCTGGACTCATGACACAGCAAAAATAAAAATAAAAAAGAGGCCTGGTAGCTCGTTATCACCCCCCCCCCCCCCCCCCCCCCTCTTGTTTTTGTTATTTCACACCATGTACTGTGAGATATGTTACAGAGCCCTACCTTTTTCATCTGATTATTTCATTTTCAATTTTCACAGGTATTTAATGGCGTTAATTGACACGTCTGTTTTAAAGATTAAATTATGTCACCAAAATAGACTACTTAAACACATTGTCCTGCGTCTGCTTTACTCTGCGTCTGCTTTACTCAGCTCAGTAACACAACGACAAAGGAAAAATCAGAGACACACTATCTGGCAGACGGCGGCACGTGGATGCGCATGTGGATTAGATATAAATATGCACTTACATGTGATGTGAATGCCTGCGTTTATCAGTGTAAGCAGGTGATATCACATGCTTCTGTCAACTATGAGGTTTTCAGAGTTATCACGAAGAAGAATTAAAACAACCTTTCTATCCCCGTGTCCTCCCTCCTTGCTTCTCTCTTTTTCCTGATCAGTATTCCTCCCTCAGGGATCACATGCATCATCACTTGATTAACTCAGAGAGCTTAACACACACGTGCACACATACGCAAAAGAGAAGAAACAACCCTTGTGATCTCACGGTTGGCAAGGCATTTATTTGCTGGGAAGAGAGATTTGGGTGGTGAGGAGGTCCTTGCATTATTACTCAATAGTATCATCATCTGAGGAGGCCTGTTAACAACTTACAGGGCATGTTTAGGGTGGTAGCATATTTTATGCCTAATCGCTGTTGCATCAGGTTTGTTGCTGTTGAGAATGGGCCAAACAGGCTTATTGCAACTTTTTGACCTTTTATAACCTGAAGTACATCCCAGGTCACTCCAGATCCATTGATTCTTTGCTTTCAGTTTTCTCGACAGATGCACAGAAAACAACACAGGCTCTGTAGTCGTGCTATGATTTAACCAACCTCCTCTGCATGCTATTTCTGTTGCATTATTCTTTTTTTTTTATTGTCTTTGGTAATATAAAGGACTTTATTCAATGTCAAATGCTTTGAATTTGAATTTGTAACATTTCCCCAAATTCAATAGATCACAAGGTTGTTTATCATGGCCCTGAAGATGTTGCGCTTTTGGTCTCCAGCTTTGGATATTTTAAAAATTGCTTAGGATTTTCAGATGAAAGGGCCTTTATTTATTTTATCTGTAGTGTTTTTAGTCATCTGAGGGGTTATTGTAGGTGTTTGCCTATTTGAAAATATATAAAAATGGTAACTCTTACACTACCTGTTAGTTGCCTTCTCAGGTAAAAACCTCAATAAGAACTAGTGGCCCTTTGAGAAACAGTGGGTTTGAGCCCAGCTTTTGAAGATCAGTCTTCATGACTTGTCTGGAAAATTCAGTCCCGACATCTGTTAGGCCACAGCTGGACTCCTGCCTAATTGAGAGGATGCGGTTTCCTGCCTTTGCCACATCATTCTCTAACCTAACCTGATGTCAGACAGAATTGTCAAATCGTGACCGATACTAATGGCTTGAACCAGGCAACATGTGACTTCGCCACCCCACCTCACCTTTCCACTCATTCAGTGGGCCTACGTGTTGCTTTAGGTTCCCAATCCATGTAATCAAATTCGATATTTTTA
Organism: Leuresthes tenuis; assembly: GCF_036924035.1. Classification (NCBI taxonomy): domain Eukaryota; kingdom Metazoa; phylum Chordata; class Actinopteri; order Atheriniformes; family Atherinopsidae; genus Leuresthes; species Leuresthes tenuis. The sequence goes on from NW_027325373.1 coordinate 15,705,985, forward strand.
TGACATGTTTAGAACTATACTTCACCTACACACCAGTGTCTGATCTTGCTATAGCAAAACAGTAGTTTTGAAGGCATTCTCAAAGTCTCTGGGTTTTTTGCATCCATCTCCTTTTTTTCTTTTTTCAAATATGAAATGATAAGAGGGCATAGCATACTCGGCTTTTTGAGAAGGAAATTGGAAACAATATGTGAAAGCTTTAATCATTCTGCAAGCTGTTTCATGGGAATTGTAATAATAGACCATGCATTGTCAAAATAGGCACACTACCATCATCTACCAAGATTGGATCTACCAAGATCATTTGTCCTCTTCCTTTCATCCTCAACCCAAATGACTGTATCTGTCAATCACATACTGCCGTAACTACACTGCATATTGACAGTACTTATAGTCTTTTTAAACTTTATTTCCTCTCTTCTCTCATCCTCAAGAACAAAATAACTTATGATTGGCACACCAAACAGACACTAATATGATCTGAACCTCACTTTCATCTGCTGTGAAAGTTGACAGTCTCAGGCATCTTTAACTCACTGTAGATATTAAGGACAGCTCTGACCAACACACTACCAATATCATCATTGGTCTCCCTTTACTTTTACCTCGCACACTGCGACAACACACCCATCGCATGCTTACCACAGTTCATGACACTTATCACCCGCTCAATCCGCTCTCCAAATTACTTACTGTCTGGCGGAAGATTCAGAACTGCCTCAAGATTTTCTTTAGTCACAACAAAGCTCCTTATTATTGAAGCTCTGCCTCCTTAATCATGCCCTTCATAAAAAAAATATGAGTTTTCTTTCTCATGGTTGAAAACACTGTTCATAATCTTAAAGGGGAACTCTGGTATTTTTAAACCTAGACCTTATTTCTGGCATGAAATACGTTTATCTCCTCACCGAGAATAGTGTGGCGAAAGTCGACGCCCTTCGGAAGCTATTTAGAAAACTCGCGATCGGCGTATATCCATATAACGGAGTGAACGGGGCAATGATGATGCAGCCTCTAAATAAGGCATTATCTGTCTTTATTTCACCAATACTTTTAAGACGAATGAACGAACAAATGTGTACTATAGCTCTGTTAGCTCATATGTGCTGTTATGTGGCTACTTGAGAGCTAACGGAGGGATTTCTACACAGGCACTCTACTGGGACCACTTCATCCACACGCCCCCCTGGAGCACAGTTTATTTACTACTTGCTCTGTGACAGTCAACTAACTTCACATTTTGCCACTGCTAGGTTTGTGCAACATGGCAGGATATTTATCAAATTTTGACAATGTGAACGATGACTTTGAGTAAGATGGACATTCTTACCGGAGTGAATGAGCTGTGCTGCAGCCATGCGTGTCGATGAAGTCGTCCCAGTAGAGGTGTGTGTAGAATTCCCTCCATTAGCTCTCCTATCGCTGCAAGTAGCCACATAACAGTAGCTATGTGCGAACAGAGCAATAGTACGCGTTCGTTCATTCATTCGTCTTAAAGTATTGGTGAAATAAAAACAGATAATTCCTTATTTAGAGGCTGCATCGTCTTAGCCCCGTTCACTCTGTTATATGAGTTGCGAGTTATCTAAGTAGCTTCCGAAGGACGCAGTCTTTCGCCAAACTGTTCTCGGTGAGTAGATGAACGTATTTCATGCCAGAAATAAGGTCTAGGTTTAAAAATATCGGAGTTCCCCTTTAAAGTATGAATGAAAAATCTATATAGATAGACAGATAGATAGATGTCCTTTTAGACTTTAGCTCTTAATGTTGAAACAGAAAAAAAATCATGTGGGTTATTGATCTTGTTTTATGTACCGTGAATATGTTGCATTGTGTTTTATGTAACATGTAAATAATGTATGATACATACTACACCGTCTTTTTCTTTGTGAGTGAGTGAATCAAACAACAACTTTGTTGTCAGCATGAATAATTTTTCCTTTGAGGCTATGACTTTAAATGTTTGGATGTTTTTGTATTGAAGTCAGCTTCACAGCCTGACTGACAGTTCGCAAAATTGTCATTATTACTCATGAATGCTTAGTGTTTATTTAAAGTCTACAGTTTGCAGAGTTTTTGTTGGTGTGATTAGTGGGCTCGAACTGATAATTTTTTTAATGAGGCCTGACAAAGTGTCTCATCTGAAAGATGAATGGACAGACACACTTAAATTACTTCATTAGTCAAATATGAGAATGTCAATACGTTGTTTTGGCTTTTGCTTCCAGCAGCGATGACGCTGTGATAACCTTTAACAGCTTGAAATACAACCAGCTGCCTTATGAGCTGAAATTGATGGAGAATGTGGGATTTTCTGTGTTTTAAGCATTGATAAAGAAAAATATGAAAATTCTCGCCCAGGGTGAAGGTTGAGAAGGCTTCTGACTTTCAGAACAGTTTAAGAAAACATGCTTTCACAGTTTTTGCCACACCATCAGCATGACCAAAGCAGAAATATCTCCACAACTCGAACATTTAAATTTTTTAACGCTCACACTCTGCTCAGGAGGAGTTGGGATAACTTCACATTTTGTTAGAACTCTCACGACTTAACCACCAAACCAACCAAAACCCTGCCTTCGAGTAAGAAAATTCATAAATGACGGAAACAAATCTAGAAAGATCCAACAACCGTCCCAAAGCTTCAGATATTTTAAGCACAAATTAGATTACCTTTATATTATGTCTGTTATTTGAAAAGATAGTCCATACAACTCTAATGTGTAGAAATAGCTTAATTATCTGATTTGTCACAGTTTATACCTACAAAACCTCTGCTTTGGCAAGAACCTCTCCTTAGCTGTTTGAGCTGAAGTATACACAAAGTTCACCTAATCATGTGTGATGATGATTTTTTCAGTGGTTTCAGTGGTTTACACCCTGACCAGTCATCCAGTCCTAATTGTGAATAACTTCATTGGATGTTGTCGAAACAGTTGGCTGGCTATTAGATAGATGCGGCTTTCGCCCCTTCATCGCTTTGGAATAAAACAGGTACATAAAAGAGGTTTTTCTCTGTTGGTTGGACAAAACAGACATTGTGAGCTGATGAGTTGACGATGAGCTCCCGATCTTCAGGAAGCCTCTAGGAATAAGTGCTTAGACTGTTAAACATAATTCCATGGTGTAAGATGTGAGTCTTTTCCACAACACAGGGATCAAACAACAAAGTATGTTCAGTCAGAGGCTTCCTCACCTCCGCTGCAACAAAGAACAAAACAGGAGGTCATTCCTACCCTCAGCAATAAAACTGCACATTGACTGTTTTATAATGACGAATGACTAATTACTATTATTGATTCTCTATGCTGCAGCCATCATTTTGCTGCTTGGGATTGATATAGCATTTAACAAACATTCAGCTCAATTCAGTTAAGTACAATTCAATTCAGTTCAGTTCAGTTCAGTTCAGTTCAGTTCAGTTCAGTTCAGTTCAGTTCAGTTAAACTAAACTCATTTCAATTTTACCAGAAAGGTAAAAAAACTGCAATATGTTCCTCTATTTCACAGTACTTAGGAATTGTCTGTAACTCTCAGGCCTGACAGTCAACATTTTTTATGTCTGATATATAATCTCATACATGGATCGCAAATCCAAAGTTTTACAACTTTATATAAGGCTAAATGAGTTTCGGTAGCTCTTGGGCATGGTTAATTTGGATTAAAATGACATAATAAACGGGAATAGATTGGGAAGGGTCTGGTTTGAGCTGTCATGCAAAACTTAGAATTTACTGCAGCCAGACGGTGTGTGGAGAATTAACAGAAATTCAATTACAGAGTTCATGTCCCAAGTAGTCTGACTTTATAAACAAACACTGTGAGTTGGACCAGTTACTTGCAACAGAAGACTCTTCATGAGATTAACAGATAATAACAAAACCAAAGGCCATCTTGTCATGTGGCCAGAAGCAACTACAGTGAGTTGTGGGATGACACCGACTGAGGAAAACATGTTTAAATACCAGATATTGATAACTCATACAAGGAGTCGCAAAGTAAATATGAGGTTAAAAAAAAGTGACCGAGGGGTGTGCAGTGGGAACCTCTGTTATCCTTGAATGGATCACACCATTTTCGTATTCTGCTTTTGTTTTGAACTCAGTTACACGCCTTTAAATGAAACCATCCTTTGAGGAAGAGAGAAAATATATTAGCCAGAAAAAATGTGCTTAAAAATTGTCCTTTTTCTGCTAGTTCTGCCATTATTATGTGGTTGTAATATGACTTTAGTATTTGACACAGTCTCTGCCTCTGAGCTTTCCTGCTTGACCTGCTGTCTGTCTCTATTTTTCTCTCATTTCCCTGCTGTCCTCTGTGATGGTAAATTTTATGTCTCAGGACTGACAGACTCTCCAATCCACATTAACCATTTGCATCACCCAGACACGCTAATTGTTTTAAACTATCTACCTCTTAATTAACACTTAGACAAGATAATTGTTTTAACCTCCTGTTTCTTAATCATCAAGACTGCATCCTGCCCCCCTCCCCCTTTAGGTGTGGTTACACACCTAAAGAACAAAGCCCCCTCCTCAGGTATAAATCCTCTGTGTTCCTTTTGTTTGTATCTTTTCATACCATTGCCGCTGAATGGTGTGGACTGATCTTTTTCCTTGCAACGAAGAATAAAAACTTAGCCGGCCGGCAGAAAAAGTAAGGTTCTCTATTTCATTGCTCATCAGAGGTATTAGGAAGGAAGCGATTGAAAACTTCCATAACACCTCTTCTTTGTTTATTTACAGAAATGGCTCTGCTTGGTGGGGCGGCACGGTGGTGTGGTGGCTCCCACCGTCCAAAAACATGCATGTTAGGTTAACTGGTGACTATAAATTGTCCTTAGGAGTGAGTGTGAGCGTGTGTGTGGTTGTTTGTCTCGTTTGTCTCTGTGTGGCCCTGTGATGGACTGGCGAGCAGTCCAGGGTGTAACCCGCCTCTCGTCTGATGACCGCTGGGATAGGCTCCAGCCCCCTTGTGACCCGACCAACAGATTAAGCGGGTATAGAAAATGGATGGATGGATGAATGAGTCAGTTTCACTGCTCTGCATATGAGTCTGGATTTTCCTCTTAGTGCAAAATGATTATTTTCACTGTTGTTGCTATATTTCACACCTGTACCTACCCACTTTGCTATAAGTAAAAGTGCAAAAGTATTACCACCAACTTTATGATGTGAAATGGTCGGACTCTTACAATGCAATCTGGTTAAAGTGTAAAATGTAAAACTTACATTAAATGACTAAACATAACCAAACAGTCACTTAAGTTCTTAGTAAACAGCAACCATAAACAAAAATGGATTCTTTAAAGCCAAGTTAATGTGGTCACTGTGACCATTGACCGTCATATCTGCTAACTTTTGTTGCCTATGACTGTTAATTCTAATAATTTCTTCTTTTGTGACTGTTTTGATAAAGGCAGTTAGACCATACTCTAAACTGTGCTTTTTTTTGTCGATGTGAATAAAAAAAAAAGGGAATTTAGGACAGAAAACAATAAATCAAGTCTTGTGAAATGATCAACAGACTCTTTTGCATCCTGTGGTATTATTACATTGCTAATAAAAAGCATGTTTATGTGGCACACACGCATAAAAATAGATCAACAAATCTTTGTGTTAGTTTGACCAAAACCGTACATTCAAAATGTATGTAAACATGTTAGTCAGACCAAAATTGTCCCAAAGCGAGATCTGAAAAACCAAACCATACATGTTAAAATCCTATTGTAATACCCACAGCATCATCAGACAAAATCACCAGTCTAGTTACTTAAAGACAACGTCTGTGAGGCGAATTCAGCTGTACTTAAATGTACGTACACTGAGCTCCCAAAGAGAAAGTTAGAAACAGCAGAATATCTGAGCGAGATTTCTCTACAGTCTAGTCTAATCTGGATATGTGACTTCTTAACACTGCTGTACATTATGTCAAGTTTTGTTTAAATGATATACCAGTACCACATAAAGATTCAAATCACCTCATCTACTCACTATACAGTTTAAGAGGTTGCGCTTATGTTTTTCAGACCTGGCTGAGACCTGGCATACAATATTTATATACATACATATTTATCTTTTACTTTTTACTATTTAACTTTTACTATGTATTATTAAGTTTTGAATGTTACTATCCTTAAACCCAACCAAACAGAGTGAATGCATAATCCTAACAAAACAGTAACCAATGTGAAAGGTTTCATTTCAGAAAATGAACAAACATCTCTCAGTAAAAAGCGTTGCATTTTTCTCACCCTGCCACCATCTCCTTCAACCAAGTTTAGTATTTCTGTGGGTCCATATATGTCATCCCTTGAAGGAGGAAATGACTATGTTAATGTTGCTTCTGTGCTTCACCAGTACATGATGAGTTCTTAAAATTTAAATATATTTAATGTATTTCTGAAGGTTTTCAGGTTTCATACATGTGTAACATTTTAGTGCCACTATTCTTTCCACTAATTTCAGTTCTTCAGTCCAGCTTTCCACCATCTGAGTGACCCATCCTGTTGCATGTGTAATAAATAGTGTTGGTTGTTTCTGACTCAAGTTTGACGAACTATCCCTTTACAGAATACAGCATAGACTCTAAAATAATGGGAGAATATCCACAGCTAGTTGGTGTTTCTTTGCTTTTCAGTCTTCCATGGCTTCGTACTTGTTGAATCATTATTGTTGTACACTATTACACATGCAGTCACATGATGGCAATTCCTGGCTTACGCTCCCGTGACCTACTCGCTCCCTGGCATTTACAACTTGACAGACTGAAAAGGGGGAAGAGACATTGTAATCTCTTAAATACACCCACTTATGTTCTCTCCTCCCTCTTCATTGAGTTCTTCTTTGCTGTGCTCTGTGGACAGAGCAGACTTTCGTTTCTTAGGTAATGTAGCGTAGAACTTGGACTCATTTCTCAGCTATACAATAGAGAAGGGGATTAATCGAGCATTACAGAAAGGATTTGCCGTTTGGCTATCTATTCATCACCTGGCTGACAAAGAGAGACCATACTCTCCTTCTGTGACTGTTTTCATCTAAATTCCTCATAATTCCCTCTCTCCTGAACTATGACCCTGTTATCAGAGGATCAGTCTGCCAGGCCCCAACCCTGCCTGCTCCCAGAGCCTGGCAAACACATCAGGACGTCTTTGCACCAGCACACGACAGACTACACTGACTCTAAGGAGGACTACATGGACAGCAGTGAGACTGCTGTATTTGGTTCTGTGGAACCTCCCAGGCGCTCTCGAGGTCGCCTTATCCTCCACAGCCTGGTAATGTTCGGTAGGGAATTCTGCTATGCCGTGGAGGCAGCATTCGTCACGCCTGTGCTTCTGAGCGTTGGTCTCCCCCGCAGCCTGTACAGCCTGGTGTGGCTGATCAGCCCCATCCTGGGCTTCCTGCTTCAGCCCATTATCGGCTCGGCCAGCGACTACTGCCGCTCACCGTGGGGCAGACGGAGGCCTTACATCCTGGTCCTTGGCATCCTCATGCTGCTGGGAATCAGCATGTTCCTCAATGGAGATGCTGTCATTTCAGGTGAGGTTTTGGGGGAGGAGGACAGGTATAGTGACATGTGTAATCTTGCTACATCAGAAAATAACAAACCAGCAAAAATTGTGAAGATTAAACTTGTTCTTTAATTAGGAAAATCAACTCTGAACTGCCTTATGGATTTATGAAATTTGGATTATTTTACCAGTAAACAATGATGATAACATTTTCTTTTCTTTTTTTTTCTTTTTGCCTTTTTTGTCTTTTTTTTCTATCTGAGGGACTTTCACAGACTCAATTTCTGTCTGCTGGCAGATTTTTGAGGAGAATTTTCAAGGAAAAACTTGAACTTGTTCAATGTGATAGCAGAATGTCCCAGAAGACTCATATTTTAAACTGAAGTCAAACGTGCCACAACTTAGGGTGGTCCTGATCGGATGCCCACTGGGACAAATGGATGACGAGACGTGACAAAGAAAATCTCTTTCAGTGTGAAATGGGAAGCATCAGATAACAGTTAAGCATGAGATTCCTGTGAGAATCCAACAGGCTTCAGGCAGCATCATGAGAGCATCTCCTATTAAAACTGGTGGCTGGATAAGTTGAGCAAAGAGCATTTTCTTCAAAGACCAGCCACATTAACCTCTCTACCGGAAATTTCACTAATGTGCAGAGTGACAGCTCAGTAAGGGGTTAGATATAAAATTGAATGATCATCCTAATGACTGAAGGTAATCACTGTGGAGGACAAACAATAAAAACTATCTTTGATGGCCTGAAACACTTTTTGGTAAATTTTCACAACATTTGAAGGGAATGAATGTAGATTGCAAGGCCTGCTTTGCAATGAAATCATACGCAGATACAAGATAATAGGGGCACAATTATTTTTAACGCTTGTGTGTTAACATTGTGATTATGGATTGAGTTTCATTGTAAAAAGGCTCCTGCCTTTTCTCTCAGGCCTCACATGAACTATAAATCTTTCTTTGTTCTGACATTTACTGAATAAGCTGATTACAGTTTCTGTGGTTCTCCGTGTTGTAGTAATTGCCAAAGCAATTGTCTGACACAATATTTATATTGCTGTAACTGTTAGTCTACTCTTTAAGATTGAAAAGCCTCAATTTGAGTGGCACTACAGTATTTCTTTTCTTTTTTTTTGTTTAATAGTCAGAGAAAGGCCAGTTCAGACTTCTTTACAAAACTGCAGCACTTTCTTTTGTCTCAGTACAGGAGAATAGTTTTGATAAACTTGTCATGTTCCTTCCAGCTCTTATTTTAAACATAAAATCCCCTCTTGAGATTATAATAACACCTTTTTTCTTCCATGATTTGCATTGATCTCTTATTCATTCTGAGAAGAACACAGATCAGGATTCAGCTTAATGTTCAAACGGGTATTACACTGTAATTGTTGCCTGGAGTCTTGCATCACTGTTGCTTCTGACAAGCTCCCATTGTGTGCTTTGACTCTGAGGTTCTTCCATCTGATTTGTATTAGAGCAGAATCAATGCGCAAGTTCTTATTTTGATTTCTTTTGGGCATTTTTCTTTGTGTAATATTGAGAGAGAGTGGTGCAAGGTGGGGGATGATAGGCAGCACAGAGCAAAGGTAATCAAAATCAAATAAATCTGACTCTTTAGGTTCCTTGACATAAATCTAGGGGACTCTGAAGTCAACTAATTTACTTCAAACAGAATATATCAATGGGCAAAATGTTAGACAACCCGTATCATTGCCCTAATTCAGCTGATGCCCTAAAAACAATAAAACAATAAGCCCCTTTTGCTTAAACCCATCTTAGTCTTTAAGGCCAGACACTTTAAATTCATCCTTCTACTTTAACACTGAGCACTTTTTAATTATTCATGTAACCCAGATCCAGTCCAAATACCTGGCCCCTCTTTTAATCTTGCTTCCAATGTGCTTTTATGCAAACATACTTTAATGTGTATGTGGGACAAAATGAGTTTGAATCACAAGTGTTGAAAATAATGTATCATAAGCCTGGCATCCAAAATGCTATATGGAACAGTTAGAAGTGTGACATGTTGTCATTTAGCTTTTCTAGAAAGCACAAATATGTATGATCTCAAAATTTACTATGTTTTCAGTGTTTCACAGTAGATTTTTATGCAGCATGTAAGTCATGTGGACATGGAATGTGGAAAGTTTAATGAGTGATGGTGAAATAAGCTGTCAGACTAGTGTAAAGGTACTCTGAGATTATGTCAGGTAAAAGTGGGATAGGGCTGTTTTAGGCCCTGCTGGAGAGGGATTTATGAAAATGTTATCTGCAGAGGTCTGCTTATGCAAGCTACTGTGTACCCAGTAATTTATTCTGTCATGCAGACTGGTGTGAAGACTTAAATCACTCTTTTTATAGATGGTAATCAAATGGAAAATGTCCTCTATGCCGAAATGAAAATAGAAGCATGTACTGTATGTCTCAGCAGGATGCTAAAGTCATCTGTATCCACATGCACAGCTAAGTAAATTCGGAACTTATCCCATGCACTGGAGCCCTGAAGTTTCCAAAGATGTTCCGGTGCCGTGGCATGTGAGAACCCCGAATGTCTCCAGCATTTGTTCCATACTTCTTATAAAGTGTTTCAGGTCGCATCTCAGGGAAAATATACCAAAGAATGGAATAGTTTATCTTCCAGAGCATTTACTGTGAGTTGGCGTGCGTACCGTAGAAAGTTTGTGCTTCATACTTTTTTTCAGTTGACCTGTTTCCACTCACTTGACAGCATTGTAGATCCTTTCAGAAACCCTATCGAGCCAGAAATAGCACCGGCAGAAAATCTCTGTCTTTGGGGAAAAGACTGAAATGTCCACACATTCTCAAAAAGATATCTGTTGTTCATGTGTTTAAACGATTTCACTTCAGGATGCCTGTAAGTCTCCAGTCAGGCCTTTATCTTTTCTTTTTTCTTAACTTTTCTTTTCTTTTCTTTTTCGTTTCATTTTCATTCTCTTATTGGTTTGAAACAAAAGCATGGTTTGGTGTAAAATACAGTACTTAAAAACCCTGTATATTCCTCACTGCTCTAGCTGTGAAAAAGGTTGAGATTGTATAAATCTGTGGCTGATAAATGTTGTGATATTTTCAATCTGTGGTTTCTCAAACCATAAAAAGGCCGATTTAGCAACAGACGGTAAAATGTAGGTATATTGTTTTTGTCTATAAACTTGGAAATGTTTTGTCAAGAACTTTGAATGCGCTTATTAGGTATTTTTCAAAATAGGTTTTTGATTTTTTTAACACTGTTTGATAGCGGGCATCTGCACTTGAATAACAAAGACAAACAGCCTTTGCACAGAAAAGGGGACAATAAATATTACCTGGTTAATCTGATTAGTGTTTTTATCATTGTCACATGCTGTGTGCTGACATCTTGAGTGATGAGATGTTTTGCTGTGTCTTGCAGAACTTGTCAGTGACAGGTCATTGAAGAGCACGTGGGCCATCGTCGTGGTGATGTTTGGGGTCGTGCTGTTTGACTTCGCTGCAGATTTCATTGACGGACCCATTAAGGCCTACCTGTTTGATGTGTGCTCGCATCGAGACAAGGAGAGAGGCCTGCACTATCATGCTCTGTTCACAGGTATGTAACATTAACGCACCGTTGTATGTTACTCGATACAGTAGTGCTTACTACCTTAGTTAGTATACGGTTTCAAATGTGCATGTTTGATGGATTTTTTTGATCACCATTAGATATTTATTTGGTCAGAGAGTCTATAGTTATGGCTGTTTCGAACTTACATGGTACTGATGATGATTTGACAGTGTGGGAAGTATACTTATTTGCTCACTAGAATGGATGAGAGGATAAACACCACTGTATCTGCACACTGAATGTTTCAACTCTTTGCTTATTCACTCTGACTTTCAATAGTTTTGATTCCCCCTCACTTCATTTGGTGAAAGTGTCAGGCGGCTGTATTCTGAAAAATGACTCCAATACACTCACTGCAAACTGCCTGCTTTGCATCAGGCAGTAGGCGGTATGAATAAGCAACAACATGCTGAACTTACTGGAACATTTAGCTGCTAAAGAGACAGATATTTGCCTCAGGAAATGCCTTTGGATTAACATGTGGATATAAACGTGTCAAACAAAATGTAAGTCTTTTTCTGTTACCGATCAAAGTCTAAATAAGTATCCGATAAGTTAACACAGTTGGTTAATAGTCTTATTGGCTTCATTGTGTAATGAAAAAAGGAGGACATTTATTGTTTTTTACAGCTAAATTTCCCAAAAAACATTTGATGAATGTTCGTAGAACTCTGGTTATCTTAATAACACGTCCGTAAATAAAACCATCCCTCTATTGGTTTTATATGCTTTGAACTGAAAGCAGTTCTCCCTTGTGTCATGCATTCTAATGCAGTGGGACTGTCTCAGTGTTTTCTGCTCATTTCGCTGGGTGGATTTTGTGATTTTCTGGTCACAATGTAAATTCAACACCTGACATTGCAGTCAGTGTTTGTCTGGGAGTTTGTTTGGTTGACCTTTAACTAGTGTGCTCCTCAGTTACATTAATACACTTAAGTGTTTTGGTTTCCCTTTGTGGTTCTGGACCTCACGCAGAGGCCTTGGACACGGTGGGCTGGGTGAATAGTTTTTCTATTTGTACTGTCAGATACAGAGAAAATTGCACATCATCTGGGAGAGATATTGCAATGTGCTTGGAATAAAAAAACAAGTTCTCAGAAACATCAATATAATATAGTATCATCGAGATAAACACAGCAGTTGGCAAACAACAGTTGTTGTTTACACAAGCTGGATATTTTCACACTTTGTTCCTCAAAAGCTCTCACTGTGATGTGGTTAGATCAAACATTCAAAGTCTTTCATGAGCGAATTGCAATGATAACCTTTTTGAGATCCATCGGTGTCATGGACACCAGTACTTCAGTTTAATATACAGCGAGGTTAAGGTCAAAGTTCCATCCACAATTTAATTCTTAACCTTTCCTTCCCGTTTTCTGGTCACCCGGCACATTTCCAGGCAACCCTGGTTGGCCCACACATCCGTGGGTCAATTAAAAAGAAAGATAAGTAATAAATACATTTTTACCAGCCTTCCCTGTGAGGCTGTCAGAACACACTTTTGTATGTATTGTACACAATCGAGCTTGAATGACCAAATGCATCCCCGATAATATTCAAGCTGTGGGCACATCTGTGAATAGGGGAGTTCAGAGCTTGAAGGCTAATGATACATGATACATGATACACTGAAGTATGTACTTTGAGTCAAAGACGCTCAGTCTGTCATTGTTTGGTAACAACATTTCTTTAGTGCTGTATTGGAAAAGATTTCTGGTTTCATTCAAGTACACATAAGTTCTCAAGTTCTCTTAATGCATTTAAAAAAATACATAATAATTTGCACACAGACACATATATAATCAATATGATGCATAATATTACACTTTGTATGATGTGCCAATGAATAGGATCCGACTGAACATCTAATATGTCATGATTTATCACCACCTTTTTTGGATATTTCTGACTGTGCGCAGCATCTAGGAAACATCATAACCTCAAAAATGTACCCCAAATGACACCTTAAAGAAATATCTAAAAATAAACAGGATCAAGCAAATAGTCTTTCACGCACTGCTTGGGAATAAGATGATTTCTTTGTGCAAACGTCAGCGGCGCGTTCTGCTGCCAGCAGGCACCAAGTGGTGTGAGCATGCTAGTCAGGCAATAATCCAGCCCTGAGCTCGTCATGTGCTGCAGTCATGGGTCTGAGCTGAGAGAAACAGAGGCCAGGCACATGACTCTCGAGACGCCCCTGCTTCTTCTGGTATGTGAGGTTTGAAAAGAAAAGGGCAGTAATTCCCTGTTTCTCTGTGATTTATTTCTTTATTTTTTGTGAGCCTTTCTAATTGACACTCATCGTTATCAGTGAGACAGTAGGAAACCTTCTTCTTAATTAGATTTCTACAAACCACATAAATCACTGCAGATAAGGGACAACAACAAGTGGAGCCAGCAGAGCCCACTCACATAATGTTTGGACGAATTGCAAAGATATTTGGCAAGAAACTCAGGATGAATGGCAATCTTTTAACCTTTCGTGTGTTACTGTGTGCTGCATCGTTATCATGTAATTAGAAGTAATTTGGTATATTCTAAAACCACGTATGGCACATCTTATTATACGAGTCAGTTGGAGAAAAAAAAATCTTAGTTATCTTTTCTCCCTTCTTTTTCACCAAAATGCAACAAAAAACTACAAACTTAATATAAAAATACAACATTTTAAAGAACGTTTATGGTAAACTGTTATTCTGTTTGTGATTTTAAAAAAAAATCTTGTGTCTTGTTCTTTTCCACCTCATAGCCACTATACTGAATAGATTAGGTAACATACTTAGTGGTAAAACAATGTAGTATGAAGGTAAGCAATGAAACAAGAATTGCTGTTTTAAATGTGCTTAAAATCTGTTGCCATGGAGAACATTCAGTCTAATAATGTATAATGTCATGGCATTGTGTATGCTCGTCAGAAACATTTAATGTGCCAATTTTGCTCGTTTTAATGTTCTTATGTGTCATTTTACATTCTCTAATCACAAATAAAATGGTTTGGGCAAAAGTTCAAGCCAGGGTGTCATTCCAGGTACATAATGGAAACTGTCAAGATGTTATACGTTCATTCTGTTTAGAATGGGAAACATCAAGAATGAGCTCTTTTTCAGAAGTTTGTTTTCTGAGACCTGATTATATTACCCTGAGACCTTGCATTGCATCAGTGTGGATCAGCCTGTATGAATCAATCTATTAAAATGCGAGTATGTTTCCCATTGGCACTTCACATAGTATTTCAAAGACAAACATTTCTTCCAAACATTAGTCACATATAAGTGCTTAACTGTTTGTGTTGCATTTATAGGCTAATCTCAAGCGTCCTTGTGAGTGTCTTTACTGGCATACAACGAATATCGCCAAAACGTGTTGTGTTGCTGCAGTCTTTGGCTTCCGTTGAATGGATATTCATGGAGCAGTTTTTCTCAAATCCTAATTAATCCTTGCTGACATCAAATGGTAGGGCTAATTTCACCCTTCTCTTTGAAGAGTAAAGTTTAAAAATGAAGGTAAAAAATGTGTTGAAGATGTAATGCTCTGCAGAGAGGACTCAAAGAGTGCACAGTTGTCTAGGTTCAGTCACGGTGATGAAAAGAAAATCATAAAGACTGTCGTGTTTTTGAAGTGTTTGGTACACAATATTTAAAAAAAAAAGAAAAAAGTAAAGTTTATAGTTGTGCTGTTTGTATTAGTTTGGACTATTTTCCATCACTTAACTAACAATTAAAGTACATTTAACAATCAAAATGGAACTTTGTCGTTGAAAATGACTGACGATGTCTTTTCCTGTTGTTTCATAAGTGCTTTTTATTTTCATCTATATATTTTACAAAAAGAGCTGAAGAGTAGAATCATGTGATGACGTTTGTATAATTGGTATTCAAAATGGCTTCCAGACTGTTTGTGAAATCTTGAAACATATGTCTTTGTTTGGGAGCCCGCTTCCTTTTGAACAGTACTGCATTATGGTTTAGATATATTGTTAGATTAACAACAAGACTGTTAATGAACAAGACTGTTACTTAGAGGCATAGTGTGTCAAAGCTGAGCTCTCTTTTCTCCCATGAAATGAGCTATGGATAGCGTGCACTAATGGACACACCGCTTTGTATGATGCAGGCTTACAGAGCTAATAATGGGGCTGTAAAGCCACACTTGCAATTGTATAATATATATAGACCACCTGCAACCAAGAACACTCAGTATTGTACTAAAGCATTTTCATTGCTGCAATATGAGACTTAACTGTTCCAATATAACTGGTTGTCTATTTATAGAATTTTATTTAGCTGGTTATAAATATATGGACATCCCATTGCCTTTCTACTTTTTGGAACAGCATCATGCGCCACACTATACTTTGCTTTGTTGTAGCATGCTGTGGTAAAAAAGCAAAGTTACCACTGAGGGCGAAAAGATCAAAACTTACTGTATATGGATAATGAAGTAAAACAAACAGATCTTAAACTAGAGTGGAGAACAATCTTCCTGTCATGGAATTGCAAGTGAACAGAGGTTTCCTAAAGTGGTTATTACTAAACCTGCCAGTTACTAGAATGTAGAAAAATGGCCTCGTTTCATGTGAGAGACTGTAGCAGATTGTACAGAGGACTGCAGTTGGCGGAGTTGATAAAAGAATCTGTAAGTCTGACTACAGATCAGCACATTGTTGTTATGTAATCATCCATATGTTTAGCAGTCTGATCCAGAATTAGTCAACAAATAACACTGAGAAAAGGCATTCAGACAGGCCATCTCATGGGTGTCCACTGACATCCAGGATTAGTAGAAAATAGACACTGCCACTGGCCAGAGTCGGTGTGTCCGTTAACTGCGAGAATTAGTTAGGAAAAGACATTTGACCAGTCCATAATATGAATGCCCAAGGATGACTAGGATAAGTTGATGAATTATATTTAAAAAAGGAAGCTAAGTGAAGCATATGCTGCACAATTACGTCAAAACTTGTGCCACTGCCATATTAACGGATACAAAATGGTTTCATCAAAGTAAACTATTCCACATCCCTCATTTTGTGGCCCTCATTTAATTCATATTTGTATTTTTCATCTTTTTTTTCATGTTGCATTTTCTGTTTATAATCTCAGATGTTGAGTTATTTTGGATGACCTATTTCTACTCCTCTGAAACAATTTTGGAGAATACACTGTCACCCTGTGGCCATTGATTTTGGTGTTTTGTATGTTTCAGTTAGTGGATTTATAAATTTCTCTGGAGACATTTTAAAGGATCTACCCAACCAAGTCATCAGACATGGCACCAGAAGTTATAGAGAGCGCAGGATCTCACAATCAACAGCTGGCAAATAAATTTGAATGATTAGAAATTAAGTCTAAATGAATCAGATAGATATTAGATATAATCTGATTAACCAAACAGTCCATCTGCCGGATTGCAGTATATAGATATATATGTAGGTAAGAAGGCCTGTGATTCATTGTTATTTTAATCATTCATTCTTTAATAAAATCCCAACAAATTCCTTTTTTTCAAATGTTGTTTGCTCAAAACGTACAGAGCTTTCTATGAACAGTAGATTAAATTTCCCAGCAAACAAGGGATGTCCCCAGGAAGTCCATAAAATGTTCGAGATGTATGCTATTGATTGTGCAATGTTCTCAACAAGCTGTTACCGGAACCTCAGGGGTGTTCATGATAATGTCATTTCTTTGGGCTATCCAGCAACATCCACATTTTGAATACCTTGCCCCTGTAACTAAAATAGAAGCCTACACTGAAAAAAATTGTTGTGGCATTGTATAGTTTTCAATAATTACGTCAATTAGACTGCATTGGAATGATCTTATTTAGCACTTTTATTCAATCTAGATTGCTTAGAATTAGGATATATCTACTGGTTGTAAAAACACTTCATTTTAACATTGTATGGTGTGAAACAAGCCAGATTTAATTGCTTAAAGTATATGCAATTTGAACAAGTACACAACACTTTATACAAATAAATAAACCTGGTTAAAATTCGTTTGAATTGCCTTACTTTTCGATAATTGTCATTTTTTAAATGAAAGATGGACATCACATCAACTTTATTAGTATGTTCAATGTGAAAACTCGTAATCCAAATTATATCCAAAAAGACATTACATTACAAAACAAAGAATAAAAAAGCACAACACCTACAAATTGGGCCTTGATATCTTTTTTGAGTGTACATTAATTTGTGTGTTCAATGTGTTCAAGCCTAATTATTTGTACCTAGGAGTTTCTGCAGCATTCTGAATTTACAGCCACACATTTCTGACATTTAGAGTCTGCTCACACTTGGTGTTAACATCCCTCCTGACTGATCAGATCACTATTATTTTCTTTGTACTGCCTTCAGTTATCTTACACTGCATGGAAACGGATGGTTTGCTGTTCATCTTTTAATTAAGAAGCCTGTTGTGTTTTTTGCCTCAACCTTTTTTAAAGGCTCTTTAAACAAACAATCACTGTAATTTGATTTGAAATAATCCAGCTGGGGTAATTCCCTAATCAAGTCAACTCTACAATGCACAGCAGCAGTGTCTCAGTTGGTAGAGTGGTTATCTTCCAACTGGAATATCAGCTGATCGATCCTCAGTCTGTTCACATGTCAAAGTGTCTTTGAGAAAAAGAAAGACCCTGTACCCCACATTTTCCCCAATCAGTGTGTGATTGTATACAAGAGCTGGGTACTCTATATAGATGCATATAAATGATAAGAAGTACCCGTTGAGGATTCAAAAGGCATGTGAAGTGCTTTGTAGAACTTTAACATCATTTTAAAAATGGTGGAAGCAAGGAAGTGGGCAAGCGGGTTAATTAAAACATGTGCTGCTGTAAACTGAAGTACTATATATATAAAGCAAAAACAGAGTTTGTACCAGTCTAACAAGCTTGAAAGTCAATATCATTCTTCAACACAGTCACTCTGAACCTACTTAGAAAAGCTTTCTTGTCATTTCTGTAGGTAGCGGTCTGTTCAGTCCACTTCTTGTGTAATTTGGCATACCTCAGCCTTTTCTCAACTGTTTTCCTTCCTTAAGAATGGCTTCCAGACAATCAGTCTTCTATGGAGACCATTTTGAATGAGTCTTCAGTGAACTGTAACTGGATCAACTGAATTGACTCATGCGTCTCTCAGGTCCTTTGCTTGATTTTGTCCCCATTTCTCGAGGACGCCTACGAATTTTACATAAAATCCATAGCAAAGAGAAAAAAATATATACATTCTTGTTAACCTGCTGGCATTCCATTTTGGTCACTCAGACTTACCAAACACAAACACACCAGCACTCATTGTGTGATTACACACAGCAAGATGGCACAGAAGAATTGTTTGCAAGTTGTGCATCTTACTTCATTTCTTTACTGTCCAGGGAAGAAAAGTAACATAAGTTTTTACTCTCACTTTGTCACTTTGCTCTGTAGGTTTGCTCTGTAGGTTTGCTCTGTAGGTGACAATTTGTTTGTTTGCAATTGGCATTGATATGACTGCTTCCTCTTTGTCCTCTGTTGGCTGCAGGGCAGACTTGACACAGCAACGGGTCACACACTCTCTAGTTGCCTGAATAACAGCAGGCT
The DNA here is from genome assembly GCF_036924035.1 of Leuresthes tenuis. Taxonomy (NCBI): domain Eukaryota; kingdom Metazoa; phylum Chordata; class Actinopteri; order Atheriniformes; family Atherinopsidae; genus Leuresthes; species Leuresthes tenuis. Next base: position 15,724,692 of record NW_027325373.1, read on the forward strand.
GGCCTGTAGCTGAGGATATGAAGCAACCCCAAACCCTGAGGCTCAAACTTTTCAAATATATTTTCTGAACACTGACACAGAAATTCAACATAGATAGCTGCAAGTTTCCTCTACATGCTGGAATCTACCCCGTTTGAAGATTGTTATTGATCTTATTAATTTATTCAACTTTAGCTTCAAATTATTGTGAGATGTTATTCAAACTCCTTGTGGGGCTCAGAGGTTTTTTTTTCTTGAAAGCTCATTAGATCTTGGCATAATGACACATCACTTCACAATCAATGACATTTGGATATAAATGGTTCCAAAATTAATTATCTTGATAAGGTCAACAGTTTCTAGGAAGTCTGTTTATAGCTTCACATGGCCTCATACACTACATATATACATTATAAATGGCTTTTCAATTCATTCTCAACTACATTTTAGAATAACAAGAAATAGCAACAAAACTATGTGACAATGTGATAAGATTCTCCTGGTGTTATAAATAGACAGAGAACCATTACTAATAGACAGCTCATTCAGTTTTATCAGGTTTTGTGAGTTTCAGTTTATAAATTAACTGTACAGTCTGCTACTATACCATTTTAATTAAAACAAAACTGTCTGTGTATTGTAAAGAAACAAGTCTGAGCAAATATTTTTCATACATTATCTTCAAATCATATAAGATTACCTTAAAAAAAATAGAAATGCTGTGCATTACTTGGAAAAAATACAAAAAATAGTAAATACACACTTGTTAACATACAAAACATGCTGTGTTGCGTAATAATTCCCTATTTCTCACATGTAACTCTTCCCTTCAAAACAGAATTAACAGGATCTACACAGTTTTCTTATTTCTGTGTTTTCTAGGATTGGGCGGAGCTTTCGGTTACCTGGTGGGAGCAATGGACTGGGGCCACTCTGTGTTGGGTCGTTTGCTGGGCTCCGAGTACCAAGTCATCTACTTCTTCTCCGCACTCACCTGGGGTATCTTCCTTACCGTGCACCTCTTCAGTATTCCAGAAAAACCTCTGGGCAAGGACCTGTCTGTTTCTGACTCCTCATCTTCAAGTGCCCTTCGCTTATTAGGCTCTCACAGCAATGGTTACGGAGCACTTGGTAAGGAGCCCATCTCTCCTGCTGTCCCAACATCCGTCGCAGACCTAAGGCCGAGATCCTTCTCAGCCTTGGGGGAAAGACCCAGGTCTTTTTCAGTGCTAGCAGAAAGGCCTAGGTCTTTCTCGGCTCTGGGAGAAGCCAATTCAGTAACGTCCAGTGCCAAGCAGCCAAACAAGGTATGGGATTTGCAGGATGCAGCCAACAGTTTAACTGTGAAGCTGTTTGCCCCTTTATAAGGTTATTATGATTAAGTACCCTTCATTATGCTGAAGACGCTGCTTAATCTATCATAAGGGTGTCAACCTATTTCTTTATTATTCCAATATACATTGAGGTGATCAATGAGTTCTAATTTTTGATAATCTGAATATCAATTACTCAATCAGACCACTCATGCAAAGCTGAAAAATTAAAAAAAAAATTATATTTATAATTCTACATTGTTTTAAGATATTCTTAGCAATTGGTCTGTCCTCACATTTGCTTTGATGTCAGCATGCACTCAACCTGCATGACAAAATCTGATTATCTGTGTTATCCCAGCATGATTCAGAAGTGTTCCAAAGAGTTTCTGGGGATGTCGGGTATGAAAATGTCTCTTGGTGGCCCAGCAGAGTCCCCTCTGTGGGTCAGACAGGAGGTTAGAGTAACAGGCAAGACAGATACTCCTCTGGGGGTTGAACAGGAGCCCAGAGGAAATGACTAAACAGAGACCCCTGTTGACAGGCAGGTAGAACCAGCAAGGCAGTGGCCAGCAGATGAGCAGACAGGACCGGGGAGTGGCACCTGGGGGAAGGTGGATGTCCACAGACGAAGGAGCTGGAACCTCTCTGACAGACAGCCAGACAGGTGACAAGATGTCAGGCAGAGACCCCGAAGAGGCAGAGACAAGAGCTGATGGAGGAGAGCCCACCCTGCCTCCCTTGGAGACAGGAGCAGGAACAGATAGAGGAGCAACACAGGCGGCATGGACCAGAGGTAGCGTGGGCCAGGGCTGGGACACTAGCGAAGACGACTAAAGGACTATTGTCTGGTGCTCTAAAAACTCAACACAAAACTCTAAAAACTGCTCTGAAGACTGGAACACTGAAACTGAAGCTCTGGAGACTGGAGCACTGAAAACTGAGTTCTGGAGACTGAAGCTCAAAATACGGGAGCACTGATGCAGATTCAGGTTACAGACAGGTGAAGGTTCAGGCTCAGGATCTGGCTGAGCCAGCAGCTGTGGCGAAGGCCCAGGAGCCGGCATAGCAGGAGCTGGACTGGGGATTGGAGAATCTGGCGCTGTACCTGGGGCAGGAACTGGAGGAGCGCCTTGCTCTGGCTCTGGCTCGGGCAGAAATGCAGACTCTGGATTTGATGGTGCAGAGGAGGTGAGAAGAAGTTGCATCTCCCAGTGGGCTATGCTGGGGCCAGCTCCAGCTGGGATCTCAAGAGCTTGTCCTGCTCCGTCTTGGCCAACAGACGGGAGAAATACTCTGAGAGAGTTATCATCTCTCCTCCTGTGTCATCCTACAGTTGTGACTCTGAAAAGGACTGAGGAGAAGACTGTGGCTCTGATGAAGGCCATGGTTCTGACAAAGACTCCGGTGAAGATGGTGGCTCTGACTGAGAAGGATGGTAGGGTCTTTTGGAGGCTCCCTCTGGAGAATCTCCCCTTTGGTGGCAGCTGAGGGAAACCGTCACAGTTGAGCCCAGAGGCTGAATGAGGGGCGTCTAACCAGACCTCTCTGGAAGCTGCCACACTAGACCACACTAAGACAGAGGAGTCAGGCAGCGAGGAGACTGAAAAGGCAGGCAGTGAGGAGACTGTAATGGGCTCCACACTGAGAATCTCCACCAAGGCTGCACACTGACCTTGCTGCCTTCTCAAGTTCAGCCACATCCCAAGAGGTCTCATACGAAGCACCTCCAGAAGGTCATATGTGACTCTTGCCCAGAAGGCTTAGCTATGGTGGCAATGAAAGCTTTTACATCCTAAAGAACCACATTGAACTCTTCCACAGTGAGCTGGAACACTGTGTACTGTTCTGTCAAGATCTTTCTCTCAAGGATTGCGGAGGAGCAGGAGGTTGAGGATCCAAATGCTGGACTGAGGAGGCGAGGACAGGCAATGAAGAAAGATAAAGGCTTTTCTTGATAACCAAACTAAATTCATTGCCAAGGCAGGAATAAAAAGGTACAAACTAAACTTAAATGACACAAAGGAAGGGCAATCTGACTGTTTCACAAAACAACAAAGGAATTACCAGAGGGATGAGAATAAAACCTACAGCAACATACAACATAATGATCTGGCACAGAACAAAGGGAAACCTGGAGGATATTTATTGAGGCGTAGATTATAAACGAACAGTAAGGTAACCAGCAATGGAATCCAGGTGTGACACAGGAACCTTTATACAAAGGAGATAAATGGCAGAATATTCTTCCTAGATCTGAACATGTTTTTAAATTTGAAAACTTTCTGATAGATTTCAGATTTACATGAAAATCTGAATTTTTTCTTTTTTTTAAGGTGGTTTTATACTTTGGGACGACACTGTTTATATCAGAGAAGTTTTGATTATCATCTTCTTAAAACTCACCTTTGCAGAATTTGCTTATTGAGTTTTCTCCCTCACCGTCATTGACTGGGCTCTTTTTTGTTCTGTTTCTTTCTCATCCTCCTCTGTCTCTCTCATTACTTGTGATTAAGGTCTTTTTGTATTGTTAGATTTTAATTTTCCACTCTTTTGAACTGGTGTCAGGAGGGTGATCAATGTGATGAGGACATTTTTCCTCTCAGCGTTGGAGTGCTTAGTACTTATGTTAGGTCTCTGTGTGCCTCTGCAGGAGCAGAAGAGGATGACTTTCAAGTCCCTAATGAAAGCTATCGTCAACATGCCAAACCATTACCGCTGCCTGTGTGTCAGTCACCTCCTCGGATGGGCAGCCTTTCTCTGCAACATGCTCTTCTTTACTGATTTCATGGGACAGGTATTGATTTGTATGTTTTCTGTATGTGGGCTTGACTCCTTGCATTTCAAAAAAGAATTAAATGGCGTTCCGACTTTTAAGGCCAAACCCATTTGTGACTAAAGGGATTACCATACTGAGGAGAGATCCTCATCTCTGATCATTTTCAAATTGTTTAGCAGATTCAAGTATAATGTTTTAATAAGTAATTAATTGTATCTGGGTAATTGTTTTAAACAAATATCACAAGTTCTCGAGCTTCTCAAATTTGAGGATTTGCTGCATTTCTGTATTTTATTTGTATATATTTGATCCTTGTTTGTTGTAGTTTTTTCAAATATTATCTGCTATTCAGAACAAATTTGACATTTTAAAAAGTCAATTGAGGCAGTGAAGAGTTGATTTGGGATTTTTTTAATTAGATTTTTTTTTTATAAGGATTGATACCAAAGACATTGATGTTAACAAAAGTTTGCCTGATTAAATCAGCTTATAACAAATAAATAAAGCATCTTACCAGTATATTATCCAATATATTACCCAATTTATGAATACAAATATACTGTAAGTCGGGAAAGGGCTGCATGGTGGTGTCTTGGTTAGTACTGTTGCCTTATAGCAAGAGGGTTCCTTGTTCAGATCTTGACCAGGGCCTTTCTGTGTGGAGTTTGCATGTTCTCACTGCACAACAGTGGATTCTCTCTGGGGACTCCAGCTTCCTAAATACATGCATGTTAGATTCATTTGTGATTCTAAATTGACCCTATGTAAACATATGTGGTTGTCTCATTTGTCTCTGTGTTGGCCCAGTGATGGCCTGATGACCCGTCCAGGGTGTACCTCACCTCTTGCCCAATGGCAGCTGGGATAGGCTTAAGTCTTCCTGTGACCCCGAATTAGACTAATCAGGTCTAGAAAATAGGTGGCTGGATAAGTAAGGAAAAATATATGTTCGTATAACAAGGAAATAACTCACTGTTTCATATGGTTTATCTACATTTTTTCAGAGAGTTAGATTAAATGATTATCAACACTGTTATTTCTGAGTGTTAAACCTGACACAACAGAAATAAAACAGTTAGCTTAGCTTAATATGAAGACTGGAGATGGGAGGAAGCAGCTAACCTGTTGAGCTTCCTGTAATTTCCTTTGGAGAGACTCAGGCAAGGTGTTGCTCTGATTCCACTTTTTATGCTAAGGTGAGCTGATTATAGATACTACACTGATATCAAAACACTATAAGATTAAAATTAAATGATTTTTTTTAACAAAATGTCAAACATTTGATAAAAGGATACTCACAAATACTACCATTTCCATTTTCTTTTCTCCCTTCTCTGTTGTTTAAAATTTGCTGTTTGAGGATGTCACCCGAGACTCTAGGGGATGGCCCTCATTTGGAAAAACAAATTCTTTCCACGTGAAAGAAATAATCACCCAATTATGCAGTAATGAAATTAAGCTGTCAATACAAGTCAAGGTCAGGCAAGACGGGATGACAAACTGAGAACAACAACATAATGCTAAGGTGAAAAACAGCACACTCCAGCGTATAGATGCTTTCCAGCTCATTAATCCCTTATTTGTGTGGGGGCAGAGTGGAGGGGTGTGGTCTGTCTTTGTGTGACGTGTGTAACAATGATGAATACTTGCAGTGTGACAGCGAGCCTGCTCTTCAAGGATGACCTTCCCACCCTGATGCTGTATTCTCTGCCTTGGTTCATTACACACAGATGCAGTGATGCGTTGTTGTATTGTTATCAGGAATAACACTTGGTTAAACTACCGCTTTTTAGAATGAAACACACAAGGTAAATGCCTTTGTTTTACAGGTGAGCCAACATGTTATGGTAATTACAGTGATGAAACTGTGCTACCTGAGTTACTTTCTGTGGAAAGTTTACCCCCTGCTTCTTTTGCAGATTGTCTATAAGGGAAATCCTTATGCAGACCACAACTCTACAGCCTACGTCACATATGAGAGAGGAGTAGAAGTTGGCTGCTGGGGATTGTGCATCAATGCGGTGTCTTCTGCCCTCTACTCATGTAAGTGACTTTGCTAGTTGTTTGTGATAATGATAAAGTGCAACTGTGTAATCTTCAATCTTCTGATATCCCGACACAAGATAGGCCGACAAGGTTGTGCAGTAAAATAGATAAGAGTAGGCAATCAGTGCTTCCCTGTCCTCTGAATTAGGTCTACAGATTGCAGCCACTCATTAGCAGGCTGTGCACCAATAGCATCTTCCCAGAGGCAAGCTGAGCCATGCTATTATGTGTATGTGAGTCCAAAAGTAGATCTGTTTTGGAAGGTTTCTGTATGAAATAACAGTGCAGAAAAGGGCAGAGATAATGTGCTACATGTAAAGTAAAGTTCAGCCAAACTATAAAGGCTAATGAAATTGTGAAATTGTCTCTATTTATAGCTTGATTACAGTGGAAAATCTTTTTTCATTGTTTTTCAATGCTGCTCAGAAATTAAAAATGGCCTGTTCAATCATATGACAGCTCAGGTGTTGCAAATCTATAGCCCACTGTGGACCATAAAAACCAAGGCACGTAATCCACCATTAACCCATAATCAACACACCTCTTGTGGCTTTGTTGATTTTCAAGCCATTGTGCCTATCCCTGACGCATGTGTTTGTGTGTTTTCAGATGTGCAGCGCTTCCTCCTACCATACATTGGCCTGAAGGGATTATACTTTATGGGCTACTTTGTGTTTGGCATGGGCACCAGCCTCATTGGCCTCTTCCCAAATGTCATTGCCACGCTCATCCTCTGCAGCGTGTTCGGCGTTATGTCCAGCACGCTCTACACAATCCCATTCAACCTGATAGCAGAGTACCAGCGTGTAGAAGAGGTACTGGACTGACTGCAAATGAGTTTTTCACAGCTGACATACTTTTAATTAAAAGAAGAAAATATTGTACCCAACCAGAGACAGAGAACGGAGAACATGTTTCTTAGATTGCATGCTTTAGCTCAGGATTTTTCTGCAGTGTGTGAAAAGTGTGCAGGAATCCTTTTAATTTACCACCAACAGTGTTCCAATCAGTTTAATCTATAAATGTCTATAGAAATAGAATAGAAAAATACTTTATTCATCCCCCAGTGGGGGGAATTAAAAAACAACACAGCAGCAAATCTGAACAAGTTTGCTCTGTACATGATCATTTTTAGCAGATTCCCAGGTCTGTAGAATGACTGTAAAGCTCATCACAACACTTTGTTTTGCTCATAGGTGCTATATTATGGATTCAAAAATGGAAAATAGTGTTGTGATCAGCTGTTAATCAGCAGCTGTTTTAGTTGTACACTCATGCAGCAGATCTTAGTAAACCAGATGAAGTTGCTATGCAGAACAAGCCATGTGCTCACATATTTTCAATTATTCATGAATACTGAATAGAAACACTTATTTGAGCTGGAGTTGCTGTTCGATTACTAGTGCGAGCTCGCGCATGAGCTCATTGCTATGCAAAGGACTTTGATGTGTTAAAAAAAATCCCACAACTCTATCCAGCAAAAGTAGAAGTGTATAAATACATAACTATATAGAGTACACAAACAAAGAAATGTGCAGAAGTATTACTGAGCTCATTTTGAATGACTTGTGCACCCTGATATTGATATGTTGTTGTACTTGCGATGCACGAAAATATAAAAAAATTTCATTTTATTTCAGCGCACACAGCTCAATATTTAATAATTTACTTACAAGTTCCAAAATTTAGCCACTTTAGACAGAAAAAAAAGGGAAAACCAAGCGTATAGTACGGGAGCTACGGAAGACTGTGCTGTGTGACATCATTATCTCAAGATAAGCAGTTAATTATCTCCTGATCTAGAGATAATAAAGCTCGTTTTGTAGTGATAATGGGTTACTTATGTCATTATCCTGAGATAACAAAGATCGTTTTGTCCTGATAATGGATAAATCTAGGTTGTTATCTCAAAATAAAAAAAGCCCATTTTCTCTAGATAACAGGTTAATGTATTTAGTTGGTTGAAAAATTTGTTTTCCTGTGATCACAAACAGTGGGATCACCTAAAGGGCACCTAATGGCTAAGGTGTGGTGGAGTTGGTTCCCACGGATGTCATTACCAAACTCAGGGCAGCACACAAAATTACACATTCACAACTTGTTATGAATCTTCCTCAGCTGTTAAGACAACTATAATGAACAATGAAATTAGGTATTAAAAGAGGAAGAATTATTTTTCAAGCTAACCATAATTAACTTGTGATCTCAAGAAACCAAAGCCGGTTTTCACATGAAAACAGGTATGTTGTGAGCTTGAGAAAACAAAAGATTGATTTCTCAAGAAAAGAAAAAGATAACTTATCACTCAGAAACAAGCTTTGTTATCTTGAAATAATGATATAATCAACTCGTGATGTCAAGATAACAACATCAAGATAAATAATTGCAGGTGAAGCTGCTCTTGGCATCTTAACATGAGGAAAGCTATTGTGTTCTAAAAAATAATAATGATTATATAATATTTATACTTATAATAATAATTATTATAAGTTGGTTAAATGGTCATCTCCTTTTTGACAGGAGAAAAACGATTCTGAAAAAATATATATTGAAGCATATTTGTTGGCCCTGCTCATACCAGAACTACCAAAAGGGCAAGTTTTTGTTCTAAAACAACTCAAGTCTAAATAATTTTCATAGTGGTCTGAACTAAGACTATATTGTACATTTTTACACTGCAAATAAAGGAGCTAAATGCTGCAAAGTGGACACAAAAAAGTGACCAAATAAAGAACTGTCCAAGGCAAAGAGATATGCTGCAAAAATCCACATTATAGCATTTGCTTGAACCACAGGGAAATCTTTTAGGTTTTAGTTGTTTTAGATGGTGAAAATTGTTCTTCTCTTGTTCCCGGTCTGTTAGCATGGCTGTTAGAAATCGTGCGTTTTTCTCCAAACTGTGAACCGGAGAAGAAACTAACTACTTGTGAACAATTCCCACAACCCTGCTTCTGAATAAAAAATAAAAAATAGGTTTGACAAAGGCAACAAAACTACTTTTTAATTCAGAAATCATGGTTAAAATCATGGTTTGCAACTAAAACAGATTCTTTCATAAAGTAACATGCGTTAGAAAATACCTCTGCCAGAAATCCTTAAAGAAAAACTTCACAAGCCTATCACATACATGGAGAAGTTTGCCTTTAGGGCTCCTTTTAGACTCTCTTATTTCTAATTAATCACATGCAACAAACCAGTCTGAGAGTTGCAATATAAAGAGAAGACTCCTGGAAAACAGAAATACAGAGCCTCAAAAGACATTATGCTTAGTCGAAGAAATTACTCTCTCGGTCTACTTCATTACAACTAGACACACTTCCTACACTTTGCATAAACACCATCTACAGCTAGCCCTGGCTATGGGGATGCAAAATAATCAGTGAAGCAATTAAAATAATAAAAATTAAATGGTAATTAAAATGTACAAGGTACAACAAGCCAAATGCATGGGCAGCCATGATTTTTATCCAAATTCAGATCAGTTTGTTCCCTTATTAAGTCCTAATATTGCTGCCACAAAACTGGAGGCTGCTCTAGGATTCTGCGATTTTGGCAGCAGCGGTTACTAGGAGAGCTGCAGTGTCATCCCATAGTCAGAAAATAATTTGTTGCCAGAAAGTTACTTTTTTTCCCGCATGCTCAATCAATACATCATTAAGATGGACCAGGTGACAAGGTGTTGAAATCCAAGATTAAAAGTCTGAGGTGAGGCAGAAAAAATGAATTTGTGGCCACCGGTGGTGATCTTTTGATATTTTCCAGTGCTGAGCCTGTTAACCCAACTATTGATTGCTTTTGGTCACAGACATTTCTGGTAATACAACAACTGATGACTTGAGGTATTGCTTTCCCTTTTCCCCCTTTTCCTCTTCGCTAACCACCCACCTTACTGTCCGTTGTGCTTCCAGGAACAACTGAAGTTGCAAGGAAGCAATAAAAGTCCCCGTGGCACCGGGATAGACTGTGCTGCGCTCACCTGCATGGTCCAGCTTGCTCAGATCCTTGTGGGTGCAGGGCTGGGAGCTCTGGTCAACTTGGCTGGAAGTGTAATAGTGGTAGTTCTCTCAGCTTCGACTATGTCCCTGATCGGCTGCATCTTCATTGCTCTCTTTATCAGATAATGATGCTGCGTTAAAGATAATTCTAATGGTGTTGTTTTAATAAAAAATTATTATTTGTTATATCCGTTAACTGTCCTTGATTCTCTATTTTTACTTGTTATATTTCCACAGCAGTGGGGGGTGATGTTGTGCTACAGACCAATAGGTCAATATTAACATTGCTTTGGGGTGGTATGGCTGTTTGTATGCAAACAGCCATACCATGTTAGCTTTCTTTTATAACCCTTCCAGGTACTATTTATGTAAATCTCATGAATCAAATTAAATGTGATATCAACACAGTCTCACACCAGAATGTCAAATGGCCATGCTGGGCCACAGTGCAATATGAAGCAGTCTCTCAACACTTCCTGTCTCATCAAATCTTCAAATGCTTACATCTGCTTCTCAAACCTATAACACACAAAATTGTTACATATGACACTGTACAACTATTGTACGTTTGAGAATAAAGACGGAAGAAATAAAGAGTTAGAAAAGGATGGATATTACCATTACACATGCAAAAAAAAGTGTCTGTTGGGATTGGGCAAGAAAACAACAAACTTCAACAGCAAAATGTAATTATTGTAAAGAGACCAAGAAAAAAAGACCTGCAGCTATGTGACACAATCTGGTGGGTGAGCAGAACAGCAGATAAAATCATACTTTGTAGCTGTGCAGAACATAGATGAGGACACAGACTTACTAAACTGTGAGTAACTGCAAGAAGGACGAAACAGAAGTTCATCTTACTTGCTCTCTTCAATCACATCTCATAAGCATAATCATATTACATTGATGATATGATATTACAATCATGGAAAGAAGATGGTCAAAAAACAGATTGTGGTAAAACGGTGGTACTGGAAGTCAAGATAACGTGAGGCACTCGGGGCCAAAGATGATAACGCCAGTTTTGTTTGAATTGAGAAGCACAAATTCAGAGTCATTCAGACCTTCAAATCTTCAAGATATGCTTTGAATCTTACAGATAAGTCCTTTACTTCTAGTAACGTGTCATGTTTTGCATTTTCTGGTCATGTCTTATGTTTTTGTCACGTCTGTGTTCCAGTCTTGCCATTTACTACCTGTCCTCAGTCTCTTTTCTTCCCAGTCGTCAGCTCCACTCACTTCACCTGAATTTCTTCCCTCAGCTGCCTTCACTCACTAATCACCCTCCTCTGTATATTGTCTCCAGGTTTGTTTATGTTCATTGTTAGATCTTCACCGTCACTCGTGTCTATTCACCGTCATTCATGTTTTCAGGTTTGTCCTTGTTCATATCAGGTTTTCTTTTGTCAGGTTTTGTTAGGTTTTTTGAATTCCATCTTTTGTCGCGCCTTTTGTTACAGTTTCTTTATAATTATTCAAGTTTTACTTTATAATCTGCATCTGGGTCCTCTCAACACCTCCATGCCACACGTTGTTGACATCATGTGCATCGATCATTGATAACCCTGCAAATGCAACACTGAGAATCCAACAGGACAAGTACAGACACAAGTGTCATATCGGGGGCCAAATGGTGATATTTTGTAACTTTCAACAGTGCTATGGTGTGCGCTTCAAAGTGATTATCTCAGTAAAAATTATCATAAAGTTGTGCTGCAACATTTTTTCAAGAAAAAGGATATTGAACATAAGTCTGTAATTTGCTAACAGCTCTGGGTCAAGGTTACATTTTCTTTTCAGTAAAGGTTTAATTTCAGCACCCTTAAAAGACTGTAGTACCCTGTCAAAGATTAACTGATAAAATCTAATGAGACTGTTAAGGGAAAAATCTCACTGAACAGTCTGGTTGAGACTGAGTTGGTCTATATATTAGCTGATGGATTACATTAAAGTATTGTCGTTGTTACCTCAAAGAGCTTGACGGCACAAAAACAGTAAAAATAGTAAATCAGGCTCTATTGATGCTTCAAAAGACTACCAAGTACGATTATCACAAAAAGAGGCAGAGAAGTAGCAGTAGTAGTAGAGTATCACATTGCTAAGATGGGATCTGTGGGTCATGGCAAAGAACAGTTTAACTGCTGGCGCCAGGTTTCGGGGAAAAAGGAGAAATTGGACCATTCAGCCAATCCTGGATGGGGAGCCACACAGCCAAGACAACTTTTCTGCACTGTGCAGTTTGCAGTCCCACACACAGTTTACGTGTAAAGACAGCAGCCTGATGCAATAGAACCTCCGTCCTTAAGACATAAACTATGATGTTTATGATTAAGAAATTATGTACGGAGAAAATAAAGCTGTTATTACAATTACAAAGTGTCTGCTAGGCGGTTAGCTCCACCCCTTTTGTTTATAATATCAAGATGGTAATCCTGTCCTGTCAGAGCCCAGTGCATGAGTCTCTGCTTATAAATGTAGATGGGCGACAGATAAACAAGCATGTTATGGTCAATGTAAACGGCAAATTTGTGAAGGACTACACCCACGGTACACTTCAAAGTGCTAGAGAGCAAACACCAAAGCCTGAGTTTCTTTCTCAGTGGTGGAATAATTAAACTGCTGCTGGTTAAGTTTAGGGCAACAGTTACACGTGGAAAGATCAGCTCTGTATCTAGTCCATTTGGAGGCGTAGTGTACAGGCCCAGGACAGAAAAACAATTTCACATATCCAAATGCATGACGACACTCTGGAGTCCACAATGAATACAATTTTGAACTAACCAGACAAATTAGAAGGTGAACAGTAGAGGTTGTGGTAAAAATCTTTTGTAATTACTAACCATGCCAGAAACATTTGCCACAATGGGCTGCACTTGTCCCTGATCTACCTGTTTACCTAAGAAGTAACGATTGTTTCACTTGGCTAGGTTTAATGTAGGAGACATGACAGCAAGCTGTGTGAACACTTGTTTTAGGCCTCTTTGATATTCTTCCCATGAGGAGGTACGGACAATAAGGTCATCCAAGAATGCATTAAGACAAGAAACAAGATGCTGAAAAGTGGCAGGTAGATTACACATGCCAAAAGTCATGACCGTATACTGCAGGAACTGATCAGGGAACTGATCAGGGATTACCTGCGGGAAAAGTGGAACTGGACATCTAACTTCATTATGTCATAAGGGACATCTAAGTCCTTTATTATTTCACTTTAGAAGCTCTGCCTATAAACCCCTAATTCTGTCACTGAACCCTAACCTGGGAGTCCCTGAGACATCTAGGCACCAAAGACAGCACACACAGGACACTAAGATGCACTCAGGGTCTTCTGGACCATCCACATACAATACATATATCATCTAGGGTTTTGACCTGATTTTGAATGATTGTGTATACAGACAGCTACTGCAAGGCAGGAAGAGATCATTTAGAAAAAAAACACAAATCAGTCCTCTCTGCCCACAAAACCAGTCAGACTGGATGTGGGCCGAGTTAGATGATCGAACCACATGGCGCAGCCAGACATACTTGGCACCATCCACACTGCCTCCGTCTTTCTTATGAGGACTTTGTGGCTTCTTGAACAAAAGAGAATGTCAACTGAGGTGTGGAAATGCTCACCAGCCATAGTTTCACCTGCTGCTTGCGGGGGCAGTTCTTTATAGAATGCTGTTATGAGTCATGAGTGAGGGTTATAAACAAACAACCTATGTGATCATATTCATCAGCTGGTTTGGGATCCAGTTACATTCAGTTATGACTGTGCCCTCTAGTGTTGGCAGAAATAAGAAAAGGAGCAAAGTAGAAATTTCCTTGACACGTTATATACAGGTATGCACACAACTTGCAGAAATTTGGGACAGAGGATAGAGTGTTCGACAAACATTTGGCTATAACATGAGGAGCTGCTGGTAGTTTGTTATTTCAGCTAGCTAGGATTATTCCATATAATCAACTTTCAGCTTTTTTCTTTCTTTCTTTCTTTATTTAAAAAAAAAATTGTAATAATGCTAGCAAAGTTCCTGGAGTTCAACCCAAGCCCTAACCTTTCCTAAAACTAGGCTATTTAAACTAAACCAAACAGAGAAGGAATCTTACGGGTCATAGAGATTGAGAACAGACACACTTTTTGGAGTTGTTCAGAGATTGTTAAACTTCAACAGTTAAACTTCTCAAATGACAAAACAACTGGATTTACTGCATCTAGATTTATCATTAGGGTCAATCAGTATGCATGTTTAAACATTTCTAACGGGGTAATTAAACTCTATTATGCAAGATATTAAGGCAGTGTATTCCACTTGACATGTATCAGGAGGTTTTCTTCTTATTTGTAAAAAGTATAGTCTTCTATAGTAACTTCTGCAGACTGGAAAGTCGGCTAGATAATTTAGTTATTGAAAGAAAAGGATATACACAAGGCAGAAGGAAAAATGTGGGGCCCCGTGTGTGTTCGTCCAAGATTTTCTCCATTTAAGTTTTTTTACTGTATCGCAGTGAAGTTATCTTTCCTTGCCCCTCATTATACAGCATCTCTGTGTCTGCCTCTAGGCTTTGTAAGGAGACTAATCAGTGGCTTGTTCACATTTCAAAGCTTGTTCACCCATGTCAGCTTGTAAAATGGCGGTGTCGACAGTACAGCATCTGAAATCATCATACAGTATGTATGGCAAGACATGGCAGGTTGTAGGGCTTTATCAGCACTAATCTGCAACTGCTTTTTTCAAATAAATGTGATTGAAAAGAGAAATTAAGAATAAAAAAGGAGCATTTTCTGAATACCTAGAAATTTTCTAAAGTCTGTTTTAAGATAATTGCAACACATCAAATGGTAAATTGTAATATTAGCTAATCTCTGGAGGAATACTCACTGTTGTACCTGAATGTCCAAACCTGAGGTCAATTCATGTCATTTTTCTGACCTCAAAGGAGATTTTACCAACAGATCAAATGCTGACACAACAATGCGTCTGTACATTGACAGTGCCAGATACACCCACATGACCGATCGCTCAGATTTACTAATTTAATAGCCAGGTCCCATGGTCATTAGCCATTTATTTCTAATTAGATAAGCGTTTTTTCCATGTGCAAAAAAAAAAAGAAAATAGTCCTGCTTTTAGCTGCTTAATTAGATAATAGGAGGGTTTGTTATTTATAGTACATTTGCAGGACTTCCATTAATCTCAACTCAAATATATAAATGTTTCCGTGTGGCTTTGTCACTGACTGAGAAAATTGAAAATTTACTAATTCAAATTGTGTTAGTAAGTGATGATTAAGCTGACTCTGCCTTGTTTGAAGCAACTGACTTTTACGGTACAAAAGCCACTGCAAAAGTCTTGATCCACAACTCTTTTCAAAGCTGCCAGACTGCAATCTATCATAATAATTCTGAACAATAGTACTCCAGGCTTTCTGAAGGTCTTTAAAAGTTTTTCTTTGCACACTGGCTGCTTTGTCTCACTTCACTCCCTGTACCTGACAATTTGTTTTTTTATCTTTTATTAAGCCACTTAACACTGACCTGAGAACCATTCAAGCAATTTAAAAAGCCAGGTAACTAATGAAAAGCACAGTTGGATTATCTTTAAATGGTATATTTAGGCCCTTTCTTATTGTCAGGTTGTTGGAAAGAAACATTATTTGTTCCCATTGTTCGAGCTGAACCTTCAGAATTTGTCATATAATGCAGTTTAATAGACATAAAATTGTATTTTAGCACCAATGAGGTGATTCCCAAAGAGCTACTTGCCCAAAACTTGGCAAATTTCAGCATGATGTGTAAAAAAAAAATAATCCAGTGGAGGACAAAAGAGCAAGTAATGTTTCTTGTAATCGCAACAGAAATTGTCTTCACGGAAGGGTGGCTCTCAAGAGAGTTTCTCAAGGAGGTGAAACAGGCGGATAAAGAATGAAGTATGACAAATGAATTGGACTGAAAATCAGTGGCAACAGGTCTTGTGTAGTGATGAATCCTTCCCAGAGCCCCAACCTCATTATTATTGAGGCAGTGTTGGATAATCTTGACAGCAAATGAAACAAAAGTCAGCCTACATGCAAAGAGGAGCTTTGAAATGTCCTTCAAGAAGCCTTGAGAACTAAAGTTTGAGTAAGAAGGTTCAGACTGTGTTGAAGAATAAAGGTGATCAACATACCAGATATATTTGTAACTGTTTTCTTGAATCATTACACCTTTTTATTTTCTCCATCCTGGCACATGAAAGAATTTACTATAGGTGCTGCATCGGTTGCTACCGTCTGCAACTTTGTGAATCTTTGTAAAAACGCTCTTAATTTCCCTTTAATATACTTTGATTCCCACCATTAGTGATAGTTCTCAGGGCTTTTGTTTTAAAGCAGTTAGCATTGGTTTAAATCTTGCAATCAAAAGGCCCACATTTGAAATATTTTTCTTCTGTATGTGGTTTAACTGACTGATAGCATGACATTACTCTCATCTTGGCATACAAAGAAAAATGCACTTTTGATAATTTACCCAATTGCCCGATAGACTTGAACATGAGGTTGCTGTGTGCACTTTGATTGTATATACATTGGAAAAAAAGAGAAGGACCAGTAAGTGTTTCACAGCTTGATGGAGCACTTTACTTGCACATTAAACATTTCTGACAGCTTTGAATAAACATAGTACATTCAAAACATGTCCTCGTCTTTCTTATATACAATTGGAATGCACTCAATGCTTCTACAAGTGATACAAAGTGGACTAAAAAATCGCCACAACTGTGAGACCACAGTTGACGTTTCTATGAGAAAGTATGAGTCATGACGACAGACAGGTTCATTCCTGTTTGAGTTTGACTCGCCTTTGGGGAAAAAAATGCAGATCCAGCTCGAACTTCTTAAGCAATCTGGCAACATGCGGGTCTAGAAGTGCGGCGATGAACATAAATGTGAATACAGAAATCATATATGATCAAAACTTGACTGGTAACATCGAACTACGTGCTGTTTTGCGGCAGGTCTCGCCTGTCATTGTAAACCACAGTCCCAGGAGGAAAAAACACCACAGCGGGCGCCGCAGATGCGTTGCCCGGCATCAGCACATTCCCTTGCTCGTCCATCTCTGGCTTTGTAGAGGCTGTGATCGGTCTTATGGTGGTCAGGGCCGGAGAAGTCATGCGCCAGAAGAGATTTTTCAGCGCTTTCCTGAACTCCCTCCGCATCAGGCAATACAGGATCGGATTCAAACAGCTGTTGGAGTGCGCGAGGCACACGGACACGGGAAACACATACACTTGCATGGTGTAATACTCATAACTGAAATGAACCACGTTGAGTTTGACGAGGATGCCCCATGCTGTCAGCGCCTGGTTGGGCAGCCAGCAGAGGAAAAACGATAATACCACAATGGTGACAGACCTTGTGACCTTGGCACGTCGTTTGGCGCTGGAGGTGTTGATGTTTTTGGAGGTGATGAAGCGCAAAAGGAGCAGGTAACAGGCTGAGATTATCCCCAGGGGCACCACAAAACCGAGCAGCACTTTTTGTGAGTGATAGAGTCCCAACCAAAACTGCGCGGTTGCATTGGTTACTGGGAATTTAACGAGGCAAAGGTCCTCACCTGAAACAGTGGCAGTCGTTGAGAAAACTGCGTGTGGCAGAGCAGCAAAGACCGCTGCAAACCAGATGAAAACTGTGATGCACCTCGCAGAGCAGCAGTGAGTCCGCCGCCGCCTGCCTTTGAGTGCAGAGGCTAGGGACCAGTACCTCGCCACACTCATCGCCGTCAGGAAAAACACACTGGCGTACATGTTCATAGCTGTCACATAGGAAACTATTTTGCACATTGCTTTCCCGAAAGGCCAAGTGAAGTCAAGCGCGTTTTCAACCGCCCAGAACGGCAGAGTCAGTACGAACTGAAAGTCAGTCACTGCCAAACTTGTTACGAAAAGGTTGATGGAAGATTTTCTCCACACGTGTTTGGACTTCATTAGGTACAAGACCAATAAGTTCCCCACTAGACCAAGCGCACAAACCAGAGAGTAAATTACAGAAATGGTTATCCTTACAACAGCAGCGCCATCTCCCACAAAATCAGTTTTGCCAAAGTCTGACATGTGGAAGTCACTCTGAGAGCAGTTAGTCGCGTTGAAAATACAGGTGGAGTTGAGGGATACATCATGGACTATCCCAACTGAGCCCTCTTCATTAGTGTTGATAAATTCTCCAGACATTTTACCTTTTATCCTCGAGGATGTTTAGCAAAGTCATACCCTGGTCGAACTGGTCCACGTCTTGGAAAAATAAAATCCTTGACTCTGGGTTCACGCGCCAGACTCCATGTTGGTAAGATATCTAAAAATGTGAACGCACAGTGTTCGTTGTTTGCAAATCTAAATGACCAAACTGGCAAAAATATTACTGGGTAGGTGACAGAGCTGATCATCAGGTTGTCGTGTTGCTCTGAGAATTTCTCAGTGCGTCTCAGCTCTCCAGCTGTAGGAGAAGCGTCCTGACGCAGCGCTCAGGCGCAATCTGGCGCTGTCCTTGGTTCTGATTAGATCCCGCGAGGGCACAAAAATCCCCTCTTAAACTAATTTCATGCGGACGAAAGTGATAAAATCGAAGGCTATCATGGTGGCACATTTATTTCACAATTTCACACTGGTCGTATTTTTTTATTCTGTTTCTTTTTTAGGGAAAATCAACTGGACTATATGTCCAGACACGCACCTGCTCGCTCGCTCTATTTTCTCTCCCTCTCTTTCTCTCTCTCTGGTTTAAGTTACCTACACTCACACACTTTCACGGTGACCTACGCACACATATATACGGCTGTAAACCTTTGAGTTATATTCTACATGTGTACGATGTGTCAGTCCGAAGCTTTTGTTAGAAATTTACTGTGAACTCAGACCTACTTAGTATGGAGGGTGAAGAGTGCCAAATTACAATAAATAAGTAACTCATTAAATAATTATTTAAATGTGTCATTAATTTAATAAACAGGAAGTGAATACACAAATAATTTATTAAATACAGAATTACTTATATGTGCCTCAAATAAAAACATTGATTTCACAATCTGATCAATTATTTCATGTTTCCTGTTCTCTGGCCCATCATGAACTTATTTAAACTGTCACTGTGACTCTTCAACACACCCTAAGGTCTGCACAACAAGTCCAGAGGCATCCATGCCAGAAGATGGGTTGACACAGAACCTGCCAACACACTCTAATTTGGTAGGTGGTGATTTTTACCTCGAATTAGGAACAGGACCAACAAAATCTCACCCTTGTTAGTGTTAGGAGAAAATAATTACTATTACTCCACCTGGGCACAATAAGCGAGCTTTCTAAATCATGTCCAACTCCACTGCAAATTTGATTAACGAAGCTTTAAGAAAAGCTCCACAGCCTCCAGTTTATCAGAGACAGTAAGTGCCTGTTTCTTCTGCACACCATACACCTGTCCAAGATAAGTTAAGCATGGTAAGCATGTCACTTGCTAATTCACTATATTTTTGTCTATAATATTTGACTTTGATGTGATGTTAATTTTATAGAAAAGTAGTCTGCACTGGTTAGCAAATGATTTGATGAAGCATTTTTCAGCCTTGGAATTCACTATCTTGATGCAATGAAATGCCATTTAAAAAAAAATAAAAATAAATAGTCTACGTGACTCTAAAAATGCTTCTGCTGCTTCTGTGTCCTCAATTAATGCTCCTTTTTCATGTACTATTGTACATTTCTCTTCAGGTGATGTTGCACTTGGAGAGGGAGTGAAGCGGTACTTTTTGACAACCATAATTTCCAAACTGCAATAAGGATTTAGCTTAAACTTTGATAATCTCATGCCATTGTTCTCTAGAATGTATTTTTTAAATTTAGTGCATGACTTAATTCCATGTTCTATTTTTTTTCTGACAGCAGCCTGACCACTTTGTTCCAGCAGCCTCAGGAGAACTAATTTAGAGCAAACCACATTAGGATCATTATAAAAACTGTATGCAACAGAAATAAATCATTGTTTTTTTTTCCTTTGGGAACTTTTAACTTAAAATGTTTCAATCCTAGCTTGAACAAGAGGAACTTTCCCAAGAACAAAAGGATGCCATCTCTGAACTTTGTTTGTCGTGGGATCTTCCAGCAGTAGCTGAAACAAATCAGAGATTACTCCATAACAAGATGCTCATTCATGCTGTAAGTTTTTAGTTAGGAATACAAACAATGCTAGTAGTTGCTGAAATTGATGTATACTGTGAAGGTTTATCAAAACCTGGTTACTGCATAAAAATTGTTTGATATCTTTCATGTTTTACTTAGCCTGTTTTTATGAAACACGTCCAGTGTTGCATACAATACATTAGGAGCACAGAGAAAGTCTATTTACCTCTGATTGTGGGCAATTCTGCCAGTGATTTGCAAGTTCCTGTTGGTACCTCTGCTTCATATCATGAATTCTGCCACATCAGCATTTTCTTCACCCTTCTATGTGGACATAAAAAACTTTACAAATTAACTTTACAAATTAACTTTACAAATTAACTTTGCAAATTAACTTTACAAATTAACTTTGCAAATTAACTTTACAAATTAACTTTACAAATTAACTTTACAAATTAACTTTACAGAATAAATCACAAAAGTCATCAGCTGTAACAAAGAGCAGTGAATGAAAATTACCTCGTGCCCGATTTCCCTCAGTCGACGCCTGATGGTCCCCGTTGAGACACCAAAATTCGCTGCTATTTTGGGAGCCCAAAGTCCAGAGAGCAAATAATCCTCCAGAACAACAGGCGGAATATCAAAAGTCAGCCATCCTGGACCGTGTGTGTTGCTGGTTAATATGTTACCAGAGATGTCTTGAGAGCCTCTTCCAACATGGTAATTACTCTCTGTTCAACATCTTGGTAAAAAAAAAAGCAGAAATAACTCCAAGAACATCTATAATTTCTTACATTTTTCCAGCCACATAATCCGGATGAGTGTTTCCCACTTCTAATTGTCCAACCAAGATATCAAATAAATATCTGTCAAAATATCTCTCTTCAACCTGATAGAAACTTCACGCAATTTCTCCACATTGTAATTATATATGCTTTTTAAAATGAAATCAATCTATTTATTTGAGGCACATATAATTAATTCTATATTTCATCAATTATTTGTGTGTTTATTTCCAGTTTTATTAAATTAATGACACATTTAAAGAAATATTTCATGAGTTATTTATTTATTGGCACTCTTCACCCTCCATACTTTAGAAGTGTTTTTTTATTGATTGAACCAGTGGTTTGAAGCAAACAATTTCAGTTACTGCAAACAGCCTAAGGAGATTGTACTTTAAATGAGGCCTATATCAATTTTATGCTATTCTCTACTTCAATATTTTCGTCAATATATTTCAGAAGGAAACATTGTACTTTTTATTCCGCTGCATTTCTTTGACAACTGAGGTGGAATTCGGTAACAAAGTATAAACAAGTCAGTGGAGTTAAATCTGTCCTTCTGTTATATGTGAGATATATTTAAGCATTTGCAAATAGTACTAGCGTATAAAGAGAAATGTCTTCCAAGCTTTGTGTTTACCACTTTCAGATGTGGCTGTTTTAGTATGTCCTATTCCTTAAATGCAAGGACGAGCATGGGTGGAGTCTCTCCATCCAGGGGAATTTACTTGTCCAGCGGTTAACACATTATTTCCGTTGCACCCTGTACATCAACAGATGTGTGTTCACCGGTTAACATTTTCTTATAACATTGCTGTCTTTATTAATCCAAACGTGCCATATTATGATGAAATTATCCAATGCATTCCCAGAAAAATTTCCTAAAATTCAACTAAACGTACTTCTGTTATTTGCATGGATTTGTTTGGACATTTACTCAAAAGACATGAGTACAAAGGAAAAGCGTCTCCTCACTCACTGAACAGAAAGACAATGAGCATGTGTTCTGTAAACACATTAGTCCACATCTCAGCTGCTTTTAAACAAAAGTCAGATTTAATGCTCCAAAAATGTGAAAGACCATCCAACCTGTTATCAGTGAACGGTCCAAAGGTCTGTGGTGGTATGAGGGCGCATTGAACAGTATGGCTTATAGACACAAAGTATGTCTGTGTGTGTTTGTGTTTGACTGGCCAGCTTGCAGTCTAGATCTATCTCCTACTGAAAATGCATGGAGCATTATGAGTAATAAAATCAGTCAACGACAACCTCGGGCTGTTGAGCAGCTGAAATCTTGTATCCAGCATGAATGGACACAGATTCATCTGAAAAACTGCAACAAGCAGTAACTTTGATCCCAAACCATTAAAACGTATAGTCAAAATGCGGCTGATACAACACAATATTAAACATCGTTCTCTCCAAACTTTTTTGAGTCCATTACTGACATCAAATTGTAAATTTTTTTAATGATATACCCCAAAAGTGCAATGGAGTTGGTCAATGATGATGCTGAAAACCAGTTCCTTTGCACCAAATGAGATTCATGCTGTGATTGGAATTTTAAAAACTTCCAAACTTCTTTGGGAAATCATATACCCAAAGAATGAAATCAGATATGAAAATTTAAAGCTAACTGCATGTTATCTTTTATGTATAACCAAAGAAACCCTTCCTATACAACCCCAAATCCAAAAAGTTGTGATGCTGTGTAAAATGTAAAAAATCTAATTGATAAATAAAAACCCAGTGGGCAATGATTTCCAAATTTCATAAACTGATATCGCTCACTTATTTCACAAAAAAACATTTTCACTTCTTAGAAAAAAAAAAAAATTGGTTCAGTTGTGTTTTACTGCCTTTATTTAAGTAAAATTCCACTTCAGATTGACTGATACCTGGTTGCTTGCTGGATCATCAATTTTTCCAGGTCCGCCTTAATGACACAGATGGAAATTAACTCTCTGGAGCAGATGAGTTGAGAAGGTAATTTGGTTGTATGAATAAGGAAACAATAAAATATGGACCAGTTATCTCTGTAGATTCTGAGCAGTAAAGTGTAACCGGAAATAATTCAAAAGTATGTACCAGTTTATCTCAGGGGTAGATAAGGGCCATAAATAGACATAAGGTTGTGATTAAATCTAAAGATGCCAGGGATATCTAACTATCATCATAAGAGTTCAATTTAGCATGCAATGTTAGTATTAGATACTAGGCCTGCCAAGACAATAATACAGGACATTTTCTATCATGTCTTGATTTTTAAATCAGAGCTTATACATTGTCTGCTCTTCCAAAGTTACATCAAGTTCTTAATCATTCGCATACATTTTCTGAACTGTCAACTATAATATTGCTACAATTTGTGGATGGTGGAGAAATGAGGGCTCAAATGCAGATCAACTAACTGGAGGCAGAAAGGAAACTGAACTTTGAAGTTTATTCAGGAAAATTTAACCAAAAACATGGCAAAGCCGGAAAAACATGAACAAATAGGCAATCAAACAATAGGCAACACTAACCGAATAAACAGACTAGAAAGGAAATGCTACAAGGTAGTTACAGCAAAGAGCTGACAGACTGAGCTGAACAAAGGAGTATATAGACTGAGGGCGGGGGCGAGGGCTAATGATGAAGTGGCTGCAGCTGAGGTTGACTGAGTTGAAGACAGGCGTTGCAGTGGAGCTAAGAAAGGAAATGAGGATATCTAGGAGTAATGACCAGAACAAGAATTTAAAACACATTACGCAATATAAGTTCAAGCAAAATACCAACTAAGAATATAGAACAAATAGCAACCAAGGAGTTCAAAGAAACAACCAACTAAGAACACAGAAGAGTGAACAAAGACATAATTGAGCCATAATTAGTAAGGCCAGAAACACCAAACCCAAAAAGAGTAACTATGGACAAAAAGATAAATCAAGACTAGACAAATACAAACAGAATAATTCCTCATTTAAACCAATGATTATATAACACAAACAAGAATGCAGAATAGGAACAAAACACAGACTAACCAAGACAAGAAAGAAACAAATTCGAAGTCCTAAAATCCACAAACTCTAACAGATGTATCACTCTACCCTGATGCAACAGATGAATGTTGGTCTTAATTTGGCAACTTCGCTAAGTTAATGAAAATATGCATTTGACGGGTTAAAAACACAGCTCCTGTTTGGATTTAAACCGAGCCTTGCAAAGCCGTTACCTACAAAGATTGCGATTTTTAGAATTTCGCTGTCATGACATAAAAACAATCCACAAAAACTTAAACTGGCAGCACGTGTTATTTCACCCCATCCAAACCTAGATCCAGACCAATGAAACTGACATTCCACACTGCTCCAATCTGACATTTAAACCAATCCAACCACAGTGAGTTTTTTTTAAACATTTATCTTTAGCGCTAGCTCAGACCAGCGACTGAATAAAGCAGTTGGACATGGCAACCTTGACTGTACCCATTTATTTAAGGATTCTTGTTATAAATTAATCTGACTGATATTGTAGATTTAAATGGGGCAGTGATCTAAAATATTTGCATGCTTTAATTTCAGAGGAGACACCTTTTCTGTAAAAGCAGAGCACATTATTTGATTTACCAAGCAAATAATGTTTTTTTTCAGTAAATTATACGAGGAGATATAATCATACAAGTGGTTACATAACACTAAAATATATCTCCAAAAAGATATTCTTGTCATCGTAATCTTGGAGTATTAGGGGGAAAAAAGGGAAAAAAAAGCTAAATGATTTATGTTGTGTGTGGAAATCACAATGGAATGAAAATATTTAGGCATATTCAGTCAATACTTTTGTTGCTGTGAAACATCAAGTGTGAGGAACATGAACCGATATGATACAAAAAGACGCATCAGTTGAAACAAGATTATTCTTTTTGGTTTTCATTATTTTATTTAGTTTTATACAATTTTACTGTGAAAATGAACTTTGTAAACCCACCTAAAGACTCTTAAACCGTGGCTTTTTCAGATGATGTCAATTTTAAAGCTTTATGAGCACTAACCCTTTGAAATTGGTCCCAACAATCAGCCGCTGTGGACTTCTCTACATGGCTGGCTTACATTATTAAAATAAATTGATTAAATGTAATATTGCAACACCAGTTCTAAAAATGTTGGGGACATGGTGTAAAATAAAGTGCTGGATAACATTCTGGCTTCTTTTTTTGCATGAAAGAGCTTTCACCTGCATTTGTGGATGGCACATCAAATGTGTTTGTGTTCACAGACAAGGATTGCGGGAAGTATTTCTGAGCCCATGCGATGATTTCCATGTTGGAATCGTATTTGTCATGAATGTTTGTCATGCAATGCTGCCTGAGGGCCTGAAGAGCATGGGCATTCGAGATGGATTTTTCTTTGGCTGTGTCCCTTGCACACAGAGTTGCCTCTGTGATATTATGCAGTGCAGGTGATGGAACATTCAACATGTTTGTAGTTTTAATTTCAGGGCTATAATTTTGATATTGCTCGGCAATTTTTAGACATAGTTTTTTGCTAAATGCTGAACCTCAGTCCATCTCTACTACTGAAAGACTCTTGTCTCTCTAAGGTGCTTGTTTCATGTGACTGACCTGTTATCAATTCATTTAATTAGCTGTAACGTGCGCCTCCAGCTGTTGCTTTTTATTTTTCCAGCCTTTAGTTGCCCCGTCCTAACTTTTCAGATGGTTTGCTGCTATCAAATGTTTAGGATGAGCTAACACTTTTCATGAAACAGCCAAATATCACACTTTCAACATTGATGTTCTCTTGTGAATTAATTAGTGGCTCAAGATTTCCAACCATTTTAGATTTTAGAGTGTCCCAATTTATTTATTTTTTCTTAATTAGGCTTGTACTCAGAATAGCAAAGAAATGCATTGTTTTCTGTCTCAATGGCTTTAGCAGGTTGGGCTGAGGAGGAGTGAGAAAAGACAGATGAGATCCTCCATAGCTTTAGAATTTCAGGCTGCAGAAAAGCTAATTGAAAAGGTTCTATGATGTGGATACAGAGTCTTAGAAAAATACATTTGAATAACTATCTGGTGCATTCTGTCGTAGATGCTGGATATATTATATTATATATTATATTATGTATTTTACACCAGTTTCTTTGTGGCTTGAAATCTTTACAAATTTGCTAGTCCTCATCTCTGCCTGACCAGTTGTTGACATGCTTGGTGAGCTTATCAGTAGGTGTTGCTTGAACTGATGTCTGAGCTTTAGTGCCCGTGCCATTAGGTAACTCATACAGCTGGAGGAAGTGAGTGAGTCACAGCACCTTTTTATGGTTTCATGAGTTTTTATTATTTTATTCTGACCATGAGATTATTATTAAAGTGGTCTGCAGAGGTGTCCTCAGAAGAATTTCAACAAAATCTAAAACAAAATTTTTACGTGGGTGGATTGGGTAGAGCTGTGATGACATTTACATGTCATCATCTATAATTAAAGTTATAATTCAGTAAAACGTAGATGTCAGTTCTTCAGTACTAAATTTGGGTTTGGGTCAACATATAATGTTTGAAGAGGCAGTCTTCAAATAGCCATCCTGCTCTAGTTTAATTTGATTTGACTGGTTCAGTCATGCAGGTGAAATTAAGTACCACCAATGGTAATATATGACTGAGAAGGAAACCTGATCCCATTTATTATTAATAAAGTCAGCAGGGTAGGCTCATTTTTATGTTCGTATGGGATCAAAGTCATAGAAAAGAAAACCCAGGCACAAGTCATGTTCTTTAACCAACATTTGCCCTTAGCTTCTAAACCAAAAGCTTCTGCAAGCAGCTCTGTGTCAGATTCCCAACAGTTCTGAGGGAAAATCCTGTGAAAGCTATGCAGTAGGAAAAATCTCTGCTATCACAGCTATTGACTCCAATCACAGATACCTGCCATCACACTAATAGTTGCCTGATCTTCCAGATTTTGTAGGTTATCCTCAGATGACAGCTGAATGAATATGAGTAGGAAGAGTGATAGCTGCTGTTTCTCAACGTAATGTGGACCAAACCTCTTATGAGCTCTGTGAAACTTCCCTTTTCCAGAGAGGGATTTAGGTCACATGAAGCTTATTATTTGCATATCCTTTGGCTATCTCTGGAAAAATAACATTTAAACTAAAAGCAATGCCTCAAATAAACAGATATATATATTGAAAGAGTTATAACTCTGAGATATACTGGACATGCAATTGAGTTTTTATAACAAGAGGATGTGAGAATATCACTTATCAAATTCTAATGGAAGGAATATTTTGATCCACTTGAAATCCTGCATTCCTAATGTTTCCTTAATAAAAAGTGCAGTAAAAGTTTAGCCTAATGAGATGTTTAATCAGTCAAGTAACTGCTAAATATAGCTGTTAAAGGGATATATCACCCTAAGTGACTTAACAAATATGAAACCCATTCCCCTGAAAATAGTTTTGGGCAATTTCTGGACTTACAATGAGGGGAAAAATAGCCAATGACCAAGGAAAACTTTAAAGACCTTCAAAATGCTGGAAAATTGCTCAAAATCATTTTAAAAGATTCCAAGAAAGTCTGGCATCTTGGAAGAAAAATATAAAAAAAAAAACGAGGGGTGGCTTAAGACTTTTGTCTAGTAATGTACATTGTGTTGTTCTTTATGTATTCTAATATCTGTCACATTCCCCTGATAAGGATCTCCAATAAAAGTGTAAAGAAAGATGAGTTGAGACAGGAGTGTTTTGGACTTAAATGTGATCCAGAACAACTATAAAGCAGTGTATGATGGAAATGAAGTAAAGATGTAGAGTGCAAGAATTTTAAAATTGTACTTGTATTCCAGCATGAATTAAGAGTAAATCTCTTTTCTTTTCTTGTCTTTTCTTGTCTTTTTTTTTTTTTTTTTTGAGTACTTGGAAAGGCTTTTATGTTCTACTGACCTCCAGTGGCATGTGTACAAACTACAAAAACTGAACACAAGTTGACTGGAATGGGGATTAGACGTTTATTTATTTATTTTCCTGAAGAACTTTCTACGTCCTTTTCCAGTGTTGGTCTGCGGTATGTGGCGCTCCATTCGGTGTAATATCTCCCAACTGTTTGGTAGTCACCACACAGCTGTCGGAGGCACCGGTTCGCACACATGCCGGAGGAGAACAGATGGAACTGTTTGCAGTCAGGGTGAAATCTGCGTGAGTTTCACCCATGCTCTAAGGCTGACCAGAGGGAGACCGAAGCATACTATGTAAGATGGTTGAAAATTGCAAAACTGCTCTGCGGAGGATACTCTGCTTTTCCACTGCAGATCCACAGCAGTTTGGCTGGTATCTGTCTTTCTTATCAGTCTAATTTCCCACAGACACGCCCCTCACATCGAAACTGCTACATACCACAGTTGTCACGTTTTGGAGAGCAGCCGGGCACGCAGACCAACTGAAAACAGGCCAATGTTCCAAACTATGTCAGTGTAAACCGAGAATAGATAATTACCTGAACTTAAACAAAATATAAGCAGGAGACTAAATAATTCTGTACTAATATATTCTAAGAGGGTTGAACATATTTCAAGTATTTTGTGTATTTCTAGACTCCTGTTTAAATGCAAATTAGCCATTATCTAATTAAGTAGACTTGCATAATTTCCAGCAGACAAGGTGTAGTCAAATGAAGGCTAAAATGTATATTTTGGACCTTCTTAGTAGTAAGTAGTAGACGTGTTATGCAAGCTACGATATCAAAATAGAGAAAATAATGGCATACATTAATACAGCAGTTGAGAAGAGTCATATGGAAAACAAAGACAAACAATATGGTGCAATTTTAAAATCAACATAGGAAGCAAAGTTAGTATAAAGGATTCAGACACTAGATAAGCCTTTACGGCTGGAAGGATTAAGTCCCATATGTCAGACAATAATGTGTTATGAGCACAGTGTCACAGAGGCATTTGTTGGCATACAGTGCAGACTCGAGCGGATGTTACTGTTGCATAGCAACATAACAACACAATAAAACTATAAAGTCTAATCACCTTGCTCTTCATATGTCTTACTTGTTTGTTTTCATCATGAACACAGTCTGTATGTACAGTAATATTTTCAGCCTGCTCGGATCAAAGAACTCAGAAAGACTTGGACCATTGAGGGAAATCTGAGACATTGATCTCTGGGATTGCAAGTCAGCTCAGTTGTGAAATCGTAATTGGTTGCAATCTGAGGGCACCTTTCCCTTTTCCAAGAAAAGCTTTTATTGTTTCCATTCAACCAAGTCTGTGGTTTCAATGAAATACAGTTTGCACAAGTTGTCCCCTGTTGTGTGTGCAATGACACATTGGCCACTGTAAGATTTGATATCGGAAAGCAAATTTCTCTTTATCAATTACCCACAAAGTCTACACAAGGAGGTAGAGGGGTGGTTGTAGAATCAGAGATATGAGTTTTGTTTTGGAGAACACTCACTGATTGGCAAGGGAGAAAAATACCAACAGATTTATGCAACGTCATTATATCGTGAGGAACTGTTGTGGGAACTTTTGAGGTTTGCCCTTAAACACAACCTCTCACAATGTCAACAATGCATCTTGAAAATTAAAACTAAAAGGTAAACTGGACATTACAGTTTGAGGGGTCTGACTGAGTGACAGCACATTTGTTGATTACACTGAATCAAATTCAGCTGTAAATTAGGAGGGCATTCAGAGAAGGCTCTTAATCCACTGATGGCATAAGAAGTGAGGGCATAACCAGGCAGAAGAATTATTTATAGAGTGTAAACACATCAATATTTATCAGGCAAATCACAATTGTGCTTATTGCGACACTTTCTTGCGCTGAAATGGGGTCACAAGTCCATGTGTCATCTTTGGAACTGATAGATGAAAGAGTTGCAGTTGGCAGTTTGACATTTTTTGACAGAAATAAAATTGAAGTCTGTTTGATCCAAGGAATCCAACGAAACCTCATTTATGAAAATCAGTGACATGGTTGAAAAGTTACATAAACAAATGCAACTCCGACTTTTTGTCCTTGATCCAGCTCTCTGACAAGTTTCAAGAAAATCAACTTAGAAGTTTTTGCATTATCCTGTTAACAGACAACAAGACAATTTGTTCTAGCTCCACAAATAGATACAAATAATTAAAAGTCATGGAAATACACAGTACAAATGCAGTAGTCATATTTATTGATGGGTAATATAAACAGCCGGAGCAGAATTAACTGACTCTGAGTTAATACATATGAAGATACACATTAAAACCCCAGTAAATGGTTGGCTGCCGAGAAAGTGTCTCACACAGAGGAGCACTTTCAGTCTGTACACACAAGCTCAGCTGTTCTGAATCTGTAGCTCCGAGGCTGCTCGGTTCCAAATATACAGATCAAAAAAGCCTCCAGCATAAGTCCTCCTTGTTCTGCTCCAACCCTGCAGTTAACTGCAACTTTGAGTTTTATGTAGGGCACCTCTTGCATTGGCAATGTATGTGAGTAACAATGTTCTGTGTAAGTTTGAATGGAGACGTGGCTTTGGAGTGACGTGTAAGTGATGATAACTGCTGATTTTGTGGTGCAGATAATGAAATATTGTGAGATGACACTGAAGCTAAACCAGAAGTAAACAAAAATAGAAACAATACAGAATGACACAGACACCATACAGCTGCTGCTTGTTCTTGTAAAGTTGCATATTTCTATAACTTCAGTCCTCTAAAATGAACATGGAGTGTAGCATCTTCACACACTCCCTCTCCTCTTATTTGGCAGTGTAAAATGTATCTCCCGCACAAACCAATAACAGGTCAACCTGATTGACTGTTATCACTGTCTAGCAGCTGGTGCCACAGCTTTTTCCAACATAGCAACAATTTATTTAGTGCTGTGCAGTCAGCAGCACTCAGCAGCAGGTCACATACATCTGTTATTCCTCA
The DNA here is from genome assembly GCF_036924035.1 of Leuresthes tenuis. Lineage (NCBI taxonomy): Eukaryota > Metazoa > Chordata > Actinopteri > Atheriniformes > Atherinopsidae > Leuresthes > Leuresthes tenuis. Next base: position 15,755,633 of record NW_027325373.1, read on the forward strand.
GATTTTGAAAAAAAAAAGCCTTGCCAGCACACAAGCAGCTGAACTCTCCTGCCCAACTCTTGTTTGACATAAATCCACAAGGGCATCTTCTTTTTCACAAGCCTCTTTGAAGTATCAAACAAAACCTTTCTTGAAAAGGAGAGGAGCAAACTCCTGCCTTCCGAGCACAGCCAGAGACTGTTTTTCCTTTTAGGCCTCAATGCTGCCCAGAGACATCCTGTAGCTCCTTGGCATCACTGTGAGACAAAAGCCAGCAACTTCCCCACATATATGAATAATTCTCAGACTTGTGATGCTCATGTCCTCCCACAAAGTTCTCATACTGAGTTGGTAAGTGTTGTTTCAGTAGAGTCTGCTGTTAAAGATGTGTGTGCTGCACCTGTGTCCATCATACTAAGTTTCTCTGTCCCATTCTTTGGTTCTTCCCTTTGTCTTCCCCTCCGCCAATATGATCTGCACCTGCGGCTGAAAGAGAAACAACCACAGTTCAAATGGAGGCCATGAATGGCAAAGATCCACAAATCGCAGCTGTTCATTAATTACACTTTCATCTTCCAGGAATAGTTTCAACCATTCGACCAGATGGGAAAAAAATTAGAATCTCCGACTTGGCTGCAGAGCAGACAGACCTTTGCTGCATGCAAATATCCAGTAAAGGCAAATCAAGACAGAAAATGCAATATTACACATTCCAAACTAAACTCAAAACATTCCTCACAATTGATAACTCTGAGTGTTTATGTGTGAACTTATAATTGTAAGAGCTCGAATAAGGGTAAATGGGCTCGTTTTCTTTGTTATTGAAATGTGTATGTTTCTACTTTCATCATTTGTCTATCTTCAGTACATTGGGTTTATATGTAAAGAAATGCACTTTATAAACAAATTGCCAATGCCACTTTATGCATACATAAAGGTAGCCAAAAATATGACTGTGTGTGCATTTTGGACTAAATGTGTTTCTGTTCATAAAGGGTAAACTTAGCAGTCTGATGAACTAATCCATTCCAGCTGGTCCAGTTGGTAAATCAGGCCAAAGCAAGTTAGGGGAAGAACGTCATTCTTCATTCATCCTCATCTGTAAGTAGTGTCATTTCTAAAATTTGTGGTGTAACTGCGGGTATGTGTCTAAGCCATCCAGCATAATGTAGAAGTTTGCATTCAGTCCTCTCCTTTGGAAAGTCTTTCTAACATTATAACAGTGTCTATCTTAAGTTAAAAAAAAAGAACCCAACTGTACAAACTGCCTAGATTGCAACATAAAATTGAAAATAATAAGTCAGCAAAGCCTAAACTGAACAGTTTCAGGAGGAACTACATGAGAATAACAAACTGTTCCTTTAAATGCATTTTACAAATTGACAAAACACTTTTCATCTTACTGTGGACAGATGCAGATGAAAACAATGACAACCATGAAGAGTACAAGCCCTGCAACGATGCAGCCAATTAGGATTTGTTGTTTCTTTTGTATCTGCCAGCCCAGGTCCACATATTCACACCTGGAACCGATGTAACCGCTCTGGCACCTGAGACAAAGAAAACAAAGGTGTCCCTAGTTTCCGTTTTCACATTATTGAGAGTTTTCTCTACAGCCATTGACTTGTCTTCTTCTCTTAATATACACCAAACAGCAATAACATTATGATCACTCACTTGATATTTAGGTCCCTTTTTTTCCATCAAAAAGGCTTTGACAGTAAGGGCATGGACAAAGAACATCTGAAGATGTCCTGGAGTGTCTGGTACCAAGAGGTTAGTAATAGAACCTTTCGGCTCTGTGGGTTATTGAGTTGTTTATTTTCCAGATATGTCATTAATCTCCTTCAGACTTGTATCTTTGGAGTTATGAAGCTGAATGAACAACTAAGGCTCTTTGTCATGTTCTTTGAGCACTTATTCAGCCATTTCTGTGGGGGCCTACTGCTGTTGTAGGGGAGTGCCGTTGCCATGTGGTACCCACCATACGTAGGTGGTAAATGTCAAAGTAACATCTTTATGAATGCCAGGATGCAAAGGGAGCACTGTTACCTCACTTTACATGTCAGTGTTTTTTTTAATGCTGTGGCTGATCGGTGTATCTTGTCTGATCATTGGAAATCCATTGTAGTGCAGGAACATGATATACCTCAACAGATCATCTCCCATCTGTTCTGTTTCCAATACACTATTTGCAGTCAGGCTTCTAAATTTTCCAGGTTCATCTTTCTGTACATACTCCTCAAATCAACCTCTTTTTGTAGCCGTCTCTCACCTGCAGGCTGGTGCTTTCTGCTCCTTAACGTAACGACACTCTCCATGGATACAATAATGCGTCAGCTCCTTTGGACATTTTGAGAAGTGGCCAGTCCACTGTCCTGTGTCTGTTGTGTCTCCCATAGAAATCAAATAAAAAGAGCGGAAATTAGTTTTAGCAAAGAACAGCATTTTATTAGATATTATCTTGTGTAATACACTGATCAGTCTCCACATTCAAACACCAAAAACAATTAAATTCTGCTGGGAAATCATTCTCCCTCAGGTTCATGTGAATGTTCCGTTTCATACCAACATCAGCACAAAAACCCTAATCCATCGATTTGTGTCCTGAGACACAATTTATTTTGGATGAACATGGTCTAAAGGCAATTTCTCAATTTCTCAAATGTAACAGACGACAGTCTTTGCTGTTACTGCACCAAAAACAAAAGAAAAAAAACTCCCAGGAATGGCTCAAGGAGCCAGATAAAGATCCCAAGCTGTAATCTTGGGTTCCAAATAGCCATATTCTCATCTTATCAAACGCTAACTGGAAGTCTTTTACATAGAACAAATAGCTGCCTCCCACATCAACCTATAGGACTCAACGTTCATGTGCTCGACACAACAACCTCCAACCTCCAAAACAGGTCAAAGAAAGGAATCCACGGTACAAATCACTGGGCAGACTGTTTTACTTTTGTGGGAGGTTGGTGTAGAACAATAGAACAATGACATTAAACGATGACAGTTTAGTGCTTTTTATATGACCATCATATTTAGTTGTTAGAATCACAACTTATATGATAGCATATGACACCGTCACACGATTTCCGTCTTGTTGATAAGATTCATCTAACTAAGGTCTTAAGGTCTTTGCTAAGTATTTTGTACTCCTCTTTGGTTACTAATCTCAAGTCATTCTACAAACATGAGAGTCACCATCTAAATGACTAAAGTTTTCTCATGACTTTTCTTCTTATCTCTATTTCTGTATCTCTGTCACATTTCGTCAACTTGTCTCTTTAAAGGTACACCCTCACCCTCTGGCATGACCTGGTTTAAAAATAGAGTGTTTGCAATATGAGCCAGAGAGGAAGCCTGATGATCAGTGCCAGAAAAAGCCTGACGTCATCAAGTTCCCAATAATCCCGTGTCTCAATTAGTGCAATTCTTTGCTAAATTAAAGGCAGATAGTTGGGATTCCCACCTTCCCCCTTATGTCCTCGGCTCTTTTTTATGTTGGCTTACCCGCAAAGCACACCATAAACAGCTGCTGAACTTCTGATCACCAGTTTCACGTAGTGCTTCTTACAAAGCTGCCGCTGTCTTTACAGCCTACTCCAATGAAATTATCTTTCAAAATGAGCTTGTAAAACAATACTGCTGTCCAGGTGACACCAATGACGGCTCTGCATTTGTTAACTGAAACATGAGAACCAGCTTGCTGCTATGACCTCAGTGTTGAAAAGTAAGATCTCCAGTTACAAGGTTTAATGAGATAGTTTGAGAGGTGCAAGAACTTGCAGTCTTGTCTACAGTTAGAGGAATTGAATATCTACGTTATGTTATTTGGCAATGAAGCTACAAATAGCAGCTTAGTCTAAAATAAAGACTGTTGGGTAAACTGGGGGAACAGGCTAGCCTGGCTTTGATCCGATACCTAATAATGTCTTTAGTGCCTCTAAAGCTGACCAGCACATCATTTTCATATTTAGTTATCTGAATTAATTTATCTTTTCTTAGCTTTCAAGGAACCGGACTGTTCTGTAAAGCATTCTGGAGTAGTAGTCCTCCAGGCTTTCTGAAGGTTTTTCAAAGAATTTCTTCGAGCGTTCTCTTTTTTTTCACTTGTTTGTTGTCCAGTCCCTGTACCACACCATTTTCAAAGGAATGTGTTTTTCTGTTTGTTGAGCCATTTAACCCTGACCAATGAATCATTCAAGCATAAAAAAGGATCCTGGCATATCTCAGCATGGTATACATTTTGCCCTTAAATGTTTTGAGGAAACTGGGCAAGTGGAGGACAAAAGAAGAAGTGTCAGGCCTAAAACACTATCTCCAGCAGATGACCAGTATCTGAATATGATGTCCTTAAGAAATGGGAAGACTGCAGAGATGCATCTGGATCTTCAGTCGATCCATCAACTGGAGTCTCATCAAAAATGGTGTCCATGGAGGGGTTGCTATCAGTAAGGCATTCTCGAGGAAGAGAAACAGGGAGAAAAGGCTGAGGTATGCCAAATGACACCAGAACTGGACTGAAAATCAGTGACAACAGATCTTATGGAGGGATGAATCCTTTCCAGAGCCCGGGCCGCAACATTACTGACGCTGTGTGGGATCATCTTGACAGAGAATGGAACAAAAGTCAGCCAGTAGCAAGCTTCTCCACATTTAGAGTTAAATTTTTGTGATAACTCCTTAAAAAATGTACTTTCTCATTATCTCATGACGACTTTTCATTTTGCCCTTCATAAACTTGTCCATGCCCACGGTGTGTTAGCATATGTATATCTGCACCTGTTCTCTGGCCTTTATCCATTAAACCTCAAAGCAACCAAGAATTTATGGCGCCAATGAGAGATTCACCCCCTGGCGTCCTGTCCATATCTACCTGTGCAGTTGTTTTGGTTGCCATGGAGATGACACGGGGACACAGTTCGATTGGCAGACTCATCAGTGGAATTCCATTCCGCCAGGCAGTATTTGCATAAGGCCAGTGCTGAAGCAAGGACCACAAACAAAAAGCCAATAAAACACAATAAATATGTGTACACATGCAGAGCACAAATATTTTAGCCAAAGAAATTTGGCCTCATTCTAATTATTGGATCTGCATGAAAGACGACAAGACTTTTACTACTATAAACACAGGTGGCATTATTACCCCATCTGTCTTAGAATATGCAATTATTTACTACCCTATAGACAGGATGATATCACTATGAGTTTCTAAGTGTCATACAAAGTGAACGCTGTTTTGACAACTGTTTGTGATCACAGAGGATATATTGGGCTCTTCATTCAATCATTAACCAACAATGAAACTTGCTATACATATCGTGTTTAGAAGGGAAAACACTGCTGCCGTGCTGCCATGCATGACAGTAGGTCAAAGGGATATACTGTTAACTTAGCTTTGGACACTTTATACATAATTTTATGAGAAAGCTTTTACTGGCAACCTAAGGTAGAACTGAGAATTATTTGTTAGCATCACTTAGACATGTAACTGCCACATCGCCTGAGAATTCCAAACTAAAATATGTTAGTAAGAAGAAAAGGTGACCGCTGATTCAAGCAAATGTGTAAAACAACAGTGAATCTTACCTGTTAATATTCCTGTATATAGTGTGTACACTTTTGCCATCTCCTCAATTGATTATAATGCTTATCCGTTTCATGAAAATTCCCTATCATAGACAAATAGACGTCAAACTGGATCAGTCCCTTTTCAGAGGTCAATAACCTTGCAGAAAGGTGTGGAAGAGCTGTGGAAGTTCCCCAGTTGTGTGTCGTATTGTGGGTCTTCATTGATGGCGGCTATGTTCATAGTCAGTCTGGAAAGCTTGAGGCTATAGTCAAAGCACTCGCATATACACACACGCAGCACAAAGCAGCTCTCTGGACTGGGACTGGGATGGATTGCAGTTTGTGAGACTAGCAAAGGGGGGTGGCACTGAAACCCAACTCTGATCTCAGCTCTCCGCCCACACCTTTAAAGGAGAAGACAACTCTATTCAAGGTATTCAGGTTTTTTTCCTCTTCAAAGAACAAGCGTGCCTTTATACCTGATGCTTATTTTTTTCTTAAGCATGTAATGACAGGTGGAGCATTCATTAAGAATAAAGAGCAACCAGTTTAGCAGCCAAGAACTTCAGAGTCTATTTATACTTTCTGTTGTATTGTCTGGAGTTTTGCAGGCTAACTGGGCTAACATAGCACTGACAAAACACTCTGCTGCGACGTCAACATATCGTCTAGGCATTGAGAGATTCCTTTAGAATTTAAAGAAAGTGGAGAAAAGTTTAAATTCAGTTGGCTATAAATGAAAATGTTGTACTTCTGTCTCCACTACATGTATTTTATGACATAGATCACTTTGCAATGGTAGATTACAGCTCCACCTTATCAAATTGCAACAATTTTATGTTGCTTGTAAATTATGAGACCATTGATGATGCTGTTAAAACGTTATATTTGGAAATGTATCATTCAAATAGGCCTATACTTTACCAAATGTCTTATCTATAATTGACTGTTTATACTAGTTGTAATGACCGCCTTCTGAAGGGTTGTGTTATACTAGAGAAACTTTATGCAACAATGGTCTGAATAGTTTGTGCCTTTGTTAACTTGGCCAGAAGATGGTGCAATTTTACACTTCTCACAATGGAAAGCATTTGTAAATCAATATTTTTGTCTAATAAACAATAGGAATTGTATCCACAAATAATATGTTTACGATCTGATAACTTCACATCACCTCGTTATGTTTTAAACTATATCTCTGTATGGTTGCTCACATTATAGTTGGTTTTATCATTTTGCTCATTCTTCAACCAGCTTCTCCTGTTCCTTTCCTTTGATTACGTCCACAGTAATCATACCAAAAGCAGCAATTATGCAGAGTTTTTGCATGATGTGGCAAAGTTATGACAAAGTACAATCAGGAGAAAATGTGATTTTGTCAAACGATAACTCAATTGCATCTGGTGGTTTGATGAAGAGTATACGCACATTTATCATCGATGTAATAAATTGCCATGCATCACACTAACCAGTGTCTGTCTCTGACTGACTTGCAGTTCTTGCCTTTATGGTTTGGTTAGGTTTAGGTATGAGGTTTAGGGCATTCATTTCTTACAGAGGCTAAGACCCAGGTTGAACGCTTTTTATGGCCATAAATATGTATGATAAATTGGCTAACCAGTCCAAGTCTTAGAAAATAAGAAAATTTGATAGCTGTGAAATCAATTAGACATGTATGAAATACAATTACATTATTAAAATAATTGTGAGAACGTTTTTACAGAGCATCCCTTGGATGTTTTCTGTGGTCTGCACTTGTTGCCTGGCAACTGCTCCTGCTTCCCCCTTAAGAAGTAGCCCATTATATCCCAGAGTAAAATCACATGTGGATAGAAATAATAATTCCCTTATCACCATAGAATAAGTTAACAATCTAACCTCCAGACTTCAATGAGATAAGTCAGTGAATATGGGCTTTTTACTGCTGGTGTTAAGTCCGTTTTTAATTTCATGGGCTTTTCAGTCCCTTGGGCATAAAAGGCTAGCTGAACGTACACTAATTAGGCTAATCTGGTTTTCCAAATTTCTGCCACAGAAAACGTTCCCCAAATTAAGCAAGCTCCACAAATGTCAAGGCAACGTGAACAACCACAAGTTCTGTAGATAAGAGACTCTTGGAAAATATAATAATCATTTTGTCCTCAGCATCGAGATGGAGTTAGATTTTCATTTGTGCTGAAACAAAACAAATGAAGTAGAGGCAATAACAGCCTTATAATGGTGAGTCACTGACACTAATCTTATTAAACCTGTTCTACAAACTCTCAACTATAACTCCACCTAATATGATCCAACAGAAATTAAGCCCAACAATACTACACCCAATACCTACTAGACAGTAGGTCCACTAGATGGCATTTGTACTGAATGTGGCCTTCTTGGTAGGTTTATGACAGACAGGATCTGATCAGTGCACACGGACCTTGAAAGTGGGTAGAGTATAATGGAAAGTATAATAGTATTTAGACATCATATTGAAATGTAGGGTCTTCCCAGAACAGAACAACTCTTAAAGTAGTAAGAGACATGAATGACAGTCATGATGCTCATGTAGAAATACACTTGGCACAGATTTGAATGGTATAAAATCCTCTTAGTTTTGTTTCTGGTTTGTATGTTTCTGGTTTCAATAACTTCATCTATATCATAAAATTTGAGATGCATCTTAAGTTAGAATATAAAATGGGACCTACGGTGACAAATATGCTTTCTATCAAGAAAAGGTTTTGAAAATGAACTTTTTCGCTCTTTTAACACAAAGTTGTATTTGAATATTGCTCTTTATCAATTGTGCTAATTATACTCGGTTAAAGAACTGATATGCTTATATAACCCAGCTTCACTTCGTTCCCTTGTTTCACATGTATTCTAACGGCTTGATGGTTGAGAGATTTACTTCCAGCACTCAGTTCAACTTTAAATTAAATAGATACATTCTTTGCTAATTATAAAACAAAGAGTTATCGAAAAGGAGGAACAACTTATCCCCTCAGTGTTGTGTATGTTAGGAGCAAAGGTTGTTCATAAAGGAGGCATCAAAGTGAGATAACTATTGAGACTCGCCCCTGAAAAACACACTGAAAGGAAAAGGAAGTGATAAGGAAGAGAGCTGAGATAGCTGTCTTATGACTGGCTAGACAGTTTTGGGCTAAAGTGGACCCTTTCTGGGATAATTATTACATAAATCTAAAATAGAATTATCATTTCATATGAATGTATAGAAATAAACTGGATAAACAGACACTGTTTTACATGATTATGGAATTTGACATACGATGAATCACAGGATTCGTGCAGTACATGTGATCTGCTTTAAACACCACAGTGATTCATGTTTTAATTTTAATTTCATTATAGCTTTAGGCGTATGGATAAGCCAAAAAAGCTCAAAGGCTGAGGGAAATATTGCGCTGTGTCTTTGCAGTTTGGAACAGGAAGACTCAGTTTCCTCTCTCTGGCTGTGTTCCTAAGTTAGACTGAACATCAGGAAACTCAGACGCCATTAGATTCCAAAGTGTCGCTTAGTGCTGGGCAAAAAACATCCGCTTTGTACATTTCAGAGATAATAGCAGCACAGCTCTGCCAGTGTCCACTGTACAACAAGAGATCCCACTTTAAGTAACACATTTAAGCAAAAACTGAGATGAAACTGGTTTACACAATGCCCTTTAATCTTTTCTTAACACATTTATATGGCTGTAAAGTAGTCAAACACAACAATAATTTCAAATCACATGTATGAAAAATGTAACTTTGGTGAATTTTTTTATGAAAATATGAAGATGAAATATAAATTTGGAATATGGAAGTCGAGTGCAGCCATGTGTGAAACATTCTGTTTCTAATATATCATAATCCTAAGACCACAACTTAACTGTCCTTATTCTACAATGACGAAGCATTATCTCAAGATAACAAGGATTGTTTTGTCATGATGACGGACTTATTTACGTAGTTATCTCATAAGATAATGGTTTCGTAGTGTCATAGGGTTAATTTTTGAGTTTGGTCTAGTAAAGTTTTCCTGTCACTACGATCAGTGAGATTGGCTGAAAGGCAGCTAACTGGCTCAAGTGCCAGTTAAGCTCTCATTTATGCCCACGGCTATCTCTGTTTGTGCTCAAGAGCATTTGCCGAACATCAGCGAACAGAATTACACTTATTATTATTGCCTTGACTTAATGTTATAGATCCTCTTAAATTGTCCTGACAGCAATAATGAAAATTAAATTAAATTTGGTATCAACGCACAAATCTATTTTTAGACTCACCATAATGGAGTTGTGATCTCGATAAACCAAAGCTGGCTTTCTTATGATAACAGGTTATATGTTGAGTTCCCAAGAAAACAAAAGACAGATTTCATGAGAAAACTGCATAAATTAACTTGCTACCAAGCAAAAAAAGACCTTTGTTATCTGGAGATAACAGAATAATCAACTTGTGATCTTGAGAAAACAACGTCAAAATACATAACTACAAGCAGGCCGCTCTAAGCTTCCATATCTGATGAAGAAAAAAAAAAACAGAATAAAGTTCTTCTTCTCTGAGTGAGATGCCACTGTGTCCATGTCTTCTTACTCTGCAAAAGGTGCAAATCTTTTTAGTTTTCATATAAAGCTCAGCTGTCGTAACAGGTCTCGACTCACAAAAAGGAAAAAAAAAGGAAAAAGAGTGGACTCTGACCTTCATACCACAGCGCAGGAGCGTGGCTCTCTGAAGGGGTTGCTGCCTGTAGGGACTCCAACCAGCAGGGCGTCTTTGCCTGCATTCTGCAGACAATACTGTTGAAGCTCTGCAGCTGCCTGGGACACCTGGCAACGCAGTCAGAAAAAAACGTCTATACGACACAACTTCCGGATACATTTATACACTAAAAAGACTTTATAGAAACTGAAATGTCTTTAATTGATGCTGCTGAGCTCCCAAATTGTGCAAAGCTCACAATACATTCTTGATCTTTTTTTTTAAATTGCATATAGATGCTTACTTTTTGACAACAAAAAGGCCGTTTATAAACAGCTTATCAACATCTACGGTCGACAGTAGACTTGGCTGATCATATTCTATCTAACTATTATAACTTCACATGGTTGAAGAGGTTTTGATGAGAGCTGATTGGAGAACTGAGGAAATGTTTCATTAACTAAGCCTGTTGCAAGAAACTCAAGTATTAAGCTCATCTACTTGATATCATCATGCAAAGATACTCCGTTAAACATACTGAATTGAAAATGTTACCTAAAATAATCAGGCATCTGCAAATTATAGATCTGCATAATTATTAGTGATACACTGACGTGTGTACAGCATTTTATAGTTGAAGATAAGTATTAGGTTTTGCAAATCAAATGTTTACTTAGTTCCCTAATTAATCATTTGATTTGTTTGTAAAAGAAATTCACTAAAAAGTAAGAAATATGGATGGATACATGGCAAGTAATATTACAGCTGGGTCCCATGGCCAAAAGGAGCAACTTTGCAATGATTGTTTAGTTAATTGCCTCCAACGTAAAATCGTTGGGGGTAAAAAAAAAAAACCTGACTTGAAACTATCAAAACATCGAAAAAGGAAAACTAGCCAACGTTCACATTAGAGAAGCTGGAAGTGAGACACTTGGGATTATTTGAAAATATTAATTATATGTTGGTTTGGAGACATGAATAGCCATGCTGACACAACACTAGTGATATCTATTAAAACATAAAAGCAAAATATAACACTGCACAAATTAATTGGTCACACTTTGTAAACACATAACAACCAAAAAAATGAAAAACAACCAATAAACTCCTACATTCTTTAAAGTTGCGGGCTTTAAAGGATTCTATTTTACCTTGATTCTTTCCACACTGGCCTCAAGCTTCAGTTGCTCTACCAAGCGTCGCATGTTGGATAAACTGGAATTAGAAGTCATGTCGGCAGGAATTGCTTCAGTGGAGAAAAAGCCCTTGTTGAAAAAATAAAGAACCTCTTCAGTCTCTAGACACAAGCAGTCGGCTCCACCAATGGACAGCAAAGACTGGGCAAGAGAAGAATGGCCGGGTTTCTTTCCATATGACCTCAGTGCACTCCACTGAAGAAACAAGGAGAGATAGAGGCACACTGACCTCCACATGCACTCCGTAGACATTACAATCAATTAAAGAGAAAAATAACTAAAATAATTCATGTTAGAGGTTAATATGAGAAATTAAAAAAAATTCTTAATTGGCTTGTTGATATACTTTTTGATGTATTTTCATAATAAAATAATTATATATATATATATATTTACATATATATTTATATATATAATCAAATATATATGTATTTATTTTTTGTCTTACAAAGCTGGGTACATAGAGTAGGAGAGTGGTGTTGTTGGTATATTTAATCAACGTTGCATTTGTATGAAACTGCTCGATATGTTTATCTGGGATCACAAAGGGAAATTAGCTCGTGGCTAAATCTAGCACAAGATATCTCTGCTCTGATGAGGTTAATGTTCTTGTTAATGATTTCAAATACAGTAAACATACACATAAATGGCAACACCATGACAACACATGACATGCTAATAAATAGCTTTGAGTAATGCCCACATTTCTTCTTTGCTGTGGTTTTTCCATGGAATTCCCATACCACTGTCTTTTATGGACATGTTTTTCCTATAAACTGTTTTAATTGTGTCATTAGATTTACCTATTGAGCTTTTTTTTAATCATTGTTATTTGCAAGCATTATAATATGTTCACTCATTTACTGTTCCTTTAGTTTTACAAGTGAATTTCTCAATATTTTAGCGCCATTAGGAACCTCCAAGCGTGTTTTAAATAGATTCAACGTCTTTATACATAAAATATTTTATAGATAAATAAATCCTTTATTGCGCATGCGTTGGTTGGGCTGCCGAAAACCGTTAACAGTAGTCGTGCAGGTGTTGCCGCTGATGCGGAAGGCGCTGATAGCATTAGGGAACAGCAATGCGGCTTTGTCTAACGCACGTGGATAATTAACTCGAACACAACACGGTATTCTGGCCTTCTTATTGGTCCGCAGGTGATTATCGGGATTGGCTGTAAGTAGCTTTTGCGGAAAGGTAAACAGTGCGAGAACTATCATTTATTTTAGGCACAGCAGCTCCTCGGACCGTCGTTGAGGTATTCAAACTGAACAACTATGAGCTAAAGCTAGACTTTGAACGTTCACACCTCTTATCTTGAGGCGTGCGTGAGAGACCAGTAGACATGGTGGAAGTGTTTTCCGGGCGGACTCTCCTGAATAAAGATGGGGATCTCGTCGACCCCGAGGAGGCGCTGAGGAACAAAGTGGTGGGGATCTACTTTTCTGCAGGCTGGTGTCCGCCGTGTCGGGACTTCACCCCCATCCTGTGTGATTTTTACACCGAGCTGGTCGAGGAGAGCGACCCTCCCGCTCAGTTGGAGATAGTTTTTGTGTCCTCTGATAAATCAGCCGATGACATGGTTGAGTATTATCATGACATGCACGGAGACTGGCTCGCTCTGCCCTGGACGGATGATTATAAAAAGTGAGTTTCAGGAAGAAAAAAAATGCTTTGCGAAGTTTTCTCTTTAACTTTTACCAGTTTCGAATCAATGCGACATTACAGGAGCATAATTAGGTGCGTTTACATTCAATTAGGTTTAAACACTGAAGCCTGCAAAGCTTAGAAGGCTCCAGCTTATGTAAGATGCCAAAGGGGTCACCCTGTCGGGGATTAGGTTCAGACGTCCGTCCTCCGAGTTCAAAGTATTTATTAAACGTCGCGTTGTCTTTTCCTCTTTTCTCTCTTGTGTGCTGCTGGTTACTGATGACAAAACTGAATGCAAACGTTTGACATCGCATACAGATTGTTGTTGCAAATAAAATAAACGTGTTAAAGTGTGACTCTGAAAGGTTTTCCTGCTTTTTCAGAAATGATGTACTCATTTAACTCAAATTACAAGGGTTTCATGGGTCATGAAAGATTCTTCAGTTGACAGTTTTCTTAAAGAAACATGACCACGAAAAAAAATGCTGAGTCAAAAAATTTTGAATCAACATCATCAACAGTCTAAAAGCTTAAAAACGCTTGGAAGATTGCTTAAAATGATTAGCTGATGATCCAAAAAGTTGTAACCTGAACACAGATGCAGCATTTTAATTCTGTCGTTCAATATTTTGAATATATAAGAAGACCCCTTTCCTGCCAAGCTCATTTCTGCTTCTCTTCTCCTTTTCCAGTGAGTTGAAACAGCGCTACAAAATCACAGCAGTTCCCAAACTGGTGATCGTGAAGGAGAACGGCGACGTGATCACCGATAAGGGCAGGAAACAGATCCGAGACCGAGGCCTGGCCTGCTTCACATCCTGGCTGGATGCCGCGGAGATCTTTCAGAACTTCAAGGGCTAAAAACGAGCATGAACCCGACAAAGGAGAGCTGAACAAAGCCTGTAAAATGATTCTATACTTGCTTCTGTTTGAGTCTGAAGGCTTGCAGAATAGTTAGTAATTCATAATTTATCTTTGTTTTCCATGAATTCATTATTTTGTCTCTTTTTCCTTTTGAGATATTGGATGTTTTATCCCCTTAAACATTCAAATGAAGCATGAGGGGGAAAAAAAGTCTAACTTTGGTTCAGCTGCTAACAACTCATGGGCCTACAACATGCTTGCAAAGAGACACCGAAGAAACTGCTTTAAACATTTCCTAAACATCCTATGCATTTAAGAAAAAAACTCAGGCATATTCATGAGGGAAAGTGTGTGTTTAGTGTGAACAACAGCTGCTGTAGTTTCTCAGGTTATTTTAAAGAGCCTTGATTTCTGTTCCAGTGCACCAGTTGAACATTCAGCTACACCACCATCCTCATATTAAATAGATTTTTGCTTTTGTATATTACCAAAAAAAAAAAGGCTTGTAGTTATATTTGAAGCTGCCTGTATATTTTTATATTTTTGTTTTTTATGACTTGGTAATAAAAAAGAAGTCTGAACATTTTTCTGTGATTTCTTCTAGATTTATCTTGTGTTTTTGTGTCAAGAAGCTTTATGTTAAGAACAAACAAACCGATTCCCTTTTGGTCTCATTAAATGGCAGAAATCCCACAGGATGTGTTTCCAGCATGCTGGCACAGTCACATCCATCGCCCTAATTGCCTGTTTTCCTTGTATGCGCTGACACTGCAGTTCTCAGTTAGTACAATTAACATCCAAACGACGTGATGACTTTATGATGCCTCTGCACAGCTCTGTCCGCTTTGAAAGTCTTCAAAGAATTCACAGTCGTTAGTTCTCTGATGCTTCGTTCAGGAAAATATATTTGGAGGAGGACGGCGCTTATCCACGAGTCGGACCAAGCGCGTTCATGCTGCCCTACATCACGGTGCCTGTCTCTGAGGACTGTGCAGTAAAAACAGCCTTCTCAGATCTTACTGGCTGAAATGATGAAACTCCTTGAAGTAAAGTAAGAGCAAGACTCAAATTGGCATATTGGAAAGAGACCAGACAAACCCACACACATCTGCTGCACTTCAAAGTGAAGTTAGGTGTTATGGCATCCAGTAGAACCTTATTAAGTTTATTCAGTTTGCATCATTATTTCTCGGAGGCAAGTCTGTGGGAGTTGCAGTTCTGCGGCCTGCCATGTGAGGGCACTGTGTTGCCATGTATGAAAACAACGTTTATTATCTTTCATTTGTACTATCGCCCTTGAGATGAGTAGAGTGTGAATTTTTTTACTATTCATAGGGTCAAGTTAAAGAAATCAGCTGTAAATCAGCTCTAAACTTCCCTCACAAATGTGTTCTAATTTTACTTTCACTGTGCAGACTCTGGTATGTAAACACTTGTTCTCATATGCATCTGCTGGCGCATTACCTTTTCAATAAAGTGTAAGGCATCTTGTATCCATCAGTTGATTCATCAGAGAATTATTAGAGCTGATGACCACTAAAGGAAGCAGTGTGATACAGTTGCATTGTCTTTGGGATGTGCTATAGTCACGTGAGGGAGAGAGCAATGAGATAACAGCAAACGCATAACATGCAAGTCGTGTATTCATTTACAAAATATGCACACTGACTCGTTATAAAGTAGGAGCAAGTTGTACTTCTGACATAAGATGAGAAGGAAAATGCACACTGAATCATTTATGAGATGTATTTGCTCAAATATTGTGTTAACTTATGGTAGTGATGCTCAAATACTATGCTAAAAATATAGTTTTGAAGTACTTGCACTTTGTTCTTCTACCCCAAGCTCACCAACTCATGTTGTACCTTCACTGCAACATGTTGTGAAAATATTATTTAAAAGGTATTTGATACATCACACAACAGAAGTGAGTACATACCACTGTGTTTTGCTGCCTAATTAAGTCTCCAATAAGTTACTTTTAAGTGGCACATGTGGGTATTTGTTCTTAAAAACTTAGTTTGGACTCATTGTAAAAAAAAAAGAAGCATGTTTTTATTCTTTGTGGTTTAAATCTTTCTTTCTTTTGTCAGCATGTCCACCTAAATATTCTATGACAATTTCGGTGTTTGACGGATGCAGTTTTCACTTCTTCAAACTCTTGTGTGGTTTTGGCAGTGTCCTTTCGATCATTTACAAGCCGGAGTAATTCCTTCACGGACACGCCTCAGACTTGCAGACTTGGAGTCATCTTGTCAGCCAGTATTTTAACACATAAAATGATGCAAGCTATAACTGTCCTCTCCCCAACACCTTTTGCTATCATGCCGTCTCTTACCGCCAATTTCTGTGCTTTACTGTCCTTTACTGTCCTTTCTCAAATGTTGGGCTTTCATTGTTCTCCATTCTTCACGCTGTAAAGTACAAACGATGAATGGTTTATGCGCCTCTGAGCCAGCAGTGGCGGTTAGCTGCAAAGCCAAATTGGCGTGTGTTCATTTAACTGACTCCACAGGTTCAGCAGGCTTTTGAAAGAACATACACACATATGCACTGCTCAAAAAAATAAAAGGGGACACCTAAACAACACAATGTAACTCCTCGCACTTCTGTGAAATCAACCTGGTCACTTTTGCATTTTGTCAGTGCTCTCACCCCCTAGAGGTAGCATGAGGCGGTGTCTACAACCCACAGAAGTTGCTCAGGTCGTGCAGCTCATCCAGGATGGCACGTCACTGCGAGCTGTGGCAAGAAGGTTTGCTGTGTCTCTCAGCACAGTGTCCAGAGCATGGAGGAGATACCAGGGGACGTGGAGGGGGACCGTAGGAGGGCAACAACCCAGCAGCAGGATCTCTACCTCCGCCTTTGTGCAAGGAGGAACGGGAGAAACGCTGCCCTGCAAAATGACCTCCAGCAGGCCACTAATATGCATGTTTCTGCTCCAACTATCAGCAACAGCCTCCATGAGGGTGGTATGAGGGCCCCGCGTCATGGGGCTTGTGCTTACAGCCCAACACCATGCAGGGCGATTGGCATTTGCCAGAGAACACCAAGATTGGGAGATTCGCCATTGGCACTCTGTGCTCTTCACGGATGAGAGCAGGTTCACACTGAGCACATGTGACAGAGTCTGGAGATGCTGTGGAGAACGTTCAGCTGCCTGCAACATCCTAAAGGATGACCGGTTTGGCAGTGGGTCAGTAATGGTGTGGGGAGGCATTTCTTCGGAGGGCCGCACAGCCCTCCATGTGCTAGCCAGAGGTACCCTGACTGCCATTAGGTACCGGGATGAGATCCTCAGACCCACTATGAGACTATATGCTGGTGCAGGGGACTCTGGGTTCCTTCTGAAGCATGACAATGTTAGGCCTCATGTGGCTGAAGTGTCAGCAGTTCCTGCACGATGAAGGCATTGATGCTGTGGACTGGCCTGCCCGTTCCCCAGACTTGAATCCAGTCGGGGACATCATATCTCGTTCCATCCACCAACGCCATGTTGCACCACAGACTTGCCAGGAGTTGATTGATGCTTTAATCCAGGTCTGGGCGGAGAACATCCGCCGCCTCATCAGGAGCATGCCCAGGTATTGTAGGAAGGTCATACAGGCACGTGGAGGCTACCCACCCACCCCCCCACACACACACACACCACTGAGCCTCATTTTTACTTGTCTTGAGGAATTTCCACTGAAGTTGGATCAGCCTGTAATAAAGTGAGATTGCTCAGGGGCGTGGCCACTGCTTCAATTGGGATATGATTGGGTGGCTCCACCGTATTCTGAATAAAGCCAGCCTGCATGTGCGTGCTTCTTAAAGTGTGTTGCAAATTCTGAATGCAGAACCTGGTTACAAGTAAAATGAGCACCTCTCCTCCATCTAGGTGAAGTTTTGCCTACTACCTGCAGCCTGACGAGGACCCCTCGCGAACCCCGCAGCTCGCTTTAGATTAAGAAGTCGCCTTCCCATTTAGACTTCTTGTTGGCTTTTACAAATGAAAGGCAGTAGTGTTTCCTGCTGCTGCAACGATGTCTTAGTTAGTCCGCTAACAAGGCTGTCTTTATGTGAAAGAAGGGAGGGACGAGGAGAGCAGGGTGGACCGGCAAACCTGCACTGACAGAGTCCCGGCATCAAGTTCAGCATTTTTACAAAAGGGAACTTCCGCTCAAAGCCTTCAAAATAATACTCGAATACGTCCCTAATCGTGTATGAGCCATACCATGGCTTTTACAGCATGAAATCAAAGCAAAATTAGTAAAAATGTAAGCATTCATTCAATATGATATTTTTTTTAAATTTTATTTCATCATCAATGTAACAAATAAATTCGAGCCATGACGCTCGAGGCAGAGAGAACAGCCAGACCATGAATTCTATGTTGCTTACATTTTTTTTTATATAGAATGACCAATTCTTGTCTCAGAGTTTCAGCTCCTGTTGTGGGACACAGGTAGCTCATTAACTGTGGAAAAGTTTGAGCTTAACTACCTGATGCCGTCCTCCTCTTCAGTTAACCAGAGCTCATGGTGCCCCATCAGTCGGTTACACTCATTTCATTTCCTCTGTTCGTCCTGTTCTCTTCCATTTGTTCAGTCCTGCTCTTAAACAGGTTGCAGTCGTGGGATAAACAAGTTAAATAGGTAGAAACACGTTTTATTTATTTATTTTTTTCAAAACGCTTTATCTGTAAATGATCAAATTTAACCAGATTTGAATACAGTGTGTGCCTTATAGGTGGTTCTTCTCAGTTAGCTCAGCTTTGCTGTTGGTTGAGCTTTACATATTGTGAGTTTCAAACTATGATTTGAGGGTTTTTATATATTTTTTAATAGTTTTAGTTATTTGAAGTTTATTCATCTGCTGTAACATAACATTTACCAGTATGAGATGAAGTCTATCTTCAGTAATAATTTGTGAAAGGTGTGCCTTGGATATACATGCTTTTCTAAATGGTGTGCCCTAAAAAAAATCAGAACCTCTCACATGCAGATAAACTAGCTGAAGCTGCCTCTGTGCTCTTGCAGCACAGGACACAACTTATCCAACTACACCAGTAACACCCATCCTCACCTGCTCATAACTTAAATTAAACAAAGTTTAAGGCATCATTGAAACAACTCTGTGTTTTAATATATTCTCTGTCGCGAGGCCCAGAGCTGAAACAGAGCTGCATCTGGCCTAACGAACCTTGAATTCAGAGTTCTAGCCAGTTTATTTTGAAGTCAGCTGCTCTCGTGTTCCGGTGCAGGTCTGACTTCACGTTTCTCCGCTGTACAAACGCTCACACCCGCTTCTTGACTTCCCAGGAGTCTGGAGACCGATGCAGGGCTGCAGGATGAGCCCGCTGCACCGGGATGAAATAAAAACCTGCTTTCAGGACGGACGGAAACAGTGACTGGGGAAAGGTAAGTTTGATGGCAAGGCATGTTCACGCTGCTTAACTCCGTACACAAACTGTAGACAGCTGTAGTGTAAAATAACAGTAACATCTTCATGCCTGTGAGAGTGGTTATTATGTTCATCCTCTTAAAAACTGTTAACCTCAGAGTTATAGTTGGAAGACGTGTCCTAGTTATAGTGCTCAATCAGGGAAATTAAACAGTAAGTAAATCAAGGACACCCCACTACCAACGCAGACCTAAGTCCATACACACTTTTCTCAACTAGAAATTAAACTGTAAATGTTATGTCACCTGAAACTCAAATCACACGGAGGAATTGAAGCATTGCCTCCAACAATTTCTGGTGAGTAGAGCCGGATGATAAAATGACATGCAGTCAGTGGTAAGTGCGTGCTTCTTTTCAACAGTGTTCCTCGCCATCTCACTCCAACACACAAGAATACAGCATACTTTGCAAGCTGGGGGTTTTATCAGGAAAATTGCTCTAATCCTGCTTAGTGCTCTCACTAACAAGCACCTAGCACCCTGAAATATTTGGTTTGCAAGCAGCAGAGTTATTTTTCTCATTGGAAGAGCGGAACTGGAGATTATATGGTATTTGGGGTTGTTTAGTGAGCAGAGAACAGAAACACTGAGGCAGAGTACACATAGTTTATTCTAATGGGAAATTACCGTGTCTGTATGTGAAATTGAGGATGTAATACATTATGACATAAATGTGCTTCTTCAGCCCTGAAGATAAAGTTGCTCCATTTGAAGTCCCCTGAATGCACGAGTGTCATAAGCATGTGTTTTGTGCTTATTGTGAGTCTGGGAATGTTTGCATTCTCGTGTTCTCTTGTCTTGCAGACTGTGTGTTCTCATGTTTCATAGATCAGATCACAGCATCGTAATGGAAACTTAACCAGTGACATTTCAACTGATGTGACCTCTCTGTGGGAAATTGGCACGTTATTCTTGATTAAATCAAATGTGACCTTACTTCTTTCAAGTCAAAGTCAAATTTATTTGTATCGCACATTTCATGTACAAAACAATTCAAAGGGCTTTATATAAAATAAAAGCAATGGAGCGGGAGAAACATTAAAATATGTAAAAGAATATAAAGAGAAAGAAATAGAATAATTAAAATGAATTCAAACAAGCAACAGTCTCGATTAAAAGATACAGTGCAGATTTCATGCATAGACATATGAGAAAAGAAATGTTTTTAACCTGGATTTAAAAATGTCTACATTTGGTGACAGTTTACTCTCCACTGGCAGTTTGTTCCACTTGTTTACAGCATAACAGCTAAATGCTGCGTCTCCATGTTTAGTCTGGACTCTGGACTGGACCAGCTGACCTGAGTCCTTGGATCTAAGAGCTCTGCTAGATTTATGTTCTCTGAACATATCACAGATGTATTTTGGGCCTAAACCATTCTGGGATTGGAAGCCAGTGTAAAAATTTAAAAACTGGTGTGATGTGTTCAAATCTCTTAGTCCTGGTCAAAACTCTAGCAGCAGCGTTCTGGATGAGCTGCAGATGTTTAATGCTCTTTTTGGGAAGTCCAGTTAAAAGACCATTACAATAATCTAGTCTATTGGAGATGAATGCATGGATGAGTTTCTCCTGGTCTTCTTGGGAGACAAAACCTGTAATTCTGTTGATGTGTCTGAGTTGGTAAAAAGCTGCCTTGGTGACAGCTTTGATGTGGCTGCTGAAAGTCAGATCTGAGTCTATCAACACTCCAAGGTTACAAACTTGGTCAGTGATTGTAAGGGACCCGACTCTCAAGATATTTACCAATGCTGACCTTCTTCTCTTTGCTACCAAACAGAATTATCTCAGTTATGTCTTCATTTAATTGTAGAAAATTCTCTCTCATCCAGTTGTTTATTTCCTCCAGACACTGACACAGTACACCTGCTGGGCTGCAGTCATCTGGTGACAGAGACACATAAAGTTGCGTATCGTCTGCATAACTGATAATTGACGTTAAAGTTCTGTAATATCTGACTCAAAGGTAGCCTAGACAAGTTAAACAGATGAGGTCCAAGAATTGACCCCTGGGGGAGTCAACAAGTCATGGCCACTCGCTCAGATTCATAGCTGCCAATTGTAACAAAATAACTCTGGCCTTCTAAATAGGACCTGAACCGCTCCAGAAAGTCCAACCCAGTTTTCCAGCTTGTGCAACAGGATTCTGTGATCTACAGTATCAAATGCAGCGATCCAACAGAACCAGGACTGAAACATAACCAGAATCAATATTCAACCTCATGTCGTTTAACACTTTGACCAGAGCTGTTTCAGTGCTGTGATTACATCGGAAGCCTGATTAAAAGTTATCGAGACTTCCACTTTAATTCAGAAAGTCATTGAGCTGGTTAAATACAACTTTCTCAATAGCCTTGGATATAAAATATATTAGAGACAGGTCTGTAGTTGTTCATCACAGAGGTGTCTCGAGTTCTCTTCTTTAGGAGTGGCTTAATGGCAGCTGTCTTTAGTGACTTTGGAAAAATGCCCGATGCCAGTGAGCTGTTAACTGTTTGTATATCACTTTCTACTGAGGTAAAAACAGCTTTTAAAAAGTCAGATGGTATTATGTCGAGAGTGCAAGTTGTTGAGTTCAGATGCAGAATTGTTTACTCCAGGATTTTTAAATTAGATGATGCCAGTTTATTAAAATCTATTGAATTAAGTGGAGATCTTATCAGTTTCTCTCAGTGGTATATTGCCTCCAGGCTTACAGGTTCACCATAGTAACAGCTTCCAAAACCTGTTGTAACCTCTAAACGCTAAACCGCCATTGCATGTTACAGTTGGGTAATGCAGCAGCACAGCCTTAAGGTGATGTCTGTTGGAAGCTTTACATGACATGGAGAACAGGGAAATAAAGAGCTTGCCGAACATACCCATAAAATATTCCACTGGACTGCTCAAGTGGCACGAGTTGCAGGTTGATGGCTGAGATGAACAGATTTGTTGACAAACCGAATTTATTTATCTTGTGTCAACTTTTATTGTTTGCTCTCTTGCCGTCTCTTTTATCGGCTATTTATAACTTTCCACTGGTAAAACACTGTCAATAATTGAGAAGTATTTGACACAGGGAGTGCCTCACTGTGCAAACTGAGATTCATCATACTGCACCATAATTATGCAGACTTGGGCTGTGTCCTATCAGAACTGGTTTGTGGCTTGCCATTGGGTCTTTTTGACTGAGTTAGGGCCCTTTTCAGCTATATGTATATTTGGCACATTTTTTAACTGGATGCTAGCTGTGATTTTGTTATTGATTTATGAGATAGATCGATCGTTGGCGTGTCAGAAATAGTTTGGTATCTCCACAGGCACCAAATCAATGTTTGTGTTCATGTTTTTAAGCTGTGCTCATTTCAGAGCGACTTATTTACACTGGCTGAAATGGGATTTTATTCCCATGACGCAAATTATACTTTATTTTTGAGAAGGACGCAACAATTGATATTTGAATATACTGTATATGTTCAGGTTTTGTGGTTAGTATCACAGATCTGTTTTGTTCTCAGCAAACTCCTGGGGGTAGTAGCTGTCTCTTTAGCTGCTAAGTGCTTCACTGTACTTTAAACTGTACTTTAAAGCTTTTGAACGGGTCTTAAAGGCAAATTTGTGAATTGGGATTTTGAACTATAGGAAGATAATGTACTTGATAGGACTTTCCAAATATAGCTGATGCTTTCTGCTTAAAACAACAAATTCAAACATTCTAAAAAGGTTTTCAGAGCCAAGAGAAGCTGCGTAAGTATAATCCTTTGCTAGCTTGTCTCCAATGGTGCTTCTGCTGCTGCCTCTCTGAGACCATCCTGAAATTTGTATGAGCTAAAGACCAGTATTTACATAATTTTACGTGGCAGGGTCATCACAAGCGAATCCTTCTTTCCAGGCTCCAATTTATCTGTTTTTGGCTGCAGCATGTAAGTTTGGACCAATCGGCACCCTGCATTGATGGCTATGGCAGGGTTTTAGTGTGACGACAATAAACAGTGGCAGCTCCTATTCACCAGCTGGTTCCATGTGATTCTGCCCGGTTCAGCTGAGTGATCGAAGTTCACTTAAGACTTTATTCGTGCAGTCATCTGCCAAGTAATTTTTGAAACTTTTTCAAAGGATAGGAGTAGAGTATTTAATTGTCTGCGTGTGTGCGTGCATGTGTGTGTGTTTAGTAAAGGAGGCAGGACCTAGCAGTCAGTAATCCAGGAAAAGGATGTATTCATGCAATATGCAATTACGGTGTCTGTTACATCACAAACAATGTTTTCCTAACCTTGAGCAAATGGAGCGAGCGTTTTTTAATGCTATTGTAAAGTGTCTGTGCGGTTTCTTTCACGTAAAGCAGCACAAAAAGGCAATGGAAATAGTATTTTGGGATGCATATCAGTAAATTAAATGTTTGTGACTTTCAGGTTTTACTGTGAGACAGGGTTGTCTTCATTTTCTAGATGACACAGCTGTTTACAGGTGTCCCAGCTGTGGACAGAGGCTAAAACATCAAATCGTTTGCAGGTTTATTGTAATCAGAGCCAGTTACGTGAGCTGAAGGATCACACCTGAAGAGTACGAGTGTACGACATGAATGGAGTAACAAAACATACATTTTACAGCAATAGAAAATGATGGGGTTGGGGGTTCTTTTATTAAAGAAACATGTACTTTTTTATTTAAGAAAAAACATTCAATCCGTAATCATAGTAGTTGGCTGTCTGCATTCTCTGCTGCAATGACCCATTTCCTCCTAGGGACCATTAAAGTTTAATCAGCTAAAGTTTGCCCTAACCGTGAAGACGTTGAACACTTTGAGGACCATGAGAGAAAGGGAGATGGTTGGAGGGGTTTGGATTCCATATATTAACTGCACACACTTGTAGTAATGTAGAGGAGTGTAGTGGATGTTTTTAAGGGCCTTCCAGATGGCATGTTGAGAGGAAGGTTCCGGGGAAACCGGCTCCTAATGAATGAGAGGGAGAATCACCTGAGGGGTACAAGAGACATCAAAAGAAACTTTTCTCTTGCTTTCTCTCCTACATTCTAACTTTATACTGACTTGTCTCTGCTTTTCATTTTCTCCTCGCACCATGTATCTCATCTACTCACTTAATCGTTCCCCTTAAGTGATCTGTGGATGACTGACGTTCTTACCAGCCTCCTTTTCCTTCTCCTTTTTAAATCCTATCAATTAATCTCTCCTCTCCTCTTGAGAGGAAATTCTTCATTTTTTTTACAGAGATAGCCCGAGGGCATGTTCAGACAGAGCTGTCTTAGAGGAAACCCTGACACTTACTGAGGCGAACAGGCACACAAACATGTTAACATCCTTGACCTGTAACAAATACACAACTCACAAGGGGCTACGGAGAGACAGATAGTGTGCAGCGAGGCTGAAACATACATAATCCTGTGGTTTATTGGGTTGTTTGTAATGATCACAGTGGACACGTATGGGAGGAGAGGGATAAGGGAAGAAGGGTGATGTTTAAAGATTAATACACCCGCATAGAAACATGTGAGCACTTTTTCTGTGAAACTATGAGACATAAACTATAAGACAGACTTAGCTTTTTATTTTTTGCCTCAGAGGATAATAACGCTCATTTTGAACTGTTAATCTTTTTGTATAGTACATGTTTAAGTTATGGCGCCCTGGTCTAAACTGCTGCTGCGACTATTTAAGTGAGCAAATGATTTCATTGCCGAAAAGGCCGAAAGTTGAAGATTCAACGTGTTTTGTCAGCATTTTTAGCAACGGTAGCGTTTTGTCTTTTTCTGCACAATTTCTTCTGAAAATGATATAGAGTAAAGGCACATAATGCAAAAGTTTGGGCATCCAATAAGATGTGAGTTGTCAAAGAAAACTTTTACCAAGAACTCTGAGTTGTTCACTGTCAATATTACGACGTGCCATGTAACATGAATATAGAATTTCAATCTGGTTCTTTTTCCCCTCATTAAACTGACTAGCACTCTGAAAATTTAAACAACCAATGGCCACAAAGCATAGGGAAGGCTCTGAGAAAATGGTAGCAGGGAGTTTTCAGGAAACCATTTCCTCAGGTCATTATGTAATTAGGAAATGGCAGTTAACAGCATCAGTGGAGGTCTATCATGGAAAAAAAAAAAAAGGTTTGCTAAGGAACGTCTAAACAAGCCTGATGCATTTTGGAGACTATCTATCTATCTGTTTGGTGAGTGTTTAACATTGATAAATGTTGCACACCACAGCTTGAGCTAATTTGTAATTCTCATCCCCAGATGAGACCACATAAAATTCAACATAAAATACATGAAGGTCAGTTTAAAATACAGTCACAAACACACAATAGATACATGAAAACATAAGACTCAAAACAAGAGAGCCCGACAATGTAGGTCACAACAGACAAGTAAACTACATAATGTAACATCATAAAAGGGGAAATGAGAGGTCAATCATGACTACTGTGCATACAGACAGTGTGGTGATGACAGTTATGTTTTCATTATTCAGACCTAAAAGGAAGTTATGATACATTTTAGTCAGACGTGTAGTGTTCTCCATGACTCAGGAGGAGTCCTCTGTGATGACTTCACCAAGAATCCATCCAACATGTGGTTCAGAAGGCATGAGTTACAACATGTTGGAGTGTAGGAATTTGACAGATTTCAGTTTTGATTGTGAGGGAAAAACAAACATATGATGTCTCCTTTATGTTCAGTGCAGGATTCAGTATTATTCAAGTGTGACAACACAAAATGTCAGGTTGTTATAATCTGGATTTACAATCGTTAGATTTATATATATATATATATTTATACAGCAGGGTCCTAAACGATGTCACTATAAATCCAACTCTACAGTCTCCCTAACAAATTCTGAACCATTTCTATAGTAATCTTTCTCAAGCCCCAAGTATTGTCTTATAAAGATTTTCTTTTCTTTGAATATGAAGTAGATTATATAAGGAAACAGTGTCATGGGGGATGTAGAAACATAGGCACAATCAACTTCGGTTGGAGCCTACACCTACACCTTTCCACTAATCCTCTTTGTTTGTTTGAATATCCTGTGGTGTGGTTGCTTTTACATTTTCTTTCATGTTCTTTCGTGCTGCAGACCAACAAAAAAAAAAAAAGTAAAATGAATAGAAATCAATGATTGGCATGAAGAGAAGAAAAATGCTTTGACAAATCTGAAAAACTTGATATAGGGCATCTGCTCTGTATAGAGAAAAAAACAACGCATCATATCAGGGAATATGGTTTGATAGATGAGAATTAGGACAAAAGTGTGTTTGGCTGCCAGAAATGTCGAGGATATTTCTTCCTCTGTAGGTGATGTTGACATACTGTTGAAATTTGTGTGAAACTGTTTGAAAACGCAACACATCAATGTTAAAAACGCCTTCCGTTGTTTCATCAGAACTTTGGTTTTGGGCACAGACAATCTGTGAGTCCACACCTCATGTACTTCCTTCTCCTGCCTTTAGAAAATATGACCAAGTAGGCAGCGTAGAGAAGTCATACAAGCTGATTTGGGTTGAACTTTTTTTTCCGGTCCGTCTCCTTTCTCTTTCTGAGTCAGAAGCTCCACTTGCAAGTGATGTTTTCTCAGACTGTACTGAGAGCTTTAAGGGAGACTGTGCTTAATCCAAATTCCCGCTCTACCTTTTCCAGTGTTGATGAGCGTATTTCTGTCCTAGCAATGCGTCAATAACAAAGCAGTGGAAAAATAGCTAATTTAATAAAATAAAAAAATGCAGCCAAAAGCAAGGGAGCTGCCAGATGCTGTATTAGAATGTGTCACCGAGCATGTTTACGTGACACTTAGCAAATCATGGTGTAAGGCCAAAACTGGACTTTTTGAATGCAGTTGAACATTGTACAAAATCAAGCTTCTCAAAGCTGAACTAATACACTCAGATAATGTGGTTGGAGATCAAATGAACTCCTGCATGTATGTGTTCAACTGGACTTAAATGGGTGTGGAGTTCTATTTTCACCATCTTTTTGTAAAAACTGTAAAGCGTAAGTGTAGATTAAAGCTGAATTCCCAATAAAGCTGCTCTCATTCACATGTTGTCTTTGTTTATTTTGTCAGTCGAGGCTAAACGTGTCAGATATTGTCTGAAAAGCAGACTCTCACACATTCTCCACAGGGTCTGGGACACGGACGGTGGTCAAATTAAACTCCCACGTTGAACTCTAACCATAGCTCCACTCTCTGTGAGTCGCAAACAGATATAATTTTCTTAAAAGCAGATATACGGTATCCTCTCTATGTTCCTGCTCTATAGTTTCCCCCTACATTTTCATCACTCCCACTCCCTTTTACACTCACACACTTTGAAAAAAGATCATATACAGAGTGTTCTCAGTGCATACATTATTCTTAAGAGCCATTTTCAATATGTACAATACCAGTAGAGAGCAAATAGATTATTTGTTCTTTATACCGGACAGCAGGACCGAGGTGCAACATTTGCCATGACTGGGTGGGTCACAAGGTTGCCTTTCAGCTGCCTCAGGCATTCAAAGGCTGGTCTGTGTAAGCTGTGGCACAGAGAGGAGCGCACAGATAGAGACAACCTGTCACCTGTGTGTTATTTCTGCTGTACCAGTGTTACTGTCAAACAGTAATGGGGGCAAAGGACTGAGAAGAAATTCGCTCTTTATGTTTTCCGACAGCAAAGCCCTACAGCACCGGCTTGTCACTCAACTAACTCTGTTTGCTCACCACATTTCCTGCCTGGCTCACTTTCACAAAGATAAGCACAATCTTTTTAACAGGTGCTGAGCCTGAGAGAACACTGATATTTGCGCCGATATGAATTATATCTGATAGATATATGCACAAACTCTCTGCGGGTAGGAAGTGGTTGTAGCAGCTGAACCAAAGGCTGCACAACTCTGCTGCTCGAGCCATCACTGGTCACTGACTTCTGAATTATTCCTTCTCATCTTTTATTCTCTTTTCTTTGTTTCACATCTCCCTCTGAGCCATTTCCTCTCTCATTCCTGCATCTCTGTGTATATTTCCTTCAAAGAAAATTAAATATTCGATAAGGGAAGAACACATAAATCAGTTCTGCCATCTCAGGAAATGCAAGAAACATGTCCTCCGTCTTGTTGCTGTGTGCGTAAACCAACCTGTGTGTATGTAGAATGTTGATGTATTGGTTTTGTTTATGCAGTAAAGAATATGTTAGATGTAGCACTGTGTGGATTTTGACACAGGCTGTTTTTTGAGCATGAACAGTGAAGATTGAGGGAAACTGTTATCAGTAGTCAGTCCTGCCAGGCACAGTTTGAGAGAGGGAAGTCGCAGCTCTGCAAAGCGAGAAAACAGGAACTGTTGTGGTAAATTTAATGTAAGGCTCATTGTGGGTTTTGTTGCTGTTGAAATGGGCACATGCATGAGAATATGCTCTGAAAGGATTATATAAACGTACATATTGTTGTATTGGATGTAGTCAGAACAGAGTGTTGTTATGGAGAAGTCGTTTGCTGAAGTGATGTAATTTCCTCACTGAAAAACGCCTGCACTGAAAATCCTTGGTTCCAGGGTCTTTCAAGTGTTCCAAGTTTCCTGATAACAGTGAGATAAACTGTTAATCAAGTGTCTTTGGGAAAATGTTACCAGAGTGGGGAGTCTACGGCCACACTAACAGATATCGAAGGCTGAGTTGTGCTTGAACTAGAATTGCATCACCAGCTTTCACATAAGCTGAAATTGACAACGGTGGGTTCATTCACATGTCTTCTGTTAATTGTTTGTGTGTCTCTCTGACTTCAGATTTGTCTTCAGTGAGTGAAATGCGGCTTGATAGGGTTGAGATCAGGTTATTGACTCAGCCATGGTATACTAGTCTACCATCTTAACTCCAATGACGATGATGGCGTATGTTTGAGATTATTGGTCATTTAAACTTTGTCCATATTTTTCTTTCCTGTCCTTGTTGTCCAGTTTGATCTTATTAGATCACCTTCATTTAAAACAGCCTCTTAAAACTTATAGATATCAACTAAAATGTTATTTCTCAACCTCTGAAGACACTTGAAACTTATGAAAACATTTAAGTGGTTAAACCTTCAGCTTTTGTAAATTGCACACTTTGCCCTCATCATCATCTTCTTTAAAATGTTGATGTAATGTGTGTGTCGCTCTAGGCTTGAAAGGTAAAATGATGCATGTAACACTCCATGGATGAACTAAATGTATTGTCTTCTTCCCTTTGAGCACCAGAAAAATCAAGTTCAACATACAAGCTAATTGTGTCAGTGTCCTAATATTTCAGGTCCTAACCCTGTTATGTTTACCATGTTTTTCGCACTAAAGCAGTTCAGCGTGAATGTTTCACACACAATGTTCTGTAGATAGATACCATGAGGATAAGCATTACGTGGATACAGCTATGGAAACAGGAAATTACAAACGCCTGTTCAGGCATCCTGCCACCAATAAAATCAAACATGATTATTTAGCTGCCAGTGTTCCTGTGTTGCAACCATGCCTGTCCCCATGGGGAGTCAAATAACTAGGGCTGAATCAACTCATTCATTCCAGAGAGACTCAGTGGTCTGTGGGTCTCTGCTCGTAAATCTCAATCACACCAGCCACCCCCTTCCAGTGATGAGTCTTTCTCTCATAACCTTACAGCAGGGAGTGATTGCTGCGCACCCGGTGAGATGTACTTCTGTTGTGTTTGTGACATGCAAAGATTTGAAGCAGCATGTTTTTGAGAAATAGCAGGTTTTATGTATTTTTTGGATTTGTTTGATGTCTGACCTTAATTCATTTCTCAAATGATGCTTTTTGTTAAGACTGAAATGTTTTTGGAAAACTTATTTTTTTACCAGAAAGAAATCACCAGTTCTAGCCCCTTCATTGTAAATATTTTCAGATTTTGTATCACCTTTAATTGAA
Organism: Leuresthes tenuis; assembly: GCF_036924035.1. Taxonomy (NCBI): domain Eukaryota; kingdom Metazoa; phylum Chordata; class Actinopteri; order Atheriniformes; family Atherinopsidae; genus Leuresthes; species Leuresthes tenuis. Next base: position 15,785,911 of record NW_027325373.1, read on the forward strand.
AACCCTTTGGTGTTAGAATGTTGGATATAATAAGCAATTGCTGACAATTAAAGTATCTGTGACTATAGGGACTTATTTTAGTTAAAAATGCTAAGTAGAGAAGGCATTTGCTCATCAATAAAACTGCCAATTGACCTTCACTGTTTGAATACTTGCTTTGATTTTGGCTTGTGATCACTCTCACTGGCACTAGTACGAGTACAGTTCAGTATTACGGGTAATTATGAAAACATATAAGTAAAAACTGTTTACAAAAAGTGATGTAACCATAAAGAGGAAGTTCCCAGAATACAAAACTATCGAGAGCCACTTGCGAACTAAACGACACAACAGATTAAGCTGCCTTGGTAATGTCATATCACATATTTCTATGGCTTTATGGCGCCATGATGACATCATAGTGGTTTTCTATAATTGATGATAATACTTCTCAGTAAACCACTCTCTGCCAGAACCGACTCACCCACTTCTCCCTGAGCACCTTCTTCCCAAACATTCAGGAATCAGCAGGGGAGGTCCAGCTGGAGAGAGGCTGTGTGTCTCCTGATCCAGCTGTGTGTTAGGGCACAGTTCAGTATTCACCTCTGCCATATAATAATCCTTTCATTTGCCTCGACTTCAGGCTGTCCTCTCAATGAGCTGACTGTGTGGGGAGTCAGGAGAGACAGAGACCGATACACAGAGATACATTTACGGATGCGTACTCAAACACAGAAACACATTCCAGCAAGAATATATTTACGTATTAGCACAGAAAATCCACATTCGCACTTCCAAATACACCTTACCGTTGCTCTATTTCATCCATATGGATGATACAGAATCCACACTGAATGTTTTTATTTTTATATATGCATACTTTTAGTTTGACTGCAGTATCTAAACCAGCTAAAAGAGTGCCATGTAAATGGAAATGCTGCTATTGAATCAGCCATGCAACAACCACATTATAACCATTATAACCATTCATTTCTGTTAAAAATCTCTTAATGTAGCTTTTAAAACAAAACTATTCATAATAAGTTGGGACAATGGCATACCAACCACTGTGTGGCTGCCTAATAAGTTTTAGATGTTCCTCCAGCTGTTTATTTTAGCACTACATACTTTTCCACTCTTTTGTTGCCCCTGTCCCTACTTTTTGAGACTCGTTTTGAGCTGACATCAAATTCAAGATCAAATTCAAGTTGAGCTAATGCTTTTATGAAATCATACGTTTTACTTTCAACATTTGATACACGTTCTGTTGTGAATATGAAAATTGGTTTGTGAGATTTGCAAATCATTGCATTCTCTTTATTTACACTCACGCTTAGTTCTGGGTTTTAGCACAGCATCATTTGTGGATTAGCCCTAACTACAAAGCTGAAGCTTTGTACTGATGTGGCTGTTAGATAAAAAGCCAGTGAGTCATCAAAACCATTTCAATTTACTCTGAGAGAAACATGAGTGTTTGTACCAGATTTTGTCTAATACAGAATTGGCCAGGAATCCCTTAAATGATGTTCCAGTTGGAACCAGACAGATAAATCAACCAGCTAACATTTGTATGCACCAGACTGTGCTCTCATAGGGTAAAACAAAAATGCTATAGGACTGATGTAATTATTTCAAACAGGCATTATCTTTCAGAAAAGATATCAAATATCTCAACAGATGTTGTTACCTTGTATTATATGCACAGCAGGTATAAATAGATAAATGTATCCCAGTTACTGAACTCTACACTTCAGTGTGTACAGCACCCTCCTTGCATACTGCCTCATAAGCTCACATGTCAGAGACAACTTTACTGTCCAGGATTAGTTGCCCAGAAAGAATGCTGAGTTTGGCAAAGGCAATTTAGCTCTTTGCCACTCCAAAACCAATGTGTCAAAACGGCTAAGGATGATGTGATTTGTTACAGTGTAAATGTCTAGATATGGCTTATGGTCGTGTTTCTGATGACAGACTTCTGTCTCTGTTTTTTGTCTCTTCTGTCAGGAAGACAACACGAAGAACCACCACTGGCCCCAGAGGATTTGCTTTCTGACTGAATTTGTTTCACATCTCCTCCATACCAGCTTTGCCATGGCTGATGCGGCTGATGTGGCTGAATGTTCTGTCATTCCAAGACACAGGCAGGCAGACAGGAAGCAGACAATGTGGACTGACTGAGAGAGTCAGAGCTCATGCAAACAGATGAGTCACATGTGAGTGACAGATGATGTAACAAAAGTTTAGAGCAGAGTCCTCTAGCAGAACATGAAGCTTAGTGGACCAACAGAATTGGGGAGAGTGTCTTTTTCACAAGCCTTTGACTCATTCATTAATGTTGCCAATGAGAAAACAAGTTACAGTCTCGGGCAGCTGAGAGGCAATGACCTAATTCAGAATAAATAACCTCACTCTGATAAGTAGCCCGCCTCTTCACTGGGTAATGGAACATAATGGCAAATGGACTCCTATCATTGAGGCTGGGGTGTGTGAGGTTACATGAGATTTCTGTTTGAGTAAGTTTTGATGCTACAGACAGAAATGTTGCGGCGTGGACTGCTGACTTGGGTGTCCCGCGTTGGTGGCATTCTGGTCCTGCTCTGCTGCTCCCTGTCACTGCTCTATTTAATGACATGCAGCCCTCCACATTCTGACAACCCTCCATTGAGCCATGTTTTACCCCATGCTGGATCCAGTCACCCCAGCCTAGGAGGAACAGGGCCAGTAATTGGAGTCGGGGCTGGTGGGACAGGAGGAGCCGGAGCTGCTGCACAAAGCGGTGGCTCACAAGGAGTCCACACTTACCAAATGCTCCTCCAAGAGCGTGAGGACCAGCATCACCTCTACATCTCCTCCTTGAAGAAGGAGATTGCGCAGCTGAAGGAGGACTTGCAGGAGCGCAGCCAGCAGCTGAAAAGAGTGCAGGAGAGTCTGAAAAGAGCTGCTGGTGGGCCAGGAGAGGGCCAGGAGGGGGGTGCTGAATCGCAGGGAGGTGGCCTTGGAGAAGTTCAGGGTGCTAAGAGCCAGCAATCTGACCTCCAAGAGTTCCTGAGGAACCAGCTATCAAAGGCTGAGGTGGCCGCTGGCACCAGGTTGCCCAGCGAATACGCCGTTGTGCCTTTCGAGAGCTTCACCCTGCAGAGGGTGTACCAACTAGAGATGGGGCTCACACGTCATCCCGAGGAGAAGCCCGTGAGGAAGGACAAAAGAGATGAGCTGGGGGAGGTTCTGGAGATGGCTCTGCACAGCCTGAACACACCCTCATCCCAGAAGGACAGAAGGGGTGAACATATCCAACCAACGAAAGTCTATAAACCATCTGACTTCATAGAAGGTGAGAACTATCCTGAAAATACCTTTATATGCAACTTCTTTCACACAGACTTTTAGGGGGACCGGTATGCTATTATGATGAAGGTGCAAGCAAACAGGCTATTTACATTTGGGTTGCTAGGTTCATTTGAACAATCTTGTATTGTTTTTCTTTTCATTTTCATTTGTCCTTCAATCCACCGCAGTGAGTTAAAGCCCATTGTAACCAAAGCACAGGGGTTATTATTACATCACTGCCAGTATTACAGACAGTAGTGGTCGACATGCCCTCAGCTTGGAAAGACAAGCTGGAGGAACCAGTATGGAGCTTAAACAACGTAGTGCTTTAAACGGGGTCAGTAACTCAATATGTTTGAACTGTCTTCAATTAAACAACCCCACCCACACAAGAATCAATATTCATTTAAGTGCATGCTAAATTTAAAGTATTTTTTTTACTGCTTTATCTTGTGGTCACAAGAATGTGTATCTATAGATATTTGAAATGACTTTGATGGGTTATTTTGTTTGAGTTTCAATGTGTGACTTTGGCGCCGTAACGCACTAGTTTGTTTCCAACTTAACCCTTCAAAACCAAAGTTCACACCTGGACCAATAGGTTGCGGAGTTTCTATGAGGAGATAACCATTGCAGACCTTCCTTTCATTCATCTTCCATATATCTAAGGAGATGGTGGACTACTAACACAGAATTGTGGCTAGAGCATTGCATTTGGGTGTGTAAAAGAATGGTTTACATGGATTGTGTTTTCTTAGACATGACATGCAAATTAACTGAATTAAAGTCATATTGCACTGATCCCCAAGGGCTTTTATTTCCTAAATAAAACCATACACAGGTCAAGAAAACTCTGGACTTTAGTGTTCAAGCCTTCACTCTGCCTGCTAATCTGGTTGACCTGTAAATATAATCCATGCTATAATTATGGCTGTTGTGTTGGAGCTTAACCTCTGGTGTAGAATCAGAGTATATCTGAGAAAAAATGAAGATGTTCGTGTGAGGCTGAACGCAGCCCTGAGTGCAGATAAACATGAGTGTTGGAAGTAGCAAGAATTCTCTGGCTTCTGTTTAAGAGTATAAAGTTAAAATTACACATTTGTTACCACCAAAAATGTGTGGAAAGTGTCATAAGTGAAAGGACAGGTTGAGCGGTAAGATGTCCCCAGTGGTTCATATATGATTATATTTTACATTTTTGTTTCATTTCATTATTGCATAAGCTTGTTGAGGTGGTGCATTCAGGTGGGTTATAAAGAAAGAAAAATCCTAATGTTTGCCTGGTTATTAATAATTTACAACAAGAGAATAAAAAGTTTTTTCCTCTCAGACCCTCTTTAATTTTCTGTTCTTTCTTCTTTAGTTACCGCTTTAGTCACATTATTTAAGACTGAGCCATCTGAGATGTTTATGTTGGAGAATGAGGAATGCTTCCTCGCCTGAAGTGCTATCAGCTTACAGACATGTGAAATATAAATCACAAGAACAAAACAAAATCTTATGACAGTAGTATTTAGTGCAAGTACAAAATATTGGAATGTTGAAGTAAAAGTAATTAAAAATGCACCAAATACCATTTTACATAAAGTAATAATGGTATTATCCACAGATATGTTACTAGATTTGTAGCTCAGTTTACTATATGCTTACTCCATTTGTATATATATCTACAGTTTCCTTCATCAGAACACTTTATACTTCTGCTACCACGTTTTACTCTTGTCTTTTTGATTTTATAAGTATACCCATGGAGGGTCAGAGGCGTGACTATGTTTTTGTACAACTACAGCCAGGATATCCTCCTGGTTTGTCCTGCTTAGCTGAGATCAAAACCTCAGGAAATGAACACAGCTGCTCCACATTCACAGTGCAGCATCTCCTCAAAAGTGGAATTTGTGTGTGTGTGTTTGAAGGTCACTGTCTTCAGTGTGTGTGAGTAGGTGGAGGTTTTAAAGTGAGCAACGGGGCACCTGGTGCAGCTGCAATGACTGCAGGTCATGTGTACAAGCTTGCGTGTGGTCTTGTTCAACCTAAAGTGAGTGTGTTTATGTGGGTCTGATTTGATAAATGAACCTACATTATCTGTGTGTATTCATATAAATTCCCTCTACTCTTCCTCAGATAGACAGCAGGAGAGTGCAGCTTGTTCTTAGTAAATTAGCAACCACGTCCTACTCATATTTTAATTCTCCTTAATGGACATTCATTTTTTATTTAAATCTCAAACAAGCAGTTTTTTATCCAAGTGAGTCAGGATTGGGAGACTGACATAAGCAATTTTGGGGAGTTTCAGGGCTGCATTAACAAGCTAGTAAGTTAAAAGCTATATCCAAACACTGAGGGTACTCAAAATGAGCTCGCCAGCCACTGAGTCCTCATAAGGAGACAGAGATTTGTAGTTAGAAGAGGACTGGAAGAGGAAGTGAGGGCACTTAGTCAAAATTGTTCAGCATTTTTACAAAATGGAAGCTCATTGTGTCCCTCTTAGAAATTAGGCCTTCCATCACAGGAAGCTGGCCAATTTGAGAGGAAGACTTTAATTCGAGCTGCTATCAGCCTGTTAATCTTTGACCACAGAAACCTCTCAGTCTCTCTCTTTTTTTTTTATCTGTCATCTTCTGACTCTCCTCCATCTGTCTGTCTGCTATGTCTCTGTCTCCAGTCTGTCTTCAAAGATCACATGCCTCTTAAATGTTCTCTCTATCTCTCTCTCTTGCTCCCTATCGCTTCCCTCTGGTATCATTTCTCACTTTCTGCATCAAGTTTCCTTTTCTTTTTTTTTCTCTTTGCACAGCGACCTCAACAGGTCAGCTGGCAAGCAAAAATCTTAGTAATGAAAGTGTTATTGGAAAACAACTTTTCTCTTGGGAAACAAGCTGACGTAAGGCTGTCAACAAGAAAATTGAATAGCCTTTCTTTCTGTGAGTGTGTATGTGTGTTACATGTATGGTTATGGCTCTGGGCCCAACAACAGCAGAGTGCATGGACGAAGTCTCATGTGGCTTCATTTGCTTTCATTTCCCACCAAAACCGTATCAGTCTGTCAAAAAATTGATGACAAATGCACAAAAAGATAATTTGTGGTAAAAACAGTGTTAATATTTTGTGGCTTACTTTCAAAATGAGATGTTCTCATGGGTTTTAAACAAAAGCCACACCCTGGAGAAACCCAAAAAAATTTTTAAAAAACACCCACTGCGACAAAGGAAAACTGGAGGCGCAGAAAGTAAAACCTGACTTCCGAAACTGAGTATGTACGGCAAAACTTCACGCCTTCCAGTTCTTTCATACAAGTCTATAACATGTTCATTTTCACTTTCATATCCCAAAAGTATGCACATTTCAGAAAGTTTCTTTTTTGTGGCTTTGTTGTCGATGCTAAAATGAGAGGATTGATACAGAGTTCATATCTGCAGTGTAAATATAGAACTAGAAGCAGGAGACTGTTAGCAGTGCCACTTTATATAAGTTTGTTTGCTTATAAGTTCATGTCTGTGTCTCACCCATCAGGTATCACTCGAACAGAGAAAGACAAAGGCACTCTCTACGAGCTGACCTTCAGAGGGGAGTCGACTAATGAATTCAGACGCCTGGTCCTCTTCCGGCCCTTTGGACCCCTTATGAAGGTGCAAAACGAGAGGGTGGACACGGCCAACGTCCTGATCAACATCATCGTCCCGCTTTCCGGACGCACAGACAAGTTCAAACAGTTCATGCACAACTTTAGGTGAATTCACTTTTACTGACTTCTTTATGTCCTCACAGATTTTCAAGTCGGGCCAACAACCAGTTCAGTTTCACCAGGAAACATTTGATAGACTAGATTTTTGTGATCATTTATCCTTTCTAACTGTACGTTTAAAGGTGGATTCTGTAGTATTACTCTTCAAAAATTAGTTTATGAAAAAAGTGATATGCTCCCATTTCTTTTCTGTCAGTCATTATAACCATAGCTACCTTTACACATGTAGAGTTTACATCATACAATTTCCTTGGTTTTTATCACAAACACATTAACACTGTCACTCTTTTCATGTATGGATTCTGCCTTATCAGTGAGGAAAAAACGTTAACCCGCCACTTTTCCTCTTGGATAATTGACACATACCAAACATAGGCTACATTTATGTGTGCAAGACAGCATCGTGGAATCAGCTGAGACAAGTTATACTTAGAGAGCAGGCTGCAGCCATAATGTTAACAATGCAAGCTTTTTACTTACCGTTCCAAATCTGGACCGGCTCTATCTGGATCTATCTTGCAAGTTTTGCATTAGATTTCAGTGCTTTACTGTCCAAAAGCTGTCTCCAGAGAAATAAGGAATACCAGTATTTGATCGTGTCAATGTTCACTTGCTCTGTGATCTGTTTGCCAGTTTGTTTGTGTGCTACCACCTGCCCGAGCACTGTTTCCTCTTCTTCAGTTAGCTCCAGTGCAGACTAGACACTGTGGTGACTTGCGTCTCATCTAGTGGCATAAACTGCTATGACCGTAAAATCTGGTCATTCCCTGCAGGATCAGAGTTGAATAGCTCAGCTGCACACTAAATAGGCATATTCTACATAATTATGCATTGCTTAATCTAATTTTGTAGACATTATTAGTTGAATTTATGTTTTAACCTTTTATTTCTTCAAAGAGCACCTTTAATGCCTCACCCTCAGACAAGGGAAAAAATTATTGGGTCACAAAGCAGTGATCGCTTGTGTTCGATCTCACAAAAACTTCTAGTTTCCACCTCCCTTTCCTTTTTTTTTTTTAAGCGTTTGTGGCCATGAGCAAGACTTGGATCTTTACGAGAGACGTACGGAGATACAGGACGAAGATTGCAGAAACGCAGTAAATCAATCATAATGGCTCTCTTTATCACACAGTCAGGAAAATGCAACCGCTCAGTGTTATTAAAACCCATTTCAAGTTTCACATAATAGTTGGCCATCAAGCTGGCAGACTGTGACAAAGACAGGGGAAGATTAGAAAAATGAAAATTAACATGAGAAAGGCTATCGTTTCTTTGTGAGGGAGCGAGTAATTAACACTTTAAAACTGCATTTATGGCATTATCAGTTAATTCATTTGGAGCTGGCAGACATAACCACACAAACAAATAAACAAATGGAATAAAGTTGTAGGCTACGCACAGATTTCAGGTTTTTATCTGTCAACACAAGGCCACAGGGATAAATTTCTCTGTCAAGGCAAGCGCCGATTATGTGATCGGTGCCATTTGTCTTTCTGTTTGTCCGTAAGATTGTATGAAAAGCGATCACAGAATTTCACAAAAGAGAGTTGGAGGAGCTCCCTGCAAGTATTTATTATACACAAAGCTGGCATGCATCTCAAATATGGAATATATAGATGTAGTAATAAGTATGTTTGCTCGATTCTTATGTTGGAAGCCCAAGAACAAAACGGAGAAATCTTGAGTTCAAAGACAGTATTTATTTTGGTCACAGATAAAGTATAGCAGTGCTGGGCTCAAAGTGACAGAGCTCTCACAGGGCCTCTGAGCTCTGGAAATAGTTCATATTTATCTTCTTCACACTTATCTTCTTGGGCTGGGTCTGGCCTGTACAGAGATTGGACTTACACGCAGCCGAATGTAATCGGCCTGTTACTAGTGACATGAACAGAACAACCACCGTCCACTTCATGTTCTTGGGATGTGATAAACAACGCGTGTGTGCTGTTTTTACACATATATCTAATGTAACAGATCTATCTGACAAGATAGAGCAGCTTCATCTGTCCCTATTATTCAGTCCAGTTCTAACCAATTATGCTATCTTAAAGCCTTGGAGCATTCAGGGACATACATTGTGTAGTAAGAGCAGGGTGGACAAGTACAAAATAGGAACATAGGCTTATTAGAAAAATACAGAATATGAATACATAATGTCTAAGAACAAAGCCAATTATAACAAGTAGATCTTACCTTGTATATATGAGACAAAATCATTGAAATGTCACATTAAACAAAACAGTACAAAGGTCTAAATTTCTTTGCAGCCATGCAAAGTGCAAATGAAAGGAATACCTACTGTAATTTTTGTAAGATCACAGTCCTATTTGGAGAGGCAGACAAAACTTATCAACTAACAGCAAAACATGTTTGTTGCAGCTCTGCATTCCACCACCATCATAAGAGGAAATGTCCTGCGTAACGTCTGTGATTTATTGTGCTGCTGCTGCTTATCACAGCTCTTTTTACATGGTAAATCCTGCTTAGTAGAAGTGTTGCAGCCCATTAAAATGTCCCCCCTGGGCAGACCTGCAGTATTTGATATACAGCATGGCAAGAAGTATACTCACTTGAAAGACTTGGCGAGTCGCTGAGCAAACACTTTCCCCTCATCCATATTAAAGGTGCAATAGGAGAAGCTATATTTGTGGATGTAAAGAGATGACAAAAATTGATTTTTTTTCTTTTATCAAAAATTTGTTATTCATAGAGTGTGAAATACCAGCATTTTTATGGTAAAGGACAGAATAAACTGCAAGGTTTACACAAAGGCTGAGTAGATTTTAAAGCATGCATAAACCCAAGTGTTTCTGGGGAGAATCCTGACAAATTTGTGTGTGCACACCTGTGTGTCATGTGAGGAAGCTGAATTATCTACAGAATGTGTGAGATAGCGGTGGCATCTCCACCTCGTCTCTGTTTTACTCACATGTAAGTTTCCTTTGTGCATTAATGTTGTGTGAAACAGAAGAGAGCCGGGAGCATAACCAAACATAACTTTTAAATATTACTATTGCCTTTTTATTATCCAAATATCGGTCCACAGACCAAAGAAATCACATATATACTATTGCATAAAACAGAACAAAAACAGAACCAAATCCTTCAGTTGCTCTTGGACTAACTGCTTCAGCACTACAAGAATAAAACCTCCAAGCCAGTTCCTTCCCTGAAAATGTATCATGTGATCCGGTTCTCTTCCTTCCTCCAGTCCCCTCTGCTCAGTTTACGTAACACTTTCATTCCTAATGTCCCTTCCTTTGTGTGTTTGTGTGTATATACAGGGAAGTCTGCGTGCGTCAGGATGGTCGGGTACATCTGACAGTGGTGTATTTTGGGAAAGAGCAAATGAGCGAAGTTCGCAGCACTCTGGAGAACACATCCAGGTGGGTTTGAATTGCAGCCAGCAATCAGCTAAATGTAGAAGGTGTAATGCAGTTTTTGAAAATGAAACCAAACCTGTCTCAGTCATGCGCCCCTATCGCAGAAGCTGATGTTATTCCCACACGTGCACCAGAAACATGTCATTTTCACATTCGTTAAACTGTCTTTTTTTCGTGACATGCCAAACACACACGCCCCTCCTGGCTCGGCGTCCTGCCACAGCCAGCCATCTATCCCATGAATAATGCAGCAGCATGCCACCCATGCTGAAGAGCTTAAAAGCTCCGAGCCAGCACCGATATATTACAACAAGCCTGTGATCATCCTTGACTCACTCTGCCCTCTGTCATGGATCTCGACACCTACACCAGCTCGGGAGACGATCGCTGTTGGCTGATCAGGAGTCAGGTCAGTGGATTGAGCCTCAGATTCCCTGAGGGGTTGCCATAGTGATGCTTGTCGATTTTCCAGCCTCGAAGGTCTGTGTGGGGCCTTGAATCAGTCCGACTATCTCTAGTATCACACAGCGTCTTTGTCTCTCTGAAAAAGGCAGCGTTGTATACTCTGAAAGTGAGGCTTCACATAAAGTGTAAAGAAGACAAATTCCAAAGCTGTGAATGTGGAAGGAAGAACACTAAAGCTTGAAATTATATTGCCTCTAATGTAGTAGGACTGAAAAAGAGGATTTGGAGAAGAAAACATGCAAAAGTGAGAACAGTTGGAGTTGAAGTGAAGGTGCAATCAGTGAAAGAAGGGTGTTAAATGAAAGTCTCTGTCCTGAACAGCAGGAACTCAAACTCTTTCAGCTTAGAGCTGCTCTCAGTTTAACAGTGCATTCATCGGTTACGTACCAGCGTATCTGGGTGTGAATCACTGCTTTTAATCAACTCAGTACTCCTTTCATTCTATGTTGCTTTCGGGCTGTGGTTGACATGAATGGGAATCATCACTGGAAGATAACGACCTGTGGTTCCATTATCTGCGACCTCAGACACACAATCAGACACACGCTACCAGTAAACTCACAGATACACACAGGCTCCCAGGGAGGGGTGGATGAATGTGTGCATGTGCAGTTGGAAATATTTAAAGCACAAACCAGTTCTAATTATCTAATGACAACTTGGAGCATGAATCTGTTGCAACATGTTCATAACGTTACTATTGCATTGTCTCACACATGAATACAAATACAAGCAAATGCTCATTTTATTCACTTTTTATCAAATAAGCCTTATTTCTGTTTATTACACAGAGTGTTGAACCCTTCCCCACCTTTACTTCTGAAAGACACAGCTGCTCTACGATGCTCTTTTTTAATACCCAGTCATGTTACCGACTTGCTGACTCATGGGGGCTTAAATGATTTTCTAATCAACGAACTGCATGTTTTTGCAATTTCACAGAGTCGTACCTTCTCGGGACATGACCTATTCTGAATATGTAAAACTCAAAAGTTTCAGCTCAGAAGCAACTGCACATGCATACATCTTCATTTTCAGACGTCAATTTCTTAGCAGCAGTGTCAGCATCATTAGTGGCTCAGATCAATCAGATTCTGCACAGCCCTTCCAAGAAATTCAATTCACCTCCACTAACTGCTTTAGTTTGTGCCCGCTCACAAATGACCTCCAGCTCTTGGTCTTGTTTTTTTCTTTGAAAATTACATTTGAGTCATCTTCTCTGCTTTGGAGCAGCACAGCACTAACACTATCTTCCCAGAGGCATTTATACGAATATCAACAGCCAGTAAAGACTACCTGAAATTTCCCATAATTCTGTAACAGGATGTAGACCTGTAGTCCTGGATGTCCTGGAACACCAGTTCTTTAACCACTGTCAAACCCACTACAGCGTTTAGCAGATCAGAATTATTTGGAAGTATACATATTAAAAAGTGCTGTATGTAACACAATACAGACAATTGGAAGTTGTGCTTCTAAAATTCAGGACCTCAGTATTTTCAAACTTTCCACCAGACACCGAGGATGTATTTTCAAATTCAATTCTTACAAATCTACATTTCAAAGCTTCAAACTCAGACTCACTCTTGGGGGGCTGTATGTTTCTGTACCTTACAGGCCTAAGAATAGCGATTCAAAACAACATGAAATAAAGAGGAGAAGGGAGAAAGCTGGGAGGAAAAAGAGTGATCTATTTTAACTAGATACCTGTCGATACATATTAACAATGACTGTGTGGTACAAGGGAGAGCTGATGGCCGAGGAGAAAATAGTAGGAGAGGATGTTAGAGGAGAAGTGTGCAGATAAGATTGGAAAACAAATATTGGAAAATTCTCAAGGATTTAAGACTATCATCAAGGACTGTGCAGGAACTGAACTAAGATAAAAGACGCAAGGAAGGAGATTGCTCTGTCTCTCCTTCAACCTTAACTTCTCTGTTATTTTTTGCTGTTAGCAACTTGCATTTCATAATCTGTGGTTCTTTTTAGTCCGATGGGTAGGTTCTCTGAGGAGCCTCGGGGGGAGAAGAAAAATATTGAGCAGAGTTGATTTTGGGAAGATTCTGAGTGTTTGGAATGATGTCCAAAATACAGTTGAGTTTGAAAAGCTGAATTTAATTAATCCTTGAAAAAGCATATGAGCATGTCGCTTTACAAATCTAATGCACACCCATTGTGGAAATGACTCAGTTTTATTAACTTATGTAGCAGTCTTGCCTGAGGCCTCCGCCAAAGAGAGAGCGCAACAACTCTACATTTTTAATAGCTCACACCTCTCCATTTCATACACAGACTGCTGATTCCCCAGCTCACCGAAAAGGTTGGGTTTTTTTTGTCTTCTGCACAACTGTCCATAGCACCAGCCTCCTATGCTCCATTAAGAGCAGATATCCAAACATGAAATGTAAGTCATTTAAAATTCACAGCAGGAATAAAACAAATCTCAGGCAGAGGAAAGATACTTGTTACATTGCTACTTCAGAAAATATTAAACAACGGTGTGTAAATGAAAGCAGCTAAGTTTCTTTTGTTTCTTTTGGCGTATTTATATTGCAACAGGATTATTGAGTGTAAAGGTCTACCATGCGTTTGCTCACAATAAAAGAAGCCTTCCAGGAAAAAAAGGTTAGCAGCCACTGTTTGAAGTGACCCTCTAGTGTCGTGGCTGCTACTCAAAGGATTAAGTCTTCGGGGTCTCAGTCAGATCTTTTGTATGTCACTACTGCCTTCAAAACCCATCCAAAGTTTCAACTTAAACCTTCAAAGCTGTGGTCTGCAAACCCCCATAGAGGTCCAAGAAAATAAGTTTTTTGGGGATGGGAACACTTTGTAATCCATCCAAAGTGTTTAGATATTTCAGTTTGGACCAAAGCTGTGGGCTGACTAATACAGATAGCATGGCTAAAAAGCAAGTATGCCTCCTTGGTAACTTACAAAAAGTGAAGATTACCACAGATTTGAAGCTTACAGTCAAGTCTGTATATTTTTAAAAAAGCAGCATGTTTGCTGTGGGTCTTACCCTCCCTGTCTTCACTGAGCATAACTAACAGGATCAGACTGAGACACGACAAGATAGCTCTTTGCAAGCTTCTGACTCTGACACAGTTTCAACAATTTTAGATGCTACAAGGTACAAGCCATCACGCCCACAGTAAACAAATTGACTATTTAAGGGCATAAGAAGGAGGCTGATGTCTGTGGGCATGAGGGCGGGGAAAAAAAACAGGATATAAAAAGCAATTTATAAAACAAGGATTTTGCAGGATTAAGCTGATTTTTCCATTTGGCACACAACAGTAATGCCTGCATCCATGTTTACAGGCTTGCATTAAGGAGTCACCCACAAATCCTGTGAGCCTATTTAAATAGATAATGTTCTCAAGCCAGCATACATCAACATTTTTTCACATGGCCCTGTGTGGACTCATCGTGGGCATAATGCATGTCCTTGCCCCTTACAACTGAAAGTGTCAGCCTAACATTTAGCCTAAGAAATATCTATTTCTAACCCTAAAACCAACCCTTGACCCTCAAAAAAAGCCCTCCGGATTTGTGAGCACTTCAGTTTGGTTCCCACAGTGTGCAGTCAGTTCATAGACCCCAAGAGGACAAAAACAAATGGAAACACGGACTCACATCCTCCACTTATCAGGATAAATAAAAAGCTTTATGTTTGGCTTTATGGGGTCCGTTGCATTTCTCCACTGAATGATATTGATGTTCAAGATTTTTTCACCTCCAAAAGTAATACTAATAAGTTAAACTAATAAGGTAAATAAACACAGGAAACAGTACAAAGATAGTCATTGGGTAAGATGGAAAGATGCTCTGTACAAATAAAGAATCTGCCCACTTGTGTCTATAAAGCTCTTTAATCACTGTGTAAAATCACATCTATAATAGTTGTTTGAAATTATAAAATCTAAATAAGAAAACTGAAAGGTACGCTAAGCAATTACTGTTTGCAAAGACAGCGTCCAGTCTTGGCTACTAACCTCCCCCTCTGCTCAATTAAGTTGAGTGTGTTCTGAAATTGAATGACAGACTGCCAGCTGCAGAGCAAAGCAGTAAATCTGACCAAAATCGACTTTCAAAGGTCACGTTCAAAAGTCCAATTTAGCACATCTTCACTTCCACACCACTCTGGATAAGCCGGGCTGCTCAGCCTGTGTAATGCAAGTTTTTGTCGTTCTCGCCAATCCACAAGGATTTTTATTCAAGAAAACGACAACGAGGAGGCGAGGTTCAGACAACAAAAAATGGTGCAAAAAATGCTTGTTTTGAAAATAGACTTTTCAAGAGATCTGCCGTTAGCTACACATCTATTATTTACTGCCGACTCATAGTTCTCAAACTGTGGTACGTAGTGGTAGGGTTAGCCCCCTCTAGTGGTACGCAGGAAAACAAATTGATTTTCAAGTTTGTTTTTCCAACAGCTTAGTTTCAGGTAAACTCTTCAATGTGTCTGAAATTGTAGCTTAAACATTTTTGAATATGTCATTGGCATGCAGTTGTTGTTTTTAATATTTTTACATTCTCTGGGTGTTAGGTGTAGAACTGTTTTTAACGTCAGTGATAATGGGGATAACCTGAGAGCTACACAGGTGATACATGGTATAAAAGTGGGAGAGCTAGTGCTATAGAGCCACCAATGGGAAGCCTTGGCACAGCAGATGTGTTTCCCTCATGCGCACATCTGCAAATCATCCCTAACGCTGTCTCCATTACTCACTTGGCTGCAACTGCTCATCCTAGACTCAGCTCAAACAATGCAACTTGATGTATTATTAAATTGTAATGATATGATGATGCTGCTGCTAAATAAACCTTGTTACTGATCACTTCCTCTGACAAGAACCACCTTTCAAGTTGATGGAATCGTCCTTAGTTTTCTTCAATATTAAAAACCTTTTTAAATCTGTCATCAATTTTGTCAACCTGTCATCAGTTCGCTACATTTAGAAGGTGGAAATACTCAACCATGATGCTGAGTATCATGGTATAATATAAAAACACAATGACATGTTCCTGTTAGGAGGTCTTTACAATAGAGAAACAAAAACAGGAGGAGAACATAATGTTTCAGCCCATATAAAACTCTCTCTGTCTGCAAGTTATGAGCAGTTTCGAGTAATTTAGGTTGTCTTAACATTTTCTTTGCCCAATTAAAGCTAAGACTGAATCAACGTGACTTTAGCTAGTTTAGCACTAGAAAACGTTGAGACAAACAGAGCCATTGTTCTGGATTTGCCAGCTGTGGACAGTTTAGTGCCAGCGGCAGCGACCACTTCTCCTGGGACTTTGGGTAGACAGTGAGACAGTTCGACTCTGTGTGGATACATGTGGTGCAAACAGACATAAACACTATGCTCTGGGCTCGGACATATTGAGTGACTGACTGCACATCAGCAGATCTGGACAGGTTCTGTAAAAATAAACATTGTCCATCTAAAAGTTTCACTTAGAAGTCGCGAGGCGTTTTGGGGATACTGGGGTTGTTTGTCAGACAGACAAATAAGATGCCTGTAACTGGCATCATGTTTATGTGTCTCTGGGAGCTGCTCAGGATCAGTAGGTTCCAACATTTCTTATTTATGGGAAAGGCTGAATGAATGGGAGGGAGACAAAGGGTCTTACAGAGCACATGCTGATACAAACTATTCACAGACAAAAACACACACATAGCAGAGAGAGGGCAATGTGACGGGTATGATTCAAGTGGTCTCAGGCGAAATGTTTCCTCTGGTCTTCCTGTTTTCCTCCAACAAAACTTTATGTGTCCGCCTCTGTCTACCTGCTCTCTACCTACTGTTTTCCATGAGTCGTGTCTGACACACTCACATCGATGAGTCGTGATGTGTTATCCTGTTTGTTCTGTCTCATGTTGAGGCATGTGAACCAGTTTTTCCTCAGTGTCCCCCATCAGTTGATGTGTGCGCAGACATGCATGTTTCTATGCAGGCGCGTGCACGAGTAAAGGATTAGTCACTAACCGTGTGAATTGTTATGGCTGATGAAAAAGCCACAGCTGTGTAGATTTTGATCCAGATGTTTCTCTTTACTTAAACCACATCCCTGAAAAGCCAAGGATAGAGGGAACTTTGTTTTCCTGTGTTCTTAATATGCGGTTCCTCTTCAATCTAGACCAGAGTTGGAGTGTGAATTGTGAGAGTTTGGACTGATTTTTAACTAGCAGAGAAATATTTGTGCATTATGTTTTAATGTTTGGCTGAGAAACAGAAGAGCCACAAGACACAGTTTTGTTGCAGATAAGACTACCACTTCAGGCCCTCATATTCTCAGTTTCCATTATATTGCACATTATTGGTGCACATAGAGACCGTCATGTTGCTATAATAAGCTGTCAGAAGATCAGTGAGGGAATTTCTGTTCAGTTGAGACATTAATCAAGCAAAGGAACAGAAGAGACAGTAAATACTGCACACAATGTAAACATAAACAGGAGTGATATACACTAATTGAATCAAATTCATCAAGTACTGCGAAAATAATTTGTTCTTTTTTTTTAGCAGTTTTTTTTATTCTCATAGTTTGACTAAAAAGAGTTGGATACTATACTATCAAAGCCAAAGTGTCAGGCTTTTCATCCCGTCTCATGGCCGTTTTGCATTCACAGGGAGGCAAATTTTAGGAACTACACCCTGCTGCAACTAGACGAGGAGTTTTCTCGGGGACGGGGTCTAGACGTCGGGGCTCGAGCTTGGAAAGGAGGCAACGTGCTGCTTTTCTTCTGCGACGTGGACATCTACTTCACAGCTGACTTCCTCAGCACCTGCCGACTCAACACACAGCCTGGTGAGATGCTGCACCCACAAGCACAAACACCTTTAACATATAAAAGAAGGAGTAGTTGCATTTAAAGAAGTGTGGAATGCATTAACGACTGGTCAAAACTTTAGATTAAGATGCTTCTCAGTCCATACATAGAATAATGACTGAATTTGGATTTATAAAGAATTATGTTTATATATATCAATAGGACTACACATAAGACAAAAAAGTCTCTGAGATTCTTTTAATGTGCTAAATTAATAAAGGACTTTAGAGACCTCATACATACAATCATACAATGTTCTTCTGCCACTATTACACGATGCTGAATTTTAATGCTGACTTAAATGATGCGGCTCAAATTTAAATCAACGTATCCCAAAATGCTCTGGCTTTCTGCTGGAAAAGAATGACATGCTCTTTTTAGGTAAAGTGGAAGAGTCTGTTCTTAGAGGAGACATGTTCAGCTGTCTTAAAGTCTTCTTCATGTGATGAGAAACAGAACTTTCAGAACGTCTGTTGGTCTGTACACCGGTGGTGAAGTGCTCTTTACTTTCAAGAATCTCTTGATGACTCATCTCTTGAGAGAACACCTCCTCTTCTGACACCTCTAACACTCCAACATGCCTAATTGGCGGTTACTTCACACTTCTGCACCTGTTCTGCTTGTTTGTCATTAAAAATAGATGTCGGTCTTTATGGCCCCACCAGGGTTTTTTTTACTGTAAGCTTAAGTTGCTTTAGATAAAAGCAGTGCTGTAAAAAAGGTTTTGATATGTTAAAGCATAATTTAATAGATGATAGATTAAAGTTTGCATTGCAGCAATTGCAGTGAATTCAGTGAATACACTTAACTTTACAATGATTCCTGCATCACCAAATATATCAAATTGTGATCATATCATTGAGATGACTAATCAAACTGTATTTATAGATGTCTAGAATGTGATGTGAGATGATTAACCACTGAATCATCTGGCCCTGCTGTCTCAACAGGTAAAAAGGTGTTCTACCCAGTTTTATTCAGCCAGTACAACCCAACTCTGATTTATGGAGGTCCTGAGCACATTCCACCTGTGGAACAACAACTGGTAACCCACAACAATCAAATCTATCTTCCTCCTCCTTTTTTTTTTCCAGTCACTGCACAAGCCACTTGTTGAAAATCGTTGTCAATGAGGCACTTTTACACTGAGAGGTTTAGAACTATGTCGCCTCTCCAGCCGCTAGAAGTGCAAATCCCTTTTATGTGTGTTGAAATAATGCATTTTTTCCTGTAGGTCATAAAGAAGGACACTGGTTTCTGGAGGGATTTTGGTTTTGGCATGACTTGCCAATACAGATCTGACTTCATCAACATAGGTATACACACCAACAACACTGGCAAAGCAGGACATGCACTGCAGCCATACCCATTGTGACATCTCAGCAGTGCAGGAATTCATAAACATTTGTTCCTTAGGGTTGATTATCTGTGTAAAGGCGTTACATAACACTGTAAAATGGGCTTCCCAAATTAAAACAAAAAAAAATGCTCAGTGCTAATGGTGCGGCAGCTTAATGGACGTGAAACTCATCAGGCCGCAACTGACTCAGTATTACATTACAGTTCCTAACAGGGAAGAGATTTTATTATATTGCTCTGCATGAAAATGGCTCTGAGCAGCAGCTGCAGCATAAATTAGCATCTCCCTGCATCTCCATCCCCATCTGTACACTGGGTGAGGAATATTGGCTCTCCAGACAGATTTACATCAGTTTTGTTCCCCTCCAAAGTGAAATCAATTAGAGGCTGCAGTGGAATTCAGCTATGCCTTTTATTGGGTTGGGCCCAAACACATTCACAGAAACACCTGCAAACTCACAGGCATGCACATATTCTTAGTCTGTTTCAAGACATATGTGTGCATGTCCACCACAGGAACCTTTTCCAGGATCTTTTAAGGGGCTCTTTCTTCAGTCACCTAGTTTCACCCTCATTTCAGATACCAGGGGGCTTAAGAGTGTTCTGGGGCAGAAATCTCAGCCCCCAAAATCTCCCTGATGTAGAGGTAGAACTTACACTGATTACAATGAACCTCTTTGGTGGGACTTACAGTTCTGAGTATTTGTATTTGGTTGAATATTCTCAGTAATTCCCCGCGGTAAACAGCACTGAAACTCAGACATTCCTTTTGGGAACACCAGAGTGAATGAGGAGGGAGAACTTATATTGTGACAATAAAACAAAGGAAGTCTAATTTATATTTTCACTGCGGTTCTGCTTTAAGGCACAAATAAATACATCTAAAAACCTGCTGACATGTATAATGTTGATAGGTTTTAAATGAATGAAGCTGATAAGCACTTCCTTGTGTTTCCACCGCAGAGTGAGACACTGCCAAGAGGACGCAGCGTTCAGCTGCTGGAGCCTGCTCCAGAATGTGAAGTTGCTCCGATTGTGGCATAAAACCAGTGCAATCAGGGCAATAAAATCTTAATCTCAAGTATTTTCACAGTAGTTATGCACTAAGATACAAATAAAAATACCCAAAACATCATAAAGACATGTTCTAAAACCCCAGTGTTAGAACATGTCTTTATATGTCTGCAAAAGTAGATTCCAGGGGCCTGTACTTTGAAGCCGGTTCGACTCTGGTTGTCTGGCTTAACTAACCCTAACAATGGAGATCTTGCTCAACCCAACTTTCCTGACCCTGATATGTGCACGTCCATTTAAAATGTAGGGTAAGCGTTAGATGACTGATCACAATCATACACTGTATTTCTAGCTGGCTGAAAGAAAGATGACATAAAAAAAGAAAAGAAAAAGTCAAATATTTGAATGCTTAAGTTCAATGTCCATACACATACTTTTTTTGTTTTTTTTTCATTCTGTAAGAGAATTGATTGGTCAAGAGGTGGTGCTTTTATCTATGTCGATCTCTTACCTCGAAACCTACCTACTGAGCAGGTTAGTTTTCCAGTGTAAGTAGCTTCAATACACTGAAAATCAAGGGCCCAACATGAAGTTATCTCACAAAGTCGCTAATTCTACTTCAAAGCACAGGCCCCAGCAGTATTTGGTAAATCCATATTACTAAATGAATAGAAGATTGATTCCACCCATATTCCTGTGCAGAAATTGTTTAGTTTGAAGAGACAATAGGTTTTAACAAAATACGGCGGTGTAGCCACCATGATGCAACCATAGCTTTGTGGATTCCTGTCGTGAGGTGTTGAATTCAGCATTTCCACATCTTGGTCTATTGAAAAAGGAATTACAAGTAAGCAGTAGATCTGACTAAGAACTGTGGAAACTACATACACCCATACAGCAAAGACAAGTCAATCACAACATAGCTCAACCCTAAAGTATACTCATCTTTATTGTCCATTTCACTTAAAGTGAGACCAAAAAATATCTGCATATATCACTGCACGTACAAAAACAAATAATAATTCATCTCCTGTGCTCAAATTTCCGTTTTTTTTCCGCTGTTATGTCTGGAGTTTGAATAGAGAAAAAGCAAGAAAAGCAAAAGTGATTATGATCACAAGCCTCTGAAGAAGTAGGCACACCAGTGAAAACAACACATCCTGCGGTGATATACAGTAATAAATGATTGACATGACATCCTCAATTTGTTCTCTCAGGAGGTTTTGACATCGACATTAAAGGCTGGGGAGGCGAAGATGTCCACCTCTACAGAAAGTACCTCCACAGCAACCTTCTGGTGGTTCGAGCCCCGTCGCGTGGCTTGTTCCACCTGTGGCATGAGAAGCACTGCGCCGACGAGCTCCCTCCAGACCAGTACCGCATGTGCATGCAGTCCAAGGCCATGAACGAGGCCTCGCATGGCCAGCTGGGGATGCTCTTCTTCAGGCAAGAGATCGAAGCCCATCTCCGCAAGCAGAAACAAAACTCCAAAAAGACATGAAGACTCGGAGCTGGTTGGATTATTTTTGACTGCGAGGACAAAGCAACTGCTTAAAACAGAGCAGGTGAATTCAGTCTATCTTAACTCCATCATATTTTTCATGAATATGTTGGAAAGCAGGCTTTATTTGCGTTCCTGCTCAGAACCAGACGCAGAGATCTCCCTCTCCTATCCGCACAGTAAATTTAAGCTACAGGCAGAGGATGCTTAGGGTATTTGACAGAAGAAGAAAAAAACTTTATCCTAAGCTGTCTCCTGACTATAGCTTCATATTTAGCCTACACATATAAGAGTGGTGTCAGTCTTCTCATCTAACTCTCGGCTAAAAAGTGATGTAGTTCCCAAGATGTGACACTGTCTGTTTAGTGACTAAAAAGTAAGGACTTTTTACTTTTTTAAGGATACAAATAGTTTAAAATAAAAGAGCTGCCTGAGGACGGATCCACAAGACTGTGGTGGATATTATTCAGCAGATGTCCCGGTAACTATGGTACTTTTAAGGCTTTTCAAAACGAAAACATGTAGCCTAATTTTGAGCTACAACACATCTTCGAACAATGTGCCTTACGTGGATAAAACCCAAGCATCTTATTTGGATGGCAGGTGAGAACTGGACCTCCCAACAGGTTTTATATGTTGGGAAACGAGGCCACCTGGTGGACTGAAAGTGAACAGCATGCTGGTGAACAATCGTGAAGGACTCTTTCAAAGCCCTGAACTGTCTTGTAAACTTTTTTTTTTTTTTAACATAAATTATTAATCAGATTGTATCTTTATTTATGTTTTATTACCTTTCTACCAGTCGCATTTGTATTTCACTTATTGCCTGGACAGTATTATGAGCAGGCCATTCATTACTACTGGGCAATGAAGTGAGAGTTGTTGAAGAAAAGAATCTAGTGTCAAATTTTAAATTATCTTTACGGCTTTTTCCTAAAAGTCTTTCAATTTGAGAAACTTGTGTTTATGGTTACACTCTCACTAAAGATAAGTTATTATACTTATTGTGTACCAGCGAACAGGTACACTGCTGTGTTTTCTTTTTCTCTTATCTAATTCGTTGACATATAGCGATATGGATACAATTCAGTAAAGTTATTGAAACTAACGACGACTTAACAAGTCCGAACCAGATCTTATTGTTTTGTTTTTTTATATCTTAAGGCAATCAAGTGTGACTCCTAAAATATGCAGACAAAATGATCCTTTGTGCAATAATGAAGGAAAACTGTGACATGTGTTTGTGAGCAGTCACTGTGTTTAAAATGCTGTAGATGACTGCCCAAAAAGATTTTTCTCTGTCTTGAAATCTCATTCCAGCACTTCTTCTGTACTTAGATGAGATCTAAGTGAGCTGTTCATGGTGGATGACCGAGGCACTTATTTACTCATGTTTCTAATGTTAGCCATGAAAGCATCCCTGCAAACGTCAGATGAATGTCTACTTCTCTGCTTTATTTTTCATGTAAGTGAGTTAAATAAACATATTTGTGCATTCTGAATATGTTGAAAGGAGATGTTTTCTGATGTGATCTACCATTTTGGTCAAGTCTCATTCAACTAAAAGGTGGACTTTGAACAGAACTGAACAGAATTAGTTACTTTCGCCCATTTTGATACTCAATTCTGAGAATTAACTCAGAGCTATGACACAGTATATTGTCATTTAGCTTTGCTTTACTGTTAGCAATGCTTTAAATAGCAATCATTTGGACGTCCGAATAGTTTTAGTTAGTATGAAACTAATGAAATTACAATTAAAACAAATTTATACACAAAAAATCTCATTTTACAAGTAAAATTTTTCTCAAATTCTCATTGGTTATTTTTCTTGCAGCGTAGGACAAGTTCAGGTCTGGTCCCTGAGCATAGTTCAAAGTTCCTCCGGTCTGCCTCTTTTTCTACCAAAATGAGTTTGTTTGAAAACTAAATGCAAGTTCTTGTTGGGCATTGTGACTTTGTCAGGGGTCAGATTTTATTTTAAGATAGATGATGCAAAATTTGGAACAGGTATAGTGTGTAAAGGGGTCTGATGAGGAAGAAATTCAAGTTGTTAGCATTGGAAACTGATTGGAATTTGAAGCTGCAACACCAAGTCATGTGACACTGTATTGCTGCAACATAAATATATACCAAGAAAGTTTTTTGTTTTTTTTTTGTTAGTAGTAGCAGAAGATACTTTTGGAACAAGTGAAACTATATGCTGGTTTAACAGTACAGCTGAAGCCCAAACACTTGCTGTGAGTTTAGGTTTTTGGGGTGGGTTCATCCACAGGTGTTTTCACTTTCTAATCAAATTTTCTCTAAGCAGCACTGGCTGCATCTGATGTCTAACTCTTATCACAAGTTTTACAACAAAACTAGCTTGTTTTCATGTAATATTTGACTCCTGACACAGCTTTAAAAATATCTGAATTATTGTCATTTATTTTTTAAAAGTCTTGTCAGAACTTAGCACCTCTATTATTCAACAGCTAATGTTAGCCTCAAACGCTACTGTTGTACTCTTATGGAATTCTAGCAGCAGTTTATCTGAACTCGTCAAGGTAAGACCACGTGCAAGTTTTAATTTTACTTCTGTAAACTCATGTTGAATCATCAGTAAGAGTAAATGCAAGTTAATTTCACCTGGAATTAATCAAAGCAATTAACCCCCAGATCCCCCGTAGTCTTCTCTTTGGCACTCAAGATTAACATGAAAAATGTCAACAATTTTTATTATATTTTGGTTATAAGATAAAAGGCCAGAATGGGAGTAAATCAGCCACAGAGGTAATTAATCTACGCCACAGTCAGTCTCTCTGAGGGCCCTTGGTGAAGAGGGTCATTCATATGGAATAAGTTTGGTGCTGAACAGAAGTCTAAATCTGTAAATTATGTTTAAAAGTGTTTGATTCCTTTTCTAATCTGTCAGTAGTGTAACGACTCGCACTAAAACATGATTGAATGTGATGTAAATGGGATTTGAAGAGAAATATCACTGGAGGCCTGGACCTATTATGTAGATATTAGTTTTTTTTTCCTGTTTCTGTGAGTGTATCTTTACTGACAGGGCTCTAGATGGGGTCAGTGAGCTAACTATACCAGGCCTGACTGCACTTGCTGAGCTCCTCTCTGTTTCAGAAATGAATATAGCAAAAAATATCCCACCTGATTCAGATCAATGTATCATTAGCAGGCTTCTGCAGAACTTAACAATCTTTTGAAGAGATCCATTTAATCTGAATCAGGTGTAGTGATGCAGGGAAACATCTAAAATCTGCAGGACAGCGGCCCTCAAGGACCGACTTTGGACATCCCTGCTCTAAGATGCAGAATAAATTCAATTTTGTGTCCTATTGAAGCAAATCCTGTAATTTTGTTAAATAGATTTCTAACCATTACCCTGAACATGTTACAGCTATTTGCAATTCTAGAACAAAATACTAAGGCTACGTAACAACTCATCAAGTGGAGATCATTAAAAACACCAGGATATCTCAAATGTTGCTGAGACTGGTGTTTAAGCAACAGGTAAAAAGCACCCTCATTTGGCTGCATCCTTTCTGATTTGTAAGTAGTTTTCAAATTTTCCTTAGATCTGATGATTGATCTTTGGCAGAATGCTTTGATATGTCCCATAAATCCGCACTTGGTTCTACTGCATCGAAATTCTAAGACTAAAATCTTACATTCACAATGGCTTTTTTTTTTTTTTTTTTTTTAGAAAAACATATTTGCTTTGTCCAAAGTTTAAAATAATTAGATCCATGCACCATGTAGACTAGAAATACAATTAAATCTAGCTTGCTCTGGCTAATAGAAGTCTTTTGAAATCATGGCTAACTAGATGATATTTTATTTATTAACTATAAAACCCAGACCTAAAAACGGTGTACGCTTCAACTTAGGCTACACATCTGTAAATTGAATTTGCTGATTTATGCAGAAGCTGGTGCTGTGCGCCGCCTTAACTGCTACAACATGTAGCACAAAAAAAAAATCCAGTTGCGGCTTTTCCCCTGGTGATTACAAGGTGAGTCCTGGCGCTAACCACACTTGAACAGCTGTATTTTCCCTACTCCGCCGCCTTTACGCGAATGCACCCAAAATATTTCTTATTTACGACATTTCCATTGGCACTGAAAGCAGCACGAGGCCTGCAGCTGCGTCGTCTTCGGAGCTTTTCGGCTCCGCTGTCGGCTCGTGTTTGACTGCCTGCAAACACCGACAAGGGACAGGTGTCCGTCCAAATAACCGGGTCACGGCGGGAGTGAGCGTTTGTTTCGTTTTAAAAGCCTCGAACAGCTGCGAATTAAACATGAAGCTCACACGGATCTCTCGGCTGTTGTTTACCGCCACCCAACACGATCAACAACAGCAAGACGCATCCTCTTGATAAGTAGCTGCTCTCCTACTTCAGGCGTTGTCGTTTATTGTGCTCGCCCCCACCCCTCATTTGCTGCTACGGTTTATTTCGGCTCTGATTCAGTCGGAAGCAGCAACGACGTCCCGAGGAGGAGCATCCCGCTGAGGTTTATTACGGCGCAGGACGCACCAGCAGATAGTGACTCTAGACGGAGACGGAGAGGAGACAACATGTTTGAGGCGAGAGGAATCCCCTTTGTCCTGCTTGACATAGCCTGTCTTATTCTGGGTATGTGTTTTAATACCTTCAACTCACTGCTGTGGACAGTCTGTCGCTTTACTGATTAAAATCCGATTTGTGAGCTGATGTAATCCTCCTGTTGGTGTATTTAGTTGCTTGCCATCACGTGAAGGGAGTGGTGAACGTCCAGGACAGTGTGCCTCACTGGGACTTCATTTTAACCTGCGATTCTTCTGATCAAATAACTTATGTCCCATGTGAAATGGTTGTTTTCCTTGAAGTGCTAATTGTGGCCGAGTTTTCATGTTGTTGGAGTCTCTGGTCTTTTAAAATCCAACAACATGAAATGGTTCTCGAGAAGCAGAATGACACTAAGCTTGTAACCTGGGATATATTTCCTCGTTTTACTATATTTCCATAGATTGTTCCATAATCTGTGGCTCATAGCCTGACACAGTTTGAATGTCTGTGAACTGTATCATAGCCTCTAATAACACGTGAATTTCTTGACAGTTCAGCTGAGGTGCTGCTGAGGAGCTGTCACTGAGTGCTTTACTGGCTTTGGTCTCAAGTTTCCTGGCAGATGTGACCACTCCAGTCTTTGTTGAGGCTCTGAAATGAACCTCACGGATCTGAACGTGGACTGTACAGTCATTATCTTCCACCTACAGCCAGATATTCAAATACTCACTTCTCTTTGCCATCGCTAACACGTTTTTGCATTTGGAATGAATGTGCCTTCAAGGCTGTGCTGTTTCACTGGGGCGGATATCGTCTCTGGGGGTTTTTGTGCCTCTAAAATCTGCTTATAATTGCTTTGAACCATGACTCATAGACTTCTTTGGCCATTTGTTTTATGGATGCTCGCTGTACTTGTGCAGACTTACTCTGGTTGGCCCGAAACACTGACTGATGTAGCTTTTCCCCTTTTTTAAAAGTCAGTTTATTTAGATAAACGGCACATTCTGCCTCACTGAAAAAAAAACTGGATGGTTTATAACCCAGCTGGATGTAATGGTCCATCTTTTAATGTTTACCTTCAACCCATGTCAGCTGCATGTTGATAGGTCATAACTGCTGAGTCATCAGGTAAAATGTCTCTTTTGCCAAGCTGTTTATTTCTAAACCTTGAAGGCTCTTGAACTTCAATCTGTGAGAGTCTAACAGTAAAAACAAGCTTGCGGTCTAACTGTACGCAACAATCTTGGTGTGCAGATTGGATTTATTCTTATAAACGAACCATCCTATTGGATTATAACCGTTGGATTTTGTGGCTGTTGCAGCACTGCTGTCAAACGTGGGCATGCATGTAGGAAGGATCGGTCTGAGTTTAGCATGATGAATGCAAGTTTAAGACAAAGGTTAAGTACTTGATTAGCAAGGAGCAGGAGCTAATGTTGTTTAGCCCTTATTTTATTTGGTTATGTTGCAGTTACTGCGAGTTGGCAGTGGTATTAATGGTCAAAGAACAGGTGTGTATTCATCATAGAATTTTTCTGTCTTTGTGGTTGTGTTGAGAAGCTTCAGACTTACACTGACGAGAACAAGTTGCTGCAGTTGGGGACTGACTTGTGGGCCGTGTCAAAGGCTTCAGAGTATTTGTCTGGACTTTCTTGCACTTCCAGCTGTTGTGGCCCTTCAGCTTAGTATGGCACAGCTCAGGGTGTCAACAGCTGCAGAAACGGCACACAAAGCAGAAATAAAGAGGTTTGGGAATGCATTTATAATCTTCATTTGACTTGTTATGTCTGTGTGTGTGTGTGTGTGTTCTCTTGCTTTTGCCGTGTTGTTCATCATTGCGGCTCAGTAACTGACCCAGACTTTCAGCTGAATGAATGTCTTTTCTCTGCTACACAATGGGTTAAACGGGCCTTGCAGCCAGAGAGATGACAGCTGCATTACAAGCAGACTTTGGACTGTCAAAAGCAATTAGCCAAGCACTCCCTATACATAAAACACTAACGATAAAAGCTTGTGCTATGGCCTCATCTTTTTTTTCACTAGTGCATCTGAGACAAATAATGCTCAGACTTTTCAGATATCTACCTTTAGAACACATGTTTTTGGGGCTTATTTCACTGGTGTTTTCTTTGAGTGAGCTCAATAATGAACCGTTTCTGTGGTTTCAACTTGAAAGACATTTCCCCATAAAGAAGTAATCTCATGAAAAGAACAACCAGCAATGAAGTGATCCGATTAGCATTTCTTGTGCTGCCAGAGGGTAAAGCCTGACATACTTTACCCCCCCCCCACCCCCCCTCCCCGTACTTGGACTGTTGTCTCCATCGCACTGGGCGACATGATTAGTTTATTGTGATTAATCTGGTGACTGCAGTTGATTTTTGGACAATTCCTCTTAAATGGTCACTAATACCACCCAGGTTTGAAAATAAAGTGAGCAGGTTTTAAGACGAGCTCATCGGAATTTTTGCTTTGTGTCAGGAAAAGGGAAAAGAACAGCATAAAATCAAAGGGGAGCACGTTGTTGTTTTGTTTTTAGTTAAATTCATGACCATAGAATCATCTGTTTGGACTCCTGGATTTTTAGTTTGTATTAATTTGCAGCATGTCTTTACATTTTATGCAAATGGCAACATTAGCGTTTCCCTCGAAAGACCCAAAGCCTGCCGTTTTTTTTTTTTTTTTTTTTTCTTTTCCTAAACCACTGTCTTCTTCCTGTGGGTAATCATCCTGATCTCTTCCTTCACAGGAGGTCTGCCTCTGGCAGCCTTTAACCTGGGTAAAATCCGCCCTTACCAAAGGGGCTTTTTCTGTAATGACGACAGCATCAAGTACCCTTTTCATCACAGTACGGTCACCTCCACGGTGCTCTACACTGTGGGCTTCACCTTGCCCATTAGCTGCGTAAGTAGCAGTTACACATGGCAGGTTTTTACAAACACAGCCTGTCTCGTGGCAAATATGTTGACTTGTCGAAAACTGGTGTAGTGCACGCTTTCCAAAGGTGTGCCGGGGCTGTTGTCTCTGGTATGATGCATGCTGTTTTCCTGCTACACCTGAATGGAAAGCTTCCATGACCATCGTTATCAGGTAGTCAAAATATCCACTGTGAGAAAGGTCTGTGGGCACTGATAAAGCAGCGTATTAAAGTACAGATGTCCAGAGCCTAAATACACAATGCATTTCAAATAGATGGTTGACTGTGCTAAAAGCAAAGGAGGATGTCCACTTCCAAACAGCAGATTCTAAATATAGTCCATTATAGAGGAAGATTCTAAATGAGTTCTGTCTGAGGATGTTTCTCACAATGTGACAGCGGCAGGAATTACGAAGCTTGCATTTTAAAATGTTTATGGTTATTCCAGTCATCCAGTAAGTCAGCGTTTAGTTTTTTTTTTTTTCTTTTCTAAATAATTATTTTAATTGTCAATGAAAACCCATAAACATTTGGCCCGGCAAATCACACAAACTTACAACTAGTAGAACGGGCCCAAACCACAAATAAATCTACTAATCTGAGTGTGGAACACAAATGAAGGCCAAACTTCTCTGACTTTGGGCTTTTCATTCAATTGTTTTATTTCAGTCTGAACTTTCCATTGCTGTTGTTAATCAGCGCGACAGACATGGAGGCTACGGCTTCCTCAAAATAGCTGGAATGCTCCTTGGAACAGAGCGGTTGTTTATGAAGACTTACGGAAGCAGGAAGTGTGTGTTTGCATCCGTCCGTCTGTACCAGCCTGCTGCTACTTTTGTAGTGTTGGTGATTTAATTCAGTCTCTGATATATGAGTGATCAGAACCTGAATTTGCTTTATCTTAGTGGTTCTCAGTAGTTTATTTCATTGTTTTGTGTCTGTTAATAGAAGCTCGGGGGGGGGGGGTGTGAGAACGAATTAGCTCTGAATGAGAGGTGCTTGCCCTGCAGACGGACAACAAAGTAACAGTGAGTGTTCTTTTACTTGAGCTGAAGAGAAGGTGTAATGTGAGTGTCTAGAAACACAATCCTCACTACTCAGGACAAAGAAGAAGCTCATAGATGCACTTGTCGGTGATGTTTTTTTTTTTTTTTAACTTTTATTTTGACACTTTGTTTTCCATTAACACACTTCTTTTTTTCTTTTTTTTTAACAACATTTAAGTGTCTGTTGCCATGCCAATACTTAAACCATTAATATTGTTCCTGAAAGTTGGCGAGGACCCTGCCGCCTTCAGAGGATGCAGCGCTTCGTGAGAGCCTCTAACCTGGCTGCCAGCTCCTGCTTTACACGGGCACACACTGTTGCATGATGGGAAGGTGTGGTCCGGGTCACACTTATAACCTGTATTTTCTTTCTCTCTCGTTGCTTCTCTGCTAGCTGGACTCCCATTTGCCATACTCAATTTGCTGCACCGGCCTTTCCGCCGAGGCTTTTTCTGTAATGACGATACAATCAAGTTCCCCCTTAAAGAGGAGACCATTTCCTATCAGTTGTTAGGAGGTGTTATGATTCCCTTCACAGTACTCATTGTAAGTGCATCTGCTTTTTTTTTCTGCTAACGGTTCCCTTCTATACTTTTGTTATTCAACTCGACTTCTTTTTCATACTTTCCGTTGACCGTCATCCACTTTTGCATCTCCCTTCGTTCATGTCTATTTTTTTTTTGTGATGTTGTAAGTCTTTTTTTTTTTTTCCTTCTTCTTTTTTAACGATCACTAACATCAACTAACAGCAAGGCGTATAGAAAAGTTTTCCCCTTCAGCTGATGCAGATAAAACGGAAGGACTTAGACTTTTGTTGAGAATCTTATCCGTCCTAAATGAATTTGCAGCTGCAGCAACAGTTTACAGAAAGACATCAGATATGGATGGCAGATGTGAAACTCTTCAAGAATTTTAGCCAGTTGCTACTGAATGGACTGAAAAAAGATGCTGTACCTTTTTTTTTTTTTTTAAGTGGGCGGGGGCTTCTAGTCTAGATTTTCTTCATAAAGCTGACAACTAGGTTCCATTTTATACTTTGACAACATCTTTGTAATTGACACAAATGAATATAAAACCCCTTTAACAACGCATCTATTTAAGTTCCTTTTGAAAATTCTCCACATCATGGGATGGATATTAATATAAACCTGTCCTCTTGTATGTTAAGAGTTCAAGCCCTTCTCACGATGTTCCAAAACACATTCAAACACTTAAACCACAACATGAGTCACTCATTTAGTGCCGATTTGATTTTTGAGCTTGTCCTCACAAGCTCAAATACACACATGTACGAACCTGAAGCATGTTTTAATTTTAAACCTTAATTATATTAAGTGGACATTCCTCCTTTGTTCAAGATTATTCCTTAAAACGATGAAACTCAGGAACTGTGCCTGTGTAATTGAATGAGCTTTGCTCCAATTAGATTCTTGGTAGTATTTGCTTTATAATAGAGAATTGCATGTGAAACTCATTTCACTACATTAGATATGAAGCTGCAGTTATGAGATGAATGGATTAGCTTGAGATAAAGTGGAAGAAGTAAAACAGCCTCCCTGGCTTTGTCCAATGTTAACAAAAATTATCCTGTTAATCAATACAGAAACCGTCTTGGATATCAAACTAGAACCAAACTAGTTATTTCCAGTCTTCATGATAAGAAAGCTGTTAATCTGGTTATTGATTGTGTAGACCAATGACTCTTCTCATCATTTATCTGTATACAATTTATTATTTTCATCCCTGTGTGTGTGATATTAAGATTTGGAATTATGCTGTTGTTCATTTTAATTAAAATGTTACCATTTTCTTATATTCCTATCCAAACCTCTAACTCTATCCTTTCCTCCCCTTGCAGATGGTCATTGGCGAGTGCCTTTTAGTTTATCTGAACCGCCTCAAATCCAAGTCGTCCTTCGGCAGCTATGTTGCCTGTGTTTACAAAGCCATTGGTACCTTTCTTTTCGGTGCGGCGATGAGTCAGTCTCTGACAGACATCGCCAAGTATTCAATCGGCCGGCTCAGGCCCCACTTCCTGGATGTGTGCAAACCTAACTGGGACAGCATCAACTGCTCATCAGGGGCTTATATCGAGGACTTTACTTGCAGTGGAAACCCAACGATGGTCAATGAGGGCAGGTATGTGTATATCATAAATGTATATCATTATTTATATTCATCCAGTTGATCCAACAGGAAATTGTGAACCCTTTAGATGGTATGTGGTCTTATTGTCTGTCCAAACTGTCAGCATGCAAAGTTACTGACAGTCTGCTCAGTTCAGGAAAAAGCATTAGAGACGCACAAAGCTTGAAAATGCTACTAAAGCATTTCTGAAGAACCTTTTATGGGTGTTCATCAAACCAAAATAAGAGTTGCCACCTCTAAATGGAGGGAATTCAGGACTGCTGCTACTTTGCCTTTGAGTGGGCGTCCTGCAAAGATCACCTCAAGAGATTCCTGAAAGAGATCAAGGGTGATCTCAACTGGCTTTTGCTCATGTGTTGGTTATAAAAAGGACTCTGGCTAAGTATGGGGTTGCGTAAGACACATGGCTCTAAACTCCTGACTTCCAAAAAAATCAATCTAAATAAAGAAAATTCACAACATAGTCTTGTTGGGGTGAGGGGAAGGTCATCTTCATCACTGGTTAAGACTAATGAGCAGCGACAGGAAATGAGATTAGATGAGTTTCTTAATTCAAGATTTCCCTTCATTTGTCCTGTCTTGGCTTGGATTACTCAGCATGTTCAGTACAGACAAGAAAAGTGTTAGGTTAGAGTTATGACTTAACTGAAGATCACGCACCGCATGAGTAAGAGTGAGAGAATAAGGGTTTTCCCTGAGCGATTATTTAAATCTGGGTTAAAAAAAAAAAAAAAAAATCCCTGAACCTCTGTGCTGTTTTGTAACCTGCTCCATGTTGTAAGTACATGGGGCAAAGGGTCGTGTGTGTTACTAAGCAACCTTTGAACAATGGTCTCATTATTTCCTTTGTTCAGTCTGATCACAATAAATCGAGTTTTAATTTTCTCTTGTAAGAGATAAACATGTTGTTGCCATGACTCTGGCAGTCGGCGACCATAATGGTCTGAGGGAGCACGTGATCTGAACTCGCAGGGCTGAACTAACGGTCTTCAAAATAATGAGCTAATCTTTATGAAAGATCTGTTGGCGTAGTGAGAGTTTTTGAAGGATGTTTTCGGTGCAACATTTGCTTTTCGGTAGGTAATGGATGCAAACCAGTTCCAGCACACGATACTCAGATTGAGTAATAATGCAAGAATGTAAAGCATGTTTTCATTTAGGTCTGTCTGTTATCAGCTCATAGCAGAGGGAAGAATGATGGGAGGAGAGGATTTCCTCTTCTCATTCTGATGTAGGCATAACCACAGAGGAGTAATAAGAGTGTAGGTTTTAATACGGGACGTGAAGGCCTTTTTGCTTTGTTCTATTTACACTTAACCTTTGCTTTGTCCATTTTCTTTCTTGTACACTTACATGGGTGTGGTATGTGATTGTTGATATTTCCTGGAACTCCATTACTTATCTGCAGACTTTTTTTTTTTTTTTTTTTTTTTTTTTTTATGTGGTGAAGGCGGCAAACCTTTATCAGCAGTCCAAAAGAAAAATCTGTTGATTTGAGGCAGATATCCAAAGCTTTTAAGATTGATGTCAGGTTGCATATTTCCAGCTGCTGTGTGTGTGTGTGTGTGTTTGAGATGGTCTGCTAAATGCTTATAGCCCTATCAAAGTCCAGCAGGAGAAGAAGAAAGCAGGTCAGGGTGGCCTGCCCAGCATCCTCTTACAGTAACATGACTCCCATTCAGCTTAGTATAACTTCAGCAGGAGAGACGAGGTCTACAGTCTAACACTTTTCACTTAGCCTTACTGCGAACAAACCGCTTTATTTTATAGAGGGTGTCTCTGGAAGAAACAGTCCTGGGGGATACCTCGAATGACCAACAAGCGTGACTCACAGGGTTCTTCAGTCATGCAGTTTTAATGCCAGGTCAGCGTTATTGCATTTTCCAGCGGGGTTTTGTTGCAGAGGCCAGTTCTGTCAGCCGAGGTGTTGACTCAAAAATCACTGCTGGTGCTGAAAATACTGGCAGTTGATTAAGTGTTGGTGATAGATCAAGGATTGTTAGCTTAACTCGTTTTATTCAGTATGTCTTTGGGCAGTGGATTGTCAACAAAAACTCTGACGCTACAGTTAAACAAGCTCATTCAGCACATCGACTGTTCTGTGTCTTTGTACAGTGAAGATGCTTCTTTGACTCGCCTGCATGTACAACAGCTAATGTGCCTCTTGGGCCAAGGAGCCGGTTGTTGGTCCACTTTTCTGTTCAGACTTCTGAATTACAACGGTGAAACTTCTGACACTTCCCAAAGCGCGAGAGGAGCAGAATAGCACGACTGTATCCACCCAGTTTGGATTGATATTAATCGGAGTTTGTGCATGTATGCATTTAGCTGTTGCTATGAAATGATAGTTGTTCTAAACGGGAAGTGAAGCAGGTGGAGTGCAGGGCGGTTAGGGAGAGCAGCTGGCTGCTGTTGACCTAAACTTCCCTCTCAGGTGTCGCTTCTCTTAAAAGATGAAGCATCAAACAAGTAGAGGTGTGCCAGGACTCACTGACTGATCCTGATATTGAGAAGTACATCAACACCAGAAAGTCTCTTCGTCCTCTCATTTGTTTAAAAACTTTGAACTGATGAAGCGCTAAGCCAAATGTTGAGTCTCACTCTCGTCTCTCTTTCTGTTGCAGGCTGTCCTTCTACTCCGGCCACTCGTCTTTCTCCATGTACTGCATGCTGTTCCTCGCTGTAAGTACCTCGACCAACTTCACGCTGAGCCTTTCCATTTGTACTGAAACAGGGAAACAGGAAACTGGGAAGAGCTCAAGTTAGCTTATTGCTAAGAATAAAAATGGGGAAGCGCTACCCTGACTCTGTCCAGTGTTTTAATCTAGAAACCAAAAGCTGAAATGTAAATTCAGTGGTTTATGAGAAGTTTGCCTTTGGAACGTTTCAGGGCGGTGCATTAGTGTTCCTATAACTCCATTTAAGCCATGGCTTGTTGGTTTTTGCATGTAAAGCCAGCAAATGTGAGGCTACCAGTCAATCTGATAAGCTCAACACAAGCATTGGAAACAGTCTTTTAGATGTGCTGATTGTAAGTTTCACTTGCCACAGCCTTCAGAACAGGGTTTTCCTGTCCAATCGCTATACATTTGAATTTCTGTTGCATTGTTCCAGGAGCCACTGAAACTTACTTGTGACTTACTGACTGTTCATCTAATAGACTAGAGGTAATAATGATTATCATC
Source organism: Leuresthes tenuis (assembly GCF_036924035.1). Taxonomy (NCBI): domain Eukaryota; kingdom Metazoa; phylum Chordata; class Actinopteri; order Atheriniformes; family Atherinopsidae; genus Leuresthes; species Leuresthes tenuis. Next base: position 15,821,364 of record NW_027325373.1, read on the forward strand.
GATGCTAATCTAGTGGTTTCCCGGCTGTAGTTTAATGCAAAAATACAGGAGATAATATTTACCAAAGTCTTAATCTATAGTTCTTCAAGAACACCTTTTTGATAACCTTTTGACACTTTGTTTTGATTGTTCTGAGCCGTTTTACTGCACAGCCCGGATGAACTTTGAGCTGCTGATTCATTCAGTAGACACGGATATAAATAGACACGGGGACAAAGTCCTCATTCCAGCAATAAGCACCATTCCCCCTGAGAGGAGTGGAACTTAAAACGTGAGCAACAACCACCTTAAACATTAGCATCAAGGACAAAGCGCAAAAAAGGGACAAACCATTGGTGTGGGTAAAGGTTAAGCTTTGTATCCTTGATGCAAATAACAAAGGAACTCGCCCTGTTTTCAACACAAACAAATGACTGTCTGGTTTATGATGTAAAACACAATGTTCAGGTTATTCTGCTTCAGATAGTGTGGTATTTAGCACCTTTTTAACAGCAGCCTGCGTCACACTGATTATTTTATCAGAAGTACTAAGGGAAGGGTGCCAAACATTTTCCTTTATGATAGTTGTGCAGAGTTATCTGCAGCCTTTTTTTTTTTTTCCTCAACCACTTCAGTTCTACCCGCCACAGTAATTATATTCATACAGCCAGTGACTGCTGATCCATGTTTTTAAAAGCACATTCTGTCTTTCTCAGCTCTACCTGCAGGCTCGACTCCAGGTAAAGTGGGCGCGGCTGCTGAGGCCCACCATACAGTTCTTCCTGATCGCTGCCTCGGTGTACACAGGATTGTCACGGGTGTCCGATTACAAACATCACTGGAGCGACGTGCTGATGGGTCTGCTGCAGGGTGCACTGATGGCTCTGCTGGTGGTAAGCGCTGTGCTAATCATGCTTTCACTTAAAGTGAACTTGACCTAAAATAAGTTGGAACAAGTCAGTTTGCCAGTAATCGCTTACAAACGGAACCAGAAATAAGGCTGCTAACTTTGAGAGGTTGCATTGGAGTAAACTATAAAGCTTGTTTTTAAATTGTGTGTCCTGCAGGTCTTCTTTGTGTCCGACTTTTTTAAGCCACACGAAGATTCCCGTAAAGAAGTAGACATCCCTCACACAACTCTGCAAGAGACGCCGACAAATGGAAACCACTTTGAGAGTCCCAACTAAGCTTAGCGGCAGAGGCTGCCGCACTGTCCAAACACCACCCAGGATCCAAGCTTTTCAAACCTTTCATCTCATGCAAATTCTCCTTTGATACCCTGCATGGACATCCAGTGTGAACTACCGGATTATATTTCAAGTAAGCTGAACTAAAGGAACTCTATAAACCACTTAAGGCCTATCCACATTTCAAGACTATATGTAAGTTACTGTCCTGTCGACCAATCCTCCATGAGGAGGGGAAGTGGTGAGACGACCTGCCCGGCCCACTGAAGAGACTGACAAAGATCGAAGTTAGGAGCTACAAATTCTGAAAGGACTGCAATCATTTAGCATGATCTACTGAGGCGGTGGGAGGACTTACCGGTATGCACACACTTGAGGGTCTGACCACTGCTGGGAAAGAGGGTTGGAAACCTGTGAATGTAACCCTGCTTATTGCTTCTCCTGACCTGGAGTCAGCATACTCAAGGAACTGGTTTGGGGTCAGTTTTATGTCTCCAGCACTCAGAATTGAGCCTTTTAAACGTTTGTGCCTTCGGGCCAGTGTTAATCAAAGGGCTAGTTAAAACAGGAAGGACTGTGTCTCCTGACTCGAACGTGCTGCAGAACAAAGCTGATCCTAAAGCAGATCCTAAAACATCTGGAAGTGCTGACTCCGGGCCACTGCTGTCTTGCTCTCCAGCTGTCTGACCCATCATGTTTGGTTAGTGTTGCAGATTAGTCGGTTTAAGTCCTGTGTTGCCTTTGGAGCTGCAGCTGCTATCACAGCTTCCTGTGTTTCTAATGTAAACAAAAGAATAGACAACTGTGTGCTTTTGTATAATCTGTATGTTTTAAGAAAAGGTTTATTGAAAAACAATGTAACAAATATGTACAAATGTCTAAAATAAGGAAAATAAAGCCATTTTACTCATGAAATGTGTTTGTATAAGCGTATTATGCACCACTTTGCCTATGTAAGCTAAATAAAACCCAGCTGTTTACTTGCCACATTCATGCATTCAACATTAAAATAAACAGGACATTAAAGTTTAGATAAGATTAAGAAAGTGAATTTTTCAAATTGAAAGTCAACCTGGGAATAAACTGCAAAATGTTCTAACAGAAGGAGGGGGGGGGACGACACTATAAATAGAGACTAGCAGCAAAGATGATATCTCTCTTGATCTTCGTTATTCCTGCAGACACAAAAGATAAATAAGGAAATTATTCATTTACCCTTACGGTCACACATTTCTAAACAGGCATGCTGGGTTCAGGGCGTCATCCTGAAATACACTTTGCTGTCCAAATAAAGCCCAGGTAGATGACGTGAAGACAAGGAGAGCTGTTATTTATGAGGCTACGTGCTGCGGGATTAAAGATTAGGTGACAAAAGCCAAGTTAAAGCCATTCCTCTTCCTCTTGTGCACACAGTTAAAATGTTTAAGACTGATAATGGGTTTGGATAGTTTTTATGCACTTTTTTTAACCATATTTGCATCACTTTACTTTGGAAATGTTTTCAAAATGTTATACATTTACATTCTAAATTATGTGCACACATCTGCATTAAAACTGAACCTCTACCCCCTTTTTTCTTTGATTTGTAGTTATTAATAATGTGAGAATAACATTTGCAGATTAGATTTAGTGGTATTGTGAGCCGATAATTTACTTATCTCTGCTGTTATTGTATCTAAATGAAAGAAAGATCAGGCAACTAATCATCCCAGCTTCAACAATATATGCTTTTTACCTTCTGCAAACTTGTTCTCCAGCTCAGTGTTGCCAATGGCTTTGGCTGCAGAGCACATCTGTCGCAGTACTTCCTCCAGACGGCGCATGCAGCGGATGATGCTTCCTACACAAACAGACAAAGACAGTGTGGTATGTGCGACATTTGAATGAAAACAGAAAAAAGGGTCAGTTTCAGGTCAAATCAACACTACTGAAACATTCTGGAAGCTTCGCAATCCTGTCACTGTTGACAAAACGCACACAAGCTCAGAATCCTCCCTCAAGTTTCCCCAGCTCAGATTTACTTCCTTGCCATGACATCATCCAGTATCTAACAGGTGAGCTCACTGACGGCACACTAACTATTTGGAGAATGAATAGACACAAATCGGATAGTGAAGAAATCTTAAGTTAACACACGGACCTTCAAAGACATCTGTCATTTTGCAGATCTGAGCAAACGTGGCCCCGTTGGCCCAGGCATACACCACATCCATCAGGTGGGGTTTAAACTGGTTTAGATACGTCTCCTCGTCCACCTCCAGCTTGGCATCTGCAGACACTTTGGCAATGCGCTTTGCACACTCCTGAATGCAACAACAACAGAATTATTCACATTGTTCACCACTATATTCAACCGACTGGTGACAGTTTGAGATTCCATCAGCTCACCTGCATCTGTCTGAGCGGAGCAGCCAGTTGTTCAGTTAGTTTCGGCATCTCGCTGGCCTGGAGGTTGGAATGATTTCATTAACAGTCAGAAAGCACAAAGAACTAAATTTGTTATCGGCTTTACACCGCATTAAAAAGGTCCGGCAACTCCAGCAGTCAGTTGTTTTACATTGACAGCGAGCGGACTGTGAAAGCAGAGATTTGGCTGATAAATATTTTCACAGCCTCGAGAGCTTCCTCTCATTAGCCTTTAAACCAACTGGAACCTGTAGCTTTGTTTAAAAATGTGTCCAAAAGTCTTAAAACCTGCGACTTTTAAAAACAAACAAAAAAAACAACTAGACAAAACTGTCAGAGCTCGCCACAACCTTTTTTTTTTCTTAGCCACAGAACAAATTATAAAGCCGAGTCCCACCATGTGTTTGATCTACGGCGCACCGCAGACTGTTCTGCAAGATTTGACTGATCAAAACAGGCCTCTGTCGCAAACATGGGCACCAAACAGTATTTAACTGATTTCATTTCACTGCAAAATTAAAAGCAGAAACAATAAAAGCTTAATTATTCCCTCTCGGTCCTCAATTAGACCACAGGATGAGTCATTTACAGAGCATTGCAATGTAATCATCATAAGAGTTGGAGAATATATGTGCAAATAATTGAATGGGGTGTGCCATCATCTGAAAATAAACTCGCAGCAGGTGGTCCTTAATGACAGACGGCAGCTGTCCACACACACAGCAGCACGGCTCTTGTGTTACAAACAGGACGGCTGCTCGCCATCGTTCCTCCACTGACGAAGCATTTGAGGAAAAGTGGGAGACACGACTGAGTTTAGTCCTTTTTTTTTTTCCCCGTTGGGAGGACTGAACTGAGGTAAAGCCTGAGAAACAGTCCAACTTCTGATGCTGGACTGCCTCGCTGTACTAACAGGCTTCTCTATACAAGTCAAACTCAAGTTACTGTTTTGCTTTCAAAGCAGACAAAGAGGCCACATGTGTGGGAATGACAATCAGATGTTTATGTTTGGGAAAGTTTGTCCAAAGAATTAAAGGACTTGTGAGTGTTTGTGTGTTTTTGTTCATACGTTCTCCTGGAAGACGAAGCAGGACAGCAGGGCGGTGGCTTGTTCAGCCGTCAGGTTGTTGAAGAGCCCGTTAAACACCATATCTGTCAGCAGGAGCTCATCAGCACTGGAAAGATTTGTGCACAGCGTGAAAACTTTATCAAACAGGATACACACTTATTCATTCTTCTATTAAAACAGTAACCAGAGGAAATGTGGTGCGAGTGTTGGAGCAACTAAGGATAGATGGGATCCGGCGTTCCGTTACACCAAGATTTAAAGTGAGAACATATGCTCCCATTTCTTTTCCATCAGTGTTCAAATGAAAACGCTAAATGAACATTTAAAAAGAAAAATCTAAGGAGCAACTGTGAAAAAAACAACACTGTGTGGGGTGCTGGCTGATCATTTAGACAATAAACAGATGGAAGCTGTTCAAGAATACACCTGATATGACCAACTTAAAATCTGACTGGTTTAAACAGTCAAGAATGCTGTTAACACTTGTTTCTACAGGACTTCTGCAGGCCTCAGGGCAGATCATTTTATTTAGGAAACAGCTCAGGTAAAAATCTGATTGGACAAAAGCTGGAATTGTTTTTTGCTGCACTGGAGGAAGTGGAACCAGCAGAGAAGCAACAATAAAAAGCCACACAAACACTGTAATGAAACGGTTTCTAAATTATAAAACCTTGTGCCCTGACGACTCAGATCTGCTCAAAACTACACCGCACACAGAAAACTCAAAGTTCAGTATTTCAACCTATGCAAGAAATGCAAGAAACCAGGCTGCCAACGAAAGCGCCAGACGAGCTGTCATTACTGTGGTGAAACCACACTTGTAAACCCTTCCATAAGCGTGCAATAAATGTTGACTCAAAGGGCATGATCTGTGCCATGATGGAATTACGTCTGTAATCAGGTGTTACGACAATAAAATAAGAAAAACAACATAAAAAAAAACCAACACTTCATTAAAAGTGCATTTTTAAATCTTAGTTTTGATCACATCCCTCAGGGCCAATGGGTGAGATCGGGACTCAACTTAAACTATCACTTCTAAAAATGACATTATTATGGTTATAAGGGAAGAGCTTGTGAAGCCTGAAGATAGTTTCTGTTGATTCCTGAGCTCCACAGCCTCCAAAGTGGTTGCACTAATGTTTAGAAACAGTTAAACTTCACCATTTTTACACACATTCCCCCGTGCATGTTGCAGGTCCGTGTGGTTTCATATTTCACTCAGAGATGTTCTGGAGAGCAATGACTGCAAAGTCGCTTACAGCGCAATGCCACTCAGTCCCAAATCCTGCGTGCTCCGCTCATCCCTACCTGCTGATTTCACAAGCGACGCGCCCTTTCATCTCGATGACATCGGAGGGACTGGCGAAGCCGAGTCTGCGCAGAACCCTCTTGCGGCACTTCAGCTCGTCCATTTGCAGGACGGTCCGAGCTTTCTTCAGCTCTTGTTTGGCGGTTCGAACATCTGCCGCGATCTAAAACAACGGAGACACGTGTATTGTATTGTCAAACTCTTCCAGGGTTTCCAGAAAAACCCGTTACAAGCACACGACGCTGTGTGATAACTACCAGCTGTTTTCTGCATGAGATAATCTCAAACAGTACTGTAACTGTCATAGTGATGAAGAGGAATCTTGAAGGAAAGATTGCAACAGATGGTTCGTGCTTATCTTGCACCAACAGTATCCATTACCCACTGCAATTACAAAACACACAGTCCCAGGCCAAAAATGCAAATACACACAAAGATTTAAGCACTGGGGGGTTTTCACTCGAGACAAGAAACAGCGAATCATAGCTTAGTTTCTCTGAATTCATGGCTGCGTGTCAACCGGTAGAGAAAATTATCACAAAAGCACACAGAGCAAAAGCTTTGGTCTACACGGTGTCAAAATGAACGTCTTTATTAGCCATTTTGTGTTTTGGTACGACGTAATGGATTAGTTGGAGTTACCAGCTCTGCTAAGCAAATAAGGAAAGTATCACATCACTACTGCGGTTTCAGTTAAAACCAGGGATTGCAGAGCTGTTAACAGAGAAAGGAGTTGAACTCTTGCTCCTCCAAACAAACAAAGTAAGGCCAGTTCAAACTGGACCATTCAGCACTTCACAAAAGTCATAACCAAAGAAAGAAATGTATCATTTGTGCAAATTGTCCTGCTACTTCCCTTTATGACTATACAGAGGTAAATCTATCTAAATAAATTGCCTGCTTCGTTGTTCAATGCAGTCAAGGAAGGAAACACATGAATGTGCTGCACGGGTCATTTTCATTTTGTGCTGTTGCTCTGACAACTTTCAGTTAGGACCTCTGGTGCCAGCAGTGGCCGAAGTTACCCTGACGTGGTGAACACTACTCAGCGAGTCGCAGAACTGCAATCACAATTTGCAGCTATGTTTATTAATATTGTCACATGCTGAAATAAGGTCAGGCAGAGCTGCCGTGTAGATTGTAACTTTGTATATCGCTTGTTTCTCCACAATTACAGGGCGAGTGGTGACCTGCAGCTGAAGTGTGTCTCTTAAGCTACACCTTTGACCTATGACTGCAGATTATTCACTGTTTCTTCCTGCGTTTGTCTGTATGACTATACAAAATAAAAGCAGAAGTGGAAACCTGGAGACAAAAAAAGGTCATCGATTGTAATCAACAAAGCATAACTCATGTAAATAAATAGCTAGCTTAAATATTTCAGTAGCAACAAAACTAGACTGCTGTTTAAAAGCTGGCTTTCAGACATTTAACAGGGCTGCCTGAGGTTTGACATTTAAGTCTCAGGAACACATGTTTCTCACCAGAGCCTTTTTCTCGCAGAGCGAATAGACAGATTCCAAGTTGGGGTCACTGTGCAGTGGGTGGGTGTACATTCGGTGCTCGAAGGCCTCCACCTTCTGAATAACCTTCTTCAGTCCAGAGTCTTTGATGCCCATGTCATCAACGGGATCGAGTAAAGGAATGCCATCTGGGAAACGTTTATGCACCTCCTGAGGACAAAAATCATCGGTGGAGAGGGGAAAAAAAAAAAAGATTTCCTGAGAATTTCTGTTAACGGTTCAATATCTTCCGTTTTTCCTAGACGGCTGCTGTTTGTACCTGAATGGACTTGAGCATGAGCTGCCTGTTATCAAAAGGCCTCAGGTCTTTGGGGATGTAAAGACGGACTGAGCTGATTGAAGTGAGCAGATGGAGCATTATGGGAACCACCTGCACAGAAAATCGACTCACTGTGATTACAGTAATATTTATGGCAGTGATGCAAACGTGTTTTGATGCTCGTTTGACCAACCTGCATCTCTCCAGTCTCCCCTGGTGTGGCAGGTTTAGCAGCCTCAGTTGCAGAGTTTTTTACACTGTCTTTACTGCAGTGGAGCAAAACTTCCACCACATACAGCGGCTCAAACTCTGTACTGGCCTAAGTGGGGGGAAAAGGGGGATTATTCACAGCAACATTCTGATGAATTACTGTACGTCGGACAAAATTAAATAAACCTACCTTCACATTAGACTTCTTGCAAAAGTTTACAACAACTCCCCAGCCAAAGTCAGCATCCTCATTTTTTACCTGTTGCATCAAAGCAAAGAGTTCAGTCTTTGCGACATATGAAAATGTGTAATTCTTGTCAAACTGGGAGTGAGTGAGGACATACCCTGACGAGGCGCCCAGGCTGCAAGAAGGGGAGGCAGTACTTGGGTTTGTGGATGAACTCTTGTATCTCTTTACCCAGTTTGGCCAACTGCTGCCTTATCTTAAAATAGGTTACCACACTCTCTTCATTGGGAATCTCAATGGTGTGGTACTGCTCCTCCAATTTCTTTATTTCTGCACACAAATAACCAGAAATTTGATTTAATTCAACCTACAACAGCCAAGCAGGGTTTATCCACCTGTTGCTATTTCATGTAATCCAGTCAGGAGGGTGCATATATGGAGACAGCTTACTCTCCACTACACCAGGCAAAGCCCTGTAGTGTTGGAACTGGTAGAACGACTTCTCCAGCATGTATTCTGGGTTGATTTCCTCCACGCGCAACAGGTTGAGAACCATGTTGTAGGTCAGGTGGAAGGCGCTGTTCAAAGGGTCCGCTGAGCCCTGCACAGCACAAAAAAACAAAACTATGGTTTTATCGTAAAAAAAAAAAAAATCATACATAGGCATTGATTCACATTTCGGTATTCTACTTAAGGTGCCAAGAAATAAATGCTGGCTTAAGTCATTTTCTTTGTAAGACATTAAACCCTGAGGAAGATTTCATTATCACAACCACTGACTATGTGCAATGACTTTTCTACAAGACTGCCTAGGAAATGAGTCCTAGGGCAGTGACAACAAACAGTTATAAACCAACAGAACCGGTTTCAAAACCACAAACCAATACATTTATGGCAGTGTGGCCATAAATAAGTCAAATGGAAGGCAAATGACTAAGACTTTGGCTTCTTTATGATGGTGTTTGAAAGAGCACTAAATGACCTGATGAGTCACAATTTTCAAAAGTCTCAAGAATCTTAGCAGGGCGGCAGGAAAGTGTCTTTAAATGACGGCATAATGGGAGTTTTCAAATAAATAAGATCTAGGTCACTGTCAAGCTATTCGCAACGATAAGAGTGAGGCTTTGCAGGAGCCAGATCAGCAGTACCTTCAGTAGCTGTTTGCCCACGGCTGGACTCATTTTCTCATCCACCATGAAAATAACAATTCCCCTGTCGTCCATTCCTCTCCTCCCAGCACGTCCAGACATCTGGATGTACTCACCTGATGTAATCTTGACAGTGAGAAAAGAATCAATATCAAAAGGAAAGTTGAAGAATTTGTCTTTGAGCCAGCAATATAAACTGTATTTATGACAAATGCAGACGAGCAGAGAAAAAGGAATATAGATAATGCAACTATTCTGTTGAAAACCGATGGTTTTTTCTGCAAAGAAAGGTAGAAAAGATTATCTCGAGCCGAAATGATCTGATCTTCATTTCAGACATACCATGTAATCAGATTTTGATCTGAAACTATGTGTTTTTTCATGACAGCGACTCGTGTGTTTTGAAGTGCGAGTGCCTGCGTGGAGCTTTGGCTCCGGCAGAGGCACCAGATGTTCCTGATGAACGTCTTGGAGGGCAGTTTCCCTCCCATTCTTTTCGAGCCTTGCTGTGTGTGCATGTGGGACGGCAGCTTCACACACGGCCCCCAGCTCTTATAAACAATACGTGGCTGTTTATGTGGCGATGGGAGCTGCAGCGCTTGAAAACCATATAAAGGCCTTCAGAGCTACACGCTGTATTACAACTGCACACCAAACACAGGCCAGAGCTGTTTAAGGCAAGGTTTACTTTCATCCAACCTCTTAGTGTAGGTACAGATCACTTTCTTTCAGGATGTTTGACTTTTCCAAAGATGAATGCCTGGTTAACATTACCTACAGTGTTTTTATAAGCTCATTTTCCAGCTTATGCGAGGCTTCAGCTACTAAAAACTGAACAAAACATTATTTGCGGAACAAATCCAGTGAAGCAGCACATATAATGTCCTCTTGACAAGGTAATATGCAAAAATGAAGGAAGCGCGGCTTACAAAGCGGTGACTCTTGCCATCAAACTTGCGGGCGCTGGTGAAAAGCACAGTGCGAGCTGGCATGTTGATGCCCATGGCGAATGTCTCTGTGGCAAACAAGGCCTGGAATGAGAAAGCAAGGCAATAACATGATGTCATCTTCATAACAATTTCATCTTCAGTTCAACTACCAAGCTGCCCATGCATTTCTGTTTTCTTTTTTAACAGAAATATGTGGTTACGTGGCAAAAAACATTGTGTGTGTGAGTTTCTTTCCTTCCAGATATTGGCTTTCCAAATGTTTTTATGCGTAAATAGATGAGGTATATGGGGCTGTCATTAAGTCATGCATTTAATAAAGAGTTTTACATTAAGTTTCCAATTATTCAAGTAAATTTGTGGATGCATTCTTAATGGCAAAGTCAACTTCTTCATGATTTGGGGGCCTTGAATGTGAATGTCTGGCTTGCGCATTTTTGGACTTCGTAGGGGTCGACTATCGGTGTCGCATCTGTCAGTGAGAGAGTTGGCTATCCAGCATTAAAAAATAAAAAAAAGAAAGCAAGCGGCTAACTTGACATAATAAACATAAGCTCATATCTTGATTTCTTGACTGGCTCCGTTTTTGGGGAAAACAACGCTTTCAAAACAACATGAGCAAGTGGAGAGAAGAAACCGAACACTGGCCAGCAATCATTGAAAAGAGACCAGCTCTGTATGACGCTACCAAAAAACACAAAGCTCACACCATTAAGTTTTCCTTTTTCCTCTCTCTTTTCATTTTCTTTTTAAATAGATGGCCTTACAGTTTTTTTATTAGCCAGCAGTTAGAAGTCGTTTCTGTTGTGTGCTATTTTGTTTGTCCAGATGCTGGTGGCGTGAAAGGACCCAGCAGTGGGCCTCTTGCCTTTAGAGTAATTATAAGTAAACAAATATAAGATTCAGTCACAAACTGGAAGTCAAAAAAACTTCACAGGCTACCTTTGACAACTGTTGAACCTACAAGCACAATTCGCACCAATTCCAGTTCAGTGAATACACTCGTAATTTACAAATGAATGATTTCTTGGTCAGTGTGGTTAGAGGAGCGTCTCATCACAGAGATGGAGGTACCTTGAGCAGGCCTTCAGAGAAAAGAATCTCTATGGTCTCTTTCAGGATGGGCAGCAGGCCTCCGTGATGGATTCCTATCCCCCTCTTTAACAGGGGCAGCACATGCTCGACCTGCAGGACACCAGAGAACGTTTAATGTTGAAACATTCGATTAGTGACAGTTTGAATCCAGCCATTACAACCTGACGAGTAGGGAGTGGAAAAACAATCCTCGCAGTGGAAAATAGTTGAGTGTGGTTGACTTTGCCAGTGCTCGGGCTGTAGTGGGTCTCAGCTACAACCAAAACATAGCTGGCTTTTTTTTTTACCATAACTCAAGAGAGAGATAAAAACACCAGGAAGTCTGTGTCATTGTGCAGCTCTGTATTCTGTACCATCTGTATTGAAAAAGAGTCAAGGAAGCATCCCAGAATGTGAAGAAGCAGTATGAGAGCACATGTGGGACGCACCAGTCCGACTTACCTGAGGCAGTTTCTTATCCTCATCTGAGAGACAGTCCACCGCATTGCTGAACACTTCTTCCACCAGACGTTTCTCATCATCTGGAACAAACAAAATGTCCATGCCTTAAAATCATCTCACGCCAGTTTTCTAAATGGTCACACAAAAGCATTCTCGCATCCTTGTCCATTCCAATTTTGGGTCATTTTAAAAATGTCATTCACTTTCTCTCGCCACGTGTCGTTAATGTGGAGCAATGGGTGGGGGTGTCCCCTGGGATACATTAACCTTTAAGAGTTGAGTAAGTCTCAAGTCTGGATTTTATCTGATTGCTGCAATATGATCTCAAACTTGTGTCATTCTGTAAAGACATTTAAGAATGTCAACACTGTCCAACTGATGATTGTGTTTTGAGCCACTGATTACAGCTTCATCACAAAAGTAAACGTCATCTGGAAAATCACCAGCTGATGTCAGATCATTGTGGACATGCCACTGCAATCAGTACCTTAACCTTTAACTCATATTGCACTGGCATGCCGACAGTCTTTGTCCGTGTCCAAGCTTGGTGAATCTAATCCATTCTGGGAAAAGTTCCTTCTTCTGTGCCTGTGTTAGTTAGAAACTTAAAGAGTTCCACAAAGTCGGATGATTTGGTGCTACTGAGCCTTACATTATGTGCTTAATAACAAAACGACGCCACAGGCAAACTCTCTGGTTTAGTAACGCAATCTGATAAGGGGACAAAAGAAAACCTCTTATCTACAAAACAGGGTTATGGAGTCATTCAACAAGGGCTTAATCTTCTTTGCTTAAGATCTAGTCAGTGTTCTGCAGGCTGCAGAGTTCTGAAAATACAGTCTAATACAAAAGGGAGGAGGGTGGAACCACATTATCATAATTCATCTTTCTTGAGACAGCCCTCTTTGCTCAGCCCCCTTTCTTCATATACTGTCAAGAACATCTTCTTTGCTAAGTTGTCTGTTATGTGTAGACAACGCTGGTTAATTCATTCAGTTCGGTGCCATTTTTATGCTTGAAAGATTCATAGGTTAGTCTTAAGTGGCTTAAGAAAGAAAAAAAAACATCTTTCTGTTCATGTAGAGGTACTGGATTGAAAATAGAGAGCTGATGTCCAAAAGAGAAAGAAAGACCTTCAGAGAGCCTGGAGAACTATCGCTCCACTTTAAAAAAAAGAAGAAAAAAAATACTTTTTGGAAGAAAAAAATAGCAAATTTTAGGGGCAGCTCAAGATTTACTCAAGACCTACAGTACAATAAACAACCTTTGTGACCTTTTATCTTACGTGCTTGAAGCCATGTGTCAGTTTATCATTTTTCATTTTCAAAATACCGATAAATAGAGGGAGCAATAATCTAAAAGGTCAAAGTCTAACCTAAATATATTCTTTATTTCATAGCTACAGTTTCTTTATGAAAACATTTGTAAGCTGTTTCCACACGCTGCTCCGGTTTTAGAAAGCTTGTTCATACTCAGGTGCATACATCTGTGCTGTACAGGCTCCACTTTTATCCCGCCCCACTCTGCACAGTCGTCAAATTTAAAAGTGAAAGGACAGAAGAAAAAAAAATCATCGCAGTCACCCATAATCCAATCTAAGATGCTAGCGAGGTTTAATTCATAGCAGCAGAGAACCAAACCAGTGTGCACCAGTTCTGCTCAGCAACTTCAGAGCCAATCCCTCAGCTGCTGCACAATTGTGAGCAAAAGGTCAGTGAAGGCAACAAAAATCAGAAGAATCGTCCTCTGCGGACCAAGAATTTTTAAAACATACTGACAGCTATGTGACTATCACCTTCTGAAATATTTGATCTTGGATAGAAAAGCTGGATTTGGAGACTTCATCTACCTGAGGCGCAGCCAGTAGTAGCAAAAACATCTGTACCGCTGCCGCACAGCCAAAAGCGCAGCATCACAACACCTGGGGCAGATTTATGTCCAAGTCTATCAGTCTTTAAATAAACCAGCAAAAACTTCCAGAACTTGTCTGACAGGGGTCAGCTGGTATTTGTTTCTGCACCAGCTGGTCCCGCAACTCCAACGCAACCCTTTCCCTCCACCGACACTGACCGGGAACCCGTTCCACAGCACAGCCTTCAGGGTTTAAAGAGCAGGAGACAAATATATGCAGGGAGAAAAGAAAACACAAAGTAAGAAACTTAAGGAGAGGAAGGGGAACAGCTGCCTGGGAGAGATGAAAGCAGAACAGCCACGTGGCTCCATCTCCTCACCGTAACTCACCTACACACACAAACAGAAGAATCTGAGCGCACACACTGGTCAAACAACGCCGCCTCTCTAATGTTTGCTCCAGACAAATGGTCATTAGGTGTTTATAACAGCTAATACAAGCGTGCACCATTTCAAGTAATTAAAAAAAAAAGAAAAAAAGGTTATAAACCAGTGAAAGCTAATTATTCTTTCAACCCTAAAAACACCAACAGGATCATTTAATGTAAATAATGTATTCATTCTTTTTCTCAATCTTCTGGATCGAGAGGAATTTCTTTCGGTGGAATGAAATCATCAGCCGGTTTTTGTTGGAACTATTTAACGGTTTTCTAAGAAAGTCTACTATTCCAAGAAAGTTATCAAAACACACGAAACTCTTTGGATTTTCTTTGGCAGAGTTTTTCCATTTGTTTTTTTTGTTTCCCTCAACGTTGATAAAAACGGGCAGCCTTCACAGAATGACGGTTTTCAGTGCTGAAGGAGCTCAGCATTAAAACAAACCTCATCCGTAATAATGTCACAGTCCAGGAAAAACAAATCAAGACAAGGAAGGACACCATTTCCTAATAACACTTCACAGGAATGTTTCACTTCACTGCAAAAAAGCCTGAAGCAAGTGAACCCGAGCTAAGCTCACGCTACAGCTGGATGATCTCCAAACAGAATTTGTCTTCATGAAGCAACTCCTCTGCTTATCCACTGAGCCAGGCAGCAGGTCCAACTGTGCAAGAACAATAAGCCATATTCCTGGCGCTCATTCAGTGGGGAGGGTTCAAACATCTTGGCCTGCCAACGATTTAGCATTTTGGTGAACGGCTCCCATTTCTTCATTTCAGCTGCCTCCCTACATGTCTCCACAATTTGTCTCAAACAGATTTGTTATGACATTTAAGTGTGAAGAGACAATCTGTCTATCAAACCAGATGATGCTCAAAGATACACTTGGATAGTAAGGGTGTTGAATAGATGCTCTTAGATAAAAACATGCATGTGAGGTTAATTGGTGTCTCTAAAATTGTCCTTAGGAGTGAGTGTGAGGTTGTGTGTCTCGTTTATCTCTGTGTGGCCCTGTGATGGACTGGCTACCTGTCCAGGGTGTACCCCGCCTCTCGCCCGATGACCGCTGGGATATCCTCTTTCATCTAGCAGAAAGTTAGTTGCTGAAGTTTCAAAAGGCCTGAAAGGTATTTTGAGAGGAGCAGGAGCTAGATGAAGGTAGAAAACTACACAAAAGCTTCAAGGCTCATAGCTGAAATTCTATAAATGTCAGCTCTTTGTTAGCAACACTGGCTGAAAGAGGACAAATTTTCCTACATTTGGTATAATTTGTTTCTGTAAGTTTAACTGTATGAAAGTTAGAGGAATTTGTTTGAAAATGTAGTTGAATATCAGAAGAAGCTGAAGGTTAACAGTGAGTCACTCTACTGGTTTCCCATTCATAAAAACCAAGAAGGAGCAACAATGTTCATGTGTTTAAAACTGCCATATTTTAAAAAGTAGAAAAGTTAGAAATACCAAAGGATAAAGCGTCAATTTCCTGAACGAGCAATTCCATTTGTGCTGATGCTTTACAGGCCACTGTGTGCCTGTCCAGGCAGGTGAAAAGCCCTCCCTGCAAGACGTGAGTTAATGTCCAATCATTGTTGTGCCTCCACCCACGCACCCCGTCAGTCACACGGTTGTAACTGGAGGCAGATTCAAAGTGCAGCTCGCACAGCTCGAAAACAAAGAGGCATGGCCAGCACTAGCAGAGGAGTTGAGAGCAATGGTGGACAAGCCATCGGGAGCACCAGGACATTTCCCGGTGGCCTGGCCGCCTAACTGGCCTGCTTGGTGATTGCAGATGGGCCGTCTAGTGGGGGCTGGTCTGTGGTCTGGACGGCTGGGTTAACAGAGTCTAACAGCGGAGTAATGCTTCGTTAGTTAGACTAATTTACATTGCAGCGCGCATTGAGAGGGCGGCGTTTGTGTGCTGCGACTAATGGTGCGTTCAACTTGTACACAAATGTCGGAATATCTGAGCTCCGAGTCAGAATTTTAATTTTACCATTTGAAAGTTGTGTTTCGTAACTGTTAACTTGAAAGAAAAGTGTTATATTTAACACACATCACTGGTCATTTAGGTAGTGATCAAACGGTTGTAACACAAACCTTTTACTATCTGTGTATTCAAAACCAACCAGGACTATAAGATGTACCCACTCAAACAGAACAAGTGACTGCCACATGGTCACATTGCGCCACCAACACCAGCCTAAATGATCACTCATGTTGCTGTTCTCAACGTGTCATCTGAACTAATCAGATGTTTGGGAAAACATGTAAACATGTTAGTCTGACCAAAAAGGGGTTTGAGTGGCTGGCATCACTTGGATTTGCTGTGTAAGCGTGTCAAAGATTGGAGAAATCCAACTTAATTACTTTTACGTAATAAAAGTGGAGAAAATGTAAACAGAATCACCACGAATGCACATACCACCATTGAAGTCCAGTTTGGCCACCTGTAGGGCGTAGGCCTCACACTCCTTCTTACTGAAGCTGAAAATGATGACTGGCTGAAAGTTCCTCTCCATGATCATCTTCACTATTTTGAAGACACTAGATGGCCCTAACAGGAGCACATAAACACAAGTTATGAGGCATGTTACTTTTTTAAAAAAGGGATTTAAAGCTTTATACTTTAAATACAGACCTTTAGTGCCTCCTTTTCGCCCTCTTGGGTCCCACTTGCCACCTCCACTGCTGCCCCCAGAATCCCCAATATCTCTCAGCACCTGCATGGCTGTGTTGAAATTGTCTTCTCTGAAGTCCCCCTGAAGGACAGCACACACACACACATATATATATATATAGATGTCACATTAAAGACAACTTAAAGACAACTTGATGACAGAATTTTCATTGTAATTTACTGATGTCCTTACATTCTCATCAACCACAAGGTGGAGTCCATCACCCCCTGCTGGAAAGATATAGTGTTGCAGAGGAGTGGGGCGGTAGTCCGTGTAGACCACATGGCATGGCTGCAGGAACATTAGACAAACTTGATTAAAAAATGCAAATTAAACAGAAAAACTGAAAGAAGCATTAGGCTGACTACCTAATACTGGGAGCTAGAAAGCCGACCCCTCTTCAGTTCACATACAAGAGGACAGAGAAGTAAGCGATCCTAATAAATATAAGCCCTGACAGCATATCCCACCTGCTTGTGTAAGTGGCAGATCCACTCAGCGAACTGTTTGGCATTGGGGATGGTGGCAGACAGGAAGACATAATGCACATTGTCAGGAAGAAGGATGATTGTCTCCTCCCAAACAACACCACGCTCTGAAATACACAGAAAGCAGCAGCTCTGATTACCAAAGTGGGGCCAAAAGCAAGAACTTATTTTTTTTCTTTTTTAAATATCATACACACCTGCATCTCTCATGTAATGGATCTCATCAAAGATGACCCACGCTACTTCCCTCATGATCTCAGAGCCCCGGTACAGCATGCTCCTCAGGATCTGGGGGAGAAAATAAGTTTGTCATGTCAAACCAAAGTCACACTGCAACACACTTCTTTGAGAGCATCTTCTAGCAGAGGTGAGATTTGACATTTGCGACTATGCCTCCAGTCCAGACAAAAAAAAGTGATTCCAACCTCTGTTGTCATGACGAGGCAGGAGGCGGTGGGGTTGATGGTGACGTCACCGGTCATGAGTCCCACATCCTGGAACTCTTCATACATCTCTCTGTACTTCTGGTTGGAGAGGGCCTTGATGGGGCTGGTGAAGATGACCCTCTGCTTCTCTCTGAGAGCGAGCGCAATGGCATATCTATACAAGGAGTTTAAATCTGTTAGTACTATCATCAATTCAGTGAAACCACATCAGATAGATAGATTTTTGTTTTGACAAGATGAAAAGTGTACTCCCAATTCAACTCTGGAGCTTTAAGTCTTTAGTATCTTGAACAATCTTAATAATGACAAGATCATTGTAGAGGAGCCCAAACCATTCCATTTGAAATTTATGATACATTTGGATGAAAACCAGCAGTCATTTGTATTGAAGATTACAACACAGCACAAAGAAACAACAACACAATCGCTAACGAGCATCGTTGTTAAGGGGCTACAACACAGCAAAGTCAAAATGTGATAAGAAAGTCTTAATGACCACAATCAGGTGTCACAGCGGTATAAGTGAATCCTTAAACAGTACTCTGCACGGATTATACTCACTCAGCACAAACAGTCTTGCCAGCAGAGGTGTGTGCAGACACTAGCACAGACTGGTTGTTGTCGATACATAAGATGGCCTCACGCTGGAAAGGGTCGAGTATAAAAGGGTACTCCTGCAACACAATTAAGATGTATGACAGAAAAGAAAAAAATAAATAAATGTGAAAAACACATTTCAATAATCTCCCCAGGAACTAACAAAGGTATGTTTATACCTAAACATTTCACAGGTGAGATTATCATGCACATACTGTACTTGAGACTTGCGTTATACCTTAGCTGCTTTTCCCACTCTTGGTTTCAGGGGTTTATATTCTTCATCAGAGGGCAGCGCAACCTGTTGGGTGAGGACACAATTTTTGACGATTAAAAGTCTGGACATTTCAAATCATTGAAATCAGACAGGTGACAAATTTAAGAAGAAAAAAAAAAGATGTATGCAAAAAGCACAAGTTTGTTCAACTCACCTCATGGGAGCATCCTTCCACTGTTTCCACCTGCTCCACCTTCACTTGAGGCATGAATTCTGCAACACTGAAGTAAACAAAGGAATATGTAATTCTACAACACAGTCTGTGGCATCTCACGTTAGTTCACAAGCCAACAGTCATTCATTCAAATTCACATTACTATAACTTCTTGAAAGCAGACATGTAAAGATTGAGATCCTGTTTTTTTTTTTTAATCATACTTCCTGCCAAAATAATATGACAATATGACATACAATAACAATACCTGTGACATGTCTGTTGAAACTAAAGCTCTAACATAAAAATAGTTTAAAGATGTACAGCATTTTCCTTTGAATGGAGGTGATACAGAAGCCTAAAATTTAAATTAATTTAAACTTGTAAGTGTGCTGCGTGTCATCTGGTGTCTTTTGCATTATGCACTGTAAAAATCTGCACTCTTTCTTACTTTAGGTCATTAGCTGAGACTGTCTCATGTCGAGCTTTCTTCCCAAATACCACCTCGTCCCCGCCGTCGCAGTCAGCCTCTCGCTTGACCCGAACAGACGGACCAGCATCCTTGTCAGAGCCGTTTTTACCTGCGGATTTCCTGTAAAACAGATAAACAGGTTGGGAGTTGAAATGGAAACTTAAAGTAATGCACACGGGTAACAACTACACAGCCTTGCTGAAAGGGTGTTACACTTTTAGTATAGTACAACAAAGCTAAAATATAACATGTATAAGCACAATTGAACACCTTTATTCGTATTTAATTTGAGCAGTCAACCAGCTAGCTTATTGACCAGTTAAAACAGTTTCTCCCTTGCTGGAGGACGCGTGGGGCTACGCTACGTTTACGCTTCCAAGACAAGATAACCAACTAATTTCACATAGAAGGATTTACTTCACAAACTTCACTTACCCTGTTTCTGTAGCCACACATGTGGGTATCTTTTTGCTGACAGAACTTTGTTGTTCATCGTCAAACACGCTGAACAATCCGTCGCCAAAAGGGTCAGCCATGTTTGTTAGGGGCAAATTTCCCACAATACAGCACGAGGTTGTTTCGACAGTTCCGCTACGGAAGCCTTGTGGTCCATAAGTAAAAGAAACACGTCTCAGCAGTGTCGTTTCTCGTCTATTCAAACCTTCGCTGATGTCTTTCAACCTAATTTACTTGTAGGAGACACAGTCAGCTAAGACTTTCGATCTAATGGGTGGAAAGAAGAAGAAATCGGCAGCTCAAGCTGCTCCGGTGGTCACGGCAGCAGCTGGCAGGACTGGTGCCGCTGCAGCAGGGACCGGTGAGGCGGAGGAATCGAAGAAACAGGCAGCCAGCAACAAACCGGGCAAACCAGCCAAAGAGAGCAAGTCTAAAGGTGGTAACATCTGACAACGCTGAAATTTCATGTCACCCTTGTGTCTTTCAATGGTGTTCGTGTCAAAGACTCAAGAATACTTATGTACGTCTGACGTCTAGTTGTTAAAAACCTGCCAGGGAATTCACATGGCCTTTTCCAGTCTGTTGTTGGGAGGCTAGCGTTAAGCTTTGACATTCGTATATTTACTTTCTGATGATTGTCCATGCTGAAACATGTCCATATGCTATCTTTTTTGTACTTCCTCACATTTCCAAAAGGAAGCTTTACAGATTTTTTTTAAACATCATATAGATTTGGCCTTGATATTTGTGTGAGTTGGACATTATCCAGACAAGCTGATTTGAGACTGTTTGTTCTCAAATCTGTGTAAGAGAAGGTGATAACTGGACTAACATGAAGAGTAGCTCAGCAGTGACAAGGTGTATATTTCTGTTTGTCCACACCACAGCTCCAAAGACCTACAGTCTTACTAACACAGCCCAGGTGGACACAGGTGGGGTCTCAGACAAGTCAATTCTTAAAGTAAGTCTAGTATATCGGTGTCTGTTAAAAGTTGTTCATTTTCAAATGTGTTCACACTGAAAAATGCAGATAACCTATTATATTTAACCTGTGAACGAAGGTGTCTATCCAAGCTGACCTGGAGAGGAAGATCATCACACTGATCAATGACTTCAGACAGGAAAATGGAGACAAAGGGCCCATATCTGGCAGACTTACAAGCAAGAAATTGTTGGTAAAGACAAAACTATCCCTCTGACACATCTTTTTGTTTTAATGCATATACAGATTTGGTGTTTAGATTAATTATATTCTCATGTGCATGCAGGACCTGTACACAGCTCTGCAGAAGTTCAACTTCAAGAGAGAACACATCGAAGAAGCAATGAAGAGCAGCGTCTTGTACGGAGGCGATCTCCACTCTGCTCTCGACTGGCTTTGTCTCAACCTCCGAGATGGTAAAAGGCCATCATTGGGTGATTCGAGCAAAAATTCTGAAAGAATTCCTGTTCCTGAGTCTCTGTATCTGCTATCTATTTAACCAGAGGAGTTGCCAGATGGTTTCAGCCAGCAGCTGCAGGAGGAGAGCCAAAAGAGTCGGCCTAAATTTCAGCCTCCTCCCCTGCCCAATCCTGCAGCTCAGAGCCCCAAAGCACCCGACAACACCCCCAAAGAGACCACCAAGGTTTGTGTGTTGAGCTCACTTTGGGGTGAGTTGGCGAGGCAAGATGTGTTCTGCGACATGGCTTTAAGTTTGTGTGTGTGGTGTCTGCCAGGTCACAGAGAAGGATGAGGCTGCAAGCATGAAGGATTGGATCTTAAGGTACGCTGAGCAAAGCAGCGATGATGAAGAGGAAGAAGAAGAAGGAGGAGGAGGAGTGAAGAAGACACACAATGCTGAACTGGATGAAAAGTTTGATCCAGTAAGTCGACTTAAAGTAATTTAACTCTTGTTTGGGGACAATTGTTTATCAGTTCTGAGGTTCGTTTTATGGGTTTTTTTTGGCTTTTGTTGAAATAATATGTTAATAAATGGTGAGCTTTAGTCTCTTAGTCTTTACCGTAAGCTAAACAGAGCTAACACACGAATGGCTGCTGCCTCGTGAATAATACAGTTGTGGGAAATATACTGTTCTTGACATATAAGTGTTCAGAGAAAAGTGAAAAGGCATCCATCTCAAAGTCTCCTCAGTCAGTTATTCTTTATTTGTTCTACACTTTACATTCAGACTGACAAAGCACAAAGTGATTTACTGAATTCAAAAGTCAAATTAAAATCAATATCAAATCCAAGCCTCCCAGCTCCCACCGTCATCCTTCCCCATCACCAACCTGTGGAAATGCTGCCTTATTTAGATCTAATAAATCTTTGGAATGAGGAGACACTAGAGGCAGATAAGATGAATAGAGGCCTCGACTGTTTCAAATGCTGCACTACAGTCAAGTTATACCTAAACAGAAAGTTTATTCATACATGTATGACACTTATTACTATTTTAACGAGAGCCTTCCTCGTTAAGGAAGTGTACAAAGATTTAACAAATTTAACTGCAAGAACAGGCACCTTTAATATTGCTGCACTCTAAAAGGCTTGATTTTAAACAGAACAGTCTGCAGCCTGGTCATCCAGTCTTGTTTTACAGTGCAACTCATGAGCAACTAATGCTCGTATTCTTCTGTGATAAACTGATGCTGAACAAAAGCATGTTTTTGCATGTTTATGCACAGCACGGCTTTCTGGGATCATTTTCTCCCACATAAAAAAGTTACGACTATAATGATGAATGAATGTCTATAGCTGCCCTCAAATAAACAGAATTATCTTCTTCTTTTTTTTTATGTAGAATGACAGATATTTGATCCTTACTGCGCAACTGTATGACGCTAAAGAAATGGCAGCTGCTGCTAAGACCAAAGGAGACAAGGCGGGTCAGAGGATGGCGCAGGACAGAATACGTATCATACAGCAAGGTGTGTGTGACTTTTGATTCATATTCATCAAATGTGCTTCCTTTTGATTTGGCAAAGTTTCAAAAGCCAGTCATTACAACGTGACATTTAAACCGAACAAAATGAAAGGAAGTTTCATGAGATTTCTCAAAATTTCATAAGCTAAATGTTTTTTTTTTCGAAAGCAACCATGTTTTTTTCTTTGCAGAAATGAAACAACTGGAGTCTCACCCCGTATTCAATCCAGCCTTAAAAGTGGTGGATGTACCTCAAAAGGAAAAGAAGATACTTCCTGTAAGGGAGGACAAAGAAGACATCAGCTTCCATTTGTTTGAACAAGCAGAGAAGGGGCCTCCTACAGAGAAAGGTACGTCTGACACCTTCTCAGCAAAGTGACATTAATTCATCTGCTGCGAGTTCAAAGAAACTGTAGCCTTCGGTTCTAACAATATGGTTCAAGTTCTTTATATGTTATTTTATCGCTGTGATACTATTCGCATCAAAAGTCACATCCACAAAACACAGAAATGGTAGCTTATCTGCAGTATCTAAATGCAGGCATTTTCAGAGCAGCTTGTTGTGCTATTCTGAAATGCTGCTTAAAATGCGCTTTATAGGCTCCCCTCACATGTTCTGAGTAAAAGTGCACATATGGCACTAGATAGCAGAGAACTGTAACCTTAACAACTGTCATGCATCACAAAATGAACAGAACTTATAGCTGGAAAAAGCGCTTAAGATTCCAGCCATATTTCCCGAACCCTTCAAGGACATCAGAGGCCTCTGTAAGAGTCAGAAAGGCTGACCTCTTGTTCCTTTTTTCTTCGCAGTTGTGAAAAAAAATGAGCCCAAGGACATTCGTAACTTTGACTACACGGCTCGCAGCTGGACAGGAAAGTCTCCCAAGCAGTTCCTCATCGACTGGGTCAGAAAGAACCTTCCTAAAAGTCCACCGCCAGCTTTTCACAAGGTTCCTGCTGGTAGATACTGGAGATCCAAGTGAGTGTGTATGTGCGTTCCCCATTTATGAAGACATAGAGGTACATAGAGTTTTTACATAGTAAAATTCCGCTTTGACTGTTGATATTAGCAGACATGTAAGACATTAGAGTCATGTAACTATATTTAGATGTATGTTTTATTCCCATGATGTCTTTGTCTGTATTAGGGTGCGTGTTCAGAGAGCAGAGGATGTCCTGGAAGTTTGTCCAACCATCCTTACTGAGGACAGCATGCAGGCTCAGCATCTGGCTGCCACACAGGCACTGTACATCCTAGTTAAAGGACAGGTGATATCTTTGTGCTTTTGTCTTTTGATGTCACATTTTTTTGGTGAAGTTTTTGGCTTCATCCGTCTTTCTGCTTGCAATGAATTCTTTTTCTTTCTTTTTTTTTTATCCTCTCATTCTGTCAGTCAGTGCATCAGCTCCTTCCTCCAACCTACAGAGATGTGTGGCTGGAGTGGAGAGACAGCGAGCAGCAGCAGCAGGAAGAGAGCCGCACTGCTGCCAATAAACCTCGAGACCAGTTCATCTCCCGACTCCTGACCAGACTCAAACAGCAGCAGCAGAACCAGAGTCAAGGGCAACAATCTTCATCCCAAGGCCAGCTGGACCTGAGCAGTGCTGACAAAGAGGAGCCTGAAGAATCCTGGGAGAACTTGGCCGGTCTTGATATTGGGGAGAGAGGAGAAGATGTGAAAGACAAGAGTGAGATAAGCGGAGGGAGGAGAGAAGGAGCAGCAGCACTTGAAGCAGCCAGAGAGCTCCTGCTAAAGCTGAAAAAGTCTCCACTCGCCCAAAAACTGAAGGTAAATACACCTGAATTTTTCTACGTGGATGATTTTCACATGACATAAATCCATGTAATTCAACAAGTGTCCAACATCCAAGGCAGAGCGAGAGCAGCTTCCAGTCTTTCAACACCGGCATCGAGTCCTGGAGGCTCTTCAGCGCCACCCTGTGGTGGTAGTGGCTGGTGAGACGGGCAGCGGGAAGAGCACTCAGATCCCTCAGTTCCTCCTGGAAGAGCTGTTGACTGGGGGCAAAGCTGCAGAGTCCTGCAACATCGTGGTGACTCAGCCGCGCCGGATATCAGCCATGAGCCTGGCCAGCAGAGTCAGCCAGGAGCTGGGCTGCGAGGACGGACCAGGATCCAAGGTGACTTTCCCTGTTCTGCATGCTCAGGCTTGTGGGTCTTTGGGGTTAAACACTTTGATCTCTTTAATGTGTGTCAGTGTAAGCAGGTCAGATGCACTGTTAACCGCTTTAATGACTATGTTTCTTGTTGAATTCAGTCATCGCTGTGTGGCTATCAGATCAGGATGGAAAATCAGTCCGGGGAGTGGACCCGCCTGTTGTACTGCACAACGGGAGTTCTGCTCAGAAAGCTCCAACACGACAGACACCTCAGCTCGCTGACACACATCATAGTGGATGAGGTACTAACAGATCCTCATTAAACGCGCTATTCGATTATCTTTTCTTCCTTCAGGCTAGAATATTTAACTCCGTCCCTGTCACTTCACCTCCATTCTCTCAGGTCCATGAACGCAGCGTCCAGTCAGACTTCCTGCTAACCATCCTGAAAGATGTCGTGATGAGGAGGTCCGACCTGCAACTGATCCTCATGAGTGCCACAGTGGACTGTGTCAAGTTCTCCAACTACTTCAACCGCTGCCCTGTGATCAGCATTCCAGGCAGGACTTTTCCAGTGGAGGTAAGAGTTTGTTGGATACGGAATGCGATCCGTCTCGCTTGAAATGGTTTTTAAAGTGGACGCAAAGTTTTCAGGCCGCTGTGGTTTTATTTATAGGTGTATCATTTAGAGGACATAGTGGAGCAGACAGGATACATCCTGGAGAAGGACTCGGAGTACAGCCAGAAAATTCTAGAAGAAGAAGAGGAAGTTTCCGTCTCTGTCACACAAAAAGGTGGCAAGACAATGCAGCACCAGGTAAAGTCGGCTCTCTTTTAGTAGTTCTATGTCTGCTGGTAACACAGGCCTGCACTGCGAGGCATGTTCAGCATACCCAAAGGGGCTTTGCTAGCGTCAGATGACCAGACACAAACATCATCAGCTCTTTAGGGGAAGATTTGTTATAAGAGGAACAAATTAATTGGAATGAGTGAATGAATATGTTAAAAATTTAAATCAATTTAAACACACTGTTTATGTGTAAGTTAATAGTTCAGGAAACAAACAGATCTGACTGATTCTGACCAAATAGTATGATTATTTTTTTTTTTATTCTTGATCATCTTTTATTTCGTACATGTCCTTTACAGCATATAATGGTAAGAAATACAGTTAGAGTGAACTGGATTATTATTAGATGTAACTGGAACTATGCTTAACTTGTTTGCATTATATTTAAAGTGCCTTGAGATTAAGTAGTGAACCATTTTGTGAACGCAGCCTTCTTCATTTTCTTCAAAACAGATTCACATTTCTTGTTTGTAACGTTTAAAAAAAAAAAATAATAATTGCTTTGGATTTTGCTAGTGAATTGAAACCCATCTAATAAAAACCATGTGTTTAACTTGAATTTATCTCCCTATGTCCTTGGTTTTGTCTTTTAGCACAGGCCTGTACTTTCTCCTTTAGTCAGGTGGTAATTCTCTGCTCTGCCACTGCATGCAACCGTCTGTCCAGTATTTTTCCAAAATCCTTTAAATCTTTAGCATATTATGCTTCAGGTGACATGCTCAGCTCCAAATGACACAGTTACTAATGTAGTGAGTGCTTATTGTTTGGTTGATGTGTTGGCTTGACCTCAGACCTGCCTTTGTTTCTGATGATTTAGTCTGTGTGTTCCTCTTTGTTCCAGGAGGTCATACTGAGGGACTCCTCCTCTGGCTGGGACCTGGGCCCCGACCTCGACCACTTCAGCAGCAGGACTCGGCAGGTGCTGCAGTTTATGAACCCTAATAAGATCAACATGGACTTGCTCATGGACCTCGTGGACTACTTGGGTGCGGCACATCAACTGCATTGACTCACCAGAATGTGATCATAGTTTTTTTTTTTGGGGAGAGGGGGGTTTGGTCTTGTTGTGTGAATTAAACTTATGTGGTTTTTGTTTTCTCTGCCAGACAAATCCCCTCAATTTGCAGATGTGGATGGAGCCATTCTCGTCTTCCTCCCCGGTCTGGCTCACATCCAGCAGCTGTACGACCTCCTCTCCTCGGACAAGAGGTTCAGGGACAAAAACAGGTGCTATACTACACTTCGATTCAGTCCTAACACAGTTTGGCATCAGGAGAACTTATCAAAAAAACCTCAGTGATCACTTTTAACTTTACACGCACCATCTGTCTCTCTATGTTTCATCTAAAAGGTACAGGATTGTTGCCCTTCATTCAACTCTTTCCTCAAAAGACCAGGCTGCTGCCTTCACAGTGCCCCCTACTGGAGTTAGAAAGGTACTTTTGATTGAACTGAAGTTGTGTCTCTGTATCTCCAGTTTAAACTGACCACTATACACACATGTGCCTCTTTTAGATTGTGTTGTCGACCAACATTGCCGAGACTGGTGTTACGATCCCTGACGTTGTGTTTGTGATTGACACTGGGAAGACCAAAGAAAATAAGTAAGCGATTATGAACAGTATTGTTTAATTGTCACTTAATTGTCTTCTGTTCTTATTGGAACCACATTACTGGATGGAATTCATTGCTTCAGATGTTGCTTTATAAGTTATACCCAGTGGTGCCGTCAGATGGCGTCGTTACTACAGCTGTTGCAACTCACAGTGTTGCAGCGTGAGATTTTGGACAGTTGTTGCTGTTTTAGCCGTTTGCTGAGTCAGTCATGAGAGCCAGACTCTCAGCTTTAATTAGGTTATTTTTACATTCAAATTGAGGAAGTTTAGGTATTTACAGCTCATTACTTTGCATTCAATCATTTAGAACATGGTTTTGTTCAAGGGACTTACAAGTGAGAAACAGCGTTCAAGATTCTGGAAAAAAATGCATCGGAGGAGCTGTTGACGTTCGAAGTAGGTGTGAAACACTGGGGTAGAAACACTGGGGTGTTAAGAGACGAGCTGGTGTTGATATGAAGAACTCATTTACAGGGACTCGCGTGTATTTGGGCAAATAAACACTACCACAAAGAAAAAGTTATTTTATGAGAATCCTTTGCAGTAAAACAACCTTTACAGCAGCTGCCTTCAACTGTTCTTTGGGACTCGTGTCTTTATTTTTATCTTCAGCAAGTTGAATTCTTTTACAGTATGCTGTAAAACACCTGGTCGGTGTTCATCTGGACTTCAGAGCAGGGTCTTACTTCAGTTTTTCTTATTTCAGGGTCTTATATTTTATCTCAGTCTTATTTCACTTTGACAGCTCTTTTGGTTGCATGTTGAGAGGCAAATGTCACAATGACAAAACAACGAAGCAACAGCCTACGCCTGTCCACTGAAAACATGTATTTCTTATGGTTTCGACACGAAAGCTCGCATTTATTATCGAGCTGTGACCTGAATATGTTTAGTGCAGAGCTAAGACGATGGAAGTGGCGTCAGGTTTTAGACTGATGTAAATGTACTCTGCTGCGTTGTTCAGGTACCACGAGAGCAGCCAGATGAGTTCTCTGGTGGAAACATTCGTTTCCAAAGCCAGCGCCCTCCAGAGGCAGGGGAGAGCAGGACGTGTCCGAAATGGCTTCTGCTTCAGGCTCTACCCCAAATTCAGGTAAGGAGGATGTCAGCCTTTGACTCTCACACAGACGGAAGGGATCAAGGTCATCTTCTTTAAAAGTTTGAGATAATTGGCATAAATGTAAGGCATGTGCTTTCAGAGTGCTCCTTTAATTCCCAAATTAGATGAAATTAAGACTGAAAATTAGACCTCACGAAATATGGCAATTTCTTTTTTCTTTTTCTGTTAAAAAAAGACTAAACACCAGGGTTTTAGGTCATGTTCTGATTTTTTTTTTTTTTTAATGCTCTCGTTTGACCTGTTTGACCTCAGGTTCGATGCCTTCATGGATTACTCCATTCCAGAGATCTTGCGAGTCCCACTGGAGGAGCTGTGCCTTCACATAATGGTAAAGGAACCATTCTCTGTCCCATAGAAACGGAAGGTCTGAAAAAATAACCCCTTTTTTTTTTTTCTCTTCTCTGGTAGAAATGTCAGTACGGCTCCCCGGAAGACTTTCTGAGCCGGGCCCTGGATGCTCCTCTACCCCAGTCGGTCAGTAACGCAGTCAATCTGCTGAGGAAGATCGGTGCGTGTCACCTCAACAATCACACTCTCACCCCTCTGGGACACCACTTGGCAAGTCTGCCGGTCAACGTGAAGATCGGCAAGATGCTCATCTATGGAGCCATTCTCGGCTGCTTGGAGCCCATAGTATGTCCCGCTGCCTCATTAGTCAATAAACTAAACCACTTATACATCTTAGTATCATAGCACCATATTTATTTGTTTGTTTATTTTATTTTATATTCTATTTCGGGTTTATTAACAAAAGATTTGTTTCAGGCAACTATCGCGGCAGCTATCACAGAGAAGTCTCCTTTCTCCACACCGATGAACAGAAAAGAGGAAGCTAACCTGGCCAAAGCTGCTCTGGCGTTAGTCAACTCTGATCACCTGACTATATACAATGCATATCTGGGGTATGGACTTAATCTGAACATTTCTTTTTCTTACAGGAAAACTACTAATAACGTTTGTGGCATCATGTCGACCATCATCTGCTCGGTTTTCCTTAATGCTGTGAAAAAGGCGTAGGATAGGATAATAATGTTGTACTACTGTTATTTTTCTGCATTCCTATTGATTGGGATTGATTTGATTCTACGGAACTGTGCAAAATTCTTTCCTCTGTATATTTTCCCGAGAAAAGAGGAGATGGGTGCAACAGTTTATTGAAACAGGTGCAAACCTAAATGGAAATATGAATAACAGCATTTGTACGATTCCCAAAGCTCTTCTTTGGACGTTGGCTGCCTTTTGTCCTGTTCCCTTTAACAGATGATCCCACACTGCTTCAGTAATGCTGAAGTCTGTGCTCTAGGGATGATTCATCCCTATATAGGACCTGTTGCCACTGATTTCAGTCCAGTTCTTGTGTCAGCTCCCTGTTTGTCCCACCTTAAGAATGGTTTCTTGACAGCCACCCTTCCATGGAGGCCTTTTCTGATGAGGTTTTGGTGAACAGTGGATGGATCAGCTGAAGGTCCAGATGCATCTCTTAGGTGCTGTGTCAGGTCTTTTCTGGATTTCTTCCTATTTCTTAAGGACTTCCCTTACAGATACTGCTCATCTGCTGGAGATAGTTCTTTTAGACCTGCTAATTCTTCTTTTGTCTTTCACTTTTCCAGTTTTCACTGTGTCTTTTGCTTTTTCGGTAGGTGCAGCTTAAGTAATGGGAACAAATTTCATGTCATCACAACGGGCTGCTAGTAACAAAGTGCCTGAAGATACAATTATATATTGTATATATATAGAGAGAAAAATGTTAAGTGGCTTTGCTCAAGTCCACTTTAAGATAGATGACAAGAATTTCACAGTAATGTCCATCACTTAAAACCTATACTCCTGGGTTTTTTTTTATTCGAATTCCAACTTTTCTAATGAAGTAGTATTTTTTTTCATAGGTTATTGAGCTGTATTTGCATTATTAGACTGGTTTCTCAGTGCAGTGCAGTTCTCTTTTCCTCATCAATCTCCTTTACATCTTTTTTTTTTTTACTTGAGGACATTCTACTATAAACTAATGGAAGAGTATAAAGGGAAATGTATAAAACACACTTTTTGATGATTCAATAACTCCCACCTTTACGAGGTCTGTGTCGACTATTTAGAGCCTTTTCAGATTTGCCGCAGAGACGTTTTTAATGTAGTGATGGAAAGCAATATTTGCTCTCAGTATCCTGCGATGTTAAACGTAGTGCTGTGTAATGGAGGGTGAGGAGAAGATGATTCTCTTGGCCCTGGTTAAAGTGTTCCCACCGCTGGACAGCAGTGTTAGCTTTTCATTTTTTCTTGTTAAAATGTCAGAAGACATTAGAGAAGAATTTAAAAAGTGATGACGGTGCAAAGTCTTGTTTTGTGCGTTTTCATTCAGCACAGTCTGGTATGTAGGCACTGTTACTCCTGACAGTCACAGCAGCTAGGGAATGTTCTTTTTGATTTTTGATTTTTTTTCCTATATCGGCTGCTGTGCAAATAAATGATCTACTACTTCCCACTAACTTATTTCATAGAATACCAGGAATTGTTGTTCTGCAAGGCTGAGCAGCACCAGCAAAGATATGTCTGTAAATATATGCTCTCTCTCTCTGTCACATTTACAGGCTTTATGGTCTCAGCTGGCTTTCCATCGGTCATTGACCGGTGCGAAACGACGCCATTCTATGAAAAAAAACAAAACAAACTTATCTGTCACGATCTCGATCAGGAAGTTGTTGAAGTCATGGTTACCATGACGATAGAAAAATCATTTTTTTGTTTGTTATGATAAAGAAGAGCGGAAAGACAAAGGCCATAAATCTGACATGAACACTTGAAAAAACTTCTGTGGTTAATAGAAACGATTTGTCTTCATTCTTGTGATCTCTTTTCTCGTCTTTAACTGTGTCAGGTGGAAAAACTCCCAGAGTGAGGGACCGAGAGGAGAGATGTCCTTCTGCAGGAAAAACTTTCTCAATCGAACAGCTCTCATTACAATAGAGGTAACGTGAGGGCTTCCCTTCACGTATTGTTACGTCCTCTCCCTGCTCCTGCCTGATCCCATCTCGCAATCTCTCTGTCCTCCTTGCAGGATGTGAAGCATGAGCTGATGAAGATGATGGAGCAGGTGGGTTTCTGGTCATCTCGCTCCTCATCTTCGTCTCGTTCGAAGCAGCAGGTGACACCGCTGTCCAAGCAACAGATCCCGGTCTTGAACGCGGCACTGGCGGCAGGGCTGTACGACAACGTGGCCCGGGTCCTGTGCACCCCTTCCGTGGATGTGTTGGAGCGAGTGGCCTGCACAGTGGAGACGCCTCAGGGCAAAGCTCAGGTCCACCCTTCATCGGTGAACCGCAGCCTGCAGACGTACGGCTGGCTGCTGTACCAGGAGAAGGTATGCGTGACATGTGTGTCCTATGTGTGGTGTATTTTTTTTTCATCAGTAATACACGGTTCGGCTAATAAACGCTCCTCTGTAGGTGAAATACGGCAAGATCTACCTACGAGACACCACTCTGATATCTCCTTTCCCCATGCTGCTGTTCGGAGGCGACATCGACATTCAGCACAGAGAGAAGCTCATCACTTTAGATGGATGGATCCACTTTCAGGTCAGAGGTCACAGGGGTTGCTCAGGGATTATAGGGTAACAGATTGCAAAGTCTTAAGTGTTCACTGAATTTTATCATTTTGTCATTCTTTAGATTATACCATAAATTAAGTAATTCTAGTTTTTGTACAGAAAACTTCATTTGTGAGATGGGAAGATCACACACTGTCCAGTTATCTCTTCTTTAAACTGCAGGGAAACTGATGTTAAAATATTTCTGTTGGTTTATTAAGAATTAAACAGTTTAATCCCCAGCTTTGAACATATAGAAGGAACTGTTTTTTTTTTTTTTTTAATCATGGCTATATCAGAAACGGACTTTCAGAAAACCCTTTTGTTTGCGTTTGTCGCTGCTTCTAATTAAAAAGCTGCCTTTTCCACCATTAAGGCTCCGGTACGGATCGGAGTGATCTTCAAACATCTGAGAAAACTGATGGATTCTTTACTTGAAAAGAAGCTGGAGAACCCCAGAATGAATCTTGAAGGTAAATCCAGGCATTGCAATACAACACTGACCGCTTAGATGACATATTTCTGCTCACTAAAATGCTGATATTCACTGGTGAAGGCAGCGTTTGTTTGTTTTTTCCTCGGCTCTAAAGATAACTTTATTTTATATACTTTATTTTTTTTTTTTAAATGAATGCTTTGATCTCTTTTTTGGATTTGTGGTACAACGCCAGCCATTCTTAAGATCCAGTTTAAGGTCAGGCTGCAGATTAAGTAAGAACAGACACTTACAGTCTGCTTTGTGTGATTTGTTCCTGTCTGTCTGTCACATTTAGGTGAAACAACCATCCAGGTGATTCTGGATCTGATCAAATCAGAGCACACCATGTAGCTTCGAACCACTGCGAGAACTGGTTGCCTCTGGACAACTTGCGCACCTCTTCTGACACCGTGAGATTCTTCATTATTCAGGACGAACCCTGTACACACACATGCCATCTTCTGACCACATTTGGGTGTATATAAGATGAGACCGTTACCCAGAATGCTTTACTCACATTGAGGAGGACCGTATAATATGAAATGCAGAAATTTGAACAATAGTTTTTCCAAATTTATTGAAATAGAGCGGATTTTTATTTTAGATGCTTGTTGTATCATGGTTGATCATCAAAATAAAATGTTTATTAACATTTCACTGAAAAAATTCAAACACATCCTCTTTGGCTTTTTCTTTTGTAAAATGATTTTTGTCAAGCAGCACATAGCAAAAGTCAGGAGCTCCTATCCATCAGGGGTCCTGCACTAAGTGCCAGTGATTTAAAACGTGTCTGGGGACTGAAAAGGGGAACATGTCTTTATAAGACCGGGAGTCATTATCCTAGAATCTAAAAAGCTTTCTAAGGGCTCCAGAAATAATACTCTAGATGCTCGTGAGTCTGGCAAGAAAAAATGAGGATCTTTGACATCCCCCAAGACTATAGTCCCAGCAAATCGAACCCCAGAGAAAACTGTGTCATAGTTCATGTGACAAGAATAAAATGATGGATTTTTCATGGCAGGAATAAGTATCTGCTGGTCCAAAAGAACAGGACAGACAAACAGAAGGCTGTTTTCAATAATGTTGTTCAGACACAAATATCAAAGATGGGAGTGGTTTTAGCCACTGTGAAAGTAAAAGAGCGTTTAATGGTAAGAACCTCATGCCAACCATAAAGCATGGTGGTGAAAGTGGCTTAGGATTGCTTCACCGCATCAGAAACTGAACAGATTGTGGTAATTGATTTGATACTGTCAAATCAGTGTGAAAGTAAAGAGAGGCCATCGGCCCGGGGGGGGGACCAGGAAGTGGGCCTTTCATCACTTGACCTTCAGCACACGAGCAGATTCATTCAGGAAATTTCTTGAAAGAAGAACGAAGGGTTATGGAAGGTCAAAGTCCAGATCTGATGTTATTACTGCTAAACTGGCTTCTGAGGCCAAAGGTTTGTTAGCATTTCCAAAAAAAAAATAACTCCCAAGTTCCATTTTTGTGAATAAATGACTGAAAAAACACATTTTCCTTATGTTGCATAAATATTAGCCCTCTATTGGGTACTGTCCCAAAGAGGACTGAAAAGGGAACCTTTCCATTGTATTAGTGCAGTGAAGAACAATATTTTCAAAAGAAAACCAGCAACCGGATAAGTTTTTGAATGAAATGCTATTAAATCCTTTTTTTCAGCTTATCTCACAGTCGGACACATTTTGTAGTATTTTGAACCAGCAATGTGTTTTCAGGAAAAAAATAAAGCACAGTCAAAGTGCAAAAACAATCCAGCTCCAGTATGCAGAATATATTCATCATCCCACTTGGAATTTAATTGCAGGAATGTTGTTATAGAGTATAAAACGATGGATGCGATGTGCAGGTGAGTAACAAAGAAAAGGTTTGAAAGGTTTTAGAATCGGGGTGTTTTACAAGTGCGAAAAGCTATAAGTAGCCGTTACCTACTTTCACACCAAAGAGGAAATGAAAACAAGTAAACAAATGACACATTATCTCTGTAATAATC
Organism: Leuresthes tenuis; assembly: GCF_036924035.1. Classification (NCBI taxonomy): domain Eukaryota; kingdom Metazoa; phylum Chordata; class Actinopteri; order Atheriniformes; family Atherinopsidae; genus Leuresthes; species Leuresthes tenuis. The sequence goes on from NW_027325373.1 coordinate 15,855,670, forward strand.
TCAGTTTGAAGCTTGAAACATTTACAAATAAATATAAAGCAGGTGATAAACTATATTGCAGATCTGTGGGAGAAAGAGCCCTGCATGACAACCTCATTTTAAATCAACAGGCCTTTTCAGTTTACACTAGAATTACTCACCATATATGTCACTGTTTATGGGCCTTGAACCCTAAAATCAAACAATGATTTTCAACTTATTTCTTTTTTATGACACCACGATAAGGGAAAAACAAACGCACAACCCCAGCTGAAACTTTTCCTGTGGTATGAGGGTGTGGTCACAGGAAGAGAGGAAGAGATGAGACACGAGACTAAAGATGCCCATCATGAAGCTGCAGGAGGTCTGTGTTAGTATTGGATAACACTGTATTCGTCATCCTGCACCACAGAGTAGTGTGAATCATCTGCAATTAAAGTAGGGAAAGTGTATAGTTAGTTTATAATAAAGCCACATTACTTCCATTTCAAATAAACAAGATGAGAAAGAAGCGATTATTGGAGCACGGGTGAAGAAATAAGGAGCTAGTTTTCATGTTGGTGCAGATTGGTGTCACTCTGTTTATGTGGTGAAACTCCCCACTGGCCTTTGTGGAGGAAAGCGCTCGAGGAGCGCTCATGATTGCTTATTTGTTGGCAGGATTATTAAAAAAGTGAAGTACGGATTTGGACAAAAATCTTTCCGGTTGTGGGGCAAGGCTGAACCTGGAAGTGACTGGAAGGGGCTCTTCTTCTGTGATAAAGTATTCAAAAGACCAAACAGTAAATAAAGAAAACAGAATCCTTGGTCCTGCCTTACTACATCACACAAGCAGCATGTTTAGCTGCATGTTTCAGTTTTTTTGGGTAAGCAGATTAATAGTTTTTGTCCAAAATAAACCCCGATTTTCTGTTTTATTCCTGCCTTCACTATTTGATAAAGTGTACACTTCAAGAAGAAAAAAGAAAACCCTTACCCCTACTGTTAGTTGTTGGCTCAGGCAACAGCCCTCTCCTGCAAATTCACAAAACAAGATAAACTACTAGAGCTGTGCGGTCTTTTTTTTTTTTTTTACAACCGTAGCAAAGAACAGGTTGAGATATCAAATCAAAATGAAAACAGCAGCATCTCTGGACTTTTTTACCTGGGCGGTGGAGGCAGTCGAGAGGATGGTGCTGCAGTCGGAGACTTCTGACCATTGTAGAAGTTCTCATACACAACTGGAGCTATTTTTGATACAGACACAGTTCACATTGTGGAACCAAAGATGCTATAACTGGTTCCCTTTATTTCCAATACAATACTGGTTAATAGTTAATGACTTGGTATTGTCAGTGACAACTACATTAATACCTGGCGGTTTGCCTCCAGTCCGTCTGAGGTTTACAAAGTGTTCAATGTCTTCCTGGATGTCGCACTGTTCTAGTGACTTCCTCACCTCCTCATACAGCTATGCACAAAGAAAACCTAGGGTTAGAGTCCAAAAACAATCCCTGCTTGATACAAGATTAAAACGGTGAGATTGGTGATGACTTTGAACCTATAGTTTTTCTGGCCATTTGCGGAGCAAATAAGACCAACATTTATTCTCTTGTTTGGAAAAGTCTGACTCATAAGGCCGCTGAATACTCCACTATCAAATAATTGTTTGACTGCTGTATTGCTGCAGTAGGACAAAAAGGACGAAAGTTGGAAGTAACCCACATTATTCAAACTCATTTGATCCATTATCAATATTAAAAGATTTTACCACACCAGCATTAAAGAGACAATATTGTCCTCATTTACATCTTCATAATTTCATTTTAAGGAGTCTACAAGAGGAGGTTTACATGCTTTGAATTCATGCTGTAAATTGCTGCAGCATCCCTTGTCCACTTCTATCTGAAACAATCCATTTTAGCTCAGAATTCTTTAAGCCCTCCCCAAAAAGAACACCCTGCTTTAATTAGATTGGTCTGCTAACTGGGAAAGAATTTCGGGTGCAGAGAGCTGCACGTGGATTGTTTCAGGCTAACAAAACAGATAACGAGTCGGGCATTTTGCAAATGTGTTTCATAGTGATGTTGATGAGAAACGGAAGAAAAGCCCGTTTTTCAGTGTGGCGTTTTGGAAATGTACCTCATCACTGCTGACGCATTGCTGGGAGAGCTGGTTAAGATGAGTCCAGACAGTGTTCCTCAGGAAGTTAATGCGCTCCACTGACTGCTTTTCAAACATCTGTGTTCGAAACACAATGTAGACAATCAAATCATTTACATGATGCGTGTTTTGTTCAAACTCGACGAGTCAATCGCAGTCTCACCTCACACGCATTGACATGCTCCTTCAGCCAGTCTTCTCCAATCTTGGTCAGTGTGGTCACATTCTGCTGGTATAGTCTGTCTGCAAAAGACACACAGGATAAACAGCATAAAATGTTTCAAAAACATTATGCTATTCATTAAAATGAATAAATCAGCCACACATTTTTAAACTTGTGTCTGGACGCTAACATTTTCGCACAAAGATGTCCATGCTGCTTAGCAACTGCTTTTCCCACCATGCATGCTAACAATGACTTTAGTTTTAAATATATTTGGTTGTAAACCAAATTAGAGGATAAATTCAACCAACGAGACAGATTGGATGTGAGGTACATCAACACATGTTTCAGAGGGTATAGAAATATTTCCATCCAAAGTGAATGGCTAGAATGAACGAGACAAAGTGAAGTGTCAGTGGGGAAAACATTGAACTTTGCATTCGTGGTAGTTAAAAGATTATTGTCGCCACAATGACATTACTAAATGGTTCGTTTACTACCACATGACAAGCGATCAGCAGGTGATCTGAATGAGGACCTTTATGGACACAATGCACGGCCCTACAGTGGCAACTTGTCATTCACTTCTCAATTTTACTCTGAATCTGTTCTTAATTTAACTAATTTATTGACTTTAAATGAGTTAATAATAGAATACACTTAATAGGAAACTGTAAATGGTAATAAATCAAGTGAGAATGAGTGTCATTTTTTTTCACATAACAGAATCTTGGCCATTAGAAAGTCACTTTGGATTTAATTCATCCAACTCTTGCTTACAGGCAATAGTTGAACTGTACAATATCATGTCGTCTGTGTGCGTTGTTGGTTATTTACCTGCTTCTTCTGCATTCTGCTTTGCCTGCTGTGCTTTTGAGTATAACTGAAAGAAAATAACGGTCGAATGAGAAAACATATTACAGAAAATGAACTACGTTTTCTCAATATGGTTTGTCTGGTACCTCTCTGAAAAGAGTTTAAACACATAGTCAAAGGCAGTCAGAGGAGGAAGGGTAACTATATGACTATATTACTTAAGTGCCTTGAGATGACAATTGTTGTAATCTGGCGCTATATAAATAAAATTGAAATGAATTGAACCTTTTATTTTCAAGCCCAATATTCAGAACAAGTTTTTCAAAATGCAACCACAATCTAAAGCTGTCATTTGCTAATTTGTCTGAACCTTTGTTTAACAGACACAAGTATATAAGAAGCGATTTGAATGTTTTTACTGATCAAATTAATTGTGTTTAGAACATAGAAACAGATAAAAATTTGATGTCAGCAACACAAACTGACAGTCACGGTGCTCTCGAAGTTTCTACAATCAGCAGATGAATTGGTGCCGGTGAGGATGTCAGGATTGGGAAATGAGCATTCCCTTTGTGCCAATGCAGGAATGCAAAGAACTTTTAGTCTTTTAACATCTACAGTGCAGAGATTCTGAGAGTGGGGAGAAATCTGAAGGCCTTTTCAGAAATAAGTTGCGGCTTATCAGAACCAAAAAAGGCGTCGTCATTAAACCGCCGCTGTTACTCCTCGCATGTTTAATTCACCCATGTTTAACAGAGCCGACTCAGGACAGAATCTTGTGACGACAGCGTCGTTGGTCAGAGTGGTGTGTTCCATAATGCTCGGCTTTCACACTCCACCTCTGCACTTTCACACATGACACTGATGCGCAGTGAAAGGTAGCTTGAAAAGGACTGAAACCACTCTTGGATGACCTTTGTACAACAAAAGATGTCACGCCACAGTGGCAGTCGGTGTTCATGCCATGGCTGGCTTGCAAATGTGCGAAGGTACCATTAATGCAGAAGCATATTTTTGGACTTTTAGAGGGGCGTTTGAAGGCAGAGTTCTTTTACAGGGAAGGAAGTGGTTATTTCAGCTGGACGGTGCCAGACGTTGTTTTGCACAACTTATATAGCAGCCTGGGTTCTTAGACACAGTATATGTGTGCATGACCGACCTGCTTACAGTCCACATCCATCTCAATTGAAAATTCCTCTCTTTATGATGTATGAGACAAAGTCACATCAAGGTTGAAACAAATAAACAAATTGCAGATTTTAGAATTTGTCGCATTTTATAAAACTTCCCAACTTCTGTGGAAATAGGGATTATACTTTCACTTGGCTAATGCAACAAAAGTTGAATTGGCATCAGATCGAATCTGTGTTAAACAAACAAGATCCATGACTCTTCTTCAGGGCATTTCATCGTGTGTTCAAAAAGGAATAGATCAATCAGGTCAATCAAATTGTGACAAAGTGTAAGATCCTCAAGCCAGTTTCCACTCCTCATGTTTGTTGATTGGCTTGTGTTAACTCTACACCAAAATGAATCACGAACAGTTCATGGTTCAAAGTTAGGGAGAGTAAACGCTACACTGTTGGTAAAACATTAAGCATTTGGCATGTGGGGAGGGCACCGTTTTCTCTGTACCTTCTCAATGTGCTTGGTGTTGCTGGTATTGGTGTTTCGGTTCATGTTCTGCTCTGCTTCTTCTTTGTCTCGACACTTCTGCTCGTACGTCTTCTTGGACTGGGGGGAAAAAAAAAACACAGCGAGCACCTGTTCATTCTGGTACATCATTATAAATGGTAGGTTACTGTGAAAAAAAGAAAGCGTTTAAAAAACAGAAGATATCCTGGGTTTGTGCTATTGTTCTTATTTTTAAGTCATCTGATCTATGCGTGACTTCTTCTTTTGGTGAAGATTTCCATGCTCTAATTTACTTCTAAGACTGGTCCACACAACTTCCTCCAGCAAAGAGGAAGAACAGATAGGATCCGAATGGCACTTAACTGAAACTCCACTGACATGACTCAAAAATGGATAGGTGCCTCATGCAAATACTTCTGGTTTTCATTTCACTTTAGAGGTAGAACAACATGAGTTAGAAAACAAGAAGGGGACTGAAACTTTTGTATCCTTATATGTAGCTAAAGGATAATTTTGGCTTTGATATGCATATGATTATACATAATAACTGGCTCAGCTTTTAATTAACACATTACAGGAAAAAATAAACGCAAACCTATCAGCAGAAAGTCTTGTAATGAATCTTTCCCTCTTGAGTTACAGTGCTTATTATTTACTTTGGTTGACACTCAAACATATTTCCATCTCTACTTACATCCATTGTCTTCTTGAACTGCGAGGCCTTCTGTTTGTGGATGGCGTCCATGTGTTGTTCTATCTAAAAATACCGATTCTGTCGTTATTGAATTATTATGTTAAAAAGATGGTGTCATAACTTCAGTGCATCACAGCGGTGGTGAAAACACTAACCTTTTTCCGAGCTTCTTTCTGCTTTTCTTTGAATTCTTCCAGTTTCTTGGCCTCCTCCCTCATGCTCTGTGCCAGTTGCAAGTGTGATAGACTCACTTGTTCAGTCTCTGGAGGGTAAAAATCGAGGTTCAATTAGCAACCTACGATGAAATTATGAGCTCAAAAGGAAATATGACAGTAACAGAGTAAAAACTTTTATGTTCTTACGTAATTTAAGCATGTCCAGGGATCTTTTTAATGTGCTTGAAGAAAAAAAGAAGACAGGTTGATTACAAATTATTTTACACATAAACATTTGCAGAGAGGTTGAGCTCATCAAGGGCGCTACAATTCATAGCACTAAGGGGGAATAAGTTAGCATCTTGTTAAGAAACAAACAACAAAAACAGGTTGGTTCAAAGCCTAAAATACATGATGCAGACCATGAACCAAATACCATCTGATTCTAAATATGAAGTAGCCATGTGTAAAGCAAAACTGAGAAGTGTGTTGCCTGGTAATGAGAAGAAACTGAACTATCATTGCCTAATCTGCTGAATTTTAGTTGAACCTTGATGGCTAAACTTTGAACTGGTGCAACAATCCCGATGGGTCAGTTTGCTGCAACACATTTAGTTCTGTGCTTCATGAACTTGTGGATGAACACAAACTAAAGCACCTTTCTGTGAGTCAAGAAGTCCCAAAAGAGGACGGTTAACAGTACAAATACACTGTTAGGTTTACCAGTGAGGGTCTGTGATACATTTAGAGGCAAAAAAAATACACACAGGCGATTCCTGGCATAGGACGCAATCAAATAATCTGCCATGAAGTCCATATTCTTTCCAAAACCATTGTGAAAAATAGGAAGGAATGGTCAAGATTAGAATTTCTCATTTTCAGATTACTTTATCTTCATCAGTAGATTGATCTAAATGATCAGAAAATAGATCCACTTTTTTTTTTTTCAGATGGATAAACTTCAGTGCAGCAGTGGGAAGGGAACTTTTAATTAATGTCTCAACGCATTATGAAATTTGAGACTTTTTAAGTCAGTCTAAGACCATTTTAAAAGAAACTAAATCCAGTGTGTTTTAGTATTTTCCTAGTGGTGCAAGTTCATCACTCATGGCTTTGAATATATATGTATGATGTAAATGTATTTCTTGTCAGCTTAAAAGAAACCCCACATGGTTCTGTTATAAGAAAATAATATTAATGTACCACTTTGAAGGTAATTAAATAATGTTTTGTCCTTCCCCTATTGGTCTTCCTTCCTCTTGAGAAGTCCACATCTCTGAACAGAGACAAAAACCAGACTGATCGTGTGACCACTGACTAAACAGGAACTGGATTTGCTAAGTACTAAGTAACTAAGTACTGACACATTGAATACGACAGACTAGAGTCGTAGAGACACAGTAGACTATGTAACAGTGTCAATCGTGATTTTCACTTTTGATTTGGGAACACGACAGTCAAAAGAATCCCACGTTTGGTGGAGCTGTCTGCATTGCACCTGAATCCAGACTAAGAGGCACCACGTCAGCTCTGCTAAAACACACTCATGCATTTAATTAGCAGGGGCCTTGTGGAAATAGAGCTGTTCAAACATATAATAACAGCATCTCAGCACAGAGGTTGCTTACTTCATCTCATTGTGTCCACACACCTTCTTGGACAAGCCAAGCAGATCCTTGGCGTACCTCTCTTCAACTGATGCCCTGAAAGACACAACCACAGGGTCCAGTACGCAAGTACAGATGCGAAGGGAGTGTCAACAGTTCATATCTTCAGCTCATTATCTGCTAATTTACTTATATGGAAAACAAACCTACTCAGGTTAAAAAAAAAGTACACAGTTATTGCTTATTTGCATTTGCACAAAATTTGGTCTCCACTGTCAGAGAATGGACATTTCAGAGGAGGATACCATAAATTCACACGTCAAGCTATTGGTTAACTGATGAGAGGAAGTGTTAACATTGACATACACGGTGCTATGAAGGGTGTGTGTGTGTGTGTGTGTGGCTGCAACAGACACATCAAACTAGAAGGAAAGCCATTTAGGAAAGGTAGATTATGGAAGTTTTTATATTGTTAGATCATAACTAAGTATCGTTATTTAAAATGATTGCCCTATAAGAGGCGGCCTGTGTAAAAAATGTCAATATGTAATGTTGTTTATTGGAACTCAGACATGATGACAGAACTGTACACTGAAGACAGGTCAAATGTGTCCTCAACAACTTGTGAGCTGCTTTTTCTGTACATTTGTTAAAGTTTTGATCCAAAGAAACTTGACCTTCTTGTACTTATTCATAGTGATCTTGTGAAATAGTTCATCAGGATTTCTAAAGTTCTTTCTTTCCAAATTTTTCTTTAGACATTAGCTAATTTTTCAGAAAACTTTAATATTAAACTAACATTGTCAAATTGTATCTTTAAGCACTTTGTTACTAGCAGCCTGACGTAGAGATGCATCATTTATTTCCTTTTCTTAAGTTGCATCTATAATAAGTGGCAACAATAACACAGCTTGATAGTATTTTAATAGTATTTTTGCACCAACAAGGTGATTCCCACAGAAGTATTAGCTGAAAACTTGTCATAGCTCAACATGGTGTGCAGTCCTTAAAAATCTGAGGGAATTAGACAGGTGGACGGCAAAGAAAGGAGCGGCAGGACTAAAGAAAAAAAATCTACAGCAGATTAGCAGTATCTGAAAGAAATAGGATCAAATCCAGCAAAGACCTGACACAGGACCTTTGGTCCTGCATCTCTATAGAACAAATAAGAAGTTGCTCAAGACCTGCTGTAAATCTAATGGTCACATAAATCAAGAATGTGACAATGTGGGCAAGTATTGCAACTCAAATGACAACATGTATGTATTTCTCACGTTCACATACCCAGAGATGTTCTGCATGGCTTAAAGGTTTATTCACTTTCCTGTTTTGTCATAGCTGCACGAGGCTGTGTTGTTTTGGTTTTGTTCTGAGTTCCTGGCAGGGCTGAGCAGGTATCCAGGGCATCCAGAGCGGAGTCTGGACTGCTCCTGCCAGCACACCTGCTTCTCATCGGCCCTCATCGGGACACCTTTATAGGAGCTGCAGGAGCAACCAGTCTTAGCCAGTTTGTCTCACAGTCTCTGTGGTAATCAGGCTGACCGGTGTTCCTCAGTGTTCATAGAAAGCCTTCTTTGTCTAACTGTGCCTCTACCTGTGTTCCCAGTGCAACCTTGCTTCTCCCGAGACCTTTGGATATCTCCACTGACTCCATCTCTGTGTCTGGATAGACAAACCTGCATTCCATGCTTTGTACCTGCCTGCTTGCCCCAACGCCACCTCAGAAAAACCACACCACAGCCTGCATCACTCCCTTATCCCTGCTGCGTCGGACCGCTCCTGGAAACACAAGATGTCCCCGGACTGGATTCCCTGTGGACCTGCCTTGCACCATTACTACTAATAAATCAGCTTCTCTTTCTGCACTCCCCTGTGTCAGTCTGCTTTTGGGTCCCACCTTGTGTGTAATGGCTATTTCATAGCCATGACACGTTTTCCATTTTTACACAACATACTCTACATCTAGCATGTTTCCTTATGGTAAATTCCATTTCAATAGGTCTTACTTCTTCTATTTCACCAACCGCCGGAGCTTAAACAACGTGCTTTCGATTCTTAAATTAGGGAACTTTCATTTTCTTTATTATCACATATCATTTGCTATTTCCATAGTTTATTATGCAGCATTATACTGACACAATAACCTGCTTTCTCTCAGAATTATAAAAATAGTTTTTTTACACGGACAAAGTTCATGTCAGCAGTTGCCAGCTGGGTGCTGTGTTGTATCTGTGTGTGTGCAAGTGTGTTGCACGCAGGTGTTGGGTGAGGTCAGATTAATTATTATATGAGGAAGGAGGAATTCAAAATTCAAACGTGTGACTGCACAACTAATCCACAAAATTACCTCAAATGGTGCCGAAAATTACAATTGTTGCGAGAAACTCGGCAACAGCCTCCGACACTTTTTCTGTTCATGTGCAAAAAGAGTAATTTGTTTTCTGGTCTGCTTTGATGAAGTTGAGAGTTGATTCTCATTCAAAATCTACCAGATCTGGGTCCAAAACTATCAGCAGATGTAAGTACAATTACAATGTAAATTATGTCAAAATGTGATATTTGTAGGCGATTACTGTTTTGGTGATTGTGAAAATGTGTATTTAGAGCTTCTGGAAGTGCAGGGGCAGGTTGTTATATAGTGTTGGCAAATTTTTCTCATTAATGTGTCTTTCTTTGAGGTTTGCAATGGGTTGCACTGCTCTCCACATCCAACAACCCTTCCTATATCTTAATTTGTACTGCTCTTCTCTCTTCAAAGTAATAAACTCTGCTTTCTGCAATAACTCCACAGAGTCTTCATGTCATGTCCCTCCTTTTCCTTGGCTTTCATTTTCACTTCACCTTTACTTTTATCTCCACAAACTTCATCTCTGTCATACACCTCTGAGGACTAGCTTTACACTGAGCCTTCTTCTTACCTATTAAGATAGTAACAACTAGTAAACCAAATTTATCAATTTAGGCACCAAATTTATCAACAAAATTGATCGCATCTTTGGCTCGTGCCATTACCTGGCTTTCATGAAGTCTTCTACCTCCTTGCATGTCCTTTTGCCATCACTGAGATACTGGATGATGGCATCATAGCCACCAGTGCAGGTCAGGTCCGGGTTCTGTTAGAATGATGACAAATATCTTATGCTCTTTATCTTGTATAGTTGTCTACTATATGATTACCACTGCTCCAACACCCAGTTGTAGGACAGGCACAGTCTGTCTAAGCAAATCATACAACACTAATGAACAGTTAACCACAGTGTGTTTGGCAGACGGTGGAAACTAATGTTTTGACCTGTACACCTCCATAATTTGGCAAAGTTGAGGTTGACCACCTGTAATCAATCACTGCATTAGAAAATTCACTTTTTGATGAATGAATTAGTTGAGGGCAAACAAGGAACAATTTAGGATTATGAGTCTGTCAATTATTGGAAATCAGCTGCCAAGGGCAATGTTGTACTATTATCAGACTTTAAGTATTTATGATTCACTTAACGTTTTGGATCCAGAACACGATCAGGTCAGTTCAGATGGACAGTAAGCACAATTTCCAAGTGATGCAATCTATAACAGAAATATCTATGGTTTTAGCTGTGCGTGTGAATTTCTATGTATAGTTTTTCCTTAAATATGGACTTCTTTATTTCAACGCGTCCGAAACTTAGCCAGTAACTATGAATGAATAAAATCACTCACCCAGAAGAAATCTTTGAAATGAAGGTTTTTCATCACTGAAATGGAGCAGGCAGCGGTTCCGCAAGTTTACTTTGGCTCGTTGTATTTGTGTGATTTCCCAGAGACAGCAGAAGCAGTGCGAACTCCTCCGTGTTATGCCGAGGAGTGCATGCCAATCGCGGGAACGCGCACATCTAAATAATCGGAGCCTTCCGGTTACTGTCGCTCATTGCATTGGTTTCTGGGGGCGTATTACAGGTCAAAAACATTGCACCGTTGTATTCCACTCAGAGAAACGTACTTTATATGCTTTATCTGGACTTTTGTATAGCCAATTTGCCGTTGATTATCTGTTGAATATACCAGGCAAATTATATTTACGTTTCAATACTCCCTGTAATGATGTTGTGGGTAGGCTACCTACAGCACAAGATTTCTTGGGTTGCATCGCGTTTTTAAATATAGTATATAAATGACATGTATAAAACTCACAATTCTTCGTCAAAACGTCACTACATCACTTCTGATGTAAGATACACAATTAGACCCTCAAGTGTCAACACATTATTGCATTATTGTGTAGTGCAGTGTAGATGTTTGGGGTTGTGTATTAAACCAGAGTGGATCGTGTGAAAGTCTCACGGATGAGTCAAAACAGACCAATCGTGATGTAGGAAACACAGTTTCACTCTCAATTGTCTGTATTTCAACAAGGCACTGTTTCAACACACTTTCAAGACAAAGTGTGAGTGCATTTACGGGAAGCAACCAGGGACAGTTTTAAGAAACAGACTTCAGAATTATTAGTCGGCAAAGCGCCTGATGAACTGACGCATGCGTAGTGTTGAGCCCTGATAAAGTGGATTATGGGTTGAAGTTTTCGCGTTGATCTTGAGTGGGCTCCCATCTAGTGTCCGATGGTGGCACTTCACAGGTTATCTGGAAGGTGTTAAAGCTTAAACGAAATCCTAAAAATAACAACAGAATGCTACGACCTGAAAGGCGTTTAAATCATTCAATTGAATTTGATTTTACATTATACAATGTTACGTTATGTTACTTATGTGTGTGTGTGTGTATATATATATATATATATATATATATATATATATATATATATATATACTTGATTACCAATTTCAACAAACTATTTCCTGTCCTCGAGATAGGACTTGAACCAGTTTAAAGTACTACCAGAGATTCCCACCCAGTATTCTAACCTCTGTAATAAGATTGCATGGTCAACTATATCAAGGGCAGCACTCAGGTCCAGCAGAACGAAGACTGAGACTTCGCCTACGTCTGTGTTCAGGTGAATGTTGTTTGTCACCTTGATCAGAGCTGTCTCAGTGCTGTGGTGGGGCCTAAAGCCCGATTGGAAAGTATCAAAAGCATTGTTAGTCAGGAGAAAGTCAGTAAGCTGCTGGTATACAACTTTTTCCCAGGACTTTGCCTAAGAATGGAAGGTTTGATATGGGCCGGTAGTTGTTCAGTACTGTGGCATCGAGACTGCTGTTCTTTAGAAGAGGCTTGATGACAGCAGTTTTAAGGCCTTTGGAAAGGTTCCAGTCTGAAGTGAGATGTTAATTAGATGAGCGAATTGTGGTAACAAACTGCTCAGCACTGACTTTAGGAATCTAGTGGGCAGCTCATCAAAGCAGCATGTCGGTGAACTCAGACTGCAGATGATCTCTTCGACTATTTTTTAGTGACAGGTGTGAAATAGTTGTCTAGCTGGCTGCAGAGTACTTATTTGTGTTTGTTATTGCATTTTTAATGCCTCGAACTTTGTCATTAAAAAACTTAGATGTAGAAATGAGTTCTAAAGGCGGTGAAACTGGAGAGTTTGTTCATCTGTTTATTGTAGCAAACAGGACACGAGAGTTGTTACTGCGGTTTTTGATGATTTGAGAAAAATAACTTTCCCTCGTTCAACCCAAAGTCTGGCTGAACACGCATAGCTTTTCTTTGTAAATCTCATAATGAGCCTGGAGCTCTGACTTGCGCCATTTCCGTTCGGCTTTCTGCCTCTCCCTTTTCTGTGCCCTGACCGACTCTTCTCTTCTCCATGGTGCCCTTTGCCTACTCTGATGGGTTTTCTTTGCCTGGCGCCCTTTGCCTACTTTTAACCATTCTAACCTTGACAGGAGCAATGGTATCCAAAACATTTAACAGACTTGATGTGTAAGAGTTCAACAGATCATCAACATTAGAACACGGGGTGTTCTCAGACCTAATCATTTCCATAAACTGTGTCCCTGTTCTGTCATTTAAGAGTCTTCCCTGAACAACTCCAGACCCAACTGCTGGTTTGGGTGTAACAGCAGGTCAAAGAAAACACAAAAATGATCATATAAAGCAAATCGATCACATCCACATTTGAGATAACAACATCCTTTGCAATGAGGGATATGGGATATGGGATAAAACAAGCAGCGGAGAAGTTTCATGTTTTGATTGAGAAGATATTCTGCAGATCATTCCATCCATCATGAGACAAACCATAAACTACACAAAGGCAGCAAAATGGTATGATATATGCCAATTATGCTTAGATACTTAGATACATTTAATAGATTATCTTTTTAGTACTTTAAAGGAAAACGTCCGCTAACACAGGTGTGTGTGTGTGTTTTGTAAAGAACACTGTACGAGTCAGTTAAAGACATTTTCATGATCAAACTTCTAATTTGTGGTATCCTTTATCCTTTAAGACCTCTGTGTGGTATAAAGTCTTTCCTTTCCTGTTTTTTTCAAGTTTTTAAATACATAATCTGCTCACTCCCATCATCACTATGTAAGTATTAATTTTATATCAATCAAAACCCAACTGTGTAGCCAGTGTATTCATTTGTTCTGCTGTACGTTCACACACACAAACACATAACCGCGCACACATTCTGTTTCCAATGTCTTTTCCAGGGATTTATCTTTTATCCAGAAAATGATGGCACAGCAACAATAACTGCTGCCGCACAGAATATCGCCTGGACAAACACTGTGTAGGTATAGTAACTGATAGAAATGTTCACAATTTGTAAACAGTGATAACACTCTGTCCGGTCTTATGACCCCCAGCATGTGGCAACAACTTCAAAACATTTTACAGCACTGTTATCAGCAGCAACGCCCACACACCCACCAACCATGTGAGCGGTCTGCAGCGCGTGTGAGCGTCAGATTTGGAGAACAAACATTTGCTCCATTCAGTTCGTTCACTCTAAAATTTTGAAGTACATTTATCAGATTTGGTTTGCTTGGTTCGTAAGAGATTAGGATTTCACGCATGATGGTGGAATGAAAATCAAGACATTGTTGAAGCTAAAAATTAATCATTAAGTCTTTTTGGCCTTTCATTTGATTTGTGAACAGGCAATGTCTTCATGGAGCCAACTGCTACATCTTAGAGTTTTTTCCCTCTAAACTTTCAAGTAGTTTTTTTTTTCTTAAATAAATGTATGAAACCTAAAGTGATAATGAAATAATGATCATTTGCTTGGTTAAGTTATCCAATGGGTCATATTTACTTAAACAGTCGAGCGAAATTGACTGAAATGTTCAACTTTTTTTCATTTCCTTCATGCAGTTATTCCACACACTTACTCCCTTAACTATAATATTATGGTATTTTGCATTAGCCAACTTGTTGAACATGTTGGTTCACTTCTGAGTATTATGGAGCAATGATTACCTTCTTCTTCTATACAGAATTTGGGATATTTTGAGGTCATCCAAGTCCTTAAATATCAGTGTTTTAGATTTGACATAAAGTAAGTTAGATTGCCTCGTGAAAGCAGTTTTGTTTATGATTCCTATTGCTCTTTTTCTGCAGTCTGATATTGTTTGTGATGTAGACCTTGTTGAAGCTAAAAATGTCCATGCTTCCACACAGCATGCCATATTTCGAAGTATAAAAGAACAGAAGATTGGAAGCCATGAGACTAAACTACTGAACCATATAAAGTGTCAACAAAACTGATGTCAATGTAAATGAATGATGACCTAGCGAGTTACTAATCATAATCATGTTTCACTTTACTTTATAGTACACAAAAACAGTAATGGTAAAGTAAGGAGGAACTACTGAGTACCAAGACAGTACATTCACTTTACTAAAAGGCACACAGATAAGGCAATGGTGAATGATTGAGGAAGAACTGTAAACTTCCTCATTCCATTGTATGATGCAACACTTTAATTAAATGCACACAAAATAATAACTAATGGACAGATGACTGTGCTAAAATCAGCAAGTACTGAAGAAGTGATGTCCAAGTATTTTGAAGACGTCGGTGCTGTGTGGAACAACTGAATGTTGGAGCTTCTCTGTATGATAAATCATTACTGAGGATAAACAAAAGACAGTAACTAATGTTTAAGTAGTTTGCCATGAACGAGTCCTCACTAATCTTGTTCTGTTTACTTACTGGTTCAGAGTTAATCAAGAACTCTCATGAGGAGGCAGGTGAGTATGAGCAGTTTGAATATATTCATTAAAGAATCATGTCCTAAGAATCAATCAGTATAAGATATCCCAATCTGTTTCACTGTAACTCATCTATGTCTTTTCATCATGAAGTTAGAATTTTCACAAGTTTATGACTTCTTAAAAGGCATGCGTCGTCATTTCTTTTTTAATTCGGAATTTTCATTTTGAATGAAGTAATCGGACAGAAATCCAGCCCGCAGATCACCTGACTGACGGTACTTCCCCGCTCAGATCAGATCAGAGCTTGTGGTTGCACACAAGTTGTGACATGTCTGTGAGGCCTGCACATTACTGAGACTTTAGTTCATTTACCATTTTGTATGAAGGTCTAATTATTCATTGTTTTGATGGTTGACCTACTTATTTTGAATATCTTGCCTTGGTTTATGCAGTCCATCAGTGTTCCCATAAGAAAGCACTGTTTATATGCACCTTTTAATCACTATGAGCCCATTAGGACACACAATCAGCTGTTGATGATCGATTAACAGTCTACTCTGAGAAAGAAAAATGAAAACAATCAATCTTTATGGAGGGATTGTGTAAGTGTGACGTTTGGAGAAATAAACATTGAGGTCTGGCTGTC
Organism: Leuresthes tenuis; assembly: GCF_036924035.1. Classification (NCBI taxonomy): domain Eukaryota; kingdom Metazoa; phylum Chordata; class Actinopteri; order Atheriniformes; family Atherinopsidae; genus Leuresthes; species Leuresthes tenuis. The sequence goes on from NW_027325373.1 coordinate 15,871,611, forward strand.
ACGATGACGTCATACCTCGTGATTCACCGCTTCTTTTACTTCTTTTACTCAGGATACGTGTGACCTGATTAAAAAAAAAACACACACACCTTTTAAAGGTGGAAATGTGTTTATTAGTTTTCTAGTCTTTCTAGTCAAAGAGTGTAAATATGGTACCTTTTTCATGTTATACAACAGAAGTTCAGCACAACATCATAACAAAAATAGCTCATCCAGAAGTGGGAGGGCGACTTCTGGGGAATCCCTGTGCAGCTGCGTCACAGTGGAGTATTTAAGCTACCTCGTCATAAATAGCGAGAATTTGTTCTGTCTTGTCAGGACAAAACTGCAGAGCTGTGCAAGCGCCGTGAGAGAATAACATCTGAACCCGTGGAGCGTTCTCCTCTTAAGAACAATCCTTTTACAAGATGTCTGAGCAAGGTGAGTACGTAAAGAGAATTTGACGGAACAAATTTTCGTCAAGTCGAATTTGTTAACCGGTGTATTAAATTATGCCACCTAACTTATCGAAACTGTGACTTTTGCCCAACAGAAGTTGATGCCGTGGTTTTCTGCGCTCGCGAGCTGCGACAGATCGGAGATGAACTTTACTGGAGATACAAAATGTTGGAAATACTGATCAGGAACTACAAGACCGTCACTCAAATAAAATGACGACGTGTCGAAGGACATTTAAGATGATTTGTAAAAGTGAAAGGCGTCGAGCCCGAGCGGACCAATCACGGAAATGGATCCTGTCACTGACGACAAGGTGGCGACACTCAAGTGGGATGTACATAATCTTGAGTGAACCTCTTCTGGGGTCCCTGGTGTGAACTGTGGATTCGACCCGAGGCCAGCTGAGAAGCGAATGTGTGGGATGCTGTTGATCCTGTGGCAACTGGCTGCCTAGACCGAGGCGGAACATCTAAATGGGAGTTACCAGCTGTTAATAATCACACATACAGATTGGAATGTGGACATTTGCTTGTTGTGCTCTGTTATAAAGCGATCACATTTATGTTCAAGGGTTGGAGAAGTTGTAACTTGCCTATGAAAGTGCTCAAAAACTGTATAAACGGTGTCTGTTTAAAGGGAAGAGTTTGTCAATAGCCAATTAAAGAGGCATATTTAATCAATTTACCATGCGGTCTGTGTAATTTCTCTTTATGAAGTGTCTCTAGAAACACTGGTGAGACACTATATTTGAAACCAACCAGGACATGAGCTGTTTAATAGGATGCAGCCATCATTTATGTTATTGCCAATGTCTGTTTTTCCTTCTGTGATGTGTCAAAAGGTCCTTAAAAGGTTTCATATTCCCCCTTCACATACAGAAGTGACTCCTGGAGACCTGCAGATATACTCTGATGGGTTTTCTTTTAAATAAATTCATTTGAATTGTGAGTTGAAAAGATTGACAGTAGTCCTATTTTTGAGGAAAATATTGACACGGAGCCCTAAGTCAAATTAAAAGACAACCTTGTTTAAAGGGAACAGATATTTATGAGTAGAAATGTTGGACAGTCCAGTTTGACAGTCGATTTGTCATTAAAAACTCCATGAGATCAGATTTGATGGCCAAGTGATTGTATATATGTCACTATACATCATCTACGAAATTTCACCATTCACCACATACAAAATAAACTACAATTTCACACCTCTGTCACGCACTCAAGTTGTAGTTTACATCCACGTTACATCCACCCGCAGATAGAAACAGAAAATGGGGACTGCCGCTGGAAATAGGAGGAATATGGAATATATCAAACTGTTGTTTTTCAACCAGTTAATAACATTTTAAAGCAAAAATATTAAAAACGTAGTAAGGAGCAGTAATTTCTGGCTGTCTCAGCAGCAAATCAAATCATAATATCTAAAACATTTAGGAGAGACTGATATGTATTTTCTAAATAGTGGACAGAGTCAGGCGAACTGTTCCTCCCATGTCCAGTTTTTAGGCCAAGCTGAGTGAACAGGCTACCTGGGGTAGTGTCGTCTTTGGCCAACAGAAATGAGTGAGACATATTTTACTTCCATCTCTTTGAGAAAAAATTTTTTTCTCAAAAAGTGTTCAATTATTTCTTGATGGGGAAATTATTTTCAAACGGTTTCCCTTTTTGGGCAAACGTGAAAAAATCCTCAAGTCAATGAACTGCTTCTAACAGTAAGAAAAACAACCAACGAAACATAAATTCCTGCAATATAAAGTTAGAACTATAAAAAAAATAAATAAATAAAAAAAATCCCCAACAGGTGTTCAAATAGGGGGAGATTTTCTCACTGTTGACTGAAGCCTAAAGCAAATGCTCCACGTCCCATTTTTCTGCTAATCAAACAGTGTCACCCGTAAGACTCCCATTATTCCACTGCAGGGACACTCCCCTCTTAGTCCAGGGTTCGTGTCTAGAGAAATGAGAGCAACCAGAATCAAAAAGAGAAACACAAAATGTGAAATAAAAACAGCGGCAAAACAGTGTAAATTCAGGCACTTAAAGGATCCTTACTTTATTTTGTGTGGTAATACAAAAAGCATACAGAATTATAGAGGATAGGAGAGAAGATCCCTTTCATTGAGTTTCCATTAGATCGTATACATAATAGGACTAATAATTACATACAAGCCTTTTCTCTTTAGCTACATCCGCACGTACCCCACCACCATAAGCATGCGTGGTCTCTTTGTTGGAAATGGATCTGAACGGTTCTTCTTACCTCTTGGTATTTCGCAGGTAGAAATTTAAGACAAAAAAAAAAAGAAAAAGAAAGAAAAAAGAAAGAAAAAGAGAGAAGTATGCCATCAAACATAAGTGATGTCACGTCATCCAAAGATTACATCGACTAGAACAGAATTATTTTTGTAATCGTCGCTTTATACTGAAATAGAAGTTTACCAGACCGACGCTAAATCATGTTTGGAGTTAGTCTTTTTTCGTCCCAATGGACGGAGCGTTGTCATCTGGACTCGTTCAGGCCCAAGCGACGCTCCGATCACTTCCGCGTATAAAACAATACAACATGTCTACAACAGGCTTATAAACAGAAATGGTGTCCATTTATGCCAAGACATACAAACTAAGATACATTAATCGCAAGCTAGAAACTTAAAAAGTGTCAAGTCACCTAAATTACACATTTCCTCACTCGCCTCTGGCGGCAACTAGTGGTATAACCCACAGACACGAGTTCCTCAGAAGAAGGAAACACAGATTACAGTAAAGATTGAGAATTAGTCGTGTAAGTGACCAAGCTCACGACGATCTTAAACACAAACGTCACTCGCCACAGAGGGCAAGCATCTCAAAGCATCTGCATGCCTACAAACCACCAATGTCAAGTGAGGAAATGTCTCTTTTCTTTTTTTGTCTTTCAAATATAAGCATAAAATTTCGGTGGGCTGATACTAGCGCTTACTGGACTGCAACTAGCTGGATGGGCTCAACATTCTCAGCCTATCTGTGCAAGCAACCGGCGACCCCGTGAGAGCCCGATCTGACGAGAGAGGAGATAGTTTCGCCCGCTTCTTTAACTGGTAACTGGCTTTAGGAAATATAAGCGGAAGCCTTTCTTTGATGTGTCAAAGGGAATGATTCTAAAAGCACCCACAGAGCTCAGCAGCTGTCGACAAAGTAAGAGATCTTTCGCCATAATCGCAGAGGTTTCAAATCTTGAAACGTCGATGAGTTGCGCAACCCGAGAAAATAGCTTGAAATACTATCCAACCTATAGGGCCACTGACTGTGCAAAATAGATAAATGGGAGGCTAATCCGAGCGTCGACTAGCAACATAAATAGCAACTGAAGACTGGCCACATGTTAGAAAACACAGAACGGAGCCTCGCGAAAGCAGCAAACTAATTTTGTTTGACTGGTGGTCTTCTTCTTCTTCTTCTTCTTCATTTAGGTCAAAAAGTCTTTAAAAAGGACCAAATTACCCAGCTTGCTTTTATTGGAGCAAGAACTGAAGGTGTTTCATCCTCTCCTTCCTCCTCAAAATGCCATGAGGAAGAAGGGAGGAGGGAAATTTTTTTACAGAGTGAATTGGCAAAACAGTCAGGAGCGTCTGTTCTAACAGCAACTGTAAGCTCCGACGTGCTCCCGACACACGCGAGAAAGAACACCTGGAAGCAGAAGATCTGCCTCAGAGCATCAACGTTTTTTTCTTCTGTTCCCCCCCCCCTTCTTACAGGAGCGTGTGGGAGAGCTCGGAGAGACCAGTTTTCAGACCGGCCAGATGCTGAAGAAATGAAGAGACGGCGTTCTTTCATTTTTTTTCCTTTTTTTTTTCCCCCCCTAGAAGTGAAACTTGGCCCCCGGGACAACGTCTTCATATTCACCATGACTACGGTTTGCCACCTGTTACCTTCTTTGATGTCATCTTACATTAACAGACACCCATCTGTTTGTAGTGTTGATGTTGCACGTCCAACTCTGCAGTGGCAGAGAACTTACCTCACTTGCGTGAAAGAAGCCTTTCCATTTTTCATTCAGAGACCTTTCCATCCAATCAACTGTTACTTGGTGAAGCCCACCACCAATCACACTGCACTGTGTTAATATGGACTACCACCAAAAATGTCATCCAGAATAGATGTATAAACAGACTCCTCAACCAGAATAGATTGTCTCATTAAAGTGAAGTCTGTCTCGTTAAGTTCTTCAACCAATTAAATAACACAGACCATAGCCAGATCTTTTCAGTCCAACCAAATCAGGCGTTTTCATTTAGTAAACGCAGCCACGACAGCCCACATGAGTTCATTGGCGTTGGGCTTCGTGCTCTCTTTCTCGGGCTCCAGCTCGATCAGGGTGTGCACCCTCTTCATGCCCAGGTCGTACTGGTCGTCTTGGAGTGGGGCGAAGGCGTTCTCGAGAACGTCGGATGAGTGAGCCAGAAGAATCAGAGCCAGAACTCGCTTGTCCATGCGGTGGGGATCGTTGACCCACTTCTCCAAAACAGACTCCTGGACCTTCTTGATAAGGCGCTGCGGAGGACAAAAAGAAATGGGTGTGTGATCGGTTTAACATCCACATGCATCACATTTAAGGATTACACGACTGCAGCTCAGGTCTCAGCAGCACATCGTGCAAAGACTCAATGAGAAGATCAATAGCGCTCATTTTTGCCTGTTACATATGGTTCTGAAAAGAGGCCTAAAAGTATCTAAACCTCGTTAGTAGTGAGCGTTCCTACTGTGGCTCGATCCTGTGGGTTTGCAGAAAACAGGGAGAAGCTGATGCAATGTTTGTGTGTGCGAGGGAAAGAGTCAAAGCGCTGCTTTAAAGTTGCAGATTTCACTACTTTGCATTGGAAAAATAAAACTTTTATCCACTCAAGCATCAGCACTGTGTGAGAAACCCTGGTTGATCATAAACACAGAAAGTAAGAGTCGGTCTTGGTTTACCCCAATAAACCAACGAGTTAATGAATTATCTTTACTTAAACAGCACTTCTTACAGAGGAACATTCTCTAGGAGAGGTTACAAACACTGAGTAAAGGGCGCTGCCAATATAAAGCACGGAAAAACAGCCATACCAAAACAGGAACCGTTTCCGTTTAAGCCCCACAGACCCTTAAACTTTGACTTTGGGAGACACAGTTCTTCTCCGGCTGGCACGCCCTTGGATATCACAAACCGGTCACCCTTACTTTCACAAGCATCCTTGTGTGAAAATTAATTATTTCCAAGAGTTTTTTTTAACTCTGAGACAAAGAACTAATAATTTAACTTGGTCTTAATAGTTTTTAGGGCATTGTCCCTCAATAACAAAAAATAAATAAATCACTCGATTCTAATCAACTGAGTGCTGGTGGCTGCTCGGTAAAGATCAACACTACTGTGACATCCCTCTGAAACCATTTGGCCAATTCTTACTGCAGATTTAAAAAAAAAAAAAAAAAAAAAAAAAAAAAAACATCTTAAAGCAATATTTTGTTTTTAAATTACATGAAATGTTCAACTTTTTTTCATTTCCTTCATGCAGTTATTCCACACACTTACTTCCTTAACTATAATATTATGGTATTTTGCATTAGCCAACTTGTTGAACATGTTGGTTCACTTCTGAGTATTATGGAGCAATGATTACCTTCTTCTTCTATACAGAATTTGGGATATTTTGAGGTCATTCAAGTCCTTAAATATCAGTGTTTTAGATTTGACATAAAGTAAGTTAGATTGCCTCGTGAAAGCAGTTTTGTTTATGATTCCTATTGCTCTTTTTCTGCAGTCTGATATTGTTTGTGATGTAGACCTTGTTGAAGCTAAAAATGTCCATGCTTCCACACAGCATGCCATATTTCGAAGTATAAAAGAACAGAAGATTGGAAGCCATGAGACTAAACTACTGAACCATATAAAGTGTCAACAAAACTGATGTCAATGTAAATGAATGATGACCTAGCGAGTTACTAATCATAATCATGTTTCACTTTACTTTATAGTACACAAAAACAGTAATGGTAAAGTAAGGAGGAACTACTGAGTACCAAGACAGTACATTCACTTTACTAAAAGGCACACAGATAAGGCAATGGTGAATGATTGAGGAAGAACTGTAAACTTCCTCATTCCGTTGTATGATGCAACACTTTAATTAAATGCACACAAAAAGAATAACTAATGGACAGATGACTGTGCTATAATCAGCAAGTACTGAAGAAGTGATGTCAAAGTATTCTGAAGACATCGGTGCTGTGTGGAACAACTGAATGTTGGAGCTTCTCTGTATGATAAATCATTACTGAGGATAAACAAAAGACAGTAACTAATGTTTAAGTAGTTTGCCATGAACGAGTCCTCTCTAATCTTGTTCTGTTTACTTGCTGGTTCAGAGTTAATCAAGAACTCTCATGTGGAGGCAGGTGAGCATGAGCAGTTTGAATATATTCATTAAAGAATCATGGCCTAAGAATCAATCAGTATAAGATATCCCAATCTGTTTCACTGTAACTCATCTATGTCTTTTCATCATGAAGTTATAATTTTTACAAGTTTATGACTTCTTAAAAGACATGCGTCGTCATTTCTTTTTTAATTCGGAATTTTCGTTTTGAATGAAGTAATCGGACAGAAATCCAGCCAGCAGATCACCTGACTGACGGTACTTCCCTGCTCAGATCAGATCAGAGCTTGTGGTTGCACACAAGTTGTGACATGTCTGTGAGGCCTGCACATTACTGAGACTTTAGTTCATTTACCATTTTGTATGAAGGTCTAATTATTCATTGTTTTGATTGTTGACCTACTTATTTTGAATATCTTGCCTTGGTTTATGCAATCCATCAGTGTTCCCATAAGAAAGCACTGTTTATATGCACCTTTTAATCACTATGAGCCCATTAGGACACACAATCAGCTGTTGATGCTATATGAGCTGTTGTTGATAGATTAACAGTCTACTCTGAGAAAGAAAAATGAAAACAATCCATCTTTATGGAGGGATTGTGTAAGTGTGACGTTTGGAGAAATAAACATTGAGGTCTAGCTGTCACGATGACGTCATGCCTCGTGATTCACCGCTTCTTTTACTTCTTTTACTCAGGATACGTGTGACCTGATTAAAAAAAAAACACACACACCTTTTAAAGGTGGAAATGTGTTTATTAGTTTTCTAGTCTTTCTAGTCAAAGAGTGTAAATATGGTACATTTTTCATGTTATACAACAGAAGTTCAGCACAACATCATAACAAAAATAGCTCATCCAGAAGTGGGAGGGCGACTTCTGGGGAATCCCTGTGCAGCTGCGTCACAGTGGAGTATTTAAGCTACCTCGTCATAAATAGCGAGAATTTGTTCTGTCTTGTCAGGACAAAACTGCAGAGCTGTGCAAGCGCCGTGAGAGAATAACATCTGAACCCGTGGAGCGTTCTCCTCTTAAGAACAATCCTTTAACAAAATGTCTGAGCAAGGTGAGTACGTAAAGAGATTTGACGGAACAAATTTTCGTCAAGTCGAATTTGTTAACCGGTGTATTAAATTATGCCACCTAACTTATCGAAACTGTGACTTTTGCCCAACAGAAGTTGATGCCGTTGTTTTCTGCGCTCGCGAGCTGCGACAGATTGGAGATGAACTTTACTGGAGATACAAAATGTTGGAAATACTGATCAGGAACTACAAGACCGTCACTCAAATAAAATGACGACGTGTCGAAGGACATTTAAGATGATTTGTAAAAGTGAAAGGCGTCGAGCCCGAGCGGACCAATCACGGAAATGGATCCTGTCACTGACGACAAGGTGGCGACACTCAAGTGGGATGTACATAATCTTGAGTGAACCTCTTCTGGGGTCCCTGGTGTGAACTGTGGATTCGACCCGAGGCCAGCTGAGAAGCGAATGTGTGGGATGCTGTTGATCCTGTGGCAACTGGCTGCCTAGACCGAGGCGGAACATCTAAATGGGAGTTACCAGCTGTTAATAATCACACATACAGATTGGAATGTGGACATTTGCTTGTTGTGCTCTGTTATAAAGCGATCACATTTATGTTCAAGGGTTGGAGAAGTTGTAACTTGCCTATGAAAGTGCTAAAAAACTGTAAAAACGGTGTCTGTTTAAAGGGAAGAGTTTGTCAATAGCCAATTAAAGAGGCATATTTAATCAATTTACCATGTGGTCTGTGTAATTTCTCTTTATGAAGTGTCTCTAGAAACACTGATGAGACACTATATTTGAAACCAACCAGGACATGAGCTGTTTAATAGGATGCAGCCATCATTTATGTTATCGCTGATATCTGTGTTTTTCCTTCTGTGATTAGTCAAAAGGTCCTTAAAAAGTTTGATATTCCCCCTTCACATACAGAAGTGACTCCTGGAGACCTGTAAATATACTCTGATGGGTTTTCTTTTAAATAAATTAATTTGAATTGTGAGTTGAAAAGATTGACAGTAGTCCTATTTTTGAGGAAAATATTGACACGGAGCTCTAAGTCAAATTAAAAGACAACCTTGTTTAAAGGGAACAGATATTTATGAGTAGAAATGTTGGACAGTCCAGTTTGACAGTCGATTTGTCATTAAAAACTCCATGAAATCAGATTTGATGGCCAAGTGATTGTATATATGTCACTATACATCATCTACGAAATTCCACCATTCACCACATACAAAATAAACTACAATTTCACACCTCTGTCACGCACTCAAGTTGTAGTTTACATCCACGTTACATCCACCCGCAGATAGAAACAGAAAATGGGGACTGCCGCTGGAAATAGGAGGAATATGGAATATATCAAACTGTTGTTTTTCAACCAGTTAATAACATTTTAAAGCAAAAATATTAAAAACATAGTCAGGAGCAGTAATTTCTGGATGTCTCAGCAGCAAATCAAATCATAATATCTAAAACATTTAGGAGAGACTGATATGTATTTTCTAAATAGTGGACAGAGTCAGGCGAACTGTTCCTCCCGTGTCCAATTTTTAGGCCAAGCTGAGTGAACAGGCTACCTGGGGTAGTGTCATCTTTGGCCAACAGAAATGAGTGAGACACATATTTTACTTCCATCTCTTTGAGAAAAAAATTTTTTCTCAAAAAGTGTTCAATTATTTCTTGATGGGGAAATTATTTTCAAACGGTTTCACTTTTTGGGCAAACGTGAAAAAATCCTCAAGTCAATGAACTGCTTCTAACAGTAAGAAAAACAACCAACGAAACATAAATTCCTGCAATATAAAGTTAGAACTATAAAAAAAATAAATAAATAAAAAAATCCCCAACAGGTGTTCAAATAGGGGGAGATTTTCTCACTGTTGACTGAAGCCTAAAGCAAATGCTCCACGTCCCATTTTTCTGCTAATCAAACAGTGTCACCCGTAAGACTCCCATTATTCCACTGCAGGGACACTCCCCTCTTAGTCCAGGGTTCGTGTCTAGAGAAATGAGAGCAACCACAATCAAAAAGAGAAACACAAAATGTGAAATAAAAACTGCGGCAAAACAGTGTAAATTCAGGCACTTAAAGGATCCTTACTTTATTTTGTGTGGTAATACAAAAAGCATACAGAATTATAGAGGATAGGAGAGAAGATCCCTTTCATTGAGTTTCCATTAGATCGTATACATAATAGGACTAATAATTACATACAAGCCTTTTCTCTTTAGCTACATCCGCACGTACCCCACCACCATAAGCATGCGTGGTCTCTTTGTTGGAAATGGATCTGAACGGTTCTTCTTACCTCTTGGTATTTCGCAGGTAGAAATTTAAGACAAAAAAAAAAAAAGAAAAAGAAAGAAAAAAGAAAGAAAAAGAGAGAAGTATGCCATCAAACATAAGTGATGTCACGTCATCCAAAGATTACATCGACTAGAACAGAATTATTTTTGTAATCGTCGCTTTATACTGAAATAGAAGTTTACCAGACCGACGCTAAATCATGTTTGGAGTTAGTCTTTTTTCGTCCCAATGGACGGAGCGTTGTCATCTGGACTCGTTCAGGCCCAAGCGACGCTCCGATCACTTCCGCGTATAAAACAATACAACATGTCTACAACAGGCTTATAAACAGAAATGGTGTCCATTTATGCCAAGACATACAAACTAAGATACATTAATCGCAAGCTAGAAACTTAAAAAGTGTCAAGTCACCTAAATTACACATTTCCTCACTCACCTCTGGCGGCAACTAGTGGTATAACCCACAGACACGAGTTCCTCAGAAGAAGGAAACACAGATTACAGTAAAGATTGAGAATTAGTCGTGTAAGTGACCAAGCTCACGACGATCTTAAACACAAACGTCACTCGCCACAGAGGGCAAGCATCTCAAAGCATCTGCATGCCTACAAACCACCAATGTCAAGTGAGGAAATGTCTCTTTTCTTTTTTTGTCTTTCAAATATAAGCATAAAATTTCGGTGGGCTGATACTAGCGCTTACTGGACTGCAACTAGCTGGATGGGCTCAACATTCTCAGCCTATCTGTGCAAGCAACCGGCGACCCCGTGAGAGCCCGATCTGACGAGAGAGGAGATAGTTTCGCCCGCTTCTTTAACTGGTAACTCGCTTTAGGAAATATAAGCGGAAGCCTTTCTTTGATGTGTCAAAGGGAATGATTCTAAAAGCACCCACAGAGCTCAGCAGCTGTCGACAAAGCAAGAGATCTTTCGCCATAATCGCAGAGGTTTCAAATCTTGAAACGTCGATGAGTTGCGCAACCCGAGAAAATAGCTTGAAATACTATCCAACCTATAGGGCCACTGACTGTGCAAAATAGATAAATGGGAGGCTAATCCGAGCGTCGACTAGCAACATAAATAGCAACTGAAGACTGGCCACATGTTAGAAAACACAGAACGGAGCCTCGCGAAAGCAGCAAACTAATTTTGTTTGACTGGTGGTCTTCTTCTTCTTCTTCTTCTTCATTTAGGTCAAAAAGTCTTTAAAAAGGACCAAATTACCCAGCTTGCTTTTATTGGAGCAAGAACTGAAGTGTTTCATCCTCTCCTTCCTCCTCAAAATGCCATGAGGAAGAAGGGAGGAGGGAAATTTTTTTACAGAGTGAATTGGCAAAACAGTCAGGAGCGTCTGTTCTAACAGCAACTGTAAGCTCCGACGTGCTCCCGACACACGCGAGAATGAACACCTGGAAGCAGAAGATCTGCCTCAGAGCATCAACGTTTTTTTCTTCTGTCCCCCCCCCCCTTCTTACAGGAGCGTGTGGGAGAGCTCGGAGAGACCAGTTTTCAGACCGGCCAGATGCTGAAGAAATGAAGAGATGGCGTTCTTTCGTTTTTTTTTCCTTTTTTTTTTCCCCCCTAGAAGTGAAACTTGGCCCCCGGGACAACGTCTTCATATTCACCATGACTACGGTTTGCCACCTGTTACCTTCTTTGATGTCATCTTACATTAACAGACACCCATCTGTTTGTAGTGTTGATGTTGCACGTCCAACTCTGCAGTGGCAGAGAACTTACCTCACTTGCGTGAAAGAAGCCTTTCCATTTTTCATTCAGAGACCTTTCCATCCAATCAACTGTTACTTGGTGAAGCCCACCACCAATCACACTGCACTGTGTTAATATGGACTACCACCAAAAATGTCATCCAGAATAGATGTATAAACAGACTCCTCAACCAGAATAGATTGTCTCATTAAAGTGAAGTCTGTCTCGTTAAGTTCTTCAACCAATTAAATAACACAGACCATAGCCAGATCTTTTCAGTCCAACCAAATCAGGCGTTTTCATTTAGTAAACGCAGCCACGACAGCCCACATGAGTTCATTGGCGTTGGGCTTCGTGCTCTCTTTCTCGGGCTCCAGCTCGATCAGGGTGTGCACCCTCTTCATGCCCAGGTCGTACTGGTCGTCTTGGAGTGGGGCGAAGGCGTTCTCGAGAACGTCGGATGAGTGAGCCAGAAGAATCAGAGCCAGAACTCGCTTGTCCATGCGGTGGGGATCGTTGACCCACTTCTCCAAAACAGACTCCTGGACCTTCTTGATAAGGCGCTGCGGAGGACAAAAAGAAATGGGTGTGTGATCGGTTTAACATCCACATGCATCACATTTAAGGATTACACGACTGCAGCTCAGGTCTCAGCAGCACATCGTGCAAAGACTCAATGAGAAGATCAATAGCGCTCATTTTTGCCTGTTACATATGGTTCTGAAAAGAGGCCTAAAAGTATCTAAACCTCGTTAGTAGTGAGCGTTCCTACTGTGGCTCGATCCTGTGGGTTTGCAGAAAACAGGGAGAAGCTGATGCAATGTTTGTGTGTGCGAGGGAAAGAGTCAAAGCGCTGCTTTAAAGTTGCAGATTTCACTACTTTGCATTGGAAAAATAAAACTTTAATCCACTCAAGCATCAACACTGTGTGAGAAACCCAGGTTGATCATAAACACAGAAAGTAAGAGTCGGTCTTGGTTTACCCCCAATAAACCAACGAGTTAATGAATTATCTTTACTTAAACAGCACTTCTTACAGAGGAACATTCTCTAGGAGAGGTTACAAACACTGAGTAAAGGGCGCCGCCAATATAAAGCACGGAAATACAGCCATACCAGAACAGGAACCGTTTCTGTTTAAGCCCCACAGACCCTTAAACTTTGACTTTGGGAGACACAGTTCTTCTCCGACTGGCACTCCCTTGGATATCACAAACCGGTCACCCTTACTTTCACAAGCATCCTTGTGTGGAAATTAATCATTTCCAAGAGTTTTTTAACTCTGAGACAAAGAGCTAATAATTTAACTTTGTCTTAATAGTTTTTAGGTCATTGTCCCTCAATAACAAAAAATAAATAAATCACTCGATTCTAATCAACTGAGTGCTGGTGGCTGCTCGGTAAAGATCAACACTACTGTGACATCCCTCTGAAACCATTTGGTCAATTCTTACTGCAGATAAAAAAATTAAAAAAAAACATTTTAAAGCAATATTTTGTTTTTAAATTACATGTAATGTGAAGAGCTATTGCACATACTGCATTTCTACCAGAGTAGCTGAAACTATACAAGCACACCAGGTGACAGAAGGCCGAGGGTGTGACGGTATCCTCTTGTAAAAGGCGATTGTCACTGTGTGTGTAGAGCAGTCCGAGCTGCTCTAATTCCAGCAGTTGCTTAGGGTGATTAACTCTGCAGCACAGAGATGATGGACACGCCTTCACCGTACCTGTTTAATGGAATTGTTGGTGAGCGGATGTGTGGTCATGTCAAAAAGCAGGAAGTTCTGTTTCTCCGTGGTGAGAACGCCTTTCTCCACCAAGTTTTTGGCCAGACGCTCTCTGACATTCCTCAGCTGGTAGTGAAGCTTCAGGGGATTCCACGTCTCTCCTACAAGACAAGACGCACCTTTAGATCCACTGCAAAGACGAGCCCCTGACCACGATGCAATCAATCGCTATTCGATTGTCAGCTCGTATTATTGGATTATATTCAAGCTGTTCACGAGTCTCAACCATTACACCGACAACTCTGATATTATAGAAGAGTATGCAACTGTAAAGGCTAATCCACATGTTCAACAGGTGGAAACAATGAGGAGGTTACTGCTCGGTGTGGTTGGCAAAGTCAGAAGGGCTTTTCTCACCACTCAGTAGCTCTATCCAGCTCTGGACTGTCTCTGGAGGCTGGGTTTCTTTAATGTGCTTCAAGGCCTCATCCAGTAGCACATCTCCAGTTGGAGCGTCCGACTTGCAGATAACCTTTTCAAACAAACAAAAAGAAAAAAGAAAGAAAAAAAAAGGCGGTTATTTACCATCTCCCTAATTCAGACACCGACCCACATCCTGAGCAAACAGGAATAACAAGGGTTGCAAGGAACTGCCTTCAACCCCATATGAAGAAACGCTCCACTCTGCAGTGACTAACAAAAAGGTGACAGGTGGTGAGGTAAACACACAAGGCTCTCTGACGTAGAAACCGCGGTTTTTCTCCTGATCGCCTGACCAGGGTCATTATGGTTCTCACCTTCCTTGCCAGCAGGCTTTTCCTCCTCACACCGCAGGGCTCCAGGTGTAGCCTCCCCCTGAGGGCCAGCTCAACCAACATACACCCGCGAAGACCGGAAGAAATACAGTCGTTCCAGAAAGACGTGTAGCCCTGGGAGGAGAGAAAAAAAAAACAAAAAAAAAATAAACACTTGTTAGCTTAGCGGACGTGTTGAGCAAGTTGTTGTACTATCAAGTTGAAATGTGAGTCGGAGCTGGCAAGTTGTCAAAAAAAAAAAAAAACTGACCAGATAACAAAGGCTATGAAAACTACGTAGGACGATAAAGTAGTCCCTCAGCGTAGGTTAGTTGCTTCGATCGGGGGAAATCGTTAACCCAATGCTTCCGACCAGCACCAAAATGCCACCATAAGACTATTATTAAGCACATTGACTATAGACACGTTGCATTGTTACATCGATAAATGCAAGCTACCTGACACACGTTTGCTAGCAAGCTTTACGGTAAAATACGAGACAAGCTGTGGACAAACAAATCCAGGAAACACTAGCTACCGCTCGAGGGAACAAAGTTTGCTATGTTGACATTTGGTTGGTAACGCAAAGTAAACGCTATGTTAGCTGATGTTGGGTTAAACGAGCGAGTTCCTCGCTAGCCTGGGTAACCGATTAGAAACAACCCACACCTCTCGGTCCTTTAGGCCCAAGAGCAACACTTCCTCCATGAGAGTGAGCCTTGTTTCCTTCGAGTCCCCTTTGTCGTCCTCCTCCTCCTCCCCACGGCGGGCCTCGTCTTCTTCCTCGCCAGAGTCCTTCTCCTTGTCGGCGGCGGCGGCGCTGCGAATGGCCTCAGTCCTCCGCTGGACGAGGCCCGAGTTCCTCTGCGTAAGAGAAGTCATAGCTGGGGCTGCAGAACGATCAAATTCAAAGACAGGCGCCTACTTAAGTTAGATAGGGAACCGAGCAGCATGTAACCTAAATTTTAAGGGTGAAAATGGGGGAAAGGTGGACCGATCGACTAAAGACGGCCGTTGACGTTAAGCTCGGCTTGGGATTCCTGTGTAGACTGCCCACTTCCTGATTCAACATGGTGGCCGTGGCAGTGACGTCAAATGTAGCCCGAGTAGACCCTGAAGGCATCGTGTGTTGCATTCCGAGCCCGTCGGAAATAGTTTAAAATCATCCACTGTATTCTAAGGCGGCTTTGAGGTGGAAGACCAGACAAAATACAGAAAGTGTCGAAAATACAACAACAAAACAGACAACACAACATTTCTGGAATGTAACGAAGTTTCAGTAAACAATAAAACAGAAAACACTCAAATGTTGTGTTTTCTATTTCAAGGAGATGTTTTCTAATATGTGGCACAACAAGAAATAACTTTTAATGTTTCATGTTACACATTCTTTTCTGCAAGTCAAATTTGTTTAAAAGAGCACATTTTTGACAGTAATAAAAAAACGCCTACATAATCACTTGAAATAGCTGCATTTAAAATGATTAAAAGAACTGAAATGCATAGATAAATACCTTTAACATAAAAAAATAAAACAGATTCTATAACTGCATTGATAACCAAAAGGAACTGCTCAACCCTGCGGGTGTTTTACAAACTGAAAACCCATTTCTTTGTCATGACACAACAGCTTTACAGATCAAATAGTTTGAGGGCAGCAATGAAACTGAATTTGCATTAGAAACAAAAAAAAGTGAGAACTCTCAACATCTGTATTTTGAAATTACTTAACGATGCTGTCCCCGATTATATTCATTTTACTAAATTCCTTCAAGCTTAGGGTTGATTTGAAACAAATCACAGTCCATATTGGAGCTTCAAAATGATGGATACATAAATATAGTTTAGCACTTAAACGTTTGCATGGATGACTTTTATCTGAATGCATCACAAGTGTTACAGAGAGGCTATAGAGACATCTTGTTGCATGACCTTTTCGCAGTACGAGAAGCACCCTGTGCTGCAGCTGAGCTGCACTAAAGGCAAACCCAATTTCTGTAGATCAGTGTTTAAGACTGTAGAGTGTTTAAAAATAGATGCTCTCACCAAAATCACAAGCGAAACAACCACCGCCATCATCAACAACAACAAAACTATAACTGTAGTATGTTCTGTTTAAACATTTGATGTGATACAAATCCACCCAGTCTTTATGCAGATTATTTTGCTGAGAGATAGCAGACCTAAAGACCGTAGCACTAATTTCTATACTGCTAAATGTTCAGTGTACATCTGCATTATATTCCAAAAAGTACAGAAGATTTACAGCATTCACATTATTCAAACTATAAAGCCATTTCCTACATGATGTAACACAGGTTGTCAACACAAGGTGGCAGAATATGACTGGCCTCCTTGTCTACATCTTCCGCTGCTGAATCATCTTTTTATGTGTCCTCTGTGGTTTGTTGCGATGGGACATAACAACCAATGAGAGAAAATATTTGGACTACATACAGACCTCAGATACACTGGAAAAGAACAACCGGCTTTTTAAAGTTCACTTTCCATTCGTGTTATTTCCTCCACTGTTATGTTTCCCAGCAAGGGAATTTTAAGCACAGTCCTGGTTTGCGCTTCCTTTAAGACTACCTGCAAATTAATGCAGGGGGGGGGGGGGGGGGGGGGATTGTCAGTTTTATTGGCCAATATTTTGCTGACAGGATAAGCAAAGGTGGAACTAATTACATTAATAGGAAGATATACAGGAAACCTTGGCCTTGGAACTGGAGCAGCTAAATAGAGTGCTCCTACTTACTATCAATGGTAAACATATGATTTTCCAGAGATTTAAGCACCAGATTCAAAACCCGAAAAAGTTTCCATCGCACAAGTAAACAGTTTTAACAAGATTGATTATTAGAATTAAATTGTGTTAAATGTGATAAACGCTGTTGATAATTGGCTTAATTATTCGAGGCTCATTTTGAAATGGTTCAAAGTAAAGCAAACACTTTGCTCTCCAACCTGCATGTCTCATTTACTGAGCTCAATTATTCAGCCTAATTTGGGCTAAATTCTGGACAATCATGACACAAAGTTGTCTATACATTATAAACACGTGCTGTTTATTTTGATTATGAAACATTTGATGTTGAAGGACATGAGGTTTGTACAGCGATCACCTGCTCTTTATCTGGCAACAACAAACCTTAAGAAGAAATAAGCTGAAACAAGGTGAAGCAGTTGATATTCTGTGAGGGGAGTAGTTAATACATGCAGCAACTTTGATTCTGTAAAGTTTCTGTCTAAGACACAGAAGCTAATCCCACATCTGATTAACAACGATTTAAAATGAACAGTAGCACCTGAACAAATAGATAAATGCAATGAAGGCAGAAATTGGTTCACAATCTTATAGAGATGGATGCTTACATTGTAATGGACAAGTGGGGGATTGCACTTTAAATCCACTGACTACTATACAACCTGCTCAATCACTGAATAATGGAAAGTTTATGATTTGAAAATGCTTTTTCTATTAAATTTGAAAGATTAATCACCTTGCGTTTTTTTCTGGGTCTATTCACCCTAAATGAAGATCAATATTATATAATAAGGCAACTGTGGATCAGTGAGTGGACATCCTACAACCAAAAGATTTATGGTTTGATGCCCAACCCCATCACATGGACACCACAAGGGTTCTTGGGGAAGACACTAGACCCCATGTTGCCGCTGATATACTCATAAGTGTGACATTACAGAGTAAGCAAGCGAAAGAAGTACTTTATAAGTGTTTGTATGTGTGGGTGAGTGAGAATCACATTGTGAAGTGCTTTGTGGGATCTATCGATAAGTTGATCTGAGTGTGGATCATTTATAATTCTGATATTAATTGGGATTTAAGTATGTGAAGAGACGGACTTGTCCAGGGTGTAATCTGCCTTTCACCTCCCTCCTGCAACTCTGAATGGGATAATATGGGTATGGAAAATGAATGAATGAATGAATTAATAAAATTATTTAATTCCTTGAAGTGAATACCACTGATCAGCTCATTAGAATACAAAATTTTGCTCACAACATGTCCTTGTGTTCATGTTGAAGACATCCATCTAACCCTTGTTGCAAACCAACCTCACCTCCTAATATTGCAACAGCACTTCCCATTCGGCGCAGTCTCACACCATTTATAGCTGTTATAGCTATATTGGTCCACAACAGAAAATGCAGTGGCTTAAAAACTGTAAGACTACTACACTCTGGTTTTTAAAATCATCACATGCCTGTATTTTGCATTATGTGAAACTTTCAGGTAAACTCAAAAATGATAAAATTACAACCTTTTCAGGACTCTAAAAAGGCTCCATGTCTATGGTTTCCTTTTAAAATTGTACCATTCTCACATTTTGCATTACATTTATCTGTCAGATTTATCTGTCATTACAAACTATTAAAGGTTACACCATGGACTGTAACACAAGAAAACGAAGTTCGAGTGCCATTCAGCCTACTGGTGTCTAATAATGTTATTATGTGGATAGAGTTAGGCATAAGAAATACACGGTTAGGTTCAGATGATAATGAAAAAAACATGTTAAAGGCGTGGGAGAAAAACATGCAGTTTGATTTGAGCATGAATGAATACAGATTTAGTTGTTTGCATATAGTAGCTATACAAAACATCAGGAAATGATAAAAAAAAATAGTGTGGGGCTACAACATTTTGAATACGTGGACAAATGTACCTATTACTCATTTTCCTTTGAGACAGAGCCATCTGGAACAACTTCCCCAGCATGAAAATGCTAAAAAAAAAATTATGTGACAATGAGCCAGTGCTTAGTCCAGTGATTAACTGGATTTCATTTGGCACTGTTTCTGTAGTGCTTCCTGCACTGAATGCAGTGTGAAAGAGGTCATGCTCGTTTCACATATTTTTGTAAGATAAGGCTGAACTTGAACGTACTCAAATACAAAACACGCAAGATGTTTTTTTAATCTGAACGACTGAGTAAAAGTACTCTGCTTTTCTTTTTCTTTTTAGATCGCTGATTAGATAAAGTCTTCTTTATTCAGCCCACAAGTAACAAAGTCCGTCTGAATTTCTGACATGAAAGAGTGCTCCTAATACATCCTCAGAGAAATGCTTCCCCAGAAGGTTGGAAATATGCTCTGTGTAAACAGTAATCTTCACAACCATCACAGCAAAGACAGTTGTCCAACATTGACCATCTATGTAGAATATTTGCACACAGTCCAAGATGACAAGATGTACAAGTGTTAGAGGATTAGGTCTGGAAGATCTCCTCATGCTAAAGTATGTCAACAGGTGTAAACATGGGTGAGAACTAGAGTGACTTACTGCAGCCACACTGTACAGTATTCCAGACTAATGTGTCATTAACACAACACATGTAAATAGATTCTGAATAAATTATGACAAAAAGTCACGAAATAAGCAGTTACAGTTAGAGGTCTGGCTTTACTTTTAATATGTTCATATTTGACAGGACATAAATGTTTCTTGACATGTAATCTCATTGTCTTCTGCCCGCCCCACTGACACTCTTAATAAACCTCCGAGTCCCTGTGAGGCCTAACAGAGATCTATGGTTTCAAATGACCAGAACTGAACATCTGTATTTTTCACTTTGTACATTTTTGCTCACTGATCTTGAAGTTCTGGTCCTGACATGGAGACCAAATCACTCCCCAGAGCTTTAAAGCAGGCCTTACACAGGCACATATTGGAGCCATTTCCTGTCTCTGAAGTGGGCAAAGGGGTGACCTTTAGTGACCCTCCCATATAAATGCAGATGAACGCACTCACGCACACACACACATATATGCACACTCGTTTAAGACGACACCCCCGCAGAGTGAACTAGGGAAGTCACTTGCATTTCCATTGCAGTAAGTGAATTATAGAATCTCTCAGCTGCATCACAAGAGAGAAATAGCTGAGAAAATATAATTATATATAATCATATATAATGATATTCAAAAGCTTCAGTGTTTCCTAGAAGACTGAGAAAAAGCAGAATCACAATTTTGGGATCGTATGGGGATGGCTTGAAAATAAAGATCCCATCAATTTTCCTGCATTTTTCTGCAATAATAAGAAACCAGATAGGACGGGAGGCCTTACTGTTTGGAAATAGTTGGAGAATAAAAGATCACATCTGCGAATTTGTCAGATGTTGCTATTGTTTTGAAGGGATATGAACTTAAATACCAGGTGAAGTAGAAGCTCAGTGCTAATCACGGTGTCACAGCCACAGCTTAGTGTTTATTTGTTTTCTCCTGGTTTTCCATCGACCAGCAGGAGGAGTGGATGCCATGCAGCCCTGACACACCAGTTTTCCATTCTCTCTTAATTATCTTCCATGTATAAATACTTGGGTTTCCTCCCCATTCTTTGCCAGGGATTCTTTGGTGCTCTAGGTTTAACCACGGGCTTGTGGTTTTTGGATTACGTCTTGGATTTCGCTTTAAGTTTTGGATTTATTCTTACACGTTTATTTGGATTACCTGTGCCTGAGCTCACCTGTGAGTTTGTTGCCTACCTGCTTCTTTCCACTCCACAGGTGATGTGTTTGTGTGCAAGTCCTCAATAAAGTTGACATTTTGGAATACAAGCTACTTCACCCGTTTCTGTGTCTCCGCGCCGGGGTCCACACTTCAGCAGAACGGGACACACGGTGCAATCATGATAGCAACGCTTCCAAGATCCTGCTGGTGTAGAGACCTGATGGGCTAGAAAAGGCTGTATGCCACACAGTGAGGGATTTGAAAACGAAAGTGGAGGAGAAAGAAACTCCAAAGTGATGTCTGAACATCTGCTCCAACTGTGCACAATTGCAGGAAGTGCTTTGCTTTTGCCCCATTCACAGTGACATGAACAATAAACATAACAATGAGGTAATACATCGACAGCTTATAATGCAAATGACCAAAAAAGAATTTAACTGCACAGCGGAGGCTTGAATACATGTATTGAAAGCTTTGTATCTGGGAAGCAGTCAGTCGACCAAGGAAGTCTTTTATCACATGAATCTGGCTGAATGAAGTCGTTGTTTCAGGATCAGCCAGAAATAGAAAACATGACACTTGAAAAAAAGAATTTTAACATGTCGAACTAATCTTGTTTAGCAATTTTCACTTGCAAGAATTAAAAAAAAAAAAAAAAAAAGTTGAAGGTGAAGGTGAAGCTGAAGCTGAAACTGAAACTGAAAAAAAGCTTTTTTCAAGCAGCTGTGTTCTGTGGTATTTTACAATAAGTGGCATGGCCCCCAAAAAGACAGATCATTCTCAATATAAACCTTTATAGAGGCCCATAACCATATCTTATAAAGGTCTAACAACTTGACTCTATGTTACAGATGTAGCACTGTCATAATTGGTAAAACAGCTATCTAGTGAACAAAGTAGAGCAATAGGAAATAGTAACATATTTCTCCCAGGACCTGATTGAGACTAAGACTGGGGCAAAAAGAAAGCAAATATTGCCCAGTGGCCAGAAACATGCCTCCTAATGAATGCTAATTGTCACTGTAACGTAATGTTGTAGCTGCTGGGTGTCACAAGCCACTAACGCAAACACATTCACTATGTGTTACTGTTGTGATTGCAACTTTTTTTCTTCGCCTCCTACTGACTCATTGATACGTTTGATTACTGAGAGAGTTTGGAGTCAGTGATATGGCTCATTAATCTTTGCTAAGCAGCCATCTACAGTATGTTTACTATTTTCTAATCTAAAAAAGAATAAGCAACCATGCCGGATGTTGCTTTTGATTAAATAAGACTGAAAAAAAAAAACAAATCTAGCTTTCTGTCTTTTCTTTTTGCAGAAAACCATTTAGCATGTATAGGAAAGATCTAACCCTGTTTCCATAAAACTGTGTAAAACGTAAATAAAAGCAGAACACAACAATTTGAAATTATACATTTAACTGAAAACAGGAAAAAAAGATGCATATTTGAAAATTAAATGTTTTCCTAATCTTGAAGGCCTGGACTGCAGACAGGCCAGGTTAGGGCTCATAATGTCATGCTGCTGTAATAATGAGCAGAATGGTCTTTCTGGAAAAAAAGTCAATTTGAATGGCAGCACAGGGAGCTTCAAACATTGTAAATACAGTATCATTCAGCATTAATAGTGACTTTACAGATGAGTAAGTGATTCATGACTTGCACACAAATGCACATGCTGTTAAACAATGTGCTGATATAAAGCTGGATGGTACGCCCCCTCTTTAGGCCAGAGGATGCAGGATACATGACTCCCAAAATAAAATTTCAAATTTTGATTTGTCAGACAACGGGACAGTTTGGACCAGGAGAAGATGACAGCGTTTCTGGATGTTGGCATTGTATATTTTTAACTTTCAGTTGTGGTTCTTGTGATGCAATATGTTCACTGACACTGTTCTAAGTGTTCCTGAGTGCGTCCACTAGAGTGTCGTTTTTTTTAGACTCGAATATCATCAAACACTGGTTTTTGGTTTAGATTTTACTGGATTCTCTGAATCTTCTGATATTATATGCACAGCAGATGATGAAATCATCAATTTACATGACATTTATATGTCAAGAGACATAATTCTTAAACTGGAATGCTTGTGTGTCTTTGTTTCTGAGAGACTCAGAAACCCTGGAGTGCTCCTTTTATATCCTGTCATGTAACTGAGCTGTTACAAATTATTCTACGTGAGATGCATAGCATAAGCATCCACCTATTTGAAATTAACATTTGATGTGTTTCCTTTGCAAAATTTCCAGTTTGATTTAAAGGAGTTGCTGAACATTACATGCTGTTTTGGCTAACGTTTTATGACTTAATCCAGGTTGCAATCTCTTTTTCAAACTAAAAATGAAAATGGCTTTCTTTACTCTCCTTAAGTATCTGAATTTATGTGATCCTCCCTTTCCTCTGTTCTTCCTGCTCGATTTCGAAAGGAAACCTTTAACAATAGAACCCCACCAGAGAGTCTGAAATTTAGCTGTAAGGCACACACACATAGACACTGTACCTAAATGCCTGTGACCTCATTTACATCTGCACGTACACACATTTACACGTTGTACAGAGAAAGTGAACACGCATTCACTTCCACATTAAATAGGAGCTTCTATTGTTAGTATGGTGAAAACACAGTCTTGACAGGAGAATACCATGGTTCATTCAGAGAACAGCTTATGAATAAGCAGCACAGCTGAGGTCAGGATTTGGTTTATTTTTCCAACAGAAGTGATGGAGTGACTCAAGGAAATCCTGCTCAATTTAAGGCAAAGCAACCAGTCTTATGAAATAACCAAAAACATGATGGAGGGTCTGTAATGCTGAGCATCTGGTTTGCTACATCTGGTACAGGAGCCAACGATCGTTTTAATGGAATAATGGCATCAGAAGATTCCATTAAAACATTTTAGAGTAACATGTGTGTTAGAAAACTAGATTTGAGGTGATGCTCTTGGGGCTTTCAGCAGCAGAATGACTAATACATCCAAGAGCACAAAGAAATGTTTGGAAACAGTAGCTTCAAAGAATTGTGGGCCATATATATATCAACAATATGTCAAAACTGTGCCTTAGATTCAGTTTATAAATCCTTGAAGGACCATCACTACATTTTCAGTAGAATGACTCAAAGCAAGAGTTCTGAATGCCACTGAAAGCCAAAAAAGTACCTGAAGAGTGAAAAAATATGAAGATTTGGGCAGCTGATAATCCCTACCAGATGACTTCTCAGGCTACTCTTTAGTTGTGGTCAAAGGCCAAACAATGTTCACCCCAAAAAAAAACGAGATTTTCGGCTGAAAAAGTCAAGTGAAAGTGAACATGATGAGGGGTATGGAGACCTCATGATCTCAATCATCTGGCTACACAGTGGGAGGTCAACCATAGGAGGGTCAAACACACGTGATCATGCACACAGACTACATGCAAGATATTCCCACTGAGTTCTCAGATTATACCTGAAGAGATGGGACTTCTTGAGGACTTGAACTTCGAGCCCACCTCAGCCCCTGAATGAATCACTGGAGACCTGCGCTATTACCAGAGCCAAGTCAAAACTTAACTTACTCACAGTTATGACAGAACTCGTAAACAAAAAGTAAACTGCCAACAAAATCAAAACCCCTTGGCCATTTCTTTGATTGTGACCAAATGTTCTACTCAGACTGTCACAGAATCTCCAGCTCACCATGTCTTTTTTACTACATGTGGAGTCGTGTTGCTGATGTGGGTGTGGTATGAATTTAGCCGACAACGTTCACCTTTGCCATCTCTGACAAGCAAGTAGTAAACAACACTCTGTCTGTAATTTGAAGAACCTCTGGTTGGAATGGTCAAACTGGCAAAATAACATGTAATAAAAGCAAGGAGCAAACAGTGACTATAATATTACACTGAAACCATGTGAGGGGAAATGTAATAAACTCTCGGTTCAGTAGCTACAAAGGAACGAAGAGAAAGTGCATGTTACTAAATGATATATCAGTAAAACTGCATGTTTAATTTTTTCTGTTTTTAATTAAAAGAAAATAACACATTTTATTAGTTCTAATAAAGGTAAGGTCGATATCAATAAGTAAGTAAACCTGTTTAAGGGAGTAAGATATAAATTTTCTTCTTTTTTCAGTGATACAGCATTAAGTGCTGGGTCAACATTAGCAACAAAAAGTTGAAAAGGTTATTGTTTTAGTATAAAATTTTAGCTTTTTTCACTGCTAGCATGAAGCAGTGGGAAACTTACAGCAAATAACTCTATAATACTGAAAGTAGAAATTAATATGGAGGCCCTGAGGTTCAAAACTCAACTGCATCAGACGAATCATAACAGCAACACAAAAATCACAATATTATATGAAAGTTAATTTTCACAATTCGCATTGCAGGAAACAGAACATTTTCTTTTCATTTTAACGATAAATGTTTCGCGTTTGTGATTGGACAAAAACCCAGTTTGCGAGTTAACGTGCGGCTCGATCATTGTGTGTAGTTAAATGTTTCCTGCTTTCATGTCTGAAATGTGGTATTTTGTTGTCATTATTTTCCAGAACATTGTGCTTTGTGAAATGTGTTTGAAACATGTTTTCCGTTGTGTTGTTCTTCTTTATGTCATTCATGGTTTTATAGATATGTTTTTGTCCATACTAGGAGTGCCGCAATATACCTGTATTGACAGAAAATAACATCAAAACGTCAACGAATGCCGGTTGGTAATGTCACAGTTGTCAAAGTTCCTCGCATTCTATTTTTAAGAGTAAATTTCCTGCTAAAAAATAAGAGATATTAAAACTAAATAAAAAATTGGTGGTATTGCAGTCTCAGCTACTTCTTTGCATGTTCATGTCATGTCTTTATGAGTGTTCCTTGTAAGTCGCTTTGAATAAAAGCGCCTGCTAAATGCATAAGTGGGACTAGGACCTATCCCAGCTGTCATTGGATGAGAGGAGGGATGCACCCTGGACAGGTGGCCAGTCCATCACAGGTGAACATACTTTCCTAAACTCTTACTATGATTTATAGTATCAGAGGTTTATAAGATCGTTAAGCACCGAGCATTAATACAGCTCACAGTTTTGGGAGATTTTGCATTTTCTGAGGACTCTAATCTTTGGTTTCTAATTGGCTAAAGCTCACTCTTGCTGATGTCAGACTGTAAATGTGTTGTAAAATTCAACAATGATTCTATGAAAATTGGAAACCCATCTGTCAGTCACCACTTCTTCTCGGTTTAGAAGTGTAAGATTTTAAGAATGGCTCCATTCTTTTTTAATTTTGCAACATGGCAATGTGATTACTATGTACAACTACTTATTACGTTGATGAAGGTTCTCATTGTTAAATATTCCCTGGTAAAACTTTGCTACTGCTTTGCAATGACCCCATGACGCGACGGAACACACAACCTTTCATTATAAAAACGAACTCATGGTGTGGTCTTATAATGTGCTGTTGTTATTGAGAAGTTCTAAAACATGTACTGAGCTCTGTCTCCAGGTTGTGGGAGGGCTTCTGTGAAGTGCTGTCTGTCTCTTGAAATGTCAGTCTGCATGCTGCTTCCAACGTGGAACAAAACTCTTTCTTGTATTACAACGGAACATAACTTTTGGAATCCCCTTCCTCCTCCATCTTGTTCTGTGTCTGCATGCTCTCATGTAAGATGCCATGCCAAAAAATGACTGCACTCTGAGCAGAATATGATAGCCTACAGTCACAATGCATACAATACCACAAAAGTGATGTGTCTACATCATTCTTAAAATGCACGCATTCATGTCTGTCCACTGAAACAAAAGAAACAAAATCGTTAGAGATGTTTTTGCACAGCAGTGAAACCTTACAGTATTGAAAGCTGCATGTTGCAGCTTTTTGGTGTGAAACTGCCTACGGGGTGTGACTGCAGTCCCGCTCTGGAAATCCCAATTCTGAAAACAATCCAGTGAACCCCCACCAAATTTCATGTGCGCTGACACCAGGGTCTGGGGACACAAACTGATAGAAATCAGATTCCTGTCATTGTTAGCAGTCACAGTCAATGAAAAAAATAAAACAGAAGCATAATGGCCTCCAACTTTTGACTCTGCCTCCACAACAATACTGCTGGTCAGAGGATACAGGAAGAACAATAGTCTCCAGGAAAGTGAGCAGCAATTTAAGGCTTTGACTTAAACGCTTATGTCAGCAGAATATAGTAACAAGTTCACCGTCGGAATGACATTTTCAAGACTGTTTGTGGAAGGATGCACGTGAAGATGTAGAGGTATGCATTGATTTAACTGTAATCTGGAAACTGGTGAGCTCATATATGAGTTGAGCAAGTATTTGTCTGGTGAAATCAAAGCAAGTTATGAATATATATATATATATATATATATATATATATATATATATGTATGTATGTACAGCAAATAAGCCATCACTGCGGAAGTTTGTAATATCATTGTAGTTGGATCATCCGAATCTGGTTACATCCAGTTTAGCCAGCTATCCTGTAAGGTAACATGAGGATGAATAACAACTCCACCCGCATTCAAGTCGGCCAACTAAAAATCTACTCCTTATGCTGTAATATACTTTCTGTAATGGTCATTGTGCGAGGGAATTGTGACTTCAATACAGAACTACTGTATAACAACTGTTATAACGCCATATATAGTAAATAGCTTGAAATGGCTTGCCACATACATACCGGGCTGAACTTGATGAACTTGAATAAAAAACTATGAGACATGTCATTAGTTTCAAATGTTCAAGACTCTGTCCCAAACAGTTATGGATATGAATGTCTGAGCATATTTTAGTAGCTATTACAAATAATCGTTTCATTCAGTTATTTCATGTATTTGTAATTGTATTTAAATCATGATATATGTGAATCCCTGAATATATGTGTGAATGTCATTTAGCCTGAGATGTAAGGCCCCAGATATGCAAACACATGTAGAATTTTAGCGTTGCATGACTATGCTCTGAAGAGATGGATTAACCGTTACTAACGGAGGTGAGGGGAGTCTGCTGTGTCTGTATGGGAGACAGTGAGCCAGTGGTCAGGGTGTAACTGAAACTACCTCAGTGTTGACAGAGTCAGAAGGTCCCGGCCCCGTGGGCCCTGTGTGAAGTGAAGCTCCAGGTCCTGTCAGACCCTCAGAGAGAAGAGATTGAAGAGACCTCTAATCGCTGTCCACATATGTCAGACTGTTGTTTTCCCCTGTGCAGGGGGTGATGCCTGGGTCACTTTGATGATAGTCTGCTAATTTATACTCATATGCTCCCATTTGGACATTAGAGTCTCAATTTATGAGCAAAGATTGATTATCTATTGTTGACCAATAGTGAATATACCCTGCTCCAACTTTCTTGTCTTGAGAGTATGAGGAGCTCCGTGTTGATGCAAATATATCTTTTTTGATAGAAAGTCACTGCGCGATGGTTAAGAATCTGCTGCCCTTTGCAGGAAAGTTGATTTTTTTTGGCTGAGTCCAGAGTGTTGTCTTATAATCAGGAAGTGAATCACAGATCTCTTTTATCTGTTTTTACTGTGATCCCTTTTTTTTATTTGTAGATCAATGTGAAACTATTTGCTACACACTTTTTATCATAAAAGCAGAATCAAAGATTCAAAGGCAGTGAACATGTAAACAACCATGAGAGGGGAACATAGTGGTGTAAAACCATTTCCATTTGCTCTCTGTGGTCTGGTTCATGTTTTAGTTGAGAACATTGTTCTCATCAAAAAGGAATCAGAACGGATGGATCTGCTTTCTCTCACACAGAGCTGTCACATCCCTGGTAGTACTGCTAAGTCACGCTTACAAGTAAGCAACTATGCTGCTGCGACCAAAGGAGCTCCACACTGAGGCCGCATGAGAAACTAGTCTTATCTTTCACTCTCAATTGCAATTGCTGTTTTTTGGAAATTAAAAGTTACTCATACTCGTCCACAAGAGTTCAGAGCCAACATATCCTTATATAGCTATGAGCTGTTGCATTGGTTCTGTCATGATATTAACCCGACTGTTGTGGCAACCCTTCAAAACCAGAACAGGGAGCTCTGATTTCTTCTGGCCGCAAACGAAGACTTTTACATTCATGTGACTATATATTCAGTTTCCAGAAACTATGATTCTGCATCTAATTTTTGAAAGAATATTCACTGGGTTGAGAACGGTTTGGTTAACTTATCTAAAGTTACTTAAAAGGATTCCTAAACCACTTACTGGGCCTGTGGACCCTGAAGAACCTTATGAATACATTTAGGTTTTCTTAATGAGAAATTTGCGAGTTTCTCT
Organism: Leuresthes tenuis; assembly: GCF_036924035.1. Lineage (NCBI taxonomy): Eukaryota > Metazoa > Chordata > Actinopteri > Atheriniformes > Atherinopsidae > Leuresthes > Leuresthes tenuis. The sequence continues at coordinate 15,900,769 of NW_027325373.1, forward strand.
AACTTGATATTATTGATTTCTCAGCACCTGATGCAATATGAGTGTTGCATCCTCACATTCAAGACATTTTTGTTAATGATAAAGTGAAAGGTTTACCAAAAAAAGCAAAAGGGCTTAACCCATCAAATGTTTTTTATTTTTATTTTGGAGGCTGAGACAAGGGTCTAAATATAGAATATAGAATAAAAAAAATCCTGGACAGAACTGATGGGACATCACTCTTACACTGCTTCATACACTGCTGTACTTAAGTCAAGTGTTCAACAGCCGCCATTATCTTGGGCTTTCTGGAGCCAGAGGGGACCATATTTGGACAAAAAGATGGAGTAGTAGAGATACTCTAGAAAGCGGGTTGAACAGCAGTAAGTAACTCTGAGGACAAAGATCTATTAAATAATGGATTTCTTTTCAGTGCGCTGATCAGATGGCATGAATCTAACTAAAACACGATAACAGTAAACATTTCACAGTTACATAGCAGAACTTTTACCTTGCATTAGGTTCTACGCAACACTTTTTCTCCTTCACTCAAAAAACACTTATCTTTACACATACTGCACCCCCCCCCCCCCCCCCCCCCCCATGTAATCACACACTTTTTAGACAACCACTCTACCCACTTAGCCATGACTGCCACCAGTGACTTTGATTTAGCTGACTTAGTACTTTGGATGAAGGAATAAAACTTTTTGTGTGTGATTATATTGGAGCCAGAGATATTTTGGAGGCAGGGCTTATTGCTCTTTAAATTCACTTTCGTGGCTCATGTCTGACAACTGATGGCGACACCCTTTTTTTTCCTGCAGTCTTTGGTTGGGCTCCACTCCTTACATTTCTAGTCACTTGGGGTCAGCAGAACAAGCTATACTAAAATCCTACACATTTAATCTATTTGTTAAACTGCCTATTTAAACATCCAGCAAACACCGGGCAGCGATAAATTGATCAGAATCCATTTAATCTCCTTTTATCTCTGTTTTGGTCTCAGCCATGTCCTGAGAAAAATATCTGGCTGTTAATGAATAAAATACATGATTGAAATATTGCATCTATTGTCCTGTTGCTCTTTGGACATAAACCATTGACATTCTCCATAAAAGTTAGCATGTGTTCACAGATAACCATTTGAAATTTCCAGTTATTAAGTCTGTATCTTATCCAACAACATACATACCATACAGAGTGTACATTTGCTGTGAGTCGTGACCCACACACCAGCACTATCCGCCTGTATATGTCGTAGATTCTGTACGGCACATCCTCTCTGTAAATGGATTTGAGTGACACAGAAAGATTGTTATTGGAAGACGAGAGGCTTAGCTTTAGCATGACTCAGTTATCAATCTAGTCTGCAAAAAAATACTGTCTCTTTAAATTTATTAGCCAACTCAATTTACATCACTTAAATGGATTTACTTAGTGTGGGATGTAGAGTTTGTCTTGATTACCCAAGTGGAGCCCCAAAAGGGAGTTGCATAAACTGTGATTTCATATTATGAATGTTTTTAAGAGTTCTCTATTCCAAGTAAAATTATTAGTGAAATGGAATGAAGACAGTTTAAAGAGGCAGAGAGCCCTGTATCTTGCACTGTGCTTTCCTAATGTTCTCTTCCTGCCTTTGTATGAGGCAGTTAAAGAGATAGAGAGAAGAAAAACACATTAGCATGGACTTCCATGGCTAATAGAGGGATATGAAAGGCAGGTCAGGGAGGAAACTGTGTGTGGATCAAAAATGAAAACATAGGTTACCATTAGCACACTCTCTATACAATGTTACCAGTGTGTTTATGTGTGTATGTGTGTGTGTGAGGGGGTGGTATTAAGAGTGAGCTGCGGCATGTAAAAGGACAAGGGAAGGGGGTAGTTGAGTTGGGAGGGGTGCTTTGTGCATTGAAACTAATCAGAGTCTTCCTGAGTCTCAGTCAGGGATGTCTGCGGGTCTGAAGACAGGAAAGACTCCTATAAACTGTCTCATTTGTTGGGTGTTCCTGAGATCCTGACTAACAAAAATGCGTGTCTTAGTTTACATTAAAAGTGTGCATGGGTTGTATTTGCTGTTTGCTTATGCTGTGTAATCCCTATATACTGCTGAGTTACATTCATTTGTGTTTGTGTGGGTGTTTTCAAAGAGTCTGATGTTGCAGAAAATTGAAGAGAATTGTGAGGCATGGACAGCAAAATATTCAACAAGACTAAAAAGTAAGGTCAAGGAAGGACAACAAAAAGCAAACAATGATACAAGGCATCAGATGTGAGGTCTTTGACTCTGTAAATGTATGGATTTAGCGTATTTAAAGTTGGCTAAAACAGGGTTTTATTGCTAAATGTACAGTTTTGCACACTGTTGTTTAGTCCTACAGTTTAAGAGGAGACTATCACTAACTTCAGCAAGGGCTCTAATAAAGTGACAAAGCAGCTGTTATAGTTATAAACAGAACAAATAAAGAAGTCAGGTGTTGTGAATCAGTGGTAGCGGCGGGCGTCGATGATGTCATTCCAGTAGACGAGTGTGTAGAAAGCCCTCTATAAGCCCCCCGATAGCCGCAAATAACAACACTGCAGCTATGAACTAACAGTGCAATAGTACGCGTTCATTCATTCATTCATCTTAAAGTATTGGTGAAATAAAGACAGATAATGCCTTATTTAGAGGCTGTATCATCTAAGCCCCGTTGTTTCCCATTATGTAGATATAGTCTTAAGGAATCCAAATATCTTCCGAAGGATGCCGACTTTCACCAAACTGTTCTCGGTGAGTAGATTAACTATTTTGTGCCAGAAATAAGGTCTAGGTTTAAAAATACCGGAGTTCCCCTTTAAACATCTGGCGACCCTAAGAAGTCATCTTGTGACCTCTCTGGGGAGCCCGACCCACAGGATGACAATCCCGTTCTTCAGTGGCATCGTCCATCTTGGAAGGAGGTTGGGGTGGATCAGCAGCTAGTTTTTGTGCCCTTGTTTTTTTCCCCCCACATTGTTTTATTAAGCATAACCATGATCATGCCTGACCTTCTAGCCAAGTGGTGATTAGCGTTACCATGGCAACAAAGAGGCCCTGACCCAAATTAGGTGCTTAATTTAACACAAACTATTTATTTGAATATTTACTGGCAAGCACAGACAAATTATGATGTTCTTCCATTTAAAGTGTCAGATTTAAAGAAAACGTTCGGAGAACCAAACTGAAAAGCTACTGGATAGCAACCAAAGCAGCATTCAGACATATTCAGAAAAGTAGTGGCTAAACTGGTGACGGACGGAACTCAAGACATGATCAAATATTTGAAGCAACCTCACGGAGGAAACAAATAGAGCAAATGAATGAAATTCATAAAAACTGTGTATCCACTACTTTGATGTGTGCACTTTATTCCCTCTGCTTGCTGACAGCAAACTTCATTGGGCATAAATCTTGTGCCTGAAAACTCATCGAATCGAATGATTACCTGTTGATGAGCAGTTAAGTATAAGTAGGCATTTGAAAGGTCAGAACTGGCCACTTACAAGATCTAATGATGAGAATAACATACGAAAACAGAACAAAATTATCCATAATTTGTCAATGCCTCTTCTATGAATTTAGGATAAGGGACCTTCTTTACAGGATTAGGCAGAAAACTGAGAGTTATGTAAGGGAACCGGCTCACTCAATGGGAAAACTGTTTTTTAGATTAAGTGGTAACACTACCCTTGTATGTTTGATTGTAATCAAGGATCTCAGCCCAGGTGCAGTGAATGAATACTATCCACCACCTTCCCTGTAATGATCCAATTATAATCTCCCTGGGGTTTTTGTTAGCGCTCTCCAGCTGTTGACCTCTGGGTCTGACTTTACATTTCATACTGTTTGAAACACTGTGACTGGTCTGAATGCTTTGATGAACTAAATGAGTAACTCTTTTAGTGCATGTTAAGTACTGCACTCCTACAGATGTGCTTTCATCATTATTATAATGTTTATTTAGGTCTCAGGTGAAGATGCCAGGCGCTGACTCAGCAATATTTCAGAATAGGCCAGTCGCACCTGTGTGTAGTCGTTTTAGTACCATTGAACTGAACCAGTCACCCCTGAAATCTAATGTTGCATTTATTGGCTGCAGGATGTCAGAGAGGTCATGAGCAGAAAGAACGAATCAGAGCTTTTTTCTATTTTATTTTATACTGTATTTCTATTAAAAGGACATGAGCAATGACCTTGTTCTTGTCTTTCAAAGTCAAAGCCCAAGTTTGACATTGTAATGATTTCTTTGTTTTATCATCATAGCTGTTTGATTAAGGCAGAAAAAAAATCAGAACTAGTTTTGCATGACAAACTGCTGTTTATACTCCGACTTATATGCATGGTAACAATTTTTCTTTAACTGACAGAGGAGAAACACCACCCAAAGGCTACCAACTCAGATGTTGAGTTTTCAGACCTATTTTTTGATATATTACAGTGCCTGACCCCAACTCTCAACACCAAACCACAGCTGGTGAGTGAACATGGACCCCTGGGACAAACTTCCCGGGGTTGAGTGCCAAAGGGTAATTTTACTAATTTTATCAGGGAGCATGAACAGCACTGTTGATGTTTACACAAAAAACTCAAAATTTATTTCCTCTGTGTTTTACTTTCTGTGTTCACAAGCAATTCACCCACACTGGCGCTCTGAGCCTCAATGTTTTCTCAATTTTGCTATAATTCACTTTGAATTGAAATATTTGTAGCTATAAGCTCAAATTTCTTTCTACCTATAGCTTGTTTTTTTAATAAAAAAAAATTCACATAAATAGATATGTGAGGCAATTCCACCCAGTAGCACTGTTGACTGACTGTTGAAGACAGCTCCAGCGAGCTGTCACAAACTTTCAGTATGTTCAAATGCGTCTGTCCCGTGTGACTGCCCTGTTGTACGCTTGTTTCATCTCTGGATTTCACTGCGCTGCTGTTATTGGACAAAGTTTTTCCCAAGCAGGCCAACCCCAGAAATTCAGCTTAGGTTATAAGGTCCTGTGAATGACTACTACAACTACCCGCCCTCGCCCTCCTCTCTGCATCTGTCTGCCTCTCTGAGCCGGGCGGAAACACAGGGAGCTGCGCTAAAACACGAGAAAAGACTCGTGGACTGTATTTGATCATTTCACCAATTTTGCTTCGCAGCGGATCCCTCTTTAAACAAAGCGGTAAAAAAAAAGACAGTGGAATAACGAAGCGGCAGGACACCCACCGTGCGTCAGGATGCCCGTGTTGAGTTTGACAGCCTTGACAGCCGTTGGTAAGTAACGACTCAGACTCGGATATTTGTGCTGATAAATGGATGAAATAATCTGATAGGCCGAAATCATGCCAAGTGCTCAGTTTGCTTAGATCAAAACCCCTTTTACCCCTGGAACTGGAAGATCCTGTTTATAACTATAAAAGGTGCCTGCTGCTGAAAACGCTGTAACACATGCCCATGAGCGCACACGCAGGAACATTTTTTTTTTATTGGCCTGCCTTTTCCACAGCAATACCATCTTTTCGTTCATAATCAAACTAATGTCTGACTTGAAATTGCATACATCTGGCCAGGGATGAGGTGTCAGGTGTTTGTGACAGCCTGTTACATACATATGTCTGTTACAAGGAGCTGGAGAGTTATGTGGTCCAAAAGGGGGACTAACCAGAAACTACGCGTTTGATCAGACTGGGTGCAAGTCTCTCTCTTGGCAATCTCACGTGCGTCTGTGTGCGTTTTGTTAGAGTAAGTTTTTAAGGCTTGACATGAAGTCCACCATCCAACATCATGCAGTAAAAAGTAGATTCTGTGCCTCGTATCTGCTTGTTGGCCTTATTGTGCAAGGTGTGCCTTTATTAATCGAAAAAGCAACTGTTGCAGCTAAGCTCTTTGAAGAAATATTTTATATTCCGTTAATTATATTAAACGCACAAGCACTTATCCACGCGACAACCAACGGACCTCTTTGTAACAGACTTTTGATTGTCCAGTAAATTGTTTTTGGTTTCTTTACATGCTATCTGCAAATGTAGTTTTGATAACCCCTGCACAGTGAAAAACCTGTGATATTTGTCAGGGACCCAGAGCTGGGAACCACTGGTCTCAACTCTTTATAGCATCTTTTGGCATGTGCTACAGGAGTTGCCAATGAAAAAGTAGTGGCACCACAGTGTGCTTGTAAATCTACCCTAAAGACTTTCCGTCCAAATCGTGCAGTATTTTATTCTGAGGGAGACCGCAACTCTTAATTGTTTCTGAATGCAGCAGCTTGGTCTCACAAGCATTGCCTCATATAACAGCGATTACAGTCAGTCAAATTACTGTATGGAGCTCTAATTAGATGTCCATGTTTACACTGTGAACTGTGAGTCATCATCCTTTTCTTGATGAGAAATTGTGTGACGTCCTGTCTCTAAACACACCATTGTAAGATCACTCAGTAGCAGTAATTTGATGGGATTCTTGAGAATGAAAAATGAAATTCTACTTGTTTTTACAGCAGCCCAGCAGTGGGGCACTACATCAGTAATGGGTATCCGTTTTGGTGTTGGTGAGTCCCTCTGGTGCTGCACCCTTGGGTTGAGCACCAGAGGAGAAGTAGTTATTTAACTTCTAGGTCAGTCATGTCCAAGTAATTCAAACATGACGGAAAGTACCGGCAAAGCTGGCTTAAAAACTCCTCAGTGATTTGAGGTTGGAGGAAGAGAGAGGGAAAAAAAGCAAGAGTGAATGCCTCTTTAATTCTCAGATTCCTTTGCTTACATGTGATACTGGCTTGTGATGGTCATTAGAGAATTGAGTTACGGATAAATAGAGATAGTCGTGTGTCTGTGTGACTGTAAGGGCATCAGTTGAGGATCTCAAAGCAAATCATTACCACCACATCAAGAATGAAGTCAGGTTAATTATGTACCTTCAACCAGACTGGTGCAGGTCATTGAATATTGATCTTAGTTCTATCAGTGCACTTTTAGGTCAAATTCTGGAAACTGCTCATTTAGCAATGACAACAACACTTTGAAGCAGATTAATGGGGAAAAATGGGGCATGATTATGTTTGACAGCATAATGAGAAGGGGTGTAATGATTCTTCAAATCTACAGCTCAATTCAGACCTCAGTTTTGAGCTGTCGAATTTAGTTGAAGGTTGATGGTTTGGTTTTTATTTACCACAGATGTGATCTCTCTATAGCTTTTCCAGCCTTTAGTTTCAACCTTTTTTGCTCAACTATAACTGTCAGTTATTCCTCCATTCCACCACCATGGCTGTCACTTTATCCCTCTATTGTGTCTGTTTGTCGGCTATTTAAAGGTACCTTAACACCTAACCCTATCTACTTAGAAGAAAAGAAACTGCATATTCGGCTATTGCTTCCTTTCTCCCTAAGAGCATTTGCAGCAAAGTTAACACTAATGAGGAGAAAGTTGGAACATCAATGACGACGTAGGACCTGCTGTTGAATGAGTGAATGAAAACTTAAGCTATATTTATAAGGAAAATACTGTGAAAAATGGGGTGATTGTACATTATTGTGTCTTTATTATTACCATGCAGTGCTTTGCACGGGGGATCAATTTATGTATTTCACATTCTGTCATGAAATTTGGCTGTGTGACATACATGGATAGTGGTGGAAGGCATATTGCTTTGAACATAATTCCCTCTGGGCTGGGTCCTTTTTACACTATTACACTTACACTTGGGGGCAGTATCAGAAATATGTGGAGCAATCTGAGCTGGACGCTGCTCTTAGTTGTATTAGTACTGTTGGTTCCTTAGTCTTGCTACACTGGAGAAAAGATTGAATTGAAATTCAATGGTTCAATGAAAAAAAAGAGTTAAATTGTGAAGAGTGTCCAGTGCAGCTGTCATCTGAGGTTTTCCCAAGTGCTTCTTAACTAATTATCATTTTGGTGTTGTGTCCTCATTGTTATGATAGCGGTTGGTTGTGGTACCTCAAGCTAGCTCTCATTCAGTCAGCATACAATAAATCTCTGAAGCCTACACACATTTTTTACTTTCTGGAGGACTGCATGTTTGTCCGTGGACAACTTACCCATCTGCGGGGGACGGATACCTTGGTGCTAGTATCAACATGTGAAATCAAGACAGCAAAGCAAGACTGTAGACGTTTATATCTTGTATATGGTTTCAGTCTCAGCTTCAGATTCTTCCACCCAAATTACCACATTGCCGGTGAACGGCTTATATGATTATCAAACTGAAAAGTCTTCAGAAAAAATTACAGATATATCAAATAAAACTCTGAGCTCATCCTTTGTACGTCCTTTGATGTAATGTCACAAGCCTGCCTTGGCTTTCTCTGTCCCTGCCATATGTCTGAATGAAGCTGTGAGGAACATGACCTACATCGGAAAGACAGTCATGTCTCAGTCTTACCTAGCCACCAATAAAATGATCCTCACTCTCATATGTTCCATCCTACACAGAGCTGCTGGAATATGAACACAGTTGCTCTATATGGAGCTAAAGCAGTCTGGTTTGAGATCATGTTCAAGGAGTTCCTGTGTTGTGCTATTGGAGCGAGCCGGCCTGCCTCAGAGGCCCACATGTGGTTATTGTAGTGACAGCATTTAATCTCTGTAAATTCCTAACGGAGATGGGGCTACAGGTGGTTTGAGTTTGGTGCTGTAGGGAAGACAAGGGCATCTGGATCCAATCAGTATGTGTTGGACTGAAGTGACCAAGCTGAGTACTTAAACAGCAGTGAACACCTGAGACTAATGCTGCAACTAACGATCATTTAACATTGCCACTTTTAACATTTAACATTGTTTTATATTATAAAACATAGGGAAAAGGAGTCTTTTTCACAACTTTTGAACAATAAAAAACTCCAAAGTGTTCATTTAAAAGTGGTATAAAAAAGAGGAAGTCACATATCCTTCAAGTAGTCGGAACCTAGAAAATAACCAAATAACTGTTAGAATATCTGATTTTGGCTCCTACTTACCATCATCTATACTGTTTTCTATTGATTGTTTTCTTAGTGAGATGATTGAATATTGTTTAAAAATGATCATCACGATTTCTAAATAACTCAAAATGACTCGGACTAATGGCAGTTTACCATTCCTGCTCTAAACACAGCTTAAAACAGTCATTTTGATGAGTTGTTTAAAGTACTGTGTGTGTTGCAGTGCAATTTTACAATTTTTTTAATATAAAGTTAAGTATTTTGATTTAATAAGAAATTTATTTGATGCAGTAACGTCAGTTCTTTCTCATGGTTGCTGCCATATTGCTATTATATAATTGCTGACTTAACATGGTGTGTTTATTGGAAAGTTAGACCATTAGAACAGCAGTCGCTTCGTACTTCTTTCACTCCACAGCAGTGTGAAATTTAACAATGTAGTTGCTTAAATAACTGAATAATTTTGTCACTGTTGGAGTCTTTGTGCTTTTCTTCTCTCTTTCTGACCTTGTGACTTATAGAAGCTGTTAGATGTTTTAGTGAGCTAGAGATCACGCATAATGACATGTTTGTTTCGGAGATGTGAGAGGCAGCCGTGGGACATTTTGGAGCTCTTAAAAAATGTGGACTTTTATTATTAGGGTTATTATTTGATAACAAGGTAGTAAATAAAATGAAAGCTCCTTTGGGACCTCAGCTTGACCTGCGCTTTACTGTACTGCAGATGTCACAAGGTGTTTTCTGAAAAGATGTGAATTTCTTTGCTACAGTTAGTCTTCCGCAAAGTTGGAGCAACAGGGTGATGGGGTTAGTAGAACACGGCCTGATTTAGAACAAGCAACATTCCTTGGAGGACTGGGAAGCTTCTTTCCTGCAGTTTCTCACATCTCAGATCATGGAATTGGTCTTTTCTCTGTATTTTTTCTGAGCACATGAACTGCTGCAGAAGATGACTGATTGAGAGAGGATGGATAATTCATTGAAAGCTGTAAGGTCAGGGGATGGACGTCTTCAGACATTAAAGCCCTGAATTTAATTTATAAGCTTGGCAAGACTTTTTACTGAACCAAAACCATCTCCGTCTTTTCATTTGAGTCAGCTCACTTCCTAGTTTTCTAGCTCTTTGGCATTTATCTGACACAATCTGTCTACTGGCGCCTGGAGTGCTGAGTAATCGGGTTATTCCATGCCAACTCACCCAACCCTCCCACTTCATGTCACGGACTTTCTTGGAAAAAAATTATGTGAAAACTTAAGTTGACAAGACATTGCCAAAACCAGCAGCTCAGCTCTACTTTTTTAGTTGCACATTTTTGAAGTGAGATCCCCAGAGACACATGTGATCATTTTTGTGATTATTACTAAGTCCAACCAGTTGCATGAACTACATATTTGTTTCCAAAAATGTTTGGACAAATGAGTAAAATATAATTCAAATCAGAGTAAAGTTTTCAAGTCATTTAAACCATATTTGTAATTAAAAATAATGTGATCCAAACATGAAAACTTTTTTTTAAACCGACCTTTTGTTCATTTTGATGCTGATGCGAGGATCTACATAAAAAACATTCACCAGAAGACGTTATGTATGTGTGTGGGTTCAAGAAAACCATCATCAGTGAGCTCATCTCATCACTTAGCCCACTTAAGTCAAGTTAAAACTTTTTATTCGAAACAAAAAAAACATAGAAACCCAATCCAGACAATTTGACCAAACCTCATTTAAAATGCAGTGGGTGGAAATGTTCTGAAGACTGAAGAATCCAAATTCTCTTTTTTTTTTCAAAGAAAGTGTTACGAGCACTGGGTTTTAGGAATGGAAATGAAACATCCAGCTTGTTATGTGCATACAGTCAGAAGCCAGTTGTGATGGTATAAAATGGGCATTCATTCATTGTAGTTTAGTGAGGACCTGAATGGGAACAAGAGAACTAACACAGCAAGAACAAAAGGCACAAAGAAAACAACAAAAAACAGTCCATGATAACAAAGTTAAAGTATGAACTAAGATACAAAACCACAAACTATGACAATCTTTAATCAAGATAGCATCTATTTCAGGGAAGGATTAGCTTATTCTGTGAATTAAGCAAGTTGTAAGAATCTTTCCAACATTTTGGGAAATTCTCTCTACCAGTCTGATAAATGAAGAAAAATCAGAAGAACACAAGAATCAGAAAGAGGTGGGAAACTTTTAAGACAAAGAGGAGTACAAAGAGGGTCCGGCAGGGAATCCAGCCAGTCACAAACTACAGGATAAACACAACCGGCATTCAGACTTGAGACACTGCCCTTCCAGACAGCCTCAACACAATTCATGTCAGGTTTGACAGGCTGAACACTGACAACCTCTCAAAATCCCTCTAAAACCCCGGAAACACTGTGTTCAAGGTGATACACACAGGTCCCAAAGGCTCGTAACCCCTGCAAGGCTGCAGAACCAGATAGTATATCTCCCAGAGTCCTGAAGACTTGTGCTGGACAGCTGGCACGTGAGTACCTGGACATCTTCTCCCTGTATTTTCAAAACGTTCATCATTACACCAGTCCCTAAAAACACACCCATACACCCTCTCTGAATGGCTTTAGACCAGTGGCGCTTACAGCAGTTTCATGAAGTGTCTTGAAAGGCTGGTCTGAGCATATGTCAGGATGCTCCTCCTGGATTACAGTTCTGCCTTAAACACCATTCAACCGGCCAAGCTGATTGGGAAGCTGACGGACCTCTGCGTCATCACTGCATCCTGACTGTAATTGGATCCTGGACTTCCTGGCTGAATTCTTATCTATGGGGAGGAGAATGACCTCATCCTCAATATAGACAAGGCAAAGAAAATTACAATGGACTTCAGTAAGAAACCTTTGAAGTCCCTTGTCATCAAACGGACTGAGCCGACAGCCACGAGTTTGTGGCGTACAGAGGACCGATAGACAGCTTCCTCACTGCAGACGTCACTGTTTGGTTTGGAAACACCACACTGGCAGAAAAGTGAGGTCTCCAAAGAGTCATAAAGACTGCAAATTGGATTATTAGGGCAGTGCTTCCCTCTGTGGACACGCACAGCGATTCAGGAAAAGAGCCAAGAATTTCACCAGAGACCCGCTTCATCCAGCTCATCTCTGCTCAGACACACTCAACACACAACCTAAGACAGTATCATCACATAGAAAACAGGCTTTCTCAAGCCCATATTCTTTTATAATGTGTAGATGTTTTGTATTTTTTTTGTACACTGTATGAAGTGTAAATATTTCTTATGAACACAACAGAAGCTTCACAGATTTATGACAGGAACTGGGTAGCTTATGGATTCCTTATTACTCTAAACATCTGCAGTTGTTTTCTCAAGGCAAGCCATTGTTTCTGAACATTTCAAAGGCGTGAGAGGAAGTCCCAGTTTAAAATCTGACCTGTCTTTCTCCATAAGTTTTCCTTTTTCTCAGACATACCAAACACTGGCACCATGTTTGATCCATGGCATGCATTATCTCAGGCAATAAGAGAGTATCAAGTCATATTTTGTGGATGACAAACGCACTGCTGCCTTTTGTCAGAGGGAGGACATGTGATCTGTTGCATGACAGCAGCAGCAACACTGACAGAAGTCATTTATGGACATAAAAAAAAGTTTTTTGGAGAGATTTTGCAGACATATGAGCAGGTGAGGGGTGTGCTTTCGTAGCAGTTTGCGGTTAAAGTGTTCTGCTGTATCTGAATCGGTTGAGGTGCAATTTTTCACACCAAGATGGCGGTGTACTAACACTTACCTCATGGTTTACATTTCCAGTCCACTCTGTGACAGTCTGTATCATCTAACTCGACAGTGGTGGGTTCTTATGCATAACATGGTATCTATCAGTTAAATAGTGATTTCTCACAGTCAGCATATTTTTATTTTTACATGTATTGACGCACTTTGATATTTAGTTTGGGGCCAGTGTAACTCCGACTGGAGAACTTTTTACAGTCATCACTGTATGTGCTTCTGTTCATGGGAGGAAAGAAATCACTGGCTGGATAGGTGTTGGATTTTACCTTTTTAGGACCTTTTTCCTTCTTCAAGTATCCTGTTCTCCACATCAGCAATTACTTTCATGTTATTATTTTCAGCTCCAAGAAGTGACTTCTTCATTGTAACTTTTTATGCATTTCTTTTTTTTAAAATTTTTTTTAAAAGAGGAAGTTGCTGACTCGGGACATTTAGATGTCGTCAGACAGGATGCTGAAAGTTGGCACTGTACCAAAAGTTGAAGCGCACAATTGACTTTTAACAAATGTCAGATTGTTAGCCGACAGCTAAATTGATTGATTCAGTCTTCATTTCAAAAGTCAAAAGTTTACGTGTTGATGAAATCTTTGGATTTTAAGTGCCACTGCAATATTGCCAAAGACAATGTTGATTCAATTACATTTTTTCAATATTTATTGTCTAAACAGAGGAAATAAAGGATGGAATGACAAACAAATATTACACAAGAACTATTTGGTGTTTTGTATAATGAAACATTGTGACTGAATATCTCTCACTTATACTGATCTTGAAGGTCGAACATGTGCCACTGTATTGCTTGCACTGCCAGAGACGCGCATGCTTAAACAGCTTTGCATCATAAATCATAACAGAGGAACTGAAAGCGTGAGATTTGCCAAGATCAAATATGTTTGGCTATTTTGGGGTCAGGTTGTGCAAAAATGAAATCTGATTGTATGAACATCAGAAACAGGGAGTGATGCAGCAAATCACTGAAGGATACAGACCTTTGTACCTTTGAATCTCTTTTTAAAGGCATTGTTAGTGTTGATTGTGCTGATGTTCTGATTGTGCTCTTTCTTTCAAATAGACATTTACTGTGTGTTTGACTTTGAGGAGGAAGCTGCAGATACATCAAAGATGGGAAGAATCTGTAATAGTTTAGATCAGTGGCATCACGGCAACCCAGGGGATGTGTGACACTCAACCCACCAAAGGTGTGAAACATCTCCACGGTTTTCTTTTGCAGCTATATGAACGCTGCTGTGTTGATGCACATGTTTGTTCGGAGGTGTGAATTTGAAAAAACACACAGAAAACCCCTAAAGTACCCTTTGACCACAGCAAGGCTGTTGTGGAGTTGTGTGGAGCTTTAGTTTTGAAGCTTCCTTTTGACTGAAGCTGAATATGTTTAGTGTGGATAAGAGAAAATGTAAACGATGGACAATGAACAGTTTATATGTTCTTATCAGGGTGTATCTAATACATTTCTTTCAGATAATCATATGCTTGTGCATCTTGGATGGACTTGGAGTTGACTGATGTCAGAAGATAGCCTACTCAAAGAAAGTTGCTCTCCTTGGATAAACAGAGCGATGATCAGATATTTACTTGATGAACTGTGTTTGTCAGAGGAAGTTTCAAAAGGATGCAACCCAAAGCTTTTGAAACCGCAAAGGCCACCCACATGACTTGGTTTCACGCCTTGACTGCTTGAATCCGCAGATGTGAAACTGCAACGCTGGCGAATCTCTTATCTGGATCTGTGCAGCATGTGGCAACCATGACATTATCACAGCTGATGTACTGTTTGACAGCACCAATAAAAGATGATGGCAATGTTGCTTGATTAAAATAAGCTGTTGCTAGGGAAGTAAAAATATAAAAGCCACCGCAGCACTCTTTAATTTAAAGAGAAAAAAAGAAGAAGAATCTATGATCTGTATGGAAAAAAAAAGATGGTAGAATGGGTGCCACTCTACTTACACCGTAACCATCTGTTGTACCACACCTATCCTCAAACTTCACTCTCATATTGTTGCACACTTAAGTTTTGTGACTGTTTCTTGCGTGGTTGCAGGGTGGTGTCGACAAAATCAAGCTACAGCCAGACAGAGAGAGGCAACACACATAAACACTTGCTTTGATGACACAGAATTTGATGCCATGATGATATGCACAGACAGACTTGAGGTTACCAGCCATGCTGTGGCTGATAACAATACTTTCACTCTCGATATTGCTCACTGGAAATGAGAAGCAACGCATTTTCCAGAACAAAAAACTGTCTACCTTGAAGCTACATCATGTTTCCCAAAAGACAGCGCTGACTGAAAAGTTAGCCGGGTATAGGCTGACAGTTTCAGCTTGGTCAGACTGCAAAATGTCGCGGAACAGAAAACTTTGTATTCTTTGTAATGAACATGAAATCTTTCATGCCACACAGCGTGATGAAGTAACGTAGGAATCTGTGTTTTTTGTGTCCAGCACATTTTGTGTGTTCAGCAGAAGAACTAATCTAGGTAAATTATGTTTTAAAGCAAGCCATGATGGTTTCCACACCTTAACCAGCTTGGTTTTTTTTATACTTAACTAATTATTTTGTGTAAGAAACAGCAAGTGAAAGCAAAAAAAAGACATTTCACTGTAAAGTTGCTTTGAGAGAATAAGTGGTCAGGACGAGACTTGGACTTGGGTCTTCAGCTTGGTTGCTCAGTTGTGTGTGTAGTACCATTGTTTACCTGCTCCTCTCTCAAAATGTGGAATTTATAGCCTGTTAAATGAGATAGATCAATTTGGGACTATTTGATGACATACTGTGACATTATTTCTATTTGGAATTATTTTTGTGTGCAGTATTATCAACGAAAAACACCCACAGTGCAAACCCACACCCACAGACCCTGCAAAAATCAACAGAAAAAGTGTTCAAGTTTTGCTGTGAAACTGGTTGGACTCCTTTCAAACTATCACATCCTTTAAATTATTTCATTTGATTCGTATGTGTGGCCTGTTAGTCGGTTGGTCAGTCCAGTCCACCTCTTCAATCCAGACTGAAATGACAGGATTGTTTCGTTGTTTCGTCACTTGTACAATTTATGTTTAACGCTGTCATCTGGTCAAAAATATTCAGTTTTTAATCTAAAAATGAGCTTCACAGCCTCATGGGTGAGGCTACCTGATGGGTTATCTGATGGGTAACAAACTCAGGTATACCTAACCTGGACCTAGCTCTGCTTCTCTGAAACAGACTTGGGTACTAAATACGTGTACAATACACACATATGCACTTTTGAAATGTGCAGCACTTTGCATTCAGACATGCTTTAGTGTGGAGTTGCCCTGACACGTACCCTGGCAGAAAATAATGTGTTATGTATATCATATAAGTGGTGATTTGAAGTAACACACACTGGGGTTGGGTTCTGCCAGAGTTGAGTCATCACTGTCATTATGTCATGTCTCTGCTGTCTCCGCAGAGGGGAAATAAAAGGAAATTCAGGGTTGCCAGGACAATGATTGTGCCAAACTTATATCTGCTGCGTTACTGAAAATAATCGGCTTTACATCGTCAGCAGCAAGCAGACGTGCTCTCATTCTTAAGAGCCCGTTGCACAAGTTGACCTTGTGTAAGTTAACAGCTCATTTTTGTGTCAGATGTGACTGAGCGAGAGTTGCTGATTGTGTCTGAAATATTGGGATGATCTTCTCTAAATGTTTGAAAACCTCATCTTCCTACGAGCTCAAAGGTAAACGGAGACTTGCATGGTCACGATACAAGAGCAGAATTAGTCCACACATGCTTTGGAGAGACGCTGGTATCTGTGATAAATGGGCAAAGCACCCGTTCAAGTGTGACATGACGTGTCGTGTTAGCATACAAAGGTCTAAACCTCCACAGAAGGTCAAGTCGCACACATGTGACACATACTGAAAACTAAAGGGCGTTCTGCATGTTTTTTCACACTTCATCACTCATCAGCACTTTTCCTTCTGATGTTACAATTTCAGCAGTTTTGGAAACATCCTCTTAAGCCCACTAAGCACTGGTTTAATTGTCTCCATACTGAATAAATTAATAGCAAATGCAAAAAAAAAAAAAAAAAAAAAGAAAGGAAGATTTTATAAAGATTTTTGAAGATTTTATAAACCGCATCACAAGTTTTATCCAAGCTTTATCCAAGCAGCAGTTATTTCCAGGAATTTAGGTCTATCTCCCCGGTCTTGCCCACAGATAGCTTGTGCACGCTGAGGTATTTTTTGGTCATGTGACCTTTGGCACTGCACAGTTGTTGAGAAACATCAGGAGGAAAAGGGGTGGGTGGTGGAAACAGCAGGGCAGACAGTGAGGCAAAGGGGAAAAGAGATTCTTTGGAGAGAAAAGTTGCTTCAGACAAGATGATAAGGGGTCATAGGGGAGGTCTATTAAAGAGAATTAGTGGTGGGAAGAGACAATTATCTTCAGTGTTAACACAAACAAGCATGTGAAGGAAGTTCAGGAGAGAGATGGACAACCCAAAGAGGCGGTTTGCTCATCTTCTGCATCTTTTTATTTGATATCAGTGATGAGTTCTCTTGACTGAAATGTAGTGTATATTGGTCAGTGCCCTCCAAAATGTGCATTTATATGGTTATAAGGAACAGTTTGATTCATCAGAAGAAACGGATGCAGGGAGCTGATAAGACTTGTTGACAGAAGGGGTTTGCCCTCTGGTGAACATTTCTCTTTTCCCAGTATTGAGTGCAATTTAAAAATCTGTTTTGTTTTGGGTGTAGCTTGAGTTAAAATGTTTTTTTTTCTTATACAACAGGATTTATGTCTTTGTGGAGTCACTTACTGTTTGTCAGTCTTTCTAGAAGAAACTCATAAGGAGTGACTGCCCACGTACACATACTTTTAATCCGCAGAGGTTCTCAGTACCTGCTTAGTGCTGATAGCCTTAGATCTTAGATATATGTGTGCAGTGCTGCATCTGTGCACCAGGCCTTCCCAACCCTCCACCCCCTTGTTTCTATCCTAAGCCAGCAGTGGCTCAGAGCCATCCATCAAACTGGCATTGTGCAAGGAGCTGTGGAGCTGCAGAGTACCACGCTCACATTAACCCCTCCAACAAGAGGCCAACACAAGCGGACGCGTTAGTCACAGTGGTCTTCCACAGATGGAAGTTTAACGCGAAAAACAACAGCAATCACCTGAGAGGTTTCAGTCTTATGCTTAGCTTATATTCTAGAAAATGAGTGGTTTGTCTGTTGGTTTGTCATTCTCACTCTGTTGCAGATTTGTTATATAGAATTTGAAAAAACTTACCGAAGCACGCTTTCGTACATACACGCATATATTATCTGTACATATTTACAGCCAATAATCAATTGATAAATTGTTGTGTTTTAGCCCTGAATGGCTTTGGCACCATCATCACAATCCTGCCCCTCCTCTTTCCTATCTTATCTGTGAAAACCCCTCCCCCGTCTGTGCTCGGTCTCCACCAAGTTTATCAGCATCAGAGACACTCCGTAACACAAACAGTTGTTTCGTACTAATCCCATCAGTCAACACAACTTTTAATTACACTAAATTACAAGCACAGTCATTGTTTTGGAAAAACAGACATCGTTCCATCTCAGAGTACTTGAGTCAGCCATGAATGAATAGTAAAATAGTTTCTGTGCTGTATGTTTGATATGTGCTTCCGCATGTTTATAAAATTTTATGATGGGTTTTATTGTCTTGCTTGAAATCAAGTCATCATGAGGCACAGATCTCAAACAGTATGAACTTTGTGTTAAAAATCACACAAATTGTATAGAAGAGCTTCACTTAGACCCCTGACATGATGAGTATCATGTTGGCGTTTTTCACTCCTTTAAACGTCACTTTTTCAAAAGCTTAATTCCTGTGAAAAGATCATGTCTGCTTGCTCACTTCTGTGTGTGCAAACAATGCCTGGTAGCATATACAAGGAAATGTATTTGAAAGCAAGTAGGAGGAGGGTGTTCTCTGAGGGATCTGTTATTGTCATCAAATCCTCACATTCTGTAGTATCTTTGTACTTTTTGGGCTTTACGTTTTGCTTTTGTGGTTTTACATTTTTTTCTATTCTTCTTTAGTTTTGCCTTTACTGTTGAGTACTTATTGAAGCGTGAAGGTCAACCTGCACCCCATATTTTCCATCTTACAGCTAAACTGAGCAAATCCCCTTCTTGCTCCAAACACATTTCCTCTAGTCATTTATAGAAAAAAAAAGGTCGTTTTCTGGAAATGACGTCCAGATCTGCTTAATAAAAACAAATTAAACGGTGTTCAAAGTTATTACTAGAGTCATTCTTTCTTGTTTTTCCTCTGAATGAACTCCATCAGTCCTTTGAGACAGCTGGTAGGGAGGTATAGGCACTTTGCTGTTTCTGCACCACTAATGAAAATTTAAGCAACATAAGTGGTTTGTGATCAATGTGTTGGTCTGGTAAGTGGGGGTCTGGATCATTTCATTATTAAAAACACACTAAAGATAGCATAAATATAAAAGCAATGTAATGTAAAGCCAGATTTTTACAGATAACTGTTCCCTGATTGCACACTCCTTTGTCCGTGCTCATTCATGTCTCTCTTTTCTTTTCAGGCTTTATTTGCTTTGACTGACTTTATAAAATAAACTGCAGTCATGTTTTAAAAATCGTTGATTTGCAGTTTAACCAAAAGCTTGAAGTTCGATTATTTCCTCTCACTGTTTCTCTCATAACATGCTTAATTATTGTTGCATGTTGCTTATTGATTCTGGAAGGAGGTCACCCTTTGGCCTTTAGCATTGTGTATTTTTAGTTTGATGTAACTCAGAAGTGCCTCTCCATCCAGCTGCTCCATCTACATCAGAACTGTTGTATCAGCAGATTTACCAGACAGTATACGATCGCTGAAGGGATATGGTTAGAAGACTGTCAGCCACCCCTGCATTATAGAAAGAGATTTCTGGGGGGATGGAAGCTCTGACGACCGTCTGGGGGCGATGATGTCATGTGTGGGTCTCAGCTTGTAAGTCTGAATGTTTTCTGCACCAGTGAGAAAACAGAGCTCCAGAGGATACATCTGGAAGTTTCACAGAATGGAATCTGACACCGTCAGGCCAAAATGTTCAATCAATGAAGGAAGGGATGCAAGCACAGAGAAGCTGGGATGGACGATGAGAAGGAGAGAGGGATGGAGATGAATGGACAAGAAAAAAATGTAGAGAGATGGATGATGTTGTTGAGGAACAGAAGGCTGGTTGAATTGAATAACAAAAGGATGGAGGAGAGGAAGCTGATTAAATAGAAAGCAAGATTGAAGTAGATGTTTTAATACATGCGACCAGAGTGGCTCTAGGGATGTAAGTTGGTCTATGATTTTTGTTCCACAATGAAACATTTCAGCTATCAATTGGATTGCTATAAAATGCTGCTCAGGCATTCACGGCAAATGATTAACTGATCAAATGTCAAACTGAAGCAAACGTTGACATTTTAACATGCAAAAGTGTGACTTGAACAATTATATAATAATCTCTAATAGTAAAAATTAGCTGGGATAGACAAACTAACAATATATCATGTCCTTATGGGTTCCTTATGCCCTTAGATACAAACCATAGGGGCGTCTTCTAAAATAGATACTCTAAGGCAGCAGTAGGTATTGTACATCTTAAAACTAAACAACCAGATGGGTCATTTATTATTTCCTCCATCCAGAACAACTCATATGAGTTTTTTCCACACTGGAGCTAATGTCATTCTCAAGAGTTTTCTTCAATAAGCAACATAATCCTTTTAAGGATCGACATGGGATAGATGGCACCATATGTGCATTGTTTTCAATTATGTGACTCCAGTTTGAGGCCAAGATCTAACAACTGTTTCTTGAAACATGATTATAGATGTTTATGCCCTTCATGAACAAATGACCCATTGCTCGCTTCTGGGAGGAGGAGGAAGTCTTGGGAGAACCCCACACCTTCCTAGCAAAGTGCAAACTGAGATTGTAGAGCACTTATTTTTAGTTCAGTAACATAAAAAAGACTGACTGGGTCAAATCAATGTAATATAGTATACCTCATAACTGTTGCTCGCCTTTGTTCATTCACACTGACCACACAGAGGTTTTTCAAACATGTAAGAACAACTGTGTTGGCGTCAATCATGGCATGCCTGCCTCTTGCCCTGCCATAGGCTCTACAGTTCACACCAGTTCAGCTCTGGAACTGTTGGACTGTTGGAGGATCAGAGGAGCAACAACAACGTCCTTTCTTGTGTCTCCATACCTTATATAGAGACCCAACAACAGGCGCAACACTCCTGCCTTGTATAGGCTATTTGCAAGGGCCAGGGACTGTGGATTGGGGTCTGGCTGCATTCTAAATGTAGGCAACTGACAGTGCTATTCCTGAATGTCTATTGTGTAAACACACAAGCAGCACCTAGTTTTCACTTCTCCGTGAGAGTTGCTTCTGTGTCGGAACATGTACAGTCTTACAGAGAGCCTGGCATGTAATTCCGCTGTTGTTTCCAATCATGCCGTTGGGTTGGGTTATTTATCCAGTCCTTCTTTGTTTCCAGACATTATCTCTAAAACTCAAAGGAATTCAGCCCCTTGTTTTCCTGCACATAATAAGACACAAACACCCCTACATTCATGACCTGTTGTATCCACTGCACACCCACGCACTGTGCTGTGCATTTGCCAAAAATGAAGCAGCCTCTGAGCAGACAGCCAAATGAGAAAATTAAGTCAAAGTAAGCAGAGCTAAAACCTTTCCGAAGTTCAGCTTGTGATAAACATTCCTAGACCGATTAGAGAGGAAAGTGTGGATAATGTTAAAGAGCAAAGCCAGTAGACATCTTAGACAACAGGCTGAAGTCAGCAGAGGACGACGGATAAAAAAAGAGGGAAAAGATGAGAGAGAAGATCAGCAGAGAAAAAAAGAGGGAGAAATATAAAAGAACAAAGGAGGAAATCTGGAGATATTTCATTTTCATAAGTTTTTCATGGCTCAAAGCTGCCCGCGGCCATGCCAGAGTATGAAGCCTCTCTCTTGCCAGGACTGTCTGCTGTGAAATGCCAGCATATGCTGCAGAAAGGCCACACCCAAAGTCCTTCTGATCAATCCTGTGTGACAGAAATGTATTAATTCAATCAGTCTTAACTCCATCATCAACTCTGTTCAGTTCCTTAGTTAAAATAGAAGTTTGTTTTTCTTTCATTTCAGGAGATCTTTCTGTCTTGTATCAAGTTTACATTTGACAGGTTTCTTACCACAGCTAATTAAAGTTGAGTTTTTGACTTTGTTGCCCACAGGTGCTGAGTTGTGTTTAGTTTTAAAGCTGTTTATAGCTGTCTGGATATGTCACAGATGAGCAGGTGCCAGTTGGGTATGTGTTTTTACTGTTGCTGAACCAGGCTTTGAAGCCTACAGGTGCTGAGTTGGGCAATTTTTATAGCTGGTTTGATGTCTAACAGGCCAACAGGTGCTGATCTCTGCTGCTCGCTGCCCTGGCTGCGTCGACCACTTTTGCTTCATGGCTTGATGTCTTGCAGAATTGTTAAAACTGAAACGGAGCAGTTTTGGTTGTGAAAAAAACTCAGCTGGGTTTTCATGGTGGTTAGTGTGGCTGACAGACTGCCAGGATCAATCAGAACTGCGTGGAGCCTGACTGAAAGCAGAACCCTTGTAGTCTTAGGGCTGTTTTATTTTAACCAATTTAGATTAGAAATTTCTGTTGAGCAGAAATTAGGTTTCTCTCTTTGTGAAACACAAGGATGGGCATGGAATTTTGCATCGCACATTAGCAGAGCAGCAGCCTCAGTCCTGTGTGTATTGACAGGATGCTTTCGGGCACAATACTAAGTGGGGTCCCTGATGTTTATTATGCAGATGAAACAGAAAAAATATTACTTGAAGTTGAAGTATTCTTTAGGACCTATTTATGCCAGTTGAGTATGAGTGATCTGCTAATTATGCACCCTGTGTAGGCTGCTGGGTTGATTACTGTGTGTTTAAGTCTACCTGTGAAGTGCTTGAAATATATAGCAGCTGCAGACCTAACCACCAGAGAATACTGAGGAACAGAGCTGGTTTTTACTAAATGTTAACATCAATACATCATTAGTCTCTGATATTTAGCAGGTTTTCATAGTTTTGGTTGTTAGCATACTAACAGTTAGTGCTAAACCTAAGTTTAGCCATGATGGTAATGTAATTAGTTTGGTGAATTTTGGACAGAAACTAAAGGGAATTTTGGAATTTGTCTGTGAGGAAATGAACTAATATATGAAAATAGATTTTACGTCAAACCAAAAATGTCAGCCTCACTGAAGTGCTGCTATTATTAGTAGTTATCCTCTGAGCATCATCTGCACCTGCTCACACTGTTGAGCTACCTGGCACCACATCACTCATCTTTGCAAGCTTGGATCAACTTCATCACATCGCATATATCACATATAATCCTTGTTTTTCCTAATCAAATTATACCTTGCAGCTGGACGAAGCAGTAAGGAAGTACATATGATTTCAACCCATAATCACACTTAAAGCTTGCAGGCTTTGAAGATGCATTGCTGTGAATTAAGCCTATTCAGAAGAAAACATGGATGATGACACAGCCATGTTCCAGTACTGCTTTATCTCCACTCACAATGTGATCATGTGGCATTCGCTGTTTATCTGTTTATCATCCTTGACAAAAAACCCTTTTATTCCATGTCATTCTTTAAATTAGTTAATTTAATTTAATTTCTGATTTCTTCCCCTCCATCAAATGTATGACTTAATTCACAGTGGAGATATTTCCTAGTGATGATATAACACCTGCTAGAGCATAAGGCCATTAACTGAATAACAGCTGATAAGAATTTGCTGAATAATAATTGCAAAATAAAAAGCACAAAAGTGTTCATTCAGAGGTTTAGTGAATGCGGCATAAATTCAAGTTGAAGTTTCACTGAAACAAAGATGAAGAGGATGGAGTTGGAGCTTGGAGTTTTTTTTCTCTTGTAAATAAACTGCTCACTCGATGAGAAGTTTTCAAACCTAAGGAGGCCCAAACAAAGTGCCAGGATTCTGTTTTTTTCCTTTTGTTTTAGTCATTGAGTTGTCACTTACTTCAGACAGCCAAATATACCCTCAGAAGAAGTGAGTTTGTCATATACATTGACCTGTATGAAGAAAAGCCACTCTTCATACGGGTCAGTCACACACTCAGGTAAGCAGTACTTAGTTGAGTACACTGATTACAAGTCTGTATGACTAAGTACAATATGAATTCTCCAGACAGTGATGGACAGCTGTGTATGTCAATACCTCAGAGTATCTTGATCCTTTCCATCTGCAAAGAGACCTGCCCTCTTACTGGTTTCCCAAGACAGACGTTAGTCCTGCTCATGATAATAGCCAGTTACGTAACTGGCTGGCTTTGATATGAGTGGAGCAGAGTCAGGAGACAACAAGGACAGCAAGATGAGATTGATAGACACACTTTTTGTCTTTCAGTCGACAGAGGACATTTGTGTATAATTTACAGCTCAAGCCAGGATGACTCTGAGCTGCACTTGAGCTCAGCCTGTTATAAATGGAAAAGGCTCAACTGGCCCGAAGCCATCTTAAATTAGCTAAATTAACTGTGTGTGTGTGTTTGTGTCTGTGAGAGTGTGTGTACCTGTGGATTTTAGGGGGGTGTATAATGAAGTTAATAGGAACAGGAAATGGAGCTTCTCTGGGAGAGGGAAAGGGGGTCACAGAGGAAGTACAGAAACGATGAAGGGAGAAAAAGAGGAGATGATATAACTTGGCAGTGGTTCCTTTATATGACTCTGCAAGTCTGATCCTCACTGTTTGGGAATTTAGAAAATGTTCTGTTATATGAAATCTACTGATCAACATCACATGGCAGTAGAATGTTTTTTATAACTTCTCTGTTTATAAGATAGTAGCGAGAAGCACAATAATTGCATATAACTCAAGCCTTTGAGCCTCTTTGAGTTATGGACTACGAACACGCACCCTGTTTGTAATCCTTTTCCTTCTTGTCTGCACAGCAGTTCTGACTGCATGATGCCCGACTGTATGAAGATTTGTTGACATTTAAATGACAATGTAAAAAAAAAAGATGTTTAAAGACCTGCAAACACATGGCAGCTGTCCAATCAGAGCTCCTGTCAAACTGATGGAATTAAGCACCAATGACACTGGGCATTTAGTCATAAATAAGATATAAATTAATATTTTATTTCACTCCATGAAAAGTTAATGAATCAGTTTTACAGTTTCATATGACAGTCTGTATATGAAATATCATTTGTATCCGTCATCCAGAAACAGTGAATATATGTATTCAAATGAATTCAGATCTTTTGCAGATGTTCACCTCAATCAACAAATACACAGCTGCTTGTGCTAGGCTTTTAAAGCCTATGTGCTTAAAAGGAAACTCGGATGAAATGATTAATCAACACATTGAGGAGTTACAAGCGTTAAAGAACATGTGGCATTACTGAAATACATTTATAAATAAGTGTAAGTATGTAACGGAACGAGGCTCCACAAGCATGAGAAGAATTTATGAAAACCTCCCTGGGGAGAATTTAACTGAAATGTCAGACATTTCACTCTGCAGATAGTCTTTTGAATTGATCCTCTGGGGATTGCAGATGTTCTTGTAGACGCTGAGATATTTCACTCTGGAGCAAAGTGGTGGACTCGACTGACCAAACATCATCATCTCTCAGGTTTCCAAACTTTGCTGCTAAAAGGTCTATAAATATTTCAGTCCACACTTCACATAGTAGTTCTCCATAATGTTTGGCCCACACGCATTAACAACAAAGCATCCAAATCAAAGTACAAATAGCTGCTTGTATTCGTGTCTCCATGCATGTGGCCTGTATTCGCACGTTCTTCAGTTAATCTCACTCTTCTCCCACTTCTCCGCTCTCCCTCACAAGTCCAGGAATTTAATCAATTATACTAGAGGAATTCACTGGCACAGTAAACATAAAGAGTCTCATTGTGGTGCAGGCACAATGAGACGCGGATGGATTTATATAGAGCCTCTATGATATATTCAGCACAGTGACAGACGGAGCCAGACTGGTCAGAGAGCAGAGAAGACACCATTGTCTGGCAGGTCAGACTGAACTCTGACCAATGTGCTCCACGCTGATGTTCGAAATTCCTCCAACATCCTCCAGAATGATTGTGTGTGTGTGTGAGAGTGCGAGAGAGTGTGTAATACATATATCTTTTAGAGTTTGTGTCTTATTTTAGTGTACTATTTCTGTATTGCCAAATTTTATTGACATAATTAGACACAGTTTAGGGCCAAATTATCCGAATGTCCACTTTAATTTATTACTTCAGGATATTATTTAACTCAGTCTGTTTATTTTTCATTTGTGGGTTCTATCTTGATTAGTGATAAATATTGCCTGAGAATGTTTATGGGTTTTTGAAATGAAGAAATTCATAAACGCATCCCTCCGGGATCAGTTTATTTAATATAAACTCAATAAAGAACTGATAATGCCATTTAGCTCTCAACAATCTTATTATATGCAACCTTTTCTCTTCCTTTGTCCTTGCAGGGCTGCTGGCTTGTGTGTTGTCCTTCAACGTCGACCAGAAGAATGGTGTGTCATTTAGCGGGCCGCTGGAGGACATGTTCGGCTACACTGTCCAGCAGTTTAAGAACAGCGAGGGAAAATGGTGAGTCTGAGCTTATGCAGGAGCTCCGGCAGCTTAAATTTAACCGAGCAGAGAGAAATAAATCACTTGTCTTTTTCGCCTTATTAAGCACGGTGCAAACATTTTCTCACCACTACAACCACCAAAAAAAATATATTTTTCATGAATCTAAACTAAATGTTTTATCTTCACCTCTGAGTGAGTTCATCCGGTTGTGTTAATTGGTTCGTACACATAAGCAGGATGGGTCCTCTTAATTTGGTATAAGATCTGATTTTCAGGGAAATCCAGCAGGTCGTTGTCATTAGAGAAGAGTAAAACATCCTGCTCCGTGGTTTACGACATTATTTTTGGATGCGGAGGGTTGTTTTTGTTTAAAAAGTTTTGAAAAACATCCTGTTGCTCAGATTGCCACCAAACAATAAGTGAAAGATAGTGAAACGGTGGCGCATTTAGCAGTTAAAAAGAGATAGTTCCCTCCGATGCTGATGGGATGAAAAAACAATCTAAAGGAGAGTCAGTGATCCAGTTATTGGGACACATAACGCCAGATTAACACTAATGTTGCTAAAGTTTAGTTGAATGTGTAAGTATGTCTAACTTTTCTTTACAAGAGTCAACATAGCCTACATCTACAATCACATTTTCTTCCCTTGAATTCCATACTAAAAGGCAACTTAGTGTGCTAAAATAGTTAATAATTTTTTTTCTTACCGTGTCCAAAGTCTTAATCTAATCCCAGCAGTACACCAACCTCATAGTATTTCTGGTATGTTGTAGTATGCAAGCAATGAACGCTAAATCAGCATAAATATTCCTCAGTGCAATCCAGAAATGAAGTGGATTGAAAAATTCTGATGTCACCCAGAAGTAATATAACTTTCAAATATAAATGTGTAACATTTTATGTTGCTTGTATTATATAATATACTGATCTGTAATGTAATTTACATTAGTTAATCTTTTTTTTATTACTTCAATTTATGTAGACACATTGTCAGTGGAATACCATGGTAACCTGTCTCCAGGTGACAGCGATCTTCTCAGGAACCCTAGTGCTGCCCCACATATACATATCACTCTGTACTGATTGAGTCTGCAGTGCCAACCCAGTCTCACAGTCTCAGGTGTGATCTGTATTGAATCAGAGTTACGCAATGTGGCAGCTAATGTGAACATAGCCCAGTGAATTCATGTTGAAATTAGGAGTTCAGGATACAGGACTCATGCCGTGCTCTTTCACTTGCTGTTTTTATCCCTATTTCACAAAACCATTTGGTTAAAGTTGTGTAAATTCTGAAGGTAAAAACCTGTGCGATTCAAAACTGACTTTGTGAGAAAAGCACTTATTGTTTAAGAGAGATCTGTGCAAAAAAGTTCAGACTTCAGAACATTTTATTTCACCATGACAGGCCCTCAGTTGAGTTTAATTCAACTCTAGAATACAAGATAAATTTCCTTATAAAAGTAAGTGAAGGGGAGCACACCAGCTGCTGGGGTAATGAGGATCCTTGTCTTTATTACTAGCTGTTAACTGTAACTGCCCACCAGAGTATCCACATACCCAGCCTGTAAATACACTGAAACCAAGCATCCCCGCTAAAACAACCTGGGAGCACGTTTTAAAACCTTGTTAAATGTCATTAGAATGTTGTAAGTAGCTCTTTGTCTCAAGTTCTTTCTACTTTTCTTCTGTACTTACAGGAGTTTTACTTTTTACTCGTTCGGTTTGCTTCTCTCCAACCTGCTGCACAATAGATTGGTCTCAACGTGTTTGTACCTGGTGGTGTTCTGCAGTAAAGATCTTCTCAAGCTCACATGAGATCGGTTACAGTAATTCAGTCATTGCTAATCAGGGGAGCCAGCTGTGACTGCACCTTCTCAATTTTGTTCCGGTTTAGAGAAAAAAGTCAGCCAAAAAGGTCTGCATGATAACAACTTGAACCTGAGAGAGACGACATGCAGACAGCGTGGGGACGTGAGACGGGCTAATTGTGGGCGAATATTTCACAAAAAGATACAGCAATCACATAGCGATGTCACATTCAGGTTGGCGTGACTGGGAGGTGACTTATTAGTCGCAGATGTCTCCACCAGGCCTCCACCCTCGGCAGTGTTGAGAGGTGAATCAGCTGCTACATGTGGCACTTATTCTTCATAATTTCATAGTTTAAATCGTCGTAGCTGTCGGCGCCATAAGTTTTGCAACAGATGGAAGAATAAATTGTCATTTTCTTGCTGAGTCAACCAACAAGTCTGCAACAAATTTCTTCCTATAAGCAAACAAAATACTGCTTGTTTGTGTTGAGAAACCTAGAGAAACCAAATAAACTGCATCTGCCAATGGAGAATCCAAAAAAAAAAAAAACTGAAACTAGCACAAAACTATCTCTATCTGATCCGAGAAATGCTTTGACACATTGGAGCATACCAGTTATGATTTGATAGCTATTTATTGAATATATATTAAAATCTGAAGAAAAGGAATACCTGCAGTGTGTCATAAAAGATGATAATGTTGTGGGGTTTCTCACAGGCAGCTGACAGCGAACTGAGCTGAGCCTGTTGTTGTTGCACTCTCCATCTCTTTTGAAATGACCAGGCCCCATTAGAGCTGAGGAATGTTAATAGGCCTGAGTGTTCACAGGAAGGCAGATGACTGGCTGTTTTTAGCATCAGTTTACTGATGGAGTGACATAGTGTCATGAAACAAGGACATTGAAATGGATATGTGACCCAGTTGTTTATGCTGACCCTTTGTGGCCAGAACAAACCTACAGACACAGTAACGCTGCACTGCAACATATCCAAAGGAATGTGTTGAGGTGAGAATAAAATGTTAATTGAACACTTTTTAATGTCAGCCATGTTAGGTTAGGGTGATAATAAGGTCATGATAAGCTTAACAGTTTTTTTTCCCCGGACAATCTGCATCTGTGGTTTATGTTTTATTCAGCTACATAAGTATAATTAAGCCAGTTTTGAATTAATGTGGACCTCAGTGGTGGTCCTCACAGTCACTGCTTTCCCCCTGCCAACGCTTCATTTCTCTAATATGTGTATTGCGCTTGTTATTATAGTTGTAAAGTTGTGATGCTGTTCTGTGGTTTTTGGCTGCGTTTCCAATGCATTACCAGCATCAGCTATTCTTTATTTCTTCAGGGTTCTGATTGGATCACCGCTATCAGGCCAGCCAGCTAAGCGCACTGGAGACGTCTACAAATGTCGTGCGGACAAAGGGAACAACACGTGTGTCAAACTGGAGCTGCCCAGTAAGAATACTATACGAGTGTGTGTGTGCTAACTGGATACAGTATACAGTTTAATTAATCACTTGAATTGATACAAAGTTCAAATATTATCATAGTTGTATAACGTAAGGGAACTTTGTGCTTCAATGGTTGGTTGATGCACATAGCTCTAATGGAGCAGCTCCCACAGAACTGAAAATAACTTGAAACTCATCAGTCATCAGGTTTGTGGAGAGCTGTTTCTGGAGACCACAAGCAGACGAACATCAGGATCATCAGTGTAGATGGTGGATGGTGGTTCCATAGTTAACATATTGATGAACAGCATGCTTCGTGTTGATCTCAATTACCCAGAAATAAATAGTATATGTATTAAAATAAGCAGATTACTGAACACAAAATAGAAACCAGTGTGTGTTTCAGGCCTTTTTCCCTTTGCAGTTTGCTGATCTTCTGCCTCTTGCTTTAAAATCTTGTGTGCCAACTTGGGTCTCGACTTAAAGCTGAAAGCTTAACAGAACTATAATGTGTTTATCTTAGCTGATGAAAGATGAAAAGTGCATTCATTTACTCAACGCTCAGTCTTAGAGCTGTTTGGTGCACATTAAGTCTGATACTGTGTGTTTAAGTTAACAGGACAGTTTGACATTTGACTCCATCTGAACAGGAAACTATGTTTTAATGTTTCTTCTTTCCAATTTATCTTAATTAAGAAGATAAACAAAACTCAGCTCCCGGTCAGGGGGCTGCTAAGCCCCTGTTTGTGTTCCTCTATGCGTGTCAACACGGGACAACTGGGTGGTAGCGTGTCCAGCAGATCTGCAGCTTACACCTCTGAGATTAAAACTGAAATATTTCAACTTGGCTCTTCATACCTCAGACATATCAAACAATTGAAGTAAAGGTATCCAGCTGCTAGTAAATGATTGGATAGTGCTGTATTTGTTTTTTCTTGAATCAGTCAAACAAGCAAAGGCTTAGACATTCACAGGCTTGAGTTCAGTCTGGACAATATCCCAGAAAATTGATTTAGAGATGCAGCTGGAGCCAGACTACTCAGTAGTTTACATTACAACAACAGCAACAATGCTGTATTTTGAATTTACAATGAAGCTAAGCATGACTCAGCAGCTGCATGACTTATTTCTTACCTTGAATTCAGAAGGTGGATATTACTTGAGCATGCCTGAAAATGAGGCAGGTAACCCATCTTGATAGGTTCATGTTGATGTTTCAATGAAGGAGAAGTCTTTTTAGACATCTGAGTCCTGTCATGTCTATTCCAGCTGACAACTGTCTCGCATTGCCGGCTCTGTCTCCATACTGTTCTGACACTTTCCCAGCACAGACGAGCAAGTCCAAACCATAATGAGCGTGGTAAAAGTGTGTGGTTGCTGTGTTGTAATCTGTAACCACGCTTCCACCCGAACAGTAAAGCCGAAAGGCAGTTATGCCAAGATCATTACCCATGTTGAAATACAAGCAGGAAAGTCGAACACCCAAGATTATTGG
Source organism: Leuresthes tenuis (assembly GCF_036924035.1). Lineage (NCBI taxonomy): Eukaryota > Metazoa > Chordata > Actinopteri > Atheriniformes > Atherinopsidae > Leuresthes > Leuresthes tenuis. The sequence continues at coordinate 15,931,910 of NW_027325373.1, forward strand.
GTTACCTGCTAAATGGAAAATTGATTCCATGTTGCAGACAATAGTGTAATCAGTTGGCTGCACAAATGCAATCTGTGGCTGTAGGCTTACAAACTGTAACCTCCCAGCTTACAGCAGTGAATATACTAATTTGACAAAAAAATGAAAATATCAATCACAAATTATTTATTCTGCAAGTAGTGACAGTTTAATTGCTTATAGGTATGTGTACAGTATATTTCTAATTAGTGTGCTTTGGTTACAAGTACAATAAAAAAGTATCTTCAATTCATGATAATGTTTGTTTGAAAAATTTTTCAAACTGGTATTTTAGTTTCCATCTATTTCACCTTCAATTTTCAAGAGATCATTGCGGACAAAGAGGATTTATGTGTGAGTTGCTCTGATAGTTATGAGGTGTCACTGAGAACAAAGCTTGTTTCTGGTCCCATGTGGACATGTCATGGGCCACAAGATCTCCATCCGTGTCACCCCATTTTATTAGATTAGATTAAGAAAAAAGGAACAGTCATACAAGCCAATTTATTTTTACTTCACCTTTTACTGTAGTATCAAATACAGCTGTAAGCTGGGGTATCTTTTTAATGCTGTGGTCAGCAGGGAGTCTTAAACATCCCCATGTGCTCCGTGCTTTGATATATTTGGAATATTTGATGTGCTAGCAGCCAGTAAATGTACAAAGATAAGGGATCTGTGCAAAAATAGAGATGAATAGTAGAGCAAAGCTGCTAATAGTTGTGTTTCACAGGAAAATGTCCTCATGAGGAGCTTGATTCAATCCTGACATGGCGTGTGAATGTTTATGCAAGAATATGTCGTACCCCTCCAAACGAATATCCAAATCACATCCAAAGCATTCTCATGTTGAGGTATTAGTTGCTAATTTTAGCCACATGTTGTGATTGCTTAATGATTCGATTCCCCCATATTGTCTTCACTTCAATGATTGTTAACAGCCATAAGCTACACACAGAGGGACAGCATGGTAAAGTAATAAAACGCACTATATTTAACCACATGTCAGTGATTATTACATGTTCTGGACAGACGGAAGTATGAAAGAAGGGTGAGCAGCACTCACCCTGTGGGAAAATGAGAGGAAGGAATTTGTTCAGCTGTTTGTCTTCCGTGCTGCTTTCTGTTTGTCTCACTCTGTTTATTCATCCTAATTTTTTCTCTTTCAGCAAACACAACTGTTCCCAACTTGCGTGAAGTCAAGGAGAACATGACCATGGGAACCACACTGGTGACCAATCCCAGTGGAGGATTTCTGGTAAGGAGGAAGTGTTCTATATTTTCTATAACGAAGAGAAAAACAGACTGATCTTTGCTTATTTTCTGCATGAAGCTGGGCTGCCAAGTATATGTTCACTAGACCTTTCAACCCTGTGGAAACATAGAGTTTGACATTCTGAGTTCCCCAATCAGGCTTCATGTCCTGGGAGTGAAATGGGATAATGTGAATCTACTGTACAGATGAAGAAATGTATGAATGTGTATAATGGTGAAGAACTCCTGTAAGCAGTTTTATTTAAGCTTGATGATCACTTTGACAGGGGCTGAAAATCACAGAGCCATTAAATGTGTATTTGTGCAACTTGTTAAGTGGTCCAAGAATATTTGGAAAAAGAAGAAATAAGGTTTAACTGAAGCCCAACAGCATGCCAAGTTATCTACATAACTTTACACATTTTTCATTTAAAAGCCTATGTAAAACCGTCCATTTGTTTTGTGTTCATTGTGAAGGGTGTTGAATTCCAGCAAATGAACACGGAGTGTTGAACAGATCAATTTTATGTGTCCTTACTGGCTATTTGCTATTGTAAATATTATCCATTTGTCATAATTGCTCACCTTGCATAGCCACTTATTTTTGTTCCATTTTCTTCAAGGATACATTTTTGTAATCATTCAGTTGTTCAATTTATTTTTAAGTTGTGAGGTGTGGAGGTGCCCATTAATTCTTTTCAAAACTTGAGAGTTAGGCTACTTGATATAAATCATCTAAATCATCAAGGAGAGCACCTACGAATTATCTTTCATGACATCTGCATCAAGTGCACTTGGAAACAGAGTGATGATCCACTTGAGAGAAAAAAAAAAAACTCCCCTGAGGATCACTTCTGTAACATAACTTCTAGCACCTTGTCTGCAACAGCTTTTGAGCTTGGCAGCTTCCAGTTGAATGATCATGGTCCTTGTTGACCTCACATCTTTGATCTCAGCTGCAACGTAGACGTCTCTCGGTACCTTGCGATGCAGTGAAGCCTGGGTTTTACGTATTCCTACATTCTGTCCCCCTCCCTGCCCCCCACTCCCCCTCTGTGTTTACTGTCAGTCAGTGAATGAACGATTAGGCTCCTAACTCACTGATAGACTATTCATTGGCATCTTGCTAATTCATAATACCAATTAATGAGCTCATAATAGAGCGGAATACTATACAGCTGAGCACTCTAAAAAGATAAAAAGATCCTTAACACACTTTTAAACAATGGCTCATTCAATCATGACAGTAATAAGAAATAGATGTAGCCACCGTGATCTCACAGGCTACTCTATGAACTATTGTTTTAAGCCTTTAGTTTGACATTTGGCCGTCGCACCTTGAATTTTTAAAACTTTTACTATTTTCTGTTTATTGGCAAATATTAGCATGCAAGTTTGGATGCCAGTAATATGGTGAACAAAACAAACGTAGTGAGAAGGGTAAATATTAAACCATTATCATGGTAAATATGTTAACATACTGACATGAGCAGTTAGCTCAGAGCAGCCCTTTACAGCCTCACCGAGTCATGAACAGCTCTCTCCTAAAATTAGAGGACCCCTGAGGTCCAGGAACATTTAGGGAAATGGAGCCAGAAAATTAATAACTGTTATTTAATTTTCCAGCTGTTGTTGGTCCTTTTTAAGCCCTATATCCCCACAGGCTCCGTCTCTCTGCTTCTTTCTCCTCTGTCTCTCTATAGAGACATCACCTCTGGTGACTTTAAATAGTCTCTCTTTAATCCATCGTTTGAGTAGTTCTTTCCTCTTGGGTTCTCTGCTATTCATCTCCAGTAGCCCTGAACCTCCTCTCACCCATGACTTCATGCTAGTGGAAAGCTAACCAGTCTCAGCCTGTGAGTTTCCCTCTCTCACAGTCTCAGTTTGTTTGTATGTGTGTTGTGTCTTGTTTCCACAGGCGTGTGGTCCTCAGTATGGCTACATGTGCGGCCAGCAGCAGTTCATCTCAGGTGTTTGTGCGAACGTCAGCTCCTCCTTCCAGATCCTCAACTCCATAGCACCATCAGTGCAAGGTATGCAGCCCATCGAAGCTAGGACCCACCAGCTCCATAGAGGATGTGACGCCTGTACAAATTATCTGTCCAGGATAAGAGATTATAATCTACTCCTGACAGCAGTCCCACCCAAGACCCCGACATCAAACTCGCCCTCCCTCATAGAAAAGGGAGATTAGAGCATTCTTCTTAATGTAAACTAGTCTGCCACCCCCATTCCCCTCAGGTCCGGCCCAGCTCAGCCCTTCTGCTGCTTTGTATGCCCAAGTTAGGAGACAGTTTACTGGGACTGCACTCAGTTTCCCTGGAAGGAAACAGTCAAGAAAGAAGCAGTGTAAACAGTCTACGATCATTGTCTCTTTCTGTTTGTCTTATTCCTCCAGAATCACTCTCTCTGCTATTCCTTTACCAAAGACAAACACACAGAGTGATCATATTGTGCTGTAAAAACCCATTAAAACTATTTAGAGCAGTGAAATATCCAAAGTTATCATGAACTGATTATATCAATACTGCAAGAGGGTAAATTTTAGAACTGACAGATCAAGAGATAACAATTTTAACACGGCTGAACTTATTCTGCCTTTTTGCCTCAAGTGAAAAAACATCCTGTTGGCCTTTTTATATCTTTGTATGCATTTGGAGGGCTTTAAATCCGATTTAAAACCAATATCCATCAGACCAGATCTCAAGACTGTTAATTCCTAAATGCTCCTCAAGTACACACTGAACTCAGGGAGTGTGTATTTGCACTACTTTTACAGGACATTTAACTTCATTTGTATTTTACAGGACATTTAATTTAATTTGTATCTTATATTACAGATTTTATCCTTGTTTCTTTAGAATATCATCTGTGTGTGTAATGGTCTGCTAAAAACAGCAGCTTTAAACTGACATTAAAAGTCTATGAATTATGCATATATTTAGTTGAATACATTTTTTTTCTTTCCTGGACTGGGCATGTTACTGCATACTCAGAAACTCAACTAGATATCCACTAATGATAATATATCATTTCTGTCTTTTGTTGCAGAGTGTTCAAAGAATCTGGACATTGTGATGGTCTTGGACGGATCTAACAGCATCTACCCCTGGGAAAGCATTGTTAATTTTGTGTTGGGCTTCCTCAATAAAACTGACGTCGGACCTGAGCTCTCACAAGTCAGTGTCAAGACTAAATTCACACTTTTTTTTCTAATGTGCCGATTCCTAGTGGAAATTACTCTCTTGATCTTAAACACATGGATGTTTGTCGTATTAAGGTTGTGAACTCAAACATGGATAAATAAATGAACTGGTTATTCTGTTTAACAACCTGAATGAGAAAAAAATGACAAAGGAATCCATTATTTGCTGCCAACTCACTTTTTAATTCTATATCTGATCACTTCAGCCTCCTCCATTGAGATATTTTCAACATAGTGGCAACTGTAGGACAAGCCTCTGTCTTATTAAGTTACACAAATGGTGTATTTTTGTCCACTTGTCTTGGATCGCACAGAGATGGAGTGATTAGTTTTTGCTATGGTTAAG